>NC_047046.1:36617240-37817240 GCF_011762595.2 Tursiops truncatus | reverse complement strand
CTCTACCAGATTTTGGCTTTTATATCAACTCTCATGGACACAGAATGTAGATAATGGGGAAAGACTTTTTTCAGTACTACAAAGGGTATCTAATCTCTCAGGTTAATTTTGAAAAATATTTTGTATGTCTTATTTCTTTTTGTATTTTAAAAGACAATCTGGTGTTTTCTAAAATTGTCCACTTGACTCAGATAAGTCCTCTGTGTTTCGTTACATTTTAGACTAGCTCATTGAAAGTGACAGAAAATGCCAAAGATTCAAAATCTCCCAAACACTTAAAGGTTGTAAGTTATTCGTATGATTATCTACTTGAGAATATTTTGGGGGGAAAGGCATAAAAGAAAGTACAGTGTGGTTAAAAACAAACAAACATACTTTAGGTTCAGAAAGAACTGGGTTTGAGTCCCTGTGCTGTCACACACTGGCTGTGTGACTTTAACTGGTTACTTAATGTCACTGACCTCCCTCTCCTCAACTGTAAAACAGAATAGTAAAACCTAGCTCATAGGGTTGATGTGCAGACTAAATAAGTTAAATGAAAAACACAAAAAATGCCCAATTTAGCAAATGACACAAGAACATGTTCAATAAATGGCAACCAATATTATTATTATTATTTTTTATAACGTATACCCTGTCTCCTTCCAGAAAGTGTCAGAAGCAGCCTTTTCTTTCTTTCTTTTTTTTTTTTTAAAGAAGATGTTGTAGGTAGGAGTTTATTAATTAATTTATTTATTTTTGCTGTGTTGCGTCTTCATTTCTGTGTGAGGGCTTTCTCTAGTTGTGACAAGCAGGGGCCACTCTTCATCATGGTGCACGGGCCTCTCACTATGGCGGCCTCTCTTGTTGCGGAGCACAGGCTCCAGATGCGCAGGCTCGGTAATTGTGGCTCACGGGCCCAGTTGCTCCGCGCCATGTGGGATCTTCCCAGACCAGGGCTCGAACCCGTGTCCCCTGCATTAGCAGGCAGATTCTCAACCACTGCACCACCAGGGAAGCCCGACAACCAATATTATTAAAAACATATTAAGAGAAGGAAGAAATATCTAAGGCAGGACTCTATTTATAATGTAGGCTACCACCATCTGGACAGTTTTTCCCAATTTCCTCTATTCAATCTTGGAAAAAAATTTTTTGGAGTAAGGATAAAAGCTCTCTCTCTATATATAAATATATACTTTTACACAAATATTAGAAAAAATTAATTTTAGTTTGGGAACAAAACACTCTGTGCATTAAAAGTGGTGCTTAAATCTTATTTTCAGATAGCTGTATGTGTTTAATGTTCCTTCTCTGCACTAAACTGAGAATGAAGGAAGATACTGAATCAAAGCACATAGCAAAATATAACCAGAACCAGAATCAGAAGACACTGAAAGACAAAGGAAAACTGAACACTTCATTCCAATACCTTAAAACATTATTCTTAGTTTCCCTCTTAGGTCAGGCAACAAAATACAAATGTTGCTTAGTTTCAGGCTCAAGGTTGATCTCCTAAATGAAGCCAATAATAAATGTCAGGAAAATTTAATAGATTAGCCTACCCTACATTGTATCCAGTAAGTTTTATGGGAGAAATTACCCCTCTTTGAGGAAAGGAGTAAAATGTTACTTCATTTCTAACACAATCACTAAAAATCACCTTGGAACTGGAGGCTTGTGAAATAGATATTCACCAACAAAATGAATTGCAAAGAGGCTGAACTGCCTGATTAAAATAAGAAGATGAAATTTTCAATTATTTGTAGAAGCTGCATTCACAGTATAACAAAAAACATTATTGCCACAAGAGAAATGCTTTCAAGAATCAGTGTTGTGAATTCCTTGTTGCCAGTGGTTAGGACTCATCAATTTCACTGCTGTGGCCCAGGTTTAATCCCTGGTTGGGGAACTATGATCCCACGTAGTGAGGCCAAAAAAAAAAAAAAAAAAAAAAAAGACTCAGTGTTCTTTCACTAATATAAATAACACTATTTTGGCAGTTCAGATCATTTAGAATCCAAGAAAGAAAAGAACATTATCAGTAACATCTGCTGTGATCAAAAGACAGCATGATCAAAAGACAGCAATGTCAAATTCTCTTTTCCTGAAGCCCTGACTGAGATGAACCATGATGTTCCCAGGATTAGTCACCTAAAGTGTTTCATAGTTCTTTATAGCATGTGAATTTTCTTAGATTAGTTCAAATTTACAAGGAGTTTCTGCCTGAGTTATTCCTTAAGGGTTCTATGTAGAATTATTTACAATGGAGTTGGTCTTTTTTCCCCAGAGTTGAGGCATCCTAGTGGCTTGAGAATTATTTCCTTAGAAATACTTCTCAGGGACTTCCCTGGTGGAGCAATGGTTAAGAATCTGCCTGCCATTGCCTGGGACATGGGTTCAGTTCCTGGTCCGGGAAGATCCCATGTCCCACAGAGCAACTAAGCCCATGCACCACAGCTACTGAGCCTGCATGCCTAGAGCCCATGCTCCGCAACAAGAGAAGCCCACGCTCGATGCAACTAGAGAAAGCCTGTGTGCAGCAACAAAGACTCAACACAGCCAAAAATAAATAAAATTAAAAAAAAAAAAGAATGACCACAAAATTTTAGGTGATAAGCAACTGCAAACCAAAACTCTATAATAGATATATACACAAAAAAGAAAAAGGAATCCAACATAACACTAAAGAGTCATCAAATCACAAGAGAAGAGAACAAAAGAAGGAGAAAGGGGAAAAAAGACCTACAGAAACATTCAAAACAGTCAACAAAATGGCAATAAGAACATACATATCAATAATTACCTTAAATATAAGTGGACTAAGTGCTCCAACCAAAAGACATAGAGTAGCTGAATGGATACAAAAACAAGACCCGTATATATAATACCTACAAGGGACTCACTTCAGATGTAGAGACACATACAGACTGAAAGTGAGGGGATGGAAAAAGGTATCCCATGCAAATAGAAATCAAAAGAAAGCCAAAGTAGCAATACTTATATCAGACAAGATAGATTTTAGAATAAAGACTTTACAAGAGACAAAGAAGAACACTACATAAGGATCAAGGGATCAATCCAAGAAGAAAATATAACAATTGTAAATATATATGCACCCAACATAGGAGCACCTAAATATATAAGGCAAATATTAACAGACATAAAAAGAGAAATCAACAGTAACACAATAATAATAGGGGACTTTAACACCCCACTTACATCAATGGACAGATCATCCAGACAGAAAATCAATAAGAAAACACAGGCCTTAAATAACACATTATACAAATAGACTTAAATGATATATAGAGAGCATTCCATCTGAAAGCAGCAGAACACACATCCTTTTCAAATGCATATGGAACATTCTCCAGGACAGATCACATGCTAGGCCACAAAACAAGCCTCTGTAAATTTAAGAAAATTGAAATCATGTCAAGCATCTTTTCTGACAACAACTATGAGACTAGAGATCAACTACAAGAAAAAAATTTCAAAAAACACAAACACATGGAGGCTAAACAATATTCTACTAAATAACCAACAGATCACTGAAGAAATTAAAGAGGAAATTTTAAAGTCCATAGAGACAAATGAAAATGAAAACATGATGATCCAAAACCTATGGGACACAGCAAAAGCAGTTCTAAGAGGGAAGTTTATAGCGATACAAACTTACCTCAGGAAACAAGCAAAATCTCAAATAAACAACCTAATAATTAGATGGGAGTAGAACCATTTACAAAGCTGGTAAACTGGGAGACTGTTAGTTTGAGAAGGAAAATAAAAGTTAATGTAAGGTGAGTCTTTCTGTGAAAAGAAATATTTTTAAAATACCTTTAAAAAATGAAAGCTCTATCAAGACTTTCCTTCTGAAAGTATGTTCTAAGTCTTTTTCTTTGGTACAGTGTTGTTTTAGTGTATCCTTCAGACTTCTTTTAAATTATTTATTACTTTGAAGTTTCTATAGATAATTATAATAAATCATAAATAAATAGTTACCACCCACTCTTACTGCAAAGGTGAGAATTTACAATCACATCAAAAAGTATAAAATACCTAGGAATAAACTCAACCAAGGAGGTGAAACACCTATACTCTGAAAACTATAAGACTTTGATGAAGAAAATTGAAGAAAGATATCCTATGTTCATGGATTGGAAGAATCCATATTGTTAAAATGTCCATGCTACCCATAGCAATCTACAGATTTAATGCAATCCCTATCAAAATACCCATGACATTTTTCACAGAATTAGGACAAATAATCCTAAAATTCATATGGGACTGCAAAAGACCCTGAGTTGCCAAAGCAATCTTGAGAAAAAAGAACAAAGCTGGAAGTATCATGCTCCCTCAATTTGGACTACACTACAAAGCTACAGTAATCAAAACAGTATGATACTGGCACAAAAACAGACGCATAGATCAATGGAACAGAATAGAGAGCCCAGAAATAAGCCCATGCACATATGGTCAATTAATCTATGACAAAGGAGGCAAAAATATCCAATGGGGAAGAGACAGTCTCTTCAGTAAGTGGTGTTGGGAAAACTGGACAGCTACATGTGAAAGAATGAAATTAGAACATTTTCTCACACCTAAACTCAAAATGGATTAAAGACCTAAATATAAGGTTGGAAACCATAAAACCCCTAGAAGAAAATGTAGGTAGTCCACTCTGACATAAGTCTTAGCAATATTTTTTTGGATCTGTCTCCTCCGGCAAGGAAAACAAAAGCAAAAATAAACAAATGGGGCCTAACTGAACTTAAAAGCTTTTGCTGAGTGAGGGAAACTATCAGAAAAATGGAAAGACAACCTACTGAATGGGACAAAATATTTTCAAATGATGTGTCTGATAAGGGATTAATATCCAAAATATATAAAGGACTCATAAACTCAATATCAAAAACCAAAGAACCCAATTAAAAAATGGGCAGAAGACCTGAATAGTCATTTTTCCAAAGAAGACTTACAGATGGCCAACAGGCACATGAAAAGATGATCAACATCACTATCAGGAAAATGCAAATCAAAACCATGATGAGTTATCACCTCATAGCTGTCAGAATGGCTATTGTCAAAAAGAAAACAGGTAATAAATGTTGGCAAAGATGTGGAGAAAAGGGAACCCTAGTACACTGTTGGTGGAAATGTAAATTGATACAGCCACTATGGAAAACAGTATGGAGGTTCCTCAAAAAACTAAAAATAGAAATACCATGCTATCCAGGAATTCCACTCCTGTGTATTTAACTGAAGAAAAAGAAAACACTAATTCAAAAAGATACATACACCCCCAATGTTCACAGCAGCATTATTTACAATAGCCAAGAAATGGAAGCAACCTAAGTATCCATCAACAGTGGAATGGATAAAGATGTGGTATATTTATATACACTGGAATATTAGTCATAAGAATGAAAATTTGCCATTCACAACATGGATGGACCTGGAGGAACTTAAACTTAATAAAGTAAGTCAGACAAAGACAAATACTCTATGTTTTCATTTATATGTGGAATCTTAAAAAATAAAACAAATGAACAAATATAACAAAACAGAAACAGACTCATAAATTCAGAGAACAAATTAGTGGTTACCAGTGGGAAGAGGGGAGGAGAGGGGAGGGGCAAGATAGGTGAAGGGGATTAAGAGGTATAAGCTACTAGGTATAAAATAAATAAGATACAAGCATGTAGTTAATGTACAGCACAGGGGATATAGCCAATATTTTATAATAACTTTAATTTGAATATACTCTATAAAAATATTGAATCACTATGTTGTATATCTGAAACTAATATAACATTGTAAACCAGCTATCCTTTAATTAAAAAACAAATGAAATAAAATTATGATGTACAAAACAACAAAACAAACAAAAAAAACAAAGAAATCCCAGAAGATTAGAAAAAATCTTAAGACAAATTTTTTCAGCCTTTTTCTGAAGTTCCATGATTTTTCAAGGAAATACAATTAATTACATGCTTTTTGAAATCCATATGTCTGTTCTGAGAGTCAGCAAATACAAGCTGGGCTGGTAATGAGCTAACTCATATAACGTTGTTCAGTAGATTTTTAAAGATCACTTAGAGTCGTTTTTGTTTTGAGCTTTAACCACTGCTGAACCTATGAAAATCTAAAAAGTTGGTTTCTTTAAAAGAAAAAAAAAAAACACTTCAAGATGAGAGCTTTTTTTTTTTTAAACTCCAAGATCTAATCAGAAAAAGAATTTTAAAAAACAGAGTTTAAACACAGAATCAGTGGCTGTTCATTAGTTCAGACAAAAGATAAGGGTGACATCTAGTGTTCATAGGGAGTATCTGTCATTTTTCATCAATTTATCCCAACTGCAAGATATTGAATGCAACATAAACACTAATAAGAGGGAGGAAATGAAAAAGGTCACTATGGTAGCTGTGATAATAATGGGAAATAGACAAGATGGACTTAATTGATATTTATAGGACATTCCACCCCAAAACAACAGAATACACTTTCTTCTCAAGTGCTCATGGAACATTCTCCGGGATAGATCATATCTTGTGTCACATATCAAGCCTTGGTAAATTTAAGAAAAATGAAATCCTATCAAGTATCTTTTCGAACCATAACGCTATGAGACTAGATATGAATTACAGGAAAATACCTGTAAAAAATACAAACACGTGGTGGCTAAACAATACACTACTAATAACCAAGAGGTGACTGAAGAAATCAAACAGGAAATCAAAAAATACCTAGAAACAAATGACAATGAAAATACAATGACCCAAAACCTATGGGATGTAGCAAAAGCAGTTCTAACACGGAAGTTTATAGCAATACAATCCTACCTCAAGAAACAAGAAACATCTCAAAGAAACAACCTAACCTTACACCTAAAGCAATTAGAGAAAGAAGAACAAAAAACCCCCAAAGTTAGCAGAAGGAAAGAAATCGTAAAGATCAGATCAGAAATAAATGAAAAAGAAATGAAGGAAGCGATAGCAAAGATCAATAAAACTAAAAGCTGGTTCTTTGAGAAGATAAACAAAATTGATAAACCATTAGCCAGACTCATCAAGAAAAAAAGGGAGAAGACTCAAATCAATAGAATTAGAAAAGAAAGAGAAGTAACAACTGACACGGCAGAAATACAAGGAATCATGAAAGATTACTACAAGCAACTATATGCCAATAAAATGGAAAACCTGGAAGAAATGGACAAATTCTTAGAAATGCACAACCTTCCAACACTGAACCAGGAAGAAATAGAAAATATAAACAGACCAATTATAAGCACTGAAATTGAAACTGTGATTAAAAATCTTCCAACAAACAAAAGCCCAAGACCAGAAGGCTTCACAGGTGAATTCTATCAAACATTTAGAGAAGAGCTAACACTTATCCTTCTCAAACTTTCCCAAAACATAGCAGAGGGAGGAACACTCCCAAACTCATTCTATGAGGCCACCATCACCCTGATACCAAAACCAGACAAAGATGTCACAAGGAAAGAAAACTACAGGCCAATATCACTGATGAACATAGATGCAAAAATCCTCAACAAAATACTAGCAAACAGAATCCAACAGCACATTAAAAGGATCATACACCATGATCAAGTGGGGTTTATCCCAGGAATGCAAGGATTCTTCAATATACACAAATCAATCAATGTGATACACCATATTAACAAATTGAAGGAGAAAAACCATATGATCATCTAAATAGATGCAGATAACGCTTTCGACAAAATTCAACACCCATTTATAATAAAAACCCTGCAGAAAGTAGGCATAGAGGGAACTTTCCTCAACATAATAAAGGCCATATATGACAAACCCACAGCTAACATCATCCTCAATGATGAAAAACTGAAACCATTTCCACTAAGATCAGGAACAAGACAAGGTTGCCCACTCTCACCACTATTATTCAACATTGTTTTGGAAGTTTTCGCCACAGCAACAAGAGAAGAAAAAGAAATAAAAGGAATCCAAATCGCAAAAGAAGAAGTAAAGCTGTCACATCTGTTTGCAGATGACATGATACTATACACAGAGAATCCTCAAGATGCTACCAAAAAACTACTAGAGCTAATCAGTGAATGTGGTAAAGTAGCAGGATATAAAATTAATGCACAGATATCTCTTGCATTCCTATACAATAATGATGAAAAATCTGAAAGTGAAATTAAGAAAACACTCCCATTTACCATTGCAACAAAAAGAATAAAATATCTATGAATAAACCTACATAAGGAGAGAAAAGACCTGTATGCAGAAAATTATAAGACACTGATGAAAGAAATTAAAGATGATACAAACAGATGGAGAGATATACCATGTTCTTGGATTGGAAGAATCAACATTGTGATAATGACTATACTACCCAAAGCAATCTACAGATTCAATGCAATCCCTATCAAACCATCAATGGCATTTTTCACAGAACTAGAACAAAAAATTTCACAATGTGTATGGAAACACAAAAGACACCGAATAGCCAAAGCAATCTTGAGAAAGAAAAACCAAGCTGGAGGAATCAGGCTCCTGGACTTCAGACTATATTACAAAGCTATAGTAATCAAGACAGTATGGTGCTGGCACAAAAACAGAAATAGAGATCAGTGGAACCGAACAGAAAGCCCAGAGATAAACCCACGCACATATGGTCACCATATTTTTGATAAAGGAGGCAAGAATATACAATGGAGAAAAGACAGCCCTTCAATATGTGGTGCTGGGAAAACTGCACAGCTACATGTAAAAGAATGAAATTAGAACACTCCCTAACACATACACAAAAATAAACTCAAAATGGATTAAAGACCTAAATGTAAGGCCAGACACTATAAAACTCTTAGAGAAAAACATAGGCAGAACACTCTATGAAATAAATCACAACAAAATCCTTTTTGACCCACCTCCTAGAGAAATGGAAATAAAAACAAAAATAAACAAATGGAACCTAATGAAACTTAAAAGCTTTTGCACAGAAAAGGAAAATGTAAACAAGACGAAAAGACAACCATCAGAATGGGAAAAATATTTGCAAATGAAGCCACTGACAAAGGATTAATCTCCAAAATTTACAAGCAGCTCTTGCAGCTCAATTTAAAAAAACAACCCAATCCAAAAATGGACAGAAGACCTAAATAGACATTTCACCAAAGAAGATATACAGATTGCCAACAAACGCATGAAAGAATGCTGAACATCACTACTCATTAGAGAAATGCAAATCAAAACTAAAATGAGGTATCACCTCACACCAGTCAGAATGGCCGTCATCAAAATATCTACAAACAATAAATGCTGGAGATGGTGTGGAGAAAAGGGAACCCTCTTGCACTGTTGGTGGGAACGTAAATTTATACAGCCACTATGTAGAACAGTATGGAGGTTCCTTAAAAAACTAAAAATAGAACTACCATACAACCCAGCAATCTCACTACTGGGCATATGCCCTGAGAAAACCATAATTCAAAAAGAGTCATGTACCAAAATGTTCATTGCAGGTCTCTGTACATTAGCCAGGACATGAAAGCAACCTAAGTGTCCATCAACAGATGAATGAATAAAGAAGATTTGGCACATATATAAAGTGGAATATTACTCTGCCATTAAAGGAATGAAATTGAGTTATTTGTAGTGAGGTGGATGGACCTAGAGACTGTCATACAGAGTGAAGTAAGTCAGAAAGAGAAAAACAAATACTGTATGCTAACACATACATATGGAATCTAAAAAAAAAAAAAAAAGGTCATGAAGAACCTAGGGGCAGGACGGAAAGAAAGCCGCAGACCTATAAGGCAATGGACTTGAGGACACGGGGAGGGGAAACGGTAAGCTGGGACGAAGTGAGAGAGTGGCACGGACATATATACACTACCAAATGTAAAATAGATAGCTAGTGGGAAGCAGCTGCATAACACAGGGAGATCAGCTCGGTGCTTTGTGATCACCTAGAGGGATGGGATAGGGAGGGTTGGAGGGAGATGCAAGAGGGAGGAGATATGGGGATATATGTATTCATAAAGTTGATTCACTTTGTTATATAGCAAAAACTAACACAACATTGTAAAGAAATTATACTCCAATAAAGATGATTTAAAAAAAAAAACACACATGGTGTTATGGGGATGGATGGTGGTGATGGCTGCACAACAATGTGAAAGTATTTAATACCACTGAACTGTACACTTAAGATTGGTAAATTTTATATTATGTTTAACACAATTTAAAAAAGGAAGAAAAGAACATATGGTAGACCTAGATTTTATATTTCTTGTGTACCCAATCAGGAACTAGGATATAGCTTAGAATATAGTCCTATACATATATCCTTAGAAAATACTTAGTAGTAATTTGATAATTATTAGCATCGTGATTTTTTTTTTTTTTTCTGTACGCGGGCCTCTCACTGCTGTGGCCTCTTCCGTTGCGGAGCACAGGCTCCGGACGCACAGCCTCAGCGGCCATGGCTCACGGGCCCAGCCGCTCCGCGACATGTGGGATCTTCCCGGACCGGGGCACGAACCCGTTTCCCCTGCATCAGCAGGCGGACTCTCAACCACTGCGCCAACAGGGAAGCCCAGCATCATGATTTAAATTAGTAGATATAGTACAGGAACAAATTTTATTCTGTATGTGACTTGCTTTTCATATGATGGTATACAATTAATTTTGTTTACTTCTCACCAACCATTTTGTACCTTGCAATTTGGAGTTTAATCCTCAGCATTAAAACGTTTTTGGTATTACTTCCTGTTCAGGACAAAAGTCAGAAAAATAAAAGGTATTTGTTTAATTTAAATAATAATAATAATGGGAAATAGATGCATAATTTCTGAGAGCTCAGATCCCTAATCTGGTTTCAGAGACTCAGGAATGGCACCCTGAGTAGCTACTTCCTGAGCTGATTTGCAAATAAATTCTTTTTTATTCTTTTTGTTGCAGTGGTAAATAGGAGTGTTTCCTTAATTTCACTTTCAGGTTTTGTATCATTAGTGTATAGGAATGCAAGAGATTTTGTGCATTAATTTTGTGTCCTGCTACTTTACCAAATTCATTGATTAGCTCTAGTAGTTTTCTGGTAGCATCTTTAGGATGCTCTATGTATAGTATCATGTCATCTGCACACAGTGACAGTTTTACTTCTTCTTTTCCAATTTGGATTCCTCTTATTTCTTTTTCTTCTCTTATTGCTGTGGCTAAAAGTTCCAAAACAATGTTGAATAATACTGGTGAGAGTGGACGACCTTGTCTTGTTCCTGATCTTAGTGGAAATGATTTCATTTTTTCACCATTGAGAATGATGTTGGCTGTGGGTTTGTCATATATGGCCTTTATTATGTTGAGGTAGGTTCCCTCTATGCCTACTTTCTGGAGGGTTTTTAATCATAAATGGGTGTTGAATTTTGTCAAAAGCTTTTTCTGTACCTATTGAGATGATCATATGGTTTTTATCCTTCAATTTGTTAATATGGTTTATCACATTGATTGATTTGCATATATTGAAGACTCCTTGCATCCCTGGGGTAAACCCCACTTGATCATGGTGTATGATCCTTTTAATGTGCTGTTGGATTCTGTTTGCTAGTAGTTTGTTGAGGATTTTTGCATCTATGTTCATCTGTGATATTAGCCTGTAGTTTTCTTTCTTTGTGACATCTTTGTCTGGTTTTGGTATCAGGGTGATGGTGGCCTCGTAGAATGAGTTTGGGTGTGTTCCTCCCTCTGCTATATTTTGGAAGAGTTTGAGAAGGATAGGTGTTAGCTCTTCTCTAAATGTTTGCTAGAATTCGCCTGTGAAGCCTTCTGGTCCTGGGCTTTTATTTGTAGAAATATTTTTAATCACAGTCTCAATTTCAGTGCTTGTGATTAGTCTGTTTATATTTTCTATTTCTTCCTGGTTCAGTTTCAGAAGGTTGGGCTTTTCTAAAAATGTGTCCATTTCTTCCAGGCTGTCCATTTTACTGGAATATAATTGCTTGTAGTAATCTTTTGTGATCCTTTTTATTTCTGTAGTGTCAGTTGTTACTTCTCTTTTTTCATTTCTAATTCTATTGATTTGAGTCTTCTCCCATTTTTTCTTGATGAGTCTGGCTAATGGTTTATCAATTTTTTTTACCTTCTCAAAGAACCAGCTTTTAGTTTTATTAATCTTTGCTATTGTTTTCTTCATTTCTTTTTCATTTATTTCTGATCTGCCCTTATGATTTCTTTCTTTCTGCTAAATTTGGGGGTTTTTTGTTTTTCTTACTCTAATTGCTTTAAGTGTAAGGTTAGGTTGTTTCTTTGAGATGTTTCTTGTTTCTTGAGGTAGGACTGTATTGCTATAAACTTCCCTCTTAAAACTGCTTTTGCTGCATCCCATAAGTTTTGGGTCATTGTGTTTTCATTGTCATTTGTTTCTAGGTATTTTTTGATTTCCTCTTTGATTTCTTCAGTGATCTTTTGGTTATTAAGTAGTGTATTTTTTAGCCTCTATGTGTTTGTATTTTTTACAGAATTTTTACTGTAATTGATATCTAGTCTCATAGCGTTATTGTTGGAAAAGATACTTTATACGATTTCACTTTTCTTAAATTTACCAAGGCTTGATATGTGACCCAAGATATGATTTATCCTGAAGAATGTTCCATGAGCAGTTGAGAAGAAAGTGTATTCTGTCATTTTTGGGTGGAATGTCCTATAAATATCAATTAAATGCATCTTGTTTAATGTGTCATTTAAAGCTTGTGTTTCCTTATTTACTTTCATTTTGGATGATCTGTCCATTGGTGAAAGTGGGGTGTTAAAATCCCCTACTATGATTGTGTTACTGTCAATTTCCCCTTTTATGGCTGTTAGCATTTGCCTTAACTATTGAGGTGCTTCTATGTTGGGTGCGTAAATATTTACAATTGTTATATCTTCTTCTTGGATTGATCCCTTGATCATTCTGTAGTGTCCTTCTTTGTCTCTTGTAATAGTCTTTATTTTAAAGTCTGTTTTGTCTGATATGAGAATTGCTATTCCAACTTTCTTTTGGTTTCCGTTTGCATGGAATATCTTTTTCCATCCCCTCACTTTCAGTCTGTACGTGTCCCTAGGTCTGAAGTGGGTCTCTTGTAGACAGCATATATATGGGTCTTGTTTTTGTATCCATTCATCCAGTCTATGTCTTTTGGTTGGAGCATTTAATGTCTTTACATTTAAGGTAATTATTGATATGTAGGTTCCTATGACCATTTTCTTAATTGTTTTGGGTTTGTTATTGTATGTCTTTTCCTTCTCTTGTGTTTCCTGCCTAGAGAAGTTCCTTTAGCATTTGTTGTAAAGCTGGTTTGGTGGTGCTGAATTCTCTTAGCTTTTGCTTGTCTGTAAAGGTTTTAATTTCTCCATTGAATGTGAATGAGATCCTTGCTGGGTAGAGTAATCTTGGTTGTAGGTTTTTCCTTTTCATCACTTTAAATATGTCCTGCCACTCCCTTCTGACCTGCAGAGTTTCTGTTGAAAGATCAGCTGTTAACCCTATGGGGATTCCCTTGTATGTTATTTGTTGTTTTTCCCTTGCTTCTTTTAATATTTTTTCTTTGTATTTAATTTTTGATAGTTTGATTAATATGCATCTTGGTGTATTTCTCCTTGGATTTATCCTGTATGGACTTTCTGCACTTTCTGGACTTGATTGCCTATTTCCTTTCCCATATTAGGGAAGTTTTCAACTACAATCTCTTCAAATATTTTCTCAGTCCCTTTCTTTTTACCCTTCTTCTTCTTGGACCCCTACAATTCAAATGTTGGTTTATTTAATGTTGTCCCAGAGGTCTCTAAGTGTGTCCTCAATTCTTTTCATTCTTTTTTCTTTATTCTGCCCTGCAGTAGTTATTTCCACTATTTTATCTTCCAGTTCACTTATCCATTTTTCTGCCTCAGTTATTCTGCTATTGATTCCTTTAGAGAATTTTTAATATGATTTATTGTGTTGTTCATCATTGTTTGTTTGCTCTTTAGTTCTTCTATGTCCTTGTTAGGCTTTTCTTATATTTTCTCCATTGTATTTCCAAGATTTTGGATCATCTTTACTATCATTACTCTGAATTCTTTTTCACGTAGACTGCCTATTTCCTCTTCATTTGTTAGGTCTGCTGGGTTTTTACCTTGCTCCTTCATCTGCTGTGTGTTTCTCTGTCTTCTCATTTTGCTTAACTTACTGTGTTTTTTTGGGGTCTCCTTTTCACAGGCTGCAGGTTCGTAGTTCTCATTGTTTTTGGTGTCTGCCCCCATCGGCTAAGTTTGGTTCAGTGGGTTGTGTAGGCTTCCTGGTGGAGGGGACTAGTGCCTGTGTTCTTGTGGATGAGGCTGAGCCTTGTCTTTCTGTTTGGCAGGACCGCATCCGGTGGTGTGTTTTGGGGTATCTGTGACCTTATTATGATTTTAGGCAGCCTCTCTGCTAATGGGTGGGGTTGTGTTCCTGTCTTGCTAGTTGTTTGGCATAGGGTGTCCAGCACTGTAGCTCGCTGGTCGTTGAGTGGATCTGGGTCTTAGCATTGAGATGGAGATCTCTGAGAGAGCTTTCGCCGTTTGATGTTATGTGTAGCATGGGATGTTATGTGTATGGGATGTCGCTGGTGGACCAATGGCCTGAACTCGGCTCTCCCACCTCAGAGACACAGGTCTGACACCCGGCTGGAGCACCACGACCCTGTCAGCCACACAGCTCAGAAAAAAATGGAGAAAAAAGAAAGAAAAAAATAAAGTTATTAAAATAAAAAATAATTATGAACAATAAAAATTTTTTAAATAAAATTTTAAAAAAGAAAGAAGAGAGCAACCAAACCTAAAAATAAATCCACCATTGATAACAAGCGCTAAAAACTATATTAAAAAACAAAACAAAGAAACAAAGAAACAAACAAACAAAAATGGACAGACAGAACCCTAGGACAAATGGTAAAAGCAAAGCTATACAGACAACATCACACAAAGAAGCATACACATACACACTCACAAAAAGAGAAAAAGGAAAAAAAAATCGGTATATAAAAAAAAAGGGAGGAAGAGAGCAACCAAATCCATAAAGAAATCCACCAATGATAATAAATTCTAAATACTAAACTAAGGTAAACATAAAACCAGAAAGAAATTAGATGCAGAAAGCAAACCCCAAGTCTATAGCTGCTCCCGAAATCCACTGCCTAAATTTTGGGATGATTCGTTGCCTATTCAGGTATTCCACAGATTCAGGGTACATCACATTGATTGTGGAGATTTACTCTGCTGCTCCTGAGGCTGCTGGGAGAGATTTCCCTTTCTCTTCTTTGTTCGCACAGCTCCCAGGGTTCAGCTTTGGATTTGGCCCTGCCTCTGTGTGTAGGTCGCCTGAGGGCGTCTGTTCTTCACTCAGACAGGACAGGGTTAAAGTAGCAGCTGATTAAGATGCTCTGGCTCACTCAGGCTGGGGGAGTGAGGGGTACAGAATGTGGGGCGAGCCTGCAGTGGCAGAGGCCAGCGTGATGTTGCAACAGCCTGAGGCACGCCATGTGTTCTCTCAGGGAAGTTGTCCCTGGATCACGGGACCCTGGCAGTGGTGGGCTGCACAGGCTCCCCGGAGGGGAGGTGTGGATAGTGACCTGTGCTTGCATACAGGCTTCTTGGTGGCTGCAGCAGCAGCCTTAGCGTTTCATGTCCGTCTTTGTTGTCCATGCTGATAGCCGTGGCTCGCACCCATCTCTGGAGCTCATTTAGGCAGTGCTCTGAATCCCCTGTCTTCTCGCACCCTGAACAATGGTCTTTTGCCTCTTAGGCAGGTCCAGACTTTTTCCCGGACTCCATCCTGGCTAGCTGTGGCACACTAGCCCCCTTCAGGCTGTGTTCACGCAGCCAACCCCAGTCCTCTCCCTGGGGTCTGACCTCTGAAGCCTGAGCCTCAGCTCCCAGCCCCCACCCGCCCCGGCGGGTGAGCAGACAAGCCTCTCAGGCTGGTGAGTGCTGGTCAGCAGTGATCCTCTGTGCAGGAATCTCTTCGCTTTGCCCTCTGCACCCCTGTTGCTGCGCTCTCCTCCGTGGCTCTGAAGCTTCCCCCCCCATCCACCCCCCATCTCCACCAGTGAAGGGGCTTCCTAGTGTGTACAAACTTTTCCTCCTTCACAGCTCCCTCTCAGAGGTGCAGGTCTTATCCCTATTCTTTTGTCTCTGTTTTTTCTTTTTTCTTTTGCCCTACCCAGGTACGTGGGGAGTTTCTTGCCTTTTGAGAAGTCTGAGGTCTTCTGCCAGCGTTTTAGTAGGTGTTCTGTAGGAGTTGTTCCACATGTAGGTGTATTTCTGATGTATTTGTGGAGAGGAAAGTGATCTCCACGTCTTTCTCCTGCGCCATCTTGAAGGTCTCCCCGGATATCTGATTCTTGATGCTTTGAGGAGAGCATTGAGGAAGAGATGTGAATTTATTTTCATCAGCATATAGGTGGTTGCAGAAACAATGAGAGTGGATACGATTGCCCAGGAAGGGTATATAGTATAAAATAAGAGCATGGATAGAAAAGCCATCATTAATACTTAGTGAAAAAATAATAATAATTTGGAGCTGGATTTATCTAGAATATATTAGAAGAAAAGGATACAGTTTCTTCAACATCAAAGTATAATTTACCGAAAGGATC
Organism: Tursiops truncatus; assembly: GCF_011762595.2. Classification (NCBI taxonomy): domain Eukaryota; kingdom Metazoa; phylum Chordata; class Mammalia; order Artiodactyla; family Delphinidae; genus Tursiops; species Tursiops truncatus. The sequence continues at coordinate 37,800,619 of NC_047046.1, read as the reverse complement.
ATTATTTCAGAGGTTGCCTTTTGAGGTGTATCCACACAAAGACCACTGTAGGACCAAATGAATACATGTTCTATTTATTAACTGTATTAACCAGGACTGCTTCATCAAGAAATAGGAACTTACCTGAACCACCATGGGTAAGACTTCATTGCTAGGTAACCTGAAGTCTCAGGGGATGGGCTGGCTCCAGGTGCAACTGGATCCAAATGCCATGTCTTAAGGGGGCTCTCTCCATGTCTGGATTGTACTATATTGTGTTGACTTCATTTTCACGCAGAGGCAAAAAAAAAAAAAAAAAAAAGAATTAGAGGACTAGTTTGAATGTAAAACTAATGACAACTGAGAAAAGAACAAACTTCTCTTTCCCTCCCTTGTCACATTGACCTCCCCCAAAAACTCTGATTGGCTGACTTTGAGCTTGTGCCTATCACTGGAACCAATCACGGTGTCCAGAGGGATGAAATACTCTGATTGGTCCCCCTGGGTTGTGGTACACCCGAATAGCATTACAGACAAAGCTCTCTCAGAATCACAAGGGAAGGTTGTTTCCTCCAGGAAAATAACCATTAAAATAAATAGTTTGGATATGAGGAAGAATGTAGATACTAACATACAAGCAAAGCCTATGAAAGCTCAGTGGAAGTAACATCTCCTCACTGGAGAAAGCTTCTTGAAAGCCGTATTAACTCAGGATGTCATTCCTGAGAGCTGGCGTCATCCGAGCTGGGGCTAAACACACATCCACTCTGGAGTCAGGAAGCTGACGGGGCTGCAGAGGAAGGCGGAGATTTTGCAGGCCCGGCTCCTTCGCCGCACCAACCACACGAGTCAGCAGATACCGTGTGTGAGCTACACAAGTGCCTGCCCAGACTGCCAAGCATGAAAACACAAAAGCGGCTGCCACTTCACCTCCACCCTCCAAATATCATGTGAAGATGCCTCTTGTGGCCTCTCCTAACTGGAAACCTTCAGGGAGTGAATTCTGGGACATGTTACCCTGCCCCCACCCCAAGCTGATGCATCACAAAACCACCACACTCTTTCCTTAGCCTTGAACCACTCAGGAGGAGAGATCATGTCTAGTTCAGCACATTTCATTTATTCAGCAAATTTTTGTTGGGCACCTACTATGTGCCAGGTCAGATGCTGTGCCAGATGCTGGCAACACAGAGGTGGACACAAGCCTGCCGTAAGGACCTGCCAGAGAGAGAACCTCTCTGGTTTCAGGGCTGGATTCCCATCCTTGGTCTTGCTCTTCTCCTTAGAGGGTGTGTGTCCCTGGACCAGTCACTTCCTTTTCACTCTCCGTGCAAGGTCTCTGTAAGGATTAAGTGAGGTCTGAATTTGAGCCCCCCTGGCACTTTGTCTGCATGTGGACATTGCTCTGACCTGTTAGAGACTCTGATTTCTTCAGCATCAGATTGACCTGTGATCCCAGTAGCTCAAAGGTGACTATCAAGGAGCCTGGACAACTGTTGGGTTTGGCTTTTTTTTTTTTTTAACCAGTTTTTTTTTAATTGTGACAAATTACACATAACAAAAAATTTACCATTTTTAGTTATACAGTTCAGTGACATTAAGTACATTTACATTGTTGTGCACCCATCACCACATCCATTTCCGGAACTCTTTTCATCTTGTAAAACTGAAACTTTGTCCCCATGAAACAATTCCCTCCTCCTCCAGCCCCTGGCAGCCACCATTCTGCTTTCTGTCTCTATGAATTTGGTGACTCTAGGTCCCTCATATAAGTGGAATCAGGCAGTATCTTATGTGTGTGTATGTAACTAGTTTATTTTGCTTGGCATGTTGTCCCCAAGTTTCATTGATGGTGTAGCATGTTCAGAATTTCCTTCCTTTTTTAGGGCTGAATGGTATTACATTCTATGTATATATTACGTTGTGCTTATCCATTCACCCGCTGATGGACACTTGGGTTGCTTCCACCTTTAGGCTATTGTGAATAATGCTGCTGTGAACATGGGTGTACGAATATATATGTATAGGGCTTCCCTGGTGGTGCAGTGGTTGGGAGTCTGCCTGCTGATGCAGGGGACACGGGTTCGTGCCCTGGTCTGGAAGGGTCCCGTGTGCCACAGAGCAGCTGGGCCCATGGGCCATGGGCGCTGGGCCTGAGTGTCTGGAGCCTGTGCTCCACAATGGGAGAGGCCACAGCAGTGAGAGGCCCGCGTACCACTAAAAACAACAACAAAAAACAACAAAAGAAACAAAAAAAAAAGAAAAAAAAATGTATATATTAAAAACTCACATGGAGTTGGAAAAGGGCAATTCCAAAAATGAAGGGCAGACAAAAGGTAATAGATGTCTACTGCTTTTAACTTTTTTTTTTTGCACTACGCAGGCCTCTCACTGTTGTGGCCTCTCCCGTTGCGGAGCACAGGCTCTGGACGCGCAGGCCCAGCGGCCATGGCTCACGGGCCCAGCCGCTCCGTGGCATGTGGGATCCTCCCGGACCGGGGCATGAACCCGCGTCCCCTGCATCGGCAGGCAGACCTTCAACCGCTGCGCCACCAGGGAAGCCCCTGCTTTTACCTTTCTTGTTTGCTAAGTAAAGTGAATACACTAGACGGAATCTCTACACATTTTGAAACAGGTTTGCACTTTTAATATCTTATAAGGGAGACTCATGGTACTTGCAATTTCTTTTAACATTTTAGTTTTTAAAGTTGCAAAAATAGTTCAGAGAGTTCCCATATATCCTTTACCCAGCTTCCCCTAATGTTAACTAACAGTAGTACAGTCAAGTGACCTCAATACAGTCAGTTGACAATTTTATTATTCTGGAGAAGATGGAATTCTTTCTAAAGCATTGTGACAGGAATTCCTAGTCAACTAAGATGTGCTATTACTGTTATATTTAGTAACATTTCCTTAGAATTAAAGAAAAAAAATTTTAATCTTTTTTTGCCCTTAGAAACAAGTTTATTTTTTCTGATTCTTATTTTTCCCCCTAGTTTTATTGAGATATAATTGACATATAACATTATATAAATTTAAGGTGTACAACATAATGTTTTGATACATGTATATATTAAAAAATGATTACCACAATAAATTTAGTTAACATCCATCACCTCACATAGCTAAAATTTTTTCTTACAGTGAGAACTTTTAAGATCTACTCTCTTAGCAACTTTCAGTATACAATGCAGTATTGTTAACTATAGTCACCATGCTGTACATTACATCCCCAGAACTTATTTATCTCATGACTGGAAGTTTGTACCTTTTGACCACCTTCACCCATTTTGCCCAACCTCTACCCACCTGCCTCTGGCAACCTCCAATCTGTTCTCTGTTTCTATGACTTTGAGTTTTTCAGATTCCACATATAAGTGAGATCATACAGTATTTATCCTTCTCTGTCTGATTTATTTCACATAGCATAATGCCCTCAAGGTCCCATCCATGTTGTCACAAATGGCAGGATTTCCTTCTTTTTTATGGTTGAAATTCATACATACATGATTTTATATATATATATAATTTCATATATATATAATTTTATTTATCCATTCATCCATAAATGGACATTTAGGTTATTTTCATGTCTTGGCTATTATAAATAATGCTGCAATGAATATCTGGGGTGCAGATATCTCTTTGAGACAGTTATTTCACTTTTCTCAGATATACACCCAGAAGTAGAATCACTGGATTGAAATCTTGAGGTCCTCAAAGTCAAAGACATTTGACATATTGGCTCCTTTCCAATTATATTTTAGATTATAGTTTGCTTGTCTAGATAATAAATTGGGCTTTTTTTCCTCTAGGAAAACCGATGAAAAGTACTGGAATAATGACTGAATAGTAGATGGGTGATGTCAACAGAGAAATGGAAAATATGAAAAAGAGCCAAACATATTTTCAATAACTGAAAAGTACAATTTCTGAAATAAAACATTCACTGGATGGGCTGAATAGCGACTGGGGATAGCAGAAGTCAGTGTGTTAATTTGTGTCTTCTACCAAGAAAGGATTAAACATGCAAGGATTTTATTATAGGAAACACTTGTGAGAGGAAATGGAGAAGGAGCTGGAGAAGGCTGGGAGAGCCATTGATTGTATGCAGGTCTGACTCCAAGTGAAGGAGGGAGGGAAGGAAAATCTGAGGGGTGGACTGTTTGTGCAGTTTAAGGAAGGGTTGGAAAGGACAATGAAGAGTCCACGAAGCAAAGTCTGCCGTCAGAGAAGTCCTGTGTCTCCCAGGAGCAGTTTTGCCTTAGTTCCCTGCCACACTCATTCACGGCAAGTGTGCCTTTGATGCAAATGCAGCCACAGGTTCCAGAGCACAGTTTGTCTTTATGTCTGTATTGTCTTACCTTTCACAACATTACTCTCCTCTGACACATTTTCCCAATTCACCACCGGTAAAACAGTCAGCAGTTGAGCTACTACCTTTTGCCAGGGACTATCCTTGTTCCATCTGCCAAGAGAATAGCATCCCATTTGTCTGCCATGTGGTGGGAAAGCCAGTCCCAAATCCTTATCTTACCACCTGATTTCTCAGACTACTCCTGATTTTAGCTGTGTCAATCCAGGTGCCCACCTCAAAGCAGACACTAAGAATGGATTAAACATGAAAGGCTTTTATTCAGAGAAATGCTTATTTTAGAAAATGGGGAGGGGACTGGGGAAGGCTGTGATAGCCATCAGATCACACTGCAAGACTGACCTGGAGTGAAGAAGAGAAGGAAGGAAGGTGAGATGTCATGCAGTCTAAGAAAAGTTCAGCAAGACCAGCAGGGTGTCCTGGAGCCCAAGTCAGTCATCAGAGGAGTCCTTAGAACCACTGCCACTCTCAGTGTTTGACTGGCAGCAGCCCGCAGGAAGTGTGGCCTCAGCACAAACACATGATGAATTTTAGAGAATAGCAGCTTGTGCTCTCAGTCAGTTATGTTCCTGACAGCTGGTGGCCTGGGAGGCAATTCTCATGACCACCATAATCAGTGAACTTGAAGAAAGAACATTAGAAATTATACATTCCAGGGACTTCCCTGGTGGTCCAGTGGGTAAGACTCCATGCTCCCAATGCAGGGGGCCTGGGTTTGATCCCTGGTCAGGGAACTAGATCCTGCATGCATGCCGCAACTAAGAGTTCTCATGCCTCAACTAAGAGTCCTCATGCCACAACTAAGACCCAGTGCAGCCAAAATAAATAATTTTTTAAAAAAGAAATCATACATTCTGAAAAACGAAGTGAAATAAGATTGCAAAAAGTGAACAGAGCCTCCGTAATCTGTAATACATCTTAAGTGGTCTAACACAAGTGGAATTCTAGTCCCAGAATGAAAAGAGAAAGCAAATGAGACCCAAAAATAGCTGAAGAAAAAATAGTTGAAATTTCCTCAAATTTGGTGGAAATAATCTACTTACATGTCGAAGAAGATCAACAAATTCCAAGTAAGATAAATACAAGAAAATCACAACTAGGCACTTCATAGTTCAACTACCAAAAACGAAAATAAAGAGATTGTATTGAAAGCAGTCAGAGGAAAACGTTACATATTGAGAAACAATGGTATGTGATGGCATTTTATCAGCAAAATGATTTTTCATGAGAAACAATGGATGCCAGAGACCATGGAAACCCATCTTTAGAGTGTTTCTGGAACATCCACCAAGATGGTCATGTGCTAAGCCATAAAACAAGTCTCATGAAATTTCAAAAATATTGAAATTTTACAGAGTAGTTTCCCTGAACACAATGGAATTAAGGAATAGAAGGGAAGAAGTAAAATTTTCTTTATTCAGAAATATCAAAATCAATATACAGAAAAACTAGTAGGTCTAAAATCTGAATTTAAGGTAATAGGATATAAGGTCAATATACAAAAATCAATTATATTTCTGTTTACTGTCAAATAATTGGAAAATAAATGTTTAAATACCATTTACAATAGCATCAAAATATAAACTAAGAATAGACTTACAAAAATTGTGCAAGACTTCTACACTGAAAAATACAAAACACTGATAAGAGATATTAAGGAAAAGCTAAATAAATGGAGAATTATATCATGATCATGGATTAGAAGACACAATATTAAGATAAACAGTCTTACAAAAGTGATCTGTAAATTTTACATAATTCCAACCAAAATCCTAACAGATTTTTTCTAGAAATTGACAAACTGACTCTAAGAATTATATGGAGGGCTTCCCTGGTGGCGCAGTGGTTGGGGGTCCACCTGCCGATGCGGGGGACGCGGGTTCGTGCCCCGGTCCGGGAGGATCCCGCATGCTGCGGAGCAGCTGGGCCCGTGGGCCATGGCCGCTGGGCCTGTGCATCCGGAGCCTGTGCTCTGCTGCCAGAGAGGCCACGGCAGTGAGAGGCCCACGTGCTCGCAAGAGAAAAAATAAAAATAAAAATTGTATGGAAATGCAAAAGACATAGAATAGCCAAAACAAACTTGAAAAAGGACAAAGCTGGAAGACATACACTATCTTATCACTAGACTTTGTGGAGAGAGATAGAAATTAAGACAACAGAGTAAGGATAAGGACATAAGTGATGAGGATATAGTGATTGATAAATAGATCAAGGGAACTGAAATTGAAAGTTGAGAAATAGACGCACAGTCAGTTGATATGTGACATAGGAACCAAGGTAATTTATATTGAAAGTAAAGTCTTTTTAAAAAATGGTGCTCCACAAATTCTAGCTGCCTTGACCTCATCAAACTCTGATCTCTGTCCCTTCAATTTAGTAAGACCTCCAGGATCTGTTTGGATGTGTGCTGCCTGCAAACTGCCTCAGATAACCAGGACAACCATAGGGCTCACCTTATTGTTTCCTTTGTCTCAGAGATAACTGTTCTGTGCCGCCAGTTGTATAATGTCTGAAAACCATTGTCAATATATTTTGTCCAGTTTTCTAGTCATGGGGGAAGGTAAATCCAGACCCTGTTACACGATTATGGCTGAGACAGAAGCTGGTGAGTACTTTAAAAAGAGCTCTCTGACTGTTCTGTGAAGAATAGGTTGTCATGGAGCAAAAAGGGAAGAAATGGAAGCAAAGAGTCTATTCAGGAAATACTGCAGCCATGCAAGTGAGAGGCGATGGTGCACAGATCCATGGAGTGGCAGTCAAAACGGGGACCGGTATACTACTGAGCGAACTTTGAAGTTAGAACTGGCAGAACCTGTTGATGGATTGGATTTGAGGCGGGGGAAGAGACAGACACTGACATTAATAGCAGAAGTTTGGGGCCTGAAAAACTACCTGAGTGCCATTTACTGAGAAGGCAGAGATATGAGAAGATTCAGGTTTAGTTGTTTTTTGGGGTGAAGGGGGGCAGTGACCAAGGAGTGTGAAACCTCCATTCTTTGTCTGGAAGTATCTGGAAATATAAAGGAGAAAATTCATATTCTCCCTATAGGAATGAATTTTTTAATGTATTTTATTTTTATTTTATATTATAGTTTTATGTCTCTCTTCTCTAGACCATGGACTCTTTGAAGAGATGGTCATTGTCTTATTCATTTTGATATGACATACAATGCACATGGTAGTCTAATAAGTGTGTGTGTGAGAGAGAAGGTGGGGGATCTGATCAGCTGGGTGTCAGAGGTGAAGAGCTGAGTGTTCTGGGTTGGAGGAGAAATAATACTGAATCTCTGGAGAAGATCTGGAATTCTCTGCTATTCTTTCTTGGAAACCAACTTAGCCCAGTAAGGATAAAAAAATGTGTATTAAATCATAAATACTGTGTGTTTATATAACCTTAGATGGAGATAATCTAAGAAGATGTCAAATCTTGTGATTTTGATATCATTTATTTCCATGAAGAATAAAAATCCTTCTTTGAATTGAAAAACACAGGGGTGAAATGGGGAACGGGCTCAAGTATGTGTCTAATAACACACCAACATATCTAAATACACTGCTTAAAAACTAGTCTTTCTCAGTTATAGTTTATAACGTAGCTTCCACAGAGCTTTTCATGGTCAGAGATGGCTTTATTTTTATAATCTTTAACTGCAATGTTAAAAATGCCAAATCGACGTGGCATTCTGTGGGGGCCGGATGGAAGAAGGTAACCCTAAATGGCAGTGAAAGGCCCTACTGCCTGAAACTTTTGATGTATTTGAAATTTTCGCTATTCAGGTTAAAGTACTGTCTTGAAAAATAGCCATTAAAAGTGTTTAATGTCTTACTGTGTGAGTTAGCCCAGTAAATATTTTCTAGTATAGGGAGACTGTATGCAGTGGTTAAAAGTTGTTGTGCTGTAGACCCTCTTTGATTTACTAGCCTTGTGATCTTGAATGAGAGCATCTTAACCTCTCAGCCTCAATTTACACATCTATGAAATGGGACTAATAGTGTCTATCACACCAGGCTGTTGTAAAGATTAAATCAAAAATGAACGTAAAGTTCCTCTGAAATAGTTCGTGGTACCTTTTGTTAGCTAAGAAAGAGCAAAGAATAATGAAATAAGACCCTGAACAGGTAAGTTTTGATGTGACGGATGGGATCAGAAAAGGTTTGAGGCATATGGAGCTACCATGGAAAGAAAGAAAAGGCCTTGGCTGAGAATGTTAGTGAACAGGTGCCATCGTGGAGATTCTGAAAGGCATTGGGGACACTCCAGAAGTAGGGCTAGGACATACCACCAATAGAAGACTGAGGGCTGTTGCCAAAAAATACACATGACTACTTGGCAGTTTTACTTCAGACAAATCTAAGTATTTACCTAATCTTACTATGGGAAAAAGACTTCTTAATTTTGGAAACAGTGAAAAAAATAATACATACAAGTTTAATTATATCTGACTAAAAAAAAAATTCAACTTCTGTACTTTAAAAATATTTAAATAATTTTAAAATGAATGGGAACTTCATAAACAGAAGCTATTTTTAAAAATCCCAAAGAGGGTCTTGCAGGTAAAGATAGTGGATTATACACAGGCACCTGCTTTTGCTCCTTCTCACAACCCACTAAAACGCCAGTGAGGTGATTGTCATAAACACATAAACCCACAAGGATGGAGAGAAAAGGGAGAGGAGGCAACAGAAGTAAGATTTTGAAGGTAGAAAACAGATGGGATGATAAATGGATTAGAAAAGCACCCCAAAACAGAATCTGAAGTCAGCAGCAGGGAAAGCTGATACCCACCCAGTTTACACTACAGAGTCTCCAGGGGGCTCGGGAAGGGGCAGCATGTGGAAGCAGGAAGTGGAGTGGGGAGAGGTTGAAAATAGGACCATCGCTTTGAGAGTCTGTTAAGTAACTGGACCCCAGGTCTCCCAACTGTGCAGCTGGGCCACTGGTGGGACATGGTGAAACCTGGGAGGTTCACTCTCAGGAGAGGCTAAAACAGAGGACACATCTGCATCCTGAGGCACTTGGCCTTGTCTCCCAATCAGAAAACCAGAGCCCTGTCCTTAAGAAAGGAGACCAGAGGTTTCCTGTGAGGAATTTGACCAGCCTAATAAAGCAGATCTAAACAGACTGACAGTGGAGGTTCCCAACTATGTGATCTGGCCAGATCACCCTGTTGTAAAGGTCACATTCAACACATACTCTCTTCCCACTTTCCCATCAAAGCGTGCAAGCAGCATTTTAATTCCTTACTTTTGAAGATATGCAAATAACCAAGAATTTACCAGACATCTGAGGGAATTCTCCAATATGAAAGATAGAAACCAAAGAAATAAACAGAAAAGAGCAACTTGGAAGAAATGAACATTGCAAGAGAAAAAACAAAACAAAATACTTTTTTAAAGAAATGCCACCATTAATATCCTGAGAGAGATAAGAAGAGGTATTGTGGGCTTACACTGGGGTCCAGGCAGGGGTTGATGGCCAGGTCAGCCCCAGGATGAACGCAACATGAATATCTCTGCTAAGAAGTGATTGAGATCATATTTTTCAGGCTGAAATCGCAATAAGTTAGCTCTTCAAAGGATTATTCCTAAAACGTTAGCCTAGTGGCTGACAGGGTCTTGGTGCTCTGACTGGATGTCAGCCCTGAGCCTTTGAGGTGGGAGAGCTGAGTTCAGGACATTGGTCCACGAGAGACATCCCAGCCCCACATAATATCAAATGGCGAAAGCTCGCACAGAGATCTCCATCTCAGTGCTAAGACCCAGCTCCACTCAACGACCAGCAAGCTACAGTGCTGGACACCCTATGCCAAACAACTAGCAAGACAGGAACACAACCCCACCAATTAGCCAAGAGGCTGCCTAAAATCATAATAAGGTCACAGACATCCCAAAACACACCACCAGATGCGGTCCTGCCCAACAGAAAGACAAGACCCACCCTCATCCACCAGAACATAAGCACTAGTCCCCTCCATCAGGAAGCCTAAACAACCCACAGAACCAACATTAGCGATGGGGGGCAGACACCAAAAAAAACAGGAATTATGAACCTGCAGCCTGCAAAAGGAGACCCCAAACACAGTAAGTTAAGCAAAAGGAGAAGACAGAGAAGCACACAGCAGAAGAAGGAGCAAGGTAAAACCCCACCAGACCTAACAAATGAAGAGGAAATAGGCAGTCTACCTGAAAAAGAATTCAGAGTAATGATAGTAAAGATGATCCAAAATCTTGGAAATAGAATGGAGAAAATACAAGAAAAGCCTAACAAGGACACAGAAGAAGTAAAGAGCAAACAAACAATGGTGAACAACACAATAAATGTTATTAAAAATTCTCTAAAGGAATCAATAGCAGAATAACTGAAGCAGAAAAACAGATACGTGACCTGGAAGGTAAAACAGTGGAAATAACTACTGCAGGGCAGAAAAAAGAAAACAGAATGAAAAGAATTGAGGACATTCTTAGAGACTTCTGGGACAACATTAAATGCACCAACATTCGAATTGTAGGGGTCCCAGAAGCAGAAGAGAAAAAGAAAGGGACTGAGAAAATATTTGAAGAGATTATAGTTGAAAACTTCCCTAATATGGGAAAGGAAATAGGCAATCAAGTCCAGGAAGCACAGAGAGTCCCATACAGGATAAATCCAAGGGGAAACACACCAAGATGCATTTTAATCAAACTATCAAAAATTAAATACAAAGAAAAAATATTAAAAGAAGCAAGGGAAAAGCAACAAATAACATACAAGGGAATCCCCATAAGGTTAATAGCTAATCTTTCAGCAGAAACTCTGCCAGAAGGGAGTGGCAGGACATATTTAAAGTGATGAAAGGGAAAAACCTACAACCAAGATTACTCTACCCAGCAAGGATCTCATTCACATTCAATGGAGAAATTAAAACCTTTACAGACAAGCAAAAGCTAAGAGAATTCAGCACCACCAAACCAGCTTTACAACAAATGCTAAAGGAAATTCTCTAGGCAGGAAACACAAGAGAAGGAAAAGAACTACAATAACAAACCCAAAACAATTAAGAAAATGGTCATAGGAACCTACATATCAATAATTACCTTAAATGTAAAGACATTAAATGCTGCAACCAAAAGACACAGACTGGCTGAATGGATACAAAAACAAGACCCATATATATGCTGTCTACAAGAGACCCAATTCAGACCTAGGGACACGTACTGACTGAAAGTGAGGGGATGGAAAAAGATATTCCATGCAAACGGAAACCAAAAGAAAGCTGGAATAGCAATTCTCATACCAGACAAAATAGACTTTAAAATAAAGACTATTACAAGAGACAAAGAAGGACACTACAGAATGATCTAGGGATCAATCCAAGAAGAATATATAACAGTTGTAAATATTCATGCACCCAACATGGGAGCACCTCAATACATAGGCAAATGCTAACAGCCATAAAAGGGGAAATCAACAGTAACACAATCATAGTAGGGGACTTTAACACCCCACTTTCACCAATGGACAGATCATCCAACATGAAAATAAATGAGGAAACACAAGCTGTAAATGACGCATTAAACAAGATGCACTTAACTGATATTTATAGGACATTCCACCCAAAAAACAACAGAATACACATTCTTCTCAACTGCTTATGGAACATTCTCCAGGATAGATCATATCTTGGGTCAAAATCAAGCCTTGGTAAATCTAAGAAAATTAAATCGTATCAAGTATCTTTTCCGGCCATAACACTATGAGACTAGATATCAATTATAGGAAAAAATCTGTAGAAAATACAAACACATAGAAGCTAAAACATACACTACTAAATAACCAAGAGATCACTGAAGAAGTCAAAGAGGATATCAAAACATTCCTAGAAACAAATGACAAGGAAAACACGATGACACAAAACCTATGGGATGCAGCAAAAGCAATTCTAACACGGAAGTTTATAGCAATACAATCCTACCTCAAGAAACAAGAAACATCTCAAATAAACAAGCTAACCTTATACCTAAAGCAGTTAGAGAAAGAAGAACAAAAAACCCCAAAGTTAGCAGAAGGAAAGAAAACATAAAAATGATATCAGAAATAAATGAAAAAGAAATGAAGGAAATGAAAGCAAAGATCAATAAAACTAAAAGCTGATTCTTTGAGAAGATAAACAAAATTGATAAACCATTAGCCAGACTCATCAAGAAAAAAAGGGAAAAGACCCAAATCAATAGAATTAGAAATGAAAAAGGAGAAGTAACAACAGACACTGCAGAAATACAAAAGATCATGAGAGATTACGACAAGCAACTATATGCCAATAAAATGGACGACCTGGAAGAAATGGACAAATTCTTAGAAAAGCACAACCTTCTGAGACTGAACCAGGAAGAAATAGAAAATATAAACAGACTAATCACAAGCACTGAAATTGAGACTGTGATTACAAATCTTCCAACAAACAAAAGACCAGGACCAGATGGCTTCACAGGCGAATTCTATCAAACATTTAGAGAAGAGCTAACACCTATCCTTCTCAAACTCTTCCAAAATATAGCAGAGGGGGGAACACTCCCCAATTCATTCTATAAGGCCACCATCACTCTGATACCAAAACCAGACAAAGATGTTACAAAAAAAGAAAACTACAGGCCAATATCACTGATGAACATAGATGCAAAAATCCTCAACAAAATACTAGCAAACAGAATCCAACAACACATTAAAAGGATCATACACCATGATCAAGTGGGGTTTATCCCAGGAATGCAAGGATTCTTCAATATATGCAAATCAACCAATGTGATACACCATATTAACAAACTGAAGGATAAAAACCATATGATCATCTCAATAGATGCAGAAAAAGCTCTTGATAAAATTCAACACCCATTTATGGTAAAATCCCTCCAGAAAGTAGGCATAGAGGGAACTTTCCTCAACATAATAAAGGCCATATATGACAAACCCACAGCCAGCATCATTCTCAATGGTGAAAAACTGAAACCATTTCCACTAAGATCAGGAACAAGACAAGGTTGCCCACTCTCACCACTATTATTCAACATAGTTTTGGAAGTTTTAGCCACAGTAATCAGAGAAGAATAAGAAATAAAAGGAATCCAAATCGGAAAAGAAGTAAAACTGTCACTGTTTACAGGTGACATGATACTACACATAGAGAATCCTAAAGATGCTACCAGAAAACTACTAGAGCTAATCAATGAATTTGGCTAAGTAGCAGGATACAAAATTAATGCACAGAAATCTCTTGCATTCCTATACACTAATGATGAAAAATCTGAAAGAGAAATTAAGGAAACACTCCCATTTACCATTGCAACAAAAAGAATAAAATACCTAGGAATAAACCTACCTAAGGAGACAAAAGACCTGTATGCAGAAAACTATAAGACACTGCTGAAAGAAATTAAAGATGATACAAACAGATGGAGAGGTATACCATGTTCTTTGATTGGAACAATCAACATTGTGAAAATGGCTATACTACCCAAAGCAATCTACAGATGCAATGTAATCCCTATGAAACTACCAATGGCACTTTTCACAGAACTAGAACAAAAAATTTCACAATTGTATGGAAACACAAAAGACCCCAAATAGCCAAAGCCATCTTGAGAAAGAAAAATGGAGCTGGAGGAATCAGGCTCCCGGACTTCAGACTATATTCAGACAGAAAGCCCAAAGAATAACCCACGCACATATGGTCACCTTATTTTTCATAAAGGAGGCAAGAATATACAATGGAGAAAAGACAGCCTCTTCAATAAGTGGTGCTGGGAAAACTGGACAGCTACATGTAAAAGAATGAAATTAGAACACTCCCTAATACCATACACCAAAATAAACACAAAATGGATTAAAGACCTAAGTGTAAGACCAGACACTATAAAACTCTTAGAGGAAAACATAGGCAGAACACTCTGTGACATAAATCACGGCAATATCCTTTTTGATCCACCTCCTAGAGAAATGGAAATAAAAACAAAAATAAACAAATGGGACCTAATGAAAGAAAAGCTTTTGCACAACAAGGAAATCATAGAAAAGACAAAAACACAACCCTAGAATGGGAGAAAATATTTGCAAATGAAGCAACTGACAAAGGATTAATCTCCAATATTTACAAACAGCTCTTGCAGCTCAAAATAAAAAAAACAAACAACCCAATCCAAAAATGGGCAGAAGACCTAAATAGACATTTCTCCAAAGAAGATATACAGATTGCCAGCAAACACATGAAAAGATGCTCAATATCACTAATCATTAGAGAAATGCAAGTCAAAACTACAGTGAAGTATCACCTCACACAAGTCAGAATGGCCATCATCAAAAAATCTACATACAATAAATGCTGGAGAGGGTGTGCAGAAAAGGGAACACTCTTGCACTGCTAGTGGGAATGTAAATTGATACAGCCACTACGGAGAACAGTATGAAGTTTCCTTAAAAAACTAAAAATAGAACTACCATATGACCCAGCAATCCCACTACTGATACCCTGAGAAACCCGTAATTCAAAAGGGAGTCATGGGACTTCCCTGGTGGCGCAGTGGTTAAGAATCCGCCTGCCAGTGCAGGGGACACAGGTTTAAGCCCTGGTCCAGGAGGATCCCACATGCTGTGGAGCAACTGGGCCCGTGCGCCACAACTACTGAGCCTGCGCTCTGGAGCCCGCGAGCCACAACTACGGATCCCATGTGCCTGGAGCCTGTGCTCCACAACGGGAGAAGCCACCGCAATGAGAAGCCCTCGCACTGCAACGAAGAGTAGCGCCCGCTTGCCGCAACTAGAGAAAGCCCGCGCACAGCAACAAAGACCCAAAGCAGCCAAAACTAAATAAATAAATAAATTCATATTTAAAAAAAAAAAAGGGAGTCATGTACCACAATATTCATTGCAGCACTATTTACAATAGCCAGGACATGGAAGCAACCTAAGTGTCCATCAACAGATGAATGGATAAAGAAGTTGTAGTACATATATACAATGGAATATTACTCAGCCATAAAAAGAAACGAAATTGAGTTATTTGCAGTGAGGTGGATGGACCTAGAGTCTGTCATACAGAGTGAAGTAAGTCAGAAAGAGAAAAACAAATACTGTATGGTAACACATATATATGGAATCTAAAAAAAAAAAAGAAAGATTCTGAAGAACCTAGGGGCAGGACAGGTAGAAAGACGCAGACGTAGAGAATGGACTTGCGGACACAGGGATGGGGAAGGGTAAGCTGGGACGAAGTGAAAGAGTAGCATTGACATATATACACTACCAAATGTAAAATCGATAGCTAGTGGGAAGCAGCTGCAGTGCATGGGGAGATCAGCTTGGTGCTTTGTGTCCCACTAGAGGGGTGGGATAAGGAGGGTGGAGGGAGACGCCAGAGGGAGGGGATATGGGGATATATGTATACATATAGTTGATTCACTTTGTTATACAGCAGAAACTAACACATCATTGTAAATCAATTATACTCCAATAAAGATGTTAAAAAGAAAATAGCAGAAAAGATCAGCTAAAATAAAAAAGAGAGAAGGTATTGCCACATCAAAGAAGAACAGAATACTGTTTTAAAAGAGGGGAGAGGGGCTTCCCTGGTGGCGCAGTGGTTGAGAGTCCGCCTGCTGATGCAGGGGACACGGATTCGTGCCCCTGTCCAGGAAGATCCCACGTGCCGCGGAGCGGCTAGGCCCGTGAGCCATGGCCGCTGAACCCGCGCGTCCAGAGTCTGTGCTCCGCAACGGGAGAGGCCCGCGTACCGCAAAAAAAAAAAAAGAAAAAAAAGAGGGGAGAGGCCTCTCAACGGAAAAAAATCTCTTGAAACTAAAAATATGATAGAAAAAATTAACACTCCAGTAAAAACTTGAAAGAAAAAATTAAGGAAATCAATGAGAAAACAAGCTGAAAGACTAGCAGAGGAAAATAGGAAAAGCAGATAGAAATATTGGAGGCCCAATAGAAGTTCTAAAATCCTAATAATAGGCCTTCCAGAAATACAGAACAAGGAAAATGTATAAGAAAGTATTCAAAGAAAAGATTCAATAAAATTTCTCAGAACTGAAGCATCTGAGTCTGTAGATTAAAAGAGTCCATTGAGAGCGCAGCACAGTGGGTAAAAGTAGGCCTGCACCAAGGCACATGATGACTAATTCTATTTTGTCAACTTGGCTGGGTCAGATACTCAAACAGGATATTTGATCAAACATTATTCTGGGTGTTTCTGTGAGGGTGTTTTGGATGAGATTAGCATTTAAATCAGTGGACTTGAAGTAAAGCAGGTTGCCCTCCATAATAGGAGTGGGCCTCATCCAATCAGTTGAAGGCCTGAGTAGGTTGATGTACAGCCTGGCCCACCCAGCAGACTTCTTCAACACTCATGAGGATTCCCCTGGGGCTTTTACCTTCTTCATGATCTGGCTCCTGGGATATTTCTCCCTCCACCCCTGAGTCCATCAAACACATCCAATTGTAAAGAGAGTTCAACTCCTTTTCTATAGGACTCCTCAGCCCCATTCAAACATTGAAATATCTCTGGGCACATGTTTGTCCCCAAACATCCCACTGAGGGAAAACATAAGGGAGTTCCCTGGCCATCCAGTGGTTAGGACTCGGCACTTTCGCTGCCATGGGCCCGGATTCAATCCCTTGTTGGGGAACTAAGATCCCACAAGCTACACAGCCAAAAAAAGAAAAAAGAAAAGAGGGCAAACTAAAAATCCTTGAGGGAGGTGTTTCCTAGCATGTTATACAATAAATTTATTATTACATGGAGTTCTTACTTTATACTCCTGGCTTCCTAAACTTTGAAACTATTTTATCTTTATGTAATTATGTTCTGAGATAAATAGTTTTCACCAATTAAGGTGCTAGTGTTTGTACAGAAAGGGGAAAAAATGTATGTTCTTTAAAGAGAATCATCAAAATGAAACTGAAGTACAAAAGCATTAAAATTATTATCATCCTTCTCCTTGAAAACAGGTGATTATAATGCTTTAAAAAAAAAACACGGGCCCATTTTGGCTGCCTCAAAATACACACAGACGTTTGGTATTTATTGTACCAAGGAGGACCTACCTTACCACATGGTGCCTGAGCTGGTGACACCTATTGATATAATCCTGCTAATGTTCTTTGTACATGTGTTAAAGAATCAAGGTGAAATTCTGTTACTATCAAAGATAGCCAAATGAAAAGAGGCACTTATAAGCAGCTGGAACCAGAAAAAAAAATTAAAATTGTGATAATCACGGTCATTTTGTGTTCAAGCTTGTGTTTCTGCAAGTACGTTTCCTACATATGGGTTATGCTACCACTAGATAGCAGTGCAGTGACGTTCTGATGGTCTAAACTGCATGTCAGTCAGAACCAGGAAACTGGCTTGAAGATTCCCATCAGCCGGGCTGAAACTTAGAACAGACTCACACTGCCTTCATTCATCCATGCGCTCACCCAATCCAATCATCCATTCATCATCCGTTCATCCCACAAATATTCACTGCCTTTAAAAAGAACTCTTGATAATGATACAGTTGGGTTTAAAACAATGTTACCAAAATCATATTTTAAAACATCTGAATAATTGATTGGTTGACTGACTGATTGAAGGAGCCCAGATATAAAAGAAACAGATTGAAGTACTGTGTTCCTGCACAATTGGTATAGATGAAGAAGTCAAAAAGTAAGCACTGCATGTTTTTTAAGCACGAGGGATCAAGCATTAGATTTGACTCAATGAGGGAGCCTTGAGAGCCATTTCTTGGGATCAGAAACCCCAAATAATATAAGGTCAAAGCTTTGGAACTAGAGGGAGTGAATCATCAGAGTCAGGAATAAGCTGGTGTTGATGAAATTTGGCCACTGTTCTTTGTGAATCCAGGCAATTTTATAAAGGAGTCACACCAATAACTGCTGACAGAGGCAGTTTGGTACCAAGCTCACCAGTTTTTAACTGTAATTATTTTCCTTGCACATTATCAAAGAGGAACATTTGGTTCCTTTGCTTACATATTTGCCACTTGTATACTTCATTCCCGCTGTTTTTTCTAGCCTAAACCTCACTTTCATCTGCTAGATTTCTCTTTTCTACTAAGAGACATTTGTATGACTACTCCAAAACTAATGAGAAAAATAAGTTAGTCTCTCAATTCGACTTCTTTAGTTCAAACTGCCTTTTTCAAACATATCAAAATGGAAACGCTGGCATCTTCTAATGGTCAAAATTGTGATTTTATTCTTTATTGTATTCTTTTATATAGAAAGAAGAGCATAAATTGGAGAATATCTTTGCTTTCTAAAGCAATGGCTTTTAAACTTTTTAAAATCTGACCTTCAATCAGAAATTCCTTTTATTTCACATCTGTGCCAGTCCCTGGCCTGTTTGCTGTCAAATCTGTCTCTTGCTCCTCCTCTGCTGTGTCACAGGGATGCTGATCCCGACAGGCTATGTTTCCGAGGCTCCCAGGTTATGTACTGACTTCTGGCTGAGTGCTACCCATTGGCAGCCCTGCTATGACACTGGAGGGTGGGAGGAATGGAAAAGCTAGGAAGATTTTCCCCATCTTCCTCTGCCTGTAGTGCATCTTTGACAGAGGCTGAGTTTCCTGGTTCCAGCTCCAGCCATATAGGCACCTTCTGATTTCAGCTTCTGCTGGATAATCCCAGCTCCAGCATCTAGCAACGCTGCCTCCTCCCTGGGTCCCTGGTCCCTGGTCCCTGGGTATTATGGTTTCTGCCACTGCTGGTCTCTGAGTTGCCTCACCTTCCCCTGTTTTGCTTCTCAACTTTTTCATCATTTGTGTAGCCTGTTTCCTGTATTAAATTCCCTCTATTTTGACAATGGTTTCTGTTTTCCTGAAGCAAATGTTTCATTAATAATTTTCCTTTTACCTTGTGCAATGGCTCTGATATTTCCTATTCTATTTCACTTTTATAAAATACCAGTCAATACCCCAAAACTGAGTCCACAACTCACTGATGGGTTATGTCTCACTAGTGGAGATTTGAAAACTGCATTAGAGACAGTATTTATTCATTTATTGGTTAACGTTGGTTTTACTGAGTTATAGTTTGTGCACCGTAAATTCACCTTTTTAGGTGCACATGAGATTTTTGGCAAATGTTTACAGAATATTTTTATCACCCCCAAAAGTTCCCTGTTCTCTTTTGTAGTTAACCCCTCCCTCCCTCCCTAATCCTGAGTAGCTGCTGATGGGCTTTTTTTTTTCTTTTGGTTCCTTACAGTTTTATCTGTTCCAGAATGTCATATAAATACAGTCATATGATATGGGGTCTTCTGAATCTCGTTTCTTTCACTTAGCTTAATGCTTTTAGATTCATTTGTGTTCTTTCATCTATAAGTAGTCCATTCCTTTTTATTGCTGAGTGATATTCTATTATCATGTTAAATCTTAGAGACTATTTTTAGGTCCAAAATGTATATTTTACTTTTTAAATTTGTTTTGTAAGCTATTAGTCTGAAACCATACAAAACCTTTGTGGAGGTCTTAATTGCTAGACCCAGTGATTGAAGGCATGGAGATGGGAGTTCATCACAGAACAGCCTCTTGGTACCTCATGATCTGGGGCAAATTACTTAACCTCCCTTAAGTTGTAGTTTCCTTGTCTGTAAAATGAGATGTTAAGAATGGTATGTGTTTCCCTGAATTATTGCAGGGATAAAGCAAAATGAGATAAATTGTGTAAAGCACTTAGTACAATGACTGGTTACAGTAAGTACTCAGTAAATTAACGTATGCACTATGAAAGCTGGTATGAATTTAGCCAGGCTAAAAAGCCAAGAGGGACAACCTTCTTCAAGATCAAGTCACTCCCTTTAAGCCCCTATTGCTCACTTCTGAGTGTCTGGGAGCAGTGTCATTGCCAGCCAAGGAGGAGAAAAGGCCTGATTCAGTCCATGAGGTCAGGAAGAAATGTCTGTGAAACCAGATTTGGGGACTGCCCATTTACTCTGGCACCTCCCAACATTAAGTTAGATGGTCACTGGACTTTAAATCAACAAACATGAGGTCTTATAATCTCTTCAATTCGTATGACTTTGGATCTCCAATGCACGTCTTAAAAAGATGCAGGCAGCACAGTGCAGTGGGAAGAACCTTGGATTTAAAGCCAGAACACTTTGGTACCAGCTTGGACTTTGCCACTTTTTACTGATGTGACCTTGAGCAAGTCACTTAGCATTTCTGTGCCCTGCTTTCCTCATCTGTAAATGGATATATGATTATTTCCATAAGTGTTCCTGAATCAACCGTCACTTGCAGTGCTTTCAAAATTAACATTTTATTATTATCTTACGTAGAAACTACATTTTATTTTTCAAATGTGGCCATTCAGATTTGAATTATATGAACTCTCTGTGATATGATGACTGTGGAGATTATTTCTGTGACAGTATTTGTTATTGGTTCTGTAATAAAGACTGCATTTATAAAACACTGTTCCACCTGACCCCTGAATGTCCGTGCTTAATACTCACCAGGCATGCACATTCTAACAGCCTTTGTGTTAGTATAATGGACCAGCAAATTCTATTTGCTGCTGGGGATTCGATCATATCCTACAAACAAAGACAGATTGTTTTGAATTAATGTCTGTTGGGCAAGGATGTTCAGTTGTTAAATTACTTTAAATATGTGTGAGTTTTAACCAACTTGAGCCTATTTACTTTACAAATTATATTTCTCTGCAGAATAAATTTTTTCTTTATGAATTAAACTAAATTATTGATATATTTCTATTATATTTTAAAATCACACTTGCAGCATATGCTGTCATTTTTTAAAATATGTTTTGGGGCTTGCAGAAAGCCATTAAAATGTCAGTGTTCTGAAAAAGGAAGAAAGTAAAATAGCCACAGCTTAACTGTTTTCTGGAGAGTCACATGTGATAAATTTGTTAAGGTGCCTAAGAAATGACTATGTATAACATCCATTCATTCTTTCTATTATAGAATATCTATTATACACTTGCGATTGTGTTGCCTGAGGAATACAAAGATGAATAAGGGTAAGAAACTCACAACGTATTGAAGAGACGAGGATAAAGACAATTTATAATACAAGGGGTACTGTCATTGAGATATTAATTAATCAGTAAATAGTTTTGAATGAATTTACTGCCAGTATATGCCAGACCCTATACTAGCTATTAATAATAAGACATAAGACTTTAAGAGCTTATAGTCTAATAAAGGAGACAGACAAATACAGAAGAATTTACCCAAGGGTGCATAACATAACCTTGTGAGATACTGCAGGAAAAGCTTCTCATAGGTGAAAGTTAAACTGAGTTCTGCAAAACTAACAAGAGGAAGAGGAAGAAGGATAAGGATGTTCGAGACAGAAAAGCAACTTTTGCAAAGGTACAAACATGAGGAAAACTGCAATTCATTTAGTATGTATGGATCTTTAGGTACATAGTATAATAGAAAGTGGAAAGAGATACAGCTGGGATGAATAGAAGCCAGATAATGAAGGGCTGTGTGTGCTGTTCTAAGGGTTTGTGTGGGTTTTTTTGGCTGCATTGGGTCTTCGTTGCTGTGCGCGGACTTTCTCTAGTTGCTGCGAGCAGGGGCTACTCTTCGTTGCGGTGCGCGGGCTTCTCATTGCGGTGGCTCCTCTTGTTGCGGAGCACGGGCTCTAGAGCACAGGCTCAGTAGTTGTGGTACATGGGCTCAGTTGCTCCGCAGCCTGTGGTATCTTCCTGGACCAGGGCACGAACCCATGTCCCCTGCATTGGCAGGCAGATTCTTAACTACTGCACCACCAGCGAAGCCCTAAGGGTTTGTATTTTATCCAAACCTTTGAAGATTTTTCATCACAGAATAGGTACACACATATAGGTTTATATATTCATATATATGTATATTTGTACATTCATATATATATTCATACCTATATGTGTGTATATATGTACTTTATTGAGGTGTAATTCACATACCATACAGTTTATAGTATATTCACTGAGTTTTGCTACCATCACCACAATCAATTTTAGAACATTTTATCACTCCAAAAGGAAAACTCCTTACCCATTAACAAATCACATCCCACACCACCTCCCACCCCACAGGTGTAAGCAATCACTAGTTTTTCTGTATAGGTTTGCCTATCCTGATATTTCATATAAATGTAATCATGCCATATGTGGGCTTTTGTGACTAGATTTATTCACTTAGCATAATGTTTCCAGACTTTATCCATGTTGCAGCATGTATCAGTATTCATTTCTTTTTATTGTTGAATAATATTCCACTGATTTCATTTTCTATTGCTGCTGTAACAATTTATCACAAACATGATCACTTAATGCAAATTTATTATCTTACAGTTCTGTAGGTCAGAAGTCCGGTGTTGGTGTCACTGGGCTAAAATCAAGGTGCTGTCTGGGATGCATTCCTTTCTGGAAGCTTTAGAGGAAAAACAGTTTCCTTGCCTTTTTCAGCTTCGGGAGGCTGCCTGCATTCCTTGGCTAGTAGTTCCCTTCCTCCTTCTTCAAAGCCAGTGACAGCAGACTGAGTCCTTCTCACATTGCGTAACTCCAACGTTTTCTTCTGCTTCCATCTTCCACTTTTAAGGATCCTTGTGATTACACTGGGGCCACATAGATAATCCAGAATAATCTCCCTATTTTTTTGTTTTTCTTTCTGTACCTCTCTTAATCAGTAAATAGTTTTGAATGAATTTACTGCCAGTATATGCCAGACCCTATACTAGCTATTAATAATAAGACATAAGACTTTAAGAGCTTATAGTCTAATAAAGGAGACAGACAAATACAGAAGAATTTACCCAAGGGTGCATAACATAACCTTGTGAGATACTCTCACTGTTGTGGCCTCTCACTGTTGTGGCCTCTCCCGTTGCGGAGCACAGGCTCCAGACGTGCAGGCTCAGCGGCCATGGCTCACGGGCCCAGCCACTCCGCGGCATGTGGGATCTTCCCAGACCGGGGCACGAATCCGTGTCCCCTGCATCGGCAGGCGGACTCTCAACCACTGCGCCACCAGGGAAGCCCTAATCTCCCTATTTTAAGGTCAGCTGATTAGTTATCTTAATTCTATCTGCTACCTTGATTCCCCATTTGCCATTTAATATAATATATTCACAGATTCTGGGGATTAAGATGTAGACGTACAATGGTTTGCCTACTACCCTTTGTAAGATACACCACATTTTATTTATCTGTTCATCAGTTAATGGATATTTGGGTTGTGTTCACATTTTGGTTATTATGAAAAAATGCTGCTATGAACATTTGTGTACAAGTTTTTGAACGGTCATATGTTTTCGTTTCTCTTAGGTATATACCTAGGAGTGGAATTGCTGGGTCATAAGATTAAATTTTTAGGAAGATCAGTCTGGATCCAAATGGAGAATGGTTAGAGGTGATACATACTGAGTGTTATGTGAACATGGAAGGGCAATAATTAACACCTGTTGGTGAAGGCCTCAGAGAGGAAACATCTGAGCTGGATCTTTAAAAGTTATAATATTGCTTACTGGCTTTTTTTCCTGAAAGTAACAAATACATTGTAGAGAAATTTTAAGTTACAGAAAAGTCTCTAAAAGAAAATAAAAATCACTTAATACCCCACCACCCAGTGAAAAACCACTGTTATTCTGCAGTAATTTCTTTTGTATAGGTGAGTGAATTGAGTTCATATTGTATATATAGTTTTGTTGTCTATTCTTTTGAATCAACATTACGTCATGAGCAGTTTTCCGTATCATTAACTATCAAAAACAGTGAAGATAGCCATATAGTATTCCAGAATAAGTAAATATCATCTCTAATTTTATTAGACCTCCACTGTAGGATAGTTAGTTGGATTTCCAACTTTCTATTATGGTAGGTAATACTAAGAGGAATATTCCTGTACTTACATATTTTCTTTGATTTAGATCTTGAAGAATGAGTAAACTGGGTATCACAAAGTTTAGCAGGATAGTAGTGGCCCGAGAACATGCCAACAGGTGCTTTTGTGCACAAACCCTGAAGGATATAGGAATTAAAGTCTTTGAAACTTAAAAGTTAGAGTTTGCCTTCCTACCTGTAAAATTGAATTCTTGATGATGCTAAATTTTATTCCCTCCATGGTAATACTCTATCACTGTTACTCATAATGTGAAAGTATCAGTCTAATGTTGGGCTGACCAAACTTTACTTTTCCTCTCCCAAGAGTTTGTTTTTTTTAACCAGGTGTTCCAAGTTTAAAAGAATACTTTATTATTGACAAAACCATGCCTATTGATAGATACTACTTTACCCTTCCAAACTACAAGATTAAGTCTTTATTTTAAAAGAGATCTAATTCTTTAAAAAATTCCATAAATAAGTTTTGTTTTGTTTTGTTTTGCGGTACGCGGGCTTCTCACTGTTGTGGCCTCTCCCACTGTGGAGCACAGGCTCCAGACGTGCGGGTTCAGCGGCCATGGCTCATGGGTCCAGCCGCTCCGCGGCATGTGGGATCTTCCCGGACCGGGGCACAAACCTGTGTCCCCTGCGTTGGCAGGCGGACTCTCAACCACTGCGCCACCAGGGAAGCCCCTAAATATTATTTTAATGTGACATAATCAGTCACTTCTACTGTCACAAAGTTCACAGACCAAATATCTCAAGTTAGGAATCTTTTGTGGAGAGGACTCCTAATCATAGTGACTCTTCATTTATTCTGAATTCATCTCAGTTGCCTTTTGCTCTTCCCTGACATTCCATCTCCTCAGCCTGTTTCTAAATGCTATTTTTATAGTCCTTACTTTTTTTCTCCATACTTTTAAGTTTCTCCCTATTGCTCCTAAATTATAAATTCTCAAACTGAAGGAATTAAAATAGAATTCCTGGTAATATACTCTAACATTATCTTAATAGTTTTATTACATACTCGAGGCACCTAATGTTCTGTGAGAAATGTGTTTTCTTTCCTTCTAACACAATCCCATATGCTTTGATTACTAATGCCTGAGCCACCCCTCCCCCATGATAACACAGCTCAGATCATTTTTCTAGTGTGTTGATGAGGCTGTCATGTGGAATGGAATCAGAGCCCCAAAGAGCAAATTATATTGACTAGCTCTCCCATACAAGACCCAGAAGGAAATTAAACTGCTTTCATGTGGCTTGTATTCAGATGCACTTTGGCATAATATGCTGTGTTGCCAATATAGTTCCCTCTTCTCCGTGTGAATGCATCTAAAAATCTTCCTGGGAAAGACAGACTAGCTTTACAACAAAAAGAAAAACAGACCTGCAACTTCTAAGCAGTAAATTTAACTTGCACAATTTTTGTAAGGCCAGAAATAATCTGGCCGAATCTTATTGAGGGTGTGTAGCCAAGCATCCTCAAAACTTAACACAAATGCTTTTCATCCTTTGGATGATGACCCGAGAAAAGTAGTACAGCCCCGAGAAAAGTGTCTCATGGCTGAGGTTTTAAAAATTATGCGTTAGGGAAAAAGTAGTATAAAATTTTGGAAACCCAGGTCAAGGGAATATCATAGGTATAATTAATCCCTATCAGGCGAATATTTTTAGGAGAGTAAATGGTCATTACTGTGCTGGGGAGGAGGCGGGGCAGGCAGCGCGGTAAATGCAAAGGGCAGCAGGGCTCCGAGTCAGGAGGCTCATTCTACTCCTGGCTCCATCATTTACTCGCTGTGTTATCTTAGACGAGTTACTTCACTCTCTGAGAATTGTTTTCCTCGTCTGAAATATGGGAGTAATAACATCTACCTGCCTACCTCCAGAGTTGTTGTGACAACCAAATTAATTGAGGTAAGAAAGTGAAAGTGCTTTCAAATGGTAGAGTGATTTTATAAATGTAGGGCATTATCACTGGTGTAATATTTCAAGATTATTACTAATGTGAAGAACAGACAATAGCGGGGAGTTGGAGCAGTGGCTGCGTCAGGGGCGCTGTGCCTGGGCGCTCACCTGTGAGAAGTTGCATCCCTCCTCCCGGGGAGAAACGCTGCTCCTCGTAAAAACAGCTCCAGGCAGATTCGTGAAGGAGACAGTCTCTCTTTGACATCAAGTATCTCCCCTTCCCTTAGTCCTCCTCCCCTCCCCTTCCCCTGTTCATTCCAACAGTCTCTTCCTTTCTGTTCTCAGGAATATATCAGATATGTTCCCAGCGAAACACACATGGCTAACATAGCTTCAATCCGTTTCTTCCCAGAGGTAAAGCCTAAGCGAAGGCAAGTGTAATTGAATCACATGTCACAGGGGCTGGGCAGGTGATGTAAATGAGCAAAGGGCGTAGCATTTAAGGAAAGCAGGGAGGTGGGACCCGGACAAAGAAGATCACTGGCCTCTCGCAAAGGGGGCACCCAGCTCCCATACGCTGTTGCCAAGTGGGTTTGTGGGCTCCAGTATTTCCCCCATCTTCTGACATTTCATTTACAGTTCAGATTTTTGTAAGAAAACCCCCAGTTTAAAAAATTTCAGACTTCCGCCGTTTGAGAGCTAAACTTAACATACCTGACAGTTGCATTCATCTGTGGGCTACCTGCTTGTGTCTTTGGACTGTAGGAAGACAGTCAAACCATGGAAAGGCTATATGGGCCAATGGAAAGAGACTGGAGTGCCCCAAACCTGTTGAAATCCCTGTTTTGTCCCCCACAGGCTGAGTAAGCTAGAGCAAATTATTTAATGTCACTGAGCTTAATTTTCCTTGTCTGTAAATTGGGAATAAATCATTCCTGCCTGGCAAAAATTCTAGGTTAAATTATATAACGTATAAAAAAACATACATCAGAGTCTAGCACACAGTAGTTGCTTAATATGTGGTCACTACTACTATTGCTACTGCTACTTTTTACTACTACCACTACTTACTTTTAATTTAGTGGGATTTCAGGTATCAACCAACACATGGGCAAGGTACTCAAAAAGGGCTACATTCCCTGGAACCCCTTAAACACACCATGAAGGAGGGTTTCCAATCTGTATATAAGATGATTCCTAGCTATAGAGTCAGATGAGGATATAGTCTGACTGTGGATGTGCCAAAGAATCCCATGATTGCAGTTTATTGGATCGTTGACATGAGATATCAAAATATACAACTGGGACTTCCCTGGTGGCGTAGTGGTTAAGAGGCCGCCTGCCAATGCAAGGGACACGGGTTCAAGCCCTGGTCCAGGAAGATCCCACATGCCGTGGAGCAACTAAGCCTGTGCACCACAACTACTGAGCCTGTGCTCTAGAGCCCGTGAGCCACAACTACTGAGCCCACGTGCTGCAACTACTGTAGCCCATGTGCCTAGAGCCCATGCTCCGCAGCAAGAGAAGCCACCACAATGAGAAGCCCTTGCACCGCAACGAAGAGTACCCCCCCAGCTCGCAGCAACTAGAGAAAGCCCGCGCGCAGCAACAAAGACCCAATACAGCCAAAAAATAAATAAATAGAATAAATAAATTTATTTTAAAAAAATACAACTGTATTTGAACAAAGAGGCTAAGTTGCTACATACATTCAAAGCAACAATTTTATTTTAAACCTGGGTTCTAGTTTTTCTTTTTAACTAATACCTTTAACTCTTTCCTCAATGTTTTGATATGTATATTATGCAAAATTTATAGCAAATCTTTATTTAGTTAATAATTCTATGGAGTGAGAGAGATAAAAAAAAGACAGCATAAAGGCAAATTTATGTGAAAGTGAATTATAGCATATTTTTAATCTCAAAATTTTAAGTCTCAGTCCATAGCGTAAAGTCCTTGTAAATAAATAGGAAAGTTGATTCAGTCCTAATAAGGAAAACAAAGAAAATATAATTCAAACTAACTTTATTAAAACAGACTAAAATAGTCCCAGTTATCCCATTTTATTTTCCTAATTTCAATCTGGATCCTGCCAAAACTTTAGGAACTTTACCATGGACTCTTCCCTTAAAAAAACACAAGGGAGAAAAAAGACCAGAAATGCACAGGATAGAATAAGGCAAAGGACTCTGATGTCAGCCATGTTTATTCTGCTACATGGTAAGGGATTGGTAATAAATGTGCTGAGTCTGAATGCTGAGGGCACTAGTACAGAGATATTGGGAGCAAGATTCCTAGTACACGTGGATCCAATAGGTAACACTGCTAAGGATTAATCCATTTGTGTCGATTTCCATGAAATAGATTTTCAAAATTTCTTTTATCAACCCTCCTTTCAATTCTTCTCTCCAGCTTTATTACATGACAACGTTCTCAAAGTCCTGATAACTCTTTTAATAAGGTGAGTTTGTTTATCCTTGGATGGGGGGAAGAGGGGAAGAAAAGAGTGATGTATCAGCAGTTGTTCTAAGTTAAAGCAGAAGAGAAAGATGACTGTCAAAGAATTTATGACTATGATAATCAAGATAGGTGATTGGTATTCTACATAAATTTTAAACAATGTTAGCATACAAGATTCATCTGTTTACTACTTCAGGACAAGATTTGTTTGTTTATGGTGGCAGCACTAATTCCATCAGTTTCAAAGGATTTTGCTTACAATTATGCCTTATTTTTTAAATTTAGTTTACATAGAACACTCAGATTTTCTTTGTTTTATTTTTTCCCCAAGAATTTTGATTCAGAGCATATTTGAAGTGGTTTTTGTGAGTTTCTTTATGTTTGTTTTGATATCTAATTGGGACAAGGTGTGTTCTTCTGTAGACTTTCTGGTTTCTGGAAATTATTTTTTCACTTTTCCAT
The DNA here is from genome assembly GCF_011762595.2 of Tursiops truncatus. Classification (NCBI taxonomy): domain Eukaryota; kingdom Metazoa; phylum Chordata; class Mammalia; order Artiodactyla; family Delphinidae; genus Tursiops; species Tursiops truncatus. Next base: position 37,771,562 of record NC_047046.1, on the reverse strand, counting down.
GCCATAAATCCCCTTACATTTTTCCCCTTTTATAGTGAAAATATCCTATGGAAAAGGGGAAGGAATAGTTTGAGTAAATATGACAGGAGGTTTTAGAAAACCACCATCCTCTTTTCTCCTCCCCCTTTTTGCACAGCATAAATTACTTTTGATGCAATAAGAAACACAAATCAGTCACTGTCTCTCACTCAATTTGTCTGCTTCTTCAGACCCTGCTTCCCATTGACCTCTAACAGGCCTTTATACTAGAACAGTGGAAAAAAATGTATTCATGGGCAAATAATAATAATGTGCTTTATATTTCTAGTATCTGTGGTGGTAGAATATGAAATGCAATAAAGTTGGGCTAGCAAGGAAGAGCCAAAGGTAGAGATCCAGGAAGCAAGAAATATGTCATAAAATTCTCAACAAATTTTTATTGAACACTTTTTAATGTTCAGGAATCCAGCTGACCACTGGTGAAATTACAAAGGTGTGTAAAATGCAGTCCTTACGTTTGATTAACTTAACAGTCAAATGTAAGAGACACACTCACATACCCAAATAATAGTACAAATTTAAAAAGATACTTGAAGATGACTTCAGTGATATAGGGGTGTCTACAGAGTGTGTGTGTGGGGGGGTTGGTTATTTGTTACTAGCTTTATTGAGATATAATGTATTTGTGATAAAAACGCACACACTCATCATGCACATTTGAATGATTTTTAGTAAATTTATACGATTGTGCAATCATCACTACAATCCAGTTTTTGAACATTACCATCACTCCAAAAAATGTCCTTGTGTGCCCATTTGCAGTAAATGTCCCTCTTCTACCCCAGGCCTCAGAAGCTCATTGATCTGCTTTGTCAGAACAGCCTTGAGTCTAGGGCTAATTTGACCTCACTACTGAGACAGTGCCCTTCTGGGGACTTGGCCCAGCGCTGGTGGGAACATGAACTATTCTTAGCTCTGGATGGATAATCCTCTGGGACTTTTCCTGCTGCCCCTTTCCTGTGGCTCTTTCCTCAGCCTCGGTAGTTTCCTCACACTCAGCCTAAAACTCAGGAGGGGCTTCTCTGCAAGCCTCTGAGGGCAATGGCCTCTCTCTGTGAGGCTCTCTTTTCTCTGAAGATTCCCCCATTAATTTCAGTTGCTTTGTCCTCAAGCTCTCAGCTCTGGCTCCTCGACCCAGTGACACTACTGGGCTTGGCTTGTCTTCCTCCTCCCCGTGTTGTGGCCTGTGAGCTGCGGTAAATCTAGTTTCTATTATTCCATTATGACTAGGAAAACAAGTACTAGTTTTAAGGGTTGTTTTTTTTAAATTTTATTCCCATGCGCCACCTACCTATGGCAGTTCCATACAATAGAATTAATTCTCAATAAATCAGCAGTGGATTGATCCAGTTTTGAGATCAAACATGGTAAATACAGGGCTTCCCTGGTGGCGCAGTGGTTGAGAGTCCTCCTGCCGATGCAGGGACACGGGTTCGTGCCCCGGTCCGGGAGGATCCCACATGCCGCGGAGCGGCTGGGCCCATGAGCCATGGCCGCTGAGCCTGCGCGTCCGGAGCCTGTGCTCCACAGCAGGAGAGACCACAGCAGTGAGAGTCCCGCGTACCGCAAAAAAAAAAAGAAAAAAAAAACCATGGTAAATACATATACACACACAATATATGTGTATATCTATACTTGAAAAGCATGAAAATAATGATGAATCAGTGAAAACCTCTACATATTATTATAAACTACAATATTTGCCACATTATGTGAACCTGGCAGCAACCCATACTGTTCCAGTTCACACGTAGATAAATGTTATCTTGGAATGGGGGTCACATAATTAGTTTGTTTTTAGATTTTTTTAAATGAATTTATTTTGTAACCTCTTGCATGAGATTGCAAGTTTGCTTAGTGGGGAAGAGAATGGCAGCAAGAGTGGAAGTGCTGAGTACCGCAGCCAGCATCCTGTATGATGTACTTAATGGTATGCTCTCATCCAGACAACTGCGTTTGTATTCTTGCGATATTTTTGAATGATATTTACAGACCAATAAATGTGTTCTTTTATCAGGATTTTATCGTTCCTAGTGACAGAAATCCCCACCCAAACTAGTTAATCATAAAAGGGACTTAGAGGACTTCCTTGGTTGTCCAGTGGTTAAGACTCCGTGCTTCCACTGCAGGGGGCACAGGTTCGATCCCTGGTCAGGGAACTAAGATCCCACATGCCAAAAAAAAAAAAATTATATCTATATATAATTTTTTTTTAAAAAAATGGACTTAGATGGCTAGCTAAACTTAAGGTCTACTTTCAGATGTGGCTGGATATAGAACACCAAAAAATGTTATCAGCTTCCTGATTTTCTCTCTCCAATTCTGGCTCTGCTTCTTTTTTCTGACTTCATTCTCAGAAGAGTCTTCCATCCTAGTTGCAAGATGGTTGCCTGGGGCTGTATATTTCCACTTCATATTTCCACGTATTCCAAGCAAAAGTCCCAAGATTCACTCTGGATCAGCTGAGGTCATATGTCCACCCTGACCACTTTGGCAAAGGAAGTGTAATGCTCTGATTGGCTTAAGCCAAGGTCATGTACTTTACCTTAGACTGAGGGTAGAGTTCTTCTCAGATCATGTGACCTGAGGCTGGAAATCAGACTATGGTTAGAAGTTGAGTGAATGGCTGCTGGAAAGGCAAGTAATAATTGTGCTCTCTGTACATGAGATGTAACCGTAGCCAAATAAGTTTATATTAAATCCACTTCTAACCATATTTTGACTATGACAGCCTGTATTATTTCCACCTCCACTCTTGCCACCAACACACATATAGTCTTATTACCCTAATTAGCTGAGGGCTGATTATATTGTGTAAGAGAGAACAGATAAGGAGAATATATAATCACACAATGGAAATCTTGGAAGACCTCATTGAAAAGGGAGGACTTTAATATCAAGAGATAGAAGGGGCTTCCCTGGTGGCGCAGTGGTTGTGAGTCCGCCTGCCGGTGCAGGGGACGCGGGTTCGTGTCCCGGTCCAGGGGGATCCCGCGTGCCGCGGAGCGGCTGGGCCCGTGAGCCATGGCCGCTGGGCCTGCACGTCCGGAGCCTGTGCTCCGCGGCGGGAGAGGCCACAGCAGTGAGAGGCCCGCGTACCGCAAAAAAAAAAAAAAAAAAAAAAAAGGAGATAGAAGGCGATGGACATTCCAGGTAAAGAGAATGTCACAAAGAAAACAAGCTGGAAAATATAGAACAATAAATAGGTCAGTGAAAGTACAGATTGGGATCCAGGGTAAGACTGTAAAGAGGCTGAGGGAAGGTCATGCAAGTTCTTGAGCCTCAAGCTAAAGGATTTGAATTACTCTGATATGCTTAAGGCATAGGTCAGCAAACTTTTTCTGTAAAGATCCAGATAGCAAATATTTTAGGCTTCACAAGTCAAGAGGAGAAATCATGGATATTATGTAAGAACTTACACAACAAGAGAGAAAACAGGGACTTCCCTGGTGGTGCAGTGGTTAAAAATCTGCCTGTCAAGGCAGGGGACACAGGTTCGAGCCCTGGTCCGGGAAGACCCCACATGCTGTGGAGCAACTAAACCCGTGTGCCACAACTACTGAGCTTGCGCTCTAGACCCCTCGAGCCAAAACTACTGAGTCCATGTGCCACAGCTACTGAAGCCTGTATGCCTAGAGCCTGTGCTTGGACACCCAGGATCCTGCTTGGACAGTCAGTGTTGTGGAACGAGGATGGTTCTCAGCAAGGCAGTGTCTGTCAATTAAGTTGTCCTGTAGCCTGGTTCCCACAGACTTATCTTTAGTATTAGAGTACTGGGGAGACAATGAAGGAGGGATTAAAACTGCACTGACAGATTAAGAACCCTTGGAATTCGAGATTTCATCAGTAACAGGAGACTTGCTCTTGACACAGATCTCAGTACCCTTGCCTCAGGTATTTACCACCTTTGGGCAGGTGTTGGCAGCAGGGCACATGCATGTCCCCAAAAGTGAGGGCCTCCTTAAATTTTGTGCCTTGACACCATGGTCCCAGCCCTGGTTAGCAGTCATAGACAGCAAGATGGCAATTTCGGTGACAACTAGATGCCAGTAGGAGGAGGAAAATGGTGAGTTCCATAGGAAGCCATCATGGGTTGTCTTTGAAAAATTCATGAAAAGATAGTCACCCCATGAGCACATATGGGGCAAATGTGGGGTGGCCTCAGAATATGCCTTGTTGCCTTACATCCTTGGTGGCACATGGTGGGCTAAAAATACATATAACAATGACTCAAACAATCATACAAACATTTAATTATGTATGTAGACTTAGGTGTTATATAAATACATGAATTCCTCTTCCACAAATCAAATTATATTTGGTGTATTACTTTCCTCCTGGAAAACTGCAGGGAAGTTGCAGCCATGCACCTATGTTATTTCCCACTAAGTGTTTGCTTTATAATGAAGGAAAACAAGCACATTTCTTAGGGAACAGGTGTAGTGCTAGCAGTTAGGAGAATAGCAAACAGGAATGGCCTGCTGCCTTGGAAACAGCCTGGTGTCCTAGCAACAAGCACATTCATTTGCCTGGCCTGCCCTGTGGAGTTCTGTCAACACAGGTAAAGGGCTCACCCACAGAACTTAAGTGACAGTCTTTCTGTTCCAGAGTTAAGCTAGGCCCATCTATGTAAACTTGGAAGTGGATGAGAAACCAATTCATTCTGCCAAGAAGCCAGTGGTTTGGAAGCTAAAATGTCAGCAATGTAGGAGTTAAATTTATTCACATCTACTCTTCATCTAGATGGTCTGGACATAAGTTTATTTGTTCACTCTCCTAAAGGAAGGATCAAAACTATGGTGGCCGTGGCTAAAGCCATGACTATGGCTCTGTCCCCTAGACTTTCTTTGGGTTAAGAAATGTAGTATTTTCCCCAAACTTCATTTGACCTCTGCCTCTTTGTTTGAAGCCACAAAGGCTAGGAGAAAGAGGACAGGACAGTGGCAGTAATTTAAATGTGATAGCTTCCCTTTTCCCACATATTTTAATTATAATCGCTAAATTCTGTGAGAATGATTGAGAAGATTTTTTGATCTGGACAATGTCCAAAGTATCTCATGAGACACATAAGAAATTTCAAACTATTGGAACTAGCTATGGGATAGCATAAAGGGCAAATTTCCTGAGGTCAGGGCAGAAACTATATATATATATATGTATATATATATATATATATACTTTATATATATAATTTTAATGATTGCATAAAAAGAAATTAAATAAAACTTTTATTCCTTTAAAATGGTTTAACTCTTTTATTAGTGAGTGTCATAGTCTAGTAGGTCATATACACACATACACAAAATGTTTAAAAGTTTTTCATAACTAAATCAACCAGAAGGCAAAATAAAAATAATGAATCTTAGCTGTTAGTTTCTAAAAGAAATTCAATCTTTCATTTTGACTCAAAATGATATCATAAAGTTCTAGTGAATTCATATTTTAAAAAACTAACAGGGACTTCCCTGGTGGCACAGTGGTTAAGAATCCGCCTTCCAATGCAGGGGACACTGGTTTGATCCCTGGGCCATGAAGATCCCACATGCCACAGAGCAACTAAGCCTGTGCGCCACAACTACTGATCCTGCTCTCTAGAGCCCGAGAGCCACAACTACTGAGCCCATGCGCCACAACTACTGAAGCCTGCATGCCTAGAGCCCGTGCTCCACAACAAAAGAAGCCACCGCAATGAGAAGCCCACACACCGCAAAGAAGAGTAGCCCCTGCTTGCCACAACTAGAGAAAGTTGCGCGCACAGCAACAAAGACCCAATGCCGCCACAGATAAATAAAATAAAATAATAAATAAATTTAACAAAGTGTAATGAAACGAATTATAAAGTTAGTTTACAAATTCAAGTGGATGCCTGAAAAATGTCTTTGGTAACTGGGGAGATAGTTGTTTATAACAACATGTTGAATAACTATGCTGTGATCATTATGACAACTTAGGCTTTTAGAATGAAGTCTTAAACAGAAGGAAATAATTCCCTACATCCAAGTTGGGGAACAACCAACCAATTTAGAGATTAAAACTATAAACCAATGGTATTATATTTCAGTTGATTACATTAAAAAATATTTATTTATTTATTTAGGCTGCACGGGGTCTTAGTTCCCTGGGATCTAGTTCCCTGACCAGGGATTGAACCCATCCCCCGGCATTGGGAGCATGGAGTCTTAGCCACTGGACCACCAGGGAAGTCCCTCAGCTGATTACATTTAATTGATTAGTAAAAGGAAAGCACAAACAGATGAGGTTTTTTTGGAGTATGATTGACAAGGAAAAAACAAATGATAGTGATGATATAAGGCAAGTTTCGGCAGAGCATAAGGAGAACCTAGGAAATAATCACAGGTAAAGCCAATAATATAAGGCAGAAAGTCTTGAAGAAGATAGCGAAAGAAAACCTTTGTTACAAATGAATAAAGAGAAAGTTATGTGTGCGTATGTTAATAGCTTAAACACCCAAATATACTTTACTTTAAGCAATACCTTTAATTAAATGTAAACAGCAAACTCAGTAGTTATGTCAACTTCTATTTTAGTAACATGTTTAAAGGAGATTACAAATCTCCTAGTAACGATGTAGCCAGAGTTTTTTCTGGAAAAAAAAATTATTTCTCTTCAACAGTTGTTTCTGAAAGACAATATATTTGTAGAAAATGAAATTTAACACCAAAGAGGTATTTTGTAGGCAAAGTATGTGAATGTTAGCTTACGTTATGCTCATCGAAATGTATTTAATTTTCCAAAGGACAATTCTACACAAGGTTCAACCAAAGGTTTAACAAAAGTTTCAAAGTCCTGTTAAAGATTTCCTAAGAGTCCTCATCTCACTTGCTTCCATTTTACTTCTGCTCCTCTGTGGTCACTACTAACGTGCAAGAAGCAATTTTGCAAGCATTTATGTGGCTGTGAGCCATGTATGAGTCAATTAGATTGCCTACTTTTTAAATCTCTCTAACAGTTTATGAAACAGACTAACGCCTTCTCTCACACTGCATCAGGCCTGGATTCTGCCCTTTTGAGGAAGAATGTATGACACCAAAAAAAAAAAAAAAAAAAAAAGGCATCTTGGTGAGGTCAGGGCAGATAATATCAAACTCTTCTCCCTCTCCTTTTAAAAATGATCTATAAACTCTTCTTGAGATCTATTTGAAACACACATGCAATGCTCAGAAAACAGCAATTCTTTAGTAACAGGGCCCAGCAGACTCCCCATCCCTAACCATCCCCTCAACGCCTTAGTCTTCTAGATTTGTTTAATTTTAGATCAACTAAACCATGTTGCTTAACAAAATTGCAAATAACTTCCCATGAGAAACCCACTTTCCATGAATACAGGTCTCTATAGATAGAAGAGAAAGTCAGGGATGTAAAACACAGTCTGTTCAATATTACTCTAGGCCAGTATTTAACTAAATATAATGAACCAATAAAAAGAGTAGCATGGATAACACAAAAACAGGAGGTTAAAAAAATGCTTTCATTGCCTTCGAGGGCAGCAGACTTGCCTTGCTTCCTCTTTTCTTCCTTCCTTCTGTCCTTCATTCCTATGTGCTGATGCAGCTAATATTAGCATGTGTTTGTATTCCCTGAGCACAGGGCAGATGCTGAGGCTACCAGTGATGAGAAGTGGACTAATAGTGTGCTGAAAAAATTCAACCTGGAATTTCTGCTTCGTGAACTTACTTGGCCTTCCTTAGTAAGACAACTGGATGCTATTTTACTCTACATATACATTCTGGATTAAGCAATATAGCAATTGATGTTGGCCATTAGTTACATTGGAGCAGGGATAGGACCTCCTTTTGCTCATCATTACAGCCAAAGAATCTAGCAGAGCATGGCATACAATAGGTACTCAATAAATACTGAAGGAAAAAGTGGTTTTGGTTTACGCTTTCTGAACATTTCCAAATGCAAATAAAGAAAGAAAACAGCATGGAAATAGCCATGCTAAAGCTATTTGCCCTTACCCAAACACACCATGTTCTTTACATCTCCCTGTATTTTGACCCATTGCTTACTCAGTGTAGAATTTTTTGAACTAGGCTTTTACCTACAGATTGCTACTTAAACCTCAAGTTTCAGATGGAGGAATAACACTTCTGTGACGCTTTGACAGACTCCTCTGTTTTGTGATGTTTCTTCCTACACACATAGCATCTTGTACTTACAGCTCTCTTATGGAGTTGTGATTGCTTATTGGCCTAAAAAGATGCCCTCTCCCTAAATTGTGAATTCCTTAATAGTAGGGAATATATCTTTTCATCGTTGTAGTCCCAGTCCTAACATGGGTCTGATTTGTTGGGATATATGCATTGTCCATTGAATAAAAACTATTTCCTTTCACATTCCAACAGGAAAATCAGACACATGATCAAGCAGTTGGCTTATAATATGATGCATCTTATAGTAGAAATATGATACAGTGAGAGCACAAGGGAGGGGATGATTACTTTTTCCTGGAGTTTGGGATTAGGCTGTATAGAGAAGATAACATTTGACCTGTCCTTGGGACATGAGAAGGAGCTCACCAAGTGGATAATCTAGAAGAAAGAACACAATGAGCAAAGACAAGAAGATTTAAAAGACAGAGTATGGCACTGTAATTCTGCTTCCAGACAAGATGGCATAACAAGAAGCAAACTTATCCTCTCACCTGAACCAACTGAAAAAGCAGACAAAATATATGAATGATGTTTTCAAGATATTATACACAGGTAATAAAGCACAGTGATGGATGCAAGATGGGAAACAAGATGAGCCCTGTGACTGTCCCAATTTACCTGGAGTTTCCAGGCCATGGTTCGGGGAGAAGGAACCCAAGCAGGGCTCACTGGTCTCCCTGACCAGAGAGATGGAACTAGGAGTCTCAGGAGGCTCCATTTTCCTTGAACCTGAAGAGATTCCTTCTGGAGTCTTCAGCTGAATGCTGATTAAGATATTCGTGTGAAATAGCCAGGAGATGGAAACAACCAAAGTGTCCATCATCGGATGAATGGATAAAGAAGATGTGGCACATATATACAATGGAATATTACTCAACCATAAAAAGAAACGAAATTGAGTTATTTGTAGTGAGGTGGATGGACCTAGAGTCTGTCATACAGAGTGAAGTAAGTCAGAAAGAGAAAGACAAATACGGTATGCTAACACATATATATGGAATCTAAGGGAAAAAAAATGTCATGAAGAACCTAGGGGGTAAGACGGGAATAAAGACACAGACCTACTAGAGAATGGACTTGAGGATATGGGGAGGGGGAAGGGTAAGCTGTGACAAAGTGAGAGAGTGGCATGGACATATATACACTACCAAACGTAAAATAGATAGCTAGTGGGAAGCAGCCACATAGCACAGGGAGATCAGCTCGGTGCTTTGTGACCACCTGGATGGGTGGGATAGGGAGGGTGGGAGGGAGGGAGATGCAAGAGGGAGGAGATATGGGAACATATGTATATTTATAACTGATTCACTTTGTTATAAAGCAGAAACTAACACACCATTGTAAAGCAATTATACTCCAATAAAGATGTAAGAAAAAAACCCAAAAAACTGAAATGCTATTAAAAAAAAAAAAAGATATTCGTGTGAAGAAACTACCTGAGGCTGGAGAAAGAACAACCAAAAGGATTAAAAGGAATAATCTCTGGAGTTAATCCATTGATGAAAATGGTTTCTGTTCCCACAGCCAGTGTGGAAAGCCTCATAATTCACAGAGATTGCACAGAAAGGTTTTGCATCACTAGTGGGACAAAATTAGCCCTAGACTCAGAGCTGCTGTAGTTCCACCTAACAAAGCTCAAAAGCAGGAATTGTGTATTAGTTTTTTATTGCTGTGTAACAAACACACACACAAACAGCAGTTTAAAGCAACAATAAATTTATCTCACAGTGGTTGTAGGTCAGGAGTCCAGGTACAGGTTAGCTGGTTCCTCTACTTAGGGCCTCACCAGGCTGAAATGAAGTGAGGGTATTGGCTGGGGCTATGATTCTCATCTGAGGCTTGGAGTCCTCTTCCAATATCATTCAGGTTGTTGGCAGAATTTACTTTCTTGCAGTTGTAAGACAGAGATCCCCGTTTTCTTGCTATCTGTTGGTCTGGGACCACTTTCGGGTCTCAGAGAGCCCCCAGAGGCAGCAGACCAGAAGGAGTGTGGCCTCTGATGCTTCATCTTCTTTTAAAGCCTCCTTTGATTTGGTCAGGCACACCTGGGATGGTGCCTTACTGCTTGACCTAGTTCTAAATGCATATAGAGGAAATATTTAAGACAACTATATTAAAAACAGTGGATGGTAAAAGGATATAAACAGCAACATGGTTTCTAAGCTTTATTTAAACTGATAAATTGTCAACACCAGTAAGCTGTGATAAGTTATACATATATAAAATGTAATACCTAAAAAAATATACAAAATGATATATGCAAACACACCATGGATACATAACAACAGAGTTGTAAAACAGTTCAAATAACCCATTGGAAGACAGGAAAAAGAACACAGAGAAGCAAAAAAGAAAGAATGAACATAAAACAAAAAAATGGCACATTCAAGTCCTAAAATAACAATAATTACATTAAATGTTAATGGTCTAAAATACTAATCAAGACTTACTGTAAAGCTAAAATAATCAATGCAGTTAAGTATTGGTGGAAGAATAGACAAATAGGTCAATGGAACAGAATAGAGAGCCCAGAAATAGACTCACATAAATATAGTCAACTGATCTTTGACAAAAAAGCAAAGGCAATAAAATGGAGCAATGATTGTTCTTTCAACAAATGGTACTGGAACAACTGGACATGTACATGCAAAAAAATGAATCTGGATACAGACCTTACACCCTTCATGAAAATTGACTCAAAATGGATCACAGAACTGAGTGTAAAATGCAAACTATAAAACTCCTAGAAGATAACATAGGAGAAAACCCATGATCTTGGGTATAGTGAAGACTTTTTAGATATGATGACACCAAAGGCATGATGCCTGAAATGAATAATTGATAAGTTGGACTTCATTAAAATTAAAAACTTCTACTCTGAGAAAGACAATGTCACAGAATGAAAGAAAATATTTGCAAGTATTTTGCAAAATATCTGATAAAGGACTGTTATCCAGAATATAGAAAGAATTCTTAAAACTCAACAATCAGAAAATGAACAATCTGATTTTTTAAAAATGGGCAAAAGACCTTAACGGACAACTCTCCAAAGAAGATATACAGATGGCAAACAAGCATATGAAAAGATGCTCAACATCATATGTCATTAAGGAGTTGAAAATTAAAACAATAATGAGATACCACTACACACCTGTTAGAATAACCATATATTTTTGAAAACCCTTAAACATTATATAATTATTTGGTCTCTTATACTAGATACTAGAGAAAAAAAATTTCTCCTAGCTTCCTCTTTTAATACAAGTGAAAATAGTACAGTCTTTACTTGTATATTGACAGACACACACACGAATACATATAAACACATGCAGATTAACAGTCTATGAAGTCAGAGACCTTGTTCAAAATTATGTTTTGTCATATACTAGCTTCCTGACATGTATAAGTTAATTCATATTCTGAGGCTCAATGACTTTATCTATACAATGAAGATATGTCAGAGGGTTATGATAATTAAAATAAGATAATCAAATAAAATTCTATAGATGTACAAGACACATAGTAAGGGCTTAATAAATATTGATAAATAGATATTCATTAAAATTATAAATTTTAACTATTATTACTAAATTCATCCAACAGCTTTCTCTGACATTTTCTTCCATATAATTTATGAAGTTTAAAATTAATATATCTTAATGAAATATCTATAGCTGTCTCTTAACTGTGAAAAAGTACAAAATGTATTTTTAATTTTTTAATCTTTTTGAATGCTTCAATTTGAAAAATCCAGTCATTAGGCTTTAATAGTGAGAAAATGAATAATGAAGTGAACAATCCACTTATTAATGACTGTGTTTTTAATCTTACACAAATGCCAATTCTTAGTCATTATGAATGCATTTTCCCTCTCCCAATTGCCTATTTAATGAAAAATGCATAAAACTCCAGTTTATTTTGAGTGCAAGCAATTGAGATAATCAAATAATTGAAAAAATTTGTAGACTTCATATTTTCAAAGAAAATCCCAATCAAAGTGCATTCCAAAGAGTCAAGCTGATTTGAAGAACTTTTAAATTTAATTTAATTTTACTTTACTATATTTTATTTTATTTTTTGCAGTATGCAAAGTGGTTGAGAGTCTGCCTGCTGATGCAGGGGACACAGGTTCGTGCCCCAGTCCGGGAAGATCCCACATGCCACGGAGCGGCTGGGCCCATGAGCCATGGCTGCTGAGCCTGCGTGTCTGGAGCCTGTGCTCCACAACGGAAGAGGCCACAACAGTGAGAGGCCCATGTACCGCAAAAAAAAAAAAAAAAAAAAATTAAGGAAATGGTCATAGGAACATACATATCGATAATTACCTTAAACGGGAATGGATAAAATGCTCCAACCAAAAGAAACAGGCTTGCTGAATGGATACAAAAACAAGACCCATATATATGCTGTCTACAAGAGACCCACTTCAGACCTAGGCACACATACAGACTGAAAGTGAGGGGATGGAAAAAGATATTCCATGCAAATGGAAATCAAAGGAAAGCTGGAGTAGCAATAATCATATCAGATACAATAGACTTTAAAATAATGTTACAAGAGACAAGGAAGGACACTGCATAATGATCAAGGGATCAATCCAAGAAGAAGATATAACAATTATAAATATATATGCACCCAACATAGGAGCACCTCATACACAAGGCAACTGCTAACAGCTCTAAAAGAGGAAATCGACAGTAACACAATAATAGTGGGGGACTTTAACACCTCACTTACACCAATGGACAGATCATCCAAAATGAAAATAAATAAGGAAACAGAAGCTTTAAATGACACAACAGACCAGATAGATTTAATTGATATTTATAGGACATTCCATCCAAAAAAAGCAGGTTACACTTTTTTCTCAAGTGCACATAGAACATTCTCCAGGATAGATCACATCTTGGGTCACAAATCAAGCCTTAGTAAATTTAAGAAAATTGAAATCATATCAAGCATCTTTTCTGAGCACAATGCTATGAGATTAGAAATGAATTACAGGGAAAAAAACATAAAAAACACAAACACATGGAGGCTAAACAATATGTTACTAAATAACCAAGAGGTCACTGAAGAAATCAAAGAGGAAATAAAAAAATACCTAGAGACAACTGACAATGAAAAAACGACGATCCAAAAACCTATGGTATGCAGCAAAAGCAGTTCTGAGGGGAAAGTTTATAGCTATACAAGCCTACTTCAAGAGACAAGAAAAATCTCAAATAAAAAATCTAACCTTACACCTAAAGGAAGTAGAGAAAGAAGAACAAACAAAACCCGAAGTTAGCAGAAGGAAAGAAATCATACAGATCAGAGCAGAAATAAATGAAATAGAAGTGAAGAAAACAATACCAAAGATTAATAAAACTAAAAGTTGGTTCTTTGAGAAGATAAACAAAATTGAAAAACCATTAGCCAGACTCATCAAGGAAAAGAGGGAGAGGACTCAAATCAATAAAATTAGAAAAGAAAAGGGAGAAGTTACAACAGACACTGCAGAAATATAAACCATCCTAACAGACTACTACAAGCAACTCTATGCCAATAAAATGGACAACCTGGAAGAAATAGACAAATTCTTAGAAAGGTATAACCTTCCAACACTGAACCAGGAAGAAATAGAAAATATAAACAGACCAATCATAAGTAATGAAATTAAAACTGTGATTAAAAATCTTCCAACAAAAAAAGTCCAGGACCAGGTGGCTTCACAGGTGAATTCTCTCAAACATTTAGAGAAGAACTAACACCCATCCTTCTCAAACTCTTCCAAAAAATTGCAGAGGAAGGAACACTCCCAAACTCATTCTATGAGGCCACCATCACCCTGATACCAAAACCAGAAGAAGATACTACAAAAAAAGAAAATTATAGACCAATATCACTGATGAATATAGATGCAAAAATCCTCAACAAAATCCTAGCAAACAGAATCCAACAACACATTAAAAGGATCATACACCATGATCCAGTGGGATTTATCTCAGGGATGCAAGGATTCTTCAGTATATGCAAATCAATCAATGTGATACACCATATTAACAAATTGAAGAATAAAAACCATATGATCATCTCAATAGATGCAGAAAAAGATTATGACAAAATTCAACACCCATTTATGATAAAAACTCTCCAGAAAGTGGGCATAGAGGGAACCTACCTCAACATAATAAAGGCTATATATGAGAAACCCACAGCCAACATCATTCTCAATGGTGAAAAAATGAAAGCATTTCCTCTAAGATCAGGAACAATACAAGGATGTCCACTCTCACCACTGTTATTCAACACAGTTTTGGAAGTCCTAGCCATGGCAATCAGAGAAGAAAAAGAAATAAAAGGAATACAAATTGGAGAAGAAGTAAAACATTCACTGTTTGCAGATGACATGATACTATACATAGAGAATCCTAAAGATGCTACCAGAAAACTACTAGAGCTAATCAATGAATTTGGTAAAGTTGAAGGATACAAAATTAATGCACAGAAGTTTCTTGCATTCCTATACATTAATGATGAAAAATCTGAAAGAGAATTTAAGGAAACACTCCCATTTACCATTGCAACAAAAAGAATAAAATACCTAGGAATAAACCTACCTAGGGAGACAAAAGACCTGTATGCAGAAAACTATAAGACACTGATGAAAGAAATTAAAGATCATACCAACAGATGGAGAGGTATACCATGTTCTTGGATTGGAAGAATCAATATTGTGAAAATGGCTATATTACCCAAAGCAATCTACAGATTCAATGCAATCCCTATCAAATTACCAATGGCATTTTTTACAGAACTAGAACAAAAAATCTTAAAATTTGTATGGACACACAAAAGACCCTGAATAGCCAAAGCACTCTTGAGGGAAATAAACGGAGCTGGAGGAACCAGACTCCCTGACTTCAGACTATACTACAAAGCTACAGTAATCAAGACAATATGGTGCTGGCACAAAAACAGAAACATAGATCAATGGAACAAGATAGAAAGCCCAGAGATAAACCCATGCACCTATGGTCAACTAATCTATGACAAAGGAGGCAAGGATATACAATGGAGAAAAGACAGTCTCTTCAATAAATGGTGCTGGGAAAACTGGACAGCTACATGTAAAAGAATGAAATTAGAACACTCTCTAACACCATACACAAAAATAAACTCAAAATGTATTAGAGACCTAAATATAAGACTGGACACTATAAAACTCTTATAGGAAAACATAGGAAGAACACTCTTTGACATAAATCACAGCAAGATCTTTTTTGATCCACTTCCTAGAGTAATGGAAATAAAAATAAAAATAAACAAATTGGACCTAGTGAAACTTCAAAGCTTTTGCACACAAAGGAAACCATAAACAAGATGAAAAGACAACCCTCAGAATGGGAGAAAATATTTGCAAACGAATCAACGGACAAAGGATTAATCTCCAAAATATATAAACAGCTCATGCAGCTCAATATTAAAAAAACATACAACCCAACTCAAAAATGGGCAGAAGACCTAAATAGACATTTCTCCAAGGAAGACATACAGATGGCCAAGAAGCACATGAGAAGCTGCTCAACATCACTAATTATTAGAGAAATGCAAATCAAAACTACCATGAGATATCACCTCACACCAGTTAGAATGGGCATCATCAGAAAATCTACAAACAACAAATGCTGGAGAAAGTGTGGAGAAAAGGGAACCCTCTTGCACTGTTGGTGGGAATGTAAATTGATACAGCCACTATGGAGAACAGTATGGAAGTTCCTTAGAAAACTAAAAATAGAATTACCATATGATCCAGCAATCCCACTACTGGGCATATACCCAGAGAAAACCATAATTCAGAAAGGCACATGCTCCCCAATATTCATTGCAGCACTATTTACAATAGCCAGGTCATGGAAGCCACCTCAATGCCCATCGACAGACGAATGGATAAAGAAGATGTGGTACATATATACAATGGAATATTACTCAGCCATAAAAAGGAACAAAATTGGGCCATTTGTTGAGACATGGATGGATCTGGAGACTGTCATACAGAGTGAAGTAAGTCAGAAAGAGGAAAACAAATATCATATATTAATCCATATATGTGGAACCTAGAAAAATGGTACAGATGAACCGGTTTGCAGGGCAGAAATTGAGACACAGATGTAGAGAATAAAAGTATGGACACCAAGAGGGGAAAATGGGGGTGGGGGGTGGTGGTGGTGGTGTGATGAATTGGGTGATTGGGACTGACATGTATACACTGATGTGTATAAAATTGGACTAATAAGAACCTGCTGTATAAAAATATAAAATTCAAAAATTTTTAAAATAAAATAAAATATAATTTACTGTGTATTAATTACCTCTGTCAACCTCACACATTTCAAAGAAACCCATATACTATGTGTGCAGAGACTTTAAAAATATGCTTTGCAGAGACTAAAAAGCTGGTTTACCCAGTAAGACTATATTCCAACTGGCCTTATCCGAAACAGAAGATATATATTTGCCTCTTGAGCTGTAGTGATGATTGGATATGAATTCTGAGAACCTGAAGACTGGTATTTATGGGCAAAGTATTCTAGAAATAGCTGAGGAAAGATTTTTAGCTTTTCAAATTTAGTCTTTAAAAGATAAGATGTACCATGTATATTTGTGGAAATATTTTGTATTCTTACAATACCTTTAAATGAACATAGCTTCATTGAAAATAATGTGAACAGATTGAATCATCTTGTGAACAGATTGAATCATCTTGTAAAAAGCAGAGGAATTAGTATAGAGGGTAAAGGACTTTTTTTTTTTTTATAAATTTATTTATTTTATTTACTTATTTTTGGCTGCGTTGGGTCTTCATTGCTGCATGTGGGCTTTCTCTAGTTGTGGTGAGCAGGGGCTACTCTTTGTTGCAGTGTGTGGGCTTCTCACTGAGGTGGCCTATCTTGTTGCAGAGCACGGGCTCTAGGTGTGCAGGCTTCAGTAGTTGTGGCACGTGGGCTCAGTAGTTGTGGTGCATGGGCTTAGTTGCTCCTCAGCATGTGGGATCCTCCCGGACCAGGGCCCGAACCCACGTCGCCCGCACTGGCAGGCAGACTCTCGACCACTGCGCCACCAGGGAAGTCCGAGGGTAAAGGACTTTTAAAAATAATTTGCTTGCAGTAAAAGTCAAATCATTATGCTATACACCTTAAACTTATACAGTGCTATATGTCAAGTATATCTCAATAAAACTGGAAGAATAGAAATTACTGAAATGCCAACTGCTTTTCTCCATAAAGTAAAAAAGAAATTTGAAAGAAATATAAGCTAAAAAAGGTATCAACTTTTCCAATTAAAACTAAATTATTGAAGTGATAAATCTCACAGGTGCATATAAAAAGCAATATTAATAACTAACATTTACTTAGAGTTCTACAACTCATTATTTTTTATCAGTTATCTTTTTGTTTTTCAGAACCATCTGAGGCAGGCATTATCATAATCTACATATTCCAGATGAGAAACCTGAGACTCAGAAAGAATAATCCTCATTTTCATTACTTAACTTTTCTGCCAAAACACAACAAAGGTAGTTTTCCCTTTCTTTAGGCAGTAAGAGCTGTTTTCTGGTTTTGTAGTGTTTTGTTTTGTTTTTTAAAGTCCCATGCCAGGGAAATAACAGTCATAAATAGTAATGAGAGGATACTATTTTCTTCACAATTGAAACAGCAGCTATTGCTGCCTTCTTAGGACTAAAAACAACCTAACAAAACTCTCCACTATTCTAAGATCCAGAAATAGAGATCAAGTCGATCTTGGCTCCCTCAGGAATTTAGGTTGGCATTTAGGGAGTGGGAGTGTGTGTACTCTGGCATTAGGGGTCACTCTGATGCTCAGTCCCACTGATGTTTACTAGAACATTAGTTTTAGGGAAGTACAGGACAAGGAAACAGGCTAGAGGTCCTAAACTGCAAGAAAAAAGCACAACCAAGATTCCATACAGGATTTCAAATTTCAAGTACCACTATAGAATCCTTTCTAAAATTTTTCTCTTTTGCTAACGTGAGATTGCTTTGTTTTGGGAGGGCATATGTTTCAGTCACTACACAGCTCTCAACTTGTTCTATAAGCCACATACTTCTGTTTTTAGAAACACATAAACTACTGTAGTTATCTGACAAAATTAGATTTAGATATGTGACTGGGAGTGTGAAATGGGATACTTCCAGTTCATGAATCTGGAGAGCTTATATTGAAGAAGATTTGGGAAAAGAAGTATTAGCATGGATAAAGAAAGACATTACATAATTATAAATGGGTAACACCAAAAAGATGTAACAAACCTAAATGTGTATGCACCTCAAAATAGGGCTTCAAAATATATGAAACAAAAGCTAGTAGAAATAAGCGAGAAATCCACATATATACATGAAGACATCAACATTTCTTTCTCAGGAATCAATAGAACAATTTAATATCAATAGTATACAAAAGAGCAATATTATCAACCAACCTGACCATATTTACATTTATAGAATATTCCACCATCAGCAGAATACACAATTTTTTTCAAATGCATATGGAATATTTACCAAGATAGACTGTAGTCTGAACCATAAAACAAATCTTAACAAATTTAAAGAATTAGAAATAGGCAAGTTCATAGAGACCAGAAAATAGAAAAGAGATTACAAGTGGCTGAGGGGAAGGGAAAGTTATTGTTTTAAGGATGCAGAGTTTTTATACGGGATGCTGAAAAATGAAAATGTTCTCAAAATAGAAAGTGGTGATAGTTACACAATATTGTGATTGACACTTAAAGCCACTGAACTGTACCCTATAAAATGTTTGAAATGGTAAATTTTATGGTATGTATATTTTACCACAATAGAAAATATCAGTTGGGGAAAAAAACCCACACATATATCAGTATATAATCTGACCAGAACAGAATCAAATGAGAAAACAATTTAAAAAATCAGGAAAATATTTGAAAATTAGACAACATACTTCTAAATGAACCACTTGCCAAAGAGGAAATTTCAAGGGAAATTAGAAAATATTTTGAACTGAATAAAAATACAACATATAAAAATTTGTGAAATGTAGCCAGAAGAAAATTTATAGAACTGAATGCTTATACTAGAAAAGAACAAGAGTTTAAAATCAGTAGCCTAAGCTTTCAGTTTAAGAATCTAGAAAAAGGGAACAAATTTAATGCAAATCAAGTAGAAGGATGGAAATAAAGATAAGAATGAAAACCAATAAATTTGAAAACAGAAAGCTAATAGAGAAACCAATGAAAGCAAAAGCTGATATGTTGAAAAGATTAGTAAATTTTATAAATCTCTAGCCAAACTGACCAAGAAAAAAGAGATCATGTAAATTGCCAATCTCAGGATCGAAAGACGGTACATCACTAGAGACACTATATACATTACAAGGACAATAGATTATGATGAAAAAAATTGATTCTCAGAAATTTAAAAGTTAGATGAAATAGACAATCCTTTAAAAGACACAAATTAGCAAAGCTCCCTCAGGAAGAAATAGATAACCTGATTATCTACTGATAATAGCTTAAAACTACTGAATTTATAGCTTAAAACTTCCAACAAAGAATACTCTAGGTTTCACTAGTGAGTTATACCAAACATTTAAAGATATTATAACAATTCTACACAAACTCTATGACAAAATGGTAAGGGAAGGAACCTTTCCCAACTTGTTGTATGAGGCTAGCATTACCATGATAGTGAAACAAAGAAGAAAAAGAAAGAAAAAGGGAGAGAAAGAGGGAGGGAGAAAATATAAACATACACACAAAAAACCTTAAAAAGAAGTTAGTAAATTTGGGCTTCCCTGGTGGTGCAGTGGTTGAGAGTCCGCCTGCCGATGCAGGGGACACGGGTTCGTGCCCCAGTCTGGGAAGATCCCACATGCTACAGAGCGGCTCGGCCCGTGAGCCATTGCTGCTGGACCTGCACGTCCGGAGCCTGTGCTCCACAACGGGAGAGGCCACGGCAGTGAGAGACCCACGTACCGCAAAAAAAAAAAAAAAAAAGTTAGTAAACTGAATCCATCAATATATAAAAATGATAATATTTCATGGTAAATTGGGGGTTTATCCAAGGAGTGGAATGTTGGTTTAACATTTAACAATCTATGTAATTTATCATATCAACAGAATAAAAGAGAAAAACCACACAATTATCTCAACAGATGCAGAAAAAACGTCCATACTTGAATTTTTAAAAAGCTTATCAAGCCAAGAATAGAAAAAAAAATCCCCGTTTTAATAGAGGGTACCTGTAACTAACATAATGGTGAAAGACTGAATGTTCCCATATGATAGGTAAAAGGGAAGGATGTCCACCCTTATTGCTTCTATCCGATACTGTTCTGGAGGGTGAAGCCAGTGCAGTAAGACAAGATAAATAAATAAAGTAAATGTAGATTGAAAAGAAAGAAAGAAATCTGTCTCTATTGGCTATCAACAGACAGAATATCCCAAAGAATGTATAAAACAGCTACTGGGACTAATAAGTGAATTTAGGAAAGTCATAGGATTCAAAGTCAATGTACAAACATTCATTGTGTTTCTATAAAGTAACATAAACTATTAGAAATTGAAATTTGTAAAGAGTACTATTTACAATAGTGTAAAAATATGATATATTTTGGTATATAATATACATGTTAAAAATTATAAGCTATTGATGTAAGAAATAAAAGATCCAAATAAATGGAAAGCATACTGTATTCATGGATTGGAAGGCTTAATATTATTAGAATGTCAATTCTCCCCACACTGATCTACAGATTTAATGTAATCTCATCGTAATCTCAGTACTGTATTTTGTAGAAATTAGCAAGATGATTCTAAAATTTCTATGGATAAACAAAGGCTGTACAATAGCCAAAACAACTTTGACATATAAGAAAATTTATATGACTTGATTTATACTTATTATAAGGCTACAGTTATCAGGAGAGTGTAGTGTTGGTAAATATAAACATATAGATCAATTGAATAGAACAGAGAGTCCAGAAGTAGATTTATACAAAATTGGTCAATTGATTGATTTTTGACAAAGTTGTTAAAGAAATTCAATGGTGAAGGGATAGTTTTTCAGCATCTGGTTATCAAACAATTTGACATCCATATGCAAAACTAAAAAAGAACTATCTTTCTGCTGTTGCTTTATAATAGTATAATTTTATTATGGTCCATTAACATACTTTGTATTATTTTAATTTATTTAAATTTGTCAAGGTTTGTTTTTGCTTCATGTATTTTATTTAAAGCCTTGTTATTAAGTGCATACTCATTTAAGATTGTTATGTCTTCTGGTAAAGTGACCATTTTATAAATCTCTAATGTCCTTTTTTTATCCTAAATAACATTCCTTGTTCTGAAGTCTACTTTGTCTGATACTAAAATAGCCACTCCAGCTTCCTTTTGATTATTGTTTCTGTGGAATATTTTTTTCCATACTCTTACTTTTAATCTATCTAAGTCTTTATGTTTAAACTGAGTTTCTTGAGAGCAGCATGTAGATTTTTTAAAATTTTAATATTACTTCAATCTTTTAATTGGTATATTTAGACCATTTACATTTAATGTAGTTATTGGTGTGGTTAGATCTAGGTCTATTATTTTGCTATGTGGTTTTTGTTCTGTTTGCTCTTTTGTTTCCCTACTCCCCATTTCCTGCATTCTTTTGGATAGTTTGAATAGTTTTAGTATTCCACTCTATTTTATCTACTGCTTTTTTGGTGTTGTCTTTCTCTCTCTCCTCCCTCCCTCCTTCCCTCCCTCTCCCTTTCTCTTTCTGGTCTTTCTAGGGAAGAATTTCTCAAACACAGTACAATTTCTATTTTGGACCAAATAATTATTTGTTCTGGACAGCTGTCCCATGCATTGTAGGATGTTTAAAAGCATTTCTGATCTCTACCCACCAGATGCCAGTTGCACCTCTTCCCCAATTATGGCAGTCAAAATTGTCTTTAGACATTGCCAGTTGTCTCCTGGTGGGCAAAATCAGCCCAAGTTGAGAACTACTGCTCTAAATAATACAACAGAAATACTTAACATTTCAGAGTATAGTTAGAGTAATGTTTTACTATTTAATATTTAGAAGTTTTACAATCATATAAGTCTCTTAACCTCCTCCCTTTATACTATACTTGTCATATGTATTAATTGAACATGCATGAAAAAAAAACCCCCAGTTTTCTATATTTACTCAGATTTTACTGTTTTTGTTCTTCTTTGATTCCTGAAGTTCCAGGTTTCATCTGGTATTATTTCCCCTCAGCCTGAAGAACTTTCTTTAGCATTTGTTTTAGTTGGCTGTATGTTCTCTTAGTTTACCTTCATCTGAGAATATCTTTATTTCTCTTTCACTCCTAGGGGATATTTTCATTGGATTTAGAATGCTTGGTCGAAAGTTTTTTCCTATCATTCTGAAGATGTTCTACTGTCTTCTGGCTTCCACGGTTTCCAATGAGAAGTCCATCATTTTTTTTTTTTAACGTCTTTATTGGAGTATAATTGCTTTACAATATTGTGTTAGTTTCTGCTGTATAACAAAGTGAATCAGCTATATGTATACATATATCCCCATATCTCCTCCCTCTTGCGTCTCCCTCCCAACCTCCCTATCCCACCCTTCTAGGTTGTCACAAAGCACCAAGCTGATCTCCCTGTGCTATGCAGCTGGAGAAGTCCATCATTATTAACATCTTTTTTCTCCTATATATGTTGTGTCATTTTTCCTTAGCTGCTTTTAAGATTTTTTTCTTTACATTTAGTTTTCAGTAGTTTGATTATAATATGTCTGGGTGTGGTTTTCTTTGAGTCTATTCTGTTTTATGTTCTGCGAATTTCTTGAATCTGCAAGTTAATGTCTTTCACCAATTTGGGGAAGTTTTCAGCCATTGTTCCGTCAAATATATTTTTCTGCACCAATTTTCTTTATAGGACTCAATTGTTACAAACGTTAGACTTCTGATATAGTCCCATATAGTCTCCTTGAAGTTCTATTCAGTTTTTCTAATCTTTTTTCTCTTTGTTTTTCAGATTGGAGAATTTCTGTTAATCTGTCTTCAAGTTCACTGACTCTTCCCCATGTCATCTTCATTCTGCTATTGAGTTCATTAGTAAATTTTAAATTTCAAAGAATGTATATTTTAATACTATTTTATTCATTTTTTATAATTTATTTTCTTTGCTAAGACCTCCTATCTTTCCATTCATTTTGTCTCATGTATGTTTACCTTTGCCTCATGAAGCTTATTATAGTATCTGCTTTAAAGTCTTTCTCTTATAATTTCAGCATATGTGTCACCTTGGGGTTGGCATCTGTTGATTTTTCTTTTCCTTTGAGAATTGGTCACGTTTTCCTGGCCTTTTGCTTATCAAGTAATTTTGGATTATATTCTGGACTTTTTGAATATTAAATTGTGTAGATACAGATCCTGTTAAAATTCTCTAAAGGATGTTAGTCATTATTATTATCATTATTACTGTTTTAGCAGGTGACAGAACCAGTTAGCTTCAACCTACAAATTTTTAAAATCACTTTGATCCGGCAAGACAGCTGGGTGTGCACCAGCCTCGAGCCTGCAAGCAGATCCTCCCTGCCCCCAGGGACTCCAGCCCCACCATGGCAGATTCCCAGCACATATCTGCCCCCCACTGCTGGACCACCTGCACCAACTTCTTGTGCACCCAAAAGGGAAGTCTCCTGTTTGCTGAGATTATATTGCGCCTGGTGATTCTGACCCTCTTCAGTGCCTCAACAGCAGGATATTCCTCTCTGTCTGTGATTGAATTGATCTTTGCTTCTATCTTCTTTGTCGTCTACATGTGTGACCTGCACACCAAGATACAATTCATTCACTGGCCTTGGAGTGAGCCCTCATAGTGGCCATCCTCTACCTGATCACCTCCATTGTTGTCCTTGTTGAGAGAGGAAAGCGTTCCAGAATCATTGCAGGGGCACTGGGCCTAATTGCTAAGGGCCTCTTTGGCTGTGATGCCTCTGTCACTTTCCCCTTGAGATAATAAAGACATACAGCAGCACCTACTGACCCTGCTGATACCCTGGCCCTGTGTCAGTGTACTCCCTTCATTTCTCTCTGTAACCTGCAAATAACTCCTCCATCGAATTAACTCCTCCCCCTGTCCCTACAGCACTCCCCGCCAACTCCCAGCCCTGTATTGAGGTAAAAGTGCTGCTATTCAGAGAATTTATCTTCCAGCCTGCCAATCACCTCTCCAGGGTGTGCCTAGGTCCCCTTCCCTTATGCAGTATAAAAATGAGACGCCAGTTCTGTCTGGTCTATGCCCCCACCTAAGCCACAAAATGAGGGAGGAGGGTACCTTAGATTTCAGACTCCAGGCCCCAGGTTGTGACTCGCTCCAAATAATCAGTGCGGGGGGTGTTTCTATGGAGGAATACATAAATAATACATAAATAATAAATGGATTGTTAGAACAGCAACCAAAAAATCCCTTTCTGTGGGCAGTGGTTCCAATCTCAGTTCAGTTTCCTAACCTTGCTGATGCTGCTTTGGGTTTGTTCAACCACATACATCTCTAAGACGTTAGTCTGAGACCTGGTTGGTGGTTTAAATAGTAATTCAGTTCTCAAAGTTTTGCTAGGCTGCTTTGGGTCTGTCCCATGCATATGCAGCTCAAGGGTAAGTTAGGGATCTGTCTAGTTTCTTACACAATTTTGAGATATCCTCTTCTCCAACTCACTTCTCTCCAGGATTCCTCCTACCCTCTCTGCCCCACAGAGGCCCCCTTTCCCAGTTCTTCTGTGTAAAAAGGCAAGGTTTCTTTTAGAGTTTTAGAGTCCCTGTATCGCTGCTGGCAAACAGTTCTGCACTTGGGGCAAAGCCACAGGAGAAAAGAGGGGAAAAAATAGAAAACTCATTCTCAAATGAATTGCTCCTTCAAGTTTTGACTCCAGTCCACAATCCACCTGATTCCATTTACTTTTGAGAGTCCTTAGATTTTTGTGTTTTGTTTTTTTTTTAAATTTTATTAATTTATTTATTTATGGCTGTGTTGGGTCTCCGTTTCTGTGCGAGGGCTTTCTCTAGTTGCGGCAATTGGGGGCCACTCTTCATCGTGGTGCACGGGCCTCTCACTATCGCGGCCTCTCTTGTTGTGGAGCACAGGCTTCAGACGCGCAGGCTCAGTAATTGTGGCTAACGGGCCTAGTTGCTCTGCGGCATGTGGAATCTTCCCAGACCAGGGCTCGAACCCGTATCCCCTGCATTGGCAGGCAGATTCTCAACCACTGCACCACCAGGGAAGCCCGATTTTTGTGTATTTTGTCCATAGTTTTCACTGTAATCAGCAGGAGAGATGCGCCATAGTGGATGTACTCTAACTTGGTCGGAAGTGGAAGTCACATTCTGATATTAGATGTAAGAAAAAGATTTTTAAGGATGTTTGTAAAGATACATAAAATGAATATAAGGAAGAGTAAGGCTTTGGTGATCACACGGTCCAATGGAACTCCCTCAGTAGTTGCCTAGAATAGAAGGGGTAAGAGTGCTAAGTATAGACAACACCAATCAAGTGTATTCTTAAAATAACACACAAAGTCAGAACTCAGGCATTCTAGTTATGCCGAGATGTCTTGATGCCCTTTCTCATACTCTTCTTTTGTGGGTAGTTTGGACAAACACCCTTTAGTGATGTCTCGGACAGTGATTTAGAAATTATGTTACTCAGAGCTCTAGGCATTCCATGGAGCCCTTTCCCCGCCAAAAGTAGTGGGGAGAGGGTGAATGCCCTGGTACTCCTCCCTGCTTCAATTGCAGCAGCCCACTTTTATCTGTTGTTCTTATTGGACAGTGTTGTAAGATGTCATAACAGCTAGTATTAGCATTGGTAAAAATAAAAACAAAAATAGGAAGCCACTAGTTTACAGTAAAGAGCCTGGGTTGATCAGCAGTAGCTGTCTGTGATGATGCTTTCCAATTCTTCTCATCGAGGCTTGTAAAACAGCTGAGGTATTCTAGATAAGAAGTACTGAGGCCTTTTCTGGGATTGCCTGGGGTACTATGGGAAGTTCAAAGCAGTAAAAGTGTTTCGGCTCTTCTGATTTAAAGTGCTTGTCTGAATACTGGAAAATGCAACATGGGCTGTTACCAGTTTACGTGCCTTACTCCCTCATTGCCAGAGTAAACCCGTGTTGCTTGATGACTTAAAGCTATCAAACCAAGGTGATACTGACCTGTTTCACCCCTTTGGAGAATATTTGCTTTTTATGAGGCTCCTGAGAATGGCAAGTACTTAACACAAAGAGATTACTTTAATACTTACATTTAAGGTAACAAGCTAGTGGGAAAGAGACTCTTCCTTAGGTGTCTTATAACACGGGGATTATATAAAGTAAGTTAAACAACCTTGGACCCACACTTTAGGGATGGCTGAATAACAGCAGTGTTTAATAGTTCATCTCCCAGCCTTCTATTAAATATTCACAAAGTAATACAAAAAGATGAAAATGTGCAATCACTCTCGAAATAAAGGATAAAAGTCAATCATAAAGGAGAATGCTGAAAGTATTTCTATTACTAAATTTTCACTAGTGCCAAACTAAGAAACAGAATTGATATCTGAGGCATACAGCAACCTTTTTTTTTTTTTTTTTTTGGTTTGGCCACCCCGTGCACTTATGGCATCTTGGTTTCCTGACCAAGGATCGAACCCGTGTCCTCAGCAGTGAAAGAGTGAAGTCCTAACCACTGGACTGCCAGGAAATTCCCCACACAGCACCTTTTGAATCTGGAAATCTGTAAATTAGGTAGAAGGGACTCTGTCTCATGGCTCCTCTAGATTCCCTTCACTGACTGCCCATGGTTTGGGAACACAGAGCTTCACTAATGAGAAATCTAGGCAGCCATGGCCTTCACTGTGTGGAAACAGATGTCTGAATGGTCGGGGTGCCCCTTCCTGTCATTAACAGCGCCTCTTAACCAATTCAGTTTCTACAATCCCCAGTACAAAATAAGGCTTAGGATAAAGAGAGTGGAGACCCTGGGATAGGTAGTCTTCACAAAGGTAAAGAATTTCAGGTGATGTAATACCTCAGTCTTATAGAGTGCTGTATGTCAACTATATCTCAATAATGCTGGAAGAAAAAAAATTAGTAAAAACCCAAAAATTTAATTGACCAATTATGGAAAAAAAAGAATTTCAGGTAGAGGTAGAGGTAGAGTTGGAGGAACCCTAAAAACAGTGAAAGCTGCAGGGAGGGGTAAAGTCGTCCTTAAGGAAGAGTAAATACAGTTAAATTCTCTAGGTTAAACATCCTCTTTCTAATAGAGTATGGAGAAGTGATTCTACTTCATTTCAAAAGAACTACACAAAAGAAATGCTTGCTAAGCAGAAAAAAAACTAGAATAAGGCCTGTGCATATCAAATCACAGAATATTAGAGAAGCAGAGTCCATCAATACCTAAGCTATATGATAAGGAAACAAAATAACAACACTGCATCTAATCTGTTTACAAACTCTGGTCCTAGATATTTTTCTCCCAATTCAAAGTTGAGAAAATGGGGGTGGGGGTTGGGGAATGAGAACTATGGAATAAATTTCTGCAGTGTAAGACAAGGAAAATAATCTCTTAAGAACATTTTAAAAAGTCTTAATCGAATACTGATTTACTACAGGAACAGGAAGAAATTTTAGGAAGACCGTTTTTAAAAAATCTACACGTCCATCAATGGATGAATAAATGAACAAAAAGTATTTACGTACAATGGAATACTATTTAGCCTTAAGAAGGAAGGAAATTCTTACACGTGCTACATGATGGATGAACTTTAAGATGTTATGCTAAGTGAAATAAGCTAGACACAAAAAGATAGATATTCTATGATTCCACTTATTTGAGGTACCTGAAATAGTACCTCATTCATAGAGTACTATGAATAGTACCAAATTCATAGAGATGAAAAGTAGAATAGTGGTTGCCAGGGGCTGGGGGAAGGGGGTATGGGAAGCTGGTGTTTAGTGGGTACAGGATTTCAGTTTGGGAAGCTGGGAAGTTCTGGAGATGGATGGTGGTGATGGTTGTACAACAATGTGAGTATATTTAATACCACTTTTCTGTACACTTAAAAATGGTTAAAGTGGTACATTTTAAGTTATATATATATTTACTACAATTAAAAAATGCTCCCAAGGGCTTCCCTGGTGGTTCAGTGGTTGAGAGTCCACCTGCCGATGCAGGGGACATGGGTTCATGCCCCAATCCGGGAAGATCCCACATGCCGCGGAGCGGCTGGGCCCGTGAGCCATGGCCGCTGAGCCTGCGCGTCCGGAGCCTGTGCTCCGCAACGAGAGAGGCCACAACAGTGAGAGGCCCGCATACCACACACACACACACACACAAAATGCTCCCAAATCTATAAAAAGAACAAGTCAGTCACAAGAAACTATATAGTATATTGTTTCATTTCTATGAAATTCTAAAACATGAAGAACTAATCTATGGTGATAGAAATTAGAATATAGATTAACCTTGGTGAGGTGTTTATAGGGAGGGGAAATGAGGAACTATTTGGGAGTGTTAAAAGTGTTCTATAATAGATTTGGTGGTGTTCACACAGTTGTATACATATATAAAACTCCACTGACTTGTACACTTAAGATCTGTGCATTTTACTAGATCTAAGTTATATCTTTTTTTTATAAAAAACTCATGCCTATGAAATACGAATAGAAAGAGCAGGCTAAACTGAAATGAAAACAGATTAAGGTGAAAAGAAAACAGGGTAGAAAAGTCTTTAAGGAAACCAAGATTTTAAAATGCAGTAACTCAAATAAAATCCATTCTGGAGGTCACATATAGCCGACTCTTCAGGGCAGCAAATCAAATCAGTGTTTCAGAAGACAAACTTGAGAAGCTTTCCCAGAATGTAGAAGAAAAGAACAAAGAGAAATAGAGATAAGGAAGACAAAGATGAGATCCTAGGTATTGATAATAGATGTTCCAAAAGAAGATGAGATAAATGAAGCATATGCAATCAACTAATATATAAGAAAATTTGAAAGGGTGAGCTGTGACAGGGTGAGAGAGAGTCACGGACATATACACACTAACAAACGTAAGGTAGATAGCTAGTGGGAAGCAGCCGCATGGCACAGGGATATTGGCTCCGTGCTTTGTGACCGCCTGGAGGAGTGGGATAGGGAGGGTGGGAGGGAGGGAGACGCAAGAGTGAAGAGATATGGGAATATATGTATATGTATAACTGATTCACTTTGTTATAAAGCAGAAACTAACACACCATTGTAAAGCAATTATACCCCAATAAAGATGTTAAAAAAAAAAAAAGAAAATTTCAGTGAGGTGAAGGAAGACCTTAGTCTTTTCAGAAGTTCCCTCTTCCAGAAAAAATTTATGATAAGAGATCCACCCCTGGGGTTATCCCAGTGAAGTTTTTGAATTTCAGAAATACACAAAGAATCCTGCAAGAGTTAAGCAAGAAAATGTTGAATATAAAGTAGCAAAACACAGGTTGGTCTTTTACTTTTCTTCAGTAGCACTAAGTCTAAAAACAGATAGTGGAGTACACTTAAAGAATTTTAGGGCAAAGATTTACGAACCAAAAAACTGTATCTATCCATGTTGTCATTGATGTCTGAAGACAACAGACATGCTTAAAGATGTGCTAGATCTCACCTAAGGATCCTTCATTTTAAAATTATTTAAAGTTTTAAACGTGTCACAGGTATGAAACAGACAGTGTGGGGAATATAGTCAATATCTATGTAATATCTTTGTATGGTGTCATTTTATAACTAGATTTATCATGGTGATCAGTTGGAAATGAATAGAAATATTGAATCACTATGTTCTGTAACGGAAACTAACATAGTGCTGTAGGTCAATTATACTTCAAAAATCAACCAACCAACCAACTAACTCATAGAAAAAGAGATCAGATTTGTGGTTACCAGAGGCAGGGGGTGAGGCAGGTGGGAACTGGATGAAGTCATTCAAAAGGTACACATTTCCAGTTATAAGATAATAAGTACTGGGGATGTAATGTGCACCATTATAAATATAATTAACACTGCTGTATGTTATATTTGAAAGTTGTTGGGATTTCCCTGGTGGTCCAGTGGCTAAGACTCTGCACTCCCAATGCAGGGGCCCCGGGTTAGATCCCTGGTCAGGGAACTAGATCCCACATGCCGCAACTAAGAGTTTGCAAGCCGCAACTAAAAAAAAGATCCCACACGTGGCAACGAAGATCCCGAGTGTGGCAACTAAGACCTGGCACAGCCAAATAAATAAATAAATAAATATTTGGGACTTCCCTGGCGGCCCAGTGGTTAAAACTTCGCCTTCCAATGTGGGAGGTGCAGGTTCAATCCCTGGTCAGGGAATTAAGATCCCACCTGCCTCCTGGTTAAAAAACCAAAACATAAAACAGATGCAATATTGTAACGAATTCAATAAAGACTTTAAAAATGGTCCACAGCAAAAAAAATCTAAAAAAAAAAGTTGTTAAGAGAGTAAATCCTGAGAGTTCACAGGAAAAAAAATTTTTTTCTGTGTCTTTAACTTTGTATCTATATGAGATAACATGTGTTCTCCTAATTTATTGTGGTCATCATTTCATGATGTACATAAATCAAATCATTATCTGTAGTTATACAGATAAACTTATACAGTGCTGTATGTCAACTTCATGTCAATAGAACTGGAAGAAAAAAATAAAATAATTTAAGGTTTTACTTTAGACCACTCAAAAATGAGTAAAAATTAAAGTGCAAGAAAACAAATTCTTTACAAGGACTGGGAGCAAATATGGAAGTTAAAAATACAGAAGTAAATCTAAATGTTAGTTATAATTTAGTTACAAACCTGAAGATAATATTGTAAAACTTGAAAGAAAAGATTATGGTGTTTTGTTTTGTTTTGTTTTTGCGGTACGCGGGCCTCTCACTGTTGCGGCCTCTCCCGTTGCGGGGCACAGGCTCTGGACGCGCAGGCTCAGCGGCCATGGCTCACGGGCCCAGCCGCTCCGTGGCATGTGGGATCTTCCCGGACCGGGGCACGAACACGTGTCCCCTGCATCGGCAGGCGGACTCTCAGCCACTGCGCCACCAGGGAAGCCCTACAGTGTTTTTTTGTTTTTTTTTTTTTAAAAAAAAAAAAAAAAGGAGAGAAAGATAAAAAAACAAAAAAAGTTTGTTTTTTTTTTTTTTAAAAAAAAGGAGAGAAAGATAAAGGAGAGAAAGAAAAGGTGCCCATTTGTATTTCTCATTTAAAAAGAAAGTTTTCAAAAGTTATAGTTTTATGCTTAAATTTATAGTCATAAAAATGTATATTTAACATTGTGTTTAAAGGTAACTATTAGTAGACTAACAACAAGAATTCTTTATTCCAAAATCCAAATCACTGCAGAAACAAAAGGAAAAATAGCCTGAAGTTTATATAGAAAATTATAGAAAGCAAAGACATTGACTAAGTAGAAATTTTTTTTTTTTTTTTTTTTTTTTGCGGTACGCGGGCCTCTCACCGCTGTAGCCTCTTCCGTCATGGAGCACAGGCTCCGGACGCGCAGGCTCAGCGGCCAATAGCCCACGGGCCCAGCCGCCCCGCGGCATGCGGGATCCTCCCGGACCGGGGCACGACCCCGCGTCCCCTGCCTCGGCAGGCGGACTCCCAACCACTGCGCCACCAGGGAAGCCCAGTAGAAACTTTTTAAAAAGAAAGAATGAAAACCATTTTCCTATGAGCACTTCCTATAAAAAAAATATTGAATGAAGAACCACTTAACAAAGAAAAGAATCAAAATAAATAACTCAGGAGGGACTTAAGCACAAAGCTATTCATTGCAGCATTGTTTATAACAGGAAAAGATTGGAACCAACTAAGATGTCCTTTAGTAGGGCATTGGTTAAATAAATTGCTATGAATGCAAAAAGTGAACTACTTGGTAGGTGTTAAAAAGAATGAGACAGTTCTATATTTACTGATACAGAACAATCTTCAAGATATATTGTTAAGATAGGGGAAGAAAAAGCATGGTTGAGAAAAGTCTATGTAACAAATGTGGATGATTGCGTAATTACCGAAAGAATATAAGAAACTGAACAGCCATTGCCTTTTGTGTTAAGGAATAAGTAGCTTATGGACAGAGGTGAGAGGAAGAATTACTTTTCATTGAATACCACATTGTATCTGTTGGATTTATATGTCAGAGTATGTATTAACTGTTCAAAAATTAATTAAGTAAAATTTACAGAATATGGATTGGAACAAGAGATACTTATCCTCTCTTAGTAATTAAATTCACTGTAATTAAGTGTATGATGCAGAAGTTGCTATATTTGGCTTATGTGCAGGGAGAAGTAGGAAGAAATCAGTTCATGGACATAGGGAAAGAATAAAGTAAACCACCAAGAAGCAGAGATGAGAATCATTTAGGCCTGGAAAGTCTGAGCGAGTATCAATGGTTCATCAGAGCTTTTCAACTCTGGTTTCAGTGTCTCTTGACTCCCAGCTAGACTTTCTGCTCTTGCCTAAATGCATTTCAGTTGGAATTAAAAAAAATATACAGAAAGCAAGCCATGGTGAGGGTGGGGAAAAGAGACAAAAGAAAATAGAAATATATATCAACCTTTTGGAAGGTGGGAGGACTTTCTAAATTAAAAATAATAAAATAAATTCCTTTAAAATATCATGGATTTAACAGAATTTTTTAAAGTATATATTTTAATTGACAAAATACATTCAAAATGTTTAAATAAACAATAAATTGGTAAAATTTTTCAATTCTAGAATAAAAATATCCTTAAGACATACATATATATATGCATACCTACATATATACACATACATACATATATATTCATATTTATGCTCATAAAGATCAATAAGAAAAATCCTAAGGCCCCATTGATGGATAGGCACAAATCACAAATTAATTCATAGAAAAAGAAAAACAGCTAATTAACAACATATGGCAAAGTATTCAACCTTGTAGTAATCAAAGATATGCAAATTAATACAACAATGAGCTAAGATGTTAATAACGACACATCCAATGCCAGGGGGAGGATGATAAAAAGGGACATAGGGCTTCCCTGGTGGCGCAGTGGTTGAGAGTCTGCCTGCCGATGCAGGGAACACGGGTTCGTGCCCCTGTCCAGGAAGATCCCACATGCCGCGGAGCGGCTGGGCCCGTGAGCCATGGCCGCTAAGCCTGCGCGTCTGGAGCCTGTGCTCCACAATGGGAGAGGCCACAACAGTGAGAGGCCCGCGTACCGCAAAAAAAAAAAAAAAAAAAAAAAAAGGGACATAAACATAAATAGCCGGAGTGTAAACTTGCATTGCTATTTGAAAAACAATTTGGCAAAATATATCAAAAGTGTTTAAAATGCTTTGGCCCATTTCTAAGAACCATTTCTTTTTTTGTTTTGTTTTGGCTGCGTTGGGTCTTCGTTGCTGCGGGCGGGCTTTCTCTAGTTGCAGCGAGTAGGGGCTACTCTTCGTTGCGGTGTGCGGGCTTCCCATTGCAGTGGCTTCTCTTGTTGCAGAGCATGGGCTCTAGGTGCGCGGGCTTCATTAGTTGTGGCACACAGGCTCATTAGTTGTGGCTCATGGGCTCTAGAGCACAGGCTCAGTAGTTGTGGTGCACTGGCTTAGTTGCTCCACGGCATGTGGGATCTTCCCAGACCAGGGGTTGAACCCATATCCCAGGCAATGGCAGGCGGATTCTTAACCACTGCGCCACCAGGGAAGTCCCTGAGAAGCATTTCTAAGGAAATAATTCTCAATTAAGAAAAAACTTTATAATATAAAATTTTAAAAATTTTTAAAGGGAAAAAAATCCAAAAAATGTTTATCAACTGTACTCCAATATAAAATTAAAAAAATTTTTAAAGGGAAAAAAATCAAAAAAAAGAAAGAAAAGAAAAAACCATGCACAAGGATGTTTATAGTAGCACTATTTATAGTAATGGTTAAATAAAGTATGGTAAATTTCTGGAATGGAATATTATGCAGGTATAAAAAGTTATGCTTAATTATGCCTATACAAACCATTATGTAAGCTGAAAAAAAAAACAGTATATAAGAATTGCACATACAGCATACAAAACAAACAAACCTTTGCAGGGGACAAATAATGATTAAAAGAAAATCTCCAAAATTGTCAATAGTGATGGTAATTGAGTGGTGGGAATATGAGTGAATTTTGTTCTCTTACTTTTCCATATTTCCCAAAATCTTAAAAATAAGCGTGTACTATTTTTATAATGAAAGAAAAACATGATTACTGCTTTAAAAGTCCTAGCCTATGCCTTAGGGAATGCATGAAGCAGCAATGACAAGAACACATAAACAAGAGCATATGTATAAATTCAACTAGCAGAGCACTAACACTGTCTGCAAATAAAAAGGAGTAAGGTTTATAAAGGGTCTTGGTTATTAAGAAAGAATATATAGAGTGTATATGGGTGATATTTACATGCTGATGGGTGAACATGAGGAATCAGTGCCTCTCTTCAAGTTACAGGGATTTTAGGGAAGATGTTATATTTTAGGAGGTCTTTGAATGATGAAAGAGAGGGGGAAATGGTGAAATGTCAGATACACATTTTTCTGTTTCCACGTGTTTGGCATGGAAGTCTTTTTTTTTTTTTAACATCTTTATTGGAGTGTAATTGCTTTACAGTGCTGTGTTAGTTTCTGCTGTATAACAAAGTGAATCAGCTATATGTATACATATATCCCCATATCCCGGCATGGAAGTCTTAAAGTTGAGACTGAGATGAGTGATAAAAGTCGTTATGAAAAAAAAAAGGGAATTAGATATTGAGCGAGAGTCCGTTACTGCCAAAAAAGGCAATTCACTAATGTAACAGCCCTAAAGAGGAAGATGTAAGTACCTAAAAAGCAATGGGCTAGAAAACACACAATTGGGACTCAGTGGGGGGCTGCTGGGTGGGAGGGGGAAATTTGGACAGGAGGCTCTTGCAAAAACTGAAAAAGAGTATGTGACCAACTATGTATATCTGTTATTATCTCCTTGATCTGGGCTTTCCTCTCTTACTATGGTCATGCATGCACCATCTCAGGGGTTCCACAAACCTAACAGTCTCCACCCTTGGAATGAATTATAACATCAGACATTTACATGCTTGGGCTTGTGAGTGTGGGAACAGAAGGGTCCCCAAGATGGCAATAACATAGAGCAGGGAAGTAACTGTTTTACAGAAATCTGTTTCCTTCTATTTTTCCATTCTGTTTCTAGGGTCAATGCAAGTATTTTTGCAGTTGAATGGAATAGCAGCTTCTAAGAAATAAAAAACAGATGTTAGAGGAAGGCATTCCAGGGTGAGTCAGGAGAAGCCCTTAAGGGCACCCTGTGCTCACGGCTGGTCCTACACTTTTCCTTGCAGTAATCTTGATAGATGTTACATCCCCAACTGCCTAGGCACCACCTAGGCTGTAGTAGATGTAAACATGTCAAACTACATTGACTCCCAAGCCTGAATATCCTGTGGAAAGAAAAAAAGAGCTTGGCTCATCTCAAGAGCACTCTTAGGTAATGGAACATATTCTTCCTGATTCACTTCACAAATCTAGAAAAATATGTACATATAAACTACTTGAGGGTAAATATTCATCATATAAAACCAATCTCTTAAAACAGAACTGAACCTAAATTTTCACAACTTTTTGTTTACTAAAGTTGTTCAGAATCAAGTGAAGTTGTTCCACACTAAAAAAATAAATAAAGTAATGCCCTTTTTGAAAGTTATATGAAACATAATAAGAATCATACTTTCTTGGAAATGTTAACTACAGTTTCTGTAGGAATTTAGCCACATAACCTTCTTAACACATTTGTGGTATGCATTTTTTAAAAAATTTCTTTAACATCTTTATTGGAGTATAATTGCTTTACAATGGTGTGTTAGTTTCTGCTGTATAACAAAGTGAATCAGCTATACATATACATATATCCCCATATCTCCTCCCTCTTGCGTCTCCCTCCCACCCTCCCTATCCCGCCCCTCTAGGTGGTCACAAAGCACCAAGCTGATCTCCCTGTGCTATGCGGCTGCTTTCCACTAGCTATCTATTTTACATTTGGTAGTGTATATATGTTGTGGTATGCATTTTTGAAATTACATGCAATTTATGGCACCAAATTACAATTGATATGTAACTTACAGCGTGTACCTGAATTTTTGGTGCATTTTTAAGATAGAATAGATGTGACTATGCATTGAGAAAATGTAAAAATATATGTGAAAATGTGTTTATATGGGAATATGGTAACTTTATAATATTTTTTAAAATCTGGAAGCATTCTTTAATTTGATCAAAAAGCTTTTACATTTCTTTTGTACAAAGGTTTGTTGAAGTAAAGACAATAAACATGAGTTAATTTGTCATTCCTTTACAACACTTCATTGTGGACCACTTCCTTGTATAGTGGTGATATAAAACAAGTATAAAAGGTACTCTTAATAGATGTCTATATACACATTTAGCTATGAATATTTTTTTTCCCTGAAATCCAACCGTTTTGGTTATTTAATGTTGAAAAACTACCCCAAAATTTAGAAGCTCTAAGTAACAACCATTTTATTATATGTTCATGATTCTGATGTGTGGGCAGTGATTGGAGGGATTAGCTTGTCTCTGTTCCCTGTGGTGTCATCTGGCGCGTTTCAAATGTCTGGAGACTGCTGGAATGGCTTGATGTGGGTCATAAGTCTGGAGTCTCTGTTCTCAAGGTTTGCTGGATTCCTCAGTCATCCTCCATCTGATTTCTTCTTGTGTTTAGTTAGCTTGGGTTTCCTCACACCATGGTGATCTCAGTTTAGTTGGGCTTATCAGAGCACTAAATGCTTAGTTGCCAGGCAAACTCACAAAGTTTAGGCTTGTTACTGGCACAGTGCCATTTTTGCTGCATTTTATTGGTTAAAGCAGGTCATAAGGCCCCAGACCAGATTCAGTGTGGGAGGGTACTCCAGGAGGGCATGAATACTGGAAGACAGGGTTCTTTGGGGACCATCCTTCGAGGCTAGCTACTACATCAATGTTTACGAAAGAATTCCATAAAGTTAAACAGAATCAATTTCCTACGAAATAACTGAAAGCAAAGGAACGCTCAACTTAATTGTCTTTCACTATACACAAGTCTATACCCAAATCTTTCTACTTTTTCCATGATCTCTCCCAAATATGCCTCATTCAAATTCTTTCAGCACCGCAGTCTCTTCATTAGGTCCTAGCATGAATCTCATATAAATTAAACACTTCCAGATGTTTGAATTCCAAAAACCAGAAAAATTAACATATAACTAATTTAATCTATATATTTGCTTAAGTTGCCAACTTTGTAATTTTAAATTTCCAGGTGAAAAACATTAAAAAAGCTGTACCATTTACTATTACTCTTGCTTCTTAAAGGAAAATACATTTAGTTTTTTTAAAAAGTAGTCAAGAGAATTTCAGATTGAAAGACAGTCTTAAAGTAGAACAGCTTCCTTTATGAGCAACTCCACCAAGGACGACCACTGGTTCTTGGACCCAGTGTTTGGGAACCTCTATTCAAGCCACTGTTATCGAATACTACCAAGATCCTTTTTATTCACACCTTACTACAATCATTTCACATCTTTCCCTAGGGACTGTAATCATATTGCTCACATTGTAAATTTTATAATTTCCTTTTTTATATGGAATCATTTAAATCTATGGGATGTAAATAATACAGTTGTGAAATACTACTACTTGTTACTGTATTAGGATTGGATATTGTTAGCATACTCAGCAGGTAAGAGTTGGGATTCTGGAGTCAGACAGCCTCTGTTCCAACGTGGGTCTGTCATGACCTTGAGCAACTAATGTATCTTTCTGCACCTCAGTTTCCCCATCTACAATGTAGGTATAACTATAGCAGAGTATTTTTGAAGTTTTAATGAGATATTATATATGGCATAGTGCCTAACACATGGTAAGCGCTCAGTATGTATAATTAATGTTATATTCTTACTATATTTATCCATGGTATCAGTAGTTTGCAATTGTACTTAGGATTCTAATATATACTTTAAGGGTGATCTCAAATATCCACAATGCTTTTAAAGAGACTAGTAACAATTAGACAATAGAGTTTTAAAGTTGGAAAGGAACTTTAATGTCATATGATTCTACTCCATTACAGGTGAGGACTTAACAAAAACATTGATACAGAGTCCAGCTATCTTATGGTAAAAGATAGTGGGGGGGCTTCCCTGGTGGCGCAGTGGTTGAGAGTCCGCCTGCCTATGCAGGGGACGCGGGTTCGTGCCCCGGTCCGGGAAGATCCCACATGCCGCGGAGCGGCTGGGCCTGTAAGCCATGGCCGCTGAGCCTGCGCGTCCGGAGCCTGTGCGCCGCAACGGGAGAGGCCACAACAGTGAGAGGCCCGCGTAACGCAAAAAAAAAAAAAAAAAAAAAAAGATAGTGGGGGGTTACAATCATCAGATTAGCCTTGTAGATCAGTAAAATATATAGGCCACACCTATACTTCTAGTAGCTTTGCCAGATGGGCTTTCAGTCCCACTTACATTTATAAGTGCCACTCAATTATTGTCTTAGCTACCTGCATTTTTTTAAGTGTCCAAGTGGAAAGCAGCAAAATGCTCACAGTTCTCTGAGAAACAACAAAATTCCTAAGACTACCTAAAAATGGTAATAAAAAAGGACAAGCATGGTTTAGGACATTTATTTTAGGGCAACTGCCAGATTTATTTTAAGCCCTATGCTTAAAAATAAGTTTAATTCACATGACTGGCTTAAAATACTGGAGCCAGGAAAAGTCACTGCAAAAGCATTTAATGAAATACCTGAATTTTGTCTAGTTCTCGTCGGATACGATTTTTGTGAAGATTTACTTCCTATCTTGATTTATACAGTGGATTTTACATCTAAATATTTCTTGCATCTAACACAATGAAAAGAGAATGCACATTTTTTAAACAACAGAACATTTTCCTAACCTCTGACTCACAACAGAAAGTTGGTGGACTGTTCAGATGCTGTACAGTGCTTTTTATATAGACAATTGGTTCATCTGTAGCATTCTCCAGTGTGGGGCAAAACATCCACATTTTCTATTATTAGCAATCCTTTATTTGACCTATGAGCAAACCTGAAGATTGATTAGAAATGAATTAAGGTAGATGTCCTGCTGAAAGCAGTGACGAACATTACTTTATCAGCAGATTGGATAACACGTCTCACCCTCTCTCACACTACAGTCAATGAAGCAATTGAATTAGGAGGAAATGGCCATTACTTTCATGTTCTACTTTAGTCTGGTAAAATCAGACTAAAGTTTCACTGAATGTTTTGAAATCGAAATGGCAGGATTACACATCAAGAAGAGAACTATAGTGGGAGTGTTAATCGTGTGAGAGAGCTAGTATGAATAACTTAAAAAATATTGATTTCTTTCCTGAGATTCTTTTCTTTTTTTTTAAACTAAATTGAGCTTGACTTCTATTGACCATATCTTCCGGAGTCAATAGTTTAAAGCTCCCCTGACACACACGCTCGCTTTAGGAGGGTCATGTACTGCACTGCTTCGTAATTTTCCCATGGAAGCAAAGACGGGTTAAACGACGTGGGGTTCACGGAGGGCCGACGATGAAGCACTACTGAAGACCAGACTCCGCTGGTGCTAAAACGCTGGTCCCTGCCGGCGAAAAGGCATCTTGCCTTTAAAAAACAAAACAAAAAAACCTATCTCCAAAATAACAATAACAAGCACCCTTTCTCGCTAGAATTCTGATGGCTGCAGCCCAGAGGAAGCAGAGCTGGGGCAGCGGCCAGGACGCCACCGGAGGCAGCGAGAGGTCCTACTCCGCGTGGACACCCACAGCCGCTTCCCGAGACGGCTTAGCTGCTCAATGCCTGCAGGAGCGAGGGCGGTGCCGCCCGCCGCGCCCAGTCAGCTCCTCCCCGCTGCCAGCCTTCCCAGGCAGCCTGCGAGGCCCCGGGGGCGCCCCGCCTTCCGCCCCGCCCGGCCCAGCCTGGCCCTGCGGAGGCGTCAGAGTGCGCGCGCGCGCGCGGCGCGGGCCCGGTTCCCCTTCCGAATGTCCGCGCCCCGCATGCGCAGTCGGCGCCGGCGGTCTCCGTTTGTTTGAACAGGAAGGCGGACATATTAGTCCCTCACGGCCCCCCTCGCCCCACCCCCCAAGCACTCGCCGCGCGACTCGCCCTTTCGTCAGCCCGGGCCACAGCGCCTCCCAGAAGCTCCCCCAGCCGCAGCCGCCGGGACCGGACTCTCGTCTCCCTCACCGCCCCCTCTCCAGCCCGTCCTCTCCCAAGTCTCCATCGGGCACCGACCTCGCCCTGCCCCGCCGGACACCGCAGCAGCAGCCCCGTCAGCGTCGGGACAAAATGGGAGACTGAGGCTATCCCGCGGGGACCAGCTCTTGGTCGAGGCGGATCGGTGCGTCGGACCGGGCCAAGTGGATCCGGGGATGCAGGGCTAGACCGTCTCCAGCGCCTCAGAGAGGAGCGGGCCCGGCCCGGGGCCCGAGCGCCGGCGGCGGCAGCTGGCACAGCTCCGCGCCCGCCCTTCGCTTTCGCCTTTCCTCTTCTCCCTCCCCTGCTGCCCGGAGGAGTCTCCACCCTGCTTTTCTTTCTCTCCCCCCTCCTGCCCATCTCGGGACCGGGAGCCCTCCATGGCGAAGGCGGCCGGGGCCCGCTAGGCTGAAGCACTTCGCCGGAGCGACGAGGCTGGTGGCGACGGCGCTGTCGGCTGTCGTGAGGGGCTGCCGGGTGGGATGCGACTTTGGGCGTCCGAGCGGCTGTGGGTCGCCGTCGCCCCCGGCCCGGGGTCTGGAGAGCGGAGATCCCCTCAGTGAGGGGGAGGAGGGGGAACCGGGCGCACCTGGTGACCCTGGGGTTCCGGCTCCTCCGCCCCGCGGCCGCGAACCCACCGCCGGAGGAAGTTGGTTGAAATTGCTTTCCGCTACTGGTGCTGGTACGAGGGTATTGTCACAGTAGCAGCAACATGTCGACTGGGGACAGTTTTGAGACTCGGTTTGAAAAAATCGACAACCTGCTGCGGGATCCCAAATCGGAAGTGAATTCAGATTGTTTGCTGGTGAGTGGCACAGTTCTCTTTTGCTTGCCGGAGGTTCTGTATTTATTTCCTTCCTCTTGCTTTCAGTCTGGTTATCTGCAAAAGAAAGTTTCAGGTGTGCATCATCTTGGAAAACACCAGAATCTGGTGTTTTTCCTGAAGAGTCTTGGAGTACCATTGAAAGCTCATGCCGCAGACCTATTTATCATTGGACTGGCTCTGCACTCTCTGAACTTTTAGCTCTGACTCAGTTTATCGTTAAACAAAAGATACTTATAAACCTCTGTTGCAGGCGATCATATAAAAAGTTACCACGTCAAAGTCATTACTACGTATATAGTTTGTTAAATGGCGACCTTAGTAATATTAATCCTTCCTATCGGTTTGACAGTAAAGTTTGAAAAGACTGCTTCCATTTACAGCTGTTTATCTCCTTAAGGGTTTAATTTTTAGACTTGTGACAATGTAGAATCGATATTGAGGAAGTGATTTTTGAGCCAAAATGTCATAGGTGATTTGAGTCTGAGGAACTTTTTGCTGGACTATTAAAGTTTAAAAATCCAAGATATCTGATGGTAGGTCATCACGATATTAACATCTTTTACAATATTGTTGATTACAAAAGTACTGCACAGATATTTTGTCATAATTGCCTTTTTTGGTGGTGTTGTGCTTAACATTATAACTTTTGAAACATTCTGAAGAAGTTTTTATGATATGAAAGTCCGAAACACTATTTTAAAAATTCTTCAGTGGTTGATAGCATGAATAAGTATCTGTAGATAACTGGAGTTCTTAAGTTTTTTCAAAATCTCCTAATACTAATAGTTGCAAACTATTTGTAAGCAAGTTTTTCCTTTACTGAACAGCCAAAAGTTATGTAATAATCCTATTTTCGCCCAGACAAAACCACGTTATCTTAAAAGTTTCAAGGAATATGTATATGGATAGTAATTTACAACCTTCTCAGAGAATTAATGTTAGATGTCCACAGTATTTGGGATTAAAATTAAGTGAATTGAATAATGCCATTCAGAGAAATAATACAATTTTAAAATCTCATCTTGAATCAGGAAAATGATGTAGATCATTTAAAATTAACATACATTTCAGTTACTCTAAATACCTGTGTATATATTTTTTAACACATATGGGTCTACAAGAAAGTTTCTCCCCAAAGCTTTCTAAATTACTCTAAGCATCCTTGACTGTGAAATAAGAGTTGTGGGTTGTATATTTGAAATGTCACACCCACATTATGGATGCCCTTCATATAGAGAAACAAAAAAGAGGGTTGATGCTTAATACAATTGAAAACATTTTATTGAATAAGAGAAGGAATTAGAACTTATCTTTCTAGGAAGGATTTCTATAACTTTTAAGAAGTCTAATCTTTTAATATTTATCCAATTTTTGTATATCTCTTGATTTTACTTTGCTTTTTGATCTCCTTATTCCATGAAGCAGTGTTACAGGGAGGGATTAGTAGGAATTTTTTTGGTTGGTTTTAGTTGTCTTCTAGCCTCTTGCCGTAGCTTCATTTGGTGGGAACCTCACAAATTTATTGAAATGTGGAGGATATAAGGAAATGTGAGTCATGAATTCTTTCCTTGAAAGTCCAATCTATTTAGAAAAACAAGTCCTAATCTCACACACATACACAAAAATAAAGCAAAACACTTCACAGATTGAGAAAATATGTGATGTTTCAAATGATTGGTATAGGTAATAAATACTCTTGGATATTGAAAGGAAGAACTCTGTGAGTTGAGAGAGCCACAGTATGCTGTATGCTGGATGGATAGGATTTAGATAGAGGGTAGTCAAAGGGGGAGTGGAAGAAAACGTGAATAGAGGGTGGAAACATGACGGGCTAGCACATGCTAGGGGAACAGAAGATAAAGTTGGAAGGATAGATTGGGGTTAGAGTGTGGAGGATTTGATTGCTAGGCTAAGGAGTTTAGATTATTCAGTATGTTGTGGCTATTAAATATTTATAAACAGGGCTGTGCTAGGGTGAATGAAGATGAATGTGGTAGTTGTGTGCAGGATGGGTTGTGTGGAAAGAGACTGGAGATGGGGTGAGATTTGAAGTTTTTTAAAAAATTATTTTAATAGTCCAGAAATGACTGAAGCTCAAAATTGGGGCATTAGAATGGGGAAGGAGAATTGATGGAATTTGATTGGCAGGGTTGGGGAGAAGGGGCAACCAAGAAGAATAGTTAGATGACTAAAAATTTTAAGCCTGGGTTATAGGGAGACTGGTGAAAACAAGTAAGGTTTGGAAATCGCTTGGGAAGAATTGGCTACAGATAAATTCAGTTTTTTTTTTTTTGTTGTTTGTTTTTATTTTTTGTTTTTTAAAAGAACTCTTTTTTTTTGATAAATTCAGTTTTATATTTGTTGTGTTTGAGGGGATAGTAGGACAACCACAAAGACATGATCTGTAGACTATTGGAGATATGAAACTGAGCTCATAATTAAAGATAACAGTTTGGAAATCATTTGCACACAGATGCAAGTTGAAACTGATATAATGATAAAAGGGTAAAGAACAAAGAGGAAGAGTCAAGAAAGTAGGCAGGTAGTCATGCCCTCTCAGAGTTAGGACAGCCAAGTATCTTGGAGCCCAAAACCTAAAAGAACATAGTCAACGGACATATTCCCCCGTCACCTTTTTTCTGTTGAGTTCCATAATTGCTTATTGATAGCTGTTGAAATTTTATTATATTAATCTGAACTT
The DNA here is from genome assembly GCF_011762595.2 of Tursiops truncatus. Classification (NCBI taxonomy): domain Eukaryota; kingdom Metazoa; phylum Chordata; class Mammalia; order Artiodactyla; family Delphinidae; genus Tursiops; species Tursiops truncatus. The sequence goes on along the minus strand of NC_047046.1, from coordinate 37,727,476 downwards.
GGTAAAGATTGAATTTTTCTTTGGAGGCAGAACCCTTTTTCCAGTTTTGTAGCATCTAACATGAATTTTCTTTGCATGATTATTTTATGTTTATCATCAAACATTCATTCATTTATTCAACCATGCAGAATGACCTACCAGGCAGCTTCATCTTTTCCAGTGAGTCCGTTTTTACTCTTCCCTGTCTGGACTTTGGACATCTCATGTATTGTAGGAACAATACCCTTCTTAAATTGATTGAACTTTCCCTATTATTTTGGCCTTTGTTGCTTTATTTAGCTGATACTTATTGAGTATGTATTTTGTGCCATGTGCAACACTCAAGTTCTAATATTTTTTTGGTAATCTCAGAAAATAAAGTTGTCAAATTATGTTTTCTTGACTAGACCTACTCTTCAGAAATGAAAGTTCCTACACCTTTTGATTTCTGAAGAGTTTCTTGGCATAGGTCTTTTTAAAAAAAATTTAGTTAATTAATTAATTAATTTATTTTTGGCTGCCTTGGGTCTTTGTTGCTGCCTGTCGATTTTCTCTAGTTGTGGCGAGCAGAGGCTACTCTTCGTTGCGGTGCGGGGGCTTCTCACTGCGGTGGCTTCTCCTTGTGGAGTACAGGCTCTAGGCGCGCGGGCTTCAGTAGTTGTGGCTCGTGGGCTCTAGAGTGCAGGCTCACTAGTTGTGGTGCACGGGCTTAGTTGCTCCGTGGCATGTGGGATCTTCCTGGCCCAGGGCTTGAACCCCCTGCATTGGCAGGCGAATTCTTAACCACTGTGCCACCAGGGAAGTCCCTGGCATAGGGCTTTTAAACCACCTCACCCACAAAGAAAACAGCTTTTTTTGTTGAGTATTAGTAGTTATAAAATAATGTAGCTGATAGAAGCCTTGATAAATGATTTCTTCAACTTTTTCTTGAACACATAATTTATTTTAAAAACCAGGTAAGCCCATTTTTCATATTGCAAATGTAAATGCTAAAATAGTCTGCAGATGCTAAGGTAATACGGTACCTAGTCACTCGTTTCCTAGATCATCCAAATTACTCAACGTTGGTTTTCTGTAAGTCGGATTCTTTCCAGTGTCCTAATGGTTCTCTTACTGTCCATGTTATAGTTTATAGTGATAATCAAGAGCTGTTTTTCTTTTTCCAACTTTTTTTTTAAACCTTAGAATTATTTTATCTAAGGTTTGTTAACAATTTCTCAATAGTTTTGAGTACCTCTGAAAACAGTAAGGAATGGAGTTTAATTAATGTTTATTTTTCCAGAGGCAAAAATGGCTACAATTTGTAAGCTAAAAAGGAAAAACAAAGGCAGGTGAGTGGGAAGGTTAGGTATATATTTGTCTTGAGGTTTGACATACATTTCTTGAAAATAAAGCTATCTGACTGTAGCATCTTTTTTTTTTTAGTTTTTGTTTCTGACCTTTTTTTTCTAGTTTTGTTTAGTTGGTGGAGGTGTAACAATGAGTGAGTGGCATAGAGGGAAGGCAACCAATAACAGATGAACAGTGCATACTGAGTTCCAACACTGCTGTCCCCTTTGTACGTATTTGTTGCTACCATCATTCATTAGTCAGTTTTTCAGAATGTAGAAGGCAAATGTAAATGAAGTTTTGAGTTTTTCCTCTTTAAATTCTCTTTTTCTGGGCTTCCTTGACCTAGTGCTTTTCCATCTTTACATTGCTGACTTCTTTTTCCTTCAGCCACAGTCTTTGGCCCGTAATACGTAGCTTTCTCTTCACCTGTCTTGGAGAATTCATCCATTCTTATATCTTCAGCTGCTATCATCTCTGTACCCATGATATCCAGGTCTTTATTTTTTAGTCTTTTTGCTGTTTTTGAATCCTGAATACCTGACTGCCTATTAGGCATCTCTACTGGATGTCATATTTTTACTCAAATTACTAATATTCCAAAATAAGCTTCATGTCACATAACTTACCTGTTTTGTCATTAACACTGCTAGTGTGCCTGTCACTCAAATGGAACTTTTGTTGTATACTTTAACTTTGACAATCCTAGGTCACATGTTGGATTATTTCAAAAGATTGTGGCTAGCATTCCAGATTCTAGATTATTGCTGTATAGTCCCTCTGTGTGTCCTGCCAGTTGCATTGATCACATTTGGGGTTATATTACTGTTGGTGGAATGAAAAGACTTGAGGTCATTAAGTCTTTGGGCCTTAAAGCTATATGCTTGCTAGTGTTCATAATTCATGAGTTAATGAGTGTTACCAGTATCTGTTGCATATCTGGTTAGTTTGGATCAGACTGTTTTGAGGTCATTCATTCAGCAAATCTTTGTGTAGGTTCTAAACGTGGATTCAAATGTAGGCTCTGTCGTGTACTTACCAGATGATTTTAGGTGAATTATTTTAACCTCTCAAAGCTTGTTTCATCTTCAGGAAAGTGGAGGGATAATAGTACTAGATTTTCGTAAAGATTAAATAATGTAGACAAAGCAATTATCACAACATGTGACATTTAGTAAGCATTTGTTAATTGGTAACTATTATTTTTGTCATATTTATAGTATTCCTGTTATATGCTAGTCACTGTGCTTAGGCTGGAAGTTGATATTTATTGTCTTCTCTTAAGTGTAAAGTAATTTATCTGGCACTTCAAACCATGCTTGTAAATTCATAATCCAGCTATACTTTATTTGAAGTGTCCAAGCCAGTTGTTACTGACAATGGAGACATTTAGATGAGATTCAGTAGAATGAGGAGGGGCTTTTGGAGATTGTTTATTCATTTAGTCATGATTTATAACATACATACTTTGTGCTAAGGGTTCAGATTGATAAAAAAGATAGTTGGGAGCTGGTTTACAGAGATTTAGTTATCTTACTCTCTTTCTGTGTGTATCTTATACTTTCACTATTCTGTTAAACAGCCCTTATTGCACCACAAGAACCCTGTGGGTGTATAGAGAGGTGGCTCAGAGTAATAGCTGAGACATGAATTGGGCCATTCATTAATCTCTTGAGTCAGAGCTGTTTTTAATCCAGAAGAAGGAACCACAGATAATATTTTATAATGAACAAAGAGTAAATTCCCAGTTTTATTTTATTTTATTTATTTATTTTTAAAATTTATTTTTTTTTGGCTGTGTTAGGTCTTCGTTGCTGTGCACAGGCTTTCTCTAGTTGCAGCCAGCGGGGGCTACTCTTCGTTGCGGTGCGTGGGCTTCTCATCGTGGTGGCTTCTCTTGTTGCGGAGCACCGGCTCTAGGCTCGCGGGCTCAGTAGTTGTTACTTGCAGGCTCTAGAGCGCAGGCTCAGCAGTTGTGGCACACGGACTCAGTAGTTGTGACTTGCAGGCTCTAGAGCACAGGCTCAGTAGTTGTGGCGCACGGGCTCAGTTGCTCTGCAGCATGTGGGATCGTCCTGGACCAGGGCTCGTCCCCTGCATTGGCAGGTGGATTCTTAACCACTGCACCACCAGGGAAGCCCCAATTCCCAGTTTTAGATTAGATTTTGCATAACTTTACAATTTAGTTTTATTTCATGATTTTAAATTTTGATGTGTTTATATGGTAAAAACTAGAGATTCTGATATATGACAGAAAGGCCCACATATCAGGAAGTACTACATACGGAGTTCTGTTGCTGAAGATAGTCTAGTAGCTCCCCTTCCCCATGACCATCCCCACTAAAAAAGAGGTACATCCATTTAGTTTAAGCCCAGAACATAGCTGATGAATACCCCACACATGTATGTACAAGGAGGTGAACAGATACTACTGCATTTCACAATGGAAAATATTCTTTAAAATATCCTGTTAGCATGGTATAGTGAAAAGTACACTGGACTGGAAATTCAGAGCACTGGCATATCCTTGTTTTGCTGTTAACTCTCTGTGTAGCCAAGTAAATCTTTTTTTCTCATCTGGGCTTCATCTTCCCCAATGAAGAATTGGACCATGTAGTTGCTAATGTCCATTGTGTCTCTAAAAATTCTATAAGTCTTTGTTTATTATAATTCCATAAACATTTAAAAAGTTATGATTTATTATTTAAGAAGGAAAATTTTAAAGTTAAGTGATTTGGGGGTAGAAGTATAAGAATAGGAACCATCTTTGGTAAGTGCTATTTTTGCAACTAGTTCTACATAGCCTTAGAAGATCATCCTAAGATAACTTTTAATTGTTATATTTGGCAGTTATTCTTTTTTGCATTTGTGACTTGTGTCATAATTGTAGGGGTTTGTGCTTTTTAAACAGAGAAAGTAGTAATTGAGTTACTTATCTGTTTTCCACTAAAATGTATACATGTACTAGTTTACTTTTCTAATGTGTCTGCCCTTCCTGTTTGGGATTGTGAGATGTAAGAGTACATTTTCATAATAGTTTCTAAACATTTAGTAGGAACTTGAATGTTCAAATTAACATTCAAAGTTTGATGTCTTAGGAGAGAGGTTGTCTTAAACATGTATCATATTTTAAAGCATACCCTAACCTGTGTCCCTCCTTTATTCCTATGTTTATTTTTATTATTTAATTTTAGTTTATTGTTATTCCCATACTTTATTTATAGTCTTTATTCCATACTTTCTATACTGATTTTTGGCCAGAAATTGAAATTTTACCTTAGATTGTTCCCTGGAACTAATTTTGAAATAGTGAACTACAGTTAACTCTTCTTTTTTCTCTTTGCTGTTGTTCATTCATTAATGAATAATGAATTCATTTATTCAGCAAATATTTATTTGCTGTGTACTGTGTGCTAGGTGCTCTGGTAGGCACTGGGGACCCCATGGTGAGTAAAAGCAAAGGGCTCTGCCTTCATGGAACTTACAGTCCCAGGAACAGGATAAGTTATGAGCAGATTTAAATGGGGTAAGGCTTGAAGGGGAGGTAAGAGATATGATCATGCCTTTTCTCTTAGGTGGAGTATATTTAAAGACTTGTGGTGAATTAGTCTAAGTGTATAATTTTCAGATATGTCTGTAGATTGTATGTACTGGATTCCCTTGAGGACTTGTTAAAAATGGAACCTGAGCCCATGCCCAGACAAAGTCAGAATTTTGGGGTATGAGTCCTAGGATCCTGCATGAGATGTGGATTCTTAGACATGCTCAAGTTTGAAAACTATGGTTCTAGTGGGAAAAACATGGATTTTTGTTTTGTTTGGTAATTTTATAAATGAAAAATTTCAAACATACACCAGTAGGGAAAATAGCATAGTGAACCCCCATTACTCAGATTCTGCAGTTTTCAAAATTTTGTCATACTTGCTTCATCAAACATCCTTTTTCTTGCAAAAATATTTTAAAGCAAATTCCAGATATTGTCATTTCACCCTTACATACTTCAGTAAACATCTCAAAAAAATTTTTTTTCTTACATTACCACAATGGCCATTATCGTGTCTAACAAAATTAAAAGTACCTTGGTACCATTAATTCCCAGTTTATATTCAGATTTCTCTGGTTGTCTGAAACGATGTCTTTTTTTGCAGTCGCCTTATTAGAATCTAGATTCGGACAAAGTCTACATGTTGCTTTTGTTTGTTAGGTCTTTTAAGTCTCTTTTTAATGTAGAGCAGTTTTTTCCCCCATCTCCTCGATCTGCCACCCCCATTGTCTTGTTGAAAAAACTAGGTCGTTGGTACCATACAGTGTTTCATATTCTGGATTTTTTTTGTTTGTTTCCTTGTCATGTCATTTAGCTTGCTCCTGTATCTTCCATGTTTCCTGTAAGTTGGTAGTTAGATCTAAAAACTCGTTTTAATTATTTTGACCTTTTAGTCAGGAGTGTTTCATAGATTGTATTTTCTTTTGCATCACATCAAGAGGCATACAGTACCTGGCTCACCCACGCTTTTAGTGATGCTAAGGTTGATCAGTGTGTTCAGGTGGTGACAGCCTGAATAACTTGCTTTGTAAAATCCTTTAGTATCCTTTCAGCTAATGGTTCCATCCATTTATAATTTTTAACTGAAGCAGTTATTCATCAGGGAAAGCAAAATAATGGTTTTCTAATTATGTCATTCCTTTCACATTTATTAACTGTAATTCTTCTGTTAAGAGAATATAAGAAAAAAAAAAAAAAGAGAATATAAGAATTTAAGAATGTTTACTCATCGTCTATAGGGCTGTTTGCTTACCGTGAAATAGTGTTTATAAAGTACAGGGTGAATGCATCAGTCTTTCTCTTTATTTTTATTTTTTTTAAATTTTTTGTTTTTTAGGTTTTTATTGGAGTATAGTTCATTTACAATGTGTTAGTTTCAGGTGTACAGCAAAGTGAATCAGTTATACATACACATATATCAACTTTTTTTTTTTTAGATTCTTTTAGTCTTTCTCTTTAATTGCCACTTTTCAGAGTGAGGTATTTTGGAGGTTTAGTGTGCTAGACATGGCACAAATTGGGTATTTAAGGGAAATTTAAGAAAGGGACTATTTACAAATGTATAGACAGTATTTAAGGAAATCAGTAGGGGTAGTACAGTACCCTGGGACAAGTAACAGTGGGGAAAGAGCTACTACCACCTTTAGGATGACAAGGGAAGAGAGCAATTGGAAGGGTAGCTCTACGGAGAGGGCTTTCTGGCAGGGACTGTGGTTTTAAGTAGAGATAGAAGCATGTTGATCTGGCAGTAAGGGAACAAGGGGAATATATCCCCTGCTGTTATCGGCCTCCCTCCCTACAGTTTCCTACTGTGGTCTCCCTTTGCCTAAAAGGCTGGTATGCAAAAGAACTCATTAATCTAGTCCATAAAGTTCAGCGGATAAGATATACCCAACATTTATTTATTTCTCTCTTTTATTTTGTTTTTTATTTTTGGCATCATTGTGGAAACCATTAAAAATATATATTTGATGTGTTTCAGTCAATTTTTGTCATGTTTGCTATGCTCAGTTTGTCCTGTCTTTGACTAATGGGAGCCTCTTTACATTGACTCCCATCTTATTTGTCTATGATCTTAATAATCTTTGAGGGAACTTCCTTGTTTCTTGGTGTAATAAGATGACCAGGCTCATCTTGTACATACATTTCTTGTCCCAGACTTGGAAATCAGCCATTTAGTGGGGACCTGGATGCTAGTACTCATTACTACTGGTTAAAATTGCTTCTTATCCTTGTTTAATAATTAGGGCTGTGAAATTTTATTTTTGGAAAGAAGAAAAAATACTTTATACTGATAATTCTAGTTTATGTTTATCATCACTTTGTATTTTTTGCTTTTACATGGAAAGATCTTAGTTCTAACAACACTAACATAATTACACATTTGTTTAATTTCCAAGAATGTGGGTATGATATACATGAAAGAAAAACTGAATGGTTGGTGGGTGATGGTGGGTGGGGTCTGAAGTACAGAATTGTACTCTCTAGTTGACACTGTAAATTGTAAACTGAAAAATTGTATGGCCTTGGACAGCTAATGTCTACTCTCTGACCCTTGGTTTTCATTAGGAGTATAGTACAAAATTCAGTAGTTGAAACCATCTCCAAACTGTCTTTAGATACAAGTGTATTTAAATTCCCAACCTTATTAAGAAATTCTGTTTTAGATATGTCTTCTATCCTTTAGTTAATTTTTAAAATTTTAATGCTGTAACAGTAGGACAAAGAAAATGTTTCCCTAATTTTTATCATCCACTCTAAAAGTGTTTACTTATCTCATCCTAATTGTATTTCCTTTGTTTATTTCTAGTAATATCTAGTCATGGAGGCAATATAGCATAGTGGTTGAGAGCATGAGCTTTGCAGTCAGACTGTGATTTTGAATCCCAACCAGGTCAGGCACTTAGTAGCCTTGTGAGTTTGGGCAAAATTCTTAACTTTTTTAGGACTCATATGCTTACATCATCCTCAAATGAGATTAATCACAGACTCTCATAGGGCTGTTAGGAATATTAAATGTGATAATGCTAGTGCATGTAACATGCTTTGCATAGTTCTCAGCCTTTAGTTAATGTTAGCTATCATTATCATCATCATTGTTTTCATTATATGTCTTCATAATTTGTTCTGGGAAAAAGGACTTGTGTTGACCAAGAGCATTATTATCCACCTCCCCATTCCACAGGCCAACTTTTTATTTAGTTGAGTGATCTTGGACAAGTTATCTAACTTCTTTGAGCCTGAATATATTTAATCTGCAAAATGAGAATCATAATAATGTTTACTTCATAGGTTTAATCATGAGGGTTAGATGAAATAATTTATATGCAAGTGCTGTAGTTTCATCCAGGTGTTAATAGTTACTCCTTTCCTTGCTCTACCTTTATATTACAGATTTATGAAGGTTCCACTGTAGTTAGAAATACTAGTACTTGGAAACTTGGGAGAAGAGTAGAATGGGATTCTTTATTTGAAATATTTCTTGAATCTGATTTTTGCTTTCTTTTATTTCTGCCCTACTCAAGTCGAAAATTTCAACCCAACATTCTTGGGTTTAGTGGGACACCCTAGCAGTTTGCCAGTATAGTCCATACTGTATCTTTCTTTTTCTTAACTTTAGTGCTTTTGGTCATGTGGTCTTAGCTTCCCTATTTACTTAGTCTTAATTCCTACCATTCTCCAGAATAGACTGTATGTTCCAGGTGGATTTCCTCACTTTCTACAGCATGTTGCCTGCTCTTTCCCACCAGGCCTTATCTTTCTCTCCCTTTGAGTTCTCCTCTATGTCTTCCTCGCCAATTTTCTCATCTTTATAGTCTAACATAAGTTACAACTGTGTTATACTGTTATTTTCTCTTTTGAACTTCTATAGTATTTGTAATCTGTCTCATATAGTTTAGAACTTGATCAGAACTGTGTTGTATGAGTCTAAAGTGTTTAGTCTTACCTCTCTAATGAGAATTACTAATGAGGGCTTAGTAATTTTGGACATTATTGTTCAATGAATACTTTTTGATGGTTGTGAATGATTATCTGCCCCCCCCCATTCCCCTGTTCTTTCTCTCTGAATTAGTTAGGATGCTGTCAGTTATACATGATAGCACTCAACTTGAATTTTCCTAGGCAAAAAGAATTTCTAGAGTCAGAGAAACCTGATCTCATTAAAAGTATAAAGATTCAGTTGAACTTCAGTAAGAACTGGAACTTGGGCCTCAAATGGAAACAAGCCATTCTCTCTCTATTCTTATTCTTGCTTTGTGTTGTCATTCGGACTGTAGACTGGTTTTAGTCACTTGTGTGGAAGATACCGTTGCCCAGAGTGCTGGAGCTTTATATCTAACAGCTTCAGCTTCAACCACTGATTTTAAATCTTGGAGTCTCAAATCCAGAGCTCTGGAGCAAAAGATGCATCGATTCAGCTTGGGTCAGGTGCTCACCCCTCAACTAATCTCTTGTGATAAGGATCACATGAGAACTATGAGAATGGGGAAGCAGTTTCTAGGAAAAGAAGAGCAGTGAGGCAAGGCAGACTATAACACAGATGTTCCTTATACCACTCCTCCCTTCCCTCTTCTTTTGACCTTGGCTGGATCGCTTAAACTCTCTTCAACAGCCTATTCTTCAGTCTGTGAAAGGGAGTTAATAATAATTTATTTCATAGGGTGGTGGTAAGCATTAAATGTGATCATCTGTAAAGCATGGTTTGAAACCTCACAAAAACAGTTGTGTAAGCTGATGATAAATGGCTGCCCCTAGGTCCCTTTTGCCCTTCTGCCCTGTGCTCTTCTGCCCTGGCCCCAAAGCTTTTTTGTTTGTAGGAGTTTATCCTGCCATTCTAGGTTGTTAGGTGGTCTTTTGGCATTACCTGTCTCAACCCAGTCCCCCATAGCTTCTATCATCTTTTTGAGTAGAAGAGAATGAAGTTATTAACCTCATATAGCTTTTCTCAGGTGGTTTTAGAGTAAATATTTATTATAATTAAATGAATTATAATCTAAATAAAAACAATGGGCTTATTTTTGTAATTGTAGCATTCATGCTCAGTCCCTGCCCCTTTTCTTCTTATAGTAGTGGCAGAGTAGCCACTTAATTTAGTGAATTGAAAGCTAAGGGCCTATAGAGATTCTACTCCTTTTTACCTATATTAATTAGAAATCTTTATTGTAAAGGACTGAAAACTCAACCCAAATTAATTTAAACAACAAAGAATGTTATTGCCTCTGAATACTTGATAGGTAGGTTCTAGCTTCAGGAATGTCTTTTTTCAGGGCTCAAATGATGTGACTGGGAGCTGGCTTTCCAAATCTGCTTCTTTAGTATTGTCTCCTTTCTCAGGTACATAACTCCTTGTGGTTGTAAGGTACTTGCCATTAGCTTCCATGAGTGCTTGTTCAGGCATAGTGGAAGAAAAAGTCTTTTCTTCTAACCTTTAAATAGAGTTTCTAACTGATCTGGCCCACTAGATCGTGTGCCCATATCTGAACCAGTCACAGTAGTCAGAAGAATGGTTTGATGGTAAGCGTAGGCCTCCGTCATGAGCTCCAGTCTCAGAACTGGGAGTGAGTCGTCTTATTCCAAGACAGAGTATTAGAGTTGCATGAGGGAGGGATGGAAATTGGAGTTCAGTTTCCAAGATAGGGGGAAATGACCTGCTGGGCAGTCGCAAACAGCAAGTATCTCCTATATTAGATGGAGATTCCTCACCGAGAGAGACCCAAGTTATGATAGTTTATTCTTCCTTATCTTTTTTGTAAATGACGTGTTTACTAAATTGTTAAGTTATCTAACATTAGAGTTAGCATAAGTATTGTCAACTAGTTGCTAAAGACTGCCAATTTAAGACCACAGCTGGGATAACATTTGGTCCTTTAATGAAAGGATACCTGTATGCTGCTTTGCCTTAGTGATAAGTCTTCGGGTAACTTAGTGAAAGATTTCCAAATGCCTGTTCATGGATCAACCATATCAAAACCAAATACAGATTCTGGCAGGCCTCACCACAGCCTTACCGTACAAGAATTGGAGTTGGAAGATGTAGTATGCTGAAATTTGTATTCTTAACAGAGTCTATGTGATTGCATAGCCAGGTTTGGGAAGGACTGAATAGTTGCCAACTAGCTAGACATTATGCCTCCTGCATAATACCTCATTTGGGAAGCTGCTGTGAGGAAAACAAAATAGATGGAAGTGGTAGGATTGGATAGAAAAAAACTTGCCTCCCTTTTAAGAAAGTATTTTCTCTTTTTAAAAATATGTTTTAAGAAAGAACAGGTTATATGAAAAAGAATGAACGTTTTCTGAAAAAGCTGGTTTTGTTTTAGTTTGTTTGGTTGATCTGATTTCAGGCGGGGCAGGAAATCAGATTTGATAAAGAATTCAAGTAGTGTTACCCTCAGTCATCATTGTAACTCCCCAGTACCTTGTTCCTTTGCCAGCTAAAAGGAAAGGACCTCCTGTTTTCTTAGTACTTATGAAGAAATTGTTTAAATGTGAATAGGCTATGAAAGAATAGTATAGTATATTTAAAAAACAGATTTTTTTAAAATAAATTCGAAAGAGATTGGAAATTTACTGTTCCTATGAGATTAAAATTTTTTTCCTAAATGAAAACATATTTGAATTACTTAAATAGCTCGTGGGCTTCTGAGCTATTATATATTGAGATATTGATGCTCAACATGTAAGCTCCATGAGAGCAGGTATCTGATTGTCTGTCTGGTTCACTGATGTGTCACTAGTTCCACGAGCAGTGCCTGGCATATTTTAAGTTTTCAATAAATATTTGTTTGTTGTTGAATTACTAGAAAATGTTTTTGTTTGTTTCTGTAATGAAAGCCAAGAACAGCTGACATGAGGTTAAGAGATATGGTGTAATTGGTAATTTATTTAAATCTAAGCTATATCTGTTCTAGGGGGATAATATATTTTAAAACTACAAATGGTATGTATAAAGGTATAGGTGGGTTCCCCCACTCCCCAATATCTTTTATTTTTTATTTTTATTTATTTATTTTTTTTGCGGTATGCGGGCCTCTCACTGTCATGGCCTCTCCCATTGCGGAGCACAGGCTCCGGACGTGCAGGCTCAGTGGCCACGGCTCACGGGCCCAGCCGCTCCGCGGCATGTGGGACCCGCCTGGACCAGGGCACGAACCCGTGTCCCCTGCATCGGCAGGCGGACTCTCAACCACTGCGCCACCAGGGAAGCCCCCCAATATCTTTTAATTTTGGATGGGGAACCAAAAGCCAATATATTCATCTTTATAAGACTTTGCACATTCATTATTTTATTTAATCTTTACAACAATCCCATGGGCTGCAGATATTATTCTTTATAAATTAAATTAAACCTTAGAAAAGGTAAATGAATTGCCTGACATAACAGCGTATCATCAGTAACTGGCAGGCTTTCAAAGATCCTTCGTCTGTAGTATAGTGGAAAGAGCATCAAAGTTGTAGATAACATGCCACAAAGAGAAGTGTTTCCACAGCACTTAGGAGAGTGCTTTGTACACAGACTGCACAAAGTGAAAAACATTTAAATTGAAAAGTATGGGCATTGGTAAAGAATGGAGTGGGGAAGATGAGGTATGTAGTAGTAGGGAAAAGATCTTGCTAAATGTTTATTGACTAGGTTGGAGGGGGAAGGTAAGTAAGTTCTGTAGTATTTTACTTCAGAAGCAGTGGTCTAGAACTTGACTGGGTAAGGGATGGGAGTCAGTTCTTTGATTGACTGTGCAATGTATTTATTGCAAGGTTCAAATAGCTTTCTGCTAAAACATATCTTTGTCGGATTTGACACGTCTGGAAAGTGAGTATTGGTAGGCAATCTAAGCCATGAAGCATGGTGATCTGAAGTAGAATAAAATGATGCATGATGATTAATGACACCATCATGCACATTAATTTAACAGTAAACAGTAGTAACATTTTACTGAATTGGTATCAAATAAGATACGGGATGACTTTGGGAACATGTTAAAAAAATTAATATCTGTGTATTTGGTGCAGGGATTACTGTCCTATAACAGAACTGAACATTTATCAGGGGCTAGGGATGGGCTAGGGGATTGACTGCAAAGAGGTACAAGGGAACGTTTAGGGTGATGGAAGTGTTCTGTATCTTGATTGTGGTAGTGGTGGTGGTTATACAGCTGTTTGTCGAAATTCATTGAACTATAAACCTAAAAAGGATGAATTTTATTTTACGTAAATTATACCTCAATAAACCTGAATTTTTAAAAAAGAAAAAATACTTGGTGAAAGGATTAGTAGTCCTATGACAGAACTAAACATTTATTTGCTGCTGTCAGTAATATGGCCTTTGAATATGAGGGATGTGTCTGTGTGTGACTTCACTTATGTATGTATGTGTCACTTGGGAAGGACCTGTGCTGTCTGAATTTTGAAATGTGATGATTGAAAAACAACTGGTAATATTTGTGGCCAGTGATAAAATTAGAGCTTTTATGTGAAAATTAGAATTTTGGAAAACTTGTATTTGCCACCCTGAGCTTGACAGCTTTCCAATGTCTAAAGACTTTTCTCATGTAGTTGGTGGTGACATTAATAAATGTGATTTTTGAACATTGTGTGATGAAATGTATCAACATTTGGAAGAGCTCATAATTTTTTGGAAGAGCCAATATTTTCTCAGTGACCAATTATAAAATCATCGATGAGTAAAAGATCTACTCAAAGTACAAGATAGGCCGTTAATTTTTTTTTAAAATTTATTTATTTATTTTTGGCTGTGTTAGGCCTTCATTGCTGCACGCGGGCTTTCTCTAGTTGCAGCGATTGGGGCCCACTCTTCATTGTGGTGCGCGGGCTTCTCATTGCGGTGGCTTCGCTTGTTGTGGAGCATGGGCTGTAGGCGCGCAGGCTTTAGTAGTTGTTGCATGTGGGCTGAGTAGTTGTGGCTCTTGGGCTCTAGAGCGCAGGCTCAGTAGTTGTGGCACACGGGCTTAGTTGCTCTGTGGCATATGGGATCTTCCTGGACCAGGGATCAAACCCGTGTCCCCTGCATTGGCAGGCGGCCTCTCAACCACTGCGCCACCAGGGAAGTCCACCATTTAATTTAAATATTACAAAGTGAGCGCAAAAAGTTCATTGATACAGTTTCAGATTCCATATTGCAAATGACTTTTTTTTTTTTTTTTTTTTTTTTTAATGTGTCTGTGCCATGTGGCTTGTGGGATCTTAGTTCCCTGACCAGGGATTGAACCCGGCCCTGGCAGTGAAAGTGCAGAGTCCTCACCACTGGACTGCCAGGGATTCCCTAATGGATTTGTTTTTAAAAATCCATTCTCATGATCTGTCTTTTAGTCAGTGTGTTAAGAGTATTCCCATTTAATGTAGTATTAACGTGTTTGGGTTTGTCTCCCATTTTATTACTTATTTTGTACTTCTTCCCTTTGTTTTTTGTTCCTGTTTCTCTTTCTTGCCTTCTTTTGGGTTATTTATACATTTTTTAGTATCCATTTTAGTTTATATATTGTGTGTGGGGTTGTTAAATAAATTTATTATTTATTTATTTATTTTTGGCTGAGTTGGGTCTTCGTTGCTGCGCGTGAGCTTTCTCTAATTGTGGCATGTGGGGGCCACTCTTCGTTGCTGTGCGTAGGCTTCTCATTGTGGTGGCTTCTCTTGTTATAGAGCACGGGCTCTAGGCACGCAAGCTTCAGTAGTTGTGGCTCGAGGGCTCTAGAGCGCAGGCTCAGTAGTTGTGGCACATGAGCCCAGCTGCCCCGTGGCATGTGGGATCTTCCCTGACCAGGGCTCGAACCCGTGTCCCCTGAATTGGCAGGCGGATTCTTAACCACTGCGCCACCAGGGAAGTCCCTGTGTTTTTGATTATATTTTTTATGCAGTTTTTTTAATGGTTGCTGTTCTAGGGATTTCAGTATACATGCCTGACTTTTCACAGTATGCTACCACTTTTTAAGGAATGTAGGAACCTTACCACCATAAATGCCCCTTCACCCTCCCCTTTATGTTGTAGTTGTCTTACGTATTTCAGCTATAGACATTGAAAATCCCGTCAGAAAATGTTATAATTTTTGTCTTCATTGGTCAAATATATTTTAAATAACTCAATAGGAGAAGAATAGGTAAATTTATCATTTTGGTTGCTCTTCTTACCTCATGTTCCAAGTTTCCTTCCACTATCGTTTTCCTTCTGTCTGAAGAACTTCCTTTATGAGGTGGTTTTTTTTTTTTTTTTTTAAGTAGTCCTTTTACAGCAAGTTAGCTGGCTATGAATTTTCATAGTTTTCCTTCCTCTCAGGCTGTTTTTATTTCATTTTCATTCCTAAAGTATATTTTCAGTGGCTATAGAATTTTGGATTGATAGTTCTTTCCTTTTGATACTTTAAAAATGGTGTTCCACTTCTTTCAGAGGTTTCACATAGTTTCTGGTGAGAAATCTTCAGGTATCCAATTCATTCTCCCCCTGTAAGTAAGGTCATTTTTTTCTGGTTGTCCTCAAGGTATTTTCTTTGTTTTTAGTTTTAAGCAGTTTGATTATGATGTGTCTGGAAGTAGGTTCCTTTGGGTTTATCCTATTGGGGTTCACTGAGCTTGAATCAGTAGCAAATATGGGAAATTTTCAACCTTTGTTTCTTTAAATATTTTCACTGCACTAAACTCTTTCTCCTGTCCTTTTGGGACTCTTAATAGCACAAATGTTCCCCTTTCTGTTGTTTTCCCACAGGTCCCTGGGGCTCTGTTCATTTAAAAACAATTTTTTTTTCCTTTGTTGATTAGATCATTTTTACTGATGTATCTTCAGGTACAGGCGTACCTCATTTTATTGTGCTTTGCTTTTTTGCACTTCACAGATACTACAATTTTTACATGTTTGTGACAACGCTGTGTTCATCAAGTCTGGTGGTGCCATTTTTCCAACAACATTTGCTCACGTTGTGTCTTTATGTCACATTTTGGTAATTCTTGCAACATTTCAACCTTTTTCATTATTATATTTATTATGGGGATCTGTGATTAGTAATCTTTGATGTTAGTACCATGACTACTGAAGGCTCAAATGATGGTTAGCATTTTTTAGCAGTAGGGTATTTTAAAATTAAGGTATGTGCATTGTTTTTTAGATATAATATTATTGCACAGTTAATAAACTGCAGTATAGCATAAACATAAATTTTATATGCACTGGGAAACTAAAAAATTCGTGTGACTGGCTTTATTGCAATATTTGCCTCATTGTGGTAGTCTGGAATCAAACCCATACCATCTCCAAGGTATGCCCGCATACTGAGTCTTTTCTCTTGTCATCTCTTTGTTGCTTTTGAGCTTATCGAGGGTGTGTTTTTCATTTTGGTCATTGTATTTTTCCCTTCTGAATTTTCCATTTAGTTCTTTTTTTATTGCTTACACTGTCTAACCATTAATTCCAAGTGTTTGCCCTTATTTTGGGGAGCATTTTAATAATAGCTGTTTTAAAAGTCTTTGTTAAGTCTTTGTTAGATAATTCCAACCTGTGTGTCATTTTGCTATTGGCATCTGTCATTTGTCTTTAACTTTTTGTTTTGAAATAATTACAGATTTACAGGAAGTTACAAATATAATGCAGAGAGGTCTAATGCACCCTTCACCCAGTTTCCCTTGATGGTTACATTATGCATAACCTTGGGACAGTATCAAAACCAGCAAATTGCAATTGGTTTGATGTGTGTGTACAGTTCTGTGCCATTTTCCACATGTGTAGATTCCTGTAGGCACTGCTACAATCAAGATACAGAACTATTCCATCACCACAAAGATTTCCCTGTGTTACTTCTATATAGTCATATCCCCCCACCCCCCATATCCCTAACCCCTGGAAACCACTAATCTGTTCTCCATCTGTATAATTTTATCATTTGAAGAATGTTATTAGAAAAAAATCATACAATATACAACCGTTTGAGATTGTTTTTTTCACTCATAAAGCCCCTGAGATCCATCCCCATTGTTGCAGGAATCAGTAGTTCATTCCTTTTTATAGCAGGGTATCATTCCATAGTGTGGATATACCACAGTCTGTTTAGCCATTTACCTACTGAAGATAATTTTTGTTGTTTCCATTTTTTGGCTATTAGAGATAAAGCTGCTATGAGCATTTGTGTGCAGGTTTTTGCATGTACAGTGTTTTCATTTCTCTGGGATAAATGCCCATGAGTGCAAATGTTAGGTCATATGATACTGGCTGTAAAACTATTTTCCAGAGTAGCTCTACCATTTTATATACCACCCTGCAATGTATGAGAGATACAGTTTCTCTGCATTCTCATCAGCATTGGTATTGTAACTATTTTTCATATTAGTTGTAATGAGTATATAGTGATATTTCATAATGACTTTAATTTACATTTATTTAATGGCTAATGATATTTAGCATCTTTTCATGCAGTTATTTGCCAGTCAGTACATCCTCTTTGGTGAAATGTCTGTCTATATCTTTCTCCCATTTTCTAATCAGATTTTGTTTTGTTTTTAACATCTTTATTGGAGTATAATTGCTTTACAATGTTGTGTTAGTTTCTGCTTTATAACAAAGTGAATCAGTTATACATATACATATGTTCCCATATCTCTTCCCTCTTGTGTATCCCTCCCTCCCACCCTCCCTATCCCACCCCTCTAGGTGGTCACAAACCACTGAGCTGATCTCCCTGTGCTATGCGGCTGCTTCCCACTAGCTATCTATTTTACATTTGGTAGTGTATATATGTCCATGCCACTCTCTCACTTTGTCCCAGCTTACCCTTCCCTCTCCCCGTGTCCTCAAGTCCATTCTCTA
This sequence comes from Tursiops truncatus, assembly GCF_011762595.2. Lineage (NCBI taxonomy): Eukaryota > Metazoa > Chordata > Mammalia > Artiodactyla > Delphinidae > Tursiops > Tursiops truncatus. The sequence continues at coordinate 37,709,822 of NC_047046.1, read as the reverse complement.
TGTCTGCGTCTTTATTCCTGTCCTGCCCCTAGGTTCTTCAGAACCAATTTTTTTTTTTTTTTTTTTTTAGATTCCATATATATGTGTTACCATACAGTATTTGTTTTTCTTTTTCTAACTTACTTCACTTTGTATGACAGACTGTGGGTCCATCCACCTCACTACAAATAACTCAGTTTTGTTTCTTTTTATGGCTGAGTAATATTCCATTGTATATATGTGCCACATCTTCTTTATCTGTTCATCTGTTGATGGACACTTAGGTTACTTCCGTGTCCTGGCTGTTGTAAATAGAGCTGGAATGAACATTGTGATACATGACTCTCTTTGAATTATGGTTTTCTCATCGTATATGCCCAGTAGTTGGATTGCTGGGTCGCATGGTAGTTCTATTTTTAGTTTTTTAAGGAACCTCCATACTGTTCTCCATGGTGGCTGTATCAATTTACATTCCCACCAGCAGTGCAAGAGGGTTCCCTTTTCTCCACACCCTCTCCAGCATTTATTGTTTGTAGATTTTTTGATGATGGCCATTCTGAATGGTGTAAGGTGATACCTTATTGTAGTTTTGATTTGCATTTCTCTAATGATGAGTTATGAGTGATCTTGAGCATCGTTCCATGTGTTTGTTGGCAATTTGTATATCTTCTTTGTAGAAATGTCTATTTAGGTCTTCTGCCCATTTTTGGATTGGGTTGTTTGTCTTTTTGATATCGAGCTGCATGAGCTGCTTGTAGATTTTGGAGATTTGTCAGTTGCTCAGATTGTTTTTTATTGTTGAGTTTTGAGAGTTATTCAATTATTCTAATATATATGGTTTGCAAAAGATTTTCCCCAGTATTTGGCTTGTCTTTTCATCCTTTTACCTGGATCTTTTGCAGAGCAAAAGTTATTTTTGACAAAGTCCAATTTATCAAAAATTCTTTAGATTTTTAAAATACATTTTGTATCATGTTTCAGAAGCTTTCACTAAGTTGTAGTTCTCAAAGATTTTACCCTGTTTTCCTAAACACTTTAACATTTAAATGAGTGATCCAATTTGAGTTAATTTTTGTGTGAGGTGTGAAGTTTAGATTGAGATTCATTATTTTAATGGATATTCAATTCTCCAAAACCATTTATTGAAAAGACTACCTTCCTCCATTGAATTGCTTTTGTACCTTGTCAAAAATCATTTGGCTATACTTGTGTGGGTCTGTTTCTTGGTTTTCTGTTCTGTTCCATTGATCTATACAGTTGGCCCACTGTATCCACAATTTCCACATCCACAGATTCAACCAACTGCAGACTGAAAACAGTCTGGGAAAAAAAATCCAGAAAGTTTCAAAAAGCAAAACTTGTATTTGCCTGTAGTCAGCAGTTATTTACATAACATTTACATTGTAATTGCAACTATTTACATAGCATTTTCATTGTATTAGGTATCATAAGTAATCTAGAGATGATTTAAAGTATAGGGGAGGATGTGTGGATAATATATACAAAGGCTATGCTTTTTTTTTTTTTCTTTTGCTGCACTGTGCAGCTTGCAGGATCTTAGTTTCCTGACTGGATCGAACCAGGCTCCAGCAGTGAAAGCACCAAGTCCTAACCACTGGACTACCAGGGAATTCCACTGTGCCATTTTATTTAACGGACTTGAGCATCTTTGGATTTAGGTATTTGCAGGGGTCCTAGAAACAATCCCCCAGAGATGCCAAGGGAGTACTGTATGTGTGTCCTTCCATGAGTAGCACACACTGTCTTGATTATTGTAGCTGTGTAGGTCTTAAACTTGGGTACAGTTATTCCTACACATTATTCTTTCTCAAAATTGTTTTAGCTTTTCTAGTTCCTTAGCTTTTCCATATAAATTTTAGAACAATCTTGCCTATATCTACAACATGTACAAAAACTCTTGCTGGGATTTGATAGGAATTGTGTTAAACCTATACGTCAGTATTGGGAGGATTGATGTCTTTACTGTTTTGAGTCTTCCAATCCATGAACACCATATGTCTCTCCATTTATTTAGATCTTTTAAAAATTTCTTTCATCAGTATTTTGTAGTTTTCAGCATAAATTCTATATTTGCTTTGTTAGATTTATTCCTAAATATTCTTTTTTTATCTGAGTAAATGTAAATGGCATTGCGTTTTTAATTTTGGTTTCTTCATGTTCATTGCTAATATACAGAAATACAGTTGTTTTTGAATGTTGATCTTATATCTTATGACCTTGTGGAACTCACTTATTAGTTCTAGGTGTTTTTTGTTTATTTTTGTGCTGTAGCTTCCTTGTGATTTTCCTCATAGACAATAATACCATCTGTAAATATGGACAATTTTATTTCTTTTCTGATATGTGTGCCTTTTATTTCCCTTACTTTATTGAGCTGGCTGTGAGTTCCAGTGCTATGTTAAATTAAGAGTGTGAGAAAGGACATCCTTGCCTTTTTCTTGATTTTTGATATGAGGGATATCATAGATTTTTGCCATTAAGTATGATGTTATTTTCAGGTTTTTTTGTAGATGTTCTTTATAAGTTGAGGAAGTTCACCTCTATTTCTAGTTTTCTGAGAATTTTTCTCATGAATAGGAGTTGGATTTTGTCAAATACTTTTTATGCATCTGTTAATATCATGTGATTTTTCTTCTTTAGCTTGTTCATATAGTAAATTATATATGAAGAGAACTTTTAAGATACACTCTCTTAGCAGCTTTCAAATATTCAACACAGTATTGTTAACTGTAGTCACTGCTGTACATTACATCCCCAGGACTTATTCATCTTATACTGGAAGTCCAAGCCCTTATTTTACAACTAAGACCTCTTTTCCATTCTAGTCCAGTATCCCTTCTTAGAGCAGCTAATGACTATTGTCATTACCTCTGTGTGTGTGTGTGTGTGTGTGAGAGAGAGTGAGTGTTGGAATGTGAACAGACGCCAGCCATCACTGTGGTAGAAGATGGAAACCTCTTCAGGCTTGAGTCATTCTTGGCTCAGGGGTCTTCACATAATGAGGTTACTATCACACAAGCTGGAGAGGCTTCAAAGGAAAGAATTTCTTTCCAATCATAAGTCTGAGAGTTTTGGTACACAGGTAGATGCCACTGATTTTATCCTGGGCAACTTACGATGTAATCTTATGTTCCAGAATTAGAATTTAACAATGAAGGTTCATCATATTCTTCCAACCAAATGGGGGAAACAGGCTTCTATACCTATTATGCTTTTGTGTGTATTTCTTTGTATAGCTTTTTTATTTGGTTACTCTACGTATTCAATTAGACATATATAACTTACCACATTTGATTGGTGTTGACATTTTATTAGTTCGAGCGAAGGGTAGAGTTATCTTCTTTATGTTCCTTTACCGTCCTAGTATATAATATATTCATCTTTAATGTCTTTTTATATGAGAAACAATGAGAAACAGTCAGGTCATATTAAAATTTTTTGCTTCAACTTTCAAGAGAATGAAAGTGTGTTGTATTTTCCTGTATTTTTACTTTTTCATTCATTCTTCCTCTTATCCCAAGATTCTTTCTTTTATCATTTTCTATTTGAAGAATTTCCTTTAATATTGTATGTCAGCTACATTGTTTTAGGATAGGTCTGCTTGTCACAAATCACTTAGTTTTCTGTCATCTGAGATTATTTTGTTTGTTTTTTTTTTTTGATATAGAATTCTACTTTGACAGGTTTTTGTTGTTGGTTTGGATTTCTTTGGATATCCTGTTAGGTTCTTCAATCTAGAGGTTTATGTCTTTTGCCAAATGTAGGGAATTTTTAGCCTTCATTTATTTCAGTCTTTTTTAGTCCCATTATCTTTTCTCCTTCTGGACCTCCAGTGATATTAAATCTTTTGTTATGATTACCCAGGTCTCTGAGTCTCTGTTCATTCTTTTTTTTCCCGCCATGATCAAGGTCTAGTTTTATGAAAATTTGTATAGGAACTTTAAAAAGATAACAGCGAGCTGTTTACTTTTATTTTAAACAATATTATTTTATTTTTTAATTCAACAGCAAAATACAATCATTCTGAAAAATTATACCACGTTGTAACTATATGTGCTGATTAGGGTGATATGAAGCACACATGGCAAGTGAGTCATTTTGCTGCCTTTGAAGGGAAGCATTGCTTTACATCCCTTTCCTCTTTATTAAATAGTCAAGATCACACACTGGTGTTTATTAAAATAACCAATAGATTTGGCTCTTTGACGAGTACCAACCTAATGGTAACAAGGACTCAAAAATGAAGATTCCCCAAGCCATTTCTACGACTCAATAAAAGGCTTTAGACTGGGAGGGGAAAGTGCATTTCATTTTTTATTAGTCAAATATAGTTGGCTGGAAATCAGCTTGTTTTTCTCACTTTCATTTACAAATTTGATGAGCTGGTTTTTTTGAAAAATGTTTTTATACTACTGCTAACTAAACATATGACGTGCTTTATTTTTCCCCAAAGAAACAAATCAGACACTTGAAGGAAAAATTTGAAAAATAAACTCTCTCCCCCAAAACAAAATCGAACCACCTGAACTTTTTCAGTTATTCATGCCAACACAAAGTCTAGCTTGTGTTCACCCATACCTATAAACTGTTAAAGTGATAGGGAGGCAGATCCTCTTTGAAATTATCCATGAGTATATTTCTGTGACTTCTTAGGATATATCAGTTTCTTACAATACAACAGACCTATGTGGTAGTTATTGTTGTTATCCTTATTTTACAGATGAGAACATTGAGGCTGTGAAGGGTTAGATAACTTGCTTAAGATCATGGTGACTATTAAGTGTTCTAGACTGGAATATGACTCCGTGCCCTTTTGACAGGATACTGATTATATAGAAGTCTTCTTATTTTTTATAAGGTTGATGTATCGACTCTGTATCTTAATTCTGTCCTCCCTTACATTTTTTTTGGAACCTCACTTAATCATTTTTATTCTATAAAAATGTCTCTTCTACCTAAAAGTATTTCGTCAAATACAGGTTTTAAATCATGCAAGCTTCTAATCTTTCTCATTTCTTTTGGCCATTATTTCATTTGTTCCTTTTCCATTAACTTTTCTACCCATTATAAGCTGGTTTATGCCCCCTTCCACTCTGAGAAGCATTCTATTTAAGGTTGATACTGACCTTTAAAAGAAGAATTTCCCAAAGAGTCTCACTCCAGCTTCTCTGGGCCTAGATGGTCTATTGTATGTCTCTACCATAATCTCTTCCCTCAGGAGTCTGTGGGGTTTATAGTTGTCACGTAGCTTTTATGAGCTGTGCCCCCACTGCTTTGTCTACCTGTATTCTTAGTTACACAAAACAGAAAGGTCCTTGCCTTGGTCCTTCAGGCATCCCCCAGATGGGTTAAAACAGACATACATAATAGTTTACAAATACGGTCTTACTCTGCTCCCTCAGGTTCAAGGTGGGGGAAGTGGGAACCAATCTGTTACCTACTCAAGACCAAGACCACCCCCACTCCAGGAGAGAGTGGGGTAACAGTGAGTAAACATGTCACAAAACTTTCCTACCATTTGAATATGGCTTTTACTTGATTGGATATTTGCTTGATTGCTCTTAACCTTTGTTTTCCTGAGCTCTTACAAAGTTGGTTCAGAGAGCTTCTGGGTTTTTTTCACATTTCTTTAGGGGAATGAGAGTTTGGAGTTTCCTAGTCTGCCATTTTGCTGATGTCCAATAGTGAGTTTTTAAAAAAGTTGTGGCAAAATATGTATAATGTGAAACTTATTTTAATTACTTCTGAGTGTACAGTTCAGTGGCATTATATTGTTGTACAACTATTATCAGTGACATTTTAATCACAAATTATTTGCCTCCTTTTGCATTTTTCATTCTAGTTGACCTCATGGTGGCATTTTGCTTTGCTCTTAAGTTACTTCTAGAGTTAGTTCAGCTTTCATGATGCTATTATATCTCCCTTCCCCACCTCTCTTATTGCTCATTGGTCATGTTTGCTCTGCTTATCTCTCAGATGTTAATGTTTCCCAGGACGCTATTGTTCACTCTTTTTTCATTTTCCCCTTTGTTTACACTTGTTGGGTAATTACATCTGTTACCGTGGATTTCAGTGTATTCTCTTGACTTCCAAATCTGTATCACAGTCCAGTCTCTCTGTTGAACTCAAAACTCATATTTTTAACTGCCATCTAGTTATCCATAAAATGGCAGCTATCCTACAGGGACCTCAAATTCAGTATATCTAACATCTTTATCTTTTCTCTCCAGATTGTATTCTCTGCCTTGGTTAATGAAGTCACTATCTTCTTACCTGAACTAGAAGATAGATAGTCATTCTTATAATTATATAATCATTCTTAATCCTTCCTGTCCCTCTTTCAGTCATTCATCAGGTTCTTTTGCTTCTAATCCTCCATTCCTATTGCCCCAGTTTAGTTCAGACTTGTATTGATATCTTCCTATGCTTGTATTACCACAGTATCCTCCTAATTGCTTCCTTTTCCACCTGTCTCTTCCTGTTCTAATCCGCTGTCTTTATCATTGTCAGACTTTGATAAAATAAAAAACAGTCATGTCACTCTTCGTCTCCCCAAAATTCCTGTGGTTCCAAGTGGATATCATAAGATAAATACTGAAATTCTTAGCATGGTATGTTATACCTTTAATACACATTCTGTAATCCATCTTCAGAGCATTGTTTTCTGTACCTCCTCCTTCTCACCCTATGGGACCAGAGCATCCTACTCTCATTCTCTAAACTTTTCTTGCTTTTCTTCTCTATAGATTGCCTTGCCCCACCTCCATCTTACTCTTTCTGAATTCTCTTCTTTAAAGATCAGCTCAAACAAACGGAACCTAATTAAACTTAAAAGCTTTTGCACAGCAAAGGAAACCATAAAAAAAAAACGAGAAGACAACCTACGGATTGGAAGAAAATAGATTAATTTCCAAAATATACAAACAGCTCATACAGCTTAATATCAAGAAAACAAACAATCCAATCAAAAAGTGGGCAGAAGGGACTTCTTGGTGACGCAGTGGTTAAGAATTCGCCTACCAATGCAGGGGAAACGGATTCGAGCCCTGGTTCAGGAAGATCCTGCATACCGTGGAGCAACTAGGCCCATGCACCACAACTGCTGAGCCTGCGCTCTAGAGCCCATGAGCCGCAACTGCTGAGCCCACGTGCCACAACTACTGAAGCCCACGCACCTAGAGCCTGTGCTCTGCAACAAGAGAAGCCACCACAATGAGAAGCCCATGCATTGCAACGAAGAGTAGCCACCACTCGCCGCAACTAGAGAAAGCCTGTGTGCAGCAACGAAGACCCAAAGCAGCCAAAAATAAATAAATAAATTTAAAAAAAATGGGCAGAAGACATACAGAGGGCCAATAGGCACATAAAAAGATGCCCAGCATCGCTAATTATTAGAGAAATGCAAATTAAAACTACAATGAGGTATATTCTCACACTGGTCAAAATGGCCATCATTGAAAAGTCTACAAATAATAAATGCTGGAGAGGGTGTGGAGAAAAATGAACCCTCTTTACGCTGTTGGTGGGAATGTAAATTGGTGTAACCACTATGGAGAACGGTATGGAGATTCCTCAAAAAAACTAAAAATAGAGTTACCATATGATCCTGCAATCCCACTCCTGGGCATATATCCAGAGAAAACTCTAATTGGAAAGGATACATGCACCCCAGTGTTCATAGCAGCACTATGTACAATAGCTAAGACATGGAAGCAACCTAAATGTCCATCGACAGATGAATGGATAAAGAAGATGTGGTATATATATATCAGTACAATTGAATATTACTCAGCCATAAAAAACAATGAAATACCTAGATATTATCATATTAAGTGAAGTAAATCAGACAGAGAAGGACAAATATCATATGATATCGCTTATATGTGGAATCTTAAAAAATAATACAAATGAACTTATTTACAAAACAGACTCACAGACGTAGAAAACAAACTTATGGTTACCAAAGGAGATTGGGGAGTGGAGATAAATTAGGAGTTTGGGATTAACTCATACTACTTTATATAAAATGGATAAACAACAAGCACAGGGAACTATATTCAATATCTTGTAACAACTTATAATGGAAAAGAATGTGAAAAAGAATAGACAGATAGATATAAGTATAACTGCATCACTGCTGTACACCTGAAAGTAACACAACATTGTAAATTAACTATACTTCAATATAAAAAAATGGTTAAAGAGAAAAAGAATCAACTCATATTTCATCTCTTTTATGAAGCCCCAATTGATTAAGCAGTCCTTTCTCTGTGTAGTATCTACTTTGTAACACTGAGGATCCTGTATTATTTACTTTTTCTACCTACTAACCAGTGAACTTGCAGAGACAGGAAGTATTTTACTATTACTATCTTCATTATTATTACTATTACTATCCCTGTTTTCCTACAGAGGAGGAGGCTGACTTAAATAATTACAATGTAACAAGTACGGTAATTCCTAAATAGGAAGCACAGAGGTGTTTTATTTTTTAACATTTTCTCAGAGTGTTGGGGAAGGCAGCACAAACATTTGAGACAGTCTAAACATAAATATTCACATCCCAGCTGGAGAAAAGAGCAGGTGCAAAGGCAGTGGGATAGAGTGAGCATGGGCCATTTGGGAGATGACTGGTAGCACACTGTGGCTCAAGCCTAGATATATGTATGTACAGAATATGAGGGTGGAAAGGTATAGTTTGAGATTGATTGGGAAGAGCCACTGTATGTTTTACTAAGTATTTGGAATACTTAATTTTTTGTACTATAATTGTCCTAGGGAATATTGGCATGTATGTAGTAATGTCACATTGGTTAAACAGATTTTAATTGTATTTAATATCAGAAGTTGTTAAAATTCCCTGAGGAAAATCTGTTTCCATTTTCATATCAGTGATTTAATTTTGAGAAATTTCTTATCTCTTTACCTAACAAAGAGATTAACATGGACCCAAAATATTTTCTTCAAATGGTACATCCTCTGTCATCAAACATTTGACAGCAGTCAAAAAAAAAAGAAAAAAAGTCAGCCTATTTTAGAAGCAGTTTGGTTTTCAGAAGCCCTGTTCCCCCCCCACCAATGTTTATTTATTTATTTGGCTGCGTCGGGTCTTAGTTGCGGCATGCGGTGGGGAGGGGTCTTTTCGTTGCAGCTCATGGGCTTCTCTAGTTATGTTGCACGGGCTTAGTTGCCCCACGGCATGTGGGATCTTAGTTCCCTGACCAGGGATCGAACATGTGTCCCCTGCATTGGAAGGCGGATTCTTAACTGCTGGACCACCAGGGAAGTCCCAGAAGCCCTGGTTTTACTGCCATAGTTTTAATGGATTTTTTTTTTCAGTTTCTCAAAAAATATTTCTTATTTAGAAATAAGTAACAATTTTGATTTTGAAATTTTACAAATTCAAAAAACAAATTGATGCTTTTTATACATAATATATTTTCCTTTCCTAGTGCCATTATAGTCTCATACCTTATAACAAATGTATTATTACTAATGGATCTAATCCTAAATGATATTTTACACCGGAATCTTACTTTTGTAATTTAAAACTATCCAGAGACTAAAGTTTGCAGAGGTGTTCAGTTGAATAATTTTCTTCTGTTTCTCCTTTGCTTAAACTCTGTTGTGAGATAACACAACTGGTGCTTTCCTCCCTCCTAATACCAGTACTTCTTAAGAAATGTGAAATGTCCATTCTTTAGAGATTCATGTAAAATGTTATACTTGTCATTAATTATGCCTGCCTTTGTGTGTTTATGTGAAAATACTTCTCTGGTGTGACTAGCTTCTTTCAAAATACACTGCTATAACTGGCCTACTATCATTTTTCAAATATAAGTAGCAAAGAATTTAATTATTGTAATTCGTTGACATTGATTGACTCCTCTCCTACGTTTTCTCCTCTGTAATTCTTATACTGATGATTAAGCTATATGATGGACATGTGAAAGCAGAGGGTACCTTTCCTTCCTGCATAAATCTTAAAATTGAGTGAAGGAGCAGTGGGACTACGTGCTTTGACTGCCATTCCTTGTGAATTGTTTTTGCACTTGGAAGAATGTTAATTTCTATTAAGGTCCTGAATTCTCATACTAGAATATGGACTTTAGGAAGTGGGAAGTCTTATTCTCCATTATTTTAGAGAACTTCAGAGTGTTGAATAGAAGTCAGGATTCCTTGGCCCACTTTGTGGTTGGATATGGACATTTCTTACCTTGTGTAGCTTCTCTACTTCATTAAAAGTGGAAGCCTGCATCCCTCTCCCCAACCCCAGTGTTTTGACTCCCCTTAGCCTCTGTTGGTATATGCCTTAGATTATGCTAGAAGAATACCTTCTTCCCCATTTTATTTCTCTGATAAAAGGCATATAATTTTTACTTATGAGTGTTACTGAAAAGCCATATACCGTCTCCTACGTCTGTAAAATTAAAGCATATGGTGATAGGTCCAGACACCTAGTGACCATAAACAGCGGAGGCAGGTGGTTTTCCATTAACAAAGGCATGATTGAATTCTTGGTCAAGCAAAAGTCAGATGCCTTACGTAAAAAAGAAAAAAATTTTAGTTATATATGGGATTACTACATTGGGAACAGTTTAACATCATGACCTGCGATTTACTCTTAAGGTTTTATGACCACATGATTAAAATATCTGTTTTCTCTTTATGTCATTTCTATCAGTAGTGAGACTAACTTGTAGAACTTTCAAATGTCATCTAGAGAAATAAAGGAAAGAGTGGGAAGTGGGACTGTTTAATGGTCAAACACTTCATACACTTCACTCATTTAACTCACAAATCCTTTCTGAGTTGTAGTTAGTTATTCCCATTTTACAAAAGAGAAAACGGAGGCTCAGGAAGGTTATGTGACTTGTCCTTCCAACAGTAATATGTAAATATACTATGTTTATTTTTTTAATTTAAAATGTTTTATTTTTTCATGGTTGAATTCTTTTGACCCATCTGGAATTCACTTAATTATTAATATGAATCAAAAATCATTCTTCTCCCATAGTGCCATACAGTTATACAAACAACATTTACCAAAGAGTGACACTTTTTGTCAGCCCTGTCTTGCCCCTGATCTCACTATTTGAATGGATGATCCTCTCAGTGCAATAAGTCCTATAGCTCCTACATCGATTCAGTGGCATTTAATGAACTCTTACTGTGTATTTCAGGATGCTTTTAGTCACAAGAAATAGAAGATCCAATGTAAATTGAGTTAAGCCATAAGGAAAAAGTATTATCTCGAGAAAGCATGGGATGAATAGGTTCCAGAGTAGATTAATTCAGTGGTTCAACAAACATCATCAGAGACCCAGGTTCTTTCCATCTTTTGTCTCTGTCATCCTCATTGTGTTTGGCTTTTTCTCCTGCCAACCTCCCTTGAGGACCCAAGGTGGCTGCTGTTGTTTAAGGTGTCACATACAGATATAACAGTTTCTCATGAAAGGAGAGACTATGTCTGACGTGTATTTCTTTCAAGAGAGAAGAAATTTTACCCAGAAACCTTTCTATAGGTTTTTCCCTCATGTTACATGTGTCAGATTATTACCATGTTCCTGTACTTAAGCTGAACACTGGCAAGAGTAATAGGCCTCCATGTTTAGCTTAGATTAGACTAATCAGAAGTGACCTCCTGGAGTTGGGGAAGGTCTCTCCCTTCTTGGATGCTTGTAGTCTCATGGAGGAGGGTGGATAGCCCAAACAAAATCAAAGTTGAATGAGGAAAGTAGAAGGGGGAAATAATTGTTGGGGTAGGAGAGCCAACAGTGCCTGCCATGCTGTGAGTAAAACGTGTTGCTCAGTTCTGGGGCTTAGCTTACTCACAGCATCTGAAATTAGCTGTGAAGATTAAAGTAAAAAATAACTCTAATACAGGAGAACTGTTAGATTTAATAGGTAGTTTAGGGAAGGTCATGCAGAAGAGGTAATAGTGGTGTATTAGGGAAAACGTAGTATTTTGAGCCAGAACACTAGGTTTGAGTCCTAACCAGTGTACTTTCTAGTTTTAATTAGAAGAATGACTTGTGATTTTCTATTAAATTTTGAACAGTACATCTTGGATTTAAATATACATGTTTATTCTCAATTCCTAACTTCATTTTAAAGAGATTCAGGATTTTTAAATCATGTTTTTATCATGGTCATGTTATTTCTATAACGACTAGACTAAGAGTTCATATTTTGATTATAACACAGCTTACTAACTAGCTGTGTGGCATTGGACAAGTCAGTTAATATTTCTGATTGTTATTTGCCTTAGCTATGAAATGAGGTGGTTAAACACGTTATTTTTTGAGGTTCTTTTCTGTCTCACATTTAGTAATTAAAAAAAACTTATTTGGAATAAAATTGGAGGCAGTTGTTTTCAGTATATTTACTGAAGAGAGCGTGTTGTAAGTAAAATTTAATACACATTTCCCTCACTTTTTTTTTTTTTTTTTTTTTTTTTTTTGCGGTGCGCGGGCCTCTCACTGTTGTGGCCTCTCCCGTTGCGGAGCACAGCCTCCGGATACGCAGGCCCAGCGGCCATGGCTCACGGGCCCAGCCGCTCCGCGGCACATGGGATCCTCCCGGACCGGGGCACGAACCCGTGTCCCCTGCATCGGCAGGCGGACTCCCAACCACTGCGCCACCAGGGAAGCCCTTTCCCTCACTTTTTAATGTTTTATTTGATACTAGAAAACAATATAAGCTGTTACAAATTTAGGTGTTTTGAACCTTTTAAAACTGGGAAGTGTCTTTGGAAGTACATGTGTACTAAGAGCTCTTAAAATAATAGTTATTATAAGATATAATAATATGTTGATTTTATTGCATTATGCCTACTTGCATTTCCCAGACGACTTTATCAAAATTCAGCCTAAAATTGTGTAGCTAATATTATTTGTACTACTCTATAATCGGTATAATTTTTTGGAGTGACACGATGCAGTGAAACTTAGTATCTAATCTAAGAACAGTATTATTTCTTGACTAATATAATGCCTTTGCTGTGGAGCATAAAAATCATTGGTTTAATGTACATTTTATGCACACTTGTTCAGGACATTTTGCTAGGTGCTGTGGGAGAAAATGAGATTTAACTGTGGTTTCTGCCTCAAAGAACTTAAAACCTAGTCAAATGGGTGTGTATATATATATTTAATTTACCTTTTCCTAGAAAATAGTGAGTTCATATATTTATTGATTGGTTTTCAGTTTAGAATAGACCAAGTAAAGGTTCTTGTCTCTTTATTGTAAAAATAATTAACAGAACTATTCAAATGGTTTATAAGACTCTAAGAAATGTATCTCAAGGATAGATGAACTTTCTCTAGTGGAGGAACTTTTTCTTCAGATCTGTACAAACCTCTGAATTCTGAAAAGCCAGTGATAGGGTGGGTTGTTCTCTTCAAGCAGTCAACAACATTGGTATTACTAGTCATCTTCTCCATGGTCAGTTTCCAGCCTAAGCAATGATATATTTTAAAACCTATTAAGATTTGACTGGGCTTTTTGGTTTCCTAGGGAAATATTTTAAGTACTCTAAAATAGCTGAGTTACTCACACCTTTGGCTTAATACAAAGTACATATCCCCTGGCTTTGATTTCTCCTTCAACCTCTTATGAACATGACTGTACATGGTCTCCAGAAGGTGTGTTTTCCTTTGCTGCTTCTGTTTTTATATTGTAGCAAACTAAATTTCCCCAGTTAAATAAAATGAAGATTACTTGGGATTATCTGAATGTTTCCTCTGCTCCTACCACATGACAAGGTATAATCTGAATAGATGCATTCCCATTTCAACACTGATTGGTACACCTTCACATAGCCCTGCACTTGCTTAGATAATATTTAAATATCCCTGTAAAAGTAAAAGCCCGTATTTGTCCTTTACTAATAGTTGCTTTAGAAAGTGCTTCAAAGAAAGAGATAGAACTGTTATGAAAACCCAATATATTTATAAAAAACATACCATAAAAATGTATCTAAGTGCAGAATTTATTTTATACTAAACTTCACATTTTAGGAACTAATATTTGATACTACCTTATAAAATATTTGTAGTCAAAAATATAGGCCATTTGTTTTTTATGAGTGTCTGTGAAATAAATAAATGCAGTAGTTAAGGGAAAGTGAAAAGTAAAATTTCCTTCCCTTATATGGGGGGAAAAGGGCACGAGTTGAGGTCACTTGTAGCCAATTTGCGGTGATTTTGCTGCTCCTCTGCCTGGGAGAGTTAGAAGGTGAAAACTCTGTATGAAATAAAACCAAATTTTCTCTTCTCCCAGTACTCATGTAACCTTGTAGAAGGTGTTAAATGAATGCAAGTTGTATGAGAGTAAGGCAAATTAAATGTTGAAGCATATATTTTATTCTTTACTCATAAAAAAGGAAAGTGCTCATAGTGTGAACCAAAAAACTAACTTTGTTTGTTTGTTTATTTGTTTAGGATGGATTGGATGCTTTGGTATATGATTTGGATTTTCCTGCCTTAAGAAAAAACAAAAATATTGACAACTTTTTAAGCAGATGTAAGTAATTTGTTGTGGAGGTTAATGGCAGATTATATATAATGAAATATTGACTTAGATAATTCAAGCCCCCCCCCCCTTTTTTTCTTTCTATCTACTCTGGTTATTTCATCAATAGTACCTACATCAAAGGAGTAGGAAATGGGAAAGAAACCTTGTCAGTTTGGGAGCTTATCAGGAGAATCTAAAATATTTTGCAGACAAGGGAATAAAAAGTAAATGGCTAAAATAAATATGTTAAAATAAGCGTATACATACATGCACATTGAATTTCAATAATATTATATTTATCCTCTATTTTTCTTTTATAAATGAATTAGCTATTATGTTTCAGTACCTGCAGGTGAGAATCAATTACATATGAAAAGCCCTCCTACCACTGAGATATGAGAATTTTCTCCGTGAAAGCTGGCTTATATTTAAGTTTTACAGATGTTCTTTTATAAAAATTCTTTTTTGGATTTTGATGTTAGATATTTATCATTTAAAATTTGATTAGAGAACTTATTAAGGTAGTTTCAATCTTTTCATCTTAAATAATTGATAATAAGATTTTGGTTTATAAAATCCTCCCCACTCCATTTTTTTTTATCTGTTCCTCAACCATACATATCGATACATTTAGGTTGGGTTGATTTTAGTGTTATCTTTCAATTTTGGTTACATATGTTTTGTTAGAAAAGTTTTATTTTTCTAAATAGTCAAATCTTTTTAACTAGATTTAATTTCTTTTATCGTTTCTACACTTTGAAATCTTGGCTCAGAATTTTACTTATCAATTTTTTTGGTTTCTGTTTTTCTCTTCTTTATAAAATTATTTTTTCAGCCTTAATTTTATTTTGGAATATAGTGCCAGATTCTGAATTGCAAACTTTTAAAAAATTTTTCTTAATTTCTCACATCTTACTGAAATTGCAGGAAAATTTTATTGCTGTTTAATTTGCTTCACCTTCCTACTTAACAATACAGCAGAAGAACTAAAAAGATGGAGAAACTTTACCCCTTCTTATTTGGTGGGAGGCAAAAGGATGAATCCTTGTTAGTACAAAGTTGGGGTGTGTAATTTTGTGAAGTAGGGTAGCAAGAATTGGAACACATGCTTTTAAATATCTGTTACTGTTTTTGTTATGCAACATTGCTGCTTTCATAATACTAAGTTTGCCTTTACATTGTATTTTGTAAATAGAAACATCAGTAGCCACAGTAGAAATAAGTAAAATGAAATGAAAGTATAAAGCTAAAGAAAACTATTTTAAACGGATAAACCTGTGTAGTTTAGTCTAGTTTTCAGATTGAAGAAAAGTACAGAGAATAATACTAAAAGTTTTAGCAAATCATATCTAGCATTAGGTAAAAATTTTGACCAAGTAGGGTTTATACCAGGATTGCAAAGTTAGTGTAAGTTTCAAAATCAATTAGTGTAATCTATCATATTAACATATTAAAAAAGAAAATCCATAATATCATCTTAGTAGATGCAGAAAAAGCATTTGAAAAAAAATCAGTATCCATTCTTGGTTTACAGATATCTCTCAGCAAAGTAGGAACTGGAGGAAACTTTCATACCCTGATAAAGAGAATCCACAAAAAACCTATAGTTCAGATTGTATTTAACTGTGTATGACTAAATACTTTTCCCCTAAGATTGGGAAAAGGCAACTATGTCTTCTCCCACTACTTCATTCAGTGTTGTCCTGGAAGTTTTAGACAGTGCAGTAAGGTGTAAAATAAAGAAAAATCATATAGATTAAAAAGGAACAATTTAAAATTATTCAGACACTGTATTTTTCTGTATAGAAAGTCCTCAAAATTCTACAGAAAAAGCCTCAAGAACTTATCAGTGAGGTCTCAAGCTAGAAGATTCACATACAAAAAACAGTTTAGCAGTAAGCAATTTTAAATTGACATTATAGCAAATATAGCACCACTTACAGTAGAAGCAAAAGCATGAAAAATGTAGGGATAGATTTGACAAAATGTGTGTAAGCCTGTATACTGAAAATGATTTAATATACTGAGAGAAATGAAAGAAGACCTTTAAAAAAAAGACAGATATTCAATGTTGATGGATTAGATAATTCAGTATTAAAATGTCAGGAATCCCCAAATTAATTTATCTATGGAGTCCATGTCTTCTCAGAACCTAAGCAGGCTTTTTTGTATAAAGTAACCATTAATTCTAAAATTCATAAGGCAATGTGAAGGGTCTGGAATAGCCAAAACAATCTTGGAAAGTAAGAACCAAGTTGGAGGACTAACGCTATTGGATTTTAAGATCAAGGCAGTATAATGAAATGAAAGAATAAACATAGAGATAAATGGAACAGAAATAGATCCTTATATATGCAGTCAGTAGATTTTCAACAAAGTTGACAAGGTAATTCAGTACCCAAGCCTTACTTTGCAGTATATTACAAAAATCAACTTAAAATGGATCATAGACCTAAATGTGAGAGCTAAAACTAGTAATAGTTCTAGAATAAGACATAGAAAATATTTGTGATTTTGGTTAGGCAAGAATTTCTTAGATGAGACACAAATGGCACAAACCGTTTTTTTTTTTTAAGATAGATTAGATTTTATCAAAATTCAAAACTTTTTCTCTTCAGGTGATACTGCTAAGAAAATGAACAGGTAAACCACTGACTAGGAGAATATGGTTGCAAAACAAGTGAAAGGGGAAAAAATAGTCTTTTCAACGAACATTGCTCAGACAACTGGATAGCCATATGCAAAAGAATGAAGTTGGACTTCTGTTTCACACCACATACAAAATTAATTCAGAATATAAAATTGTAAAACTCTTAGAAAAAAAACATAGGCATAAATCTTCATGACTGTGGATTAGACAAGTGTTTCTTGGGTATAACCTAAAGTATAAGAAGGAAAAGAAAAATAAATAAGTTGGGCATCATCAAAATTAAAAACTTTTGTGCTTCAAAGGACACTATCAAGACAGTTGAAAGAGGGACTTCCCTGGTGGCACAGTGGTTAAGAATCTGCCTGCCAGTGTGGGGGACATGGGTTCGCACCCTGGTCTGGGAAGATCCCACATGCCGCAGAGCACCTAAGCCTGTGCGCCACAACTATTGAGCCTGCGCTGTAGAGCCTGTGAGCCACAGCTACTGAAGCCCGTGTGCCACAACTACTGAAGCCCGTGCTCCGTAATAAGAGAAGCCACTGCAATGAGAAGCCTGTGCACCGCAACGAAGAGTAGCCCCTGCTCGCTGCAACTAGAGAAAGCCCGCGTGCAGCAGCGAACAACCAACGCAGCCAAAAAAAATAAATAATTTTTTTTAAAAGACAGTGAAAAGGTGACTCACAGAATGGAAGAAAATGTTAACAAATCTTATACAATAAGTCCCTTACATATGAACCTTCAAGTTGCAAACTTTGAAACGTGTGACATGTGTTCACATGTCCAATCACGTAAGTTAGTTCAGAGGTCTGGTGTACATTGTCACTTGCGTGCATCCTCTACAAGTGGTTGTGCTTTGTGTACTTTACAGTACTGTATAGAGTACAGTAGTACAGTATCTTTATTTCAAACCCAGGATGTCCAGAAGCAAACGTAGAAGCAGTGGTGATGTAGCTGGTACTGTGTACTTTTCAAGGTACTGTACTGTAAGATTAAAAATGTTTTCGGGCTTCCCTGGTGGCGCAGTGGTTGAGAGTCCGCCTGCCGATGCAGGGGACACAGGTTCGTGCCCCGGTCCGGGAAGATCCCACATGCCGTGGAGCAGCTGGGCCCGTGAGCCATGGCTGCTGAGCCTGCACGTCCGGAGCCTGTGCTCCGCAACGGGAGAGGCCATAACAGTGAGAGGCCCGCGTACCGCAAAAAAAAAAAAAAAAAAAAAAAAAATGTTTTCTTTATTCTCTGTTTATTTGTTTTTTATGTATTATTTGTGTGAAAAGTATTAAAAACCTATTACAGTACAGTACTATATAGCCTGTTGTGTTAGTTAGGTACCTAGGCTAACTTTGCTGGACTTACGAACAAATTGGATTTACGAACGCACTCTCGGAATGGAACTCGTTCATATGTAGGGGACTTACTGTACTTGATAAACGATTGATATCTAAAGACTTACAACTCAATAATAAAAAGACAATCCAATTTAAAAATGGGCAAAGGATCTGAATAGACATTTCTCAAAAAAAGACACACATGAAAAGCTGTTCAACATGGTTAGTCATCAGGAAGTTACAAATTATGGCCACAATGAATCAGTACACATTTATTAGAATAACTAAAATTTAAAAAACTGACAATATCAAGTATATGTGAAAATGTGGGACAGCTGAACTCTGACACATTGCTGGTTGGTTTGTAAAATGGTAAGCTGCTTTGGAAAACAGTTTGGCATTTTTCTTATAAAGTTATACATGCATTTATCACGTGACCTAGGGATCCCACTCCTGGGTATTTATGTAAGATAAATGAAAGTATATATCTATGTGAGACCTATGTGAGAATGTTTAAGGAGCCTCTATTTACAATTGCTGTAAACTGGAAGCAACCCAGATGCACATCAGCTGATAAATGGGTAAATAAATTGTGGTACACCACATAATGGAATACTCAACAGTAAAAAGGAGTAAATTACTGATAGGTGCAACAACATTGATAAATCTCAAAAGCACTGTGGTAAGTGAAAAAAGCCAGGCACCCCCCCCCTCAAAAAAAAGGCCCAGCACAGAAGGGTACATACTGTATGGTTCCCACTTACATGACATTATAACATTCTCCTTCAACTCCTAAAGTTGTATTTATGTAATATTTCACACAGAATAATAGATTTTCATAGGATAGTATTCTGCATGTTGCTGAAATTCATTTATATGGATTTTTATAGCTTTCATTAGTGGGGACATCAAAATTATTTTTCTGAAGGTAAATGTTGCTTTGCATTGCTTTTTGCTGACAGGTATCAGATGTAGTGATCTAAGAATAACACCTGGAACATGGAATAAAATCTTTTTCTTTAGTAATTCAGCTCAAGTCTCACTAAAGTATACCAGCTTTAAGGTATAGCAGCCTGAAATATTTTCAACTTCAGGCCTAATTATATTACAAACTGTATTTTCATCTTTTTGTGTTGAAGCATGTATGGACACTGAAAGGGAAAAGAGAATCTGTGACCCTTTGACTGAATAACTAAATATAAAGATTTGTTTTTCTGCACTCTGGTCTATGATACCTAAATAGTAAGGACTACAAAGAAAATGTTTATCAGCCTCACAGAACTGATAAAGATTTTAAGGTGAACTTTTAAAGTAAGGGTTAGAAAGGTATCCAGATAAAATCAAACTGTCTTGGTGGGAAGAAACATGTTGTGGGGCAGGTACACACTGGAAGGAGGAGGAGGGGGATGTGGAAACGGTGATTTTTGACTGTATATGTTTGTAAACCATTGTGAATTTCACTGCGATTTGGGGGTACAAGATTCATAATTAACGTTAATACGAAAGCATACTTATTAAACAGATACTACCAGTCTAAAAGAAGGTAATGGAGATCATTGTACGTATGAAAAAAATCCATGAACCTGAAAGGAAAAATGTGGTAGAGAGCATTTGTTTGGATTCAAAAAATAAACCCAGCAAGGGAAGTTTATAGCTCTACAGGCTTGTCTCAGGAAACAAGAAATATCTCAAATAAACAACCTAACCTTATGCCTAAAGCAATTAGAGAAAGAAGAATAAATAAAACTCAAAGTTAGAATGAAAAACATAAAGATCAGAGCAAAAATAAATGAAATAGAGACAAAAGCAGTAGAAAAGGTCAGTGAAACTAAAAGCTGGTTCTTTGAGAAGATAAAGTTGATAAACCTTTAGCCAGACTCATTAAGAAAAAAAGGGAGAGGGCCCAAATCAATAAAATCAGAAATGAAAAAGAAGTTACGGGCTTCCCTGGTGGCGCAGCGGTTGAGAGTCCTCCTGCCAATGCAGGGGACGCGGGTTCGTGCCCCGGTCTGGGAGGATCCCACATGCCACGGAGCTGCTGGGCCCGTGAGCCATGGCCGCCGAGCCTGCGCGTCCAGAGCCTGTGCTCTGCAGCAGGGGAGGCCACATCAGTGAGAGGCCCATGTACCGCAAAAAAGAAAAAAAAAAAAAAGTTACAACCGATACCACAGAAGTACAAAGAATCATAAGAGACTACTATGGGCAACTATACACCAACAAAATGGACAACCTAGAAGAAATGGACAAATTCTTAGAAAGGTACAATCTCCCAAGACTGAACCAGGAAGAAATAGAAAATATGAGCAGACCAATTAGCAGTACTGAAATTTAATCAGTAATTTAACAACTCCCAACAAACAGAAGTCCATAACCAGATGGCTTCACAGGTAAATTCTACCAAACATTTAGAAAAGAGTTAACACCTGTCCTTCGGAAACTATTCCAGAAAATTGCAGAGGAAGAAACACTTCTGAACTCATTCTATGAGGCCACCATCAGCCTGAAACCAAAACCAGAGAAAGATACCACAGAAATGAAAATTACAGACCAATATCACTGATGAACATAGACGTAAAAATGCTCAACAAAGTACTAGCAAACTGACTCCAATAATACAGTAAAAGGATCATATACTGTGATCAAGTGGGATTTATGCTAGGGATGCAAGGATTTTTCGATATCTGCAAATCAGTGTAATTCACCACATTAACAAATTGAAGGATAAAAACCAGGTGTTCATCTCAACAAATGCAGAAAAAGCTTTTGGTAAAATTCAACATCTACTTATAATAAAAACTCTTCGAAAGAGGGCATAGAAGGAACGTACCTCAACATGATAAAGGCCATATGTGATAGATCCACGGCTAACATTGTACTCAGTGGTGAAAAGCTGAAAGCATTTCTTCTAAGACCAGGAACAAGACAAGGATACCCACTCTTGCCATTTCTGTCCAACATAGTTTTGGAAGTCCTAGCAACAGCATTCAGAGAAGAAAAAGAGATAAAAGGAATCCAAATTGGAAAAACGAAGTAAAACTGTCACTGTTTGTAAATGACATGATGCTGTGCATATAAACTCCTAAAGGTGCTATCAGAAAACTACTAGAGTTCATCAATGAATTCACTAAAGTTGCTGGATACAAAATTAATATACAGAAATCTGTTGTATTTCTATTCACTAACAGTGAAATATCAGAAAGAGAAATTAAGGAAACACTCCCATTTACCATTGCATGAAAAAGAATAAAATAATTATGAATAAGCCTACCTAAGGAGGCAAAGGACCTGTACTCTGAAAACTATAAGACACTGATGAAAGAAATTGAAGAGCACACAAACAGATGGAAAAATATACCATGTTCTTGGATTGGAAGAAATCAATATTGTTAAAATGAGTGTACTACCCAAGGCAGTCTATAGATTTAGTATAATCCCTATCGAATTACCAATGGCATTTTTCGCAGAACTGGAACAAAAAATACTTAAACTTGTATGGAAACACAAAAGACCCTGAATAGCCAAAACAAAGAAGAACGGAGCTGGAGGAATCAGGCGCTCTGACTTCAGACTCTACTACAAAGCTATACTAATCAAAACAGTATGGTACCGGCACAAAAACAGACATAGATCAATGGAACAGTATAGAAAGCCCAGAAATAAACCCACACACTTATGGTCAGTTAGTCTGCAACAGAGGAGGCAAGAATATACAATGGAGAAAAGACAGTCTCTGCAATAAGCGGTGCTGGGAAAACTGGACAGCAGAACATTCTCTAACACTGTATACAGAAATAAACTCAAAATGGATTAAATACCTGAATGTAAGACCAGATACTATAAAACTCTAAGAGGAAAACATAGGCAGAACATTCTTTGACGTAAATCGCAGCACTATTTTTTTTATTTTTCTCCTCCTAGATTAATGGAAATAAAAACAAAAATGAACAAATGGGACCTAATTAGACTTAAAAGCTTTTGCACAGCAAAGGAAACCATAAACAAAATGCAAAAAAACCTACGAACTGGGAGAAAATATTTGCAAACGATGCTACTGACAAGGGATTAACTTCCAAAATATACAAACAGCTCATACAACTTAATATCAAAAAACAAACAACCCAATCAATAAATGGGCAGAAGATCTAAATAGACACTTCTCCAAAGAAGACATACAGAGGGCCAAAGAGCACATGAAAAGATACTCAATATTGCTAATTATTAGAGGAATGAAAATCAAAACTACAAAGAGGTATCCCCTCACACTGGTCAGAATGTCTATCATCAAAAAGTCTACAAACAATACATGCTGAAGAGGGTGTACACTGTTGGTGGGAATATAAATTGGTGCAACCACTATGAAGAACAGTATGGAGGTTCCTTAAAAAACTAAAAATAGAGTTACCATATGATCCTGCAGTCCTACTCCTGGGCATATATCCAGAGAAGACTGTAATTAGAAAAAGATACATGCACCCCAATGTACATAGCAGCACTATTTACATACAATAGCCAAGACATGGAAGCAACCTAAATGTCCATCGACAGATAAATGGATAAAGATGTGGTATATACATACAATGGAATATTACTCAGCCATAAAAAAGAATGAAATAATGCCTTTTGCAGCAACATGGATGGACCTAGAGATTATCATATTAAGTGAAGTAAGTCAGAGGACAAATTTCATATGATATCACTTACATGTGGAATCTAAAAAGATACAAATGAACTTATTTACAAAACAGAAATGGACTCACAGACATAGAAAACAAACTTATGATTACCAAAGTGGATAGTGGAGGTGGGGTGGGGAGAGATAGATTAGGAGTTTGGGATTAACATATACATACTACTATATATAAAATGGATAAACAACAAGGATCTACTGTATAACAGGGAACTATGTTCAATATCTTCTAATAAAGTATAATGGAAAAGAACCTGAAAAAGAATATACATATGTATAACTAAACCACTTTGCTGTACACCTGAAACTAACACATTGTAAATTAACTATATTCCGATTTTAAAAAGTGGTTAAAAAATCAAAAAAAAAACCAAATGGTATTTCTTGGTAGCATACTATAGCTTTCCTAATGCAAATTACAAAAGTAGTAGCATAATAGCTATTGCTAATGATGTATCAGCTCTCCGTTTATATAAAAGCATAGAGAACTGTTGATAAAATTTTAATTTGCTTTGCCAATGATTTATTATTGAGAAAGTAATGAGAGTAATAATTGCTGTTCTCAGTTTGTGACCAGAAATGCTAAATTGATTAGCATTTAGGATGTGACAGAGACCTTGAGACAAAGCATTCATTTCACTTTAGACCAAGGTTTCTCAGCAGTAGCACTGTTGACATTTTTGAGTCAGATAACTCTTTGATGTGGGGGGCTGTCCTTTGTGTTGTAGGATGTTTAGCAGCATCCCTGGCCTCCGCGTTCTAGATGCCAGCTCTGCCCCCTCCCCCAGTTATGACAACCAAAAATGTCTCAAGACTTTACCAAATGTCCCCTGGGGGTCTAAATTGCCCTCAGTTGAGAACCACTGCCTAAGACTTTCTATAAATGAGGGAAAGAAATTCTGGGCACAGTTAGGCATGTGCTCCAAGCTTAGGAAATTTAATCAAATTTATTGAAAAGATAAATCCTATTAATAGTGATTCCAAGTGAAGGATGAAATTTCTAAAAGGGGTAAATATAAGAAGGCTGCAGCCACAGAAACCAAGGTTATTGCACAGGCAGTTCTCAGCTCAGATTGGAAAGGATATGAATGACTCTGTCAAGTGTGAGTACATATCCAGGGATAAATGCAAAAGAGTAGTACAAATCTGTAAAAATTGTGTTAGGCCAAAAGCCTGTGATGAGCCAAAACTTGTGAAAAGTTCTTGAGACAGCAAAAGTAACTTCTTCCCTCTAATCTTTCCCCATTTAGAGTTATGGGGACAATATGTATGAGAAAATGATAAACTCACTGCATGAGACCATTTATTCTTGAAATATATTTTGAATGCCCAGTCGCTAGAAACATGAAAAATAATACGCTCTTTTTTTCTTAAAAACTGTAGATTTTACCATCTTGTGGGGAGAAATACAGAAGCAAGTAGTAACTTATACATACCTTTATAATGGTGGAAGCTTGTAGAGAAAGTAATGATACACAGATGTTGGAGTAAAGAAAGGCTCCAGAAAGAAAGTAGTATTTGAGTTGAGTCTTAAAGGATGGGCTAGATTTCTCAGTTGAGGAAGAACAATTCAGGCAGAGAAGGAACAGCGTTTGTTAAGCCATCCAAAAGTTATGATACCTTTGAGGAACCAAGAGTTTGGTATAAATTGAACTTGGTTTATGATGAGCAGGAAGGAGTAAGGAGGACACGTGGCAGAAGAGACTGAAATGGCATGTTGGGGCTGTTGGGTTAATGGATTGGATAAAAAAGAATTACTTAGTGTCTTATTTTTTGTCTTCATTGTTCTCATGATTTTTAAAAACTTAGATAAAGGAATTGAAGTTCAAGGAAAGAGAAAAAAGTTGAGCACTTTAAATTAGTTTATACCGCCAGATCTACGCAGATTATAACCCTAGAATTTTGAATTTCTTGTATTTCTGTTTTTGATTTGATGATTTTTGTATGGGTGGCCACTTTTTTAGAAATCACTGTTCTGAGGAAGTTTAAAAAACAGTGACTAAATATATCAATTCTTGGCAGGTAGTTACCTTTGGAAGAGGAAAACATGAGGCTTAAGGCTTAGGCAGTAATTTAACATTTTATTTTGAACAAAAGACCAGAAGCAGATAGGCAAACTAGTATCTATTAGTTTAATTGTGATGATAGGTACAACTGACAAGCCACACACACAATAAGAACAAAACAATTTCAGTTGAGATGTAGAAAATAAAGTTCTTTCAAAAGGTTCTATTATGTTATCACTGTATTAAATCACTGCATTAAAAGGTAAATTACATGCATCATTGTAAAAAGATTGTACCTAAACTTTTTATTTTTCCAAGTAATTATATTTAGTAACCTACTGTACAGTATTTTAATGGAGCTTAACCTTTTCTCTAGTGGTTACTTAAATTCCTTCCAAAAATAATATTTCATGGATTGTACACATTTAATTAGTTAGATATTTATTTATATGTAAACTGGCAGTGATGATCATTATAAAGTTTTTTCCTCTTTTTCCCCGTCTTGAAGTCTTAATATGTCATTATTCAGGCATGCTTCAAAATGTAAAATTCTTCCTTACTTTTTAAACTTGTTAAAATCATGATACCTTTCTACTTATTAAATGATTATTTTGATAGTTGAATGTTAGTGTTATTAAATTAGCTATTCATTGGTTGGTGATTAAAATCAACACACAATGATCTTTTATTTTAAAAAAAAATAAAATAGTTTTCAGTTCAGCGTATTCTGAATGATATCAATCAATGAATCTGTTGTTCATCCAAGGAAGTAAAAACAACTTGACTGTGTTTGCCTTAGTTCCTTGTAGAATTACACAAAAGGTACATACTACTCAATAGAAAAAGTAAACTTTTTTCTTATTTTAAATTAAGGTATAATAGTAATTAAAACAAAACATCAAAAGTTTTAATGACTTGTAGAAGAGCCCTCATTTTAATGTTTGTGACTAGTTTCTCCTAAGAGTGTTTCGTTACACTTATAAAATCATGTACTGCGATATTGAAAGTGAGTACTACGTTATCTTTAGTAAAATTAAAGGTGATTTTCATGTGCTTTGAATATAAAGTTAGATGTAGTTAGAAATCTACATTTCTGGGGGAATTCTAAGGAACAAGAATTGTGAAACTGGAAATTTTATATATAATTTACTTCTGCATTTAAAGTGGATAAGTTTCTTGAGAGGAGTAGAATGTAAATGGATTATAGTGATCATATATTGTGATTAGTATACAATTTCATTTTCAAGTTCTTCAAGTGATGACAAAAATGCAAAACTATTACTTGGTTAGTGGCATTAAAAGCTTCCTTCTCCACAAATAAGTATTAAGGTACATATAAGAGTCTGCCTTTATGAAGCCAGGAAGTACTGAAATGTAGTAGCGTTTTGACATGTTTGTTTGCTTATGAAATCTATGAAAGGCTTGTGTAGTTGGGTAACTCTACCACTTGAGTGGTGGATGTATCTCCATTTCTGGAGAATGGGACAGGATTGTAGTCATCATATTTTGGGATTATTTTTTTCAAACTGGATACTGAAGTATAAGAAAAATAGTACTTTGTTGAAGGACATAGGACCAACAGATCATCATAGAGAGTCTAGAAGCATACTTTTTTTATTATATGAAAATTTGATGTAAGCTTATTATGGCAGTTAGGTCATTGGAAAAAAGGTAAGATTATTCAGTAATTTGTTTTGAGACAGATACTCATATATGAGGAGAAAATGAAATTGTCTCTACTTCACAACATGTACCAATGTAAAGACAAAAAATACTAGATGAAATTATAGGTATTATGTTTATAGTCTTTAAGTAGGGAGTGGCTTTTTTTCTTTTTTTTTGAAGCAAGATACCAGGAGTAGAAACTGTAAAGGAAACATTGACAGATTTTGCTTTATCAAAACTTTATAAAGAAAAATAGATATAAAGATGACTGACAAACGGGAAAAAATTACAACATATGTAATAGAATTATATTCCTAATGTATGAAGAGATCCTTCCAGTCAACAAGAAAAACACAAACAATAAAAAAAATGGACAAAGTAACTGAATATGTAGTGTAATGGCGAAAAAATAAAAATTACCAATGAGCAGTTAACAGTTGAACAAAAGCATTAATATTTCAAGAAATATGGGTTAAAAAAATATGGGTTTAAAAAAAAATATGGGTTAAAAAAAAAAAGAAATATGGGTTAAAAAAAGAACCAACCCTCCCTGCCCCCCCGCAACCTGAAGGAGAAAGGTAAAAAGTAATAATATCCAAGATTGGTGAGGGACTGGAGGGCAGTTAGCGTATTTTAAAACTAATAATGTTCATGAGTATAACAATACTTTTACTTAAAGAAATGTGTCTTGCAAAAATAGCACTGAAAATACATGGGAATGTTCATCATTGCAAAAATATATTGATGTTGGGGCAAAAAGTTAGAACAACCCACATAAAAATCAATAAGACATTTCTATCAGCTATCCACAGTGTGTTCAGTGAAAAAGCAAGTTGCAAAATACCTTTTTATGTCAATAAGTATGGATAACACATTTTTTTAAATGAATACATATATTCCGTTGAATGAACATACCACAGTTTAAAAAACTGTTTCTGTAATAGTGGTTCTCAGGTTCCTCCCAGTTTTTCGCTGTTATAAATGAAAATGTTATATTAATGTTTTTTGTGCATACAGCTTGGTATACTTGGTTTTCCTTTCTTTGAAGTGAATTCCAGGAATTACTGAGTCAAAAGTTGCATCCAATTTGCATTTTGATATGTATTGCCAAAATGCAGTTTTACACCAGAAGGTGGAATAAAAGTCAAAATTTTTTAATGGAGCCATAAAATTGAATATATTATGCAGGATAACCTAGGGTATTACACGATCTTGTTTGAAGTTATTACAAGTAAAATATTACTAAATCAGATAGATTTTCAAAAAGAAATGTTAAATATTCTCTTTATTTACTTCTTAAATTATTTATCTTGGAATAAACTCATGGAAAAGCTGCAAAAATAGTACAGAGAGAGCTTCCCTGGTGGCGCAGTGGTTGAGAGTCCGCCTGCCGATGCAGGGGACATGGGTTCGTGCCCCGGTCCGGGAAGATCCCACATGCGGCGGAGCGGCTGGGCCCGTGAGCCATGGCCCCTGAGCCTGTGCATCTGGAGCCTGTGCTCCACAACGAGAGAGGCCACAACAGTGAGAAGCCCGCGTACCACAAAAAACAAACAACAACAAAAATAGTACAGAGATTCCTATATGCCCTTCACCCAGCATTCCCTAATGTTAACATCTTATATAACCATGGTACATTGACAAAACTAAGAAATTAAAGTTGGTATACTACTGTTAACTATATACTTTACTTAGATATCAGTTTTTCCACTAATCTCCTTTTTTTGGTTCCAGAATCCAATCTAGAATATCACATTGTATTTAGTTGCCATTTCTCCTTAGTCATCTTCAATCTGTGAGAGTTCTCAGGCTTTCCTTGTTTTTTTATGACCTTGACAGTTTTGAAGATTATTGATAAGGTATTTTGTAGAACTTTTCTCAGTTTGTTTTTGTCTAATGTTTTCTCATAATTACCCTGGGGTTATGGGTTTTGGGGATGAGTACCACAGAGATGACATGTGCTTCTCATCACATTTTATCTGGGATATGTGATACCATAATGATTTATCAGTGATAATATTAATGTTTATCACTGGTTTTAAGATAGTGTCTGCCAGGCTTCTCTCCTGAAAAGTTACTATTTTTCCTTTCCATACCTGATTCTTTGGAATCTGGTCACTATTCCAGTCCACACTCAAGGGGAGGGGCATCAATAAGCTCCATCTCCAGTCTCAGAAGGCTACATATTATCTTACAGAGCAAATGTTTTTGATTTTGATAAGGTCTAATTTATCATTTATTTCTCATATGGATTGTGCTTTCGGTGTTGCATGTAAAAATCATTGCCAAACCCAAGATTGATTTTTTAAAACTGCTTTATTGAGATATAATTTACGTACTGAAGAGTCACCCATTTAAAGTGTACAGTTCATTGTTTTTTGTCTGTATTTATAGAGTTGTGCAGTCATTACCTCAGTTACTTTTTGAACATTTCATCATCTTGTAAAGAAACTCTGTACCCATTAGCAGTCACTCCGCAATCCTCCCCAAGCTCCCCAGCCCTAGACAATGACTAATCTATTTTATGTCTGTATAGATTTGCCAATATGGACGTTTTCTATAGATGGAATCATACAATGTGTGATCCTTTATGACTGGCTTTTTAGACTTAGCATGCTCTCTTCGGGGTTCATCTGTGTTGTAGCATGCATTTCATTCTTCTAAATTGCCAAATAAATAATATTCCATTGTATGGATAATGCCACATTTTGTTTATCCATCCATCAGTTGATGAACATTTGGATTGTTTCTACTTTTTCACTATTATGAATAATTCTGCTATGAACATTAGTGCACAGGTTCTTGTGTGGACATATGTTTTCATTTCTCTTGGGTAGATACCTGAAAGTGGAATTTTCATGTCATATAATTCTGTATAACATTTTGAGAAACCCAAGATTGATTTTTAAGTATATACTTTTATTATTTTGGAGTAAATATATATGTGGCTTTTCTGTTGTCCCTGAACAGATAAGAGCAGCAAGTGATTGCGGCCATTTGTAAATAATATCGTTAAATGTCAATATTTTTAATGTTTCAGTAAGTATTATTGAGCACATACGTACATCAAAGACATATCCACGAATGAAGTATGGTCTCTACCCTTAAGGAAATGGGAACATACAATCTAACAGAAGAAATACAAACAATTCCAGCCCACGTTGACAGATGAAATAATAGAGAAATAGTGGTTTCCCAGAGGAGAAAGGCAGCTTATCACACTGAGGGGATCAGGAGGAGATGGATAAAGGATTAGATCTTGTTTGGTAGTAACCTGCTCAAATAAAGTGGGGCTAGTCATTTTAGGTTGGTGATCAACATCTGCAGAAGAATGGAGATGTAAAGCAGTATGGCTGTGTGGGAAATTGCAAGTAACTAGGCATTGCCAGAGCATTGTTGGGGAGAGTATCTAGAAATAAAAGATTGCAGAATCAGAGAGTAACAAGATCTAAAAGCCATTTTATGAGGTGTTGAGGAGTTTGGGTTTGGTTTTGTTTTTTGCCAATCTGTTTCTCACACTGGATTACTCTGTATGTGTGTTTACACGTGTGTGCACCCTGGCAAAACATAGCACATCTTCCTGGAGCTCGAATTCTGTTTGAACATATGGACATAGAATAACATTTTTATTTTTATTATTAACTGTTGAATTGAAACAAAATCAGTTATTTGGAATTGAATCCCACATTATAAATGTTCTAGGTAAGTTTTAGATAATTTTAGAGCTTATTAGGGCTGCTTTGACTACTCTGAAAATTTGCAAGGTGTATTGGATTTCTTTAGGCAAAGAGTAGCAGTATATTGGACAAATATTGCATTGTTCATAGCTTTTATTGCTATACTTTATCTATTCTGACTTTTTAAAAACATTTTTTAAATAATTGGGTTGTCTTACAATCTGTAGTGGTACGTAAAATGATGTTGCATTTTATAATCTAGGATCTTAAACTAGGCAAAATATATCTTTTTCGCATTAGAAAGAAACAGAGTCATTATAGAAAACTTGAAGTAAATGGAAAATGTGAGGAATAAAATAATCTGTAATCCCACCATACTTAGAGATGACTGCAGTTACTATTTTGGTATATTTCTTGCTGGCTTTTTTCTGTCTATATGTACCAATATATATTTGTGTTTTTAGAAAATTAAGTTCATATACCATATGGAGTTTAATCTGTTTCTACGCTCAATATCATATGTTGAACATCATTCTATGTAATTATTATTAAACAACACAATTTAAATGTTTTCTAATATGTCATTGTATGTATATGTATTCCTAGAAGTAAAATTTATTGGGTATAAAGTGTGATTAAAAAAAAAGATCCTTAAGAAAAATCATCCATTTGCTTTCTAGAAAGTTAAAGAGTCTGTATGTGATTGAAATATTTTTTAATTTTTTGTAACCCTGAAACCTTTCTGCACTGCCTCTTTTGCTAACTTCTGATTATTTAGAGATGATTAGCTAGTTTGTGGCCTATCAAGACTTACGGTGTTTATTTGTGACTCAGTTTGCCCATTTCATTCCTTGCTAACTGTGCTGTATAGTAATATCTCACTTCTCTGAATTTTAGTTTTCTGCCACCATCACCTGGTTCAACACAGTTGACAATCAGAAATTGTTTAAAGGATCTGATGGTCACACAGTCCTGCTTATTGGTCTTAGAAGTAATAAGAGCTTACCAAATTTATAATTTTGCAAGTATTAAATTCTGTAAGTAACAGGTTAATTTTTATTATGGGAAAAAGTGGAACACTGTAAGAAGGATTAGAAGTTCGGAGAATTTTGCAGTTTTAGGTACGATGACTGGGAGAGGGCTTACTAAAAGGTGACATTGGAGAAGAGAGTTGAAGTAGTTGAGAGGGTTAGCCATGCAGATGTTTAAGGAAAGAAAATGGCATGCAGAGGAACAGCCAGTGCAAAGGCCATAAGAGAGGATATTTGAACAGCGGTAAGGAAGTCACTGCAGCTGGTGGGGAGGATTAAACAAGGGAGAGAATAGTAGGATGACATCAGAGAAGGAAAGAAATAGAGAGGGTAGGTCATGTAGAATCTTGTAGGCCATTGTAAGATCTTTGACTTTTGCTCTGGGTAAGATAGCAAGTCAAAGTTTTGAGGAGTGACATGATCTGAATTGTGTTTTAAGAATATCGCCCCATGGGCTTCCCTGGTGGCGCAGTGGTTGAGAGTCCGCTTGCCGATGCAGGGGATGTGGGTTTGTGCCCCGGTCTGGGAAGATCCCACGTGCCGCAGAGCGGCTGGGCCCGTGAGCCATGGCCGCTGAGCCTGCGTGTCTGGAGCCTGTGCTCCGCAACGGGAGAGGCCACAACAGTGAGAGGCCTGCGTACCGCAAAAAAAAAAAAAAAAAAAAATATCGCCCCATGTTAAGAATAGGCTACTGAGAAGCAGGGATAGACACCAGGAAATCAGTTAAGAAGCGATTGCCGTAATCCAAAGAAGAGATGATGGTGGCTTGGTCCAGCATGGTAGCAGTGTAGAAGGTGAGAAGTTATCAGGTCCAGATATATTTCAGAGGTAGAGCCAGCCAGGTAGGATGAGGAGTGTAAGAAAAAAAATAGGAGTCAAGAATGCCCCTGGGTTTTTGCCCCAAGCAAAATTGACCCATCAGCTGAAGTGTTGAAATCATAGGTAGAGGTTTGGGGTGAGAACACCTCTTCAGTTTCAGACACATAAAATTTTTAATTTTTATTTATTTTTTATTTTTGGCTGCATTGGGTCTTCGTTGCTGTACGTGGGCTTTCGGTAGTTGTGGCGAGCAGTGCTACTCTTTGTTGTGGTGCACGGGCTTCTCATTGTGGTGGCTTCTTTTGTTGTGGAGCACGGGCTCTAGGCACGTGGGCTTCAGTAGTTGTGGCATATGGGCTCAGTAGTTGTGGCTCGTGGGCTCTAGAGCACAGGCTCAGTAGTTGTGGCACACGGGCTTAGTTGCTCTGCGGCATGTGGGATCTTCCCGGACCAGGGCTCAAACCTGTGTCCCCTGCATTGGCAGGCGGATTCTTAACCACTGCACCACCAGGGAAGCCCCGGGAAGCCCCTATACACATTAAATTTGAGATGTATGTTAACGAAGTAGATATATTATGTAAGCAATTAAATATATAAATCTGAAGTTTAAGAGAGAGGTCTGAACCAGAGATAAAAATTTGCAAATTGTTGACATGTCAGTGCTTTTTAAAGCCCACCAGTAAATGAGTGTATATAGAGAAGAAAACACCACGAAAGACTGAGCCTTGAGATGCTTCAGTGTTAAGAAATCTGAGAGAAGAGGAGGAACCAGTAAAGGCAACTGAGAAGTAATCATTGATGTAGAAAAAAATACCCTTGGAACTTCCCTGGTGGTCCAGTGGTTAAGGCTACACTTCCAATGCAGGGGGCGTGGGTTTGATCCCTGGTCAGGGAACTAAGATCCCACATGCCGCACAGTGCAGCCAAAAAAAAAAAAGAAAGAAAGAAAGAAAGAAAAGAAAAGAAAATGAAAAAATACCCTTAGTATTGTTGTAGGAATGTAGTATCCTGGAAGTCAAGTAAAGAAAGTATAGCAGGAGTGATCAAACTGTCAAAAGCTACTGATGTATCAAGGTGAAGACTGGGAATTCATTGTTAAATTTAGCAACATGGTGGTCACCTGTGACTTTGACCAGCACTTCCGTTTTTGTTGTTTCTTGTTTGTTTGTTTTTTTAAATTTTGACCACACCGCACGGCTTGTGGTATCTCAGTTCCCTGACCAGAGGTTGAACCTGGGCCACGGCAGTGTAAGCACTGAATCCTAGCTACTAGACCACCAGGGAACTCCCTGACAAGCAGTTTTGATAGAAAGGTAATGGCCAAAGCTCACCCAAAATGTATTTAAGAGCAGGTATGAAGAAAGATTTAGAAATAGAGTTCAGACAACTTTTGAGGAATTTTGCTGTAGTGGGGTTGAGTAATGGGGCAGCAGCTAGTGAGAGAAATGGCATCAAGATGGGAATGAAAATGGCATGATACAGTCCAGTTAGGAAGGGGAAAGCTTAATGATACAGGAGAAAGAGGGGGGGAAATTGCTGGAGCAATGTCCTCGAGCTTGTGAAAAAGGATGACATCACCAGTGGAGGGATTGGTGTGAGATAGCAGTATTCTCCTATAGTAAAAAGTTAAGAGACCAAATATATGAGGGCATGTGCTGGTAGTTGAAAATGAATACATAAATATAATTATAAATATGTCTATTTAGCGGTAAGTCTATGGCAGTTTTCTTCCGATTGTTTCAGGGTAGTAACCAACAAGGTCATTAGCTATGAACAAGGATCAGTGAGAGGTTTGAGAAGAGAAAAGAAAATGTGAAATACGGTCTCTAGTAAAGTGGGAGAGTGAATATACTAAAGAAATACATGATTGCCAAGCAGAATTAAGGGCAAGCTTTATGTTCGCAATTATGGATTTAAAGTGGGATCAGACAGTATGATTTTATGTATTTATCCAGACATATTCAACTACATGGGTGCTGACACAGAGTTAGTTGTAGAGGTAGATTTAACTAGAATTATGGTTTTGCCAAACTAAGTATAATGAAGCACAAAAGAGCCCAGGCATTAAAGGTTATGCAAGTGAGCGATTATAATAATTGACCATGTAATTTAAGCTCAGTAGGTAAGAAAGAGAACCTATCAGTACAGTGAGGTACAGTAAAAATGGATAGGATCAGTGGATTGGAGGCCTTGGTGGGGCTGGGGATTGTTGGGGTGTGGTTTTTGGAGGGAGTGAGCAGGAAAGCTGAGGGAGTGCTTAGAGAATAAAGGATTTGAAATTGAAATTAAGGGAGGACTATGATTACTGATAATGACAAGATCTAGTATGTGGCCATGGAAATGAGTGGCTGAGATAAGGTAGAGGACAAGATCATTGAAAGAGAGAAGTTAAAGGTATTGAGAGGCCAGGTTATTAGAAGTATCATCTGTGGGTATATTAAAGTCCTTAAGAATTAAAATAGGAAAATGTTGGAAAGAAGGTTGGTAACCCAGGAACTAAAATTGTCTAGCAGTGAGATGTGATGACCTGAGGGTCAGTAGATTACAGTGACAATGAGAGGTAGTGGGAGATAGAACCTAATAAACATGAAAAGCAAGCTGGCAGATATAGGGTGGGAGTGTAGAGATGGCAGTGGAGTTCACCTGTCCCACTTTCAGGGCCATTGGTATAAAGCATGTGGAGGGTAAAGGGCACCACTGTAGAACTGCAGGGGAAGCAGTGTCCTCAGGGAAGCTGGATTTCCATTGGAGTAGGGGTTGGTAAACTACAGCGCACAGGCCAGATCTACAGCCCACAGGCCAGATCTGGCCTACCATTTGTTTTTGGATGGCTTATGAGCTATGAATGGTTTTTATATTTTTAAATAATTTATAGAAAGTCAAAAGAAGAAGAATATTTCATGACGTGAAAATTATATGAAGTTCAGATTTCAGTGTCCATAAGTAAAGTTTTATTGGGACATAGCTATGCTTGTTGTCTGTGACCACTTTTATGCTACAACACAAGTTGAAGAGTTGAGTACCTGTGACAAAAATCATACATGGCATTGTTATTGCTTCACACTGCTGCTCAGCACACTAGAAATCACAGTGACACAGTTACAACACAATAGCATTCCATGTGTATCACCATACCACAGAATTTTATTATTTTTTTTCCATTGCCAGTGCATGCCCATCATGTCAGAACAAAAAAGGAAAAGAAAAGTGAAACTGAATGTTGTTATTTTGAGGCACAGTAAAGTGTGGATTATTTCATCAGGTTAGAGGGCAGGGCATTGTGTTATTATGCAGTTACACTGTAGCTGTGCTGAAAGAGTACAATGTGCATTGACATTACCAGAATAAGCACTTGCCATAACATTCCCAACTCACAGGAAAGCAACAGTTAGAAAACCCCAGAAAATTTAAAATAGAATATCTCACCACAGCAGAATTTTCTTTACAAAGATGAAAAAAGAAAATGAGGTTATGACCTTACATAAGTTTAGAAGTGGTTTATTTGTTAGTCAAGCAGGGAAAGCTATTCACTGATGGTGTTTGCAGCAACAAAGCAAATGTGTACAGAGAGAAAAACTTCCTTAAGACTAAGCTTTTTGGGCTTTTGCACAGCAAAAGAAACTACAAACAAGACGAAAAGACAACCCTCAGAATGGGAGAAAATATTTGCAAATGAATCAACGGACAAAGGATTAACCTTCAAAATATACAAGCAGCTCATGCAACTCAATATCAAAAAAACAAACAGCCCAATCCAAAAATGGGCAGAAGACCTAAATAGACATTTCTCCAAAGACACGGATGGCCAAGAAGCACATGAAAAGCCGCCCAAGATCACTAATTATTAGAGAAATGCAAATCAAAGCTATAATGAGGTATCACCTCACACCAGTTAGAATGGGCATCATCAGAATATCTACAAACAACAAATGCTGGAGAGAGTGTGGAGAAAAGGGAACCCTCTTGCACTGTTGGTGGGAATGTAAATTGATAACAGCCACTATGGAGAACAGTATGGAGGTTCCTTAA
Organism: Tursiops truncatus; assembly: GCF_011762595.2. Classification (NCBI taxonomy): domain Eukaryota; kingdom Metazoa; phylum Chordata; class Mammalia; order Artiodactyla; family Delphinidae; genus Tursiops; species Tursiops truncatus. The sequence continues at coordinate 37,673,416 of NC_047046.1, read as the reverse complement.
AAAACTAAAAATAGCATTACCATATGACCCAGCAATCCCACCACTGGGCATATACCCAGAGAAAACCATAATTCAAAAAGACACATGCACCCCAATGTTCATTGCAGCACTATTTACAATAGTCAGGTCATGGAAGCAACCTAAATGCCCATTGACAGCCAAATGGTTAAGGAAGATGTGGTACATATATACAATGGAATATTACTCAGCCATAAAAAGGAACGAAATTGGGTCATTTGTAGAGACGTGGATGGATCTAGAGACTGTCATGCAGAGTGAAGTAAGTCAGAAAGAGAAAAATATCGTATATTAATGCATATATGTGGAATCTAGAAATATGATACAGATGAACTGGTTTGCAAGGCAGAAATAGAGACACAGATGTAGAGAACAAACATGGACACCAAGGGGGGAAAGTGGCGGGTGTGTGTGTGTGTGTGATGAATTGGGAGATTGGGTTGACATATATACACTAATATATGTAAAATAGATAACTAATAAGAACCTGCTGTATAAAAAATAAAGAAATAAAATAAAATTTAAAAAAAACTATTAGCTTTTTGGCATGAACAGTAGTTGCTCAAAGAATTGAGACTCTTGGGAGCAACAGCAATAGTCAATTAAAAAATAAGACAATTTTGAGTGATTTTCCTTGACTCCTGTTTGAGGAATCAATGCTGAGTTTGAAGTGAGTGAAGAATTAGCCTCTATGTATAGTCTGCATGGAACAAGTACAGGCAGGAATATTTTTTTAAAAGTTGAGGAAACACTAAGTACAACTTGCTGTGGAGTCTGCTAAGATGTGTTACAAGTGATGGTAGTTAAAATTATGTATGGTGCAGAAAATGTTAGTTGAACAAAATAACAAAGTTCATGACAATACAAGGTGTTTAAAGCCTGTAGTTATTCATTGTATTATACATCACCAAGTACTTTGTGGAAAATATTTGAATCTATCATGTTACTGAACCACAGGATCAGTGGTAAACATCATTCACTCTCGTGGACTTAACTAACTGTTATCAATTCTGTACATTTTTGACAGAAATTGAAGCTGAATATCCCAGTTTATCTTTGCATATAGCAAGTCAATGGCTTAGCAGTGGTGACATTTGTGATTTTTTTTTTGTGGACTATATTGTGTCCCCCAACCCCAAATCCATCTGTTGAATCCCTAACCCCCCAATATAACTGTATTTGGAGATAGGGCCAAGCAAGAGGCAGTTAAGGTTAAATGAGGTCATAAAGGCGGGACTGTGATAAAATGGGATTAGTGATGGGATTAGTGTCCTTACCTGTGCAACACATAAGAGGTCCTGTGAGTGCACAGAGAGATGCTGGCTGCCAACTAGACAGGAAGAGAGATTTCACCAGAAGCACAACATGCTGGCCCCAGTCGTAGACTTTGAGCCTCTAGAACCATGAGAAAATGAATGTCTGTTTAAGCCACCCAGTCTGTGGTATTTTGCATGGCAGGATGAGCTCATTTAGACAAGGACCATGATGAAGGTTTTTCTTAATGAGAAGAACCACTCTCAACTATCATTGAATTATCATTGAACACTGACTTTGGAAATTAGTTTTTGATTTAACCTAAAATTACAAGGCAAAACAGCACTTTTAATGCAAAACTTAAATGTAATAAAGTCATTTTGACAACTAATGTTCAAATCACAAGTAACGTCGAGCTGCTTTGTAACTTCCTGTGCTGTCAGAAATTAAAACAAGAAGCAAGATTTCCATTTCCACACACATTTGCAGCAGATATATTTTCTGAGCCCAAAACTACAGACTTTATAGCCTATTTATGGCTCTAAATCTGGTATAACCAGAGCCAGGGATCCTTTCTCAACCCCATAGGCTATTACATTACACATTATCCTGGTTCAGAACTTTCTTATTTCGTGTCTGGAGTATTAAAGTACTCTTAAAGTTCTACCCCCGCTCCAGTCTTGCCCTTATTGAATTTATCATTTACATATTCCCTGGAGTAGTGCAGCTGAAATGTAAATTTGACTGTGTTGTTTATATGTCTTATTTCTTGTCATGGCTTCCAACACGTAGCAGTGGTTTTCAGGTGGTGGTTCTCAGTTCCCGACAGATCCCACAGGACTCTGTCGGGCTGCATTATGGAGGTGTACGAAGTAGACGAGGCTCCAGCCCCTCTCTGACGACACCCACCACCACTACCCTCTTGAAGCAGAGCACTTTTATCTATTTTCATATTGTACTGCTTTTAAACTTTAATGTGAAAAATATTTTTGTTGATTAAATAATAATTTTACAACTACTGGCCTGCAGGTAAAGTTCAAGCTCCTTAACTAGTTTGGGGCTCTCCAGCCTCTCCTTCACATCCTTCCCACAGACTTGATACTCCAGCAACACAGAACAGTTCTGTTGTGCCTTTGCTTATATTTGCCCATCTGCCTGTTATATTCTCTCTTTTCTTCTTCCCAGCTAGCTGCTTTCTTTTTAGACTTGTTTCAGGTTTCTTCACCTCCAGAAAGCCTTTTCTAGCCACCTCCCTCCTAGGCAGCCTTGGGTTAGGTGTCATCCTTTATATTCCACAAACTCTGTGCTTGTGCTTATTTCCCTTTTTGCATTTTTTGGTATTATTTTTTGTTTGTTTCAGTTTCATTTGAAATCCATAAGAGCAGACACTGTGTTTTAAAGTTATGTTTATGTATCTACAGTGATTACTGTAGAGCCTCTATAGTTAACACAGATGTTTCTGCAGTAAATTGATTATTGTTTATATCTTGCTGTTACATTTGCAATAGATATGTGATCTAAAATTAAATGTACTTACGTTATCCCTGTGTGAAAGTTTGCTCTCTGTTGCATGTGTTTATGGGTCATAATGTATACAAACATGAGTTTAAATGTGCATTTCAAAAGAAAGACAAGATATTATATGTAGCTTTTATCAGGAACTAGAACTTAAATTTAATAGCTGCCCTGTATTTTGTATAACTCTGCTGTGAAGCTTTTCCATGTAATCTCATGCCAGTGTTGACCCATGTGGATTAAAATAGCCCTATTTTAATCTATGACCAAATTAGGAATTAGAATATCTATCCAGTGGGGATTTTAAATTATTGTAGTTTGTAGTGTGACAGGTTTATATAAATAATTGTAGCGATTCCCACTGTGTGTTTTAAGTTAAAAGCTGCATTCAAATAGAGAAATATAATAAGTACGTGATTCTTTAACATGTTTACCTTTGATATCTTAAATTAGTTATATCTTTTTAAAAGGATCATCAAAACTGACTTGATAAAAAGAAAACTTGTTTCATTAATCTAAAATATCTACCTGTGGCCCCTTGATTCAAATTTGATATATACTTAAAATACCAGGAACTAATTAACTAATTATTCTCAGTGTACGTGTAGTATATGTTTTTTTAAAACATTCTAGTAAGTCAGATTTTAAGAAAAATATTTTAACAGTGAAGTCATTCCAGAATTTATTAAAAACAATTCTTAGCACATTGAACATTTCTCTGTTTACAACTTCATATTTTACTTATATTAATTTTTAATGAACATCTTTGTTTTTTATTGTTTCTGAAGACCTTGAATGTAAAATAAGCAGTTTTAGTTATAATGCTTCAGTGATTTAAAATTATAAACTTTTCTTTTCATACAGATAAAGACACAATAAATAAAATTAGAGATTTACGAATGAAAGCTGAAGATTATGAAGTAGTGAAGGTGATTGGTAGAGGTGCATTTGGAGAAGTTCAATTGGTAGGTTATTTTAATGAGATTAAAAAAACAATCTTTTTAAAATTAAAAAATTCACTTGTGTGTTTAACATATGTTGTTTGGGAAATTATTGTTTTTATAAAATTCTTGCTTTAAATTGCTCTAGACATTCTTGCCTAAGGATATGAAAGCCTAGAGTCTAATTCAGCAGTAGTGTGAAATATTTTCCCCAAGAATTCATGGATAGAGAAGAGTTTTCAAGCATCAAAAGAGAAATCTTTACTCCTAATATTACACTATCTAAAATGCTGTGCAATAGTAAGTTTTATAAACAGGAAGTAGCATAACTAGCTGGGTGGCGGAGGGGGAAGTGTGCCATAATATAGGGAATAAAGATTTTTTTCTAACATTACTTACATCTGGTAGTTAAAGCCTTGACATTATCTAATTGGGATAATTCAGAAGAGAAGAAGTTAAAATAGAAAGACCAATAATGTTAAATTATTTAGTAAATTGTTCTGGGAAACACTGAGCTTTAAATGTTAATGAAATGTTCATTATTTTCCATTTTCAATTTTAAAGGTAAGGCATAAATCCACCAGGAAGGTATATGCTATGAAGCTTCTCAGCAAATTTGAAATGATTAAGAGATCTGATTCTGCTTTTTTCTGGGAAGAAAGGGACATTATGGCTTTTGCTAACAGTCCATGGGTCGTTCAGGTATGCTTTTGTTATTGTTTCATTGTTGCTCTAGTAGTTTGTAACTTAACATGTCTGAGAAGCTTTGTTTTTTAGAACAGTAATAGAGAATTTATTGGCAATTACAGAAGTGTCTAATATATCATTTTTAAAATCATAAAATTTAATTTTATTGAATTATCTCTAGGAGGAAAGTAACTATTTGTCTCTGGAGTGGAGAGAATGGGAGAAATGGAGGGAAAGAATGGGAGTAGAGTGGAAAGAATGGGAGAAATGGAGGGAAAAAAGTTAAGCTAGGCCTCCACATAATATTGTATTGGCTTCAGGTTTTTCAGTGGAAAGAAAAATACATTAGAAAGTCAGTAATTGTAGGTACTAATCTTGACCTGAAGCTGTGGCCAGGTTATTTACATCTCTGGGCCTCAGTCTCCTTGCTCAAAAATGTGAAAGGTGGCTTAGATTGGTTATTTTCAATTGAGGAGATACCTCAGATGGGGTCATGGGAGCAAGCAGTTGTTTGGGTAGGTTGTAATTCTGGGTTTTCTATTTCTGCTTCAACTAGAGCAGCTGCATGTTTTATATGTCTTATATATTGGGGTTCTTATTAAGATTTCATATGGGGGAAATAAGGTCTTGTGGTTTTTTTTAAAAAAATAGTAAAACTGCTGAGCTAGATCATTTCTAAATTCCTAGCATGAATTTTATAGTTTTTTAAATTTACAGTATGTAATGAAGACTGTCTTAAATAATCATAATAGTAATTGGAATAAAAAGGATATGGAAGATGTTTAAGATTCGCATAATAAGACTTTTTATACTTGAAATGTCTGCCCTGTTTTTATCAGCTGTTTAGAGCAGGGTGTCTCAGGCTCAGTGTTACTGACATTTTGGGCCAAGTGATTCTTTGTTGTTGGGGGCTATCCTGTGGGTTTTAAACAGCATCCTTGACTTCTACCCAGGTGATGCCAGTAGCAGCCCTCCCTACCCCACACACAAGGTGTAACAACCAAAACTGTGTTCAGACATTGTTGAACATCTCCCTGGGTGGCGTGTTGGGGAGAGTGGGCAGGTGGGGGCCGTGGGACACCGACAGTTATCATCTCTGGTTGAGAACCACTGATACTGGGGAGTGTTCAGTGTTGTGTAAAAAGTTAAAAAACATGACATAAATGTTTAAGGTTAAATTTACAACTTATGAACTTGAAGCTCTATTTTTCTTGATACATTTTAAATAGGGTAAACTGCCACCAAATCAACAGTGTTTCTTTAATTATGGTGTCCGAGTGATATACTGTACATGTTAATCTGGGATAGCCATGAGATACCACTTAGTTTCTTATCCTTCCCCCAAATATTTATATTTAATTAAAGTTACTAAATCTGTAACTAAAATCATTAAATGCTGTTGAAAAAAATGAAATATAAGAAGAATTTTAATACATAAGTGCCTAGGTAAATTAGTTATACTTTTTCTCTAAGGGCTTATTTCATTTATTTTAGTTCTGTTCTAATCTTCTCATGTTTACTTAAAATGTTCTTTTGTAGGGAATTCCCTGGCAGTCCAGTGGTTAGGACTTTGTGCTTTCACTGCCATGGGTTCAGTCCCTGGTCAGGGAACTAAGATCCCACAAGCCACGTATTGCAGCCAAAAAAAAAGAAATTTTCTTTTGTAAATTTGCTCTTCTTTTAACTTCAACACTGGTCACATAATATATTTATGCTTGATATTGTTGCCAATTTCATATCAATGGACCTTACTGTTCCTGCTTTAACTCTTGTCCTCTTCCTGTTTGTCTGTTAGCTGTTACTGCAACTCCTCCTACTGACTGCAACTGTTTACTGAGCATCTATTGTACTAAGGGCTTTTCCTCTATTCGCTAATCTTTTTAACAACTCTGATAGGCAGTTAATCCCTATTAGCTACACCCTCAATTTATAGATTAAATTTGTGCTTTTATTCACTGAACATTCATTAAGTACTTGCCAACTGCCAGGCATCCAGACACAGACTGGGCAACAAGTATAAAAGTCAAACATGATATATAGTCCCATATATTCTTTTTTTTTTTTCCCATATATTCTTCTAGAAAGGATCATAGTCACAGATAATTTGGGAGGTTAAGTAAATTGCCTAGTCACACAGCTAATAAGGGACAACTAAGACTGTAGCCTAATTTTATTAGATTACTTGAAAATTATGGTATTGATATAAATTTAACACTAAACCCCACTATGTACAATTTAAATTAGAACTACAATACGTCTTTGCTTAGAAGAGTTGTATATTCTTTATTGAAACTATTATAATTTTTAAAAATTCTCAGTATAAGAAATCCAATTAGTATAGAAAAGGGTAGAGAAAAGAAGTCTCCGACTCCTCAGAAGTAACCACAGTTAATAACTCCTCTGTATACGCAAAGTTCTTTGTGCTATTTATCTTTGTATTTGTTTCCTTTTTTTTGAGTACTTACAACTACTGCAATTTGATTATTTCAGTTAAATCTTATATTAGTAATTTTGACAATTCTTAAATGAAACAGTTTTGCTTAATCTTAATGAATTTGTTTCTTTGTTTTTTTTGTATTTGTGTAGCTATTTTATGCATTCCAAGATGATCGTTATCTCTACATGGTAATGGAATACATGCCTGGTGGAGATCTTGTAAACTTAATGAGCAACTATGATGTGCCTGAAAAATGGGCCCGATTTTATACTGCAGAAGTAGTTCTTGCATTGGATGCAATCCATTCCATGGGTTTTATTCATAGGTAAGGACAAAAATGCTTTAAATTTTCTCATTTGTTAAAGAGAGAAGCTAAAAATCAGTACTTAAACTTCATTTGATTAGCATTTCCCATTCTAAATCCACCTATTTTCCCATATGACATGAGTGGTGTTTCAGAATTTAAAACTTTGAAATTTGTGGTTTTAACATTTCAGTTTAGCGTTGATATAAATGTATTCTTTAATATTTCTTATTCCGATTATAAGGCTTTTATATGGTGTCCTGAAAAGTAAAAATTATAAGCTGTTTTTTTAAGGTATATTCTGGGGTATTAAATGCTTTTAATTTTTATATACAAATTAATTTGCTTTTAATTAGTGAACAGATCAAATTTATTTGCTAGAAGAATAATTTAATTTGTTCTGCAAACACCACTTGAATTCTATGTGCAATTGCTGTGCTCAGTGCCAGGGATGCAAAAATGAAAGTGATTTAGACCCTCTTCTGGGGTTATTTATGTATTTATCTATCTTGTGTGTCTCAGTTACTTTTTATGTTTGAATGTTACATTTTTTATGGTTATTCTCTCTCAAATGACTTGATTTTCCTCTTGGAAGAATCAAACTCTACTTAAAAGAATGTCTTCTTCTGAGGCATAATATATGAGAGAGTCTCCCTGATGAAGTCAGCTTATAGATGTCGATAGAGAGCACATATAGATCAAAGGTGACCTTATCTAAATTGAGGATATATGACCTAAAATCACTGCCTCATATAATGTTTATCAGCTTCTGATCTGTTTCAGAGATACTGTACTTTTTTTTCCCCCCTCAGAGATGTGAAGCCTGATAACATGCTGCTGGATAAGTCTGGACATTTGAAGTTAGCAGATTTTGGTACTTGTATGAAGATGAATAAGGTTAAATAATTAGATTTTAATTTAGTTTTGCTAATTCAAGATAGATGCTTTTTACAAAATTTTTTTAACATCTTTATTGAAGTATAATTGCTTTACAATGGTGTGTTAGTTTCTGCTTCATAACAGAGTGAATTGGCTATACATATACATATATCCCCATATCTCCTCCCTCTTGCATCTCCCTCCCATCCTCCCTATCCCACCCCTCCTCTAGATGGTCACAAAGCACCAAGCTGATCTTCCTGTGCTATGCAGCTGCTTCCCACTAGCTATCTATTTTACATTTGGTAGTGTATATATGTCAATGCCACTCTCACTTCGTCCCAGCTTACCCTTCCCTCTCCCAATGTTTTAAGAATTTACTAACCATATCTGGACTTGTACAGAATTGATGTGCCCAGTCTTATTTGTTGAACTAGATGCCATGGTTTCAGTGTTGTGTTAGTAACTTGTAAGTGCTTTATTTTTTCTCCTCTCTATTTGGGGGAAGCGTGGATTGCCAGATTTACTAAATCTTTTAAAGCAAATCTGTAATGTCCACTGTTGGTAGCTAGAAATTGGATTAGCTTAAATGTCACTAAATACTAATGCCACTGTTAAAATGAGACTTTCGTAAAAACTGGATTTCAGGAATATGTATATTTTTTAATGTTTTACTTAGTCTTCTATTAAACATGAAAAGATCTTACTACTTATTTGGGGAGTCAATAGTAAAAGGTACCCATGCTCACTATTTATATAATAAATAACTTATATACATAGCTGAAGTAGCAAGTATGCTGCTTTATTTTCAGTTGAAACAGTTTATATTCTTTGAAACTTATCATAGAAGAATAACCAGAAAGTTGTATTTATTATTTCCAAAAGAAATTTATGGATTAGGAGGAGAACACTATGTGAGAACTTTTGTGTAATCATGTATAATTCTGTTGCATTCATACCAGCTAAAGTAAGTAACTGGTATATATACTTTTTGTTTTTATTTTGGAGAGAGGGTTAAAATGCATATTAGGTAGTTATCAGTGGGCTTAACACTATTATGCCCTTTTCCCATGCACATGCTTCCCCATTTTATATTTGTACAGTCAATTCTTACATGTTTTTTCCCCTCAATTTCAAGCATAATTAAAGTGAATGACTATTTTAGTAAAAAAAAAACAATTAAATCAGCATTTATATATTGATGTTATCAAGTGATTCATTCTGTCGGTTCCTCAACATATTTGCGTTGACTTATATACTTGTTCTCTGCAATTAAGATGAGATCATCATATTGGTACAACTGGAGGAATAATAAATGGTGGCAATATGTCTTTCTAGTGAGTGTTATTACAAAATAAAAATCACTGCTATAACCATATACACATACACACATACATTATGAATATATTATGTATATATGATTAAGCTGTTTGTTACTTTTTATCAAGTCTGCATTAGGTTTTGATGTGATCTTTCATAACACAAAGACTTAAGAGTTCTACATGTTATATTAAGAAAAACTCATGCTGAATAATTGAGACTTTACATTCATATCCTAATTGAAAATTTGACCTCTTTTTAGGAAGGTATGGTACGATGTGATACAGCAGTTGGGACACCTGATTATATTTCCCCTGAAGTATTAAAATCTCAAGGTGGTGATGGTTATTATGGACGAGAATGTGACTGGTGGTCAGTTGGGGTATTTTTATATGAAATGCTTGTAGGTGAGTAAAGGAGGATTTTATGTACCTCTAACATAGTTGTTCATCTCCAAACTTAGACTTGGCTTCTTCTAATAAAATATTACATTAAGCAGTGTTGATTTTGTTTGTAGGAAACAAACTGATCCAAACCTACTATGTCAGTTTTGACAAGCTATTCAGAGACTTAGAGAAACTTGATGTGTTACTTCTTTTTATGTATTTGGTGTATATTTTTAGTTTATGCATAGTTAATTATCTTTAAACAGTAACATTGACTCTTTTCCTTTGAAACTGATTTCTTTCAATGTATCTTAATTTGCTTTTGTTTTCCCTGTCAATTTATCAGGTGATACACCATTTTATGCAGATTCTCTGGTTGGAACTTACAGTAAGATTATGAACCATAAAAATTCACTTACCTTCCCTGATGATAATGACATATCAAAAGAAGCAAAAAATCTTATTTGTGCCTTCCTTACTGACAGGTAAATAATTTTAACATGGGACACTTATTCCAAGGAAATTTTCATTTTGCTGCTCAGTTTTTAAGGTCTATATCTGAACTCCTATATTTGAACTATTGGAATAAAACCTACCATTCCCCAAGTCGTTCATGACAGTGAAACCTGATATAATTTTTCTGATTTTTCTGGATGGCTTTTCTGGATCTCAACTCACTTACCTTACCTAAGAAATTGGGATAGTAATAGATTCTTTGCTGATGACTAGACAAGATGATTTTTTTTTTCATTGTTAACATTTTTAACTTAGTTAAGTATAAAGATGGTAGTATATTTTATTGAGTCTGATTTTTTTTTTTTTCCTTTTGGCCATGCTGTGCGGCTTGTGGGATCTTAGTTCCCCGACCAGGGATTGAACTTGGGCCCTGGCAGTGAAAGCACCGAGTCCTAACCACTGGACTGCCAGGGAATTCCCTGAGTTTTTTTTTTTTAACATGTTAAAATCTCTAAAATTAGAGTGCATCTTAAAATCAATGGCATGTAGTAATTTAACTGGGACATTTTTTTCCTGGTGATAGAAAAATGATGATGCATCTTCCAGCTGATGCCATTTAAGATAACACTGTATTGCATAATCGAAATTTGTGAAGAGACAACATTTAAATGTTCTTGCGTCCGATCAAAAAAAGAAAAGTAAATATTTGATTGATGTGTTAATTAGCTTGTCGTGGGACTCCTTTCATAGTGTGTATGTATGAATATCAAATTGTAACATTGTAAACTAAATATCTTAAAATTTTATTTGCCAGTTATACCTCAGTAAAGCTGGGAAAAAGATTTAATTATATATGCTTTTTGAAATGAAGTAGTGCAAAGCTATAAAAAAAGTATGTAGTATTTTCTACCTCCTTCCTTCATTGACATGGTCTTCCAGTTTCAACAAGCGTTTTTTATAAATGTAAATGCACATAAGTGTTTTAGAAACAAAAATGGCATATTATGTATATACCCTTGTGGTTTACTTTTAAAATTTAAACAGGAACCAGATGGCTTACTAAGATTACATTTAGGATTTAAGGTTGTATATTGTTAATTTAAATAGTAGAGAGGCTTTAAATTTAAATATGTTTCAATTTTGGATTCACTTTAATTAAAATTAACTTATCCTCCTTCAGTATGTCCCTTACAGCCTGAAACATATAGTTTTTGAAATTTTTACATTTTAATATAAGCACTGTATAAATATATTATAATATAAAAACTATGCTAGAGGTATAGAAATGACCAAGATACACAGCCACTGTTCTCCACTACCTCAGAGTCCTTTGGGGGAAACAGACAGGCAAATGAGGTATTTATTGTACAGAGAGGTAAGTACTCTTAAGTATCGTGTGCCATAGAACCATGGAGAGTTTCCCTAAGCCAGTCTGAGAGAGTCAGTGAAAGCTTCTTTAAAAGTGTCTCATTATATCTAAAGTAGTTTATCTTATTTTTTTTATGGTATCACAATTTTTATTTTTTTAATTTTTTTAATATCTTTATTGAAGTATAATTGCTTTACAATGGTGTGTTAGTTTCTGCTTTATAACAACGTGAATCAGCTATACATATATCCCCATATCTCCTCCGTCTTGCGTCTTCTCCCATCCTCCCTATCCCACCCCCCCTCTAGATGGTCACAAAGCACCAAGCTGATCTTCCTGTGCTATGCAGCTGCTTCCCACTAGCTATCTATTTTACATTTGGTAGTGTATATATATCCATGCCATTCTCTCACTTTGTCCCAGCTTACCCTTTCCCCGCCCAGTGTCCTCAAGTCCATTCTCTATGTCTGCGTTTTTATTCCTGTCCTGCCCCTAGGTTCTTCAGAACCATTTTTTTTTTTTTTTTAGATTCCGTATATATGTGTTAGCATATGATATTTGTTTTTCTCTTTCTGACTTAACTTCACTCTGTATGATAGACTCTAGGTCCATCCACCTCACTACAAATAACTCAATTTTGTTTCTTTTTATGGCTGAGTAATATTCCATTGTATATATGTGCCACATCTTCTTTATCCATTCATCTGTCAGCGGACAATTAGGTTGCTTCCATGTCCTGGCTATTGTAAATAGAGCTGCAATGAACATTGTGGTACATGACTCTTTTTGTATTATGGTTTTCTCAGGATATATGCCCAGTAGTGGGATTGTTGGGTCATATGGTAGTTCTATTTTTAGTTTTCTAAGGAACCTCTATACTGTTCTCCATAGTGGCTGTATCAGGTTACATTCCCACCAACAGTGCAAGAGGCTTCCCTTTTCTTCATACACTCTCCAGCATTTATTGTTTGTAGACTTTTTGATGATGGCCATTCTGACTGGTGTGAGGTGATACCTCATTGTAGTTTCGATTTGCATTTCTCTAGTGATTAGTGATGTTGAGCATCCTTTCATGTGTTTGTTGGCAGTCTGTATACCTTCTTTGGAGAAATGTCTATTTAGGTCTTCTGCCTATTTTTGGATTGGGTTGATTTTTTTTTTTTTTTGATATTGAGCTGCATGAGCTGCCTGTATATTTTGGAGATTAATCCTTTGTCAGTGGCTTTGTTTACAAATATTTTCTCCCATTCTGAGGGTTGTCTTTTCATCTTGTTTATGTTTTCTTTTACTGTGCAAAAGCTTTAAAATTTCACTAGGTCCCATTTGTTTATTTTTGTTTTTATTTCCATTTCTCTAGGTGGTGGGTCAAAAAGGATCTTGCTGTGATTTATGTCATAGAGTGTTCTGCCTATGTTTTCCTCTAAGAGTTTTATAGTGTCTGGCCTTACACTTAGGTCTTTAATCCATTTTGAGTTTATTGTTGTGTATGGTGTTAGGGAGTGTTCTAATTTCATTCTTTTACGTGGAGCTGTCCAGTTTTCCCAGCACCACCTATTGAAGAGGCTGTCTTTTCTCCATTGTATATTCTTTCATCCTTTATGAAAAATAAGGTGACCATATGTGCGTGGGGTTATCTCTGGGCTTTCTATCCTGTTCCATTGATCTGTATTTCTGTTTTTGTGCCAGTACCATACTGTCTTGATTACTGTAGCTTTGTAGTTTAGTCTGAAGTCCAGGAGCCTGATTCCTCCAGCTCTGTTTTTCTTTCTCAAGATTGCTTTGGCTGTTTGGGGTCTTTTGTGTTTCCATACAAATTGTGAAATTTTTTGTTCTGGTTCTGTGAAAAATGCCATTGATAGTTTGATAGGGCTTGCAATGAATCTGTAGATTGCTTTGGGTAGTATAGTCATTTTTACAGTGTTGATTCTTCCAATCCAAGAACATGGTATATCTCTCCATCTGTTTGTATCATCTTTAATTTCTTTCATCAGTCTTATAGTTTTCTGCATACAGTTCTTTTGTCTCCTTAGGTAGGTTTATTCCTAGGTATTTTGTTCTTTTTGTTGCAATGGTAAATGGGAGTGTTTCCTTAATTTCTCTTTCAGAATTTTCATCATTAGTGTATAGGAATGCATTAATGTGCATTAATTAAAGCATTCTGCATTAATTTTGTATCTTGCTACTTTACTAAATTCATTGATTAGTTCTACTAGTTTTCTGGTAGTATCTTTAGGATTCTCTGTGTATAGTATCATGTCATCCGCAAACAGTGACAGTTTTACTTTTTCTTTTCTGATTTAGATTCCTTTTATTTCTTTTCCTTCTCTGATTGCCGTGGCTAGGACTTCCAAAACTATGTTGAATAATAGTGGTGAGAGTGGGCAACCTTGTCTTGTTCCTGATCTAGTGGAAATGGTTTCAGTTTTCACCATGGAGAATGATGTTGGCTGTGGGTTTGTTATATATGGCCTTTATTATGTTGAGGTAAGTTCCCTCTACGCCTACTTTCTGCAGGGTTTTTTTATCATAAATGGGTATTGAATTTTGTCAAAAGTTTTTTCTGCATCTATTGAGATGATCATATGGTTTTTCTCCTTCAATTTGTAAATAGGTTTATCACATTGACTGGTTTGTGTATGTTGAAGAATCCTTGCATTCCTGGGATAAAACCCACTTGATCATGGTTTATGATCTTTTAATGTGCTGTTGGATTCTGTTTGCTAGTATTTTGTTGAGGATTTTTGCATCTATGTTCATCAGTGATATTGGCCAGTAGTTTTCTTTTTTTGTGACATCTTTGTCTGGTTTTGGTATCAGGGTGATGGTTTAGGAGTGTTCCTCCCTTTGCTATATTTTGGCAGAGTTTGAGAAGGATAGGTGTTAGCTCTTCTCTAAATGTTTGATAGAATTCGCCTGTGAAGCCATTTTGTCCTGGGCTTTTGTTTGTTGGAAGATTTTTAATCACAGTTTCAATTTTCAGTGCTTGTGATCGGTCTGTTTATATTTTCTATTTCTTCCTGGTTCAGCTTCGGAAGGTTGTGCTAAGAAGGTTTTCTAAGAATTTGTCCATTTCTTCCAGGTTTTCCATTTTATTGGCATATAGTTGCTTGTAGTAATTTCTCATGATCCTTTGGATTTCTGCAGTGTCAGTTGTTACTTCTCCTTTTTCATATCTAATTCTATTAATTTGAGTCTTCTCCCTTTTTTTCTTAATGAGTCTGGCTAATGGTTTATCAATTTTGTATATCTTCTCAAAGAACCTGCTTTTAGTTTTATTGATCTTTGCTATCGTTTCCTTCATTTCTTTTTCATTTATTTCTGATCTGATCTTTATGATTTCTTTCCTTCTGCTAACTTTGGGGTTTTCTTGTTCTTCTTTTTCTAATTGCTTTAGGTGTAAGGTTAGGTTGTTTATTTGAGATGTTTTTTGTTTCTTGAGGTAGGATTGTATTGCTAGAAACTTCCCTCTTAGAACTGCTTTTGCTGCATCCCATAGGTTTTGGGTCATTGTGTTTTCATTGTCATTTGTTTTTAGGTATTTTTTGATTTCCTCTTTGATTAAAGCAGTTTATCTTTCAACTCATGAAAAGAATTGGGATTTTTGTTGTTTATAAGTACTCTACAAAAACAAAAGGTGCCAAGTTCCCCTTTGCAACTCAGCTAACGGCACATTTTAAAATACTTTTTTTCTATGCCTATTGAAGAGGCCAAGGATCAGTAGCTTGTCCCATTAAAACTCTCAGTTTTGTTGTAGGGTCAAGAATTAGTTGTCATTGGTTTTTGTTGGTCAGAAATATTTAGTAGAGAATAAAATGGAAATTTTATATTTAAAACATCTTTTGGAGTTTTTGTTAGCTCCTGGTGTGAAGTTGTTAGTTCAAAACATGTATTAACTTTACCAGTATTAAAAAACCTATGAAGAAAATTAATTATGCTAATGAAGCAAGGTGATGGATATTTGTTGTCAGTAGAAAAGCCATGGGGTATCAATAAATCTGTACTTTGTGTGTATTTGTTCTTTAGAAAAAATTCTTTAATACTCTCAGTCTTCAACTTATTTTTTATGTAAGCTCATAATTATGCTGACAATATAATTTCAAGGTGACATAAAATCGTATCTAACATCCTGCACAGATTTAGCATTATGCCCACAAATAAATATGAACAGGTTATAGTATCAATAAAATATCTTAAATGATTAATGACTTTTCTCCTTCTCTTTCTATTCAGAGAGGTGAGATTAGGGCGGAATGGTGTAGAAGAAATCAAACGACATCTCTTCTTCAAAAATGATCAGTGGGCTTGGGAAACACTCCGAGACAGTAAGTTATTTTCTCTTGCACATTACAGTACTATTTGAAAGTAGTTGTGGTAAATAGTCTGTTGGAACTGCCTTCCTAACATATGTATATATCTGATGAAAATCCAGAGTATACAAATACTGTATAACTATTGTCCTAACCTAGTTAAAGAGAGAATATTTGATAATATTAGGAAAATTATACTGCTCCTTCTCTGATGTCCCATTCAATATATCAAGATGAAGTATTACGTACATGTAATGGAGTTGGGCTCAGCAGGCATAATGTGATATTTGATCTTTGTTGAATTGCTGTCTGTTTAGACTTTAGTATCTCTTTGTAGAGGAAGTCAATAATTAAGAGGTAATATTTCTTGTGAAAAAAAAGTTATTCTCTTGTTCTTACTAAAACCTAAAATATAAGGAGGTTCTATCGCAGTTTAATTTGTGTGAGGATATAAGAAATTATGGTATGCTTGATTCCATCAGACTTGCAGCTTGAAATCCAGAAATAAAAAATTGTAGTGTGCAAAAAGTTAATTTTCAGTCAGTTTAGAATATTCCCTATTTTAAAAAGAGTTAAAATTACGATGATTCGCAGAAAACTTTGCTTAACGTAGCTGAATCAAAGTCATAATGGCACCAAAGGTTCCCACCATCTTTGTGTATTTGGGAGGCCATTTCCCTTGCTGAAGTCTCAGGAATTGTTTCCCTTTTCACTTAGCAGAGAAAGGATAGTGTATACCAGCCCCTAACTTCCTGCTGTAGCAACAGCAATGATCATAATAAAATGAACTCAGCTGTTTTAGAAACAGATACAAATTAGGTATTCCTCTTAAGATCTGCCTATCTAGTTGAGATTGCATGAGATGATTCCTTCAGGGGAGAAAAATCTTTCTAATTTTGAAGAAATAGATCATGTAGCTTTGCCTATATTAGTGAAGTATCCTTGTTAAATATTTTAAAAGAAACTATTATATGACCTTCAGGTACAGTACATACATTCTACTAAGCTATAAAATTGACTAAGAAGGGAAAAGGGGAAATAAGAAATTCTGGAAATTAAGAAATTACACTGCTACAGAGAATGTCACTGAATGACCTGCTATCTGGAGAAGCTACAGGAGCAGGCTCACCGTGGGAGAATTTATTAACAGTTAGGTATACACTGGAAAATAAGAAACTTCCTCTTCCTCATAAGTAAATGTGACATGATGATTGTCTTCACATTTCAAGAGAAACTGTTGCAAGACAGAGATGAGTAGAGTGAGATGATGAATGTTTGCATTGAAAAATTATGTTTTTATTCGAGTTATGCTTTTAGTAAAGTTTCAGAAGGCTGAAAACATACAGATATGATTGTAAATTGAGGAAAATTTAAAAGAGGACTGAAGAAAATACCGAGTATCTTTTCTGTCGCTGCTTTTTTCAGAGTAAAGCAATGCATAAACAACTACAGAATAACCATACGATAAATCATTCTAAAAAAGTAGGGAAGACATGTGTATTGAAAATTGATATTAATTAGGAGAGGAGGCAACCTAGTCAGCAAACATTATTGAACACCTACTATATATTGAGCAATACTCTATTTCAGACATTAGGAAAACAAACCAGCAAAAGTTCTTTACCTTGTGGAGCTCATAGTCTAGTGGAACTGTGGTATCCAAATCAGTGGCATTTTTGATATTGTTATACCTCCTTGATATAACTGTTTATGTTTATGGAAAAAGTAAGTAAAATGAATTAAGTCATTAATTTAAGTCAAATGAACTTTATATTTAAAGAATTTCTATAAATAGGTAGTTTTATTAGTAGTATTGTTATTTCTGTATCTTTTTAAGATCTATATTGTTATCTATGGTTTTGCTGCAGTCTGCTTAGAGTTAACGTACTTAAAATTTCGAGAGCTTTTTCTAATCCTGATAGCTCCTATTTTGTGCTTACTGTAAAAAAAGAAAGAAAAATCAAAGTCTGTAGAACTTATTGTTCTCTTCTTCCCTTTCCGTCTTCCTACCCTTCTTTACTTCCCACCCCTAAAATACCAAGAATACTTTTATTCTGAACTGACCTCTCTGACCTGCCAAGTTTTAAAAAATTATGTAACAGTTATAATTCTTTTTAATTTTTTTTGCCTCTTCAGTTTTCTTTGGCAAAATTTCTTACTGTTTTGCAAATAATAGTTCTTTTGGTAGTTTTACCACTTATATGTCTGCAAGTTATAATGGCAGTCTTCACCATCATCTGTTCCTTGGCTGTGTGGGAGCAGGGTACAAAATAGCTTGATTTTTTTGGCAGAATTTCCATGAGCTTCCTGATCTTATTTACTCTTAATTTAGAGACACAAAGTATTAAGATTGTAAAATTACTTTTTCCATGCATTTGGGATAGAATTAAAGAAATGATAGGTGATTAAAGATAAAAGAAATGAAAAGACCTAAATAGCTTGCTAGAGGTCATACTGCTAGCAAATGACAATGTCAGGACTCAGGTTAAGTCTGTTTGACTCTAGCATCTTTGATCTCGTAAAATACCATGTATCATTTAAAGATTTCCACTATTCAGTATTATACAGACTAGAAACGTAGGGAATTGACACTTGTTGGCAGTTAAATTTTAGGAAAAACAAAATGATAACAATTATTACATATAATAACATTATTAATAATACTGTGTTAAATATAATATGTGGTTACTTGTAAAACACTTTGCCATTCATGATCTCACTTCAGCTAAGATATTACCATTACTTAATCCACCTTTAGCTGATGGGTGACACTTAAGATGGTAACAGTGGTAACTGTCAGATCATGTGGTGAGTTTTCAGTTTAGTTAAAAACAAACACAATTAATTATATGCACATATATACTAGTTTGGGTTCTGTGGTTCAACTGAGTCTGGTGTCCTCTCTTAGAACTTTACATTCTCATGAGAGAGATCATCAGTGTAGGCTTCATAGATAAAGAATTTAGGAGCTAGCCAGTTTTAGGGGCTTAGGAGTTTAGACTTCCTCAGCATTATATTGGGTTCTTTTTTAACAAATAAACTTTAAGAAAGATTATCTCTTTATTTTCAAGGATCTATATCATAAAATTTACCATTTTAATCATTTTTAAGTGCACAGTTCAGTAGCATTAAGCACCTTCAGATTGCTGTGTAATCACACCACCATCCATCTCCAGAAGTTTTTCATCACCCCAAATTAAATCTCTGTAACACATTGAACCATAAGTCTCCATTCTCCCCTTACCCCAACCCCCCAGTAACCACTATTCTACTTTTTTTCTCTATGAATTTGACTGTTCTGGCTACCTCAAATAAGTAGATTCACACAATCTTTGTCTTTTTGAGATTGACATTTCACTTAGCATGTCTTCAAGGTTCATCCATGTCATAGTATGCATCAGAATTTCATTCCATTTTAAGGCTGAATAATATTCCATGTATGTATATACCACTTTTTTTTTTAATCCATTCATCTATTGACTGGTACTCAGAATGCTTGTCCTTTTAGCTATTGTGAGTAATGCTTCTCTGGTCATTGATATACAGATGTCTGTTGGAGTCATTGCTTTCCATTCTTTTGAGTTAGTTTTTGTATATAGTGTAAGATAAGAGTCCAATTTCATTCTTTTGCATGTAGTTATCCAGTTTTCCCAGCACCATTTGTTGAAAAGACTGTCCTTTTTTCCTTAAATGGTCTTGGTACCCTTGTCAAAAAACATTTGACCATATAAATACAAGGGTTTATCTCTGAACTCTCTATTGTATTCCATTGATCTATATATGTCTGTCTTTATGCTACTGTTTTGATTGTGGTAGCTTTGTAGTAGGCTTTGAAATAAGAAAGTGTGACTTTTCTAACTTTGTTCTTCTTTTTCAAGATTGTTTTGTTTACAGGCATACCTCACTTTATTGTGCTTTTACAGATATAGCAGTTATTTGTAAATTTAAGGTTTATGGCAACCCTGTGTGGTCATATGATGGTCAGCATTTTTTAGCAATAAAATTAAGGTCTTAATTTTAAATTAAGGTTTTAATTTTAATATTTTAAAAAACATAATGCTATTGCACACTTAATAGGCTACAGTATAGTGTTAACATTTTTACACACTGGGAAGCCAAAAAATTTGTGTGACTTGCTTTATTGCTCTAATTTCTTTTTTGCTGTGGTCTGGAACTGAACTCACAATATCTCCGATTTATGCCTGTATTTGGGATCTCTTGAGATTCCATATGAACTTTAGAATGGGTTTTTCCATTCCTACAAAAAAGGACAGTGGAATTTTTGTAACAATTATGTTGAACGTGTTTCCAGTTTGGCTGCCTTTTATTTTATTTTCTTGCCTATTTGCTCTGATTATAACTTCCAGTACATAGTTGAATAGCAGTAGTGAAACTGGGCATTGTTCCTTGTCTTGTTCCTGATCATGGGGGAAGGCTTTCAGTCTTTCCCCATTGTATATGATGTTGGCTATGGGTTTTTCATTAATGCCCTTTATTATGTTGAGGAAGTTCTCTTCTGTGCCTTGTTGACTGATTGTTTTTATCATGACAGGGTGTTGGATTTTGTAAAACGCCATTTCTGTGTTATTTGAAATGATCATGTGGGGTTTTTTCCTTCGTTCTATTGATGTGATGTATTACACTGATTGACTTTCATGCGGTGAGCCACCCTGGAATATATCCCATTTGATCATAGTTTATAACCCTTTTAATATGCTGCTGCATTCAGTTTGCTAGTATTTTGTTGAAGATTTTTGCATCTGGGGATATTGGTTTGTGTTTTTTTTTTTTTCTTGTGGTGTCTTGGTTGGCTTTGGTGTCAGAGTAATTCTGGCCTCATGGGATGAATTAGGAAATGTTTTATCCTCTTCTGTTTTTTGGAAGATTGTGAGGATTGGCATTAATTCTTCTTTATATGTTTGGTAGAATTCGATTGTGAAATCATCTTGTTTTGGACTTTTTTCTTTGTTGGAACATTTTTTATTACTGATTAAATCTCTTACTGTAGGTTTATTCAAATTTTCTTTTTCAAATAAGTTTTGATAGTTTGTGTGTTTCTAGGAATTTGTCATTTCATCTAGGTTATCTAATATGTTGGTATACAATTGTTCATAGTTTTTAGTTTTATCCTTTTTATTTGTAGAAGGTTGGTAGTTATGTCCCCACTTTCATTTCTGATTTTAGTTATTCCTGTGTCTTCTCTTTTTTTCTTGGTTTAGTAAGATTTGCCAGTTTGATTGATCTTTTTAAAGAACAAATTATTTGTTAATATTCACTATTTATTTTCTATTATATATTTTGCTTACCTGAATTTTAATCTTTATTATTTCTTTCCTTCCTCTTGCTTTGGGCTTGGTTTGCTTTTCTTTTTCTAGTTTCTTAGGGTGTCAGTCTGGGTTGTTGAATTGACATCTTTCTTTTTTAATAATATAGGCATTTACAACTAAATTTTTCCCCTAAGTACTGCTTTCACTGAATCCCATGAGTTTTGGTATGTTGTTTTCATTTTCTTTCATCTCAGAGCATTTTCTCTAGTCTCTTTTTTGATTTCTTCTGTGACTCATTGTTTAAGAGAACAGTGTTTAATTTTCCACATACTTGTGAAACTTCTAATTTTCCTTCTATTATTGACTTCTTGTTTCATTCCATTGTGGTTGGAGAAAATACTTTGCAGAATTTCCGTCTCTTTAAATGTATTAAGTTGTCTTTTGAACTAGCATATAGTCTGTCCTGGAGAAGTCCCATGTGCACTTGAGAAAAATGTGTATTCTGCTGTTGGTCTTGGATTGTGCTTAGTATATCTGTTACATCTGTTTGGTTTATGGTGTTATTCTAGTCCTCTATTTTCTTATTCATCTTCTGTTTAGATTTTTTGTCCACTATTGAAAGTGGATTATTGAGGACTCTATTAGAACTGTTTCTTTTATGTCATATATATATATATATATATATATATTTGGAGCTGTGTTGTTGTATGCATATATGTTTATCATTGTTGTATCTTCTTGATGAATTGACTGACCCTTTTATCAATATCATCAGTATGCAATGTCTTCACATTCACACTGGTCAGAATGGCTGTTGTCAAAAAAGTCTACAAATAAATGCTGGAGAGGGTATGGAGAAAAAGGAACCCTCCTACACTGTTGATGGGAATGTAAATTGGGGCAGCCACTATGAAGAACAGTATGGAGGTTCCTTAAAAAACTAAAAATAGAGCTACCATATGATCCCAGCAATTCCACTACTGGGCATATATCCAGGGAAAACTCTAATTCAAAAAGATACATGCACCTCAGTGTTCATTGTAGCACTATTTACAGTAGCCAAGGCATGGAAGCAACCTAAGTGTCCATTAGCAGATGAATGGATAAAGAAGATGTGGTGTATATATACAATGGAATATTACTCAGCCATAAAAAAGAATGAAACAATGCCTTTTGCAGCAACATGGATAGACCTAGAGATTATCATACTAAATGAAGTAAGCCAAAGACAAATATATGATATTGCTTATATGTAGAATCTAAAAGTTAAAAATGATACAAATGAACACATATACAAAACAGAAATAAATCCACAGACATAGAAAACAAACTTATGGTTACCAAAGGGTAAAGATGGGGGAGGGATAAATTAGGAGTTTGCGATTAACATATATACACTATTGTATATAAAATAGATAACCAACAAGGACCTACTGTATAGCACAGGGAACTATATACTCAATATTTTGTAATAACCTATAATAAAAAAGAATCTGAAAAAGAATATATATATATATATATATATATATATAAAAATAACTGAATTACTTTGCTGTACACCTGAAACTAATACAACATTGTAAGTCAACTATACTTCAGTAAAATATATGTATACAATGTCTTTATTTTAACCATTTTTGACTTAAAGTCTGTTTTGTCTGGTGTTAGTATAGCTACCTCAGCTCGTTTATCTGTAGAATATCTTTTTCCATCCTTTTCTTTTAACCTGTTTATGTCTGTGGATCTAACGTGAGTCTCTGTACAGCACATATAACTGGATCAATTTTTCCAATCTCTACCTTTTAATCAGTGAGCTTAATTCATTTAAATGTAAAGTGAATACAGAAAGACTTCTGTCATTGTCCAATTTGTTTTCTGTGTCTTATTTTTTCTTTTTGTTCCTCAATTCTTATATTATTGCCTTCTTTTGTTTAATAGATTACCTTTTCTGGTTGACTGTTTTGATTCCCCCTTCATTTCTTTTTTTGCATATTATTTAGTCATCTTCTTATAGTGACTACTCTGGCCATTGCATTTAACACCCTAACTTGATACAATCTAGGTTGAACTGATACAGTTTACTGTCAGTAGCAATAAAAACTGCTCCTATGCAAATCCATTCTCTCCCTTTAGTGTTATTGTCACAAATTACATCTTTATATATTGTGTGCTTATTAACATAGATTTATAATTGTTTTGTGCATTTGTCTTTTAAATCATATGTGGGGAGGAGTAGAGTTACAAAACAAAATTACAATAAAGTTGGGTTTTACATTTACCTATGTAGTTATCTTTACCGGTGTTCTTTATTTCTTCATAAGGCTTCAAGATAGTGTCTAGTATCCTTTCATTTCAACCTGGAAGACTCCCTTTAAAAACATTTCTTATAGGACAGGTGTACTAGTAGCAAACTCTCAGCTTTTCTTTACTTGGAGATCTCTTAATTTCTTCTTCATTTTTGAAGAATAATTTTGCCAGTTATAGAATTCTTAGTTGAGAGTTGTTTTCTTTCAGCACTTTATTACTATCATTTTTTTGGCTGCGTTGCACATTGTGCAGGATCCTAGTTCCCCAACCAGGGATTGAACCCATGCCCCCTTCAATGGAAGCATGAAACCTTAACCACTGGACTGCCAGGGAATTCCCTCAGCACTTTAAATGTCATTCCACTACATTCTGGCCTTAAAGGTTTCTGCTTAGAAATTGGCTGTTAATCTTATTGAGGATCCATTGTATGTGATGAGTTGCTTCTCTGTTGTTGCTTTCAATATTCTCTCTGTCTTTGTCTTTTGAAAGTTTATTATAATGTGTCCTGGTGTGAATCTGAGTTCTTACTTGGAGTTCATTGAGCTTCTTGGATGTATAGATATATATATTCCATTAAATTCGGTCATTTTCAGCAATTCTTTCTTTAAATATTCTTTCTGCCCCTTTCTATCCTTTCCTGGGACTCCTGTAATGTATATATTGGTCTACTTTATGGTGTCCCAGAAGCCCCTTAGGTTCCATTCACTT
Source organism: Tursiops truncatus (assembly GCF_011762595.2). Taxonomy (NCBI): domain Eukaryota; kingdom Metazoa; phylum Chordata; class Mammalia; order Artiodactyla; family Delphinidae; genus Tursiops; species Tursiops truncatus. Next base: position 37,649,261 of record NC_047046.1, on the reverse strand, counting down.
CTTTCTGTTCCTCATACTTGATAATTTCAGTTGTCCTATCTTTGAGTTCGCCGGTTCTTCAGCCTGCTCAAATCTGTTGTTGAACCTCTCTAGCACATTTTTAGTTTCAGCTTTTGTACGTTTCAGTGCCAGAATTTACATTTGGTTCTTTTTTCTGTCTTTTTATTAATATATTCTATTTGTTAAGGTATCATACTCCTGGTTTCCTTTAGTTCTTTGTCCTTGGTTTCCTTTAGCTGTTTGAGCACGTTTAAGACATTTAAAGTCTTTGTTTTGTAAAACCAATGTCTGGGTTTCCCCAGTAAGGTTTTCTGTTGTTTTCTTTATTCCCTGTAAGTGGGCCATACTTTTCCATACTTTACATACTTTGTAATTTTTTGTTGTGAACTGGACATATTGAACACCAATGTTGTAACTCTGGAAATCAGAATTCCCTCCTTGTAGAGTTTGCAAGCAACAGCTTATTGTGGGCTCCAGTCATCCGTTTGTTTAGTGACTTTTTGGAACTATTCTTATGAAGTCTGTATTCCTTGTGTGTGTTCATTTAAGTCCCCTTTCCATTATCTTAGCAGTCAGCCAGTGACAAATATCTCCTTAAATGCCACAATTTAGCACCCTCTTTCTTCATTGAACGTTTCCTTGCTTGTTGTAAGTTTTTTCTTAGATTTCAGAGTTCCAAAAATGTTGTTCCTGATAGTTTTGTGAGCTTAATGGTTAGTTACTTCAATGGAAGGGCAGCTTCTTAGAGCTCCCTCTTCTGCCATTTTTGGTGACATCAGTTGGATTCTTTTTTATGGAACATGATTCCTATATTACCAGTTATTTATTGAAAGGTAAATTTTTTATAAATGGAACACTGTATATATTGATGGTAATTCAGTAAAGCTAAATTTATCCTTCTTTATTTATTAGTTCTGGCATGATTATATGGTATTATGTAAAGCCTAAACATCTTAATTTAGAAGCAGAAATAATTACTTTTATAATTCTCCCAGGATTTCCCATACTTGCATCCCATACTTGTCTCATTTTAAAACTACTCTGAGGTGGTATGTCATCTATAAAAAGACTAGGTCCATCTGAAACAGCAAGAGAAAATGCACCAAAACTTGCTCTGCTTCCTTTTAAAATCTATCTTACATGATAATTTTAAAGCAGGATTTCTCAGCCTCAACACTAGACCAGAGAAATCTTTCTCGTATCTGTTGTCCTGAACATTGTAGGATGTTTAGCAGTATCCCTGGTCTCTACCCACCAGATGTCAGTAGCATCCCTCCCACAGTTATGACAACAAAAAAATGTACCCAGACATTTCTGACATATTCAGACATTGCTGAATATCCCCGAGGGGCCAAAACTGTCCCTGATTGAGAACCACTGTTTTAAGGTAAAATTTGTGCCAAGACCATGTACTTCACAAGGAGCGACAACCCTTTTTTCCCCTCATTTTACAAATTAGTCAATTAAGATCAGGAAGCTAGAATCATCTAGTTGGACAGTTCTCTTGGCCATTAAGGAAAGAAAATGGTGGAAAAGCTCTTTTCTCATTCGCTGTTAGTACTACAGCTTCTTTTGGTTAAATGTGTTGTTTCATTCCCAAATTTATCTGATAGTTCACTGTATCTGAGATGCACAATAGTTATTTCTTGCCTGGAATACCCAGATGATTCAATAGAACCGTGATTCCTTTATATAGGAAATTAAGATTGTAAAATCAGGTCAGTTAGTTTTTGTTTGTTTACTCTTCTTTATCTTTTTCTCTAAAGGAACATGAGATGATTGTATCAAAAATAATTATTGAATATTTTGATGATAAAATTTCAGTGATGTTTTATTATACTCCTGTATCTTTAAAAAACTTTTTTCCTGAAATTTATTTTTAGGTGTACTTTCTATAGTGTATTTGAGCTCCAAAAGAAGATATTAGTAGTACTAGTTTCATATGGTATTTTCTTCTGTGTCATGAAGATTTGCATTGCCACATACAGTTTTATGTTATTAAGTATGTGTGGTTCTTGCTCCCAATCAAGTTTAAAACTCTTGAAGATTCTGTGTTAAGGTTTTATATCCCTGCTCTATTTTCCCAATAGCCATTTCATAAATAGTTCACTGAGTTGTCCCTTAATCACTTAATTTAGGGAAGGCAACTAGTCTGAAAATATAATTCAAAATACTTTGCTCTAATTCAGTATTTTATAATAACCTATAATGGAAAGGAATCTGAAAAAAACAAAAATACACGTCTATATACACATATATATGTATACACATACATATAACCGAATCACTTAGCTATACACCTGAAACTAACACAGTATTGTAAATCAACTTCAATTAAAAACAATACTTTGCTCTTACAGAGATATTGAGTCGGGGGGAGGGGAATACTGATCATCTAGATTTTAGATGAGTAAAAATATTTCAGTAACAAATTATTATACCCAGGACCACTAAGAGATAACTTTGATTTCTAGTCTGCTGTAGAACAGATTAACGAGCAAAATACTGCATTTGAAACTAATCAACTTTGAGTGTGATTTGTCATGCTGTAGTTTCTGAAAAGTCTTTTCTGTAGTCCTAACTGCTTTTGCACATCTTATACTACAATGTATTTTAAAACCTTAATAATACTTGACTTATAATATTCAAATTAAACTGGAGATATAGATGATAATTATAGGTGACTCTGAAGATAATTGGTTCACGAATTACATAATTAATGATCAATACCTGTTGATTAATAATCCTAATAAAGCTTACTGAAATAGGGTTCAACCCATTTGGAATTTGTGAGTCACAAGTTATTTGTATGTAGGAAGTCATTAGTAGTTGGTACAGAATCATTGCTTCAATTTTGTTTCTGTTTTTAGCTGTAGCGCCAGTTGTACCTGATTTAAGTAGTGACATTGACACAAGTAACTTTGATGACTTGGAAGAAGATAAAGGAGATGAAGAAACATTCCCTATACCTAAAGCTTTTGTTGGCAATCAACTACCCTTTGTAGGATTTACGTATTATAGCAATCGTAGGTAAGTATGCTACCCATTGATATTTGGGGTAGGTACTGACTTTGTTGTAGTCATGTTATTTTCTTAGGGATATCTACAAATCACTTTAAGAACATTTAAAGTAGATTTGGGCTTCCCTGGTGGTGCAGTGGTTGAGAGTCCGCCTGCTGATGCAGGGGACATGGGTTCGTGCCCCAGTCCGGGAAGATCCCACATGCCACGGAGCGGCTGGGCCCGTGAACCATGGCCGCTGAGCCTGTGCGTCCGGAGCCTGTGCTCCGCAACGGGAGAGGCCACAACAGTGAGAGGCCCGCGTACTGCAAAAAAAAAATAAATAAATAAATAAATAATAAAGTAGATTTAATGGTATATAAAGAGATATATTAATATGCCACTTTTCAACAGTGCATTAGATTTCTAATTTCATATTTAATATCTTTCAGACTCATCCATGCTCAGGGTATTGTTTTTCAGAAATTCTTTGCTGAATGCTACCCTATATATCTTCAAGTTACAACAATTAATAGGTCAAGAGATTCTCTTAATACTGATATTTTGGTTAATCGTGTTATCCGAAGAGTTCTGGTTTTATAATACATTTTGGAACAACATACAGTTTTCTAGCATTATCATCACTATATTGATGTTACGAAAGGCCTATAATTTTCAGTTCTTCAAAAATTAAGTGATTCCTCCCTAAAACTACTAAATGAATTATGTTTTATATCATGTAAGGCCTTGTGACCTTGGGCAAATAACTTTCATCTTTTTTATGCCTCCATTTCCTCAAAAATAGGGATGACGGGGATAATAATAACAATATGTGTCTCAGGGTTGTTATAAGGGTTAAGTAAGTCAAAACACAGTAAAACACTTAGAACAATGCTTTGCATGGAGTAAGCACTCAATGTTAGTTACTTTTATCATTAGTATGAGCTAATATTAGTTTTAGTCTTTTCTAATGGACTTCAGATACAAGTTAAACATTTAACATTATTTTCATATGCTGGGCATTCATTCATTCATTCAACAGACATGTTTGACAACCTACTCTTTGTCAGGTATATACTAAGCACCAAGGTGCAGGGAGAAGGATTAATAAGATATAATTATCTTCTTTTGAGATGCTCATATCCTAGTGAGGAAATGGATAAGTTGTACAATGTAGGTTGGCAAGTACTACACGACAGAACTCTAAACAAAATACCATACCAATATATAAAAGTGAACTATATGCACCATTAACTGGGTGTGTTAAATCTACTTGATAAATTTATTTTAAAATATGTATCTCTAATCAAATTATACTCCATTAGAATGGTATTAGATATTTGAATTGCTTGCAGTAATGATTAAATTTGAGGTTATTATAACTAACCTTTTAAAGTGAAGCATCTTGTTATTTTAGTCAAAACTTTTTATGAGGGTAATTCAGTTCAAGCTTAGAAAACAGGAATTCAATTTAGTCTTGCTTTATGAAATTTCTCCAATAATCCAACTGTAAGACAATAATTTTGTTCTTTAGATGTTAGAATACTTTTGTTGTATCACCAAGTAGGTAGTACTTGAGTTTTGACCCCTAGAAAAGAGCAATATTTTAATCCTTCTTCCCTCCCTAATACTCCATGAGTATTACATTGGAGCTTTTTTTTTTTTTTTTTTTTTTTTTTTGCGGTACGCGGGCCTCTCCCGTTGCGGAGCACAGGCTCCGGACACGCAGGCTCAGCGGCCATGGCTCACGGGCCCAGCCGCTCCGCGGCATGTGGGATCTTCCCGGACCGGGGCATGAACCCGTGTCCCCTGCATCGGCAGGTGGACTCTCAACCACTGCGCCACCAGGGAAGCCCCAGAGCTATTTTATATTGAAATACACAGAGAACCTTCAAAGTGGTGTGTTTGCTGCAGCATCCTTTCTTTTTTTTTTCTTCTTTTTAAAAAAATTATATATATATATTTTTAATTTTTAAACATTTTTTTATTTTGGCTGCACTGGGTCTTAGTTGCAGCATGCGGGATCTTCATTGTGGCATGCAGGCTTCTTAGTTGCGGCATGCGAATTCTTAGTTGCAACATGCATGTGGTATCTAGTTCCCTGACCAGGGATCAAACCCCGGCCCCCTGCATTGGGAGCACGGAGTCTTACCCACTGGACCACCAGGGAAGTCCCTAAATTTTATATTTTTATCAATTATTCTCTGGCTTGGTTTCTGAAACACTCAAGGTGTTGATATAAACACCCCCCAGTGTTTCTGGATTTTCTGTAATAGAGTTCAGCAGTTAATTACTTTTTCTGCACAAAAGTAATTAATTTCTCTGCACAAAGGTAATCTTGAATTAAATAAGCATTATATATATATATATATTCTTTGTACTATTTATCCATTGTAATACACTAGATTATGTTCCGTGAGTTCTCCTTGTATTCATGTGTTTCATATCCCAAACTAATTTCTGAATTTCTTAAAAGTAGAAATTGTAGTCTGTTCTTAAATATCACCACCTTATTGAGTAATATAGTGTTTAGTCATTGTTTCTTACATGTTTGGTTGGAGGTATGGTTGCTCTTAATAAAGAAAGAATCAGCAAAATATTAATTACCCTTACTGTAATATGTAAGTATAATTTTGAATTGCATGAAATTAAAAACTTCTGAAATTCTTACTTCTGAAATCCAAACATACAAGAACAGAGATCTTTACTGTTGACGTATAGCTGAGTTATAAACATTTTAAAAACAGCCTTAAACTTTTAGCTATATTCCTAATAATCTAACACCTCTTTCATAAAAAGTTTACCTAAATGACCAGATTCTATATGAAAGCAACAATATAATATGAAAAAGAACCTTGAAAGGAAAAAAAAGATAAGAAGTGGAAGAATGAATGGACGTGTACATTGGTATCCTTACATTTCCATGACTGTATTCAGAGAACTTTATGTTACTAACCTTGCAGAAGGCTAAACATAAACTTTACTTATATAGCATATTATATTTAGAAGATAAACCAGAGATCAAATAGTCTGATCTATCTAATTCAGATTCTACTGGTGTTGCTGTATGCTTTTATTTATATCACATAATGCAGAATCTCACACTGAATTTCTGAGGCACTTTATAGTCAATGGAATTAAATTGCACTATACCTAGGAGTTGTCATTTGTTATATGACCTTTTCTCTACAAACCTGCTACATAGCCCTTGTTATTGTCTCCTGAATATTTGATTCTGTGGTTGATCTGAATAATTTTCCAAGAGAAACATGGGAAATGACATATTTTCCTGCTGTTTCTTTTAGAGCACTGCTATATATATGTTCATGGTACTTAAAGGACACTTGATTATCTTCTGTTTCTCACTATGAATTAATTATTTCTAGTGTGTTAACAACTGCCCCATAACAGCTGTGAAGTATACTGTAGCTATTTGATCTCTTTTTGAGGGAGCTCTACTGGTTAACCAAGGTGGTAACTGTAGTGGTGATGTAGATGTAGTAATAGTGGTAGTCATAGAATGGTAAAGGAAGTAGCAGAAGTATCTTACCTTTACCTAACATTTTTGATTGTGTAGAAAAAATTTTTATATGATCTGTTTATATCTGTTTGGTAATCTGATAAGATGTCTAAAGAAGACCTCTGAAGATCACTAATATCTTGTATTTGTATGTAATTCTAACTTTATATTGAATTTAACAAACTCTGCAAGGCTTAGAGTCACAGAAGATTAGCAGGACATCTTCAGAACTTTGGTTCTGTTATTTCAACCACTTACACAAAAACTCTTAACTTTTTTGCCCAGAAAAGCAATATCATTCTTTGTGGCCATGCCGCGCAGCTTACGGGACCTCAGTTCCCCGACCAGGGATTGAACCTGGGCCACGGCAGTGAAAGCGCTGAATCCTACCCACTGGACTGCCAGGGCACTCCCCGGCAATATCATTCTTGACTGAAGGATAATTGGGGGCAGTGGGGAGGAATTGTGCACATGTCTGTAGAAGTCAACAATTCTTTATTCCTGATTCTAAATCCAAAAGCTCTAAAAACTAAAAGTTTTTTAGTGATTTGTTTGGTGGCAAAACCTGCCATAACCTGCTCTCATGGCCAAAAACCTAATCTGAACTAAGTTGAGACTATTTTATGGTTTTTATTTATTCTCTTTGGTATGAATATTCATATATTTTGCTGCAGGAATATTAAGGTATATGATTACAGAGTGCTGCTTCAGACCTAACTGGGGGTTTTATTTAATATATGTATCATTTCTGTGTTATGTTTCTAAAATAAAGAATTAAGAACCTGCACTCAATTTTTAAAAGCAGAGCAAGTACAAAAGATAGGCATATAGTATTTGTTACTGGTTGTTACTAGATATTAAAGAGTTTTTTGTTTTCTTTTAAAAACTATTTTCTTCCTAGATACTTATCTTCAGCAAATCCTAATGAAAACAGAACTAGCTCTAATGTGGATAAAAGCTTGGTAGGTATTTTCTTATTGTTATTATTTTAAAAGTTGTTTTGTGGATAATGTATTTTGTATGCATGATACTAAGTAAATATGCATTGCTTCAGAAAATGTAGTTAGTGATTTTAAATTTTTATAGCACTTTTTATCTACTGTTTCCTCTCTTGTTTGATTTCTTACCTGAATATCAAATGGGATATTATATGTGGAGGCAGTTAGTAAACTATACATTGCTACACAGATTGACAGAGGTGGTCTTTTTAGTCTTTGGAATTAGGAATTTATGATAAATCAGTGTATCAGTAAGAGTCTTGACAGGGAAACAGATGGCACATTCAAAAAATTTAAATGAGAGTTTTTGTGTGTGTGTGTGCTAAAATTTACATAACACAAAATTTACCATTTTACCATTTTTATGTGTACGGTTCAGTGACATTAAGCACCCTCACGTTGTTGTCCAGTCATCACCACCATCATCTCCAGAACTTTTTCTTCATGCCAGACTAAAATTTTGTGCCCATTAAAGTCTGCATTCCACTCTCCCTTCAACCCCTATTAACTATTATCCTTACTTTCTGTCTCTATGAATTTGACTATTCTAGGTACCTCATGTAAGTGAAATCATACAGTATTTGACTTTTTGTGATTGGCTTATTTTTCTTAATGTCCTTAAGGCTCAGGCATGTTGTAGCATGTATCAGAATGTCATGCCTTTTTAAGGCTTAATATATTCTGTTATATGCATATACCAAATTTTGTTTATTTATTAAATGAAGAGAGTTTAATGAAGGGACTATTAATGGTGCTATGCATAGGATCAAGGGGAGCAATAAATAAAGAGAGCTAAAGCAGCCATTGATTGACAGCAGTGGGAAGCCATTTCCCTTAGTCTGAAGGGACAAGGAGAGACAAATCTTGTTACCACAGCTCAGAGAGAATGCGTAGAATCATGAAAGAGGAGCATAGAACATAGAGCAGTGCCAGAGCCATGGTAAGGCAAGAAGAGTGTGAGGAGAACGGATATTTCATTTCTCCCAACTGATTTTCGGCTGGTGTCTCCTGAATGCTGAAGCGAAGCTTAAAATCATAGGACAACAGAGCCCAGTCAATGCACTCTGTAAATTTGAAGGCAGAGAAGGTCAGAGGATGGGTCTTCAAGGCTGGAAGGGAGAGGTGGCAAATGGAGAATAACTAGTACAGTGAGCATCTTCTAATTTGACCACTGAAAAGTGAATTCCTGTACGAAGTGAATATTAGAGACATGAGTTCTTTTTATTGTTAGAACAGCTCATGTTCATGAGACAGAGGATTAAAATATTTTCTGTTAGCTTACATTGAGAAGGTCCTTTTGGGTTAACCAGGACTTTTCTTAAATATACCAGAAATAATTATCTGGCCATCCTCAGAGCATTCTTTGAGCTCTTTGTGTGCTATAGCCTCCATATTTGTAACTGAGATGAGGTGTAGGCAGCAATCATTTTTAAAAGCTGACAGAATTCTTCTTTCTCCTTCATATATTTACTCTTAAATGTGAGAGAACATATGGTGGGAAGGGAAAGTGAGAAAAAGGGGAATGAACTATGCGAGTACTGGTTAGCTGTTATGGCCATTTTTCTCTTTTAAATTCTCATCCCATTAGAGCTATTTGCCAAAAAATATAGCTAATAGGGGCTCAAAAATCTTCAAAATTAAAGCACATTTGACCTGGAGATGGTGACAATAAGGAGCTGCCATAACCCCGCTCTGACTGTATTACTTACCTGTAAGTTTAGAGCTACATTAGGACTTAAAAAATAATTCAGTGGAATCCTGTTTTCTTTGGGCTGATCTTGTTCAATGGTGACTGCCATAAGTTTCTGTCAGTGGCTTTTATCTTTTACTCTGGTTAAGATCACAGGGGAAGAAGAAAACGCTTGTGTGCCTACTATTTCTGTTAACCTAGAACTAAGTACAAAAATCAACTAATTTAATTTTCAACTCTTCCCTGAAAGCCTTCTAGCAGAGATGCTAGTGAACAACTTTGCAGTTGCCAAATATGATGAATATTTTTCATTCCGTATCTTATTTTTCTTTTTGCTGCATTTGACACTGACCAGTCCTTCCTCCTTGGAACTTTAAGAACCTTCATGTTCTCATTATTTCCTTCTTTTTCTCTTTCTACCTCTGGATTTTATTTTCAGTCCTCTTTGCAGGATCTCCTCCCTTTCTCTCTTCCCCCAACCCCATAATTATTAAGTGTTTCTCAAGATAGTTCTGATCTTGGCTCTCTGCTCATTATCTGTAGTTAATCTCATGTGTGTCTAGCTTGCTCCTCTGAACAACATACCCGAATCTTTTCTCTCTCTCTGACTGGACTTCTCTTCCTGCACATCTTTCAGACACTTCAACCTAGGCCAAAGCCTAACTCACACTTCTCCTCTCTCCATCCCCTCACCAGCAGTTCTTTTTGTGTCACCCATCTTTTGTAATGCTACTCTGTTCTTATTTCTAATCAGTTGCTGGGTTATAAATTCTGCCTTTTGACTGACACAGTTATCCATCTCCTCTTCATTTCTACAGCTTCTGCCTTATATCACACCTATATACTCTTTTTGCCTGAACTGTCTATTAATTGGTTGTTTAGTCTAGAATTTCTCTGCTCTCTAACCTATTCACCTTATTACCGAAGTGATGTTTCTAAAATGCCAATACTCTGTCATTTCCCCTTTTAAAGTGTTTATAGGTTAAAGTGCCCAACTCCTTTTCTGCATACAAGGATCATAGTCCCACTTGCCCTTTCAGATTTTATGTGATTTGTTCTCCCTGTTATGTTCTTTGCTCTGCCTAGACTTGATTTCTTCCCATTATTCAATCATGTTTTCTTTCTCTCTACTCATTCATTTTAGCTAAAATGCATTCCTTCTTTCACTTCCTCTGCTTGGTAAATACCTCTCTTATAGGTCTCATCTCAAACATTCCATCTTCAAGGCAGAATTAGATGTGACCTCTTCTCTTCTTCAGTACACCTTATGTATAATTTTATTAGTACCTACCACATTGTATTATAATATTTTGTGTATATGTCTGGGTTATTGTAGGTTCTTTTCACCCTCCTATTCCCCTGTGCCCCACTATCAAACTATTAGCTTCATGAGAACGGGGACCAAATCTTTTTAATTTTTGTGTTACTAATGCCTACCACAGCACCTGACATATTAGTAGGTGTTGGAAAAAAAATGCTTGTTAAATTAATAATAAAGGGCTTCCCTGGTGGCGCAGTGGTTGAGAGTCCGCCTGCCGATGCAGGGGACATGGGTTCGTGCCCCCGTCTGGGAAGATCCCACATGCCGCGGAGCGGCTGGGCCCGTGAGCCATGGCCGCTGAGCCTGCGCATCCGGAGCCTGTGCTCCGCAACGGGAGAGGCCACAACAGTGAGAGGCCCGCGTACCGCAAAAAAAAAAAAAAATTAATAATAAAAGTTTCAGATAGAAAGGAAAAAGGTAAGATTGGATCAGATAACTCCCTTGTAAACAGGTATAAAATGGTAATATAAACTTGCTATTTTAAAATTCTCTATGAATATTCTTACTAGAATAAGTTTTTGTTGTTTTTAATTAAAGCAGGAAAATTTGCAAAAAACAATTTATAAGCTGGAAGAACAGTTGCATAATGAAATGCAGTTAAAAGATGAAATGGAGCAGAAGTGCAGGTGAGAATATACTTTATGTTTTTCACATTAAAAGTTGTATAGCAAATGCTGATTTTAAAACTTGTACTCTATAAACCCTTGAAAGTAGATGGAAGTAAGGCAGAGATGTAAAGATTGCTATTGATATACATTCAGTGAAGAATATTCACTTAATGCCTGGTTTATTGATTTTGTCTCACATTTTAATTAGCTGACAAAAAGGGAAAATTAGTTTACATTAAATAAGATGCGTTCTAAAGTGTAGCTGTTTTTGAAGATTAAAATTCACTAAATTTTCGGTGCAGACACTCTTTTTAATTTCCACTATGGGTCGCTATAGCAGTATTTTTTTCAGAATTTTTTTCCTATGAGTCTAAATTTAATAAGAGCATATATATTTACGAAAATATAAAATGATCAAGATAATTTAAAATAACCTAGCATAATGCTTAGTTACTTATTAATTACAAACAATAACACTTTATTATATTGTTAGTAGATAGTATTGAATAAATGAAAAACAGGTAACAGATTAAGTATTCAAAAAAATGGAATTGAGAAAATTGGCAATTTTGTGAGTGGGGGAGAGGAAACAAGTAAACTGCTCACTACCTACAGTTCCTTATAGATTAAATAGTTAAGCATCTAATATAAGCTTTTTTTAGAAAAGCACTTTAAGGAAATAATTAACTGAGCCCAGTATTTGGAAGGAATTTCTAGGTATAAAACATAGAAATAAGGAGAGGAAATGGATAGATATTATTACATAAATGTTGAACAGTTTCTATTAAAATTAAAAGGCAAATGACAAATTAGTGGTAGTGGTGGTGGTAGGGATCAATTTAAGGAGGAAATAAGAGTGGCCAAAGTGGCCAATAATCATACGAAAATGGGTGTGTGTGTGGTGGGGGGGTAGCCTGAGATGAAACTGGGAAGGTCGACAGAGTCTAGATCTTAAAACACTGTCTTTGAAAAGCTAAGAAATTTGGGATTTATCCTAAGGGTGATGAAAAAACATTAAAAGTTATTAAACTTAAAAGTAAAACAAAAGATCAAATTTGCTTTTAAAAAAGAACTCCCTGGTTAATTACACAGCATTTGACATTTATTCACCTAAATGAGAATGAGGGAGGAAGATGAGTCAAGGAGGATTCCCAGGCGGAGTGCTTTACTTGGGACAGGAGAAGAGAAGCAGATTGGTATTGTGGGAGGGGCCGCCGGGCAGAGGGAATTCATTTAGCTTTGGACATGCTGAATGAGCTATTTGGTAAGACATCCATGTGAAACGTTGCATGTACAGATTTGAAGCTCAGAAATAGGTTTAGAGCCCCAAAAATGAATTGTGATGGAGATAATAATACACTTTCAGTTTATCTCAGATTTTTGCCCAAGTTGCCAAGTGGTGCATTTACTGCTTTATATATGCCACCTTTCCCTTCATTTACTTACTCTTATATTAAAGGTTAAATGGTTAATCTTTGTGAAGTAGCAAGTATTGCATGAGGGAATTCAGGGATCCTTAATCTAGGATCCATAGACCTCTCCTAAAGCATCCATGGATGGAATTCAAGGTCCTTAAACTTGGGTGACAGAAGTGAATCTTTTCTGTAACCTTTAGCTGAAATTCAGCATTTTCTTTAATTATGAACACAGTGAATAATCCACAGTTATTAGCAGTAGCTGTGAATTTTTTATTACCGATAGAAATCACAAATATTATCTTAGAATGCAGTTGTTATTTATCTCTAAATACCGTTTATGCTCATTACTACTTTAAAATTACTGCTGCTAGATCTTATTTAATATATTAATAAAATGCATATATTAGTGAATCATACTTTTTTAAAAAAAGGTTATGACTGTATTTCAGTATAATTTTGGTTTCTTTTAATCCTATGTATTTTATTTTATGCTTTTAAAATATTATTCTGAGAAAATGCCATAGGCTTCACCAGACTGACTGCCAAAGGGATCCACAGTACACACAAGAAAGGTTAAGAAATCTTAGCTAAATGGAAAAGTAAGGAATGTGGTGTTTCACCCCAAGCTATAAAAAGTAAATATATCTATAATCTATATTGCTTTTGCTTTTACAGAACTTCAAACATAAAACTCGACAAGATAATGAAAGAATTGGATGAAGAGGTACTTTTTGTTTTCTTATCAGAAGTTTTCCTTTTTGAGACTTTTTCCCTCTTTCAGATTGTTTTCTGAGAAGATTATATTTGAACTTTATAGGTTGCAATACAGAACAGGACCAAAGAATTATGATGAAAGCCTCACTTTGGAGCTGCAGGTTTAAGTGAAATTAGATTATACTTTAGTTTCTTTTGTGTGGTTTTATTCTAGAACCATGTTGAAATTTTAGTACATAAATTTCAGTTCAGTGGTTCTTAATAGTTGAATTTGTCTGTCTCTTTCTGCTACAGTTCCAGATTCAATTTTTGATCTGTTGCTCCTTTCTCACCTTTCAACTATTAAGAACCACTGAACTGAAATTTATGTACTAAAATTTCAACATGGTTCTAGAATATGGGTAAACACACTACACTCTCCTTCTCCTCTTAAGTTTTTTTATGTTACAGTTGAAGCAGAAATTACGGCATTGTCTAATGTGGTTCTCCATGTATATAGAAGAAATTTTTAAGACAATTATAAATGGGTATAAAGGGAGGTAAGGTTTTACACTTTAATCAAACTGGTAATATGCCAACACTAGTAATATAATGTAGTACCTAGAGCAGCCACTGATAAAAATTATACAAAGAGATACACTTAAAAACACTAGTAAATCAAATAGAATTCCAAAAAATGTTCAAGTAACCTACAGAAAGACAAGAAGGAAAACATGGGACAAAACGAAATGGGAGGCTTAACTCTAACATATCAGTAATTATATTAAATGTAAATTAAATGCAACATCAATTAAGATAGATTGTCAGAGTAGCTTTTTTAAAATTACCTACCTGTATGCTGTCCAGCAGAAACTCTCTTCAAATGTAACAATATAGCCAAGTTAAAAGTAAGAAGATGGAAAAATACATCATGTAAGCATTAGCAAAAAGAAGGCAGCAATGGCAATATTGATATCAGGTGAAGTAGACTTTAGGACAAAGAAAATTACCAGGGGCAGAGGGACATTGCAGAATGACAAAAATGTCAATCCTCTGAGAAGACATAACATTCCTAAATTTGTATTCATCAAACAGAAGAGCTACAAAATATGTGAAGCAAAAGCTGATAAAACTGAAAGGAGAAGTAGACAAATCTGCGATTACTGTTGGAGACTTTTTAAATGCCACTTTCTAGACAGAGGATCAGCAAACATATAGGAGAACTCAGCCACACCATCAGCCAATAGGATCTATTCAACATTTGTAGACCCCTCCACCCAGCAACAGCAAAGGACACATGTTTTTCGAGCACTCAAGAAACACACACCAAGATAGACCACATCCTAAGCAAACTTCTCCAGATTTCAAAGAATTAAAATCATACAGAGTGTGTTCTCTGACCAAACTGTGACCAAACCAGAATGAATAACAGAAAAGTATCAGGCAAATCTACAAACACGTGGAACCTAAACAACACAGTTCTAAATAATCCATAGGTCAAAGAGTCTCAAGGGGAATGAAAAAATACATTGGAATGTTAATTATATCTCATAAAGTTATTTTTCAAAGTTATGGATCTTCACCTTTTAAAAATATTTGAGGGCTTCCCTGGTGGCGCAGTGGTTGAGAGTCCGCCTGCCAATGCAGGGGACACGGGTTCGTGTCCCGATCCGGGAAGATCCCACATGCCGTGGAGCGGCTAGGCCCGTGAGCCATGGCCACTGTGCCTGTGCGTCCGGAGCCTGTGCTCTGCAACGGGAGAGGCCACAACAGTGAGAGGCCCGCGTACGGCAAAAATAAATAAATAAATAAAAATATTTGAACAATGAAAATGAAAATAATACATCAAAATTTGTGGGATGCAGCTAACATAGTACTCTAAGGGAAATGTATACACTAAATGTTTACATTAGAAAAGACGAGAAGTCTCAAATCAGTTATCTAAGCTCCTACCTCAGGAACCTAGAAAAAGAAGAGCAAAATAAACCCAAAGCAAGGAGAAGGAAGGAAAAATAAAGAGCAGAAGTCAGTGGAATTGAAAACAGAAAAATAATAGAGAAAATCAGTGAAAATAAAAACCCAGCTGCTTGGAAAGATCAACAAAATTGACAGTCCTCTAGCAAGATTGTCAAAGGAAAGAAGGACACAAATGATCAGTATCAGGAATAAAACAGAACATATTCCTACAGACTCTACAGATATATAAAAAAAAAAAAATCTTAAGGAAATACTATAAACAGTTCCAAACGAGTAAGTGTAATATTTAGGTGAAATGGACTAATTCCTCCAAAAATACAAACTGCCACAACTCACACAATGTGAAATACATTATTTGAATAGCCCTATATAACTATTAAAGTGAATTCATAATTTAAAAGCTCCCCCAAAATTAATCTTCAGGACAGATGGTTTTACTAGAGAATTCTACCCAGTGTTTTTTTAAGATTTTTTTTTTTTTGATGTGGACCATTTTTAAAGTCTTTATTGAATTTGTTAAAATATTGCTTGTGTTTTATGTTTTTGTTTTTTGGCCCCAAGACATGTGGGATCTTAGCTCCCTGACCAGGGATCGAACCCCGCACCCCCTGCATTGGAAGGGGAAGTCTTAACCACTGGACCGCCAGGGAAGTCCCTATCAAGTGTTTTAAGAAGAATTAACACCAATTCTACACTCTCTCTTCTAGAAAATATAAAAGAAGGGAACATTCCCCAGTGAATTTTATGAGGCTAGAATTACCAAGATACCAGAGTCTAGCAAAGACAGTACTACAAAGAAAACTATGCATCAGTATCCCTCAATCATGGCCAGCTTATTTTTGACCAAGGTGCAAAAGCAATTCAGTGGAGGAAGGATAGTCTTTTTAGCAAGTGGTGCTGGAGCAATTAGGTATTCATAGGCCAAGATAGGGACCTCAACCTCAGTCTCACATCTTATGCAAACATTAACTTAAAATAGACCATAGATTTAAACAGGGACATAAAAAATATAAAACTTCTAGGGAAAAAATAGGGGAAAGTCCTTGGGACCTGCAACTCGGTGAAGAGTTACACATTACACCACAATTATGATCCATATAAGGAAAAAAATTCAATAAATTGGACTTCATCAAAACTTGCTCTGTGAAAGACCCTGATAAGAGGGTGAAGATCTGTAGACTGGAAAAATGAACTGTCGTTACACACAGCAACTTGGATGGATCTCAAGGATATTTTGTTGAATGTAAAAAGCTAATCTCAAAAGGTCCACACTGTATGATTCCATTAATATAACATTTTCAAAATGGCAAAATTATACAGATGGAGGACCTCCTGTTGGTTGCCAGGGATATAGGTGGTGGGAGAAGTGAGGGATGCATGTGGCTATAAGTAGTGGCTGGAAGGAGATCATTGTGCTGATGGAACAGTTCTGTGTCTTGATTGTGGTGGTGGTTACATGCATCTACACATGAGATAAAATGACATCGAACTACACATGCATGCTTTATACCAATATCAATTTCCTGATTTTGTTATTGTACCAGTGTTAATAATGTAACTATTAGGGGAAACTGACTGGTAGGGTACATGTACTGTCTTTGAAACTTCTGAAATGTAGAATTTCAAATTTCAAAATTTAAAAATGAAAAAATAAAAGAATGATAAAATCTTACAATTGGAAAGATTTTGGATGATCTCTGTCAAATTTTACTAAATTTCTCTGACAGCATCTTACTTAAAAGATGGATTTCACTTAAAAATGGAAAAGCCCAGAAAAGCACGCACTGTAAAGGAGGTTTGTCCAGTGTGGAGTCTTAAAGATAAAAATGAAGCATCAAAAGCAGAATATGCTGATAGTGGTAACTCAGAAACAGAAGATAAATTTTTTTAAGTTGTGGAATTTGGAGTATTTTTTTTCTTTAACCCTCCCCTCCCCTTAGTTTCATTTTCTAAAATAAATATTTCTTTCATTACTCTTTAATATGCATTAGTAGGTACATACATAGAACATCTTAAGAAAGGTAAGTTGTTACAGAGATTGGGAGGGGATTAAGGGAGACCTCATACAGGGACTGGTGAACTTATTATAAACACTGTAACCTTTGGTATCATTTGAGTTTTGCACCATTTAATTATCAAATATGTAGTTATCTGATTCCTTTTATATTTCATGTCTTAAAGTTTAGGATTGTAAATAAACCAAAATATTGGTAATATAATACAGTGTGTTCATCTTAATGTGTTTGAATACAATGTGTTCGACCTTCAGACTGACAAGATTCGTAGGGTTTTTTATACTCAAGGATTTTTTTAAATCTTTGAAAATTTTGTATGTCTAGTTAAAATAAGGGGATTCTCACTGT
Source organism: Tursiops truncatus (assembly GCF_011762595.2). Taxonomy (NCBI): domain Eukaryota; kingdom Metazoa; phylum Chordata; class Mammalia; order Artiodactyla; family Delphinidae; genus Tursiops; species Tursiops truncatus. Next base: position 37,631,673 of record NC_047046.1, on the reverse strand, counting down.
TTTCTTCTAAGGCAAGCTAATTCTAATATTAGAAAGTTGTTGTTGTTAGGAAGTATTATCTGATTTTGAAACCAAAATATCTATCTTAAGTAATTGTGTACTTTTTAAAAAAAGAACAGAGTATTCCCTTGAATAAATGAGGAGTATTAATTGTAGTGGTAACTTTTCTCATAATTTAGGGGAATCAAAGAAGAAACCTAGAATCTACAGTGTCTCAGATTGAGAAGGAGAAAATGTTGCTACAGCATAGAATTAATGAGTACCAAAGAAAAGCAGAACAGGAAAATGAGAAGAGGAGGAATGTAGAAAATGAAGGTAAATTGTTACTTCCTTTGAAAAACACTGGAATTTCTAACACTATCTTGAGGTCTTCATCTTGAGGTTGTTTTAAATTTAGTGCCTGTCATATATTTTTGAAGCCACAGTCCTAAGACACCTCATGAGCTAAATACCCGTGTCCCAAAATTTATTTATAACATATTAGATTCAGTAGTAATGTTTTAGCTAGAGTACTGATTTTTATCCTTGGGTGTATATTGGAATTTCTTGGGAAACTTCAAAGAAAACTAATGCCTAAACTTCAGAAATTCTAATTTAATTGATCTAGACATGTAGACTGGGCATTGGTATTTTTAATAAGCTCTCTAGGCACTTCTAACAAGTAGCCATATTTTAGAACAACAAGACTAGAATTTTTGATATTAGTGTTACAAATTTAAAATAGCTTTCTACATCCTTTGATCCAGTGATTTCACTTCTAGAAATTTATTTCACATATACTTGTGCACATGTATACTGATATAGAAACAAAGCTATTCATTTTAGAATTGTTTAAAATGGCAAAAATTATAAACAATGTAAATGTAATCAGTGGTATAATAAATTTTAGTATATATGGTAGAATACTATGCATTTTATAAAAGAATAAAGTATCTCTTGGGCTTCCCTGGTGGCGCAGTGGTTAAGAATCCGCCTGCCAATGCAGGGGACATGGGTTCAAGCCCTGGTCTGGGAAGATCCCACATGCCGCGGAGCAACTAAGCCCGTGAGCCACAACTACTGAAGCCCATGCTCCTAGAGCATGTGCTCTGCAACAAGAGAAGCCACCTCAATGAGAAGCCCGTGCACCGCAACGAAGAGTAGCCCAACTAGAGAAAAGCCCTCGCACAACAATGAAGACCCAAAGCAGCAATAAATAAATTAATTAATTAATTAAAAAAAAAAGAATTTAGGGCTTCCCTGGTGGTGCAGTGGTTGGGAGTCCACCTGCCGATGCGGGGGGCGCGGGTTTGTGCCCCGGTCCGGGAGGATCCCGCGTGCCGTGGAGCGGCTGGGCCCATGAGCCATGGCTGCTGGGCCTGCATGTCCGGAGCCTGTGCTCCGTGGCGGGGGTGGGGGGCCACAACAGTGAGAAGCCCGTGTACCGCAAAAGGAAAAAAAAAAAAGAAAAAAAAAATTTAAAAATATTTTTTAAAACAGAATAAAGTATCTCTTTATAAACTTATAAAAGAATCTCTAAAATGTATCTTACCAAAAAAAGTATAGATTGTTTAAAACAAAATTGCTTATCTATATATGTTTAAGTGTGTGTGTGTGTGTAGATGTGCATGTGAAAACATATATATATATATATATATTTGTGTTTTTATATATTAGGGTATGGATACACAGACTATCTTAGGAAGGATATGCAAGGAATTAGTAATAGTTGTTGCTGGGGAGGAGAGCCAGAGGGGCTGGGAGACGACGTGAAGGGAGAAAGACTCATGCTATACTATACACCATTTGGTACCTTTTGAATTTTGAAGCATTTTATTTAGTTAGTTAGTTACATCTTTATTGGAGTATAATTGCTTTACAGTGTTGTGTTTCTGCTGTATAATAAAGCGGATCAGCTATATGTATACATATATCCCCATCCCTCCTCCCCCGTGAGCCTCCTTCCCACCCTCCCTATACCATTCCTCTAGGTTGTCAGAAAGCATCGAGCGGATCTCCCTGTGCTATGTGGCTGCTTCCCACTAGCCATCCATTTTACATTTGGCAGTGTATATATGTCAATGCTACTCTCTCCCTTCGTCCCAGTTCCCCCCCGCCACCCCACCCTGTGTCCTCAAGTTCATTCTGTATGTCTGCGTCTTTATTCCTGCCCTGCCACTAGTTGAACCATTTTAAAAATAATTGAACTAATCAAAGATTTGTACTATTCAAAAATAGGTAATATTTAAAATTAGCTTTATATAATTTCACTAATAGATTAACCTTTATGAAAGGAATAAAAGAATTTAAAATATTACAGCAGTGGAAACATCTGTTTTTGCATTCTGTATTATAAAACAGTGCTCTACTTTTTGATAAATTTAAAATGTAGGTACTTCCAAGTTGGAATATGGACCTAATATAGCTGACTTTTATGGCCTAAGACCAAATTTCATTTTTTAAAAGGGATTTATATGTTTCCTCTATGAAAACTTACATATTATTCCTTCATTTTCTAGTTTCTACATTAAAGGATCAGTTGGAAGACTTAAAGAAAGTCAGTCAGAATTCACACCTTGCTAATGAGAAGCTGGCACAATTACAAAAGCAGGTAAGTTTTTGGAGTGAGGTTTTTTTTTTTTAAATCAAAATTTAAGTTTGATTGTGTTTTGATAAAAAACTATTTTCTTGCTCTCTTTTTTAATTAGCTAGAAGAAGCCAATGACTTACTTAGGACAGAATCAGACACAGCTGTAAGATTAAGGAAGAGTCACACCGAGATGAGTAAATCAATTACTCAGCTAGAGTCCCTGAATAGAGAATTGCAGGAGAGAAATAGAATTTTGGAGAATTCCAAGTCACAAATGGACAAGGATTATTACCAGCTGCAAGCTGTATTAGAAGCTGAACGAAGAGACAGAGGTCATGATTCTGAGATGATTGGAGACCTACAAGGTAATATTTTTTCTTACTCTGGTAAAATAGACATAAAATTTACTGTTTTAGCCATTTTTAAGTATACCGTTCAGTGGCATAAAATACATTCACATTGTCATGCAACCATCACTACTGTCCATCTCCAGAACTTTTTTTATCATTCCAAACTAAAAAATCTATACCCATTAAATCTATACCCCATTTCCCACTCTCCCCAGCCCCTGGTAACCACCATTCTACTTTATGTCTCTGAATTTGACTACCTCATAGAAGTTATTATTTATCCTTTTGTGTCTGTCTTATTCCAGTTAGCTTAATGTCTTCAAGTTTCATCCATGTTGTGGCATGTATCAGAATTTCTTTCCTCTTTAAGGTTGTATACTGTTCCATTGTATTTATACCATATATACCACATTTTGTTTATCAATGGAAGGTAATTTTTTTAATTTATATTTTATTTTTAATTGTAGCTAAAAACATAAAATTTACCATCTTAATTTTTAAGTATGTAAGGTAATATATTTTTGATCATATTGTCCTCATAAAGAAAATGACCTTGGCCCCCATACACTGTTGGTGGGAAGGTAAATTGTGCAGCCACTCTGGAAATTGCCAAGATAGGGAAACAACCTAAATGTCCATCAACAGACGAAAGGATAAAGAAGATGTGGTATATATATACTACAGAATATACTACTCAGCTATTAAAAAAAAGAATGAAATTTTCCCATATGCAGCAACATGGATGGACTTGGAGAGCATTATGCTAAGCGAAATAAGTCAGAGAAAGACAAATACTGTATATCACTTATATGTGGAATCTAAAAAGTACAGCAAACTAGTGAATATAACAGAAAAGCAGGCTCACAGATATAGAGAACAAACTACTGGTTACCAGTGGGGGGAGGGGCAATTAAGAGGTACAAACTACTAGGTATAAAATAAGCTACAAGGATATATTGTACAACCTGGGGAATATAGCCAATATTTTATAATAGCTGTAAATGGAGTATAACCTTTAAAAATTATGAATTACTATATAGTACACCTATAATTTATATAATATTGTACATCAGCTATACTTCAATAAAAAAGAAAGTGACCTTGCTAATACTGGAAATGGTTAGCATTCTTTCTGTTTCAGGATAATTTGTATCAAATTGTAATTTCTTCACTCTCTCAGGCACCCTTGTGATGGAGGTAATGTGAATATTTCCAATTTTACAGCCAGTTACTCAAAAGTTAATTTTTTTTTTTTTTTTTTTTTTTTTGGGGTACGCGGACCTCTCACTGTTGCGGCCTCTCCCATTGCGGAGCACAGGCTCCGGACATGCAGGCTCAGTGGCCATGGCTCACGGGCCCAGCCGTTCCACGGCATGTGGGATCTTCCCGTACCGGGGCATGAACCTGTGTCCCCTGCATCGTCAGGCGGACTCTCAACCACTGCGCCACCAGGGAAGCCCTGAAAACTTAATTTTTAAAAGTGCCCAATTCACAAAAGTCTTACTCAAAGTGGAACTAACCAGGCAGAGAAGATTATCACTATTAAAACCTGGGAATTCCTCATGCATTGTTGGTAGAAATAGAAATTAAACTGCAGAAAGGGAATCCCATTGCAAATAAAGAATTCGGTACTTGGAAAGGTTAGGACTAGAGATATCAGCAGCCTTTGTGGTCTTAAAGTTTCCTTTTAGACTCACAAACTGTTCATGGTAATAAAATCATTTTGTTTTCAACAAGATTCCTGGCTTCCACTTCTCACATTTTTTTCTGTTTCTGTCAGCATCAGCATCCATACTACCTAATCAAAACAGATATGCATGGAAGTTGCCAGATCTTTCAGGGAAAATTAGGGGGTGGGATAGTCCATTTTAACCTAAGTCACAGGATGTGAACATAGTTTGGGGTCTCATGGGGCTTGATGATTAGCTGTAATTCTGTGGAGAGAGGTCGGGGTCAGTTTTTGGACTTTGGAAACAAATAAGGATCTCCCATTCGTTCTTAGCTGAGGAGTGCTCTGCAATCTTATTTCTCAGGGACTAGGCTTAAAATAGATCTGAATATAACCAAGAAAGTATCCTCATTATATATATTAGAAAAAGCCTCATACTCCACTTCCTTAAATTGCTTCTCTAGGCCTCTTCATATACAGCTTATTAGCTGTGTGCAGGTCACTTCTTCTGCTTTATTTATAAACCAAGAAGATTAGGTGACCCCTATAAATTCTTTCAATTCTAAAATTCTTTAAGTCTGTGATTTTCCAGATAACGCTGAGCTTGAAGTGCTTGCTTTCAAGGACGAGACCATCATTATGTGTTCATCAACAATGGTTTTAACTGACTCTGTTGTTTAGATATTGGTGAAGTTAAGGAAGATTCATAGCATGACCTATTGTTGATGTTTATCCTTTTTCAATGCTTTCTTTAAGGTTTATTTTTTAATTTAAATGTGAATCAAAGTTCACACACATTAAAAAGCACAAAACTTATATGAGCCTCAACATACAAGGTGCATTGTGGTAAAACATGCACACACGCAAACATAAAATTTTTACGTTGATTTTTTTATGGTTCTTAAGACATTTCAGATCCCTCAGGTATAAATTTCTCATAGTTTGGGAGGCTAGCCTTGTGGCACAGTAACAATTGTTGCCTAGTTGAATGCTCTCCATGTACACTATTGAGCAGAAGCTTCTTCATGTGTTTGGGAAATGACTTACCAAATATAATTGGATAGTATATACTTTAGGTTTTGTGGGCCACATACGATCTCTGTTACATATTCTTCTGTTTTGCTTTTTATAACCCTTTAAAAATGAAAAAAACATTCTTAGCTTCATGTCTATAGGGAAATAGGCTGAGGGAATAGTATATCATAGTGTAATGCACTTTTGTTTTTAACTGTTACATGGGCATTTGGAAATTGTGTAAGTTTTTTACTTGGTATGTTTTTGGATTTGACTTTTGGAAGAAAAACAATAGGTCCATTTTCTAATCTAACCAGTTTTCTAAGACTCCATTTATTCTTTGTGTCTTTGATGATTTGCCAAATTTTGAAACATATTTTAAAAGTTAACACTATGACTGTAGTCTTTTTTCTCATAGCCCCCTTGTATTTCTAACAGCTTTTTTATATTGTTTTATTGAGGTGAAATTCATATAACATAAAGTTAACCATTTAAAAGTGTACAATTCAGTGGCATTCAGTACATTCACAGTGTTGTACAACCACCTTGTCTATCTAGTTCCAAAACATTTTCATTAACCCAGAAGAAAACCTTGTACCCATTAAGCTTTCCTTTCCTATATGCCCCTCTACCTAGCCCCTAGCAACCACCAATCTGTTTTATATCTCTGAATTTACTTGTTCTGGATATTTCATATAAATGACATCATACAATATGTGACCTTTTGTATCAGGCTTCTTTCACTTAGCATATATATATATATATATTTTTTGCTGTACGCGGGCCTCTCACTGTTGTGGCCTCTCCTGTTGCGGAGCACAGGCTCCAGACGCGCAGGCTCAGCAGCCATGGCTCACGGGCCTAGCCGCTCCACAGCATGTGGGATCTTCCCAGACCGGGGCACGAACCCGTGTCCCCTGCATCAGCAGGCGGACTCTCAACCACTGCGCCACCAGGGAAGCCCCACCTAGCATATTTTTAAGATTGATGTTGTACCATGTATCAGTACTTCATTCATTTATGGCTGACTAATATTCTATTGTATGTATGCACCACATTTTGTTTAGCTGTTCATCTGTTGATGGACATTTGAGTTGTTTCCACCTTTTGGCTATTGTGAATAACACTGCTATGAAATTCGTTTACAACTATTTATTGGAATACTTGTTTTCAGGTCTTTTGGATATCTAGGTGTAGAATTGCTGGGTCATGTGCTGATGCTGTGTTTAACTTTTGAGGCACTTCAGACTATTTTCCACAATGGCTGAATCATTTTATGTTCCCACCAGCATTGTACAAGGGTTTCAGTTTTTCCACATCCTTGCCAGTACTTGATATTTAACTGTTTTTGGTTATAACCACCCTAGTGGGTATGAAGTGGTGTCCCACTGTGGGTTGGACTTTAATTTCCCTAATGAGTAATGAGGTTGAGCATCTTTTCATGTGCTTATTGGACATTTGTATATCCTTTTTGGAAAAATGTCTGCTCATGTCCTTTGTCCATTTTTTAATTGGGTCTTTTGTCTTTTCGTTGTTGACTTTTAAGAGTCTGGATACTAGACCTTATCAGGTGTGAGATTTGCTAATATTTACACCCCTTCTGTAGTTTGTCTTTTCATTTTTCTAGATAATGTCCTTTGATGTACAAAAGTTAATTTTGATGAAGTCCAGTTTTTGGGGGGTTTTTTTAATTAATTAATTTTTTGTCTGTGTTGGGTCTTCGTTTCTGTGCGAGGGCTTTCTCTAGTTGCGACAAGCGGGGGCCACTCTTCATCGCAGTGCGCGGGCCTCTCACTGTTGTGGCCTCTCCTGTTGCGGAGCACAGGCTCAACCACTGCGCCACCAGGGAAGCCTGATGAAGTCCAGTTTAATATATGTTGCTTATGCTTTTGGTGTCATATCATAATACATTGCCAAATTGAGGATCATGAAGGTTTACCCCTATGTCTTCTTCTAAAAATTGTATGGTTTTAGCATTTATATTTAGGTCTCTAACTTGAGTTAATTTTTGTATATGGTATGATGTGTAGGGGTCCAATTTCATTCTTTTACATGTGGATATCTGGTTGTCCCAGTACCGTTTGTTGAAGAGACTACTTTTTCCCCCACTGAATGGTCTTGGCATCCTTGTTGAAAATCAGTTGGCTCTAGGTATACAGTTTTGTTTCTAGATTCTCAGTTCTATTCAGTTGGTCTATATGTCTGTTCTTAGACCAGTACCACACTGTTTTGGTCACTGTAGCTTTACAGCAAGTTTTGAAATTGGAAGTTTGAGTTCTTCAGCTTTGTTGTTCTTTTTCAGTGCTGTTTTAGATATTCCAGTCTGCAAGTAATTCCATATGAATCTGAGGATCTGCTTTTCCATATCTGCATAAAATATCTTTGGAGTTTTTATAGGGATTGCATTGAATCTATAGATTGCTTTGGATAGTATTGCCATCCTAACATATTAAGACTTCTAATCCATGAACACAGGATATATTTCCGTTTATTTTGGTATTTAAAAAATTCATTTCAGCATTTATTTATTTATTTATTTATTAGTTTCAGTGTACAAGTCTTACACCTCCTTGGTTAAATTATTCCTAGGTATTTTGTTCTTTTTGATGCTGTTATAAATGGAATTATCTTAGTTTTCCTTTTGTATTGTTTATTAAGTATGATGTTAGCTGTGGATATTTCATAATACCCTGCTTTTGTATATTTTTAATGCAGCGTTGTTTGGTGTGTTAAGGTTTTATGACTTCTGTATCTTCTTACTGGATTAAAATTGTATTATAGATGATATTAAATATATCTGACCTTGAGGGGGTTTTTCCCTTAATTTGCACTTTCCTGTTGTATCTTGCCCGTTTATTTATTTATTTGTTTGTTTATTTATATATATATATTTTTTTAAATTTATTTATATTTTTGGCTGCATTGGGTCTTCATTGCTGCGTGTGGGCTTTCTCTAGTTGCAGCAAGCGGGGACTACTCTTCCTTGCGGCACGCGGGCTTCTCATTGCGGTGGCTTCTTTTGTTGCAGAGCACGGGCTCTAGGCACACGGGCTTCAGTAGTTATGGCGCATGGGCTCAGTAGTTGTGGCTTGCAGGCTGTAGAGTGCATGTTCAGTAGTTGTGGCGCATGGGCTTAGTTGCTCAGAAGCATGTGGGATCTTCCCGGAGCAGGGATCGAACCCATGTCCCCTGCATTGGTAGGCAGATTCTTAACCACTGCACCACAAGGGAAGTCCCCATTCCTTTGTTTTTAATTTTTATATATAGTTGATGGGCCTCAAATTTAGATAGTAGATTTCATATTTGGGGATTTTAACATATTTAGATTTTTCACAGTGAGGTTTTTTTTGTTTCTGTTTTTGAGACTTAATATATCTGTACATATTAAAATAAATAAAAAATATGTATCTGGAAAAATTTTCACAGCATGAACACACCCATATAGAAACTGAATATTACCAGCAGCCCAGAAGTTCCCTTGTACTTCTGCTTAGTCACTAACCCTTTTTCCCCGAAGTAATCACTGTTCTGACTTCTAACACATAAGTTAGTTTTGCTTGTTTTTGAACTTTTGTATATGGAATCATGCAGAAACAGTCCTTTGTTTCTGGTTTATTTCATTCAACATTGTTTGTGAGGTTCATCCGTATTGTTGTATATGGCAGTAGTTTTTTGTTCTTGCTGTATAGTACTCCGTGTATTTTGTATGACCACTGCAATTTATCAGTTATTTTGTGGTCATGTCTTTTAAATCAGATATTCTGATTGCTTCCATTCAGGGATTATTATGAATGATGCTGATGTGAACTTTCTTGTACATATTCTTTGGTAATCATACGTATGCTTCCTTTTGGTATATACTTAGAAGTGGTAGAACCATAGAGTATATTTAGCTTTAGTAAATACATCCAAGTATTTCAAAGTAGGTTCACCAGTTTACATTCACCAGCAATGTATGAGCGTTCTGGTTGTTCCACTGCCTCCTCAAGGATAGTACTCATCCCCACTGAGTTTTGTCAGTCTTACTGTTTTAGCCATTCAGGTGGTGCCTGATGGTATTTCCTTAGGGGTTAGTTTCCATTTCCCTGGTGTCGGAGATTGAGCAGCTTTTCACATGTTTATTGGCAATTTGTGATATGGTCTTCAAGTCTTTTGCCCCCCCCCTTTTCTTATTGGATTGTTTGCTTTTTTCTTGTTGGTTTGTGGGAGTCCTAGATATTAGTCCCTTATCAAATTTATGTACCATAATTATCTTCTTCCACTCTGTGGTTTTCCTTTTCACTCTTAAATCCTGTCTGCCAATGAACAGGAGGTCTTACTTTTCTTATTTTTAATGTAGTCCTATTTTTTTTTCTTTTGTGGTCAGTGCTATTTAGTGTGGCCTGTTGAATTCTTTGATTAAATCATGAGGATATTATTCCCTATTTTCCTCTAGAAGCTTTATTGTTTTGATCTGCTTAGGTTACGATCCCTGATATTTTGGTTCTTATTCCTTCTACTGTGTGTGTGTATATATATATGTATGTATGTGTGTATATATATATATATATATATATGCATTTTAATGTGAAGCTTTTTTGCTTTCATGTATTGTACAGACAAGTTATAGTTTCTTCCTAGCACTTTTTAAAAAATACAATAAATGAGGAAAATAAAATATATTTAACATACCTTTTATAAAGTTACTAGGACTCTAATGAATTCAACCCATATATTTTCATTACTTTGTCTTCTTGAGAGTTGGTTTATATGAACAACTTCTACACAGAAATTCAGTTTAACCTGAGTATACTATCTTTCTACAGATTTTAAAAACCTATTATTTATTATAAATACAGGAAGAAGCATTTTTTAAATAGCACTTTAACATTTAAACATCTTGCCATGTTTGCTTTATCTCTCTCCATACAAACACACACATTCTCTGTATTTTTGCTCAACCATTTGAAAGAAACTAGCAGGTGTTTCTTTCTCCTATATGAAAATATTCCTATGTGAACAGAATGCCACATTGCCTGTGTGTGTAAATAAAATTGCTTCATTGCTGTCTAGATCCTAGAACTAGCCTACCAGACAAGCCTTATCACGTGCCAAAGATTTAATATTCATTTGTTCATTAAAGAACTACTTCAGGGGCTTCCCTGGTGGCGCAGTGGTTGAGAGTCCGCCTGCCGATGCAGGGGACATGGGTTTGTGCCCTGGTCCGGGAAGATCCCACATGCCACGGAGCGGCTGGGCCCGTGAGCCATGGCCGCTGAGCCTGCGCGTCCGGAGCCCATGCTCCACAACGGGAGAGGCCCCAACAGTGAGCGGCCCGTGTGCCAGAAAAAAAAAATAAAAAAAAGAACTACTTCAGAAACAGTAAAATATAGGAGGCAGGTTGAGTGTCTTGAAGACTTTGGCAAGTACTGCAAGTTAAACACTAAACTTTAAGAAGTACAAATTTTTTCCGGGTCTTTTAGGGTGCTTTATCCATTTCCCCGTCAAATCTTAGGCCACATTGAATCACAAAATAAGAAAATAGGTTTCTACTTTTGAACTAGACAATATAATTATATTCATATATGTTAGATTCTGCATGTATTAAATTGTGTTTATTAAGTACTTATGCATTAAAAACAAAACGTAAAGCATATCTTAATGAGTAGAGTTTCTAAATATGTGAGTTGCTACCATTGCATGAAATGAGCATCAGGTAGGTTAACACTAAGCTTTGTTAGAGGACTTGAATTCCTTAAAACTTAGTTTCTTTAGTAATGGAGTTTTTCTTCATTAAGTTTAAGAGTAATTAAACACTTTTCAGAATGTCTGATACATAAAAAAGCACTTAAATACTTGCCTTAATTAACATGGGGAAAAGAGCACTCGATTAGGACTCAGATCTGATTTCTGGATGAAGCTCAGGCTTATCTCTTTGACAATCTGTAAAATGAATATATACTAGATGATCTCCAACTAGAATTAACATTTTTATCACTATGTATTGTAGTTATTGTATATACTGCTAAGAAAACACTTAATAAATTTCTGTCTGATCAGGAGATTTTAAACTTTTTTTATCTTAATGATAATGCTGGGAAAAAAAGATTTCTCTTTCAATGACTATGTGACTTGAACTTTTTTCTTACTTGATAGCTCGAATTACATCTTTACAAGAGGAGGTGAAGCATCTCAAACATAATCTTGAAAGAGTGGAAGGAGAAAGAAAAGAGGCTCAAGACATGCTTAATCATTCAGAAAAGGTAAATGATTTAACATATACCAATTATGAGATAGTATTTACTGATTATCAGATATTATAAGATGGTTTTATAAAAGATCATTCATTCCTAATCTTTATATGTTTACATTTCTAGAAGTTTTTATTGTTGGTTGCTGTGTGGAGGTGTATGTGGGTCTTAATTTGGGCTTTTTAGGGTGTTATTTTTTGTTTTGTTTTGTTTTGTTTGTTTTTTTGGGGTCTTTTTTGGCGGTACGCGGGCCTCTCACTGTTGTGGCCTCTCCCGTTGCGGAGCACCGGCTCCGGACGCGCAGGCTCAGCGGCCATGGCTCACGGGCCTAGCCGCTCCACAGCATGTGGGATCTTCCCGGACCAGGCACGAACCCGTGTCCTCTGCATCAGCAGGCAGACTCTCAACCACTGCGCCACCAGGGAAGCCCTAGGGTGTTATTTTTAGTTGTTTGTTTCTACCCTTGAAGGGTATCAGATAACTGATATTATCTGATCATCACAAATTGCTTTGGTTTGGGGATACCTCTTCATACAGAATTTTCCCCCCATTTTTTGTACATGGGTAAGATGAAGACGCTGAACCTTACTAATTATGAAGAAGGAAAACAAAGAATTAGTATGTAGTAGACCATGTGTGCCTTTTCCATTTCGTTAGTAAGAGTTAGCAAAATAGTAAAGAGCATACATAATGTAATTGGCCTTTGCATGTAGAATTTTCATAACAGTCAAAAAATGCCATTGGTTATCCTCTGTCCTTACCTTGCTAAGAAAAGGATTAAATAGGTAATATGCAGATTTAGCTTACCTCCCTGAAATGTTGTAGGTTTACTAGATCCTCAGATAAATGATCAGAAAATTCACCACTTATCTTGTCCTTTAGACATGTTTTGTGTCATTCAGAATAACTTTTTGATGTTTAAGTCTGGTATAAGTTTGGAAATAGGTTGAAAGAAGAAGAGTAGAAGTATCCAAACAGGAATGGAATACATGTTGACATTCTTTTGTCAGAGCAAGGTAAATCTAGGTGTAGATGCAATTGTAAATAGAGATCAGTTTTTTTTAATGGTAGCAAAAATTTTTAAATGAACTGAAGAATTGTTCTATTCGTTTCTGATCCTCGCAGTGAACCCTCCTGAACATAACAGAACTCTGCCCTGCCATCAGCCATGGCTAATGATTCACATGGGGAAGGGTGGGGGGTAGAAAAAAGGTGATATTTTGCTTTTAATTATATGTGCTTATTATGATTTTTAAAGTAAGACATTATAGATGGTGTGAAATATACAAGAAGTATAAAAATAAAGCTGTGTCTTGAATAAAAGTATTTAAGTATATATGGTGTAACATTTCAAGCCAATGTGATTCATGTATTATCTCTTATGGGATATTAATTAATATAAGATTTAATGATGTGCCTTTTGCACAGCATAGTATATGACTCTCTTTCTCATTTTACAGGAAAAGAATAACTTAGAAATAGATTTAAACTACAAGCTTAAATCATTACAGCAAAGGTTAGAACAAGAGGTAAATGAACATAAAGTAACCAAAGCTCGTTTAACTGACAAACATCAATCTATTGAAGAGGCCAAGTCTGTTGCAATGTGTGGTAAGTGTCAGTTTTAATATTTTCTACATGATTAGTTTTTAAATAATGCCAACAAAAATATTTTGATTTTGATCAAATTTTATTGTGTAGTAGTTTAAACTCTTGGAAATTATAAATGATGATCTGGGAAAAGTGTGCCTTCCTTTTTTGATACCTTCCATTTTTTAAAATGACAATTTCACCTGCTAGTTCTCTTACTCTACCATTCTCTACTCCCTATACTACCCTCTACTCCCTGTAAGAGTCAGTGGATTCTTACTTCTCCCAGTTTTTCAGCCCTTTCCTCAGTTTTCTTCTTCTGGAACTCATTGTCTGTTAATTCATCTGCTTTCTTGCTCTGTACCCTCAACTCTCTCATTCCTTTGTATTTCCACTGTGTTATGCCTCTAAGCACAACAGATCTAGATCAGACTAGCCGGCCACTTTTCATTGCTTCAAATAGTTCTTCAGATGGATGTTATCCCAATGCATTGTCTCCAGCCTCAGGTGAGCTGTCATTTTTATATATGTCACTCATATTAAATAGGTAATATGCAGATCAGTTTTTCTCCTAAACTTTTATTTCTCTCCTCAAGCTTCCTATGCCATTTCTTTATCACTTTAATTTTAGGTGAACATTCTCCTATTTCAAAAACAAATTGTGAAATCATAGGTGTGAACCCCTCAGAATCTAATTCTCTAACTTAATCAACCTGTCTTACTACTTTACCTATGTTCATTATCTTCCTTCTCATCTTAGAGGAGGGTGATCCTCTTCCTGTCCTTGCCAATATGTTCTAGCTGTATTCAGATCTAGCCTCTTATCTCAACTTATTATTTCTTTTTCTCCTCTTTATTCTCAACCTTTTTTCCTCCACTGAATTTCTTCCTGTTGTAAACATGTACAAGTCTCTCCCATCTTAAAAAAAAAAAAAAAAAGACAAACCCTTGCAGCAACCTGTGATCCTTACTAATTGCCACTGTTTTATTCCATTCATTTATAGCCAAACTTACAAAAAGATGTCTTCCTTTTCTTCACCTTCTACTCACTTCTTAACCTACTGTAACCTGGAAATGTTACCTGGCGCCTTAAATTCAGTTTATTCAAGGGAAAACGTGTGACCTTATCTATCAGACCTGCCCTTACTCCTATTCTGACTGTCTTGGTTAACGGCTGTCTAGTTTTTATGAGCCCAGGCTTGTAATCAGACAAATCTACTTTGCCTTTTAGCCACTCTGTATTAAAAAAAAAAAAAAATTAGGTGGGAAAATGCATCTAAACTGCCTGTACATAAAAAGCTTTCAATAAATGGGAGATATTATCATGGTTATGGATGATGGTATTCAACATCCAGGGGCCCAAGCCAGAAATCTGGGAATTATTCAGGAAGCTCCATTCTGATGGTTTCTATTTTGTCACCTAGAGGACAGTCTGAAAGTGAGAAAGCAGACTTATTAAGTTTGAAACCTGATGGTGCAACTTAAGAGTTGCAGGACCCTAGAAAATTAACCTTCAGAACCTTAGTTACCGTATCTCAAAAAGGGAACCTCACTGTAGACTAATATCTTCTAATAATAATTAAAATAGGTATTATACTATCACGGAATCTTGTCTGAGTTGCATAAATTAAAGTTTGCATCACAGCCTTAAGCTTCGGAAACTTTTCTGGAACAATGCCAGGTATAGATTAATAACCACAATCTTATTTTTCTACTTTTATCTGAACTACCTCCATTCTTCTCCTTAGATACTCCACTTTTTTCCAGCTATACTTTCACCTTCTGGTCTGAAAATGGCACTGAATAGTCTCTCAGATCATTGGTCAAGGGATGGATTTGGAAGATTCGTTATATTTTATGACTCTCTTCCTTTAGAGATCCCACTATACAAATAATTCATAATGTTAGAACTTCTATAACGAATAGCTCTAAAAGAGTCCCAGGATAAAAACAGTAGGGATTTTTGGCACCTAGGTGTCTTACACAGCCCATGAAAGTGAAAAGCATGTCTTTGTCTTTAAATGTATGTTTATAACTTTTTCTTTCACAGAGATGGAAAAAAAGCTGAAGGAAGAGAGAGAAGCTCGAGAGAAGGCTGAAAATAGGGTTGTTCAGATTGAGAAGCAATGCTCCATGCTAGATGTTGATCTAAAACAGTCTCAGCAGAAGCTAGAGCATTTGACTGAAAATAAAGAAAGGATGGAGGATGAAGTAAGAAAAATAATACTAATTTTGTTCATCTTATAAAAGAGAATATCATTGTTATGACTAAAAAGTCATTATCTATAATTTAAACAACATGGTGGAGACTTTAATAAAATAACTTATATGTATCTGTGTTCACTGCTGTAAGGTCACCACTATATCCCTAACTCCTAAAATTTTCATCTTCGTATAGTGAACATTCACACCATAGGTTCTATACCATTTTGCACTGTGACAGTACAACTGTAAAGAAGTGTCACAGCTCCTCCCCTGAAGAAACTGACCATTTGCTTTTTAAGAGAGAGAGAGAGAAAAAAAAAACTTCTTTATTGTCAGGTATCCAGTAATCCCCAAGAGGAGCATTGTTTTTAGATTTCAGAAGAAGCATTAAGCTGTGGAGTCTTGCTTGAAAGACTTGCTTGAAAGCAGTAAATAAAGAGATAAAATGATATTATATCCTAGTGATTGGTATATGTACTTTATTTTTAAAATTTATTTATTTTATTTATTTATTTTTGGCTGCATTGGGTCTTTGTTGCTGCACGTGGGCTTTCTCTAGTTGTGGTGAGCGGGGGCTACTCTTCAGTGCAGTGTGCGGGCTTCTCATTGCAGTGGCTTCTCTTGTTGCGGAGCACAAGCTCTAGGCACGTGGGCTTCAGTATTTGCAGCACGCGGACTCTGTAGTTGTGGCCCACGGGCTTCGTTGCTCGGCGGCATGTGGGATCTTCCTGGACCAGGGCTCGAACCTCTGTCCCCTGCATTGGCAGGCGGATTCTTAACCACTGCACCACCAGAGAAGCCGGTATATGTACTTTAGAAATTATAAGACCAAAAATAATTAGTTCACATATGTAAAAGAGTAATTACAGAATGCTTAAGGAGATAGGTAAGTGAGGGACAAAAAGCGACTTGATCAAACCAGGAAAGGAGAGACATATTGAGTAGTCATGGGGGAAACCTGGAGGGCAAAGTATTGATAGTTTTTAAAACTATAAAGCTATAGATGAAAACACTCTTTCAGGAAAAGTAATCTGGTAGTGGTATATAGAATGGACAAGAAAGAAGAGAGATTAGAGATACCTAATAGAGCCAGCATGCAGGAAGAATATGTGTTGAAAATTTGGGAGATAATATTCAGTAATTTTAAAATGTAACTTTTGACCACGTGTTATCTGCCTAGCCCTGTGCTAGGAGTTGGGGTATGGAATAAGACAGCTATGGTCTTGACTTCTGTGGAACTTAGAACCCAAAGGGAAAGACAGATATTAAAATTGAATTATAAGCATGACATATTTAAAGAGGACATACCAAGTAGGAGTGTTAGGACTAATCACATCCAGGAGGTAAAGGAGGCCTCACTAAGGGTTTGGCATTTAAGAGCTGAAGAAAGAATAAATGAAGAGGGAAAGACAGAGAATAGCCTGTGCAAGAACTGTGTGGTGATGGAGAGTTTGTCACACTGGAGGATCTGAGGAGTATGATTGGATTCAGAGAATGACCAGTGATAATGCTAGGAAAGTAAACAGAATAGATCATGAAGGGCACTGTAACCACTGTAAGAATTTTTCGTTTATTAGTCCTAACGCCTAATAAGTACTTGATAAATATTTATTGAGTTGAACTAAATATATATTCAATTTGTTTTATAAACTCTAGAGGGTTGTAGATTAGAGTACAAACATTTATGAAAGAACAGGTAAATTTAAATACCATTTAGGAATGTCCCCCCAAAAGTGACTTTTATACTCACCTTCTCCAAAATTTCCTTACAGGTTGGGGTACAAAGAAACCAGATTTCTTTTCCCTCCAAGATCTCACATCTGAAATTTGGGAATTAATTTGATTTAACAGTAAATTCTGCAGTAATAAATGCATAGAACTGTGGAGACTCATTACAATACTAATATTTTCTACTTGTATAAGGAATTATAATGTACTTGAGATTTGATTAGTATTCTTTCAAATGATGTCTAATAAATTACTAAAGAGATTTACAATCCCAATTATTTTTCTCATTCATAGGTTAAGAATCTATCCCTGCAACTGGAGCAGGAGTCAAATAAGCGACTGTTGTTACAAAATGAATTGAAGACCCACGCATTTGAGGCAGACAATTTAAAAGGTTTAGAAAAGCAGATGAAACAGGAAATAAATACTTTATTGGAAGCAAAGAGATTATTAGAGTTTGAATTAGCTCAGCTTACAAAGTAAGTTTCGGAAGTAACATTCTTGATTTCTTTCTTTTTTGTGTTTAGCATTTGCTTATGTGTTTCATATTTTATGTGTATATAGGTTATGTTCTTAGAGTTTGTGAAAGGAAGATTTAGGAAAAAGCATTTAGAAAAAATAAAAGAATTTATTTGCAAAGAAGGTTTGCAAGGGAGTTCAGGCTTTGGAAAGACAGGCTTACTAAATAAAAAACACAGTTATTTAAAGGGGAAAAAAAGGACATTATCAAGACTAGTGACTTTACAATGTCTGTTTATGGTAGGAAAAACACAGTTTTCTCATATGATTTTCATATCTATGAAAGTCATCATGTTTCTTCACACTAGAATTACAAAAATGAGGAATAACCTTATTATTTAGGATTTAGTACCTTACAGAAAATGTTTAAGGTTTCTCTATTTTAGAGACTAGAATTAGACATGATGGCCCTGTATTTGTTTGTTTGTTTGTTTTATTTTGTTTCTTTGGTTCATCTCAAAGTGCAAAATGTTCTTTTTCTTCTATTCTGAGATGTGATGTGCCCGCTTACTTGAAATGGGGACAAAGCAAGGTGTCAGTATGACTTTCAGAATTTGTATAAGGACATGCTTCAGAAATTTAATATCAAAGATACCTTATGCCAGACCATGAGGTTTTATTTCCTCCAAATTTATGTTATAATGTCTTCATTTGCCAGCTTTGTTTACAACACAGTAATTCTTAGGTAAAATTGCTGGGTTTGAATTTGTTGACTTTATATTGGTGAAATTCTTTTCCCCTTTTAGAGCCACTATTTTTACCAAGTAATGTGTTTTGTAGTTTTCCTCTCCCGAAATAACTTTCACTCAGCATTTAACTAATAATTATTATGTACTTTCTGTCAACCATATGCTGAAAATAAAAAGCTGTTACTATCTAATATGAAAACCTAGCAGCTGCAGATGGAATTGTTCATTGTTGAATAGCTTCTTTGGGTTGCATTGTGTCTCTGTCTTTTTAAGTCCTTTCCTCTCTGTGAGCAGTGTACTTGTCTCTTTATCTGTGTTACTCCTCCTTTGTCAGTTGTTGTTATTGCCGCCCTTCTTACTCCTTACCTGAGTATTCATTTCCACCGCACCCTTGTGCTTAATTGACCATAAAATATAGTACTAAATTATTCTTACTATTTATTAAATATGGTCAAGTTTTTAATAGTCTACTTACAGCATAAGACATTTTAAATGTATCCCTAAGAAAGCTTTTCTTTAGAAAAATTTACCAAAAAATATTTTTATTTTTGCATTGTGGATTACTCCACAATTAATAAGTGACCTTCAGTAGAAAACTGTCCCCTCAACTTTTCATAGTATCATTTAATAAGGAGCAGACAGTGTGGCCTAACCAAACATAACTAGTAAAGTAATACTGTATAATGAAGTATGAGTTTTTAAATTTTTTGGCTGCACCGCGCAGCATGCGGGATCTTACTTCCCCTATCAGGGATCAAACCTGCGCCCCCTGCAGTGGAAGCGCAGGGTCTTAACCACTGGACTGCCAGGGAAGTCCCTGAAGAATGATTTTTTGAAACAAAGATTACTTTAGTAAACCTTTTTTATTGTAGCAACTTTAAGAAACAAAGAATGATGTAAAGTCTAGTATAAATAGGAGCATTTGTTTACTGTTTTCTCTTTTGTCTAAAGACAATACAGAGGAAATGAAGGACAGATGCGGGAGCTACAAGATCAGCTTGAAGCTGAGCAATATTTCTCGGTGAGAATCATTTTTAACATATAGACTGTTTCAAAACCTGACTTAAAACAAGGTATTTAGATTTTTAATGTGAACTATGATTCTTTTTCAAATGACTGTGAAGTAGTTTTCTCCCCTTCTTTATATCCCCATCTCTGCATTTCATTTCTGGATCTGAGTTGGTGGTCTGTTTAAGTTGTAAAGAAATGACTGTTTTTGTGCAAATATTTCCAGAATTGCTTTCAAACTGGAGCTACATATAAGACTTTGTTAAGGGTTCTGTCTGCCTGGTAGCAAGCTCTGGTGGTTTACAGTGCCAGTATTATCATGTGTGGTTCTTGTATACACATTATAGTGGCCTACATACATATATCTCTAGGTGTAACTACATACAGTTGTGGGTATAACTGATGTTGAGGAGCTTTTTCCTGTTTTAGCCCTGTGTGCACTTTTATGCATCTGTTATCCTTTTTCTCCATAAAAATCATTTTCATATTTGCTGCAGGCCAAGTTATTTTCATTACTACTGTTGATGAGCATTTATAGCTAATGCTTTGAGGCTTTATTGAAACCTCTGAATTTTTGTTTACTTCCTCTGGTTGCCAAGCTTGTGCTCTGCCATTTCAACTTAACATTTATCTACCAGCTCCATTTCTCTTTCAGTGGCAACCACCTTTCCTATGAGCTTTAAGCAGCGTAATTAAATGCATGGAGTTTGAGTTACACTGATAAACATGCCCTAGAAACCAAGTGTGAACAATATTGGAAGTAATGATTTCTCTAGTAAAAAATCTGGATACCATTAGAGCTCTACAGAATTTCACACAATTAAGAGCTTCATGCTCTACTCTTTTCATCTCCTAATAAATATGATGACTTTCTACTACTGTCTATTTCTTCTTGGCTTATTATACTATCATATGTTTTTATGATAGTATAGTATGTTTTTAAATTAAATATGTTTTTAAATTAAGTGTTTTTAAATTAAAAAATAATTCAAGATTGTTGAAAAACTTTTCCCTGAGTGTAAATTAACCTTAACTATTTAGTGTGTGGTACTGACTTCTGCAAAGTGGTCTGTAATATCAAGCACACCTTTTTGTCCCTATGCTTCCACAGAGTAATCATTCAGTGCCTCCATGTTTTGGGATGGCTGTCAAGTGATTTGTGGTGGTTCCTATGGATTCTTGATTTTTGCCTGTATAAAAACCATACAAAATACTAACCCTGCCTTTAGTTTTGATTTATTCTATTGCTTGTGAGGACTGGGTTAGATGTTGCTAAATTTGATAAGTTATTATGAACCAAATTTAAGATTTTCTTTAATCTGGGCTTTCAAATCAGGTTATTTTTCTTTTTCTCTCTTCATTGATTACACATATAAATTTCAATAATTGAAGTCAGAGAAAGGAGAAATGAGAATCTGATTCCTAAATGCAGAATGGACTATTTCATTTTAGAAATTGTAAGCACTTAAACTAAAGCCAGCCATCATTCTTCCTTCATTTGCATTTCCATGGAAATGTACTTTTCCCCCTAGAGAAGTGCTGTTTCTTAGAGGTATAATTCAGTGTACAGTGTAAAAGTAGTACTCCACAGCTATTTGCTGGTCCTTACTATTTTTTTCCTTATCTTTTAGACTAAAAAGGTTGGTTTAAAAAAAAGACATAGACTTCAGAATTGGAAGTTTACTCTGTAACCTCAGCATCTAACACAGTGTGGGTCTAATACTTTTTCATACCTGTTAAATATTTGTTGATGGAGTTGGCAAAAACCTAGTGAATTTTGTAAGAATCACTGTTCTGTACTAAGTATATATTATTCATATGTTGACAGAACATTGATAAATCCTATTTATGGATATTTCTTCTACCTCTCAACCACCCACTTCATCACCCAAGAGAAGTGGTTTCTCTAACATTATTTACTTCAAAAATTGATCTAACTTTTAAATAAGTATTGCTTGCTAAGTTTCTTTATAATGCTTTTCCCAAATCAGTACATTTAATATATTTTTGAGGTATAATTTATATATAATAAATTGTACCCATTTTAAGTGGTTGATAAATTCTGACATATGTGTATACTGTGACCACCATCACAATCAACATATAAAACATTTCCTTCACGGCCCTTTGGAGTCAATCTTCTCCACCCACCTCTATCTGCAGGCAACCACTGATTTGCTTTCTGTCTTATTGATTATTTTCACCTATTCTACAATTTCATATACATGGAATCATGTAGTACACACTCTTTAGCACCTGGTTTCTTTCATACAGCTTAACATTTTTTAGGTTTATCATGCTGTATATATTAGTAGTTCATTCCTTTTTATTGTTGAGTAGTATGGGTACATCACAACTTTAAAAATTCATCTGATGATAGATATCTGGGATTGTTTCCAGTTTGGAGTTACCATGAATAAAACTGCAATGAAAATTTATGTATAAGACTTTGTATGGATATATATTTGTATTTGTCCTGGGTAAATACTTAGGAGTGGAATTGTTGGACCATGTGTTAATTGTTTATAAGAAACTACCGAACTGTTTTTTAACCTACCATAAACACTTACTTCTTCTTATCACTTGTTTTGCAGACACTTTATAAAACCCAGGTAAAGGAACTTAAGGAAGAAATTGAAGAAAAAAACAGAGAAAATTCAAAGAAAATACAGGAACTACAAAGTGAAAAGTATGTCCATTTTAGTTTAGAACAAGAATCAGTACTATAGCAAAACATTCTTAAATTTAAGTTTAAAGGTAGAGAATAGATGTGCCATTATTCTGATGACAGTGGAATAGCAAATCTTATTGGGCTAATTCAGAACAAATCAAACTAGATTTAGGCTAAATTTGCCTTTATGGTGAAGAAATAATTTGATACATTAACACTGTAGGGGTTGTACAGAGATTCACTAAATTGTGACAGTAAATTGTTTTCAAGGGTCTCTTAATCTTCAAACATCTGTTTGTATATAAATAGTTCACACTCGGGGCTTCCCTGGTGGCGCAGTGGTTGAGAGTCCGCCTGCCGATGCAGGGAACGTGGGTTCGTGCCTCGGTCCGGGAGGATCCCACATGCCGCGGAGCGGCTAGGCCCGTGAGCCATGGCCGCTGAGCCTGTGCTCCGCAATGGGAGAGGCCACAACAGTGAGAGGCCCACGTACCGCAAAAAAAAAAAAAAAAAAGTTCACGCTGTATTTGCAAGTCATCATTTTATGTTAGGTAAAGGTATGCAGGGTCTTCCTCTTAGTATTATAATGCAGGTTAATTTCCATTGCATGTGTGCCTAGGGCCTTATAAGGAGGTGATCTTAGAAAGCTATTAAGTGTAACAACTGCTCATAGCTAGATAGTGTGAGAACAGACATTGAAACTAGTTTTCTCACATTGTTATATTCTTTTCCATATAACCACCTTTGAAAGAAGTAAAAAATTTTAACTTTTATTGTTGAAGCAAACAAATACATAAAATAGCAAAACATGTACAGTTTTATAAATTATATGACAAATATCATTATAACCACCACCCATGAACAAAATCTACCTCAGAAGCCCACTATATCCCCACTTCTGCTTATGCCTCTTCCCTCCCCACCACAAGAGTAATCACTATCCTGATACTTATTTGTTGAAGGAACTGAATCATTTGTCCTGTATAGTTTTCCTCAGTTATGATTTTGCTGATTCTGTTTCCATAGTTAGTTGAACATTTTCGTCATCCTTCTGTGTTTTTTGCAAATCAATGGTTAAATCTAGAGTTTCACTGTTTAGTATGGTAGCCACCAATCACATGTAGCCGTTTAAATTTAAACTTTAGTTCATTAAAATAAAATTTAAACTTTAGTTCCTCAGATGTACTAGTCACGACTTAGGTGCTTAATAGTCTTATATGGTCAGTGTCTACCATATTGGACAGCACAAGTGTAGAACATTTCTGTCATCGTAGAAAGTTTTACTGGACATCCCTAATCTGGAGGCTTAAACAGATTCAAATCTGGTTTTTAGAGGGAAGACTACCTCTGTTTTTAGCAACCATTGGCACTCAGTGCTTAGATCCTTAATACATTAGGTAAACTCTAAGGTAGGCACAAAGCTACATTTCCTGGTTTCTCTCTGTGACAGTAGTAAACTACTTTTGTAGAGTATAGTCTGTTGCCTATCATTTGTGTGGTATCTACAATATAATATACAGTCCCAGCTTATATGCATTCACAGTGAAGGGGACACCCAATCTGCTACATACTATATTGTTTCATGGGGTTGATATGTTTTCCCTGGTTTGATCTGTTTAAGAGAAATGTGTTGATCACCACTCTTGTGCTGTGTGCTGTGCTTCATGCCAGTGATATAATTATTAATAAGTTATGGCTCTTACCATCAAGTGCTTCAGAATCTAGTCAGGAAACAGATATAATTAAGGTAGGTAGCTATGACAAAGTGCTATTGGAATATACTGAAGGGGTATATACCTCATCTTACCATCTGGGATTCAGAGAACATTCCCCAGGTGACAACTAAGCAGAGCAGAATTCACCAGGGAATGGGATATGGGTTGAGAACAGTATAGGCAAAAGCCAGTCTGTGATTTGGGAGCAGCAAATGCTTTCATTTGCCGGTAGGGAGACAGTTGGTGACAGATGAGGCTGGAGAGATAAACCTGAGTCAGATTACAAAGGGCTTGTGTGTCATTGGGAATTATCAACATTGAAGAGTGGAAGATTTTATTTTTTTTGCCATTCTCTATTGTATATCCACATCACCTAGATCAGAGCTGGGCAAATAATAAGTATTCAATAAATAGTCAATGAATAAATGAAAATTTAAGCTAGGGGTTGACAAGATAGGGTTTTAGAAGTCTCCAGTCTTTAGAGAATGGATTGGAGTGAGGCAAAGCTGGGTGGATATAGGGAGTCCAGTTATACTGCCATAGGAATAATCTAGATATACAATTATAGTGGAAGTTGGCAGTAAAAGGAGAGGCAAGTGCATAGGAAAAAATAAGAAAGTAGAAGCAATAGGAGTTGTAGATTTGAAGGTATGGGGATAAAAGTTAGGGAAAATTTCAGGTCAGCTCAAGTTTCTGACCAGGACAATTGGGTTGTTGGTAGTGGTAGTCCCTAAGCTAAAATACCAGTTTGGGGGAATGAGAGCAAACAAGGTTATTTCTATTTCACACCTACTGAGTTTGAGGTGCCTATGGGATGTCCAGAGAGAAATGGATACCAGACATTGGCATTATTGCTTTAGAACTCAAAGATAAGGACTTGAAGCCAATTCAACAGTCATTTCTTGCTGAAACCACTAAGATAGATGAGATTTGTTAAGACAGTTGTGTTTATCAGGGTTTATGAACTCTTGAGCCTATGATACCATACATGTAACTGGGTTGAAGTTAGTTGGATCTAAGTATCGATAGCATCCATTGCGTGAGTTGTGAGGATTATAACAAACTGAAGAGTTCACGTCCTCAGTTCTGAGCATTTGCTGCCACATGGTAGCACTGACCCAGTATTTCAAGATCTTCTGATTTTTCAAGAGAAGCCAGGAGTCTCAGTTTTTATGTAAAATATTGGCCCAAATTTATTTTTAAGTGTGTATGTGTGTGTGCATGCATGTGCATGCACATGCAGGTACAGAAAGGAGGTAGGAGGGGACATTTATATGGACTCATTTGGCTCTCAAGCAACAAGTTGTAACCCCTAGTGTAGGATAAGGAATGGGCAGAGGAAGGGAAAGTATAAAGTCCCCCATAATACAAAGAGGAAAGCAGAGTGGGGTATCACAAATGCCAGGGGAATAGAATATTTCAAAAAAGAGAAAGTGACTTAAAATTCCAAATACTCAGAAAGGTCAAGTAAAAAATAAATTGTCCCATTATATTTAAGGTTGTTATCTTGTTGAGAACAGCTTGTAAATAGTGATGACAATATTGATAGGTGCTATACTGAAGTAGACTGAGACATGAGTGGGAAGGGTAGAAGTACAGAGAGAGTAGAAAGCAGCCACATTGACCTCTTTACTATTCACAAACCAGTCTGTTACTCTTCTGCCTCAGGGCCTTTGGACTTGCTTATCCCTCTGCCTGGAACATTTTCCTCTGAATATCCACATGGGTTCTTCCTTTACACTCTTCAGGTCTAGGCCTAAATGTAATCTCGAGAGACCTTCCCTGAACACTCAAAAATTGAGAATGCCCTCACCTTACTACCTAGCTGCCCAGCTCAGTACTTTCTTCCTTGTTTTATTTTTACCTTAGCACTTATCTCTTCCTAATATATTATAGAATTTGCTTACTTACTCTGTTGTTTTTCTCTTTCCATTCAAACTTAAGCTCAACAAAGGAAGGAATTTTCAGTTGTTTTGTTCTTAACTCTAATTCACTGCTATATGCCTAGCATCTAGAATTGTACCTAGAACATTGTAGATGCTCAGTAAATATTTATTAAATCAAAAAATTCAAGAAACATAGTTGTTAAGGCAAGAAGCTATGGCTGTAGCTGGAGGAGACTGTGAAGGAGCGTCATTTATTTTTAAAGATAGCAGAAATTTGAGCATTGGACATGGCAAGGAAATCAGAGTGGAAAAAGTTGCACATCTGTTCACTGATTCAAACAAAATTTCTGAGCACTTTCTATGGGCCAGATGCTTTTCTAGGCATTTGGAATATAGCAGTGAATAAGAACAAAGCCCCTGCTTATAATCTTATAATCTAGAAGCATAGGGAATTATTGATAAATGATTTCTTAAAGGAGATAGGAGAATAAAAGTGAGAGATTGGCCTTAAACATCAGTAAATACAGGTCTTTTACTATGGAGAGTTGTGAAGGATGTCTGAATGAATATAGTTGCAGATAATTTATCTGAACCTGATGCAAAGCAGTAACCCCAGATGAGAACATGTTATCCATCTGAAGCCCTGCATTACCACCCCTTAGTATTCATGGACTTACCAATGGCAGTATTTTTTATCTTTTCCTAACTCCCCTACTCTTCTAGACAACTATTTTCTATCTTTTTCTCCTTCCTCAAATCAACAACTTCTCCTTGTTCTCATACTCAGCAAATGGCCTTGCTTCCTGGAAGTCATAGAACATCTCTCTTCCACCACCATAGCTACTAACCTGTTTGCGTCTGTACCTAAAACCCTACCGTCCTTCTGATTCGTGTAAATGGACAAAATTTACATGAATTTACCTAAAGGCAGCCCCTCGACCCCATCCCTTTCTGCCTACTTAAAAGTATGACTCCAATAATACTCTCATCTTTCCTACATCATTTTTTCCTTTCTGTAGGCATTCCTGTTGTTATATAAGCATACAGGTAAACATATCCTTAAAAAATAACCTGCTTTTCTTTTTTGTTTTTTTGTAAGCGTTTTAAAATTTTATTTATTTATTTATATTTTTGGCTGCGTTGGGTGTTTGTTGCTGCGCGCAGGCTTCCTCTAGTTGCGGTGAGTGGGGGCTACTCTTCGTTGCAGTGCGCAGGCTTCTCATTGTGGTGGCTTCTCATGTTGCAGAGCACGGGCTCTAAGTGTGAGGGCTTCAGTAGTTGTGGCTTGCGGGCTCCAGAGCACAGGCTCCGCGGTTGTGGCACACGAGCTTAGTTGCTCTGCAGCATGTGGGATCTTCCTGGACCGTGGATGGAACCCATGTCCCCTGCATTGTCAGGTGGATTCTTAACCACTGCGCCACCAGGAAAGTCCAGCCTGCTTTTCTTTAAACTACATATCTACTTCCAGGTAGCATCCTATTTTTTTGCTTCCTTTTGTAGCAAACTTCCTTGAAAAGTGACATACCATTTATCATCAGGTCCTCTTCTCCCATTCTCTCTCGAGCTCACTCAAGACTTTTGTACTTATTACACTACCAAAATAACCCTTTTCAAGGCCACTGGTGACTTCCTAATAGCTAAAAACTATACTCAGTTCTCAGTCCTTATCTTATTTAATAGCAGCAATTGACATAATTGATTACTGTCTCTTGACAAAATTTCTTTATTGGCTTCTGTGACACCAAACACTGTTTTCCTCTTATTGAACTGGTTGCCCTTCCTCACCCTTCTTTGCTCCTTTGTCCTTTCCCATCTCTGAGACCTTTGATGTTTGGAGGACCCAAGGGATCACTCCCTACTTGTTCTCATCTAGCCTCAGGGCTTTAAATAGCATCAATGTACAAGTATATTCTCCCCTGAATTCCAGACTTGTAAATCTAGCTGTCTGTTTGACATCTCCACTTGAGTGTTTAATAAGCATCTTATATGTAACATGTCCAGAAAAAATGCCTTACTCCCTCACCTTGCCAACCTGCTCCTCCCTGTCTTCCCCATGTCAATATTAGCTATTCTGTTATTCCTAGTTGCTTAAATCCAAAACTTGGAGTCATCCTAGACTCTTCTTTTTTTCTTATACTCTGCATGAAATCCATCAATAAATCCTAGCTATAACTAAAAAAACATGTCCATAATATGATCACTTCTCACCACTTTTAACATTTACCAGCTTGATCCAAACTACCATCATCTCCAATCTCGATTATTTCAGTTGCCTCCTAACTGGTATCCCTGCTTCTATCGTTGTTCTCCTTCTAGTCTGATCTTAAACAGCCAGAATGATCTTTTTAAGACAGAATACTCAGTGTAAAAGCCAAAGTCCCTATATTGTTTTAGAAAGCCTTATAATACCTGTTCTCTCTCCCCACTTCTCTTACTATATCTCACAACTTCCCCCAACCCCTCTTCACTCTGCTCACATTAGCTTCCTTCAGAACATTTAGGCACTTGGTATTAGATGTTTCCTCTGCCTGAAGCTGTATTCCCGGATACACTGCATGGCTCTTTTACTTCCTCCATATATTTCCTCAAATGTCAGCTTAGCAGAGAGGCCTCCTTGATCACCCTCTATAAAATAGTGACCACACTCATAGCCTCTTCACCTTTCTTTTCATTGTTCTGTGTGATATACTGTATATTGTTCATTTCTTTAAACTATCTCACACTACTAACGTATGTTTTCTGAGGGCAGGGAGTTTGTTACTGCTGTATGCCTTAATTCTTAGAACAGTGTTTGGCACATAGGAACATTCAAATATTTGTTGGACAAAAACAATTGTCCAAAAAATTATTTTTTGTAGCCACTATATGTCTTCCTCTTTAGGCTTGAGGCAGCCTAAAGTATTTGTATTACTCTCTTAATAGAAAATAGTTGGAAGTCATTCATTCATTCATTTAATAAACATTTATTGTGCACCTACTGTATGTAGGGGTTACAATTATGACCAAGATAACTTATCGAAGACAGGTTCTTTGGGAAGAGCAGGCAAACTGCAGTGATCTGGTCGTGGTCTGAATGTCAATTCTGAAAGGCCTTTAAAATGTAATTCCTAAGGAGCATTTCTAGAATAGTTTACAGTGTCTATTTATAAGTCTTCATAATCTCATTGAATTTCAGAGCTGGAAGGGACCTCAAAAATAATGTAGTTTAATCCTCTCATTTTATGGATTTGATTAAGTTGAGCTCCAGTAAGTATAATGAACTTGCCCAATGTCCCTAACCAATTAGGTAGTGGTAGAATGGGGATAAGGGTCCAGGCCTGGCCTCTTGATTTATAAGCCAATGACTTTTCTACTGTGCCATGCTGCGTTTCATTCCAGATCCCAACACATTCCCTTCTAGAAGTAGACCTCTTGCCATTGTTTTATTACCTTTTCCTTAGTTAAGCAAAATAGCAGGTACAAGGTTAAAGTGTCCTTTGCTTTTATAGTTTTTCTAAGTGTGAGAGGTTAGATTCATTACTTTCATAGGAAGTCTGTAATGGATTCAAGGTTTATTTTAAGCAATAAAATACTTAATTCATTTTATCATTTAAAAAGAATTGTGTTTTTAAGCATATGATTAAGTTAGAAGAATGAATTGAATTTGTTTACATTCATTTCTCTTTTAAATCTACTAGAGAAACTCTTGCTACTCAGTTGGATCTAGCAGAAACAAAAGCCGAGTCTGAGCAGTTGGCTCGAGGGCTTCTGGAAGAACAGTATTTTGAATTGACCCAAGAAAGCAAGAAAGCTGCTTCAAGAAATAGACAAGAGATTACAGATAAAGAGCACACTGTTAGTCGGGTAAGTGTGATAGTTCATTAAGTTATGTGATTAAAATTAATTTAAAAATCAAAATAGGTTACATGTTACAAAGTGTTTGGGTAAGTGTAAGTGCATGAGTATTTACTTATACACAATGGTCAACTTGTACTCATGTATAAAATAATTTATATAATCTAAAACAGTTGTTAATGATTGAAATTCTTATTCAGTGTATTGGGTTTTTTCCCTTTCTGGCTGTAGATCTTAATATATTTTCTGTGAAGAAATGCTTACCTTAAATTCATTTGTTTTATTATCTTAATAAATTGCAACTGATTTCATGACCAGAATTCTATAAAATTCAGAGAAACTATTTTGGGATAAAAAATTCTTTGTGGATATCTACAAATCCATTATAGAAAAAACAGTACTACAAACAATTACCTATTCCTGAAATTTATACTATGGTCTATGTATTATGGAGCTAGAAATGGAAGTTAGAGAGATTTTTCTTCTTGGTGGTGAAGCCACCATCAAGTGCTCTGGTATAAGCAGGTCTGAGTTCAAATCCCAGCTTTGCCCCTAAGAAGTTACATGGTCTTGGCAGTTTGCTTTAACTTCTCCAAGCCTCAGATTCTTCATCTATAATATAGAAACAATACCTATTCCACAGGTTTCTTACGAAGATTAAATGAAATCATATAAATAGAAGGGTGAATAAGTACATTACTAAAAGACATTGTTGGAGGACAGAGGAAATGAAAAGTGCCCACCGAACTGAGAAGGTATCTTGAGACCGAAAAACAAGGCAGGCAGCTCCGTATAATCAGTGGATCAGTTTATTATAGGGTACCCTACTCACAGAGTGGGTTTGGACAGACAACGGTATGGAAGCATTCACAGCTACGCTCCATACCACCAAGGGACCATTGGGACAATGTTATAGTTAACCTAGGGTATGGGGGGTATGTGCTTGGAAATAGGAAGTGCATTCCTACGTCAAGATTTATGAATAGATAACTAGTCTCGTAGGTACCAGGAATATGTCAGCAAAGGTCTTCATCATTGATTGGGGACTAACAGAGCATAGAGGCCACCTGGTCTTAATGATTATTAAATAGTATCTATTAACTACAAAGCCCTTGATAACAAAGAAGTGATTTTTACCACACAGTACAGTTCTGGATAGGGTCCGGGGAAGGACAGGAGGAACTATATGGGCCCACAATGGCATCATTTATGCTAACAGCCATACAGTAATCATCAAACATTTTAAATTGTCATTTTCATCATCATTATTCAGATGAAGAAACTGAAGCCCAGAAAGGTTGTGACTTGCTAAGGGTTACAGAGCTAGAAAACTAAATGCACATTTCCTAGTTTCTAGTCTCGTTCTCTTTTCATTACATTTTTTATTCCTTCCGTTCATATGTAATGTGTATATACACACACACTGAAATAATTTTTGGAAGCTAACAATTGTTTTAAAATATTTTGAATTTAATTATATCCACATATTTTAAACTGGAAACCAGATGTTTTTATAATTAAGCAATGTCTGACCTGTCCTCATCTATGGAAAATGCAAGTATTTTTTTAAAGGTTATTGCTTTAAATATGGGACTAGCAAAGAGACTATATAGCTTAAACGTTTCTGTGCTTTGTTTAGCTCGAAGAAACGAACAGTATGCTAACCAAAGATATTGAATTATTAAGAAAAGAAAATGAAGAGCTAACTGATAAAATGAGGAAGGCAGAGGAAGGTATGTAGGATTTTTTTAAAAATCATAAGTTAAATCAAGTTCAGAGGTAAATCTTTATGTTATATGCATTAGGTTTTTGAAATATTTGTTTTCATATATTAAATAACTTTCGTAGCCGTAAGTATTATCTTAGTAGAACTTAAATATTCTCACCACCAAACCCCACAAAAAGGTAAATATGTGAGGTGATTGATGTGTTAATTAACTTGATTGTGGGGGATCCTTTCACAATGTATGTGTATATCAATTCATCACATTGTACACTTTAAATATCTTAAAATTTTAGTTGTCTATTATACCTCAATTAACTGAAAAAAATCTTTTAAAAAAATTAATTAATTAATTTTATTTATTTATTTTTGGCTGCATTGGGTCTTCATTGCTGCGTGCCGGGCTTTCTCTAGTTGCGGCGAGCGGGGGCTACTCTTCACTGTGGTGCACAGGCTTCTCATTGTGGTGGCTTCTCTTGTTGTGGAGCACGGGCTCTAGGCGCGCGGGCTTCAGTAGTTGTGGCTCACGGGCTCAGTAGTTGTGGAGCACAGGCTTAGTTGCTCCGCCACATGTGGAATCTTCCCGGACCAGGGCTTGAACCCGGGTCCCCTGCATTGGCAAGCGATTCTTAACCACTGTGCCACCAGGGAAGCCCTGGAAAAATATCTTAATGAAGTTACTGAAAGTTATTATGTGGTATATGCTAATTTGAATAATTAGTTATTGTTACTAATAACTAAGTAAGAATTAAATATTTTATTGCTTAAAATAAACCTTGAATCCATTACAAAATTTCTATAAAAGTATCTCATTGTTACTTTGCAAGGCAGAAATTAATTAATGCCATGCAATAACATTTTATATAATTTGTTGACAGAATATAAACTGAAGAAGGAGGAGGAGATCAATAATCTTAAGGCTGCCTTTGAAAAGAATATCAATACAGAACGAACCCTTAAAACGCAGGTATACATGCTCTTAGCCTTTTCCATGTGTTTGTATTTGAGTATCATATATTCAGAAGTTAATATTTGCTCTTCATGTCCTTTTCTTAAAACTGAGATTATAAGGTTCAAGCTTTTCATTAGAACAAGTAATGTAATATTCTTTCTTCATTAAATGTGGAAGACTTATTCAGGAAGTAGGATTTCAATCGAGTTAAGAAAGCTAATTCGTCTAGTCACCTGATTAGTGAAGAATTTGTTTTAGACTGTATGGAAAACCTACAATTGACAGTAGGAAAACTTAATGAGGAGAAACCACATACTTGACTGAAGTCAAGAGAGAAGAATGGGGAGTGAATAAGAAACTTAAAAGGGGTGGAGGTATCATTTTGCTTTGTATTTTGCAGCTAGATCAGATTTTTTACAGTAAAACTTGGTATCTTGTCATTTTACCAAGTTATCCAGTAGTTTAAATTCTTCATAAGGTGCTGTGTACCTCAGTTGATTTTTACAGTAAAATAAATATTTTCTACTTGATAGCTCCTTACCACTAATCTATTCTCCCTCTCAACAATCCTTCAACTAGAGTAGTCTTTCAAAAATGCACTTAATACCTGTTGAAAATCCTTCAGTGGAGATTTTACTTCCCTTTATACCAAAACAGAGACCATGAAGAAAAAGGTTGACATTTATTACATACAAAAAAGTCCAAAAGAACATAAGTTGAAAGAAAATAAACTACGAAGAATATTTGCAGCATATATAGATAAATATAAAGAACATCTGCAAAAAAGAAAAAGACAATCCAATAGAAAAAAAGAAAAAGTAAGGGACACTTAAGAGAAAAAAGAAGCAGTATCACTCTGTACTGTCATGCTTGCTTATCCTCCTCCTCCACCAGACTAGGATGCCTTTGGGGCATAATTGTATTTTCTGTCCTTGTCTCTAGTGCCTATCAGAGTGCTTACATGCAGTATAAGTGCTGAATAATTGTTGAACAATAACTGGATTTTTGCAAGCCTGTCTGGTTCTTACATTTGAACAATGAGATAAATCAATAATAGTTACTTGTGCTACCAATGATCATATTCCAACGTTCATTAGGTTCTCCTAATTTTCACATACACAAAAAGTCCTGCTTCCTGATTTTGAAGAAAAATATATATTTTTAGTGGAGATTTAAATTGGGTAGCTACAATGAAGAACCTTATTAATAACATTTTAATATTTTAATAGGCTGTTAACAAGTTGGCAGAAATAATGAATCGGAAAGACTTTAAAATTGATAGAAAGAAAGCGAATACACAGGATTTGAGAAAGAAGGAAAAGGAAAATCGAAAGCTACAACTTGAACTCAACCAAGAAAGAGAGAAATTCAACCAGATGGTAGTGAAACATCAGAAGGAACTGAATGACATGCAAGCGGTAAGGTTGTGTGTTGCACTTGTAGGATTATTTTAAATTGTTATTACTGTATATACTTACTGTCTACTGATCTCATTTAGTTTTTTTAGTATAAAAATCATATTTAGGTTTATATTCTCCATAATTTGATTACTGTTACTCTAATTTGAACAATGATCTTGAAAAAATAGAAAGATGCTCTGTTGCCTATTAACTATGACTTGAGTAATTTTTACCCCTTAGCATCAGCTTGATTAGAGATGGTACTTTTAGAGAAACAACCAAGGGTTTTGCCTCTTTGGCTTCAGACTGAAATTGAGATATGACTGGTATAATATTGACTATAGTTGGGATAGTGGAATTGGAGTATTATAGCCTTTTTGTTTCCTCGGATAAGGACTCACTTTTCAAAATATCAAGCTTAATTTTTTTGATGCTTCCTAGCTTAATAGCACAAAATTGAGAACATGGTCTCTGATCTTAGGCAGACTTAGATACAAGCATTGACTCCATCATTTATTTTACCATCCTGAGAAGCTTTCTATATCTTTTAAATTATTTTGTTTGAAGCCATAAAAGCAATTTCTGTTGTTTTAACAGGTGTTTGGTTTTGGTTTTTGATGCTTTGTATTAAAAAATATCTAAAGCAAAGAGTAAAGGAGCTTATCCAAGCAATGTATTACTGAGGAAGAGAACTTGCACATTTATAGTTGTATTAAAATCTGTGGTAGTAAACATTCATGAAGTTTACAGTAAATTTTTAGTATTAATAATTCTAGATTACTTATAGTTCCACTAATTCTTAATTTCTAATGTTGGAAATTTTGATCTTGATTCTTTATATTATCTTGGTATTTTTTAAAAAATAGCAATTGGTAGAAGAATGTACACATAGGAATGAGCTTCAGATGCAGTTGGCTAGCAAAGAGAGTGACATTGAGCAATTGCGTGCGAAACTTTTGGACCTATCAGATTCTACAAGTGTTGCTAGTTTTCCTAGTGCTGATGAAACTGATGGAAACCTTCCAGGTAAGAATATTTTCTGTTACTTCTTTCAAGTTTGCTTAAACGTCATGGAAATTAATGTAGATTTCTTTCATTTGGATTTCTACCTCTTTGTTGTTTTGTCCATGGATTCTTAAGAAGGGATTTATGTTTCTGATAGCCAGAGTCTGATGACATTTGTATACCTAGTGCATTTTATAGAATAAAAGCAGTCATAAGCAGTCTTAGACTATTAAAATAGATCTGAGTGGCTCTAACTAAATAGAAACTTGAAGATGTTTATGAATCAGTATTGAACCAGCCTAATGCCATGGTGAGAGTTGAAGCTGCTGCTACAACTCTCACCATTTAAGGAGGATTGTACATGTTTTCATGAGTAGCAGCTCTGCAGTGTTTTATGTATTTTTTTGCTAAAACTAAGAACTATACTTAATAATCAGAACCACAGCAGCTCTATATAGAAGCCCACCTAATGCTATAGTGATAAACTTTAATCAGACTTGAAGTTTCAAATTTGGTGAAATAGATAAAAGGGGTTGGAAGATGCAGAGAGGGGGCAGGAAGTCAAGTAAAGGCAAAAGCGAGTAGCTAGGATTTCAGACCTTTTCTTCTTTTTCCTTTTTTTTTCTAGTGGAGAATCAATTGAAAAATAAACACAGCCTCATTCTTCGGTTCATTGTAGTATAGGTTATAGTACATTTATGTCTTTTTAACAGAGATGAACAATACACATATTACAGGTTCAATTTAGAAATGAATAGGTTATATATATTAAAACATGCATTACAGATTTTAAAGGCATACACACACACACACAACACATTTGACCTACTACATATTCTTAGTTCAAGGTCTTGAAAGTTTTGTAACATGGTCCTAAACTTGAAAATAGACTTTATTTAATGTATTTCCTGAATAATGCATAAAAAGATATGAATCAGCACATTTGATGTAATAGGGATCTGTTTTAACAGATATTACTTGTTTTTTGAGAATTTGATATAAGAAACTTGATAGACTACTTAGAAAATTTTACGTTATCATTCTTGGTCAAGAAAGTGGGACTCAAAGTAGGAAGTGAATTCAGTTCTTATTTGTATTCTGTGTAATCCCTGCCCTCATTCTTCGGTGGCTTTGCTAGCCCAAAATGAGATATCTGGAAAGTGAAGGACAGGGAATAAATATTTCTTACTCCAGTGGTCAAGAAATTCCTTCTGTATTCCCATTTTTGGCTCTCTGAAACCTCCTGCCTCTTGAGACTCTTGTAGGTACACATCCTTATCAGAGGATCACTTTGGATTTAATAAGAATCTCTAGCTTCAGCCGTTGTTTGAACATCTTTCTAAAGTTATGACTTAATCATCAGTTAAGAAAGAGTATGAATTTTAGGGCAGTTTGTCTACATTCCTTCACTTGTTGAACTGAAATTGTAGTTTAGGTTCCCTCTTCATTAACCCCAAGATATTTCTAGTTATTTAGTTAAAGGAATTCTTTCTCTAGTGTAGGTTAAATATCCTGACAAGGTTTTTGTCTTTATCCCACCCATTTCCCTTTAACTTTGTTTATAATGTCTTACTATGTATGCCTTGGTTTTCCTTGTATTAAGTTAAACATTTCAGAGACTGATTCATTATTGGTGAATGCTATCTAGAGGATTTGAATTGAAAGATGAGGTTGGGAGAAGGTAATGAGTTTTATCTTTCATCCTGGCTTATTCAGGAAGGCTAAACTCAAAGCATCATCAGGTGGTTTGATTGGCAGACTTAGGTGAGATATCCATTTAGATTTCAGAATCCTGACCTAATAAATCCACTCAGGAGTCAGTCAGCAAAGAGATTTTTAAATTTTTCTACTGGCTCCACTCTGAGTATATAATATTTGGAATAGCTTAGTATTTTCAGAGATTTTGCTTTTAAGGATTTCAAAGTTCAAACAAAGTGGGAAAACAAAAAGGCTCTGGTGGCCATTCTCCATTGCTATAAAGGGAGACCAATTAGGATATCTCTTTCTCTATTAACTGTGTTCTCAGTTTGAACTTTACAGAGGTCTCTGTAGTGCTGAACCTTTTCATATTGGAGACTATGACTTTCATATTGGAGGTAGAAATTAATGGATAATCATTACCAATGTTATTTTACCTCTGTGTCAGATATTTTACTAGTAAATTGAAAATATGTACTAAGTCTGCCATTTACTAGATCTCTGGCAAATAAAGTTAAGGTTTTGTGGTAATATCTAGGAAGAATTGTAAAGAATTTTGGTATTCATTCTTGTGAAGCGAACATGATAACACTACACTACGGAAACTTGATGCGGTATTCATCCTTAATTTGAGAGAGTTACATATCATTCAAGTGTCTGAAAGATTTTTTTGAAAGTGATGATTAATTTTACTTAGTTTGGAAAACTGATAAATGAATTTAAACTACAGATTTACAAAGGGAGGTCTTAGAATAGTTAAATAGTTAAAATGAAGGCCTTTTGAAATATTGATCATATTTTTAGTTCAGTGAGATGGTTTTTTAAGTAGTTAGGTGGATAAACTGATAATATACTTTATTTCTCTTAGATTTCATCATTCAATATAAAGAATCTCATTTAATTATCTTGTTTGTTTAGAGTTCAGCCTCTGTCATTTTCTCAGCTGGCATCTTGTCATTAACTAGATTAAATCTCTCTAAGTTTCCCAATTCTAAAAACCTTAGAGAAAATGGTTATCCTTCTCTGACTTATAACCCTTTGAAGTTCTTAATATCACTTTCATTCTCTTGTGTCTTCATCCTCCTTTTGGTTCTGTGGCAGGTTGTGGCCTTAGCACTGTAGATATAAAGGTTACCCTCTAGGGTTAAGGTTTTCCTATTGCCTAGATGACAGAAAGACTAAGGTGATATCTGGCTCTCCTTCCTTGTTTTTTTTCCTTTACTTTTGGAAATATTGACCTAAGAATCTGAAAAGAATGTAAAAATAGATGAAGCACTAAGAACACTGGTATCAGCATCCATTAATATTCATTATCTCTTATGGATTATCTGCATCATTCTCTTTCCATCCAGCTTGATCTCAGACTTTGTAACTTAAACCTGTGTATGCTGGATTTCTTGGTATGTTTCCAAGTATTTGAGTATATAAGAGTTTCTGACTTTGCCCAAATCTAATCAATGATTGGAGATAATAAGTACATCTGAATTCTTGAGCATTGATTTTTTCTTCTTTTTTATATCACTTCTGAATATAATTTTAGAATTTTGGAGTGATTCTCTACCTTTATTTCTTAAGCAGTATGTAGTTTATCAAGTAAAGTTTGGTAGTCTTCAGTGGTTAGCTTTGATGTTTAAATTGGCTGTATTTGATACTGATTTACGTATAGTTAACCTCTTTCTTATTTGGGTAAAGGAGTTAATTGCTGATATTGCAGTAGTGCACATCTAAATTTTTTTGTAAGTTAAAATTGCTCTACAAATATGTAAAACCTGGGACCAAGTTGTTTTTGTACTTCAGTAGTATGTTATAGATAATAATATAGACTTAGAAGTCCTCAGCATTTCTTTTATTTATCTGGAGAAGCTGATTTCTGTGCTTGTATTGTAAAAGATAGAATTTAGAGCATTATACTTTCAGATTGCCACTTAGGTCACAAGTGGTCATAGTTTTGAAGGAGGTCTTTATATACTTAAAAAAAAAACTGGTATATTAACTTGCATGTAAGACAGAAGTAAGTAGTTTTTTTAATTTATCACTGAGCTTAGTTTACCTGCTTCTCTGAAGGGAATTCACCAGAAGGAAAGACTAAGATTCTCTCCTATAACATTATTGTTTTAAATTGGCAAAAACCTTCACATATCTTCAGCATCTTTTTTGAGTTCCTAATTTCTTCATTTTATTTAAATTAGAGCAAATATAAAATTGGGCTTATTTAATTCATAAAA
This sequence comes from Tursiops truncatus, assembly GCF_011762595.2. Classification (NCBI taxonomy): domain Eukaryota; kingdom Metazoa; phylum Chordata; class Mammalia; order Artiodactyla; family Delphinidae; genus Tursiops; species Tursiops truncatus. Next base: position 37,592,993 of record NC_047046.1, on the reverse strand, counting down.
TGCCTTTGATGTATAGAATTTCTATAGGAACACTGAAATGACATACATTCAGTCATACAGTCTTCAACATACAACAATTCATTGAAAATATATTTCAAACCTAGAGCCAGAAAGCATAAATATTTTTGGCATTTATTCTCATAGAGAAATAACTTGGAGGGAGGAATATTTTGGCATACACAATTTTGTATAAATGTCAAGATTTCAGTGGCTTTTACATCTTTTATTTTTAGTGAGGAATTACTGGTATTAAATGGACTTTGGCACACTGAAGGGAAGTTTTCCTAGCAATAACTTTTTTCCTTTTCTACAACAGAATATTTGTGAATGATCAACAGCCTTCTGTATGTTACTTAATTTAAAGCAGCCCTTTGGTTTTTAAATTACAACCATTATTTAAATAGAGGGTGAATTTAATTGGCTAAGTCAGAAAAAAAGAATTGCAAAATAAGCAAAAAAGGTATATATCAGGTACCTACTCTGTGTGTCAGATGCCTTGGAGTATAAATTTTTAAAAAGTGGGGCTTCCCTGGTGGCGCAGTGGTTGAGAGTCCGCCTGCCGATGCAGGGGACACGGGTTCGTGCCCCGGTCTGGGAGGATCCCACATGCCGCGGAGTGGCTGGGCCCGTGAGCCATGGCCGCTGAGCCTGCGTGTCTGGAGCCTGTGCTCTGCAACGGGAGAGGCCACAACAGTGAGAGGCCTGCGTACTGCCAAAAAAAATAAATAAATAAAATAATAAATAAATAAATAAAAAATAAAATAAAATAAAGTGTTAGTATATGGTCCCCTGCTCTCACAAAACTTACCAAGGAAATGCCCGATGGAACAAATTAATTATTGATGAACTAAATAACGGCAACTAAGAAAAAAACTTGGGAGAAGAGGGGGATCATTTTGAACTGAAGTTTCTTATTATTTCTTCGACTTTAACAAAAACAACAATTTAGATGAAGGGGAATAACAAAAGCATAGGGCATTAGGTACAGGGAAGAAGTTGGAACAATAACATTACTCCTGATTTAGTTAACTGCAAAGCTTGTTTAAGGAAAGAATATCATTGTGCTCTAGGAATTTAAACTCAGAAATTAGACTGCCTGGGTGAACCCTAAAGTTTTGACAGTTGCTGTGATTACCTTTGGGTAAGTTAGTTCACCTAGCTAAGCCTTAGTCTCTTCATTTGTAAATGGAGGATGATAGTAGAACCTACTTTATCCTATATTCCTAAGAATGTAATATCCTATGTTCATGGGACTATTACAGATTATTTATGAGGTATTCCTTGTAAAGCACTTGGGAAGTAATAAATGTACAGTAGACGTTACCTATTGTTATCATTACTGTAAGACCGAACTGTTTCACAACTTTTAAGTTATATGGAGGAGGGTAATATATATTCCCCTTACGGGTCATGATTTGAGCCATGGTATAATGTCACATTATAGCATTGTACCTTACAGTTGGTCACTTGTCCCTTCTTTTGTGTTTCAAATATAATAGATCTAAAAAAACGGTTAAATGTTCTTATCTCTAACCTGATATAAAATAAGCATTTCTAAATGGAATCATCTTTTTCCCCCAGATATTTTTAATAAACATTAATTATATTTAAATAGTAATAATAATTATAAAATGCACTGATCAAATTAGTCAAAGAATTTCTGGTATGCACAAACTGATAAAACATTAGCAGTTTTACCAACTGAATTCTGTGTTCTTTTACTGTTTATTAAATTCTGATGCTACAAACTTGAAAGGCTTTATTTATACCTCTTTTAGTTTGCTAAGAATTGTAATTGGATTTACCACTAGAATTAAGGACCCCTTCCCAACCAAATTTGGACACTTTTAATGAAATTATTTGGGGTGTTTTACCAAAAAGTTTATCAGAACATTGTACTGAGAAAACAAATAAAATACTTGTCTCTTATTCTTTATATCTAGTTGATTCTGCCTGCATTCCTTATTTATTTATCTTCTATTCTTACCTTCTGTGAGTAATAGGACACTTGTGTACTTTTGCTTGCTCTTTCTTGTGTAAATCATGGCTCTTTTGTTCCACTTGCATTTTTTTTTTTTTTTTTGCTAAATACTTTTATATGAATGTTAAATGATATTTAAAGTCTTCTGTATCATATCCCATTTAAGCTGCAATCCATTCCAGTCTTGCCTGGCTATTAAGGGTACTGTTGTTACTTCATACTTTTATAATTGAGTACTGAATGTTAATTTTATGCGGAAAGTGGCTTGGAATTTTTTTCTGCAGTATTTGTATGGCCATTAAAGTTGATTTGTGTGATTGAAGCATGAAAGAGCAAATTATAGCACTTATTCATTTAGCTGTGTTCGAATGCCTGTTGCTGCATGCTGTCAGACAACTTGTAATAGCTTTTCCTTTTGTGACAATTTAAGGCTGAACACTATTTTTTTTTTCTTCTTCTAGAATCAAGAATTGAAGGTTGGCTTTCAATACCAAATAGAGGAAATATCAAAAGATACGGCTGGAAGAAACAGGTACAATATGCCTCAGTTTTTCTAATTGATATTTTGTTATATATTTTACTTTTAAAGCATACAACTTGTATTAACTGTCCTATTATTGGCATTGTTTTTAGATTACTACAATATGATCTAGACATAAATGGCAAGTATTGTGCTTATCACTTTAAACCAAGTTAATACTGCTCTTACCTCTTCCCCCCTTTTTTCTCATTTCAGTATGTTGTGGTAAGCAGCAAAAAAATTTTGTTTTATAATGATGAACAAGATAAGGAACAATCCAATCCATCTATGGTATTGGACATTGAGTAAGTTGCCTTTTATTGAATTTTAAGACTGAGTGTTAACCTACGATAATCAATTATTTTTAGACTTACCATTTAGTTTATATTTTGTTATTTAAACGTTATTGACTTTTTTCTTAACAAATTTAAATAATAACTATATTAAATCTTTATCAAAATATGAGAGGGGAAATTTTGCATACCTGATCGATGTATTCTAAAGACAATTTTTTTTAATTTCAAGTGTTTATTGGTTTTATGTTCACAGAACATCTCAAAATATATGATTATGTGGTCATTGTTAAGAAGGAAATAAAATATATCTTTTCTTTTTTTAATAATAGGTCAAAGAGGTCTGTAATAAGCTTAGGTTTTTTTCCTTGTATTCATTCTAAAACCATTTCTTAGGCACTGCTGCCTGTATTATCGTAAGTGTTGTAGGTTGTATAAAATGAGTAAGACAGTTTCATATTTGAGGAGCTTACAGGCTAGTAGCAGGAAAGGTAAAATATATGCAATAACATACAAATTCAGAGTGAAGTGTGGTGGGTACGACAGAGAAATATAAACTTAAAATGAAGTTTTGCCATTCCTTTGTAATTAAACATTGTGGAGCTAATTATAGTTAAAATGTTAAAAAAATTGAGCAAGTACCAGAGAGTACTGATATTTTATTTCTCAATTTTAAAAAAAGACATTAGTTGTGAAAATTTAAATAATCAGCTTAACTGGAATAATACATAAACATTAATAAGAAAGACATCTTTCAACTAACTTAAATACTTTTTATGTTGATGAGAGTTTGTTGTTATTGTTGTTTTACCTATTTATTGAGATGTAATTTTCATACAATAAAATACATACATCTTAAGTGTTCAGTCCAGTGACTTTTGACGGTTGTAAGCACCCGCATAATCAAACCCAGTACGTGATAAAGAACGTTTCTATCACCCTAAAAAGCTTGCTTGTGCCTCCTCAAGGGGAAAAAAAAAGATTATCTGAATTCTATCACTGAGATTTAGTTTTGCCTATTCTAGAACTTCATACTAATCGAATTTATAGTATGTACTCTTTCGTGCCTGGCTTCCCTCACTCGGCATAGTGTTTTGTTGTGTGTATTGATTGTTCTGTTTATTGCTGAGTAATATTCCATTGAATGAATATATCTCAGTTTGTTTATCCATTCTTTTGTTAATGGGCATTTGGGTTGCTTCTAAGAGAGCTATTTTAAGTAAGACTGCTTTGAACATTCGTTTTTGTGGACTTAAGTTTTCATTTCTCATGGGTAAAATACCTAGGAGTGGAATCCTGGGTCATATAGTAAATCTGTGTAAATAAATCTACCAGACAGTTCTCAAAAAAGGTTATACTGTTTATACTCAACAGCAATATTTGAGTTTCAGTTGCTTCACGTCTTCACCAACATTTGGTGTTGTCAGTCTGACTTTTAGCTGTTCTAATGGATGTGAAATGCTATTTTGTTGTAGTTTATATTTTCCTTATGGCTAATGATGGCAAGAATCTTTCCATGTATTTATTGGCCATTTGTATCTCTTAAGTGTCTCCAAGTCTTTTGCTCATTTTTTAATTGGGCTGCTTATCTTTTTAAGGTTGGTTTACAGAAGTTCTGTATATATTCTGGCTTCAAATTTTATGTCAGGAATATGTAGTGCAAATATTTCCCAGTCTGTGGTTTGCCAGTTCATTTTCTTTATGGTGTCTTTTAATGGAAACCAATGTATCACTGGTTTGAAAAGGGTTATTGCCTTTTGTGTAGTCTGTCCAAGACATTTTTGCTTGCCCAAAGATTGTGAAGGTATTCTATGTTTTCTTCTAGGTTTTATTTTTAAATTCTGATTGATCTCGTTTCTTTTTATGTTTGGTAAGAAGTAGTGGTAGAGGGTCTTCTGGCGGTTCAGTGGTTAAGACTCTGCGCTTCCACTGCAGGGTGCACGGGTTTGATCCCTTGTTGGGGAACTAAGATCCCACGTGCCTCGCAGCGCGGCCAAAAAAGAAAAAAAAAAAAAAAGGAGTAGTGGTTGAGGTTAATTTTTTTCCGGGGGGGTGGGGGTTGTTTTGTTTTGTTCATGTGGATATCTGGTTATTTCAACACTTTATTTATGTATATCAACCTTGAATATTCATCACTTATTAGTTTTAGAGATTTTGTGTATGTGTGTGGATTCCGCAGGGCTTTTCTACGTATACGGTAATGTCATCTTCAAATAATAATAGTTTTACTTCTGCCTTTCCAGCCTGCATGCCTTTACCACATGTATAGATTTGTATGGGCACCACCAAGTTAAAATATAGAATAGTTTCATCACAGGGATTCTTCATTGCCCTTTTATAGCCATAGGAAGCACCCTTTCTGTACTCCTCTCTAATCTTTGGCAACCACTAATCTGTTCTCCATCTGTATAATTTTGTCACTTCAAGGATGTTATGTAAATGGAATCAAATAGTATGTAACATTCGATATGCTTCTTTCAGTCAGTGTAATTCCCTTGAAGTCCATCCAAGAGGTAGTTTTTTTCTTTTTGTGGTTGAGTAGTGTTCCATCGTATGACTGTATCACAGTTTGTTTAACCATTCATTTAAGTTTTTTCCAATTTTGGCCTATTAAAAATAAAGCTGCTGTGAACATTCATGTACAGGTTTTCATATATATAGATTTGTAAGAAATTGCCATACTCTTTTCCAGAGTGACTCTGCAGTTTTACATTTCTCCCACAGTTGTATGAGTGATCTAGTTTCTCTGCATCATCACCAGCATTTGGTGTTATTACTATTTTTATTTTAAAAATTCTGATAGGAGTATAGTGATACTTACTGTGATTTTAATTTGCATTTCTCTAATGACTAATCTTTTCCTATGCTTATTTGCCACGTCTGTGTTCTCGTCAACGAAATATCTGTCTTTTGCTATAAATGAGTTTTTATAATGGCCTACATCATATTTCTTTTCATTTTAGTAAATTGTTTCATGTTCGTCCTGTAACCCAAGGAGATGTGTACAGAGCTGAAACTGAAGAAATTCCTAAAATATTCCAGGTAAAAATCTGAAAATATAATTTTAGAAGATCCTTTACCTACGTACTAAGTGTATTTGTGAAGTAAATGTAAATACACCAATACTTTTATACATTTGAAACTTGTATGTATAGATTAAGACCTTTTTTTAATCTTCTGTTTACCATTCCTAAATGTAGATACTATATGCAAATGAAGGTGAATGTAGAAAAGACGTAGAGATGGAACCAGTGCAACAAGCTGAGAAAACTAATTTTCAAAACCACAAAGGTCATGAGTTCATTCCTACCCTCTACCACTTTCCCGCCAACTGTGAGGCCTGTGCCAAACCTCTCTGGCATGTTTTTAAGCCACCCCCTGCCCTGGAATGTCGAAGGTGCCACGTTAAGTGCCACAGAGATCACTTAGATAAGAAAGAGGACTTAATTTCTCCATGTAAAGGTAAGGCATGAAAATTATTTTTATAACATGTAACAAATTAGAGACTTAAATCCCAATGAAATAACTTCTTCAGATGTGGCATTTCCTATACCAAGTTGAAAAGAGATAATAAGACGTAATATTTTGGCACTGGTGGAGCCACATGCATATTTCTGATTTTACTTTATTTTTCTTACTAATTTATGACTAATATTTTCTCTTTAAATTTTCCAACTTAATTGAATTAAGAAGACAAGATATTGTCCAAGCTTAATTAAGCATAGTAAATCTTTTTAAATTGTAAGAATATTTGATAAGGCTCTTTTAGGTATTATGTGACCTTAATTGTGCTCTTTTTTCTTAAAATAGTAAGTTATGATGTAACATCAGCAAGAGATATGCTGCTACTAGCATGTTCTCAGGATGAACAAAAAAAATGGGTAACTCATTTAGTAAAGAAGATTCCTAAGAATCCACCATCTGGTTTTGTTCGTGCGTCGCCTCGAACACTTTCTACAAGATCCACTGCAAATCAGTCTTTCCGGAAAGTGGTCAAAAATACATCTGGAAAAACTAGGTAAGGATTGAAATGTTAACCTTTTTAACTGTGAGTATGTGATTGGATAATATCTATTAAAATCCAGAGTCTGATTGTTCTTTTCCCCATAAAGGGCATCGTTTGTATCTGGGCATTTATATATGACTTGAAATGACTTTACAAATTAGTTTAACTGATTCTTGTTAGAAGCTAATAATGTTTATAAATGTCATATTTATTTAGTTCAGTGTCAGGTTTTATTGTCATTGGTTATGGTACATATTTAGCCCTTAATGTTTTAAACGACTGTTGTTCACCCCTTTTTAATGTAAATAGTTTCATGTAAAACTTTGCTCATTTTATTTTTAACTATGTTGGCAGATTTTTTTTTAATCAAAATTATTTGGTATTATCAGTGTTAACAAATAAACTTCCCAGTTAAGTATCCTTCTTTTCTTCTTTTTGGGAGAGTGTAGTTTATCTTGTTTTGATGGAATTTTTTCAAAAATATTTATATGGTAAAACAAGCAGTTACAGGACATAAACCCTTTCCTGAGGAGCGGTTATGATAACTCATTAAGTTCTCATTTAACACATGAAAAAATGGAGCTCAGAGAAATTAAGCAACTTGCACAAGATCACACAGCCAACTAGTAGCATAGTCAGGTTGGACCCCACTTTTATCCATTTCTGAAGCCTATGTTTTTTCTCCTATACCAAATACCAACTTTCCCTAGAGTGTAATCCTTATATTAAGAGGGACATTTGAATCTAGAAGCTGAGACCTAACACTGATTTGCCTCTCTGCTGATGTCACCCAAGTCTTCCAAGCAGGCTTAAAGCCATATTTAATTTATCCCATTTCTTCATACCATATTATCAATAACCAAGTCTAATTCTTTGAAATGACTCATAGCCATTCCTCCTTCTGTATTCCTCAGCTACCATACTATTCCAGTGCATTATCACCTCACTCTGGACTTCTTTCTGTAGAATCTTGTATTGTCCCTCTCCTATATAGGATAAAAGCTGAATCTAAAATACTTAAAATTTTTTATAGCTTTGTGGGGGGAAAAAAGTGTTTGAAACAAAGTAGAAGCAAAAAGGAGATAATAGTGTGTTTTTCCTTTTTCCTGTTTTCCAAATTTTGTGTATTAGTTAACTATTATATATAATGTATATGTACCTTTCCTTCCGATTTTTGTTTTCTGAATTTTTAAACTGCGTACATTTCTTAAATTTTTTATTTTTTTCCCTCAACAGTTAACCATGTGACCTAGTGCCTTGTGGAATTGTGTGGGATGCTACCTGATAAACCAGGCATCTTTTACCATGCAGAGCAGAAGGCTGTTCCTTTGACACAATATCACAGGCTTCAGGGTTAAGATTGCTGTTATTCTGTCCTTGCTTTGGCACAAAAGCACACTGAGGATTGTTTTTTTGTTTTGTTTTGTTTTTGTTTTTTATTGCGGGTTTGCCTACAGGTAGATTAGATTAATTATTACTATGTAATGCAAATACAATTGAGGGAAAGCTTAGCTAGATATATTTTTTTAAAAAGGTGCTGCCTTTTTGAATTTCTAAGAAAACGCCTGTCAATCATGATAGAACACAGTTTTCCTCATACGAGTGAGAGGAAGAGACTTTCACTTTCAAGTGGAATGGCCGTCACTATCAAGATCAGCTCATGGAAGGAGTAAAGAAAATATCTCAAAATGAGACAACTGAAATTTTTTTTTAATAACTTCAGTTTTTATGCTCTTGCAAGACTATACAAAACTATTTTAAGAAAGCAGTGACATCACTTGACTTCAGTGCCCTCACTGTAGAATTTAAAAGCCTTACTGTTGATTGCCTGTGGTGGACTTGATGGAAAATAAATATCTTACATTATGCTTTACAAAATACTGTATGTGTTTCAGCAAGTTTGTAGATTGGGGAATGGGAGAAGGCAAAAAAATTACATTTAATCTATGCATTTTTGCCAAGCCATATTGAGTTATTTTACTACTAGAGACATTAGGAACTAACTGTACAAAAGAACCAAGTTTAAAAGCATTTTGTGGGGTACATCATTTCTGTAATTATATAATATGTTTCTTTGTGGTTTTAACTGATAAAGACATTAAGTTAACAAACATATAAGAAATGTATGCACTGTTTGAAATGTAAATTATTCTTAGAACACTTTTGATGGGAGTTGCATTGCCCTTTTAGTGCCTTAATTTGAGAGAATTATTTTACTGCCATGACTAAATATAAAAATTTCAAAAAACATATTTTCAGAAAATTATGTGTGTTGGGGGTTTTTCATTGATAATTGGCTTAATTTAAAATATTTAGAGGTTTGGTGGACTTCCATAAATTGAGTACAATCTTTGCATCAAACTACCTGCTAAAATAATGAATGACTTCATAAAACTCTGCAAAATATGTAGAAGGTTGCACCAATATAAAAGAAAATTATGGCAATACATCTGTGATGTTTTCCAGTTAACATAGGAATTACCAGATAAATACTGTTAAACTCTTGTTCAATAGCAAGGGTTGATTCATATGGGCAGTATGATTTATTGTTTATTTTTTTAACCAAATACCTCCTCAGTAATTTATAATGGCTTTGCAGTAATGTCTATCAAATAAGAAGCACTGGAAAACTGATTCGTCTCTAGGATGATATGCATGTTTCAAGTGGTATTAAAAGCCGCACTGATGGATATGTAATAATAAACATATCTGTTATTAATATGCTAATGACTCTGTGCTCATTTAATGAGAAATAAAAGTAATTTATGGATGGATACCTTTAATAATGACTGCTATGGTATTTTCTCATGACTGAGATGAATGGAAGCCATGCTGTAAATTAGTCCCTGGCTGCATACAAATGTTTGTTAAATTTCATGACTAAAGTGAATTTTTAAAAGATAAAACCTGGTTTGGGCTCTAAAATAGGAGTGCTACAGTTGAAATGAAAAGTTAGCTAATGTCTTTTGGAAATTCTCCATGGGTCTCTTACGTTTCTCACATCTTGGGAGCAGAAGCTCTGACAGCCTTTGTTTGTTCTACACTGTCTTTGCCAAGGAGATTTGTATAGTGAACAGCCGTGGAAGACATTGTGTTTCCATAGAGAGGAAAGCAGGTTTGTTTGCTGTTGTATAATAAAGATAGTGGCTCTCTCCAGGGCAAAAATTGGGCAGATTTGCTTGAGCTCATTATAAAAGATTCAGGTACCCTAAACTTTGGGCTCCTCAGCTATGATGCAAACTCACTGCATGCTCAGCGCCCACCTGGACCACTTTGCATTGCCCCTGTGGGACTCGGAGGGCAAGGGGAACTGATGAGAGCGTGAAGCTCATGCTGCTTGCTGTGCTGTAAGTATAAAGTCATTTGGCTATGACCCAGGATCCATGAAATTGTGGCAGGCTAACTTGTAGCTTGCAAGTAGGGTGAAACCTCAGACCCTTCACAGTTCTGGACAGTGTCCTTACTACCGCCTCAGAACCATCACCATTACCCTAATGTATTAAGGTCTAATATATTAAGGTCCAGTAAAGTTCAGAGAACAGAGTTAATTTATTTGAGCAAGAGAGTACTTTTTTTTTTTTAACAAAATATTAACTTGAGCATAAAATTGTTGAGAACTGACAGAACTTTAAGGAATGACTTCAAATGCCACATTGCAAAACCAGGTCAACCAAGAGAGCTGCTGCTGCTTTTTTTTTTTTTTCCATGTGGACTATTTTTAAAATCTTTATTGAATTTGTTACAATATTGCTTCTGTTTTATGTTTTGGTGTTTTGGCGGTGAGGTATATGGGATCTTAGCTCCCTGACCAGGGATCGAACCCATACACCTGCATTGGAAGGCGAAGTCTTAACCACTGGACCGCCAGGGACGTCCCCAACAGAGCTGCTTCTATTCTAAGTTCAGGAAACCACTCAATCCCAAAGTATACCAACGTGGCAAGCATCAGGATAGTGTCATCTAACGTGTCCACACCATGTTAGATGCTGTGTTTCATTCTCTTACCATTTAGGAACCTTGTTTCTAAACACTGGGGTCCCTGTCAGTAATACCTCAGAAAAATCCTTTTCATGAGCCTCCCTATCTGCTGGCATTAGCATACCCTCCATCTCTCCTCTGCCTTCTATAGGTGCATCTGCTCAACCAAAATACATCACATTCAGAATTCTAGCTGTAAGAAAGTCTGGGAAATGGAGCTTTTAGCTTTCTATCCTCTTGATTACAGGAAGACACAGAGTGTAGAATGAGATTAAGCCTCAAGCCTGCCCACCCACCACTCCTGAGAGCTTGGGTTGAGGTCAGGGATTATGGGCTAGAAAGAAAACAGCCGTTGTCATGATTCACAAGCTCAAAACAACGATGGGTCACTTGTCATTATTTGGGGTTTCAGCTTAAAATAATCTCTCCATCCTTCGTTTAAAGAAATATCAATAAGTGAAATAATTTAAACATGGCAATCAAACTCTAATTGATAAAGTATGTGTTTTTTTCATATCACTAGAAGTTTTGTAATAACTAAATTTGGTATTTACATAAATTAGTTTGTTGATTCTTACTGGGTTGCTGGTTTGAGCTTTTTAATTTTTATTTTTGGTATTCCAGCACTTCTACAGTTCTTTCTCCTCAGAAAGAAAACACAGCTACTAGCAGCTAGTAGGATGAATAAAGACAATGTCTTTAAAAATTAGTTAGTTGTGAAGGACATAATATATTGTGCTACTACACTTTATTACTCTATGGTATCGTTTAATGAGCAAAAGTCTTAATTTTAGCAAAGTCAAATTTATTGATCTCCTTTATAGTTAGTGCTTTTTGTATTCTATTTAAGAACTCTCTCCTATTCCCCGGGTCGTGAAGATAATTCTGCGTTAGCTTCTTGAAGTTTCATTGTTTTGACTTTAACATTTACACAGTGGGGAAAGGATTGTCATGTCAATAAATGGTGTTGGGAAAACTGGATACCCACATACAAAAGAATGAAAATGGACCCTCAACTTACACAAAAATCAACTCGGATTAAAGTCTTAAGTGTAAGAACTAAAACTCAGACTCCTAGATGACAACATAGGGTAAAAGCTTCTTGACATTGGCCGTGGCAATGATTTCTTGGATATAACACCAAAAGCACAGGCAACAAAAGCAAAAACAGGCAAATGGAATTACATCAAACTAAAACTTCAGCACAGGAAAGGAAACAAAATAGTGAAAGGCAAGCTGTGGAATAAAAGAAAATATTCGCAAACCATATATCTGATAAAGGGTTAATGTTCAAAAACTGTAAGGAAATCCTACAACTCAATAGCAAAAACCAAAAACAGATAACCTGATTTAAAGTTGGGCAAAGGACCTGAATAGACATTTCTCCAAAGACGATATACAAATGGCCAACAGGTGTATGAAGAGATACTCAACATCACTAATCCTCAGGGAAATTAAAATTACAGTGAGATATCACGTCATACCTGTTTGAATTGCCATATCAAAAAAAAACCCCAAAAGATTTGTGGAATCTAAAAAATACAATAAACTAGTAAATAAAACAGAAGCAGACTCACAGATGCAGAGAACAAACTGGTGGTTACCAGTGGGGAGAGGGAAGCGGGGAAGAGCGATATAGGAGTAAGGGGAAATAAAGGGTTATGGGATTATACAAAATCATCTGTGTGAAACTTTTTTTTTTTATTGGAGTATAGTTGATTTACAATGTTGTGTTAGCTTCGGGTGTACAGCAGAGTGACTCAGTTACACACATACATATATTCTTTTTCAGATTCTTTACCCATATAAGTTATTACAGAAAATTGAGTAGAGTTCCCTGTGTTTTACAGTAGGTCCTTGTTGGTTATCTATTTTATATATAGTAGTGTGTGTATATGTTAATCTGAAGCTCCTTATTTATCCCTCCCCACTACGTTTCCCCTTTAGTAACCGTAAGTTTGTTTCCAAAATCTGTACGTCTGTTTTGTAAACTTTTGTAAATAAGCTCATTTGTATTATTTTTTAAAAATTAGATTCCATGTATGAGTGATGCATAGGATATTTATCTTTCTCTGTCTGACTTCACTTTGTATGATAATTTCTAGGTCCATCCATGTTGCTGCAAATAGCATTATTTCATTCTTTTTTATGGCTGAATAATATTCCATTGTATATATATACCATTTCTTTATCCATTTATCTGTCGATGGACATTTAGGTTGCTTCCGTGTCTTGGCTATTGTATATGGTACTGCAATGAACATTGGGTTCATTATATCTTTTCGAATTATGATTTTCTCCAGATATATGCCCAGGAGTGGGATTGCTGGATCATATGGTAGCTCTATTTTTAATAGTTTTTAAGGAACCTCCATACTGTTCTCCATAGTGGCTGTACCAGTTTACATTCCCACCAACAGTGTGGGAGGGTTCTCTTTTCTCCACACCCTCTCCAGCATTTATTGTTTGTAGACTTTTTGATGATGGCCATTTTGACTGTGTGTATGAAACTTTTGAAAATTGTAAAGCACTATAGAATTTAAAGAACCTTTCATTCAATTTAAAAAAAGCATTATTTATCCCTTACATCAAAAAAAATAACAAAACAAAAAAAGATCAGTGTTGGCAAAGATGTGGAGAAAAGGGAACTTTTGTACACTGTGCAAATGTAAATTAGTACAGCCACTATAGAAGACAGTATGGAGGTTGCTCAAAAAAATTTTGCTTAGTCACCATTACAGCATTATCAAGAGAGGCTAGATTATCACACAATCCCCCAAATCTCAGGGGCTTACAAAAACAAAGGTTTATTTCTCCCTAACATGACCTGTCCACCATGGGTCAGCTGCAGCTTTGTTCCACATCCTATTCACTCTGGGACTCCATAGCAGCCTCTCTCAGGAACATCACTGACCATCATGGCAAAGGAAAAGAGAACATGGTGACCCATGAGCTAAATCTTAATGCTTTGGCCTAGATGCAACACATGTCACTCATTAATATCTCATGGCCAAAGTAAGTCATAGGCCAAACCTGCCATCAAGGAGAGGAGGATACATAATCATATGATTGGGAAGGACAGGAAATTGGGGGAACAATAATGTTTCCTACCACAATTATTTCCTTTTTCTTTGACCAACAAATCAAGGTTTTTACACATGAGCACCTCAATACCCCATTTTACTGAAAGAAAAGTGGTATGATTTTTATCTGTTTCTGCCAATTTAATGTAATCTTTTCCATTTTCCCCTTCCAAGCTATATTTCTTAGAGTGACAGAATTTTAAAGTTGGAAGTGATTTTAGAGATAGTCCAACTCAAGCTACTTATTGTATCAGTACTCAGGGAGGAAATTGTAACATGTCCATGTCCTAAATTGCAATTAGACACAAAACAGGATAGAACCCATGTCTCCCAGCTCATAATTGAATGCTGCTTCTACCACATATAGTTTCATTTTCAAACCTGAGTTATTAAAATGATGTGCTTTTTAATCGAGTACATGTTATTCAATACACGAACATGATTACAGAAAACACTTAAACGTGTAGGAAAAAATGTAAAGATGGAACTCATGTTTGGATATCACTTTACAACATATGCTTTTGTATACAGAATCTTCTGGTTGCAAATGGAAAACCCAACTCAAACTGACTAAAGAAGAGGAAATTTATTGACTCGTGCAATTATAAAGTTTAGGAGAAAAGTTGGCTCTGAGCTTGAATCCAGGGGCTCGAATGATGTCGTCAGGATCCTTGTATCTCCAGCTGTTTCCTCTGGGTGGGCCTCCTCACATAGTCTCAAGTCACTGAAGCACCAGGCTTACATTCTAGAAATGTAGCAGTCTCAGCCAAAAGCCTAATCATTCCTAGGATCTGGGGGAATCTTCTCACTGCTTGCATCATATGTCTATCCTTGAGCCTATTCCTGTGGGCAGAGGGTGTTACCAAACCAAACTTGGGTCCCCTTGCCCCATACACAGCAAAGCCAATCTACTGACACAGGGTTGTAAGGAAGGCAAGTACAACAGTTATTGCAGGGCCAAGCAAGGAGAACAGGCAGGTCATGCTCAAAAGCCCCGAACTTCTGATGGCTTTCAGGAAAGGGACTTTGAAGACAAAGTGAGGGAGAGAGTCTCAGGGTATGTGATCGGCTTGTGCACAATTCTCTGATGGGTTGATGGTGAGGTAACAGGGTGATGTTTGGGGAATCTCCATCAACCTTCTGGTTCTAATTGGCCTGGGGTCGTCATGCAGTTAACTTCCTCCACCTGGCGAGGGTTTTCGTATCTGCAAAACAGATCAAGGATATGGCTCAGGATATTGTCTAGAGCCCTTGAGGAGGAACTAAAGGTCCTTGACTTTGTTTTATAGCTAAATTATTATTATTTTGTCTTGCGTGGCTGTTTTCCTATGTTTCTGCATTTTCTTACTCCTCTGATTAAATTTGCTCTTTGGAACTCGTGGAAGACCTAGGAGGCTAAAGCTTTTTAACAAACGAGGTGGGGGACGTAAGTGGGGGACCTGTCCCCAGGAAGCCCTTGCAGGGTCCTGCTTGGCTTCAAGGGAAGCAGTGTTCTGATTGGTTACATGTGAGGTCAGACCCACACAAACCTTGTACATTGAGAGAGGAAGAGGAAGGGTTGGTTTGCAAAGGGAAAATCAGGCTGCTCTTTTGCAAAAACGCAAGAGGCAAAAGCAACAGATGTTCCTTATAGCTGCTGGTTGCGCTGGTTCTCTATAGGGAAAACCTGGAAATTTTGGCAAATTTTATAATCTTTAAAAAACTGAATAACAACCAGAAAATGGATTTGATAAATAGGTGTATGGTGAAAAATAACATGGGAGTAATTACTATAAGAAATTTTAGCATACACATGGTCAACTTTTTTGTGGAATCAAAGGAATCTGAATGTGAGGATAAGAAGTAAATTGGGAATCAAAATACATGTGATTAAAAGACTTTCTTTGGGAAGTGGCTGCACTTTTTCCCTCCTGTTTCCCTCCCAAACACACTACCCACCACCAATTTTTGTTAAAATGTGTGTGGGTTTCTAGGAGGAAAGAAATTTCTAGTTTTGTTGCTATGGCTCTCGGGTGAGTTGCCAGGAGGAAAACAACACCACTGCTATTTTTTTGACAGAGCATTCTGTCGCACTGAGAACTCACTTGAGAGCACATGAGCAAGCAGATTTTAAACCAATATTTCTGCTACTACCACCCAGTTCTCCATTTAAATTTTCTGCTTGAGTGTTCCAAAAATGTTGCTCCAAATTACATGATATGCAAATTATCCTTTTTCTCACTGTAGGAAAAAAAAAGTAGAGAACATTAATGTGGTCTTTCTGTCTTGACTGAAAGGGATCCCTATAAAAGAATTCTTGATGTAGGTTAGATCTTCACTTTGGAGTAAGAGATTACATGGAAGAAATTTCAGTATTACTCTTCTTGTTTGTGATGACTAGAGACTTTAAGAAGATAGAAAACCCCACTTAGCTAAGACTAAACTTTTTATCCTGGCACGCAGGCTCTCTCTAATTGCGTCCTATATCACCCACCCTACATTATCTATTGCCACAGCGCTGCACATGTGTCCTCTGCACTATTCTAGCTAGTCTCCTTCCTGTCCTCCACATGCATAGTTATTACTTATTTTAATAATTTTTTCCTACATTTTCTGATAGATTATGAGCTCCTGCAGTGCAGGGTCCATGAGTCGACAATAAATAATTGTTGAATTAATGAATTTGATTGCTATGATGTTTTGCTTTTTTCTGTCTCTCTAAAACCTTCCTGCCCCCAACTGCTTCCCATTTGCTTCTGTTTCTTTCTACTCTGAATTCCTATCAACAACACCAAAAATCCACTATTCAGCAAATATATCAGATACCCTCCGTGCTGGGTCTTGGCCCTGAGAGAGACTACATTTCCCAGACTTCCACGCAGCTTGGCTATATAATTGTTTTCACCAGCGAAATGTGAATGGACGTGGTTTGTGCACATCGCTCCCCTTACTCTTGCTTAAAAGGAAATTGCTGCCCTGTACTTTTCCCCATTAGGTTCTTCCTGTGTGCTGTAAACCCAAATGTGTCTGCAACCCATCTTCGACCAAATAGAAAAAGACAGGTTCTTTACTGCTTTGCTGCTCAAAAGAGTGATTTCCTGAGAGCTTGTTAGTATCTTAGACTTCATCCAAGACCTACTGAATTAGAAGCTGCATTTTAACAAGATCCCAGGTGATTCACATTCACATTAAACTTTGAGAAGCTCTGCTTTAGGGGCTGGCAGAGGAACTTTATGGAAAGAATGTTGATCTTTGATGAAGACCTCGTGAAGCAGAGCAATTGCTCCTCCCATATCTATATGATTTGGGAATATATATGTTATATATATTATATAAATAATTTGAATATGAATATACATGTTTTCAAATTATTTAAGGCTGGGCTTTTTCCCTCCAAGTGTTTATAATTTAGTAGAGGGGAAAAGATAGAGGAATATTAAAATTATAGATGCTATAAGAAAGTGTACTGCATATTTGCTGGTTTTCTTCTTAGGATGGGGGAAGCTTGTGGTAGACAGTGTAATGCTCCCCCAAAGATGTCTGTGTCCTAATTTCCTAAACCTGTGAATATGTTACTTTATATGCCAAAAGGGGCTTTGCAGATATGATTACTCTAGGGACGTTAAATGAAATTATCCTGGGTTAGCCAGGTGAGGCCAATGTAACCACAAGGGTCTTTATAAAGAGGGAGGCAGAGGAGCTGAGTCAGTAGAGTTGCTGGGAGGATGGAAGCTGAGGTTGGAGTGATGCCTTTGCTGGAGCAGAGCCGTGAGACAAGGAATGCGGGCAGCCTCTAGAACCTGGGAAAGGTAAGGAATGGATTTTTCCCTAGAGCCTCCAGAAAGAGTGCCGTCTTGCTAATACCATAAGGTTAGGACCATTCGTGGACTTCTGTCTGCCAGAACTGTTAAGATGATAAATTTGTGTTCTGGGGTTTTCTTGGTTTTTTGTTTGTTTTTGTGTTGTTGTTTTGTTTTAAGCTACTAAATGTGTGGTAATTTGTTACAGCAGTGATAGGAACTAAATACATAGCTCTTTGGTTTTGGGCAGCCCATGCCCCACACCCTGATGTGTCTGGGAGGTGGAGCCAGGCATTCTTTTCCTCATCCTTGGTCGATTATATGTTCTTGCTCAGGACGTGGAATTTTGAGAGAGTGAGGTAGACTTGGAATTAGAAGTTAGTCATGGAGGTGGTGGCAGCAGTGGCCAGACTATTTCTGTGACATGACCTGGCCTATGTTTCCCACTGCCCATGTCACTGGGTTCCTATCCGTTATCTAGACCTGTTTCACAGGTTTTCCTATTGATTCTGTCAGTTTACCCTGTCTTAGCAATTAACTCCTTCTCTCAGGTTTCTATTGTTTACAGCCAAGAGCTCTGATGAATTCAGAGAGCCATATAGTTAATGTGTGCATATTTCAATATTCCTAGTAGATTCTCAGTCTTAGGAGGGGAGAGCCTTTGTTTCATTCATCTTTGTACCTACGGCTTCTACAGTGAGTGTCTTGCACTCAATACATACTTGTTGAATAAAAGGAGCAAACAACTACGATGCTGCTACTTGAAAGAAAGGGGTAATTATAGAAGTAGGCTTGAAGTTTATACGAAGGAGTGAGCATTAAATGGAGACTTGAAAGATGCATAGGATTTCTGTTGGCCAGATAAGGAGGGGGCATTCTAAGCAATAAACCATAGGTGGTTCACCAGCTAAAAACCTTTCTGGTATTTGGCCACCTTTTAGAGACCTTGTTTATTTATTTATAAACATGCAGGTTAAGATAGTACCAATATATTCATTATTTAAAGAAGTCAATCCTAAGCAGAAGATTCTCTCCATTAGACACCTGCAGACCAGGGCTTAGCAATGTATGAGACATGGGGCGAGGTTGCTGCTCTCTACAACTCTTGCTGACGTCCAGGGAGACCAGCCATGCAGATTTCCTTTTATGCTTCCTTTCAGTGCTAGCACTGTTCCACATCCTCACTGTGCCCCATTTGTCTTCAATTCAAATTCCCAGATCCCCCAATGAGGCTAGAAGATAGTTGTACCAAAAGTTGGGGGTGTGTATGTTGAAAACAAAGTTAGTCTAGAAGACTCCCTGGTCATGTACACAATGAGTAAGCTCAAAATAGTTTTCTCTCACATTCCAGTTCTCACAGCATCAAGTAATTCTAGAGTACCTGCCAGATAGCCACAATTCCTGTTTATAGTTTGGTCGAGGGAATACAGACGTTAAAGAAATAGAATGATGAAAGTTACTAGAGGGAAAGCACAGGGTGCGATGAGAGACAGTATATGATAAGCACTGGCATCCTTCCATCTTTAGGCCTCCCTTACTGTCAACTTCACAGGGCAGCAAAGAGTTGCCCACTGAGGACCTATCCAGTATATTTTTAAAGATATATTTTATAGAACTATATTACTGAACATTTGGAAAGTAGAAAATAAAGCTACCCATAGTCCTCTACTCGAGCCACACCCTACAAAATCCCTCTCAAGTATTTTTTTTTTTTTTTTCCTGTACGCGAGCCTCTCACCGTTGTGGCCTCTCCCGTTGCGGAGCACAGGCTCCGGACGCACAGGCTCAGTGGCCATGGCTCACAGGCCCAGCCGCTCCGCGGCATGTGGGATCTTCACGGACCAGGGCACGAACCCGTGTCCCCTGCATCGGCAGGCGGACTCCCAACCACTGCGCCACCAGGGAAGACCCCCTCTCAAGTTTTTATTGTGTAATCTGAAATAGCTATCATTTATTGTACACTATGTGCAATGCCCTGTGCTAAGTATCTTCTATACAGGATCTTATTTCATCCTCGCAACAATCCTATAATGTAGACATTTTATCTCCATTTTATAGATCAGGGAACTGAGGCTCAGAGGTTACACAGCTAGTAATGAGATTCAAAACAAGTCTGAATCACAAACCAAATCCAACAACACATGGAAAGGGTCATACCCCCAATCAAGCTGGATTCATCCCAGGGTCACAGGGATGGTTCAGTATACACAAATCAATCAATGAGTTACAGCACATCAACAAAAGAAAATACAAAAGCCACATGATCATCTCAATAGATGCAGAAAAAGCATTTGATAAAAATTCAACATCCATTCATGATTAAAAATCACCAAATTTGGTATAGAGGGAACAAATCTCAGCATAATAAAAGCAATTTATGACAAACTCACAGCCAACAAAATACTCAACGGTGAAAAGCTGAAAGCCTTCCTGCTAAATTCTGGGACAAGACAAGGGTGCCTACTCTCACCACTTCTATTCAACATAGTATTGGAAATCCTAGCCACAGGAAACCGAGAAGAAAAATAAAAGGCATCCAATAGAAAGAGAGAGGTAAAATTGTCATTATATGCGATGACATGATACTCTATACAGAGAACCCTAAAGATTCCACACAAAAACTATTAGAAATGATAAATGAATTCAGCAAGGTAGCAGGATACAAGATTAACATACAGAAATCTTTTGCATTTCTTTACACTAACAATGAAATATCAGAAAGAAAAAGTTAAAAAAAATTGCTTTTTAAAATCACCAGATACTATAAAACTCCTAAAGGAAGGCATAGGCAGAATGCTCTTTGACATAAATCCCAGCAATAGTTTTTTGGATCTGTCTCCTAGAGTAATGGAAATAAATGAGACCTAATTAAGCTTAAAAGCTTTTGCACAGCAAAGGAAACCACAAACAAACCACAAAGAAAACCTACAGAATAGGAGAAAATATTTGCAAATGATGTTACCGACAAGGGATTAATTTCCAAAATACACAAACAGCGCATACAGCTCAATATCAAAAATACAACTCAATCAAAAAATGGGCAAAAGACCTAAATAGACATTTCTCCAAAGAAGACATACAGATGGCCAACAGGCACATGAAAAGATGCTCAACATCACTAATTATTAGAGAAATGCAAATCAAAACTGCAATGAGGTATTCCCTCATGATGCTCAGAATGGCCATCATCAAAAATTCTGCAAATAATAAATGCTAAAGAGGGTGTAAAGAAAAGAGAACCCTCCTGCACTGTTGGTGGGAGTGTAAATTGGTGCAGTCTATGGAGAAGAGTATGGAGGTTCCTTAAAAAGCTAAAAATAGACTTACTGTATGATCATGCAATCCCACTCCTGGGCATATATCTGGAGAAAAAGATAATACATGCACCATATTCATAGCAGCACTATTTACAATAGCCAAGACATGGTAGCAACCTATATATCCATCAACGGATGAATGGATAAAGAAGATGTGGTATACATATACAATGGAATACTACTCAGCCATAAAATAGAATGAAATAATGCCATTTGCAGCAACATGGATGAACCTAGAGATTATTACACTAAGTGAAGTAAGTCAGAGAAAGACAAATATCATATGATATCATTTATAAGTGGAATCTTTAAAAATGATACAAGTGAACTTATTTACAAAACAGAAATAGACTCAGACATAGAAAACAAATAATGGTTACCAAAGGGGAAAGTGGGGGGAGGGAAAAATTAGGAGTTTGAGATGAACAGATACTACTATTCATAAAATAAACAAAAAGGACTCACTGTATAGTACAGAGAAGTATATTCAATACCTTGTAATCTACACTGGAAAAGAATCTGAAAAAGTATATATATATTCTAATATATATATATATAATATAGAATATATAGAATCACTTTTCTGTACACCTGAAACTAACACAACTTTTATTTTTTAATATTTATTTATTTATTTTTGGCTGTGTTGGGTCTTTGCGGCTGTGTTGGGTCTTTGCTGCTGCGCGCGGTCTTTCTCTAGTTGTGGCGAGCAGGGGCTACTCTTTGTTGCAGTGCGCAGGCTTCTCACTGTGGTGGCTTCTCTTTGTTGCGGAGCACAGGCTCTAGGCATGTGGGCTCAGTAGTTGTGGCACGCAGGCTCTAGAGTGCAGGCTCTAGAGTGCAGGCTCAGTAGTTGTGGCA
The DNA here is from genome assembly GCF_011762595.2 of Tursiops truncatus. NCBI lineage: Eukaryota > Metazoa > Chordata > Mammalia > Artiodactyla > Delphinidae > Tursiops > Tursiops truncatus. The sequence goes on along the minus strand of NC_047046.1, from coordinate 37,571,175 downwards.
CACTGGCTTAGTTGCTCTGTGGCATGTGAGATCTTCCCACAACAGGGATCGAACCCACGTTCCCTGCATTGTCGGGCAGATTCTTAACCACTGCGCTACCAGGGAAGTCCCTAACACAACTTTTAAATCAACTATACTTCAATTAAAAAAAGAAGTCTGGGGTGGGACAGGGAGGGTGGGAGGGAGGGAGATGCAAGAGGGAAGAGATATGGGGACATACGTATATGCGTAACTGATTCACTTTGTTATAAAGCAGAAACTGACGATTGTAAAGCAATTATACTCTAATAAAGATGTTAAAATTTTTTTAAGAAGTCTGAATCTATGAACAATGGTTTTATGTACTGCATAAATCCGATATACTCAATAAATCCAATATACTCTTTCCACTTAATATTACACATATTACTTTAAATAACGTTCTGCGTATCTTTGTGTTATTTTGGTCACATTTTGGATATTTTTATGATAGGCCTTGAATAATGAAGTAGGGAAGGGTGAGTAAGACTCCTGATGTAGACTGATAAAACTCACTCTCCTATGGGCTGCACTGTTTTAAAATATGGACAATTTAATTTTGAAATAGGGACAGTTTCAACTCCTCGTTTGCAGTATAGGTGATCATTATAAAACCTCTATATTAGGCAAGAAAGCACCTCAATTTTAATTTCCACGTTTTCGGAATTCCTTCGTTCATTTACAGGTTCTATTTCCTTTCTAACTCATCTAGACAGTTTTAAACTGATGTCAGCCGTGACAATTTAGAGTTTGAAAAAGGCCTCAGAAACCTTCCAGTCTATCTTCTTCATTTACCAGGCTGAGGAAACAGGTCCAAAACAATTAAGTGGAGGGCTGCACGTAACTTCCACGGGGCAGTCAAGGGCGCTGTTATCTACTCCTTTACTAGAGCCAACCTAGGGTACGAACAGGTGTTAGAAACAGCAGTAATACATTACAACCAAGACAGACCTATCTCTGAAATATTCAGATCATTTTGATGTTTATTTTTGTTGCAAAATCCTGAATGGGAGGCCTAGACATTTTCATTAATAAGTAGACCAAGTTGAGGGGCGGAGCAAGGCTCTTCTCCAGCCTTCATTAACAGAGAGAATAAAACCCCAGCTCGTACTGCCCCACCTTTTGGAAACGGGTGAACGACCTCCTAAGAAGCTGCGGCTGGGACACTAGGTTCCCGCTATGTCTGCAGCCGGGCGGGGCGGGGCGGGGCGGGGCTGGGAGCCGGTAGGCGCAGACGGGGTGCAGTGCGCAGGCGCGCACCTGTGAAGCGCAGGGGCGCCGGGTACCCGGCCGCTCCCACCTCCCTTGTCTCTCCACCTGCAGGCCCCGCCTCGCTTCCTCCCCTCAGACGCCCTGTGGCTCGGCCGGCGGACGGCGTGTTGCTGCGTCATCGCCAGTGGCCGGTTTGAATGAGGCTCTTGTCGCACTGAGTCTGCCGCCACTACCGCGCCTCCGCCTCGGCCGCCGCCACAGCTTCTTTGCGGCCCTTTCCTTTCGCCGCTCTTGCCAGGCCCAGCCTTCCTGCGCCACCGCCGCCTCCTAGCGCGCCCTGCCATGCCGCTCTACTCCGGTGAGCGCCCTCCTCGTCTCGTGCTCCGCAGTCCCGCCCGGGGCTAGGCCTCTGTGTAGGCCTGGCCTGCAGGGCGGGTGCCCCGCTGAGCACGGGGCGGGGATTCCGCGGCGTGGAGGGGACCCTGGCCCCTTTCTCTCTCCCTGCGAGTTCCGGGCCCTGCAACGCGAGGGAGCCGTGCCCCTCCTGGGCCACCGCGTGCGTGGGGTGGGAGCCGGAGGGGAGGTGGGGAAGCAGCGAGCGTCCGCCCCTCCGAGTGGTGACTCTGCAGAATAGTTCTGTCTCTATCCTCGCGTGCGGGGTAGGGTGAGGTTGTGTCCCGGGGCAGCAGGGACCAGGCTGGAGGTGCAGTGGCATTTCCTGAACCTCTTCAGTGGTAGCCGTAGCCGTGGAAGGGAGCGGCCAGGAGGGGAAGCCTCGGTAAGGGAGTGATGGAGGGACCAGAGATGTGAGGTTAAGCCTTCCTTCCTTCCTCGTTCTGGGGGTTTCCCTCCATAGCCTCCCTTCGCTTACCCCTTGCTGCCACCACCCCGTTTGTACCAATTTCATTTTTATCCCGAGGCAGATTGCGAGCTTTTTGCTTCATTTTCATTTCATCAGACACTGTTTTGTGTTTCTGTGTCCGAAGCACAGTGTTAGCTTTGAGAGGTAAAGGAATACAAATGGTCGCGGGTATCATTTCCTTTTGATTGGCGTTTGACAGGGTTTTTTTGCGTGATGGCAGTCCGAGGGGTTGGCCAGGGATCATGTTTTTACCGAGTTAATGGACCTTGCTGTCTCCTAGTGTAATTCAAAATGGCCCCTAAAGTGTATGTGGTGGCTCCAGTTGGCTATGGATGTGTGATTCATTGGCCATCCTTGACACTGTATCATAATTCCTTTATTGAAGATTCAGCGTTTTCAAAGAATGACATCAAACAAAATAATGTTTAAACTCGACATGGATTCTCGATGTTCTAGAATCTTGAATGCTTTAATAATGATTTTTTGTTTGTTTTTTTGGGTGAAGTATAAAAGAATAGCTTTATTGCTTTGCCAGGCAAAGGGGGCCACAGCAGGCTAATGCCTTCAAAACTGTGTGTCCCCAAATGCTTTAATAATGATTGCTCAACCTCTTTTTCTAAGGCCACAACAATGGAACAGTAGAATGGTACTTGAAATATTCTGTTTATGCAGTATAGAATTTAAGTGGCATTAATGAAGTAACGGCGGTAAATACCTGTGTATGCTAATACTTAAGCACACACAGGTAGTTTGTTCCCCTCAAAAAATGCCTGTACTCACCAAACTTTCTTAGAAATTGAGTTCCATCTTAAATATTTAATCAGATCTTTTCCTCATTTCCAAAATGAGGGAATTGAAGTAGATTTCTAAGGTTTCTTCCTTTGACATCTCCATATTGAGAATCTGTATTTTCAGATTCTGCAAAAAGCCCTGTATTAAAACAAGAACATCTTAAGTACTGTCATAAGTTTTGATAGAAAATTAAACGTCCAGACACTTACGTGTTTAAGAAGAAGTGCTGTAAAAATTAGCGAACACTTTTTTGTCTGGTACAAAGCTAATGTTTTTTTTTTTTTTTTTTTTTTTTTTTTTGCGGTACGCGGGCCTCTCACTGTTGTGGCCTCTCCCGTTGCGGAGCACAGGCTCCGGACGCGCAGGCTCAGCGGCCATGGCTCACGGGCCCAGCCACTCCGCGGCATGTGGGATCTTCCCGGACTGGGGCACGAACCCGTGTCCCCTGCATCGTCAGGCGGACTCTCAACCACTGCACCACCAGGGAAGCCCAAAGCTAATGTTTTTTATACATGTTGCTTTGTTTTAATTTTCAACATAGTCCCGTGGTACTAGTATAATTCTCCTTTATGGCAGCGGTCCTCAACCTTTTTGGCACCAGAGACCAGTCGTGGAAGACAGTTTTTCCACAGTCCCGGGGAGGGGTTGGGGAGGAATGGTTTCGGGATGATTCAAGCACATTACATTTATTGTGCACTTTATTTCTATTATTACTACATTGTAATATATAACGAAATAATTATACAACTCTCCATAATGCAGAATCAGTGGGAGCCCTGAGCTTGTTTTCACTTCCCACTCACTGATAGGGTTTTGATATGAGTCTGCAAGCAGTTGATTTATTATGGTCTCTGTGCAGTCAGATCTGTCTGCTAATGATAATCTGTATTTGCAGCCGCTCCCCAGCGGTAGCATCACTGTCTCAGCTCCACCTCAGATCATCAGGCATTAGATTCTCATAATGAGCGTGCAACCTAGATCCCACGCATGCGTAGTTCACTGTAGGGTTTGTGCTCCTATGAGAATCTAATGCTGCCACTGATCTGACAGGAGGTGGAGCTCAGGCGGTAACGCAAGCCGTGGGGAGCGGCTGTAAATACAGAAGAAGCTTCTTTCCCTCACCTGCTGCTCACCTCCTGCTGTGCGGCCCGGTTCCTAACAGGCCATGGTGTGGTATGGTCCGTGGCCTTGGGGTTGGGAACCCCTGGTTTATGGGTAAGCAAAAAGTTTAACTTGCCCATGGTGACACAGCTAAATAAATTTCAGATTCGTCTTCATTATTTCTAATACAGTTTTGATTTAGTCCTCCCTCTTTTGTTTGTACTATTGTTATATGTTTCTGGTTTGTCTCAATGATTGTAGTCGTTCCCCCTTCAAACCAGTATTTTCTCTGCTGCTGCTAGAGTGTTCTAATGTTCAAACCAGACCAAAGTGGCCTTTATGAAAACCTTTCAGGGGCTGCACATTTTGTACAACCTAAAGCCTGTATGTTTTAACGTGACTTATGTTATCTTCCCTGATTTGATCTTTGGTCAGTTTCTCCTTTTTCAGCTGCTTCCCCTTCACTCTGGGAATTACTTGTATCTCAGAGGACACCATGCTGCTTTATGCTTTTGAGTGTCTTTTCCAAGAATGCTTTTATTCTTATTCTCTAACACCTGATTTTTTCTTTGAGACTCAAAGTTGATAGTGGTAACTCACAGTTAACACTTTCTCCAGAGAATCCTTCCTCCCTCATGAAGCATTCCACTGTGCTCCTCTAGCATTTGTAATATTTATATTGTATTGTTAATTATTTTAACCTTTTTCCCTCTCTCCTTTATTAAACTGTGAGTTCACAGAGAGTCTCCCTAATCCTTGTTACTGGGCTTATCATTGAATGAACGCTAACACGTTAATTGAACTAGTGAAAGAATAGGGATTTGGAGTCAGGGTCACTTTTTTATATTCTGATTTTAGTAATCAGAGAAATTAGACAACTATTAATTATGGGATTCTCATTTTGAGTAGGTATAAAGTTTTCAGTGGAAAAAACTGTGTACATCCTTGAGTGAGTGAGTTTGTTTGTTTGTTTATTTATTTATTTTTGACTGTGCTGTATGGCTTGTGGGATCTTAGTTCCCTGACCAGGGATTGAAACCGGGCCCTGGGCAGTGAAAGCATGGAGTCCTAACCACTGGACCGCCAGGGAATTCCCTAGTTTGTTTATGTTAACATATTTCAAAAGTTAGCTATTTTATAAGATTGAAATTTTTTTATTGTGGTAAAATATATGTAACATAAAGTGTAGTTTTAAACAGTTTTAAGTGCACAGTTTTTAACATTGAGTACATTCAGATTGCTCTGCAGCCGTCATCACCACCCACCTCTAGAAATTCTTCCCGTTCCTAAAATGAAACTCTGTACCCCTGTTTCCATTTCCCCCAGCCTCCAGGCAACCCCCATTCTTCTTTCTGTCTCTAGGAATTTGACCACTCTAGGTACCTCACATAAGTAGAATCATACAGTATTTGTCCTTTTGTGACTGGCTTGTGTCACTTAGCATAATGTCTCCAAGGTTCATCCATGTGGTAGAATGTGTCAGAATTTCATTATTTTTTTAAGGCTGATTAATGTCCATTGTATATATATTCCACTGTTGATGGGCACTTGGGTTGCTCCCATTTCTAGGCTATTGTGAAATAATGCTGCTAGGAACATGGGTATACAAATATCAGTTTGATTCCCTGGTTGCCATACTTTTGGGTATATACCTAGAAATGGAATTGCTGGATCACATAGTAGTAATTCTATGCCTGATTTTTGAGGAACCACCATACTTTCTGTCACAGTGGCGGTACCATTTTTATATTCCCAGAGCAATGCACAAGTGTTCCAATTTCCCCACATCCCTGCCAACACTTGTTATCTTCTGTGGTTTTGTTGTTGTAGCCATCTGAATGGCTGTGAAGTAGGATTTCTATAATTTTTAATAATTTAGCTATATTTTTGGATTCTTCTTAATATTTGACCACCTCTTGCTCAGGAGGCAGACCTTTCAGTTCTTCTATACCTTTCTTCCTATAATCCGGGATCTATATTCCTTAACCTGTTTTCAGTGTGCTTTATTTTCCCAAGAATATTTTTTCTTCTCAAAATACTCTAGCCTTTCTTTCCCCTCTCTATTTCAGCAGTATGTAATATTCAACTGATTTTAATGATTGTTTAAACACATTCTGAAGTCTGTGAACTTTATTTTGGGAAGTGTTTCAGTGTGGTCATATTTTGCAGATACTATTGGAGTAGGATTCAGAAGCCCTGTATATTTACTGACTGGTTTTGTGACATTAATCAATCAGCTTCTTTTAAGTCTCAATTTCCTTATTTATCAAATGAGAAGTTGGATTAGATCCAGTTAAATTTTATCCAAGATCTGTTGCATTCACTTCACTCCTGATTTGGTAGGCCTTAGGTGTGTAAAAAGATTAATGACAAAGTTTGGCTTTTAAGAACTAGCCTAATAGTTCCCTAAGGATCTTCTAAATCTTAAGTCTTGTTATTTTGTAAATTAAAAAACAAATTATGGTTTGTTTGCAGTTACTGTGAAATGGGGAAAGGAGAAATTTGAAGGTGTAGAACTGAATACTGATGAACCTCCGATGGTGTTCAAGGCTCAGCTTTTTGCACTGACTGGAGTCCAGCCGGCCAGACAGAAGGTTATGGTGAAAGGAGGAACATTGAAGGTAAAATTTAGTCCAGATTTTCATTATGTACTAGTGAAAATAACTAGCACCAGAAAATGCAGCATTTAAGGTATTTTTTATTTGGTGAGAGTATATAGTCTGTGGTATTAAAACTCTTATTCATGTTAGTTTAAGGAAGGAACATTGTAGCCATTTCAAAACACTATATTATAAAGCATCATTAAAATTTTGATTTTAAAATGCATTTTATCAGTGATTATCTCTGGAGGTCAGGGGATTGGGGCACTTTCCATTTATCTGTGTTTGAATTTTTTTCTTATGAATGTGTGTTAAAAGTATTTCATTTTGTATAGACTAAAAAAGTCTATTTGTATTTCCTTAGTAATTTTCAGTTATGGGGTTAGAAATTTTATCTCTGTTAAAAATGTGGAACAGTATGGTAAATTTATTTTTTAAAGGCTACTACACAATGTGTTTTTGTATATACATGCGAATGTACCAAATTTACTAAGGCCCTGGTTCTGGAATACTAGAAAACTGTTAGTTTTTCCTTTGGCCTTTCTTGCATCCTACCATTAAAAGGAGCCCCTTTCTCTTAGAAGTAATCACTATCTAACATCTGCCTGGAGATGGGAGGAAAGGAATTTTTGTTTAAAAGAGAGGGAATTTAAGTTTTCCATTAGTTCCCTTGGAAGGATCACATTGATTACAGTTAAGAGTCCAAGCTTACCAGTATCATTGATGAAGGGCCACAGAAAAGATGTGAAGGTATTTTCTTTATTATTGTTTGTAATACTATATACGTTTTTTTTTTTTTTTTGTGGTACGCGGGCCTCTCACTGCCGTGGCCTCTCCTGCTGCGGAGCACAGGCTCCGGACGCGCAGGCCCAGCGGCCACGGCTCACGGTCCCAGCCGCTCCACGGCACGTGGGATCTTCCCGGACCGGGGCACGAACCCGTGTCCCCTGCATTGGCAGGCGGACTCCCAACCACTGCGCCACCAGGGAAGCCCATAAGTATAGTTTTTAAAATACACTTTCTTCAAGAGTTAGATGTGAAATGCTAAAGAGCTCTGATTAACTTTAGAGATAAGGATTGGCTACCCCTGTTAGCTGGGCCGTAAAACAGATATTGGTGAAGAAACATTGTTTCCCCTCAAGTTGCAGTATGAGCTTCTGGTCATTAGTGAACTTGGTAACGTAATTTGTGCTGAACTGTGTACTGGTGGTATACTGTGGAGAGTTACAGAAAAATGTGAATTAAATGAAACTATGACTAATAGCTACCACTTACTGAATACTTACTCTGTGCCAGGTTTTTGTTTTCTGTAATTGTCAAATGTATGTGTATTAAAAATGAGGAAAGTAAATGTATTTTACATATTTTACTGAGCATCAGAGAGGCTTAAGTAACATATAGTAAGGCACCAAAAGAACATGTGATTTACAAGTCGAGCAGATCTGGGTTCATTTCCCAGCTTTGTGTGACCTTGGATAAGTAGGAGGAGGCATTATTTGAGGAGACATTTATAATTATCATTCCTTATGATTAGCAGTAATAGCCCTTAAACTGAGAAGGGCATTTAGAAACTTACTGTTCTACTTTGAAGCAGGATGCCCAAAAAGAAATAGTGGCACCACCAAAGGGAGGTGTATTGAGTGCCTGGTACCTTCAGTAAAAAGGAAGGAGTGATATGGAACTGACCATCCCCTGAAGGGAAGGGCTTTTAGCTGTCAAAATATCTGTGGACCAATCATGGCATTTCCAAAAAAACTTGATTTAAATTGAACATACTGAAGTCAAAGTATTTGTTAATTGATTCATAGATGTGAAATGTAGGACTTGAGAAACATTTGTGGATGCAGCAAATACTATTAAGGGTTAGTTTGCCTTGGGTAGTCTTGTTTACTCTCCTGGTATAATTTTTAGTAGCACTTTGATTCTCAAGAGTCTCTTGATTTGGGTGATTATATAATCACCCTAATTATGTAGACCTTATTTCATTTCTGAAGTTATTCTTTATTCTTGTCAAACATACGCTAGTTATTAGCTCTGCTGGTTCCAAATATGCAAAAAATTAGCATCTGTCATCAGTCAAGTGTTTCAGTACTTTTGGTGCTGCCAAGTTTACTGCCTTTTAGATTGTATCTTATGTAGTTTGAACAATTGTTAGACTTACTAGTTTTAGGACTGCATTTGTTTTTTGTTTTTTAAAAAATACTTTTGATTACAGTAATTTTAAGCAAAATCTGCATATAGACAATTTCTATTTTGAAGTAGAAATATAAAATTAGTTGATTTTTAGATTATGTTTGGATTATATGGGGGTGGTTAAATGTTTATTATTTGTCTTTAAAACAGGATGATGATTGGGGAAACATCAAAATAAAAAATGTAAGTATTATCTTAAGAACACTAGTTATAATGCAGTTCCCTAATTATTACACAAAATGTATTCCAAATGCCTTTATTTCTGTCTGTATATCCAGTTGTTCCAGCACTATCTGTTGAAAATATTTTCCTTTTCTCATTGATTTATGTCAGAGTCTTTCTTGAAAATCATTTGTTGGTTTATTTTTGGACTCTTGTTTCATTGATATATTTGATTAACCTTATACTAGTACTACATGGTCTTGATTACTAAAGCTTTATAATAAGTCTTGAAATAAGATAATGTAAGTTCTCCAACTTTTTCTGTTTCCTCAAGAATATTTTAACTCCTTTGCATTTCCTTATAATTTTAGAATTAGTCAATTCCAGCAAACGGACTCCTGGAATTTTGTTTAGGTTGCATTGAATCTGTAGTTCAGTTTGGGGAGAATGAACATCTTAAAGGTATTGAGTACTGAAATCCTTAAATAAGGTGTACTTCTCCATTTCTCTTAGCTCAGTTCTATAATTTTTCAGTGTAGAGAGCTTGCACGATTTTTGTTAGATTCTGGAACTTAACATTTCTTGGCTATTTAATGATACTTTAAAAAAAAATTGTTTTCCAATGTTCATGGCTAGATTATAAAAATACAGTTTATAGGGCTTCCCTGGTGGTGCAGTGGTTGAGAGTCCGCCTGCCGATGCAGGGGACACGGGTTCGTGCCCCGGTCTGGGAAGATCCCACATGCCGCGGAGCAGATGGACCCATGAGCCATGGCCACTGAGCCTGCGCGTCCGGAGCCTGTGCTCCGCAACGGGAGAGGCCACAACAGTGAGAGGCCCGCGTACCGCAAAAAAAAAAAAAAAATACAGTTTATTTTTAACCTGTGACCTTGCCAAATTCACTTTCTAGTTCCAGTAGTTTTTTTGTAGATTCCATTGGGTTTTCTATGTAAGTAAGCATGCTCTTTGCAAATAGAGGCAGTTTTACTTTTCCCTTTCCAGTCTTTACGGCTGTTACTTCTTTTTTTGCCTTACTTTACTGGCTAGGACTTCTAATACAGCATTGAATAGAAAGTGATGGGAGTGGACATCTTTGTCATTTCCTAGTTCACTAAGACCTTTTAAGTTATGAATGGCTCTTGAATTTTAAGTACTTTTCTGCTGATTAAAAGGATCATATGATTTTTCTCTTTTATTCTGGTAATCTGGCTAGTCTCATTGATTTTTAACTATTAAACCTTGCATTTTTGGCATGTGCAGTTCTTAGATTTCTTGGTCTTTGTGACCTCTTTACACTCTCAAAAATTATTGTGTTTTTTTTGCGGTACGCGGGCCTCTCACTGTTGCAGCCTCTCCCGCTGCGGAGCACAGGCTCCGGATGCGCAGGCTCAGCGGCCATGAATCACGGGCCTCTCACTGTTGCGGCCTCTCCCGTTGCGGAGCGCAGGCTCAGCGGCCATGACTCACGGGCCCAGCCACTCCGCGGCATGCGGGATCCTCCCAGACCGCGGCACGAACCCATGTCCCCTGCATCGGCAGATGGACCCCCAACCACTGCGCCATCAGGGAAGCCCTCAAAAATTATTTTTTAACCCCAAAGAATTTCATATATATGGGTTATGTCGATATTTATTGTATTTGAAATTAAGGCTGAGAAATTAAACATATTATTCATTTAAAAGTAGCAATAGCAAACCCATTACCTTTTTTTTTTGAATTATTTTATTTATTTTTGGCTGCGTTGGGTCTTCGTTGCTGGGTGCGGGCTTTCCCTAGTTGTGGTGAGCAGAGGCTACTCTTTGTTGTGGTGCGTGGGCTCCTCATTGTGGTGGCTTCTCTTGTTGCGGAGCACAGGCTCTAGGCACGTGGGCTTCAGTAGTCGTGGCTCACAGGCTCTAGAGCACAGGCTCAGTAGTTGTGGCGCACGGGCTTAGTTGCTCTGCTGCATGTGGGATCTTCCTGGAACAGGGCTCGAACCCGTGTCCCCTGAATTGGCAGGCAGATTCTTAACCACCACGCCACCAGGGAAGCCCTGTCTACTTCTTTTATCAAGCGTGTTGTAATCTCTAACTATTATTGTGGATTTGATTATGTCTCCTTTCAGTTGTATCAGTTTTGTTTTGTGTATTTTCAAGTTCTGTTATTAGGTGCATGCATATATAGGATTGTTAAATCTTGATGAATTGACCTTTCATCACAGTGAACTGTCCCTCTTTATCCTTGGTAATATTCTTTGCTCTCAGTTTTACTTTGATTTTAATAAAGCTACACCATATTTCTTTTAATTATTGTTTGCGTTTCATGTATTTTCCCATCCTTTTGCTTTTAATACATCTGTGTCTTTGTTTAAAATGGATTTTTTTAGGTTAGCATATACTTGGGTCTTGCTTTTTTATCCAGTCTTACAATCTCTACTTTGTAATTGGAACCTTTAGACCACTTATGTTCAGTGTTATTATCTACATGTTTGGGTTTAATTTACCATCTTGCTATTTGTTTTCTGTCTCATTGTTCTTTTGCTGCCTTCTTTTCGATTATTTTTAATTTTGTGTTTATCTCTGACTTTGCTTTATCTCTCTTTTGTTATTTATGCTTTTATAATAAGTTTTCTGAGAAAATTCACTGACTATGAAATTCAGCGCTTTAAAATGTTCATTTCAGTGTGTTCTGCTATATTCATAGAGTTGTGCAACCATCAGCACTGTCTAGTTTTAAAACATATCATTATCCAAAAAGAAACCCTGTGTTCATTAACAGTCATTTTCCATTCTCCCCTCCATTCCCAGAGTTTTAATGATTTCTCTAGGGTAACAGTTCTCTGAGTGTATCCCGGGAACTCCAGGCAGTACCCAGGACTCTTTCAAGGAATCCTTGAGATCAAAACTGTTTTCATATTTAAAAAATGTATTTTCATGTTGACATTAAGATTTTATTTGCCTTTTCTATTGTTGATTATGTACAGTAATTTTTCAGAGGTTGTGGGACATGTGATACTGCAGCAGATTGAATACAGAAACAAATATGAAAATCCACTGTTTTCTCTTAAGTCAAACATTAAAGACATTTGAAAAAATGTAGAACAATATCAGTCTTCACTAGTTTTGTTTTGAGAATATAATTATCTTTCATAAAATGTTAATTATCTTAACATTAAGTGGGTTTATTGTTTTTGAATGAATATTATTAAAATTTCTCAGTTTTAATTTCTAATACGGTAAATATTGAGAACTACATAACAGAAGTTCTCAATTTTTAAGAATGTGAAGCAGGAGTCATCAAACTGTGAACTCTGAGCCAAATCTGGCCTGCAGCCTGTTTTTGTAAGGCCTGCAAGTTAGGAATGATATTTATATTTTTAAAGGGGTGGGGTTGAAAACAAAGGGTGGGGTTGCAACAAAGATGGTATGTGGCCCAGAAATTCTAAAATATTTATTATATGGCCTTTAATAGGAAAAGTTTGCCAACTGTTGGTATAAAGGGTCCTATGATGATGTTTGATGTTTCTGAATTGCTGTTGTAGGGTTTATATTATGTATCTATAACGAGTGATTTCAGGCATAGTATAAGACTATTACAACAGTGTATTTCCATTTCCCTGCTTTGTGCTGTTGTTGTCATACATATATATAGTTTACTTCTACCTGTTAGAAACTCCATACTACATTGCTATTATTTTTACTTTCTACATTGCTACTTTTGCTTTAAATAGTCATTTATCCTTTAAAGAGATTAAAAAACGTAGAAAACCCATATTTACCATTTCTGGTGCTCTTCCTTTGGATCCAGATCCAAATTGCCATCTGGTATCATTTTCTTCTGCCTGGAGAACTTCCTTTTTACATTTTTTGCAGAGCCTATCTATGAGTTTTCTCTGCTTTTGTTTTTCTGAAAAGCTCTTGGTTTCATTTCATTTTTGAAAAACATTTTTGATTGGTATTAAATTCTAGATTAACACTCTTTCAATACTTGAAAGATGTCTTCTCATTTGTACAGTTGCTGTCATTCTTATCATTGTTCCTCTGCATGTAATGTGTCCTTTTTTCCCTGGGTGCTTTTGAGATTTTTCTCATTATTGGTTTTCAGCAATTTGTTTTGGTCAGGTTTTCTTTATGTTTATTCTGCTTAAACCTCTTGGATCTGTGTGTTTATAGTTTTTATTAAATTTAGAAAATCTTTAGCTATTTCTTTATTTTTTCTGTCCTTCTCTTTCCTCTTTTTTGAGACTACAGCTACACATATATAGGGTAGTTTTGCCCATTGTAGAATTTTACAGGTTTTTTACAGATGTTCATCAGGTTGAGGAAAGTTCTCTTCTATTTCTAGTTTGCTGAGACTTATCATGAATGGGAGTTGAGTTTTGGCAAATACTTTTTCTATATATATTGAAATTTTTCTTTTTAAATCCTTTAATCTCAATGTGATGAACTACACTGCCTTTTTCGAAATAGTAAACCACTTGGTCATTATATATTTTCCTTTTTATATAATGTGGATTCTATTGGTAGTATTTTGTTAAGTATTTTTGTGTCTCTTTTTTGTGAGAGATGGTTTGTAGTTTTCTTGAACTGTCTTTGTTTGATTTTTGCTATCAGTGTAATGCTGACTGTATAAAATGAGTTATGAAGCATTCATACCTCTTCTCTTTTCTGAAAGAGTTTATATATATATATATATATATATACACACACACACACACACACACACACACATATAGTGTCTCATAGAATTCTCTAGTGAAGTTCTCTGGGCTTGGAGCTTTCTTGGTGGGAAGACTTTTAATTCAGAATTTAGAGTCTAGTAAATGTAGGATTATTCAGATGTTATATTTTCTTTACACCGGTTTTGGTAGTGTCTTTTAAGGAATTGGTCTGTTTAGCTTAAATTGTTGGATTGATTGTCATACTACATTCTTACAGGATATCCTACAGATTCTAGAATCTGTAGTTCTGTCGTTCCACCCCTCCCCCAGCCCCCGTATTAGCAAATTGTGATTTCTTGCTTATTGTCTTTATCATCTAGGCAGAGGTTGTAAAGTTTCATTGATACTTTTTTCTCCCCAGTACAAAGAGTTAACTTTTGCTTGTTTATTTATTATTTTATTGATTTCCCCTCTTTGCTTCATTTCCTCCTTTTACTTTGATTTTAATATATACTTCTGCTAGCTTCTTAAGGTGGAAGCATATTTAATTTAATTTTAAGCCTTTTTTGTTGGCTTTCTACTTATCTCTATTGCCTGTTTTTCTATTGTGCCTATATATAGTGATTTTTTTTTTTAAGTTTGTCCTTTAAAATTTTGATTGTGGTAATGGGCAAGTTTTTAAGATTTATATAGTTATAGACTAGAGACATGAGTCCTTTCATCTTTTATGTCAATTTTAGAAAATCTTCCAAAAACAGTAAGACTTTTTAGAAAATAAACAAATGTTTTGTAATTATTTGTTTCATTTTATTTACGTTTAAATCTTCAGTTTCTAATTCATTTTGGGTGTGGCATATCATGAGGTGGAGAACTCAAAGTATTTTTTTTCTAAATTATTGTCCTCAGCATTCTTCATTTTGTAATCTATTTTCTTAATAATTTTAAAGGTATTGTTGTTTTTAGTCTTTCTTCTTTTTCAGAAATTTCTTAGCTGTTGTCATGGGTATGAATTTGCTACATGAATGAAACATTTTGTAAAGTTTCAGAAAGGAATTTTGTTAAATTTATATGATAGTTTGGAATCACATCTTTACATAATTTTTCTATTCCAGAAATCTTTCGTGTCTTTCAGTTTCTTTAGGTGTTTTTTAATATCCCTAAGTAAAGCTTTATAGTTTTCTTATTAAAGTATTACATATTTCTTGTTATGTTTACTCTTAGATATTTGTTGGTATTCTTTCTTTTCTGTTGTATTTTCTAACTGACTGTTGCTAGTATATTCCTCAGATATTTGGTTTTCCTGAGACAGTTGTCTTTTTTTTTTTTAATGTATTTATTTTATTTTTGGCTGTGTTGGGTCTTTGTTGCTGCGTGCGGGCTTTTCTGTAGTTGTGGCAAGTGGGGGCTACTCTTCGTTGCAGTGCGCGGGCTTCTCACTGCGGTGGCTTCTCTTGTTGCGGAGCACAGGCTCTAGGCACACGGGCTTCAGTAGTTGTGACACATGGGCTCAGTAGTTGTGGCTTACAGGTTCTAGAGCGCAGGCTCAGTAGTTGTGGCACACAGTGTTGGTTGCTCTGGGGCATATGGGATCTTCCCAGACCAGGGCTCGAATCCTTGTCCCCTGCATTGGCAGGTGGATTCTTAACCCCTGCGCCACCAGGGAAGCCCGACAGTTGTCTTTTAAGAAAGATTCTTTAGTGATAGCTTAGTACTGCTTTGCTATTATCTTATAGAAAGTTTAAATAAAAATAATAGGTGATAGAATGAAGATTGTTGGATTTGAACATAGGTACCCATAAGACTATGAGTTTGGTGACCTTATTAATTTACTAATTTTAATCTTCGTCTAGATATTTTTATTTTATTGTCCTTTTTTTAAAAAAAATTTCTCCTTCTGGCCTTTTTTTTTCTTTTAAACCTCTCTACCCTCTGTCTTTGTCTCAGATGTTTTTGTCTTCCAGAAAGATATTGAATAAGATGTTCACATTTCAGGATTATGAGACTTAAGGTGACAGTGTCTCTATTGTTCTTCTATTGTATGGAATGGTGTATCTGTACTGAATATAAGTATTCCCTTAAGTTAATAATGTGTAGAATTATAAAATTAGATATTTTGAACTAATTTATATGTTTGGTTTGATATTTTCTAATAATGGAGATTTCAATGCTTTCAAAATATTTCTATTCAAATGTAAATAATGGTTACATTTCACAGTAGACTTTCATAGAAAGAATCTTATCAGTGCTTAGTGTGTTATGGGGAGAAATGATGCCACAAAATATTAATGATCATTTGAAGAATTCTCTCCTTTCCAATATTGAAAACATTCTCAGCTTTCTTTGTGACTGTGTTTTTTCTGTTAGCTTTATTGACGTATAGTATATAGAGAGTAAGGTTCACCTACTTTAGTGTGAGAGTTTGATGGATTTGGTTAACTTTATACAGTCATGAAACCACTACCACAGTCAAGATAAAGAAGTTCCACTATTCTAAGAAGTTTCCTTATACCCCTTTTCAGATAAGCAGATGACCTGTGGCCTGAGGCAGCCACCCTAGTACTTTTTTTTTTTTTTTTAACAGTTCAGTGATCTTTAATGTATTTACAGAGTTGTGTAACCTTCACCACAGTCTCATTTTGGAATATTTTCATCACCCCAGAAAGAAATGAGTTCCCATTTAAAGACACTCCCTATTCTCACCTTCATTTCTAGCAACCACTAATCTACTTTGTGTCTCTCTAGATTTACCTTTTCTAGCAAATAGAAGCATGCAACATGTGTTTTTCTGTGTCTGGCTTCTTTCATTGCACATAAACGTGATCAACTTTTCAGCATTTTCATGAAATTAATTTTTTTTTACACAGGGAATGACTTTACTAATGATGGGGTCAGCAGATGCTCTTCCTGAGGAACCCTCAGCTAAAACTGTCTTCGTAGAAGACATGACAGAAGAACAGTTAGCATCTGCTGTAAGACATACCACATTTTATATATTTGATCACTACTTTTAAGAAATACAGTTAGTAAGATGCCTTTCAGAAAGCATCTACATGTTTTGAAGATTTAATCAATATTAAGATAGATGTTATTAGCAGTAAATAAAAGTTTTATCTTTGAAATTGGCTCAAGGAATCCTATTTTAATTGAATAATTCATTATAAAGTCAGTGAATATCTGTAATAAATATGTGTCTGGCAGATAGTGCTATTTAAATGTTTACTGTTATTTTATGGGAAAACAGGCTCAAAGAAGTTAAATAGTTTAAATGCTGGGATATTTAAATTCTTAAAACCTTCCATGTTGAAAATATACAGTTTATCCTTAATTTAAATGCAGTGTTGGTTTAGAAACTGGCCAACACACACTTGTCAAATATTATTATTATTTTTACTACCCAGCATTTATATAGTACCATTCATTTTTTTGAAGTGTTTCTGTATATATTTTGTTACCCTCTTCCAGTGATAAACCTGCAGATGAGGCAGAACTGATATGATTGTTTTCTTATTTTTAAGAAGGGAATTAAAACAGGATGATTGTCCGCATGATGCAAGTAAAATTTTTTGTTAGGGAAATAAAACATTGTTAAGGTAGAATAAATTGGTATGAGTTGGTAAATTGTATTTGCTTCAGTGTGTTTAGTGATTTATATATGCTGTGTCATCTTTTAAAAATGATTTAATCCTTTTCCTTATCAGATGGAATTACCATGTGGATTGACAAACCTTGGTAACACTTGTTACATGAATGCTACAGTTCAGTGTATTCGTTCTGTACCTGAACTCAAAGATGCCCTTAAAAGGTAAGACAGAAGAGAGATTGTTTTATGTCATATATATATATATATATTAGCAGCTTTATCGTGATATAATCCATTTATCGTACAATTCACCCTTTTAACATGTTCAATTAGATGGTCTTTATTATATTCACAAGGTTGTGCAACCATCACCATGGTCTAATTTCAGAATATTCCCCTGCCCCCCAAGAAGAAACCTCATACTCATTAGCAGTCGCTCCTTATACCTTTCCCACCTCCAGCCCTAGGCAACCATTAATCTACTTTTTGTCTTACAGATTTGCCTATTCTGGACATTTCATATTAATGGGATCATACAGTACGTGGTCTTTTTGCTGACTGGCTTCTTTTACTTAGCATAATGTTTTCTACGTTCATCCATGTTGTAGCATGATTCAATACTTCATTCCTTTGTATGGATGAATAATATTCCATTGTATGGATATACTATGTTTTGTTTATCCATCAGTTGATGGACATTTGGATTGTTTCCATATTTTAGCTATTATGAATAATGCTGCTATGAACACTCAAGCACAAGTTTTTGTGCAGATGAGTTGTTTTCATTTCTCTTGATTATGAGTGGGTTGCTCGGTCACATGGTAACCTCTGTTGAGCAACATTTTAAAAGTATTGTAAAATGTTTAGCGTTCTCCTGCTTCAAGGTTTATGCTGTTCTCCAGTTTTGCATATAACTAAACTTTCAAATCTGCTAACACCTGCTGCATTGATTCCACTCTGGATTCTAAGGTATCAGTTTCTTTTTGGAAATTTTTCTTTGCTTCTTCTAACATTTCTTGAAGTTTCTTCTTGAGAATGGCTAATGAAAACATCACTAATCTGATGAGATATCATTAAGCAGTTGTCATCTGCAAGTGTGATATCCTCACAAGCATCTCCTAAATTTTGGAGTTGTTTCTTTTTTAATTCTGTTTCTTCCTTTAACTGTGATTCTACTTGTATTCTGTGCACATTTATCTTTTGTTGATCTTCAGATGTAACATTGACATCTATGCAGTCATCTTCATGGTGGCTGCCATCTTGGGACTCTGTCTTTGATTATAGCCATCCTAAGGGTGAAATGGTATCTCACTGTGGCCCTCATTTGTATTTACCTAGTGACTAATGATGTTGAGCATCTTTTCATGTGCTTATTGGCCATTTGTATATCTTTGTAGAAATGTCTGATCAGCATATCCTTTTCCTATGCTTTAAATGGTTTGTCTTTTTATTATTCAGTTGTAAGTGTTCTTCATATATTCTGGGTACAAGTCCTTTTTCAGGTAATTTGCGAATATTTTCTTCCATTTTGTGAGTTGTCTTTTCACTTTCTTGACCGCATTCTTGTAGCACAGAAAATTTAAATTTTGATGTAGTTGAATTTTTTTTCTTGGTGTCATATGTAAGAAACCATTGCCTAATTTCTAGGTCATAAAATTTTTTTATGAGTTATATAGTTTTAGCTCTTACATTTAGGTCTATGATCCATTTTTAGGTGATTTTTTTGTATGGTGGGAGGTAGTTTTCCCCATTCTTTTGCATGCGGATGTCTAGTTCTTTCAGTACCATTTGTTGAGAAGACTAGTCTTTCCTGTTGAATTGTCTTAGCACCTTTTTTGAAAATTAATTGACCATAATGTATGTAATAAAAAGTAAGATTGGATTCTCGATTCTAGTCTAGAAACACATACGTTGTATGTTTATCCTTATACCAGTGAGTAACGGTTTTTAAAAGAAATAGAACTTTGTTTTTATACTATTGTATTTACAGTAAACAGTTATCCATGTTTTGAGAACATATCAAATAGTCTATAAAATGAGGGTCCCTTCTCTTCAGTGAGTATAAATGTGTAACTTTAAAAAATATGTAATTTAATTCTGACTACATTTATTACATCTGTTTTGATTCATACATTGCCAGTTATTAATATGTGGTGGAATTCTGAACTACAGTTTGGATTCTTAGCTTTATGAATGCTGTGTGGTTTTTTCTCCCCTACTGGCTTGTGAAATGCTTTGATAAAATTGAGCAGTAGAGAGGAGAGAGAAGGGACATGCAGAAACCTGAGAGTAACTGAAGGTTTTCCGAATTTCTCTGAAGTGAACACTTGTCAGGTATTTACATGAAGTTGCCTAGATTGCCACTAATATACTGCCAGTGCATAAGACAGAGCACTGGAGGTCTGATGGAGGTCTGATGGAGGAAGACTACCAAGTAAACGGGTACTGTTTCAGAACAGCTTTGCTGGGAAATGTTAAAGTCAGTTATTTTTCCTCAGAGATTCATAGTTATTTCCCCACTGTTGTAGTGTGCCCATGGTTACTGATGAGAGGTCTGATATCAATCTCTATTCTTAATCTTTTGTCAGTAACTTTTAGGGTTTTCTCTTTATTTTTGTTTTCAACGTTTTCCAACAGTCCTAAGTGTGGGTTTTCTTTTATTTATCTCATTTAGCCCTCAGTGGGTGCTTTTAGTCTGAGGACTGTTGTCCTAAACTCTGGGACATTCTTAGCCATTATTTCTTCAGATATTGCTTCTCTTCTATTTTACCTTCCTCTTATATTCTAAATATTGGGGTTCTTGGATCTGTTGCTAATGTCTTTTTTTTCTCTGCACTTTTATTTTTATGTGCTGTGTTCTAGGAGAATGCCTCAGTTCTGTTTTACATTTCACTGATTTGTACGTTAGCTTTGTTTCACAACTGCTCATTTATCACAACCTTCTTTTTAATAAAATCTCCCTTTCTTAAGTTTTGGATATGATTCCTGCTTTTATTTCTCTGAGGCTCCAAAGTATTCTTATTTAAAGGTTTTTTTTTTTCCCTGTTTGGTCCTTTAACTTTGTTCTCTTTGGATATATAGATCTTCATTTCTTTGAAGATGGTGTACTTATCTTATGCAGTGTATTCTCTTGTGTCCCAAGTGCAAATTATCTGAATGAGTAGCTTGCTGGGGCAGCTCCCTGTCATAGAGGGTGGCTAGTTGGGACAGATTTGCCTTATTTCCAAGACTTCCTCTTTACTTTTTTCATCTGGGATTCCTTATTATAGCCTCTACGTCAAGGAGAGCTCTCTTTCATGTTTTGGAGTTAACTTCTCTGAGTTTTTTATAAGCAGGGAGATTTCATCTTGTTGCTTCCATTTTTCTTGAAACCAGGTAAACTATTTTGAATTCTAAGTTGTTGTAAGAGGGTGGAAGCCCCTGTACTTACTAACTTAATCGATACAGAATGATGTGGATGAGGTTGTATGTCTTTGGGAAAATGACACTAACTGATAAAATAGGAATGAAAGAAAAGAGGACAATTCCATGAAAGATGCTTTACTGTTGGAGATGCTGAAGTTCATCCTCAAATGTATGGCAGGTTCTGGAGAGTGGGATGTATACTGATGAAGAGTAGAAAGAAAACGCATTTAAGAGAAACAGGCTGGATTAGCTGAAGAGAAGCAGTGAGGGCCAAGAACAATACCTGCAGATAAAATCTGGTTTGCTTGATGCTGCCCAACAGTGGAACCTCATCTTAATGCGGGAGTTCTAAATTTAGAACCTAAAGTGAAAAGTGTATATAATAAAAATTACTCTTGAAAATTCTATGTTACTTGTAAAATACAGTATCACATGACAGTATTTGTGTCTTATTGGAGACTGGCAAGCCAACTCTTAGTAAGTACAAAATAGTCTTTTCATTAGCAATTACTAGACTGCTATTTTACTTTCATTTTCAAATTTGTAGAGGAATGATCTATTCTTGATAGAACTTAGAATTGATAGAATAAAATTGGCTGGACCCAGCTTTTTTGGGGGCATTTTATTTATTTTTATAAATTTATTTATTTATTTTTGGCTGTGTTGGTTCTTCACTGCTGCGCATGGGCTTTTCTCTAGTTGTGGCGAGTGGGAGCTACTCTTCGTTGCGGTGCACGGGCTTCTCATTGTGTTGGCTTCTCTTGCTGCAGAGCACGGACTCTAGGCATGCAAGCTTCAGTAGTTGCAGCACATGGGCTCAGTAGCTGTGGCTCACAGGCTCTACAGCGCAGGGTCAGTAGTTGTGACGTATGGACTTAGTTGCTCTGTGGCATGTGGGATCCTCCTGGACCAGGGCTCGAACCCGTGTCCCCTGCATTGGCAGGCGGATTCTCCACCACTGCGCCACCAGGGAAGCCCTTTTTGGGGCATTTTAAATGTCCATTTTCTGTGTCTTTTTGAGTCAGTTTTGGTAATTTATTTTTTCCTACGAATTTGTCCCTATGTCTTTAAACTATTTTAGCATATGAGTTACTCTGTTTTGGGATCTATTTTTTTCTCCATTTTTATTTCGTATTAGTTACTTTTTCTCTTTTGATTACCTTGCCAGAGGTTTGTGTATTTTTCACAGAATCAGCTATTAGATTTATTCACTCAGTTCTTTCAGTTGTCTGATTCGTTCTACTTTTGTTTGTATTAATGTTTTATTTCTGTTTTCCTTAGGCTTGTTATATTATTTTTTAAGTTGCATGCTTGGATCATTAATTTATTCTCATGTAGGAATGAAAGTATTTAATTCTGAGATTTTGCTTGTTTTCTATTCATTAGATGAGATTGCTCAGATGTTTTTTAAAAAATGTTATAAAAGGGACTTGCCTGGTGGTCCAGTGGGTAAGACACTGTGCTCCCAATGCAGGGGGCCCAGGTTCGATCCCTGGTTGGGGAACTAGATCCCACATGCATGCCACAAGTAAGAGTTTGCATGCTGCAATTAAGTAGTCCACTTGCCGCAACTAAGCAGCCCACATGCCACAACTAAAGATCACGTACGCCACAACTAAGACCTGGTGTAGTCAAAATAAATAAATATTTAAAAAATAAGTTATAAATTCTTATCTTTTCCTTTTGCCCCAAGTTTTTTGTTTTTTGCTTTTTTTATTGAAGTATAGTTGATTTACAGTGTTGTGTTAATTACTGCTGTCCAGCAAAGGGATTTGGTTATACATACATATATTCTGGTTTTTTAATATTCTTTTCCATTATGGTTTATCACAGAATATTGAATATAGTTCTCTGTGTTATACAGTAGGACCTTGTTTTATCCATTCTGTATATAAAAGCTTACATCTGATAACCGCAACCTCCCACTCCCCCCCCCCCAACCCGCGCCCCCTTGGCAACCACCAGTCTGTTCTCTATGTCCATGATTCTGTTTCTGGGATAGGTTCATTTGTGTCATATTTTAGATTCCACATATAAGTGATATCATATGGTATTTGGCTTTCTGTTTCTGACTTACTTCACTTAGTATGACAGTCTCTAGTTGTATCCATGTTGCTGCAAATGGCATTATTTCTTTCTTTTTTTATGACTGAGTAGTGTTCCATTGTATGTATGTGCCACATCTTCTTTATCCATTCAGCTGTCGATGAACATTTAGGTTGTTTCCATGTCTTGGCTATTGTGAACAGTGCTGCTATGAACATAGGGGTGTATGTATCTTTTTGAATTATAGTTTTGTCCAGATATATGTCCAGGAGTAGAATTGCTGGATCATATGGTAATTCTATTTTTACTTTTCTGAGGAACATCCATACTGTTTTCCACAGTGGCTGCACCAGCTTATATTCCCACCAACTGTGTAAGGAGGGTTCCCTTTTCTCCATACCCACTCCAGCATTTGTTATTTGTAGACTTTTTTTAAAGGTATTATTATTTTTAAAAAATTTATTATTATTTATACTATTTAGTTTTTGCTGCATTGGGTCTTAGTTGCAGCATGCAGGATCTTTGTTGCGGCATGCGGAATCCTTAGTTGTGGCATCTGGACTTCCTAGTTGCTGCACGCGGGCTTCTTAGTTGCAGCATGTGGACTGTTTAGTTGCGGCATGCATGTGGGATCTAGTTCCCTAATCAGGGGTCAAACCCAGGCCCCCTGCATTGGGAGTGTGCAGGCTTACCCACTGGACCACCAGAGAAGTCCCTGCCCATTTTTGGATTGGCTTGTTTGTTTTTTCGTTGTTGAGCTGTATGAGCTGTTCGTATATTTTGGAAATTAAGCCCTTGTCTGTTGCATCATTTGCAAATATTTTCTCCTGTTGTCTTTTCGCTTTGTTTATGGTTTCCTTTGCTGTGCAAAACCAAAGTTTGCTTTTAATTATTGAATTATATAGAAACATATACAAATGAATTATCCCAGAGTGAACACGTTCCTGTAACTGATGGGGATCAACAGAACTCTGTTAGCACTCCAAAAATCCCCTCACCAATCCCTTCCTATCCACTGCCCCCACCCTTCTTTGCAAAGTTGTTATACTCACCTGACTTCTAATTTTGAGTAATTTTGCTTATTTCGAACTCTTCATGAACAGAAACATACAGATTATGTTCATTTGAGTCAGGCTCGTTATATTTGGCTTTTCCATGTTGTGTGTGTGTTCATTCATGTTCATGCTGTAGGGCAGTGGTCCCCAGCATTTTGGCAGCGGGGACTGGTTTCATGGAAGACAGTGTTTTCATGGACCAGTGTGGGGGTGGGGGGGAATGGTTTCGGGATGATTCAGAGCATTACATTTATTGTGCACTTTATTTCTGTTATTATTACATTATAATATATAATGAAATAATTACACAACTCACCATAATGCAGAATCAGTGGGAGCCCTGAGCTGGTTTTCACT
This sequence comes from Tursiops truncatus, assembly GCF_011762595.2. Lineage (NCBI taxonomy): Eukaryota > Metazoa > Chordata > Mammalia > Artiodactyla > Delphinidae > Tursiops > Tursiops truncatus. The sequence goes on along the minus strand of NC_047046.1, from coordinate 37,547,153 downwards.
TGCCACTCACTGATGGGGTTTTGATATGAGTCTGCAAGCAGTTGGTTTATTATGGTCTCTGTGCAGTCAAACCTCTCTGTTAATGATAATCTGTATTTGTAGCCACTCCCCATCACTGCCTCAGCTCCACCTCAGATCATCAGGCATTAAATTCTCATAAGGAGCAAGCAACCTAGATCCCTCACATGCGCAGTTCACAGTAGAGTTTGCACTCCTATGAGAATCTAATGAGGCCGATGATCTGACAGGAAGCGAAGCTCAGGCAGTGACGCGAGCGATGGGGAGCAGCTGTAAATACAGATGAAGCTTCTCTCCCTTGCCTGCTGCTCACCTCCTGCTGTGCGGCTAGGCTCCTAAGAGGCTACATACTAGTACCATTTAGTGTCCCGGGGGTTGGGGACCCCTGCTGTAGGGTACACCATTGTATGTATATACTACCAAATAATTATTCATTTTTCTGTCAGTGAATGTTTGGGTTGATCTGATCTGTGACTGAATGTTGTGAATATTTCACAGATGATAGAAAAGTCAAGACATCCTCTTTTTGTAGGTGATAAAGTATAATAGGCATTAAGTTTATTTGTTTTTTTGGTTTCTTTTTGTTTTTTTTGCGGTACGCGGGCCTCTCACTGTTGTGGCCTTTACCGCCGCGGAGCACAGGCTCAGCGCGCAGGCTCAGCGGCCATGGCTCACAGGTCCAGCCGCTCCACAGCATGTGGGATCTTCCCAGACTGGAGCACGAACCTGTGTCCCCTGCATCGGCAGGTGGGCTCTCAACCACTGCGCCACCAGGGAAGCCCTAAGTTTATTAATTACATTCAGATTTTCTATATCATTATTTAATCTTTATTTATTTGCAAAGATTATGAAAGGTACTCTATTGGTTCTTTTGTCTGAAAAACCTCTCAGTATTTGTATCTGTTAAAACTCTTAGTACCCCTGTCAATTCCTCCTCTTTTCTAGCAGTTTTTTCTTTGTGAAGTTCATTATGAATGTTTGGCTTATTGGATGGTTTTATCTTAATTAGGACTTACAAGTTTTCTTGGTATAATATTGAGAGTTTTAGGGGGATGGTATTAAATTAGCTATGATTTTTCTGTTCTCAGATAATAAAAAAAAGATTGATAATTCATTAATGCAGCTTTTGTCATAAACGTAGTAATAGTTACCTACTCATGTTACCCTGTAACTAGATGTAAATTCATAACAGTGGCAGTTATGTAATTACATACAGTAGATGGGATGCATCTACTTTATGAGTACTTTGTTTTAACTTCAGAAGTGCCCTTTAAAAAGTTGCTAAACTGTCTGACAGGGAAACTATTATGATTTCTTTTTTTTTTTGGCGGTACACGGGCCTCTCACTGTTGTGGCCTCTCCCGTTGTGGAGCACAGGCTCCGGACGCGCAGGCTCAGCGGCCATGGCTCACGGGCCCAGCCGCTCCGCGGCATGTGGGATCTTCATGGACCAGGGCACAAACCCGTGTCCCCTGCATCGGCAGGCGGACTCTCAACCACTGCGCCACCAGGGAAGCCCATATGATTTTTATTTTTTAAATGAACATACATAATTTAGACAACATGCATTATTGTATATTGAAAAATTAAGAATTTTTTAGTTGCAAGAGTTTCCAAAAGATCTAAACAATTGAAAAAAAGAAAGAAAATTATTCCATTGAGTATAATTTAACATAATATTTTCTGTGACCTCTTTCATTCACTTACATAAGCACAGAGTTTTTTTTTCTTTCTTGGCTGCATTGGGTCTTCGTTGCTCCACAGGCTTTCTCTGGCGGTGAGCGGGCGCTACTCTTCATCGCAGTGTGTGGGCTTCTTATTGCAGTGGCTTGTTTTGTTGCAGAGCACAGGCTCAGTAGTTGCAGCGCACAGGCTCAGTAGTTGTGGCACATGGGCTTAGTTGCTCTGCGGCATGTGGGATCTTCCTGGACCAGGGATCGAACCCATGTCCCCTGAATTGGCAGGCAGATGCTTAACCACTGTGCCACCACGGAAGTCCCCTTTTTTTTAAATTGGAATATAATTTACGTCTAGTGAAATGTATGCATCTTATGTGTTCAGTGTGATCAGTTTTGACAAATGCAAATTCTCTGTAACTCATTTTACAATCAGATATATAGAACATTTTCATCATCCCAGGACGTTTTATTGTACCTTTTCCCAGTCAACTGCCCATCTCCCCCAAGTAAACACTGATCTTATATTAGTTTTGTGGGATCTCTCCCATTGCCCGGTGTTTTTACCTGAATGATAATTTTTGATCCTTTGTCGTAAAACATTGTATAAGTAACTACAGTGGTTTGGGTATTTCCTTTAGGGTGGCCAGTCCTTTGTACTGCTGTAAATTAACTGAGAATCATAAAAGTGAATTTAGAAATCATTTAATAGGAACCCTTCATTTTATAGGTGAGAAAACTGACTTGAAATTTAAGTGACTTATTTAGTGTTGTGTAGGAAGTTAGTGCTGAATATAGATTTATTGATTTTGATTTAATTTTTTTTGTTTGTTTGTGTTTTTGTTTTTGTTGTTTTTGCGGTACACGGGTACACTGTTGTGGCCTCTCCCGTTGCGGAGCACAGGCTCCGGATGCGCAGGCTCAGTGGCCGTGGCTCACGGGCCCAGCTGCTCCGCGGCATGTAGGATCTTTCCAGACCGGGGCACGAACCCGTGTCCCCTGCATTGGCAGGCAGACTCTCAACCACTGCGCCAACAGGGAAGCCCTGATCTAATGTTTTTGATCTAATGATTTTTTCTTCATTTCTGAAATTATATTTTATTTTCTTTGTAATAATGGATATTAAATATGTGCTTTTTAATTTTATTTTTTTAACATCTTTAGTGGAGTATAATTGCTTTATAATGTTGTGTTTCTGCTGTATAACAAAGTGAGTCAGCTATATGTACTTTTTTGTTTACACAATTTTTAGAAAATGTTATAGATGAGTTAGACAAGAGGAAAGAATTTAAAGTAGGCTTCATTCATCTAATTTCCGTTTTTTCTTAGCAGTCCTTTTTTGCCCATGTAATTCTTAAAGGAACAAGACCAGAAGAGAAGAAAAAATGGTGGGAACAACTCAGAGAAACTTGTAGTTGAGGGTTTCATAATAAGTCCTTTGAACTAATTTCTTCCCATTTGAATTTCAGAATAAAGTGAATATTTAATTCTGTCTTAATGTTCCTAGGTATGCAGGTGCCTTGAGAGCTTCAGGGGAAATGGCTTCAGCACAGTATATTACTGCAGGTGGGTATCTTAAATATACTACTTTTCAAGAGGGAGTATGGTATTCAATAAACGTCATTTTTCACTCACAGTTTTTTTAGTATCTTTCTGTTTTCAAAATGTATTTTTAAAACATCACCTCATTAAAATTAGAGTACTTACACTTACATTAAACAACTTGGGACTTTTTTTTTTTTTTTTTTGGCGGTACGCGGGCCTCTCACTGTTGTGGCCTCTCCCGCTGCAGAGCACAGGCTCCGGACGCGCAGGCTCAGCGGCCATGGCTCACAGGCCCAGCCGCTCCACAGCATGTGGGATCTTCCCAGACCGGGGCATGAACCCGTGTCCCCTGCATCGGCAGGCAGACTCCAGCCACTGCGCCACCAGGGAAGCCCTGTAATGTCTTTATTGAGAGATAATTCACATACCGTACTATTCACCCATTTAAATTATACAATTCACTGTTTTTTAGTTTACTCATAGAGTTATGCAGTCATCACCACAATCAAATTTAGAATATTTTTATCACTAGAAAATAAATCCTGTAACAGCAGTCACCCTGTTTCCTGTCACTACTACCAGCCCTGTGCAACCAGTAATCTACTGTCAGTCTGCGGATTTGCCAATTCTAGAATGTTGATATAAATGGAATTGTACAATACATGGTCTGTTTTGATGGCTTCTTTCACTTAGAATGTTTTTGAGGTTCAGCCACATCGTAAACATGTATCAGTACTTCATTCCTTTTTATTGCTGAGTAAGATTCCATTGTATTGGATATATCACATTTCATTTATCCTTTCATCATTGATAAGACATTTGGGTAGTTTCCACTTTTTGACCAATATAAATATTGCTAAACATTTGTGTACAAGTCTGTGTGGACATATGTTTTCATTTCTCTTGGGTATATGTCTAGGAGAGGAATTGTTGGGTCACATGGTAACTATGTGAGGAACTGCCAGACTGTTTTCCAAAGCAGCTGCATCATCTTATATTCCTCCCAGCATGTATGAAGATTCTGATTTCTTTGTATCCTCACTGACACTAGGTATTGAATGTCTTTGATTATCGCCATTCTAGGGGTGTGAAATGGTATCTCATTGTGGTCAATCATTAATTTGTAATACTATAAACAGTAGGTTTCTTTGCATCATTTGGAATTAGTGAGATTTTCCTCTAACCTTTTTCCCTGAAAGTAGATTCATTTGTTGAAATGTTTTGTTTTCTTTTTTGAAGATGTTGGGGGTAGGAGTTTATTAATTTATTTATTTAATTTTGCTGTGTTGGGTCTTCATTTCTGTGCGAGGGCTTTCTCTAGTTGTGGCAAGTGGGGGCCACTCTTCATCGCGGTGCGCGGGCCTCTCACTCTCGCAGCCTCTCTTGTTGCGGAGCACAGGCTCCCGACACGCAGGCTCAGTAGTTGTGGCTCACCGACCTAGTTGCCCTGCGGCATGTGGGATCCTCCCAGACCAGGGCTCGAACCCATGTCCCCTGCATTAGCAGGCAGATTCTCAACCACTGCGCCACCAGGGAAGCCCCCTGAAATGAAGTTTTTACTGGGAAAATGTGATCATATATCTAGTTCATCTTGTAACTTACGTATCTAAGAGTTGCTCAGAATTTCAACAGCTTCTCCAGAGTCTTACAGGAGGTTTGCAGTATTTATGGGATGAAAAATACCGTTCTTTACTTTTTGCTTCTTGATTTTTTAAGTTTTTATTTTGAAATAAATTTCAATTCACAGAAAAGTTGCAAGAATTCACCAGTTACTAACTTTTTGTCACATCTGGTTCATCATTCTGTGTAATGCATGTTCTTTTTTTCTGAACCATTTGAGAATAAGTTGCAGACATCCTGTTTTTTGTTCCTGAATACCTCAGTATGTATTTCCTGAGAATAAGGACATTCATAGCCACAAGATGGTTATTTTTCAAAGTCTGGGAGTTTAACACTGATGTTAACTCGTAATACTGACTTGATTAAATTTTGCCAATTAACCCTGTACTGCCCATTATAAAGTTGTTTTTCTTTTTTGCTTCAGGAGCCAATTTAGGATCACACATTGCACTTAGTTATGTTGTTATGTCTCATTAGTCTCTTAATGTATAGTGTGTCTTTTGACCTTTTTCTTTCAAACTAATGAAGTATTTGAGATGCTCTGTTCATGGTATATATTAAATCATCTGGGTTTTTTTCTTGTTTTTCTTTTTTTTTTTTTTTTTTGAGAAGTGTATCCTTTAAAGTGTTATTACAATTTAGGCTTTTTTATTTTAAAAATTATTAACTTAGTAGGGATGCATAATTTCAGCTCTACCTCCTAAAATATTTTTTAAACATTGTGTTTAGTAGTTTTATTCAGGAACATTTCATTGAGTACTTACTTTGTGCTGAGATGTTATATTTTAGTATTTGCTATGCTAAATAGTCTGTATACTAATGATAACATTTCACATTTTAGTTAACAAAACAAGGCAAGATAAGCTAGATTAGAGTTTTGCTATACATGAAGTAAGGGCAAGGTGTGATAGCTAGGGAGTCAACAGAGAAAAAAGTATTCTGAACTCAAGAGCAGGGTTGAGTTTATGACCATCATGGGATTTATGGTCATGTTGAGAGAGGATAACATACTTCATTTAAACATACTCCAGATTTCAATACTCAGGAGTTCAGTACACGGGAACCAAGTGTGGGCTTAAAGGGAGGAGGGCTGGGAGTGGTTACCTGACGTCCTGATAATGGCGGAACTGTAACATCATGCCTCTGTGATTCCTAGACAGAAGTTATGTGTTGTCTGTATTAAATGAATATACCTTGCTTTATTAGGGAAGACAAAGGCTGTCAAGGAGAGAGAGAGACATTGTTTATATCTAGTGATTGTATTGTAAAGTCTTCTGCTGAGTTAAGATTTAAAAACAAATTATTTTCTTATTAGGGATCCAACAATTGCAAAAGGAATACATATACTTAAAAATAATAGGCATTTCTTGGTATTAATTGAGAATTAATTTACAGTAGCATGTATTAAATATGTCACTGTTTTACTAAGGAAGTATTTGCTTTGTTTTTAAGCCCTTAGAGATTTGTTTGATTCCATGGATAAAACTTCTTCTAGTATTCCACCTATTATTCTACTGCAGTTTTTGCACATGGCTTTTCCACAGTTTGCAGAGAAGGGCGAACAAGGACAATATCTTCAACAGGTAATCAGGGCAAGGTTCTGTGGTTTTTATTTTGTAAATGTAAAATTTAGGCGTCCTACACTTACTGGATTATATTTGGAAATACAAATAATCAGTCCTCTGTAGTTCACACCACCATTATCTCTTGCCTGGAGAGGTGCAGTAGTCTGTTAACTGATCATCTTGCTTCTGCCTTTTGTGGTGTTTCTCTATACAGCCCCAGAGTCCTTTTAAAAATGTAAATAAGATTATGCTGGTTTCCTTGTTCAGTACCTCCTAGTGACTTTCTGTCTCAGTCCTAAACAGTCTAGCTCCTGGCTACCTCTCTGAGCTTATCATGTGCTACTCTTCCCCTTGCTCAATTCTCTCCAGATACACTGACTTCCTTGCTATTTTTAAAAAACCCCCCAAGTATCCTCTTTCGGTAGGGCCTTTGCTCTTGTTCCTTTGGCTCCCAGGTGCATGGCTTGCTTCCTCACCTCATTCAGGTGTCATGGCTCAAATGTCAAGGCATCAGAGGCTTTCCTTGACAGTCCTATTGAAACAGCACACTTCCCTTCCCCTAATCACTTTCTTTTTTTTTTTTTAACATCTTTATTGGAGTATAATTGCTTTACAATGGTGTGTTAGTTTCTGCTTTATAACAACGTGAATCAGCTATACATATACATACATTCCCATATCTCCTCCCTCTTGCATCTCCCTCCCATCCTCCCTATCCCACCCCTCTAGGTGGTCACAAAGCACCTAGCTCATCTCCGTGTGCTATGCAGCTGCTTCCCACTAGCTATCTGTTTTACATTTAGTAGTGTATATATGTCCATGCCACTGTCTGACTTCGTCCCAGCTTACCCATCCCCCTCCCCTTGTCCTCAAGTCCATTCTCTACATCTGCATCTTTGTTCATGTCCTGCCCCTAGGTTCTTCAGAACCTTTTTTTTTTTTTTAAGATTCCATGTATATGTGTTAGCATATGGTATTTGTTTTTCTCTTTCTGACTTACTTCACTCTGTATGACAGATTCTAGGTCCATCCACCTCACTACAAATAACTCAATTTCGTTTCTTTTTATGGCTGAGTAATATTCCATTGTATATATGTGCCACATCTTCTTTATCCATTCATCTGTCGATGGACACTTAGGTTGCTTCCATGTCCTGGCTATTGTAAATAGAGCTGCAGTGAACACTGTGGTACATGTCTCTTTTTGAATTATGGTTTTCTCAGGGTATATGCCCAGTAGTGAGATTGCTGGGTCGTATGGTAGTTCTATTTGTAGTTTTTTAAGGAACCTCCATACTGTTCTCCATAGTGGCTGTGTCAATTTACATTCCCACCAACAGTGCAAGAGGTTTCCGTTTTCTCCACACTCTCTCCAGCATTTATTGTTTGTAGATTTTTCGACGATGGCCATTCTGACCAGTGTGAGGTGATACCTCATTGTAGTTTTTTTTTTTTTTTTTTTTTTTTGGGGTACGCAGGCCTCTCACTGTTGTGGCCTCTCCCGTTATGGAGCACATGCTCCAGACGTGCAGGCTCAGCGACCATGGCTCACGGGCCCAGCCGCTCTGCGGCATGTGGGATCTTCCCGGACTGGGGCACGAACCTGTGTCCCCTGCATCGGCAGGCGGACTCGCAACCACTGCGCCACCATGGAAGCCCCTCATTGTAGTTTTGATTTTCATTTCTCTAATGATTAGTGATGTTGAGTATCCTTCATGTGTTTGTTGACAATCCCCTAATCACTTTCTGCTCCCATATTGCTTTTTTTTCCTTCATAACCCTCTCTTCACTTGAATTTGTTATATTTTGTTTATGTTCCCCATTAGAACTTTTTCTGTTTTGTTGACTGTTGTGTATTCCTAGTGTCTAGAATAGTGTTTAGCATAATGATGAATTCACGAAACATCTCTTGAATGAATGAATAAACTATTCTGGAATTCTTCATTGTTTTGAAGATCATATAATATTTAATTTGGCTTAATATTTTTTAAGAAAAAAACTTCCTTCCCCTTCTCTAAGGAAACAGTAATTACTTTGGAAGCATTTTATAGATCAAACACTGTAATAGCCAGGATTACTTACTGTGTCACTTTTTAAATTACAGGATGCTAATGAATGTTGGATACAAATGATGCGAGTATTGCAACAGAAATTGGAAGCTATAGAGGATGATACTGTTAAAGAGGTAATTGAAATACATTTGTGAATATAGACTTTGATTCTCTATCCCACCCCCACCCTAAAGTCAGTTCATCTTAATAGGTAGACATGTACTTGAATACTTTAGATGCTGAATCTGTAGTTGGAACTTGACAGCTTGCATTTGATGCTTGAATTCAATGAATTATTTGCTAAATTTAATCAATTGAGATTATTGAGCATCTGTAATTTTTTGGTAATATTTTTTGATCAGTAGAAGAATTTTACAGAAAGGGATTACATTTTAAAAAGTCTAAATGTGTGTTACTAAACTGGATTGTGTGGGAGCCAATGTACATTAATATCCATATGAAGTAAAGTTGGAATTTTTATTTCATCTTAACTTTTGCAGACAGATTCTTCATCTGTACCAGCAGTGACACCTTCTAAAAAGAAAAGTTTAATTGATCAGTTCTTCGGAGTTGAATTTGAAACTACGTATCCTTATGAGCCAAGATTAGTATGACTGTAATCGTAACTTAGAAGTGAATTGGTATAAATAGCGTTGTTGCCTGCTGGAGTGGTGGGTGGGATATGAAGGAAAATTCTTCAGAGGTTTTTATGCTTAAAAAATATGGAAATTAGGAATTTGGAAAAATACACCCTTTGGAGTGCTCTTGAAGTTTAGATAAATGTACTCTTTAAGGACATTCATATTTTTTCCTAAGAACACCTTTAGCAGAATACCTCATTAATTCACCTCATAGAGAATTAATTTTTAATTATGAAATGGGATAAATCAGCTAAATTATATACATGAGATTGATATAATTAATAAAACATGAATTTAGGAGAATACTATTTTCTACATCATGGGTGGAAACTTAGAAAAAGATTTATCTATCGTTGGGTTATTAAGACCATTTTAAGACTATAAATACCAACTTAAATTTGTTGAGAGTTTATCCTTTTACACACATTCATTAATCCGTACTGTTGGTAAGTGAATGAGCATTTTTAAGTATATTAAAATGAATCTCTATTGGAAGACTGGAAATGTTTTAAATACCAGTGAATGATGCTATTAATTTTAATAGCATTAGGATAACTTATTCAAGATTATATAACAAATTGAATGCCTATTGGAAAATTCCTTATCTTATTTTTCAAAGCATGAAATGTACAGAATCTGAAGAAGAAGAAGTCAGTAAAGGAAAGGAAAGTCAGCTTCAGCTTAGCTGTTTTATCAATCAAGAAGTCAAGTATCTTTTTACAGGACTTAAGTTGGTAAGGACAATTGCAGTTCCTCCCCATTGTTCGTAGATTCTGTATTTGCAAATACACCTACTTGCTAAAATGTATTTGTAACCCCAACATCAGTACTCATGGTGCTTTCATGGTCATTTGTAGATATGCACAGGGTGACAAAAATTTTGAGTTGCCTGACTCACACTGTTTCACCTGAGGTCCCCAAAGGTGATGCTCTGCCTTTTGTTTTTTTGCGCTACACGGGCCTCTCACTGTTGTGGCATCTCCCATTGCGGAGCACAGGCTCTGGACGCGCAGGCTCAGCGGCCATGGCTCACGGGCCCAGCCACTCCGCGGCATGTGAGATCTTCCCGGACCGGGACACGAACCTGTGTCCCCTGCATCGGCAGGCGGACTCTCAACCACTGCGCCACCAGGGAAGCCCGCTCTGCCTTCTTGTTTCAGTGCTCATACTATAAACAAGTACCCTTTTTGCAGTAATTTTAATGCCACATTTCTTGCATTTTTGTGCTTTTTGTTGGTGATCTTGCTGTTTATAATGGCCTTCAGGCATAATGCTGAAGTGCTGTCTGGTGTTCTAAGTGCAAGAAGGCTGTGATGTGCCTTAAGGAGAAAATAACCTTTGTTAGATAAGCTTCATTCAGGGATGAGTTATAGTTTACTTGACTGTGAGTTCAGTGTATGTTAAGGTGTCATTAAATAGCAGAAACACACATAAAACAAGGTTGTGTATTGATTGGTTGACAAAAATGTTGTGGCCAGAGGCTCGAAGGAGGCCTCTGAGGGTATTATAATGAGGATATATTAATAATTGTGAGGTAAAAACTGGGGTTGTACTGAGCAAATACGGGCATGTAGTCATTCTGCCATTGCACTAGTATTAAAGTTGAGGCCCTAGAATTTAAGTGACTTAATTGGTTTGTGGCAGAGCCAGAAATAAAACTTGCTTGTCTTATTATTCAGTTAGTACTGTTTCCCCAGTGCCATACTAAAGAATCCACCCTAATGAGCAGATTGATGAAAAAGAACAATTTTGCTTGCCTAACATTTATTTGATATGGTTTGGGGGAATATGTACATCTCTTGAATGATGGGCAGTGAATTGGGGCAGGGATTACATTGAAAACAAGATTATTTGTTGTCAGGGAGCTCTCATTTACAGTTTGGGGTAAGATTGGTTAGGGGAAGTATTGGTAAATGTTTCTATAAGAAACAGATAGATAAATAGTGCTATTCTTTGCACTGTGATAACTGAGGGAAGAGGTGTGGTGAGGCATAATGGCTTTTAAGAGAAGTTCACTTGAAAAGCATACGTAAATATATGCAAATCAATGTGATAAACCATATTAACAAATTGAAGGAGAAAAACCATATGATCATCTCTCTAGATGCAGAAAAAGCTTTCCCCAAAATTCAGTACCCATTTATGATATAAACCCTTCAGAAAGTAGGCATAGAGGGAACTTACCTCAACATAATAAAGAACATACATGACAAACCCACAGCCAACATCGTTCTCAATGGTGAAAAACTGAAACCATTTCCTCTAAGATCAGGAACAAGACAAGGTTGTCCACTCTCACCACTGTTTTTTTTTTTTTTTTTTTTTTTTTTTTTTTTTTTTTTTGCGGTACGTGGGCCTCTCACTGTTGTGGCCTCTCCCGTTGTGGAGCACAGGCTCCAGACGCGCAGGCCCAGCGGCCATGGCTCACGGGCCCAGCCGCTCCACAGCATGTGGGATCCTCCCGGACCAGGGCATGAACCCGTGTCCCCTGCATCGGCAGGCGGACTCTCAACCACTGCGCCACCAGGGAAGCCCTCACCACTGTTATTCAACATAGTTTTGGGAGTTTTAGCCACAGCAATCAGAGAAGAAAAAGAAATAAGAGGAATCCAAATCGGAAAAGAAGAAGTAAAGCTGCCACTATTTGCAGAAGACATGATACTATACATAGATAATCCTAAAGATGCTACCAGAAAACTGCTAGAACTAATCAATGAATTTGGTAAAAGTAGTAGGATACAAGATTAGTGCACAGAAATCTCTTGCATTCCTATACACATGATGAAAAATCTGAAAGAGAAATTAAGGGAACACTCCCATTTACCATTGCAACAAAAAGAATAAAATACCTAGGAATAAACCTACCTAAGGAGACAAAAGACCTGTACACAGAAAACTATAAGACACTGATGAAAGAAATTAAAGATGATACTAACAGATGGAGAGATATACCATGTTCTTGGATTGGAAGAATCAACATTGTGCAAATGACTGTACTACCCAAAGCAATCTACAGATTCAGTGCAATCCCTATCAAACTGCCAATGGCATTTTTCACAGAACTAGAACAAAAAGTTTCACAATTTGTATGGAAACACAAAAGACGCCAAATAGCCAAAGCAATCTTGAGAATGAAAAACGGAGCTGGAGGAATCAGGCTCCTGGACTTCAGACTATACTACAAAGCTACAGTAATCAAGACAGTTTGGTACTGGCACAAAAACAGAAAGATAGATCAATGGAACAGGATAGAAAGCCCAGAGATAAACCCACACACATATGGTCACCTTATCTTTGATAAGAGACAAGAATATACAATGGAGAAAAGACAGCCTCTTCAATAAGTGGTGCTGGGAAAACTGGACAGCTACATGTAAAAGAATGAAATTAGAACACTCCCTAACACCATACACAACAATAAACTCAAAATGGATTAAAAACCTAAATGTAAGGCTAGACACTATAAAACTCTTAGAGGAAAATATAGGCAGAACACTCTTTGACATAAATCACAGCAAGATCCTTTTTGACCCACCTCCTAGAGAAATGGGAATAAAAACAAAAACAAATGGGAACTAATGAAACTTAAAAGCTTTTGCACAGCAAAAGGAAACATAAACAAGATGAAAAGACAACCCTCAGAATGGGAGAAAATATGTGCAAATGAAGCAACTGACAAAGGATTAATCTCCAAAATTGACAAGTAGCTCATGCAGCTCAATAACAAAAAAACAAACAACCCAATCCAAAAATGGGCAGAAGACCTAAATAAACATTTCTCCAAAGAAGATATACAGACTGCCAACAAACACATGAAAGGATGCTCAACATCACTAATCATTAGAGAAATGTAAATCACAACTACAATGAGGTATCACCTCATTATAAGTCAGAATGCCCATCATCAAAAAACGTACAAACAATAAATGCTGGAGAGGGTGTGGAGAAAAGGGAGCCCTCTTGCACTGTTGGTGGGAATGTAAATTGATACAGCCACTATGGAGAACCATATGGAGGTTCCTTAAAAAACTAAAAACAGAGTTACCATACCACCCAGCAGTCTCACTACTGGGCATATACCCTGAGAAAACCATAATTCAAAAAGGGTCATGTACCACAATGTTCATTGCAGCTCTATTTACAATAGCCAGGACATGGAAGCAACCTAAGTGTCCATCGACAGATGACTGGATAAAGAAGATGTGGCACATATATACAATGGAATATTACTCAGCCATAAAAAGAAACGAAATTGAGTTATTTGTAGTGAGGTGGATGGACCTAGAATCTGTCATACAGAGTGAAGTGAGTCAGAAAGAGAAAAACAAATACCATATGCTAACACATATATATGGAATCTAAGGGAAAAAAAAATGGTTCTGAAGAACCTAGGGGCAGGACAGGAATGAAGATGCAGACGTAGAGAATGGACTTGAGGAAAAGGTGAAGGGGAAGGGTAAGCTGGGAAGAAGTGAGAGAGTGGCATGGACATATACACTACCAAATGTAAAATATATAGCTAGTGGGAAGCAGTCACACGGCACAGGGAGTTAAGCTCGGTGCTTTGTGACCACCTAGAGGGGTGGCATAGGGAGGATGGGAGGGAGATGCAAGAGGGAGGAGATATGGAGATATATGTGTATGTATAGCTGATTCACTTTATTATAAGCAGAAACTAACACACCATTGTATACTGCAATAAAGATGTTAAAAAAAAAGTAAAAATAAAAGCATACAGATACTAGCTTACCGCCCTAAGTCCTATAAAAAATTATGATGCAAGTTTTGGGGCATCAAAACGTGCTGTAAATGTTAATTGGAGAGTGTGGTATAGAATGTTTTGGCAGGGACTCTCCAGGGTGTATTCTTCGTAATTTTATAAAATTCCAGGAAAACTAAGTATACCTGGAACTTCTAGATGATCATGAATTGATGATAATGATATGTAGCTTACCTGATGAGTAACATTGTACCATGTATTCTTTCTTTAACAACATGTATTAATGCGATGTTGTATTTGTTGTCTTGGTAATTTTTTAGATTTCTTATCATCATTCGTTTTATTTTTGAGTAATTTTGCTCCACATTTCTTTACCTCTTTGTTGTCAGATAAACTTGGTTAAATGTTAAAAAGCTACTCCATGGTGCTTTCTTTTGTAATTAGTAATTTAAAAATATCAAACCTGAAACAATTTTTATACAAGTATAACATGCTTGTTGAACATAGAATATATACCAAATAGATCTCCAAGTTTTCTCCATGTACAAACTCATGTAATTCTAACAATAGCACTGTCACGTTAAATGCTGTTAGCACCATTTACAGACCATGCACCATTTACAGATGATGTCCAGAGGGTTAACTGTCTTGCTCAGTGTCACACAGGCTGTAAGGAGTGGAATGGCAGACATGATGGTTATAAGATATAATGGCTAAAGGCTTTCCCACATTTATTAGATTAACAGAGGTTTTCTGTGTTACGACTTTTCTCAGATTTAGCAATAACTGATTTGTTCTGGAAGGCTTTGCTAAATAAAGCGTAAAGAACAGGGTTATCTGCATTCTCTTAATTTTCTTCTAATATGAATATTCTGTTGATCCATAAGTAGAGGAATACCATGAAAGGCTTCCTTAGGTTGTATAAAATACAGTATAAACTCTCAGAATCTGAGCATTTGGGTCATAATTAAAAGACTTCAAATATTATTTACATTCTGAGGAGTTCATGCCAGTAAAAATTGATGCCTTTTAAGAACTGAACCATATCTAAAAGCCTTCCCACATTGTCTTCATTCAAATTATTTCTCAGGGGTATAAATCCGTTGACGTCCTGTGTGTTGTCTATTCATTAGTAGTGCTGATAATTTTTAAAAGAATTAAAGATATAACTGTATTGCAGAAGAAAATTCTTTAATGTTTGGACTTCTGTTATGTTCTTTTTTAGCGACTTCAGGAAGAAATCACCAAACAGTCTCCAACATTGCAAAGAAATGCTTTGTACATCAAATCTGTAAGTTTTGGAATCCAGTTCCATTTACTAGAAGGGTTTCCAGCTAATTAATGTTACCCAGTCTTTGTTCTTACCAAACTGAGGAATTAAAAATTTGCGTGGTATTTGTATGTTACAGAATTTCTTTCCACTTTTTCTCCTCAGTCCAAGATCAGCCGGTTGCCTGCTTACTTGACTATTCAGATGGTTCGATTTTTTTATAAAGAGAAGGAATCTGTGAATGCCAAAGTTCTTAAGGTTAGTAATGAACTTTACTATAATGAATTATTGTAATTCTTTGAAGGTAATTCATAACTTACAATAGGTTTTTTTATTCTTTTAGGGGTAAACTCACTTTAAAATACTATAAGTAGGGAAGTTATTAACATTAGACAAGTGGTTCTTAATCAAGAATATATATTGGAATTATCTATTGTCCTTTTTATTTTAAATCATACACACGCCTGCCCCTCAACTGCCACCAAGCATCTGATTAAGTGGGGCCTTAGTAGGTCTTACATTTTTCAAAAGATTCCCAGGTAATTCTGATGGATGCCATCCATTCCCCAGAAATATTGCCCTAGACCAGATCCTCAGTTCCAGAGATACTGGTCCAGTAGGTTTGGGGACGGGAGTGGGGTAAGGGGCAATATAACACACTCTATTCTAGGCGGTTCCTTTCTTCCAGGTGAAAGGAGAGTGTTAAATTACTGGTGCCCAAGGAATACTTAAATTGTAATCGTTTGACGTCAGAGCTAACCTTATGATTTATCTGTTTTGTTGAACTGTAGCTCTGCTGTGCATCCATAGCGTCTGATCCTTGGGAGAGGTATATGTAATTTTAGCCTCTTGAGCTGAAATTTATAATACATTTTCAGATATACTTAGGGTCATAGGAACAGGTTAAATGTAGTTGAAATATCTGCTAGTCTAGTATTTCTGAAATGCTTCTTTAATTGTTTAAATTAAAAAAAAAACTTATTTGGCTGCATTGGGTCTTAGTTGCAGCACACGGGATCTTCATTGCAGCATGCGGGATCTTTTGTTGTGGCGCATGGGCTCTTTGCAGCATGCGGGCTTCTCTCTAGTGGCACATGGGCCCTAGAGCATGTGGGCTCAGTAGTTGCAGCACTCGGGCTCTCTAGTTGTGGCGCACGGGCTGCAGAGTGCACAGACTCAGTAATTGCAGCATGTGGGCTCTCTAGTTGTGGTGTGTGGGGCTCCAGAGCACACGGGCTCAGTAGTTGCGGCACATGGGCTATCTAGTTGTGCGTGGGCTCTAGAGCACGCAGGCTTAGTTGCTCCTTGGTATATGGGATCTTAGTTCCCTGACCAGGGATTGAACCCGTGTCCCCTGTATTGGGAGGTGGATTCTTAACCACTGGGCCACCAGGGAAGTCCCTGTTGTTTAAATTTTTGGTAACTCCTCTGCGGCCAGTTTCATGGGTTAAAATGTTTAATGGAAAAGTTAAAAAATTTTTTATCTTAAAGTTAGGACCACGGGCTTCCCTGGTAGCGCACTGGTTGAGAGTCCGCCTGCTGGTGCAGGGGACACGGGTTCGTGCCCTGGTCCGGGAGGATCCCGCATACCACAGAGCGGCTAGGCCCGTGAGCCATGGCTGCTGAGCCTGCGCGTCCGGAGCCTGTGCTCCGCAACGGGAGAGGCCACAACAGTGAGAGGCCTGCGTACCGCAAAAAAAAAAAAAAAAAAGTTAGGACAAGATTGAAAATAAACATATTTTCAAATGCTTAGATTTCCACGTGATTTTTACAGTTCTTATTTTCAACTTTATTTGAATATGAAAGCAGTACTTAAAAAAGTGTGATAAATATTTTAAATAACTACCTTTATAAGTCTGTTTACCCTTTTTCTTTTGGTTTGTATATAGGATGTTAAATTTCCTCTTATGTTGGATGTGTACGAACTGTGTACACCAGAACTTCAAGAGAAAATGATTTCTTTTCGATCAAAATTCAAGGATCTGGAAGATAAAAAAGTAAATCATCAGCCAAAGACAGTAGGTTCTTATTGGTCATTTTCTAATCTTAATATGTTTATCTTTAATCCGTGTCCAGTATTCATTTTATATTGTTAACCTGTTAGTAAAAATGGATGAACCTGTGTTTAGCATATATACAAATCTTGCAGATATTGGTGCAAGCCCTTAAAGTTTTAGGTGTGTTTTAGCATAAGAAAAAGAACTCTAGCTATGCTAAATGGGTCCTTCATGGTAGAATAAACTTAATATTTTCTTTTCCCATAAAAATCTTCAGCTTATATTCCTTTTATATCAATATTTATTTCCTCAAAGCACTTCACGTAAAATCTTGCCTTGTAAAATTCAGAGTATTTTATTATTTTCCTTGTAAGGCATCTCCATTTTTTAAAATGGAGTTAGTGTTATCGAATATTGCTTCATTATGCCCACTGTGACAACTTAAGTCATATCTTTTAACAAGCACCTATAACTGTTAAAATTATAACCTTAGCAACTTTATATATTTAATAAATTGTATATTTTAAATTCAGAGAAGGGACAGCTGAATTATATGTTGGATTTTCTTCAAAAGGAAAAAGATATTTCCTGGTAAATAGGAATATTTCCAGTGTGATATTATATAGCAAATTTTAAAATTAAATTCTTCTGCAGGTTACTGTGTGTGTGTGTTAAAAGCAATTTTAAAAAAATTAAACTTTATTTTGAGATAATTGTAGAATCACATGAAGTTATAAGAAATAATAGAGTACCTTTTACCCAGTTTCTCCTAGTGGTAACATCTTGCAAAGCTGTAATACAATATCACAACCAGGATACTGACTTTGATGTAGTCTAGATGCAGTACATTTCCTCTACCACAACGATCCCTCATGCTGTCCCTTTGTAGCCAAATCCACTCTCCTTTCCCCCTACCCCGTTCTTTTTTTAAAAAAAATTAATTAATTAATTTTTGGCTGTGTTGGGTCTTTGTTGCTGGTGCAGGCTTTCTCTGGTCGCGCGCGGTGACTGGGGGCTCTTCTTTTTGTGGTGTGCGTGCGGGCTTCTCGTTGTGGTGACTTTTCTTGTTGCGGAGCATGGGCTCTAGGCGTGCAGGCTTCAGCAGTTGTGGCTCACAGGCTCAGTAGTTGCGGCGTGCGGGCTTCAGTAGTTGTGGCTCGCGGGCTCCGGAGTGCAGGCTCAGTAGTTGTGGCGCACGGGCCTAGTTGCTCCACGGCATGTGAGATCCTCCCACACTAGGGCTCGAATCCGTGTCCCCTGCATTGGCAGGCAGATTGTTAACCACTGAGCCACCAGGAAAGTCCACTTCTTGTACTTTGGTTAAATTTATTTGTGACTATTTTATTCTTTTTGATGTTTTTGTAAATGGCAGAGTTTTTAAAAATTTCATTTTTGCATACATTGCAGTTGATCTTTGTATATTGATCTTACATCCTCTACTCTCCTGAATTGGTTTATTAGCTGTTTTTTTCTCTTATTTTTTTTGAAAGAGATTGTGTAGAATTGGTGTTAGTTCTCTTTTAAACGTTTGGTAGGATTGTCTTGGTCAGACAGTCTTGGCCTGCAGAGTTCTTTTTCAGGAGTTTTTTTTTTTTTTTTTTGTGGTACGCGCGTCTCTCACTGTTGTGGTCTCTCCCATTGCAGAGCACAGGCTCCGGATGCGCAGGCTCAGCGGCCATGGCTCATGGGCCTAGCTGCTCCGTGGCATGTGGGATCTTCCCAGGCTGGGGCACGAACCCGTGTCCCCTGCATTGGCAGGCGGACTCTCAACCACTGCGCCACCAAGGGAAGCCCTTTTTCAGGAGTCTTTAAATTAAAAATTCAACTTTATAGTTATGGGCTATTCAAATTTATTTCATATTGGGTATGTTTTGGTAGTTTGCCGTTTCGTGGAATTGATCCATTTCATCTAGCTTGTCAATTTTATGTGTGCAGAGTTGTTCCTAGGATGATGATTATTCTGATGTTAGCACGGTGTGTAGCGATATCTGTCCCCTGTTTCATTCCTGATATTGTAAATTTGTGTCTATTTTTTTTCTCTTTGTCAGTCTTGCTAGAGGATTGTCAATTTTATTGCTCTTTTCAGAGAACTAGCATTTCGTTTCATTGATTTTTCTCTATTTTTCTGCATCTCGTTTTATTGATTTTTACTCTTATTATTTCTTGTTTTCTGCTTGCTTTGGGTTTATTTTCCTCCTCTTTTTCTAGGTCCTTATGGTGTGGGAACTTAGATCTTTTATTTCAGACTTCCTGTTTTCTGATGTGTGCATTTAGTGTTGTAAATTTCCTCTTAGCAGTGCTTTCAGATTGTGTCCTACAAATTGTTGTATTGCATTTCCATTTTCATTATGTTTCTTGTATTTTTAAAAAATTTGAGACTTCTCTTTGACCTTGGATCATTTAGAAATGTCTTGTTTAATATACAAGTGTTTGGAAAATTTCCTGTTATCTTTTTGTTACTGATTCTAGTTTGAGTCGATTGTGGTGAGAAAACACCCTCATGTGATTTAAATTCCTTTAAATTTGTTGAGGTTTGCTTTATGGCTCAGGATGTGATCTATCTTGGTAAATGTTCCATGGGCACTTGAAAAGAATGTGTATTTTACGGTTGTTGAGTGGAGTATTATGTGATGTTGATTAGATCCAGTTGGTTGATGGTGTTGTTGCTTTTTCCTGTAACCTTCCTGTTTTTCTGTCAGCTGTTGAAAGAGGAGTAGTGAAATCTTCAACTAAAATTGTGGATTTGTATGTTTCTCCATTAATTCAGTTCTGTTAGCTTTTTGCTTTTCATGTTTTGTAACTGTTATTTGGTGCATACACATTTAGGATTGCTCTGTCTTCTTGGTGGAGTGATTCTTTGATTATTATGCAGTGTCCATCTCAGTTTGTGGTCATTTTCTTTGTTCTGTAGTCTACTTTATCTGATATTAATATTGCCTCTGCTGCTTTCTTTTTGTTAATGTTTGCATGATACACCTTTTTCCATTCTTTTACTTTAAATTTGCCCATGCTATATTTGAAGGTAGTTTTTTATAGACAGCATATAGTTGGGTCATGTTTTTTAATCCTGTGTTAACCTCTGTCTTTTTATTGGTACATTTAGACCATTTATATTTCATGTAATTCTTAATATGTTAGTGTTTGAATCTATTTTATATTTTGCTGTTTGTTCTGATTTTTGTTTCTGTTTTCCCTTCTTGTAGGTTACATGAACATTTTTTAGAATTCTAGTTTATGTATAATTTTTTTTGAAAAATTTGGTTTTTAAAAAATTTATTTTATTTTTGGCTGCATTGGGTCTTTGTTGCTGCACACAGGCTCCCCCTAGTTGCGGCAAGCAGGGGCCACTCCTTGCTATGGTGCGCGGGCTTCTCACTGCAGTGGCCTCTCGTCGTGGAGCGTGGGCTCTACGGCTTTCGCGCTTCAGTAGTTGTGGTGCACGGGCTCAGCAGTTGTGGCTTGCGGGCTCTAGAGCGTAGGCTCAGTAGTTGTGGCACATGGGCTTAGTTGCTCCACATCATGTGGGATCCTCACGGACCAGGGCTCAAAACCATGTCCCCTGCATTGGCAGGCGGATTCCCAACCACTGCACCACCAGGGAAACTCATGTGTAATGTTTTTTAATGTGTTTCTTTGTATAGCCTTTTTTGGGTTGCTCTAGGTGTTAAAAATATATAAAGGAATGGTTGACCTAATTGCCTTTCTTTGTTGTAAGATCCTTTGGCTTCTTGTTACTTTAGCTATCTTTTAAACTGCTTGCATTGTCTTCATTATCATTATAGTCTTCAAGAACTTTGTGTCCATATGCCTAAGTAAGTTTTTTTTTTTTTAATTTTATTTATTTTTGGCTGTGTTGGGGTCTTTGTTGCTGCACGCGGGCTTTCTCTAGTTGTGGCGAGCAGGGGCTACTCTTCTCTGTGGCGCGCGGGCTTCTCATTGTGGTGGCTTCTCTTGCTGTGGAGCACGGGCTCTAGGCACGTGGGCTTCAGTAGTTGTGGATCGCAGACCCTAGAGTGAAGGCTCAGTAGTTGTGGCTCACGGGCTTAGTTGCTCCACGGCATGTGGGATCTTCCTGGGCCAGGGCTCGAACCTGTGTCCCCTGCATTGGCAGGCAGATTGTTAACCACTGCGTGACCAGGGAAGCCCCTGCTTAGTTGTTTTTATATTACACACTGAAATGGGTTGAGGCAAGAGAGTTCCCACTGAAGTACCCTTGTTTAAAGTTGTAAATCATGCCTCTTAATTTAGGTAAATATTTGCTGAATTAAATATTTTAGTTCATTTGAGCTGAAGTGGCAGGTGGCCGTGGCTTAGTAGATATAATATTAATTGCAGTAATTCGACTTGTTTTTTTGAGGCAGGTTTTCTTTTATCTTCACCTATATGGTTTGATAGTATTCTGGAAAAGTTGCAGAATTGGGTTTTCTTTTTTTACCCTAGAGCAGTGTTTACTTGTACTCTGTATTCACTGGTGTGCTCTAGGTTTAGTGGTTTGAAGTTGGTTCTGTAATCAGGATCTCCTACTATACATATGAGACTGTATGTTGTTAAAGAGTAGGACTTTTGGGTTTACAGCTTTATGTTAACTGTAACTGTATCATTTGAGCAATTTGTAAGGCAGATCATATTTTTTC
This sequence comes from Tursiops truncatus, assembly GCF_011762595.2. NCBI lineage: Eukaryota > Metazoa > Chordata > Mammalia > Artiodactyla > Delphinidae > Tursiops > Tursiops truncatus. The sequence goes on along the minus strand of NC_047046.1, from coordinate 37,525,416 downwards.
TTTGTCTTGCCTTGGTGATTTGCATTATAGACAGTAAATATTTGTGGAGATGGATACTCATTGAGAATATAAATTTTATATCCAATATCATGAAAACTTAAAATTAAAATTTTTTTCCCTCAGAGTGACAAAAAGAGTAGTCCCCCAAAAGAAGTTAAGTATGAACCCTTTTCTTTTGCTGATGGTAAGTGAAATCTTCATTTCAGTTGACTTTTACTGTGTGTAGTGTTTTTTTTTAAGGTAAAATTACTGTCTTTCCACATATCTGTTTTTTTCAGGTACTGTGCTTTAAAAAAAAGTTGTTTCTTATAATTTACTCTAGTATGAGATAGTAAAAAAATCACTTTTTAGTGAATATATGTTCTATGAATGGTAGCATACTGCTTAAAACATCTTTCATGAACCTTTAATTGGACAGTAGTATCTTATTGGATTTTAACAATAAAGTAGTACTTCTCTAGGCTAAACTTGAGTTGTTCTTGCTTGTTACTTAGCTTGAGAAAGCACATATCTGTTCATTTCTAATATTATTGGGTTTACATCTTTCTTTAGACATTGGCTCCAATAATTGTGGATACTATGACTTACAAGCAGTGCTAACACATCAGGGAAGATCTAGCTCTTCAGGTCATTATGTATCATGGGTGAAAAGGAAACAAGGTAAAGATTCTGTTTTTTTTTAATTGTTCCATACTATTTTGATAAGTTGTTTAGATTTTTAGCACATTTGTTCTCAAACTTTTTGATCTCAGAACTCCTTTTGCATTCTTAAATTATTGAGGATCCCAGAGAGCTTCTGTTTATGAGGATTATCTCTTAATATTTACTATAATAGAAATTAAAACTGAAAAGTTAATTCTTTTAAAACTGACAGTAATGAAGTCATTACATATTAACATAAATAACATTTTCAAAATAAAAATTACAATCTTTACCAGAACAAAAAAAGGCAAAAAATGATATTGATTTACATTTTTCTAAGTCTGTTTTGTTAGGCTTAATAGGAGACAGCTGGATTCTCCTGTTTTTGCCTTCAGTCTGCTGCTTTATCACACATTGTGTAACCTCTGGAGAATTCCAAAGCACACTTCACAGAATGAGGGGGAAAAGGGAAATAATGCTTTAGGAGTGTTATAAAAATGGTTGTAACCTTCATGGAACCCCTGAAAAGATCTTGAACCTGAGTAGTCCCTGGACCACTCTTTGAGAACTGTTGGTATGGCAGATGGAATACTACTGTACATAAAATTACTCAGTACCTCTTTTGCAATGGAACTCTGAAAAAATCATATATGAGATTAATTTCATTCTTCTCTTTTGCACTTTAGATGAATGGATTAAGTTTGATGATGATAAGGTCAGCATCGTGACACCAGAGGATATCTTGAGGCTTTCTGGTGGTGGAGACTGGCATATAGCTTATGTTCTACTCTATGGGCCTCGCAGAATTGAAATAATGGAAGAGGAAAGTGAACAGTAATCTTCATTTTAGCTATTTATGCTTAGGTGTGAAATAAATGTTGTTTGTTGATCATTTCTATAACCCAGAGCTTTAAAGGAAGATTTTTAGGTGGTTTTACATGTTTCCCCTCATGTGGAACAAAAGAGGGCAGAAGCAGACCACTCTGTGTTATCGACCTAAAAAATAACAGAAAAGAGAAAATTGCCTTTGGACTGTGCTGCCCTATATAAAAGTGACAGGAAGACGTTTTTAAAAAGCTTATTTCTTGGATTAATTTTTAAAAATTATGAGTTGAAATGCCTTTCAACCATTACCTTCTGTGATAATTTTTCTTCCTGTCTTTTTCAGCCCAAGATTCAGCAATCAGATGTTTATTGCACACCTATTACTCTATTATTTGTTGTTTTTGCATGGTTCAAACCACCAGTGATTCAGTAGCTGCCCATCCTTTGCATTATCTAACAAAAATTTTGCCAGGACGGTGGAAAGGAAGTTAAGTGTTGATCTCATTGTGTAACTCAGTGCTGCTGTCCCCATCCCATGGAAACATGGGTACAATCAAGTATTTGTCCAGCCTGACTGTTGCTGGCTTCTCATGACTTTAAAATAAATTGTGATCAATAATAGTACATTTGATTATACATTTATTACTGTGTCTCTGATGTACTAGGTTTGTACATTTAACTTTGCAATGGTTTTGTAGTAATCAACCTTAAAAATAATGTTGACAAGCTCCGGTTGCTTATTTTTAGAAAATTAGGATATTTAATAAAAAAACAAAACAAAGAGGGACTAACAGCGTTTGACCTCAAGTCTTTTGTCTGTTGAGTGTTGGAGCTTGGCTGAAGTTCAGATATGTTTACTACTATTAGTTTCTGCAGATGGTTAGTTTAACTATGCTCTTAAGCATCCATTTAAAAATAGTCTTTGCCTGCTAGCATAATATTCTGTTTAAAAAGGAATAGAGTTGTAAAAGTAATGGAGTTCTTTGGATGCTGAATGCAACCATGTTATCAGATCTGTTCCTTGGCTCAGTTGGGTGTTTATTTCTACTCCCCTGTCAACTCCCAAATTCTTAATGTCTATCAAAATTTAGTACCAATGATTTTTAAAGTGATGGTAGAAATACCAGAGTATGAGATATCTCAATATATGGTATGTTTCTTCCATTTTAATACTCTAGTCAATTCATTTTTGTTTTAGGAGCCTTGCTTGGTTGCAAAAGGATAGAATATCAGCTGACTTGTCTGATTTCCTCTGAGTTAGATATTTATAATAAAGTTTTGGGGATTATCGTGAAATCTCATCTTTGCTTATGCTGTTTTAATGCTCTGCAGAGCATAGTAGTGATAACTATAAGATTCTTAGAGAATAATGGCCATTTCCTCTCAAGTTTGAACAATGTAATATAATCTAAGAACACTAGGGGATAAAATAAGCATTTCAGGAAAATTTATTTGTAAATAGCTTCTTCAGCTAAGCTTTAATAATTGGCAATCAGTACTCCTTTTGCCTTGGAGGTGGTATAGAATAGAATAGGGAGGATGAGACCGTAAGAATTGTAATGATTCTTTTATATATTGGTGTGATGCTTGTAAATTTGTGAAGTTTTTTTATTCACTAATTTTGTTCTGAACAATTTTGAGGACAACAATTTAGGAATTAGAATTCAGATTTTATGATTTGGAGGATGCTGTAGCTACTAGATCAGGTAGGGTTAGAACAAAGTATATAAGCCTTGTATGGAATTAGCATTTTAAATTATAATTCCTTAACTGTCATTACAAAACACTTCAATTTATTTGATCCAGAAAAGCATTATGAAGTATAAGAAATCGGACTTATACTAGTGTTGTTTTAAACTATTTAGGCTATTTTAGAATTCAGCCTTTCATATAAGATCTTTGAAAAGAGAGAATAAGCAAGAAAATGTCTTGATTGATTCCTGAGCGTGCCTTATGTGCTGTGCCCCTCGCACTGAGGCCCTTTTGATATTAGAGCTGTGCTGGATCACTGTTGGACTAGTGAGGTGAAGCCCCAGCAAGAATATTTTTAGTGACAGGCACTTAGCCCTCCTTCCAGATTCAAAACAATGACCGTAGCGCCCTAAAGGGTAACTTACGTGGGAATGGAAACTGTCTCCAGCCATGATGACTACATAGTGCTTTGCTGTTTGTAGGATGCTTTCACATACATCTCATTTGAACTTCACAACAATCCCTGAGGTATGTACCCCTATTTTAATGACTTGAGAGCTTAAAATAAGTTCTCTAAGGCTAAATGAACTACGTTTTAGACTTCACCCCATTTCTTTTAAAGTTGGGGGTTGGAGAATATTTTCTGCCATGGGCCAGGTATTTTAAAAATGTTTTAAGCTTTGCAGACCATAAGTCTTTGTTGCAACTATGTAACTTTGCTGTTGTAGCATGAAAGGAGCCATAGATAGTACTTAAAAGAATCAGCATGGCTGTGTACCATTAAAATTTTACTTATAAAAAGAGGTGACAAACAGACCATTGTTTGCTGATCCTCTGCTTTAAAGCATAGATGAGACTAGAGCAGTCATATAGTTTCAGAAAGTATTACTGTGGGATGTTCAGGATAGCAAGTTAAATTCTGTAACTGCTAATGGAATGCAGGAAACCAGTTTGGCATAGTGTATCTTAGGAAACACCATGCCCCTAAATATTGCTTACTGACTTTATAAATGTTTAATTAACAAAAATATTATGTGACCTTGAGGTCACTTTACTTTGGCCATTTCCCAACCTACCACCTTGTCCCCCCAGACCCTGAGGTCAGTCATCAAGAGCCACCATGCGTTCTGTTGTTCTTGGAGCACCAGCCAACTGTACAACTGTTATAAAAATGTTTATTGTTTACCAAAACCAGTGAACCTCTTATCAAATGCTGCTTGGTAACAAAAGCTTATCACAGTTTTAATAATAAAAAAAAAAGCTAACTGTTTGTCTCATTGTCATTAGTTAGACTTTCTGCAAGGTCACTTAACCCAGACTTGTTGAGTGCATTGATCAGGTTCTCAGGTGTCGCGTGCACTCCCTCCTGATCCTGCCAGGCGACTAGCAGCTGCTTAGCTCTCATCTTCATGTCTTCACTGTCACACTCAATCTGTCTAATTTCTGAGTCTTTCATTTCCAAGTAGGGGGCCAGAATCTTCCATTGTTCACCCAGTTTGTTGGCAAATACCTCTATTTGGTCCCCTGTTACAGGTTTGTCTCGCCGAACATCAGGACCTAGAAAACACAGGAAACATAAATTATGAACAAAGTACGAGGATGTGTACGATTCAAAATATAAAACGGAATATGGGGCCACTGAGATATTAGTCACCTTTAATAAGCTTTATTTTAAAAGTAAAACAGTTCCTTTTTGTACTCTCCACGGGTTGAATTACCATTCTTATGATCATTAGGGACTCAATCAAAGCTAAAGCTGTTGCCTCTATTATAATTAGGAAGGCTTCTGAAACCAGTGGCCCTCAATCTAAACCCCAAGAATTAACAGAGGTATGAGTTGCCTTCAAATGTAAGTACTTTTCTTCCCAACACTTCCAAATTTTACTGTATAAAAGGTACTATTTTAAAAGTTATTATCAAGCAATGTTTTAGATTCCTCACTATAAGAAACAGCTGAGAAAGATGGTAGAAGTTGAGAAGTAGATCAAATAACGTACCTCTCAACAAAGAACCCCAATCTTTTCCAATTTTGTAAAATAGCCAAGAAAATTCAATTCTTACTTTCATTTTCCTTCAGTAAAGCATCATTATCTTCCTCATCTTCATCCTCACCTGTTTTTATTTCTTCAGAAGGAGGCTAAAATGAGTAAAAGAATGTTTTAAAAGAATGCCAACTTCTAAAATCAGATAACTGGGCATACTTTCTATTTAGGTACGAGATTCCAATTACGGGGCCCAGAACTTTACCCTTGAGAGTGTTAAATGTGAATGTCAGGTAAGGATCGCAGTGGGACAGTGTTAACCTGGAGAAGGAGGGGTGGGCGGGGAAGACTGAAGGTTGGAAAGACTCTTATTCCAACCTGGGAAGAAGGGAGCCAGTAAGAAGTATGGTAAGATGACTTGCAAGTACTCAGCATATGGTAACAATGGTCTAGGGAAGACTGGGGGAGCAGCCATGTCCTTAACACTTTTTTTGAGTAATTTTATTCAGATTTATGCATACAGTATAGTTATTACCATATTGTATTGGAAAAGAGCAGAAAGATAGGCCAAGCTGCCTACCACACTACCCCATGGGCCCTACCTTTGATAAAATATAATGCATTGGCACACAGAAAAAATAAGTTAAAGTATAATAAGTTAATTTTTATATAAAGTTACTTTATCTATTTATGTACTTCCTATAAATGTATACTCAAATGCATTTTTTTCTCATTCTAAACAAGGGGGTTTATGGATTTTTTTTTTTCCCCACATGATAAAGGCTAAATTCAGCTCTTAGCTCAAACAGCAATAGCAGTTTAAAAAAAGAAGGTAACGCGAACTAAAGGATGTAAAAACTGATGTGTTACTTACTGGTAATTCCTTGGCTAGCTTTATTACCATGTTTTCGAGATATTCTGGCAAACTTTTAAACTGCTGGTTGGTTGGCTGAAAGAAGTGAGGGCTTCTCCGTGCTAACAGTCTCAGGGCTCTCCAACCATAATTAGAATTGTTCACAGCCCTATAAAAAGAGATATCAGTCTTGTAATTTATACTTCTTTATTTCTATATTCCCTTCTAGTTAGTGTAGTTCACCAGGCAAAATTCTATACTCCCAGGTCAGTAGCTGAAGGCACCGTTCTTCTCATTCTGATCACAGCCCTAAAGAACCTCTCAGTGAGCAGTTCACTTATAAATGGAAACCAACAGAGTCCAAAGAGGCAGGTTCATATAGAGCAAACAGTTTTTAAATTTAAAAAGTTTACATACATTTTAAGTTAAGTCAATTAGTATGTGTCCAGGACTGGCTAGATGCTGTGTGTGCAGGACAGATCATCCCCCTGGTCATTTAGAGAGAAAAATACTCATAGGTTCACTATGTTCAGTAGACTTGATATCCAAACAGGCAATGCCATCTGCAGGTGTGAGTTTCAGAATATTTTATAAACCCAACCGTTTTCATCATGTTAATTTATCTGTTTTTTAAAAAATTTATATAACATCTAAACTTTAATTTGCTGAATATCAACCTCAGTGAATAAAAATTACTCCAAACTAAAAGGGACACATCCAGTAGCCAACACCATAAGCAGTGATACCAAGAACAGAATCCACGAACTGTTCCTTAATATAGGTGGTACACAGGTAAGAAAAACGTGAGAAACTCTAAAGATAATGTTTTGGAAACAGGCAAGCTACAGAGAATCCAGAGCACAGATTTGTTCCACTTAAGAGTTTTTGTAAGTGACTTGGAAGTCCCCACAAGTTCTTAGAGTAGCAATCTAGTTTATTAGTCACTGCTCATAAATGAGCCTCATTACCTCTGAGACAGTCTTGGCACCTGAAAAACTACCGCTAGGCAGTGCGTGGTTCAACGTGAACCATCTTATTTAATGCTCAGAAGAACCCTGTGAGATGGGTACTATTACTGTTTAACATAACGAAACAAAGCAAAGAAGGGTTTAAATTAGCCCTTAGAAGCCTAGCCAGTAAGTGGTAGAGTCCCAGGACTGACCTAGGCAGGCTGATGAGAGGGCCCTTGCCCTCGGATCACGATGCCATAATGCCTATTTAAAACCACGGGGCTGTGTGGTGTCACCTGGAAGATACAGCTAAGACTGACTCCTGAAGTTACTACAAAATTTGAGTTAGATGGAGAGCCAGCAATGGAGACTGAGACAGTGAGGCTAAGGGAAAAACAGGAGGAGAGTGCAGTTAGATGGGTGTCAAGGGAAGAAAACATTATCTAAGCAGGGAGAGATCAACTGGAGAATGCTGCTGAGAGGTCAAAAAATGATCAGAGCTATTTCAGTGGAATGATGGGGAGACAGGCATGGGCTGACCCAGAGAACAGGAGCTGAGGAAATGAAGGCAGTAATTATCAACCACTGTTGGACAAACTGTGATTTGAAGGGGAACAGAGAAAAGAGGTGATAGAGGTGGGCTCAAGGGGGATTTTTCTACTTTTCTGACACAAGCGTGACTCTAAGTCATGCTTGTTAGTCGATGGGAATGGTCACTGAAATCAAGACGTGCAGTAATGTGAAGCTGGCACATAAACGCAGCTGAAAGAAAAAGTACTATGCTCTCAACTGTCTGCCTTGATAAGCATTCTAGTATACATACAGTTCTTAAGAGATATTAGGGAAATTAGTTCATGAGAAACATTACTTACTTGAATTCATTTTCAACCATATTTTCAGGGTCTGCCTGTTCAATGGCTTCTTCAAAGAATTCCTCCAAAGTTGGCATATATTCCCTGGGCATTAAAAAAATAACTAGTGAGGATCATGTCTGTTCTTATTTACAGTTATTACAGAATATTGGTTCTATTCCTTGTGTTGTACAAAATGGCTATATTTTCTTATTGCTACAAGAAGTACTTGTTTTTTCTAATTTGCCTGGTCCTTTTTGAGAGTGCCATCATGTTCCTTTTAGTTGCTTCTTCTGTCTGCTGATTCTTAGTCATGGTAGATTGTTTTCTTAAGTTTGGATGGTGAGTTTATCTTCAGACTTACCTGTAGAATCCTTGTGTGGCTTAGGTTGAAGGTGTGGCCGCCCTACCCCACCACAAGCTTTCTGTCAGCCTGGGACTTTTTAGTTCACCCTCTTAGCTTAAGGGTCGTTCCTTTATACTGCTGGTAGTATAAACTCTAAGACGGCATGACAGCAGACCTGTGGTTATAATTTCTCAGGGAATACTTTTTCCTTTTCCTCCACATCTCAGGTAGAAATGGATGAGCTCCTTGCTTCCTGTGCCAGTGAGCAAGTCCCTCCTCCTCCCGCCGTGTCCTTTTCTTTACAGATAGTGTGCACTGAGGGCCTCAGCTTTACTTGGGGGAAACTCAGTTACATATTTGTACAGTCCTAAGGCTTTACTTTCTGTCCTTTTGTGGCCGTTAAAACCCAAGTTCTCTGGTTCCCCAATGTGGGAATCACTTGCACTGCTCCCCAGCTAGAAGCAACCGGCAGCATTAGTTCTTACTTTGGTTTTTACTTCCCCCTTCTTTTGCAAATCTTTATTTTTTGTGATTTCTATAATTATTTTATCAGTACTTCTAGGTGTTTTATGGAAAGCTATATTCTACTGGGCCAAAGTCAACCACAGTAAACTTTAAAATTTCTTTTGAGTTCTGCTTATAGCTGACAAAATTCTACTCTAGTTTAACATTTGAGAAAAGCAATACTTCATATGAAACATTTTAAACCTGCCTTGTCTCTGATTTACAGGCTTCCATATTATCAGGACAGAGATTCCAAAGCCTTGTTAACTCCTCACTGCAAAACAGACAGACACAAAGATAAATACATTTTTCTATGGACACCATTCTCTTCTACCTTAAAACTATAAAAATACTTAAATAGTGGATTTTGGGGTGGTGATGAGTTTTAATCATTTAGCAAATTTTCTATATAAGCATATATTTAATGATTTTTTCTCTTTTTTTTTTGTTGGAGTAAAATTGCCTTACAATGTTGTGTTAGTTTCTGCTGTACAATGAAGTGAATCGTATATGTATACCTATATCCCCTCCCTCTTGGCTCTCCCTCCCATCCCCCCCATCCCACCCATCTAGGTCATAACAGAGCGCTGAGCTGAGCTCCCTTTAATGATAATGATAACCACTACTATTTTCTAAAAATATTCAAGTGCAGTATAACGCGATGAATAGTTAACTAGAAGGTAAAAGAAATGAAAGGATTATAGTACCATGCAACAACTAGAAATAAGCTGGATCAATCTAACAGCAATTGTATTGTCTGTGACATGGAAAAAATGGCAGAACCTAGAGCCATGGATTTTGGAAGCAGGAGACAAAAAACTAAGTTTTGTCTCAATGCATGAATCCATGATGGACCCTACAGATTGATAGGGTGTGGTTTGCTTTAGTCATCTGTGTACATACCAAACACACAAAAAACTGGAAAAACACAAAACCTTGGGAGTTCTTACAGTAATATTTTCACAATATAAAAGTCTCTATGATAACATCCCACCTATGAGACAGGTTAACCTACTTTCCCATCAGAATTTTTTTGTTGGGTCCTTTCCCTAGGAAGTCCTCTGGAGCCGTTCTCTTCCGTACTACTCTTGTCGGCTTGGTATCTGATGTTCTGTGGTGAACAAAACATACTGGAATTTCAAATGTTTAATGTAAAAGAAAATTTAGTTACTGTTTTCTTCCTAAAAAAGCTTCATATGAAAGTTTCATATTATTACATTCATCAGAGAGAAGACAAAAAGGCCACACCAGGGGACAAATTACAAGGAGTGGGTACACAGCATTTTTTTCCCAATAATTAATAACAGATCAGTTTGTTCTGAGAAGTTAATGACAAGAAATTTGAGATAAAAATGTCAAATAGAAATATATCAAAATGGTTGTAATTTTTATGGAATACAATTTACATTTTTTATATGAAATACATTTACACATATCTGTACATAATATAAAATAGTCATACCAAACTGTATTCTGAAAGCCTTTCTCATATTGCTTGAGAGGAGTATATATTTACCTTTCTTTCACAAAACTTGGGCAGCCTTCATTTTTCCATGAGTTCCAGTTTTCTTCAGTGTTTAATATATGCTGGGAAAAACAAAGAAATTACATTTCCATAATGAAGACTTTGAAACTCTACTGGGTGCTAAGAAGACTATGTAAATATAAAACACATACCTCTACCATCTTTGAAAATCTTTCTCCATCAGGGGGGTTTTCAGATAGTAGCTGTGATTAGAAAGAATATACTAAGCTTTCAACAACTTTCTGCATCATAGGAGTGGTTTGTAGGCAGAGAACCAAGAAGTGTTTGTGGTCTTGTACCTGAGCTTAACTTTATCCTTATTTTCCTATTTGGGGCTGAAACAAAGAAAATTCTAAATTTTCATTTTGTTCAATCATGGGTTTGTTGCGTGATGAACTTACTTGATAAACTGATTTTGTAGTATCTTCAATCCAGAGTGATTGCTCATCAGTTAAAACATAGTTTGAACTAGGAAACAAAGCAATAAAAGCATGCTTGAGTTACAAGAATTGTATATTCAATTTTAAGGTTTATGTACCATCTTGAAGAAACACTGAACAAAGCAATGAATGTTTCCTAAAATAAGTTCAATGTGGGATAATAGCCTCAGAGAAAATGTTAACGTACTCCTCTCCAAGATGCACATTCAAATAAGTCACACTATGTTCCTTTAAAACGCATTCAAGATACAATGAATAAAACCCCCAAAACTCTAGAGAAGGCTGAAGGCAGACCCAAATTGTTAACAGCTGCCATCAATTCAGCTCTCACTATGTACTAGGTGCTCTATAGTTTATAGCCATCCAACGAATACTGATAGACTGCCATGTGCCAGGATTTACACACATTATTCATTTAATTCTCAAAACAAGGACATGTGCATATATTAAACAGACTACAGAGGCTCAAGCCATAAAGCGTGCATTCAAACCCAGGTCTGCCTCCAATTTCTACTATGCTATACCAAACCTCCACAACAGATAGAAGGATAACAAATAGCATTTTTGAGTGTTTGCTATGTGTTATCTTAAAATTACAAGTCTGAAAGCTGAATTGCAGCTAGTGGGTGATGAAAGTGGGATTCAAAACCAGAAGGTAGAAAGCCACATTCTTTACAACTAATACAACACTGCTCTGCAAACTTCCGATACCATCCAGTAACGGAGCTCTGCTTCAGTTTTAGGTGGGACAAGAGGGACTAGTCCGCCCTACAGGTGGAGGTATTCAGACTGACAGCGGAGGTCCTGATTAGGTTTTCTGAAATCCCAAAGAAACTAGAACTCCTCCGTGCTTCAAAGCTTTACCTAATTTTTTTCAGTTCTAATGTCCTAGATAGTCCCACACCTGGAGAAAAAAGTATTATTGGCTGAGTTTGCAAATCAGGTTTGGAGAAGGTCTGAGTGAGGTGAGGAATGACGGAAATCACCACCCACCAAGACAACTGAGAACTCCCAGGATGCCAGGCTCTCAGCAAGAAAGACACTGGCAGCAGATACAGTCAATGCCTTTTCTCTAAAACAAACACCGTAGCATCTTGTTAAGCTAACAAAAGCCCCTGATTATCTAATATTGCTGCAAATGAAATGTTTCAGGGAGGTGAGCCTTCCACACAAAATGAGCCCGCTACATAAAAATATACATCAGTAAGCATTCTCTTTGCTGCTGTTTATAAACCATTTACTACCCATATTAACTTACCTTTTAAATTTGACCTGCCCCTTGAGATACTGGAATAAAATGAGATACTGCAACAGGATGTGTCGACGAAAGTTACTGTCGCTCAGTTGTAAATCCATCAGCTACTCGAAAAACAAGCACACACACAAACCACCACATTAAATTCAAGTTCTACCTAAAGGTGCAAGTGATGCTATTACAGAAATGGAAGATTTCAATTCAAAAAACACGTGCTGAGAACTCACTGCATGTGAGGCGTTACTGTACAAGCCCCAGGACAGAGTAGCAAAGCTTTATTTAGCTTTCTTAACCATTTTATGCCATGAGGTATTTATGTTGGTGGATAGCAATGTTATACCTGGGGTCCTGAGGTCAGGATAAAAGTGGAAATATAAAAAAGTAAAAGTATGGCTGTCACTTTCCCACATATAAAGAAATAACGGCTACAGAAGAGGTCCCTGTGGGTAAACAATACTGAGGGACGTCGCTCTTTTCTGTAGTCCTAGGAAGTGCCTGCAACAGGGTGGGTGCTCAATAACAAGCAAATGAGAAGAATCAGAGGTGAAAAGTCATCCATAAATTAAATGGATTGTTCTTATATTTTAGAAAAAATTGTATCACACCTGTATTATCACAGAATTTGGATTAGAAAGGACTTGAAGGTCATTTATGAGGAAGCTCTTCAACAACACTGCCACCTAGCTGGTCTTGCTGTAAGAATGACCACAGTGATGAAGGCGTCATTCTGATTCTGTCCCACGTGCTGAGGGAAAGCTATGTCTATGTCCACAAACCCTGTTTGTGCTGTTCTGCCCTCCAGACCTAAAGCAACAATGGAGGCCTCCTTCTTCTAAATGAATAACAGTGAGACACACCTGACAGCCCTAGGAACCAATTTCCAGTACCAGGTCCCAAGTTCCTTGGGCAACGCATCACACGCTATGCTTTCATCTACTAACACAGCAGTTGGGCTGCACCCCACAGGCCTGGAAGCCCTGTACTTGCCCAGCCTCAAGACAGCAGAGCTGGAGTCAGCAACAGAGACATCAATGGTTTAACGGACGCGGAAGCTTACAGGTTTGAAAGCGAGGCCTGGAGTGACACCCCACCATGTGTGGCAGACGGTGGGCAGGACGAGGCAGCAGTCTTCGCTCCCCAGGAGGGAGGGGGGAGATTACCAGTTATAGCGGGAATTGATGTCATCGGTTACCAGGGAAACTAGCAGAGGCGCATGCCCCTCACTGCCCCTTAGGTAAGCTCTCCTGGTGGAGATCTTCTGACCTAAAGATTAGATCACCAGCTGGGGCCTGGGGCAGGTATGTAGAAGGGCAGTCATGTGAGCAGGGTGTGGGTGAAGCAGGCACTGGTCGGCAGGGGATGTACAGAGAGCAAGAGAACAGCCATCCTGGGTGACCTGGTCATGCAGCAGCCTAACGTTCATTAGCCATTTACTCACCAGCCACTTCTTCCACAAGGGTGGTTCTTGTTCAAGCAAATGCCATGCCCTTTTTTCTTTTAATTTTAAACATACGATTGGCCTTCCAGTGGGGGTTCCCTCGCCTTTAGAGATCTGATTTAAGGATCTGATTCTGTTACTGTATTAACCATCCCAAATTGGCAGGCTGAATGGCACGCTCCCAATCTCCCTTTCCTCCACTCCTGGATGACTTTATATCTCCGCTTGGGCTCTCAGTTCCCTGACCTCAACTCCACTGACAGTCACAGCCCCTCTACTTTGGTCCCCGACTACCATGGCCACAGCTGGACCTGGTTGTCACTTGCAGCTGCCCCAACTCTGAAATCTAACTCACAAGAGTCTCACTTCAACCTCCTATCCTTCCCACTCAGTTGTCCCATTGTACCTAATATTTGGACTTTACTGAGACCTTAAGTTCCTTGGACCCTCTATTTTCTGGCTATCTGTAAGTCCCATCCTGTTTTTACTATAATCCTATTTTAGTCTAGGTAAAGGTCAGGAAACGTTTTCTTAGAGGGCCAGAGACTAAATATTTTAGGCTATGTGAGCCAAGAGGCATATTATGGATATTATGTAAGTACTTATGTAAACATTTAAAATGTATAAAAACACAAGACAGGCAGTGGGCCACATTTGGCCTGTAGTCAGCCGACCCCTGTTTTAGACTACGTGGTCTATCTCTTCAACAACTTTCTTGCCAACTTCCTTAACAGAAATCCCATACTTCTGTCACATCTACTGAGCAAAAGGGCAACTTGGAGCAAACCAACTGTTAGTCACCTTCTCTATCCTAACACTAAGGCTTCCCATCTAGCCACAGGTGGAGCTGCTTGGAAAAAAATACAAATCAGGGCTTCCCTGGTGGCGCAGTGGTTGAGAGTCCGCCTGCTGATGCAGGGGACACAGGTTCGTGCCCCGGTCTGGGAAGATCCCACATGCCACGGAGCGGCTGGGCCCGTGAGCCATGGCCGCTGAGGCTGCGCGTCCGGAGCCTGCGCTCCACAACGGGAGAGGCCACAACGGTGAGAGGCCCGCGTACCGCAAAAAAAAAAAAAAACAGAACAAAAAAACAAATCACACAGCTACGCAAATGGTACCACTGCTATGTTACTGTCTCCAACTTAGAATTCTCCCTTGTCTCTAATCAGCAATCTTTATTCTCCAAGGCTGTTCTCCCTCCTATTCTCCATAGCAACTATTTCAAATCCCTTGTACTTACCAGAACACTACTTACTACCCCTCTCGCTCTCAGTAGATAATTCCCTCTACCTTCAACGAGGAGAAAAACTCATTAAAATGGAAGTTTCAACTGCACCCACATCCTCATTCGCCTCATCTCCTCTGCCACAACATCTTCAGGATCTTCGCTGAAGGTGATCCTTCTATCTGGACATCCCATCAGTTAACCACCCTGGTGCCTTATCTTCAACCCTTTCTTCTTTCCAAGCTCCTTTCCATTAGCATTTAATAACTTCTCTCAAAAAGATTCTACAGCTTCACCTTATCCTTCCTGAATAGCAAAGCTTCTTGTAAGAACTGGCTACATTCACTGTTTCCAATCCTCCCCTCAACCTGCCTCAACCAGTGGTGTTCTGGGTCACCAATCCACGGGAAGTGTTTTGCCAAGACCACCGATGACTTACTTGTTATTAAATCGAATGAGCACTCTTCACAGTCCTCATCCTACTCAATATGCTTGGCTTCCATGGGGTCATATTTTTCTAGTTCTCCTCCAATTTCACTGGCTACTCTTCTATCTTCTTCTCTCCTTCTCTTTTCCTTCTCCCTCAAATGCTGATTTTCTTCAGGATTTGGTTTGATGCTTTCTTTTCTTTCCAGTCTACACTCTCCTCTTTAATTACCACGTACAAGCTGCTAACCAAACTATATACCAAATCTATACTCTCAACCTAGATCTCGCTCCTCATCTCCAGATCTGTGTGCTCAAGAAGCTACTACATATCTCTATTTGAATGTCCCACTGACACTTGATCAGATTTCCTGTCCAAAATAAAACACACCAATTTCCTCAACAAAGTCTGCTTTTCTCCGGTGTTGGCTAATTCACCGAGAGGCTCCACCATCCATCTATTTGCCTAAACTACTCCAGGAATACTTCCTGGAAAAAGCAGCAACCATGAGCCACAGGAGCAAACCTAAAGTTGGAGTGTATAGAAGAAAGAAACAGGAGGTACAAAGACTGAGGCAAGTAAAAGACTGGCCAGTTTGAAGACCCTGAGGCGTTTAGCTTACAGTGAAGACAGGAACTCCTGGCTTGAAGAAATAGGTGCTGTTTATGAACTTTTCATCTACCTTGAGCTTTAAGTCCCCTATTCCACATTTATTTTTTATGTTGGATGATAATTTTTTTTGATAGAAACAATGGATTGAAAACAAGAGTCAAGAAGACATTGAATCACAGGTGGGAGGGGACTAGTTTGATCATTTAAACTAACTGCATCACACTATCCTTAAGAAAATGAGGCCCTGACAAGTTAAAATGACCCCTGCAAGGTTACACAGCTAGTTAGTAAGAGGTGTTGTATTCTTTCTTCAATAATATATTTTTTCTAGTCCTGCTTTTCTTTGGTTATTTTAAAAATTACACCATTTACATCATGCATTGGGTCAAATATTTCTTTGCTGTCTTTGTTTTGTGAACAAAGGGCCTTTTATTGTCCTTAGCTTTTACTACACCTCTTAGCTCAGGCCTCAGCCTTCCTGATTATTATTCTAAACCTAAAAAGGCTCAGGCTACTCTTCTTAGTTATTCTTATGTGCCTTTCTGTCAATAAATCGTACATACAAACAATATTCCTTTCTGCACATTTGAAACTTTTCATAATAAAAAAATTTAAAAGCAAAACAATGCTCTGGAAAAATTAAACTGAAGTATGAAATCTTCCATTTCTGTTACTTTAACACAAAATGCTTAAAAAATCTTTACTAAAAAACAAAATATTAAGAGCATTCTCATTAATTAAATTCTTACTAATTTGTGATTATTAACACATCAGATGAAAATATCCAATTTTCAAATTGTGGAGTATTTTTTAAAGTTCAGAAAGGTACAGTTAATACAACATTCATGTCTCACGATCCAGTTACTTATCAAATCCTAACATTTTTACTTGTTCCACATTTCTTAAAGAAATAGAATATTATCAAAACTGTTGAAGCCCCTCTATAAGCTCCCTCCACTACGGAAAGCACTACCATGTATTCAGTGTTGCTGATTCTAATGCATATTTTACACTATTATACATATAGAGGCATCTATAAATATCAAGGTATTTTGCATGTTTTCAAACTCTATACTACACACATTATTCTGCAATAAGCTATCTTTCATATATTATGTTTGACATTTACACAACTTGATACATGTAGCTCGAGTTTAGGGGTTGGCAAATTTCTGTTAAGGGTCAGTAAATTACTTTAGGCTTTGTGGTCATACAGTCCTCGTCCCGACTACTTATCTCTGTTGCCATGCAGAAGCAGCCACAGACGACACGTAAAGGAGTGAGCATGGCTGTGAGCCAATAAACTCATTTACAGAAATAGGCAGTAAGTAATGTGCCAACCCCCATCCTAAGTCATCCATTTTCAGTGCTTTATAGAAATCGATGGTGTAAATTTACCATATTTTACCACCCACCCAGTCTCCTGCTTATGAACATTTAGGTCGTTTCTACACTTTCACTCGCAAACACCTAAGTTACAATGAGTCATATATTTCCTTGTGCATATGTGTGATTCTCCAGGGCCCACATCTTAGAAGTTTTAACTTTGCTCTTTATTATAAAATTACTCTGCAAAGTGGCTGTATCAATTTATACTTCAACCAGCAGTGTGTTAAAGTTCTCCTTTCCCCACACTTTTGCCAATACATTTCATTTATTGTTAGGATATTTAATTTTGGTCAGTTTGACAAATGTGAAGTGATTATCTCACCATTTTAATTTCTTTGGCTACTAGTGACATTTAGCATCTTTTATAAGCTCATTAGCTATTCAGGTTTCTACATCTGTAAATTACCTGTTCATACCATCTTTCCAGTTTTCCATCTGATTGTCTTTTTGTCAACGGTATATTCAAAATACTAATCTTCCTCAGTTCTGGAGATGGTGAATATCTTCTCCTACTTTGTGGCTTGTCTTTTCACTTTGTCTAGTCCTAGTTCCTTTTTCTTCTTTATACCTGTACTAATACTTACTGTTTTAATTACTAGAGCTTTATAGGTCTTAGTATCTATATCTGATAGGGCAACTGTTCCTTCTTAGGAGGAAGTAGTTACTCTTGGCTTAGTTACTCCTGGCTTTTTGCTTTTCCATAAAAACTTTAAGATCAACTATTCAAGTTCCCTCAAAAAGCCTGTTTGGATTTGATTTAAAATACACTGAATTTATGGACACATTTGGGGAGAAGTTGCACTGGGTCTTCCTATCTATAAATGTAGTCATATCTCTTTATTTTTATAATTTTATCCATGAAGATTACTCATAGGTATTAGTTTTCATTGCTGTTTTAAATAACATTTTGTAACCAGTTACTTATAGGAACACTATTGATGTTTCTTTTGTAACTTTGCTGAAGCCTCCTTAATTCAAAGTTTGTTGGTTCTCTTGGATTTTCTCTGTAGACAATTATATTGCCTTCAATTAGAGACAGTTCAGTCTTTTCTCTCCAATACATATAACTCCCATTTCTGTTTTGTTTTCTCTTATTGAAATGTAGGTCCTCCATTACAGCGTTGAACAGAAATATGGTTGGTAGATATCCGTGTCTTGGTCTTGAAATTACTGAGAATACTTTTGAAAGTTTGATCATTACATATGACGCTTGTTATAGGGTTTTTGTCAATCCCCTTAATCAAGTTAGAGAAAATTCCCTTCTACTTCTGATTTGGTTTTGTAATGAGTATTAGATTGTATTGAAATAATTTTCTTGGCATCTGAGATGGTCATAGTTTTTATTTAAAAACCATTAATCTGTTAATTTCGTATTAATCTTTCTGGTATTGAATCATACAATCCTGGGATTATTAAAATATTAATAAATATTAAGTCTATTATTTAGAGACTTAAATGATAAATATTAGTCTCTATTTTTTATTTATTTTATTAAATTTATTTATCTATTTATTTACTGGCTGCATTGGGTCTTCGTTGCTGTGTGCGGGCTTCTCATTGTGGTGGCTTCTGTTTGTTGCGGAGCACAGGCTCTAGGCATGCAGGCTACAGTTGTAGCACACGGGCTCAGGAGTTGTGGCACATGGGCTCAGTAGTTGTGGCTCACAGGCTTTGTTGTTCCACGGCATGTGGGATCTTCCCGGACCAGGGCTTGAACCCGTGTCCCCTGCACTGACAGGCGGATTCTTAACCACTGCGCCACCAGGGAAGCCCCTAGTCTCTATTTTTAAAAAATAGCTACCATCAATTTAAAAAATTGATTTGTGAGTTTCTACAATATATTTTTCATCTCTATTCGTAAGTGAAATTGATATATATACTTTTTTTCTTGTTCTGTCCTTATTGGGGTTTTATTTAAAAGTTACATTTAATCTCATATAAGGACCTTGGTTGCTTTTCCTCTATTCCTTGAAGTGCTGATAATACGTACCTAAAAAAATCTGGGACAGATGTCATTTGAAAGGTGTCATTTTGATTACTATTTCTTTAATAGTTATATGTTTATTCAGGCTTTTAATTTCTTTGTGAATCCATTTTGGTAATTAAGTTTTTCTACAGAATTACTATTTCATTAGATTTAAATATAGTCTCTTACACATTTTACTGTCTCTGTATTTCCAATTACTCCTATTTTGTTTATTGGTACGTTTTCACTTTTTTCCTTAGTCAGGCCTGTTCTACAAGAACTTCTACAAAAATTCTTTTTATAAAATTTTTCTTTTCAAAGCCTTCGGTTTTCCTGATATGTTCTATAGTTTCTTTGTTCTATTTCATTAATTTGTGCTATTATTATTACTTACTTCTCTCTTGAGGTTTATTCCGTATCTTTTTTAGCTTCCTGAATTCTCAATTTGTCACTCTTAAATTTTTCATTAATGCATTTAAAGTGGTAATTTTTACCTCTCACTTTATTTGTGACCTACACACGTGACATAAAATACTTTGTCCTTCTTCAGAACTAGGCTCCAAATCCAGTCTACACTGGCAGGGTATTTTTTTAACCCTATCTTTAGTCTTTCCTAAATAGCTGCTTGGCATCACCAAAGAATTTACTCTTATCTTGCTTGCATAACTATGGATTGACTCACACACAGAAGGGATTCTAAAAATAATAAAGAATGATGAGTATGCTCTAAACTTTCCAATATGTTCAATGGTATTTATGGAGCTGCCCTGTGTCAGGCCCACAGAGTACAGGAGTGTCACAATAAAGAGAGCAGCTCATGCCTCCCACCTTGCAGACCATTTCAGATTGATTTTATGCATGTAAAACTTTAGTAATTGTGTTTACCTTTTCAGATGAGTGGAAGTACACCCATATGTTAAAACTGACATGAGTGTCAGCAAAAGTCTTCAAACAAACTGCAGTTTGTAAAACCCTAACGATTCATCAATGCCTTCATGCCATAGAACTGGAATTCAGCAGAGAAAGTCAAACATCAAAAGAGAATTCTGAAAAATAAACTAACCCAAGAGTTTGTATATATTTCAACTATAGTGGTTAGACACATTGCCTACAGCTCATATGACAATGAGATCTATAGTAAACAGAAGATTTGGTTTCTCTCCTTGTGAAATATTAATGGTAGGCCAACTAAATTTCTGATACTTCCCCAGTGGCCGCCCAAGGGCCAACACTGATGTGCTAGATAATGTTGTGTTAGATTACTTCAAAGCCTGGATCAAGCGTGTCAAATATTCTAATCACAGTTGTGAGAAGCCCAACCAGTTAACTCAGATGGATGGTGTCAAGACGTAAAGTCTAACAACTGATTTACATCAAGGTTCATCAGTGGAAAACATTGCTCCGTTCTTATTGAGAACTGCTGAGTGCTTATATGATTTTTAAAGTGTAAGGCCTTCCATCTTGGACCTATAAGAAAATGTCAGCACCACCCATTTAACAGCTTTTTGCTATAACTTTTTTTTCTCTGGGGGCACAGGGATCAATGATTTAGTTTCTACTTAAATTTCTGATAAATTCCAGGAACCTCATGGTACACTCCTGGAACTATTTGGAGGGCTGGCTCTTTCTCTGGCTGCAGACAAGGAAAACTCAAGTGGTGTTCCAGAGTTGTCCAAAAACCTCCCAGACCTGTTTAAAGGGAGCCCCATATGAGACAACTGATGAAACTAAAGGAAATTATAGGGAAGTGGTTAGCCTGCCTGTCTGTCTATAGGAGGGTCTCAGGTTGTAGTGTGTCTCATAAAAGATGAGACCTGTCTTTGCCTACACTACATAAACACTCAGCCTTGGCTATCTCTCAAATTGATAGAGAAAGTATGAAAAATTTAAGGCTGTACTGATAGCTTCTTTCTGCCAGGAACTTTTTTTTTTAAGTGACTAAAAGTTCTTATTTGAGAGCTCTTCATACAATGCAGAGTCTGGGAAGAATTGTTATTTCTCTTACCTCCATGAACAAGAATGGCCTAATGACCACACTAGTGTGTGACTGTGGGGCAACCACTCTGGTAACTGATAGCTCTGGAGTATTCCCCCGGATCTTTTTCATTAGGTCACTGAGTCTCAACTGTAAGGGGAAAAGGAGTCGGTATTCTGAAGAACTGGGTAACCCTGAAGCTCATACCTAGTTACTGGCTGGGCTTTTTTCTGTAAGGACTCAAAGATATAAAAATACATTCCTTTAACCATCATGCTAACACTCATGATACTTGGAATTTTGTTTTAAAATGCTGGTTCTACTTTTACATGCTACACAGTACTGAGGGAGAAATTCCTATAATAGTACAGTGCCCTTCACACAGTATGATAAACTGGACAATTAGAGGTGAAATCCTCCCTTAAAATTTCTGAGTATGACTCTGGACTAAACTTAAGGAACCGGCAGTTCTCCACTAAAAATAATAATCCAGGGATTATTTTGCTACGTTAACAAGGGAACTATATTGTTGGAAATTAGTGTTTACAATCATACCCTAGGCATGAGTTTCTAGTGGAAACTTCCACCTTTAAGAAAGAAGGTATGATAAGTTAGAAACATATCTATTTTATCTGTAAAATCTGTGCCTACCTGAAGCTGCTACATGATTGGCCTGTCTCTAACTAGAAAGGTTATATCATCCTTCCTAAGAATGATATAAGGAAAACTCTCCTAAGAAAAAGTTTGACCACATTCATGTAAGCAAAACACAAGGGTTCTGGGTAATAACACGGCCATCAAATGAGGCTATATGCTCTATTTGAGTGATGAAAGACCTAACCTTGTAATGACAAGACCACTCTCCTAAACCTGCTCACCACTGAAACGATGGGCTATAGAATTATACTCTAAATAATTAAATGGCTTTTGATTTCACTTAGGCTAGCTCTCACTGGCAAGAAATATATCCCTGAAAAATCAAGAGTGTTTCTGTCCTTTACCAAATCTACAACCAGAAGAAAGTAACATTAGATTGGCACATACTTAGGTGGGATGGCCTTTTCAGAAATCCTGGGATGTAAAACATCATGTAAGGTGTTACAGAAATGCTAGAAGGCTCCTTTTAGTGAAGCAGTAAAACTTATCAAATGGTGCTATAGGTGGTGCATTACAAATATTTTCACTTGGATGCTGAGTAATAAACATTGGAAATACATACGAAAAATACGAAGATTGCACAGGAAGGGTTCTTTTATAGGTTGAAATTTAAGATAAAGTTACTGCTTAAGAGGCAACAAATGGAAGTGAAGATGCAAAACATCACATGCCTTACATTCTTTGTTGCAATTCTCTGTGCCTTTTTTCTTTCCCATATTGTAAAGTTTTAAGCTTCTAAAACCTGCTTTTCCCTCTATCAAAACGTTACCTAATGGAATTCCAGTGCTTAACCCTGAAAGCTCATGCTGTCTGCATTGCTGGTGAAACAAAGCTCACAAAGAGTCAGTAAGGGAGACACTATTCAGGGACCAGTTCTGATAAAGTGGTGAATGGAGATCGATACAAAAGCACTGATTTTACATTCCAATGTGGAGATGTCTCTGAAAATGTATAATCCTGCTGCTTTCTAAAATGTCCTTGGAAATGTCAACTGTCCAAAAAAAAAAAATCTTTTAAGATACCCAGGGTTTTCAAATAGTTGTCATGTCCTGAGAAATGTGACCTTTAACTGCTAAAAGCATACAACTCTTACTGGTTGTTGTATTTTTTAACTGTTTTGCCCTGATAATATTATTTAAATTGATATCTCAAGCTTTCTGAAAGGTATATATCTTTGGGAAGCTTCTTTGTTAAATTAGAGGAGGCTTTGGAATTTTCTTCCCTTTCTACATATGGTAAAATAAAATTTTGAATTCTTTATTCAACCAAAGAGTTTTATATGTCTGTTTCATTTAAATTAATAAATATATCTGGATTTAAAAAAAATCCAATGTGATAATCTCTATTAGGTAAATTAAATCAGTTTATGCAGTCATTACTGATATATTTGGACTTACCTACCCTTCTCTCTTTTTTTCCTCCCTTCCTGCCATCTGTTGGATTTATAAAGTAGTCTATATTCCTTCTTGTCCCCTTTTTTAACCCCTTGCCATTTGAGAGCTACAGGATGTTTTTCCTTTGGTGGTTTCCCTTTTAATATAATAATGTCTAAAGTTATTCAGCATTCCTTTTCTCCTCCTGAGGATTACAAGGACTGTAGCATATGCTTAAATTACTCACTAAACATCTGTTTTCCCCTCTCTGATTCTTATTGTTATCTAGTTTACATACTACATTAAAATTTTTTAAAAAATCAGTTATTATGACTTTTTTGTTTTTAGTCAATAGTAAACTGAAATATTTTTCAATTTCTGTGCTCACAATTGCTTTCTGTATTCCACTCCTTTCTTATGGATTCATTTTCCTTCTTCCTGAAGATCATCCTTTAGTAGTTTTTCACAATGATGGTCTTAGAGTGGTATGCTTTCCTGGTCTTAGAATGAAAATGTCTTTATTTCCTCTAGTCTTGAGTGCATTTAGCTGGGTATGAAATTCTGGACTGATAGTTTTTTCTCAGACATATTTCTCCACTGTTTTCTGGTATCTATTATTGATAACTGTTAGAAATCTGTTCCTTTCCAGTATATTTGTGTTTTTTTCCTCCCCTCTTTGGTGGCTTTTAAGGTTTTTTCTCTATACCTGCAGTTACAGCATAATGTACTGAAGTATGGATTCACCTTTCTTTATCCTGCTTGGTAGTTGTAGCACACTTTTAATCTGAGAACTTGGGACTTCCTTCAGTCCTTTAGTTTCTCCAATATTCTCTCCATTTTGTTCTTTGGCAATCCTGCTTAGATATATGCTAGAATTTCTCAATCTATCTTCCATGGCTCTTAACTGCTTTCAGGTTGACCAAAAAAATCTGTCTCTGTGCTGTGTTCTGGGTGAACTTCTCATCATTAGTACTCTTGTCATCTATGTCCAAACTATAGTTTAATTCTATGTGCTGTGCTTTGGTTTCAATGATCATATATTTTCATTTTCAAGAATCCCAATTAGTTGTCATATTAAACTTTCCTATTTCATTTCAACTGAAATGTTTCAGTTTCACAATTTCTTACTCTCCATGGAGGCTGTACTATCAATTATCTCTTTGATTATCCAAAACATATATATTTTAAAGTCTTGGTCAGGCTATGTATCTAAAATAAACAAAGATCATCCCTTGTTGGTGATCTTTCTTAGCACTGGATTTCGGAATTTTAATTTATCAGAAAGTTTTGAATGGAAGGCTTTTGTTTTGGGATTGTTGCTTATTTCTTCTTCTTTATCTCTGTGTATACCTTTTTCTATCTAGTAGTTTTGTGCTTTCTTTCACCAGGTCCATGGGCCCAAGTCTAGAAAACAGTCTCATGATGACTTTTTGGAACAGCTGTTTCATGAGTATACTGGGGATATCTCATATCTGGTCATAGAGCAAGCAGAGGACACAAAGTTGTGCCTTTGTTATCCCTAGACCCACAACTTGCTATGAAACCACAGCCTTTGGCAGAAGACTGGTAATATCTACCTTAGCTTCTTTTCAAAAGTGGGTTAAGTTCTACCTCAGTCTCTGGCTTCAAGCAGTGAATATGGCTCTGGCTCCTGGTCCCACATGGATCTGGTCTCACTTGTAGCCAAGCTCCTGGTTGCCACCACCTGCTTGGAATATACAGTCAGCAGGCCCAAGGCTTCATTTTCACTTATTACTTGGCAGTTCTGGTCTGTGAAGATATTTATCTTGTCTCTGGAAGCCCAGCTTTGTCTTTTTGGTTTTCTCTTTTTATATTTTACCTGTCATTGCTATGTGTTTGGAGCAAAGGGAGTGAATCGAAACACAAACTCAATGTGCCATCTTGACTAGAAACTTGCATAATGCCTTAGCATTGTATTTGAACAAAATTTACTTATTACTTATTAAACTGTGTAAATAAGATTAACAGGGAATTTTAAAACCCCTTACTTGTACCTAAATGGCAAACTATACAAAATATTTTCATAAATGCAAATGAAATCCTAACTTGAGGTTCAGAATATATGTACTTGAAAGTAACTAAAATGTATTTAATCCAAAGTAAATCTACAAAACAGACAATGCAGAACAACTTTTCACCTTTGAAATTAAATTAGTCTTACTTCTACAAGAAGAAATAGGACTCTCAAACTAACATTTGTCAGTTTTAACCAAAAATAAAGTAAGAAATTTTTCTACTGTATTTAACTTAAAAGGATATCAGCTAAATAGAGAAAACAAAAATAAAAACATTTCTTACTATGCTTAGTGAAAAAGAAAGATTTATACCTTTTCACTTGTTAAAAACTTTGCAAAATATACATGCTCTCCTCCTGTTTTCAATTCTTCCATCTTTTTCCTTGAGGCCTGAGTATCATCTAATTTATAACTCTTAAAAACAGCTAGAACTTCTTCAGAATACTGCAAAGTAAAAATATCAATTAGTTTTATTTGGCATTGTTGCCCAATCATTTGTTTAGTGCTTTTCTTTATCAAAATAATGTACAATTTATTCCCAGTTAATCGTATATGCATCCTTAAGGCACACTAAACAAGAAAAATTATGACAGCAAAATGAGGGTAAAACTATTTTTTGTGAGATATCATGGTTACTGTAAAAGTAGGAATAAACTCTCTACTTCTGGAAAAATGTGATTTCTTATGCAGTTTGTGTAAGGGGCAAACAGAGAAAGGAATGCTTTGCGAGTATACAGAAATTTACCAGTAAAAGTAGCTGTTTAATCAGCAATGGAACTCTCAAGCATTTCTTGTGCTAAACACTGTGACCAAATAAAAAAATGATGTCAAAGCCTATCCAGTTGAGGAACAATTCCAGATGATTTCTCACTTACCACTTAATCTGAATTTGGATAGTTATGGGGAAAAAAAAGATACTTCATATAAAATAAAAACTTTAAAAAGTAACACAGAAAACACACCACGCTACTTTTAAGAGCTACCTATTAACTTTAGATTTTGATTACAACAAAAAGGACAAACTGACCTTTAAGGAGCCAAGAAAAAGAAATACAGAGGATTCTTATAATAAAGAGATTAGTAAACTTTTCCTGTAAACAGTCAGATAGTAAATATTTTAGACTATATGGCTCATATGGTCTCAATCACAACTACTCAAGTCAGCCATTATAGCACAAAAACAACCACAGATAACACGTAAATGATTGGTGTCGCTGTGTGACAAAATTAACTTTGTCCGCAAAAGTAGGCAGTAGGCTGGATGTAGTCCAAAGCCATAGTATGCAGAGTCCTATTCTTAAAGGATAGCTGAAATAATTTTGTGCAAAGGCAGGATGTATTCTGCAAAAGTTCATCAATTGACAATACTCACTATGTAAAAAAAAAAAAACCAAGGCTGTAATTACTAAATTTTAATCCTCAAGTCATTTATAAACTACTCTCAAAATCAATTGTTTATATATTAATTTACAATTTAGCTTCTATATTATGAAATAGGTATAAAAACATAAAAGGTAGAACTATATAGTGAAAAGTATGCTGGACAAGAGTCAAGTTCTGACTCTGCCATTAGCTATAAAATATTGGGCTTTTGGTAGTCTGTAATTGGCAACTCACCTTGAGAAAAGTTTTCCATGAAATTTTCTCATAGCATTGCACAGGGTTCCTAAAGTAATCCTGAAGTGACCAAAATTTTCGGTACAGGTTGTAATCAATTGGAATGGAGCTGATAAAATAAATGTTACATTAAATAAATCATTTAAGTTCTTTTAGAAATATCTAAATGCTTTGACTTTTCTTGGGTCACATATCCTCTGAAAAAGGTAATGAAAGCCATGGCTTCTTTCCCCAGAAAAGTACACAAATTCATAAATATTTATATAAACGTCTATAAATAATTTCAGGGGGTTCATAGACCCCTATTCCCTCTTTATCTTCAGTGGTGGAACCCCTGAATTTTGGCTGGATACATTCAGAATTTAAGGCTCTCTTTCCCAACCTCTCCTGCACTAGGTGTGGCCATGTGATTAAATTCTGGCCAGTCAGTGGGGAGCGGAAATCATATGTCTCATATGGGCTATGTTTTACCATTTTCCCTTTTTGCTGGCTAGAATGCAGATATGATGATGAACCATCCTGGACTATATGAAAAAGAGCAAATACCAAGGCATGGTGGAACAAGAAGTTAGAAGGAACATGGGTCCCTAGACAATCTCCCTGAAGAGTGCTACTGCATCAGCCCTGAACACCTGTCTTCTGAACACCTGTCTTCAGACTTTTACATGAGAAAGAAATCAATTTCTATGTTGTTTAAGCTAATGTTAATTTGACTCTAATGGTAAAAGCCCTAGGCATTATATCCTAACCAACACACTAAGACCTAGTATGAAACAAACACATTAGATAAATACCAACTTAGTATTACAAAAATGGCGTTACTAATTCAATTTCTAATTCGGCTATGTTACAAATCTTCAGTGTCAATACATATTTTTTTTAAACATCTTTATTGGAGTATAATTGCTTTACAGTGTTGTGTTAGTTTCTGCTATATAACAAAGTGAATCAGCTATATGTATACGTATACTATCTTACTCCACTCTTTCCAAATAAACCTTAACAAGTTGAACCTATGGATTACAGTTAGCATCTGTGCTAAGCTTCATGCCCATACAAATATTCCAAGTAAGACTGTAATTTTATATGGGAAACAGGAAGTAGGTTTAGTGATCCACACAGCACCATGATCTCAAAATGAAATGGAAGGGAGAAGGGAAGGAGTGCGTAGGTTGCCTGTGGTTGGCTTTTCAAACGTTATGAATATATATAAGGTAGGTTACACCTAAACAACGGACTGCCTGCACACAATTTAGAAACCAACTGATACAGCCCATTAGTGATTTTGGAGTTGTAATTTTAAGTGATATACATTAAAGTTACAAACAAAAGAAATCTATAAGCATGATCTCCTTCCTCCCTGTCTACGTTCTCACCTTAGTACCTGATAAGTCATAAGGTATTATCTTTGTAAATCAAGAAATCTGAACTTCTAAACACTCACCAAGTTGTTGGAGCTTCATCATCCCCCATTTCACCTTCTTCCACATCCATTCCTTCTTCTCTGTCCTCCATGTGCTAAATTAAAAGAACGTACATCCTGTCATGAAGCAGTTGTCAAGCAGAGGAGAATTCTATATGACAGGGATCCGAGAACTCAAGAGCGGTATGACAATAATATAAGATAGCCATGAAGACATGGTGCAAGGACCTCCCTGGTGGTCCAGTGGGTAAGACTCTGCACTCCTAATGCAGAGGGCCCAGGTTCGATCCCTGGTCAGGAAACTAGATCCCACATGCATGCCGCAACTAAGAGTCTGCATGCTGCAACTAAGATCCCGCATGCCGCAACTAAGAACAGTTGCAGCCAAAATAAATATTAAATATTTATATAAATAAATAAATAATAAAAGAATATAAATACCTATTCATTAAAAACAATAACAACAACAAAAAACGTAGTGCAAAGTTTTAAACCAGTACTTTTCCTAACACATTCAGTACATTCTCTCTGGGAATAGAGAATCTATGGCAAAATATGATTTGGAAACATAGTATACAAAAAGTGAGAAGATCATTAGTACACTAAGGATTCCAAGAACCACAGTAAATAACTCAAAGCGATTTAAGTAGTTTTTATCCCCAACTTTAATTTGACCTTGAAAATCTTCCCCCGCCTGTACACATAACACTTATTATCTGGGAACACTTTAGGATATGCTGGGTGTACAGCTCCATATTGAAAAAAAATTTTTTTAATAATTAATTTTTATTGGAGTATAGTTGCTTTATGATGTTGTGTTAGTTTCTACTGTAAAGCAAAATGAATCAGCTATACGTATACATATATCCCCTCGTTTTTGGATTTCCTCTCCTTTTAGATTACCACAGAACACTGAGTAGAGTTCGCTGTGCTATACAGTAGGTTCTCATCAGTTATCTCTTTTATACATAGTATAGTGTATATATGTCAATCCCAATCTTCCAATTCATCCCACCCCCCCCACTTTAAAATAACAAGTTTACATAGAATAGTCCAAGAAATACCTAAAAGATACATAAAAGGGAAAGGCAGATTTTGAAAAATCTTAAAGTCAATATCATTTCCAAATTGACAATGATTACAATTTAAGGGATAAATTAAGTAAAGTACTCTGATTAATTTACAGTGAAATATTAGTTACATCTAATTAATAATTTTTTAAACTTTATAACTTGCTCTTAAATGAAGAGCAGGTGCTGAATGTCCAAAAATTTGCCAGCTCTGGACTGTCTTCTGGACACTTCAAAAATAATCTTTAGGGGGTGTCCCTGGTGGCACAGTGATTAAGAATCTGCCTGCCAATGCAGGGGGACATGGGTTCGAGCCTTAGCCTGGGAAGATCCCACATGCTGTGGAGAAACCTAAGCCTGTGCACCACAACTACTGAGCCTGCGCTCTAGAGCCCGTGAGCCACAACTACTGAAGCCTGTGTGCCTAGAGCCCATGCTCTGCAACAAGAGAAGCCACCGCAATGAGAAGCCCGCGCACCACAACGAAGAGTGGCCCCGACTTGCCGCAACTAGAGAAAGCCCATGCACAGCAACGAAGACCCAACGCACCAATAAATAAATAGACAGATAAATAAATAAATAATCTTTAAAAATAAAGTTGATTTTGCTGATGTCCTTTTGAAAAAATCAGTGGGCAAATGATGGATTACTTAACAAATGGTTCTGCGATAACTGGCTCACCATTTAGAAAAAATTAAATTATAACTCAACTTACTCCAAACCCCAACCTTCCTGCTGGGTAAAAGATTTAAAAGAAAAAATAAAATCATAAAAGCACCAGAAGAAAACAAAGAATTACATACTCCTGTGGAGTGGAAGCCTTCAGTATGACACAAGGCTAGAAACACTAAAACAAAAGACCAACAAATGTTAATATTACTATATCCAAATTTAATAGCTCCATATAGAAAACTATAAAGTTACAAGAAAAACCATAAACTGAGGAAAAAAATGTATCAACACACAGTAGGAATGAATTAATAATATTCTATATAATGAGTTTCTACACATCAACAGTAAAAGACGTTTCAGCAGTAAAATGGGCAAATGTCATGAATAGGCAATTCTCTTCCTCATTGTTTCTAATCAGCACAGAAAAAAAATAAATTCCAATGAATATGCAGTAAGTTCCTCGACTTCATTAATAATCAAAGAAATGTAAGTTAAAACAAAGACGACTTACCTTTCAAGTATGTATCAATTAAGCAAAAATTTTTAAAAACTGGTAATTCCCCATGTTGGCGTGAGGCTGTGGGGAAATGGGAAGGCATTCTCTATGTGCCACTGGGGGTGGTATAAATGGGTACAACTTTTTTGAGAAGTACCCGGGCAACAGTTATCAAAATTTGATATATATGCATTTATTTTGACACAGAAATTTCACCTATCAAAATTTACCCTAAGGAGACACAGGCATAATTTAGCAATGATATACAAAATACTATTTACTATAATGTTGTTAACAAGTTTTCACTATTAGAGATTATCTAAATGCTCAGTAACAGGAGACTGTGATATATCCAAAGACTTATCATGAGACATTAAAACACAGAGACAAATCTAAATGTACTGATGCAGAAATGCAACCATTTCATACTGTTAAAAGAAGAAAGTGATTTTCAGAACAGTATGTATTGTATGACCTCAATTTTGGAATAAAACTACATATACACAGAAAGTCCTGTAAGGACAAAAAAAGAATGTTAAGAGTGGTTATCTTTGGGGCCTTGGATTATGGGGTAGCTGTACTTTTTATTTTAAATATTTCTATTTTGTTTGCATTTTTTTCTACACAGAATACATATTATTTCTATAAATTGAAAACAAAGGTTTTTAAAATTTTTGATTTAGAAGACCCATTCATCTGAGTTATCTCAATAACAAAATATGTTATGTTAGATTTCATATCAGCCTCACCTTTTGACCCAATGTGCTTTCCTGCTCATTGGTATTGAAAACAGTGACATTTTCCAGATTAAACTGACTCTGCAAGTTAAGACCTATTAAAAAAAAAAAAGATTTTCAAAGCAAATCCATCAAACACCTAAACTTGTTTAAGAGTATAACTTTGTTGTCATATAACCAAAATACATAAAATGATAAATCCATAATTAAGCAAAAGATCAAGTCAGAATAACATCACACTTGATTTTCAAATTCTTTCTAAAATTCATTTCTTTTAAGGTGCCTTTAGAGTATGCTGAATTCTGTATACACTGTGACAGATATATTGATCCTTGTTATTTATGAATATTCTAGAACAATTTTACAGAATGCAATATGTAGTAATTTATAATTTTGCTGAAGCACAAATAGAAATTGTATTATTCAAAAAGTGTGAATGTATAACAATATTTATAGGAAATATAGTTAGTGAGGGCCAGGTTTCTCGCTGTCAGGGAAAGAAGTTATAAATAAGCAGATCTATTGGTGCTAGATTAGACTCACAAGTTATCAGTCACTATGATAACATTGCTTTTGTTGTTGGTCATTAAAAAAAATGTAAACAGATACAGAAATACAGATACAGAAATGCATGTTAGTATACATATGTATCTTTCCAAGCTCTGTCTACTGAGAGGGCTTAGAAGCAGTGATATTCTAGTAACAAATAGCATTATCTAGGTCCCAGATCTTGTCTTCTAAACACCATTTTTAAGTAAAACAAATCAGGCTCTTTGGAGAAGTGGCTGATTCCAGGGGTTGGGCAGGGAAAATACAAGATGTGCCTGGACTATCCTCGCCTACATGAAAGAGCTCCCAATGGGGAAAACTACAATAATTTGAGCAACAAAGTAAATAATGATATTATGAGATTATAACCCATATAAAATAAATATCCATGAGTTCATACTGAAATAGATGACTGAATTACAAGTAAACAAAGGAGAAGAGACAACTCTTCTTTTCTTTTTTTTTTGGCTGCACTGCGAGGCTTGTAGGATCTTAGTTCCCTGACCAGGGATCAAACCCAGGCCCCCTGCATTGGAAACGCAGAGTCTTAACCACTGGACCGCCCGGGAATTCCGAAGACAACTCACCTTTAGAGAAGACTCCCAATTCATAAACGTAGAAGGAATGAAAGGAATAGAAAATCACCACCAGGACAACCTAATAATAATCACTGCAGGCAAGATCCACTGATGAACAGTACTAAACTCAGCCGGCAAAGGTCTAAGGAGAAAAAGTATCTGCATAGCCTCGAAGTATCTCCCTCCAAATATTTATTAATTACAAAGGGGAAAATAGTAACTTTGTAGTAGAGAAATATGGTGATCAAGGATAATATCTTAAATAAGTGATGAAAGATAACACCCCCAGTAAAAAGACACATCAATACCATGTTGAAACGATGCACTGAGAAGGGCCCATCACCTCTGTGGTCTTCTTCCCCAAATCTATAACCTCAATCTAATTATGAAAAACATCACACAAACATGAATTGGCGGGCATTCTACGAATTATCTGACCAGTGCTCTTCAAAACTGTCAAGGTCATGAAAAAATAGCAAAGACTGAGAACTGTCACTGACTGGGTAGATTGGGGAGATTAAAGTGACATCACAACTAAGTAATACAGGATCCCAGATTGGATCCTTAAAAAAGAAAGCACTGATAAAACTGGTAAAATCCAAATAAAGTCTGTAGCTAACAGTGCTGCACCAATGTTGATTTCTTAGTTTTGATAACTGTACCATGGCATGTAAGAGGTTAACATTAGGTGAAGCTATTTGGGTACTCTATACTATCTTTGCAACTCTTCATGTCTAAAGTTATTTTAAAACAAGAAGTTTTTTTTAAAAGCTAGTATGCTAGATGACGTCATTAAGCTAGTGAATGAACCTGGCTGACCATTTAGCATTGACTACTTAAAATATCTTTGTCCATTTTCTGTTTATTACTCAACAAAGCACATGCCATAATTCTCAGGTTAAAAATCTCAGTCATACTTTACTAAATTTAATGGGTAAATTACATGTGAAGACAGCTTTCTGAAGGTCTTGGGATATACTCTAGTGAATCTTATGCAATCAAATGTAAAAAAAGAAGAAAAAATACTGCAAGAAGATATCCCCAAATGCCAACCTAGCTTATGTTAGGGTGACAGGATTGATTATGATTTTTTTTTCCCTTCATTTTCCAAATTTTCTGAAACAAGGTTGGGTAATTTTATAATTTAAAAATTAAATTTAAAAATATAATTTATTAAAAGATATATGTATAGTTTAAAGCTACCTTTAGCAATTAGTTAGTCTTTCAACTAGTTAATAAGAAAAAAGTGATTTCTCTATGTCTTGTCAATCTAGGAATGTAGCATATTGAAAAAGAGGTTAAAATGTTTTTTTAAAAATGAGAGTGGAGGCTAGAGATCAACAGGAAGGACTAAAGAATGGCTGAGAATTGAAACCTTGTTTTTATGTTTTCTGTAAATTCCAGAAAAAGAAATCACAGGATACTTATGAAGGGGCACTTCATTTCACAAAGAGATAGAATTTCATTCATCAAATATTTAAATAGTGCCTAGATATCTGGTATTAGAACTTACTAGGCACAGAAAATACAGAGGTGAACAACACAAACACACTGAAAATGCCAGGCGGTGCTAAATTCTAAGAAGAGATTTGAAATCAGGTGGTGATAATGGGTTACTGTGGTGGCAGGTTTAGATTAGATGCTCAACGACAGCCTCTCTAAGGTAGTAAAATTTAAACCGAGATTGAGTGACAGCAAAAGTCAGTAATGTGACAATAACGAACAAAAGGATTACAGACAGCAGAATGAGTGCCAAGGTCCTAAGGTTCAATTGATCTTGATATTTTGAAGGTAAAAAGAAGGCAAGATGCCAATTCAGTGGGAAAAGAATAGTTTTTTCAACAAATGGTGCTGGGACAACTGGGTAGCCACATATAAAAAGAATGAAATTAGAACCCCACCTCACACCACATACAAAAATTAACTCAAAATGGATCATATACCTAAATGTAAGAGCTAAAACTCTTAGAAGAAAACACAGATGTAAATCTTTGTGACTCTGGGTTAGGCCAGGGGTCCCCAACCCCCAGGCCGTGGACCAGTAGCGGTCAGCGGCCTGTTAGGAACCGGGTCACACAGCAGGAGGTGAACAGCAGGGGAGTGATTGAAGCTTCACCTGCCGCTCCCCATCGCTAGAATCATCACCTGAACCAGTCCGTGGAAAAACTGTCTTTCACGAAACCAGTCCCTGGTGCCAAAAAGGTCAGGGACTGCTGGGTTAGACAACAGTTTCTTAGATATGACACCAAGAGCACCAGCAACAAAAGAAAAAATAGATATATTAAACTTCATCAAAATTTGAAACTTTTTTGCTGCAAACAACACGATCAAGAAAGTGAAAATGAAATCCACAGAATGGGAGAAAATATTTACAAATTATTTATCTGATAAGGGTCTAGTATCCAGAATATAATAAGAACTTGTACAACTAAGTAATAAAAAGACAAATAACCCAATTTTTAAAATGGGCAAAGAATCTTAATAGACGATTTCTTTAAGGAAGACATGCAAATGATCAGTAAGCACATGAAAAGATGCTTAACATCTTTAGTCATTACAAAAATGCAAACCCAAACCATGAGATACCACTGTACACTCCCTAGGATGGCTATAATAAAAAAGACAATAAACAGTCAGTGTTAGCAAGGATGCGGGGAAACTGGAACGCACTTGCATCAATGATAAAAATGATGCAGCCTCTTTGGGAAACAGTTTGGTAGTTCCTCAAGAACTTAAATACATCATTTGTAGAGACATGGATGGACCCAGAGACTGTCATACAGAGTGAAGTTAAGTCAGAAAGAGAAAAACAAACATCGTATGTGAACACATGTATGTGGAATCTAGAAAAATGGTACAGATGAACCAGTTTGCAAGGCAGAAATAGAGACACAGATGTAGAGAACAAACATATAGACACGAAGCGGGGAAAACGTTGGGTGGGATGAATTGAGAGATTGGGATTATTGACATATATACACTAATACATATAAAATAGATAACTAATGAAAACCTTCTGTATAGCACAGGGAACTCTACTTCACTTTGCTGTACAGTAGAAACTAACACAACATTGTAAAACAACTATACCCCAATTAAAAAAAAAAAGAACTTAAATACAGAGTTATCATATGACCCAGTAATTCTACTCTTAGATATCTATCCAGGAGAAATTAAAACAGTTACCATATGACCCATCAATTCCATCCTATGTATATGGCCAAGAGAAGTGAAAACATACATCCACATAAAACTTGTACACAAATGTTCACAGCAGCATTATTTACAATAGCCAAAAAGCAGAAACAACTCAAATGTCCATTAACTGATGAATGGACAAAATGTGGTATATCCATATAGAGAATATCATTCAGCCATAAAAAGGAATGAACTACTGATACATACAACACAGATGAACCTTGAAAGTATTAAGCTAAGTTTAAAAAGCCAGTCACATGAAGTGAGAGAGTAGCACTGACATATATACACTACCAAATGTAAAATAGATAGCTAGTGGGAAGCAGCTGCGTAGCCCAGGGAGATCAGCTCGGTGCTCTGTGACCACCTAGAGGGGTGGGATACGGAGGGTGGGAGGGAGGCTTAAGAGGGAGGAGACATGGGGGTATATGTATACGTATAGCTGATTCACCTTGTTACACAGCAGAAACTAACACAACATTGTAAAGCAATTATACTCCAATAAAGATGTTAAAAAAAAAAAAAGCCAGTCACAAAAGACCACATATCTTATTACTCCATTTTTAAAATGTCCAGAATAGGAAAGTCCATAGAGACCAATAAGTAGATTAATGGTTGTTTAGAGCCTGGGAGACAGGGTAAGGATGGAGGTAAGTGGAGAGTGACAGTTAATGGGTGCAGGGTTCCTTTTAGAAGTTAAAATGTTCTAAAATTAGACTGCAATGATGACTGCACAACCCTGTGAATATACTAAAAAACAGTAAACTGTACATTTTCAATGGTGAATTGTATGGTATGTGAATTTACATCTCAATAAAGCTGTTAAAAAATATAAAAAGCTGAGCTTCCAGTAATGGAAGGCTAATTAATTAGCTAATTAATTAATTCAGATTAACCCTCTAAGGACAACTGAAAACTTGGATAAATTACATTAATTCTATGAATACTTACAGAGCATAAACCATGTTCACAGCATTGTTTTAGGCAAAGAAACAGAAAATTGTTTTCTTAAAAATAGTAAAGAGCTGACATTCAGTGAGGAATATATGGCAAAAATCAAGAAGGCAAGAAAGATAAGCAATGCATCATCAGCACTCAAAGCCACTTCTGTCTTGAGGATATCTGCCAAACAGGAAGAATCGGCTGCAAAACTGAGCTACTCTTTTAGCAGCTTCCTGAAGTGAGGATGATAAAAATAAATCTCTGAGTCCAAGGAAGGTGGGGAAACTAATCCTACCCCAACCTTCTTCTAGACTGGGACCTACGTCCTCAGGTAGGGATCAACCAAATTGCAGTCCAGTGCCAAGTCTTCTCGATTATCTAAGGAATCACAGGCCTTGAGCTGGGCTAGATTAAGGTAATCTTGGACTAGTAGTAGCACCCTTGTAAGGGTGCCTGGCAGGAGTAATGAAAACTCTTATCTGGAGAAAGGTATCTAACCTAGGTGTCAAAATTATTCCCTCAAATATCTTCTCAAATATAACATCAAACACTAACCAGAAACACAAAGGGGTAAGATACAATCAGTGAGAAACAGTAGAAACAGACACTAGAGACACACCCACAAAGACTTAAGACACTGGAATTATCAGACACATAAAAATAACAATGCTTACCCTCGTTAGAAAATTAAAAAACAAGTTTGAAAATATCAGCAGGGAATAAGAAACTAAAAAAGTGACACAGCAGACTTAAAAAAGACTTTCTAGGAATGAAAAAATACAATTACTGAAATTAAGAGCTCATTTAGCAGCAGATTATTCATAGCTGAAGAGAGAAGTAGTGAACTGGAAAAAATTTCTAAAGAAATTATGCAGAATGTGATGGAGAGCAACAAAGAGATGAAAAATGTAGAAAGTGTAAGAGACAGGATACAGTGAGAAGATATAGGATGTCTACTAGAGTTCCAAAAAGAGGAAAAGAGAAAGAAGCATATATAATATTTGAAGAAATAACAACTTAAATTTCTACAAACTGGATGAAGGACAACCAATCCATAAATTCGAGATGCCCACAAATTTGAAGAATGATAAATTTTAAAAATCCATGCTTAGATACATCATATAAAACTGAAAAACAAACAAAATAACCCAAACAAATAACAAACAAAAAACCCAAAGAAAAATAAAACCTTAAGAGCAGATAGAGAGAAAAAAAAAAAAACTAGATTATCTTCAAAGGAGTTAGACTGACATTTGCCTTATCTATAGAAGCTAGAAGGCAAAGTAATGATTATCTCCCACTAAATGAAATCCTATATCCAGTGCCAACCTACAATCTTCTATCTATTGAAACCATTCTTCAAGAGTAAAGAAATAAAGATTTTCAAAGAAAACACAAATCTGCACTAAAGTAAAGTCTAAAGGGGGAAACAGAAGGTCAGAAATACAAGTGGTAAATACACTGATAAATCAAAATTAATCCTGACCACATTAAATAAGAGGAAAGAAAAAAAACAGATCTAGCAGGACAAAAAGAAAGCCACATGTAAAACAACTGCTAACATACACTATAGGTCTTACCATATGCAGGCACTGTTGTAAGCTCTTCACATATTTTAATTCACTTAATCCTTACAACAACATATGAAGTAGGCGGTATATTAGCCTGATACTAAGGAAGGGAAGACTGAAGCAAAGAGATTAAAATCTGGCGTATTTGAACAGATTGTGGTGGGCTCTAGAGAGCCTTGTGGTGGGCAGTGTTCCATTTCTGGACCTGGACAGTGGTTACACAAGTATTTGCTTCATAATTATTACACTATATTTACTTTATGCACTTTTCATATTACCATTATATTTCACAATAATAAATGATAAAAGAAACAAACAAAGTCAATGTGGCTGAACAGTAGTGACTGAAGGAAAAAAACAGAAAAATAGGCATACATTAGGAAATGAAATAAAAACATGATTCACAGCTACATATTTCAGTGTGATTCAACTGTACATTATTAATAAACTTTGAACTTAAAGAATCAATAACTTTAGGGACTTCCCTGGTGGTCCAGTGAGTAAGACTCTGTGCTCCCAATGCAGGGGGCCCAGGTTCGATCCCTGGTTGGGGAACTAGATCCCGCATGCATGCCGCAACTGGGAGCTGCATGCTGCAACTAAGAGTCCACATGCTGCAACTAAGAAGTCCACATGCTGCAACTAAAGATCCTGCATGCCATAACAAAGATCCTGCGTGCCGCAACTAAGACCCGGTGCAACCAAAATAAATAAATAAATATTAAAAAAAGAGAGACAAACAAACAGGCTTGCAGATATAGAAAAAAAGGAATCAATGACTTTATTTAAGGGTTACCTGTACCATACACTGGGACAGGTATAACTACTTATAAGTAAAATAAAGTGGGAATTTCCTATGTTTTCAACTTTTTAGAACCATTTTTCTTTTTTATCATCATAGTAGATTCTAATCTGGTAAAGATTTTCCTGCAAAGCATTTTATGTACAAAAGCTTACCTGACTTCTCAGATAAAGGGAAAAGTCTGGCCAAAAAGAGCTGAATTCGTCCACAGAAGACTGTATTCTGGGATTTTGATAATCTTCGTAAGAGATCTAACAACACATGGAAACGAAGGTTACACAGGTGAGATCATTCTATGTTTATTACAACCATACCTAAGTTTCTTAACCAGTTTGTCAAAAGTATTTTCCTAAAGCAGTAGTTCTCAAAATGGGGGTAGAAACTATTGTCACAAAAAAGCGCTAGAAAATTAGGAATAAAACTAAACAAGTTTAGCATGGGTAAGACAAGCTTTACTAAATTTTTTTGGTTTTCATTAAGTTTATACCCAGAACAGGAATAGTTTAATTTAAAGCAAATGATCAGTTTTAATAAGTCAGACTGCTATTTAAAAATGAAGATACAATCTACTTTAAAAATTTTACCACCTGTGTTTAATTCCACCACCTGTTTTCCTGGCCACATTTACTTTTTAAAAAACAATCATTTACTGTTGAATTACTTACCATTGCACATACGTAGTAAATAATTTTTCCCAGCAGAATAGAATGTATTCTGAAATTAAGACAGAAATTATTACTATTGTTCTGAAGTTGTTGCACATCCTTCAGTAGTAAGTCACAGGAAGTAAAATTTTAAAGAACACTACTATGCACTGAGAATCTACTATGCCACTTTCACTTTTTTCAAGCAAATAACAATTTTAATGAAATAAAAATATTTTCAAATATATAACAAAACACAATTCTAAGTAATTTTTAAACATGTAAAAGTGTGTGTTTTCAAGTTAATTGTATCTACTCAAATTTTGTACTTCCATTTTTTTCTCCATATAACTTTTACTTGGCTTTTCCAAGAGAGCAGAATATATAATTCTCATACGGACAAACTTTTTGGCAATCAGCAATATTAGAAATATAAGCAAAAAACAAACAAAAACAACAACAACAACAAAAACTACCCTCAGAACTCTGGATCTATAGAAAGATAATATTAGCAGAAAAAGAAACTAAGGCACTTACTGATTTCCAAGTAGCAACATTTTTTTCCACAAAAGTGAATATCGTGTCACACTGATCCAAAGGAAGGCAATCCAAAACATCTCCCAACAATACAAAAGGTGTAGATGCTGTACAAATACCTTCAAGTGGAGCACAAGCCAATTAAAAAGTTTAAAATACTGTTGAGTAAAACAGCCCATGCAAAATAATTTTAAAGAAAATATTAGAGGTATACTTTGTCAATCCTAACAAGGCTGTGAAAGACAAGAAACAGAAGCAACCTCAAGTCCCCAAACAGGATATACTTAAGTAAGTTTTGGTATGTGATGATGATAATCATTCTTGATAACACTTCTAGAGCATTTACTATATGTCAGGCACACTAAGTGCTTTACATATACTAACACATGTAATCCTTATAACCCTATGAGGTAGATAACATTATCTCCAGTTTATAGAATGGGAAAACTGAGACACAGAGAAGTTAAATAACTTGCCCAAGATCACAGAGCCAGTAAGTGGTAGAGCTGGGATACGAACCCAGGCAGTCTGGCTCCACAGTCTGTTTTCTTCACCACTAAGCTATTCAAAAGAATATAATGCAGCCAATTAAAAAAGATGGTTATGACGACTATAATAACTTGGAAAATGTTTATGATATAATGTCAAGTGAAAAAGGCAGGGTTCAAAACTGTATGGGTATTATGGTTATCACAATAAAATCTTTTAAAAAGACCAGAGAAACTAAAACCATATACCAAAATAATGGTAGTTTTTTTTAAAGTGGAAGAATTAGGACTAGTATGTTCCCTTCTCATTTCCAAATGTTCTGTACTATTGCTAAAATTTAAGTTGTCTGTGATTTGAAAGAACTACTTCAAAAAAGATAACAAAACATCACTGTAAAACAATTATACTCCAATAAAGATGTTAAAAAAAAAAAAGGTAAATGAACTTCAAACTGAAAATTCTGTTCTTCCACTCTTCCTAAAGCTTTCAAAAACCTTCTGAAGTGGCAAAATAAATATTTGTTTCTAAAAAAAAAAAAAAAGATTTGATACTGATTTCAACTCATTAAACTTTTACAATAATACCATTGTTTCAAGGGAAAAAAAGGTAAAATAAAAAGTTGTTTATTTCTAAATTCAATCTTACTAAAGTAAAGCAATAAATTAAAGACTTTAAGGTCATCTAGGCTAGCTAAAAGTACTTTTACCTCCCTGCTCATTCTTCCTTCTATTTTTACGTAATAGATACTAACACTTGTTAAGTGTTTAGGAAAAGTAGACACTTCAGCATGATATGTAAAAAAAAAAAAAAAAAAAAAAAGTACTGAGTGGGTACTATTAGCCCAAATTACTGCATTAACACAGTATCTTCAGAAACAGGAAGTAGTATTTCCAGCTCTACTCTGCACTGGTAAGATCATATCTGGAATGTGATGTGAGGGATACTGCCTAGAACCAGGGAGGCATAAAGCAGCAAATTTCAACTCAATACAAAGGGGAAATCGCACCATCAGAACTATCTAACAGAAATCAAATAGTGAGCTCCATCAATGGGAGTAGAGGCTGGATGACCACCTGCCAAGGACTTTACTGAGGGGAGACAGGATAGGTCAGAGACAAGATTGGACCATATGACCTCTAAAGTCCTTTAACACTTAGATTTGTGATACTTTTATGTCCTGTATATCCAAGAGATTTGAGAGACATACTCCCTGCCCTTAGCAGAAGTATACTTTGGCAAAAGTTAACTCACATTAATAACTATAGAAAATTACCTAAATTTCACTCTCAAAGATTCTGATTCAGTAAAACAAAGCTAAAGCCTGGCAATCTCATTCGAGGGGCTTCCCTGGTGGCGCAGTGGTTAATAATCCACCTGCCAATGCAGGGGACATGGGTTCGAGTCCTGG
Source organism: Tursiops truncatus (assembly GCF_011762595.2). NCBI lineage: Eukaryota > Metazoa > Chordata > Mammalia > Artiodactyla > Delphinidae > Tursiops > Tursiops truncatus. The sequence continues at coordinate 37,483,720 of NC_047046.1, read as the reverse complement.
TCCAGGAAGATCCCACATGCCGCAGAGCAACTAAGCCCGTGTGCCACAACTACCGAAGCCTGCGTGCCTGGAGCCCGGGCTCCACAACAAGAGAAGCCACTGCAATAAGCCTGTGCACTGCAACGAAGAGTAGCCCCTGCTCTCCACAACTAGAGAAAAGCCCACGCGTAGCAACGAAGACCCAACGCAGCCAAAAATAACTAAATAAAAATAACTAAAAATAAATAAATAAATAAAAATAAATAAAAGTCTCTTGAAACTATCCCCTACTGCCACTGCCCCATTTTAACTGTCCTCTACCTAGTTTTCCTGCCAGCAGTTTCTCCCAATCCAATGGCTCTTCCATAGGTCCTCTTTAGCATGGCACACAAAGCCCTTTACAAATGGCCCTAACCTACCCCTCCTGCTTCTTTTCTTCACCATGCTCATCATCCTCTCACCATTCTTCTCTACATTTTTTTTAGTCATGCTGAACCAGGTCTTTATATAGCTATATCCTTCTGTTTCTGCCTGACAAATTACTCATCCCTCACATCCCAGCTCTTATGTTACAGTTTCCTTTCTAAGACCATCCTGATTCCTTCAGACTCTGAAGTTTAGAGAATCACTTCAACCATACTTCATTCCTACTTCACCCCCCGCCCCAGTAAGACATTTAGACGTGTTTCCTCCATTAGCCACTAGGCTCCTTACAGGCAGCGAATATGTTTTATTTACCAATGAATCTCCCAATTCCTAGTTCAGTACCAGGCACATAGTAGATGCTCAATAAATATTTACCTGATGAACAGAACAAGTGGAGAACAAAGAAAGTGCCAAAGTGTGCACTGTATACACTAGTGACAAGAAATACCTGTGAGCTAATTTCCATGGGACTTCTTGGCAAAGGGGGTAGGCAGAATTTTAAAAATGAACAAAATCAATTAGGTATGGGGAGAATAAGTTTTAAATAAAACATGTCACGCCCAAGATTGCTTTTAAAAAAGACAAAACAAACCCATACTTACCTTCAGTAACTCCCCCAATAGCAAGAGAAATAACAGCTAAAACGTTTTCACATGATGAATGATTTATCTACCAACAAAGGAGAAAACAACTTAATTTTGGAGCCAGACTTTAGACTAATTTGATAATAAGAAAAACATATCCTCTGACACTAAGTTGATTATCATAAACACTGGATAAAGATATTTCTCACAGAAGATAAGATTACTTTCTAAGATGAAAATTTAAGAAATGAACAGTAATAACCCTAACGGTAGAAGTATATCAAATAATTAAACAGCAGATGATTCACTTAAAATCCAAGTCTTAGGAAGATCCTTACATTAGCATGATTAAGGCTATAAGCTAATCAACTACACATGTGCTGAGGCCATAACTCACTCAATGGCAGGGCCAAGGGAATTAATTGTACTGGTGCATCAATATGTCTGAGGGAGGGTTTTAATAGAAGAGAGGTGGTGCTTAGGTTTGATAACATCATAAAATCCAGCATTTATTGAGTGTACATTAAGTGCCGTTTCACACAACCACCATGAAAACATGGTATTTCCCCTCTTACAAATGAAATTGAGGCTCAGAAAAGCAAAGTAACTTGCCCAATACCTGACAACAGGTAAGTGACTAGGTCTGAAGAAGAGGAAAGAATGAATTTGACATAGAATTGTCCAAAAGAAAGGGACACTGTTTTATGGCCACGGGAAAAGGGTCTAGCTTCTTGAGATCTAAGCTTTGCTAAACCAAGAATAAACTATTGAAACTTTTCCTTTCATTTGGGTGCTCCACTAATGGTAAATAAATTCAGATTTTTCATGTTTAGATTAAATTTCTCTACTGAAGTTGGATAGGCTATTGTTATTTTTGCAGGTGAACTGATAAGGGGATGCCATAGGAAAATGAGGGCATGGAATCCCAGCTCCCATGCTGAACATCCTTGGACTAGACCTTTTATGCCACTACAAGATGTGTCACTGTTTATACAGCAAAGCGAGAGGGCTCACCTTCAAATTACAGTTTTTGCTCAGGAAGACCTCTTATCAAATTTTCTTATACATATTCACTTGCAGAGGGCTCTATTCATTTATTAAACCAAACCCTTAAACAAGTCAAACTGTGCTATTAAAACCCTTAATCCTTACACAACTCCTATACTAACTACGACCAAGTTAGGTTTCACAAAGTAGCACGTTCACTCTAGAAAAAATAGTCATGTTTAAATATCTATTCTAAGGATAAAAGCAAATTTAAAAATAATATTAATTTGCCAGCAAAATTCTAACGATAAATAAAGGAAAAACATACTTACAATTTCTTCTTCTACAACACCTCTAAAAGCTTGGTCAAGGGTACATTTTTTTTCATTTTCACTATTAAAAACAAAAAACACCTGCATTTTTAAAGCAGCTCAGGGTAAGTATAAAGATTTCAGCGAGCCTATTTCATGGATATCAACGCCTTACCTTCCAGGCAACTGGCTGAAGGTATTCAACAAGGGCTTGATATTTTTGTTGTTCAGGGCCTCTCTGGTAGATTTCTAGAAAAATAAAAATAGCAAATAAGTGGAAAGATTTCTGCTTATTATTTACTGAAAAACATATCACTCATCAATAGTATGTCTAACTAAAAAATGTTTATACCTGGGAAAAATTACCTATGAGTCATTCTATCAGTAATTCTTATTCAAATGCCACTTACTGATATAGACTCATCACTTTAAGCCTTGCAAGAGCTCCCCAGCTAGACTTTCTTATTCCAATTTTCCCTCCTCCTTTCTTTTTAAATATCCCATTCATGAGAGTATCCTGCTTTTAAAAAACAAAATCTCTAAGTGGCTCCTTATTTCGTAGCTTCCTCTAAACGTCCTTGATAATGTTATCCCCCTCAAGCTATGCAACCTCATTTCCCAGTACCCCCTAACACATACTCTCCACTAGGGTCTAGCCATTTTCCCATCATTTTCTATCAAGCTCACTCTAGTGTATTCATTCCCATTATTCCTCCCACGTGGTCACGCAAATTCTATCCATTCTTCAAGACCCATCAAAAGTCCTACCTCGGAAAAAAAAAAAAAAGTTCTACCTCGTCTAGGTAGCTTGCACAGCACAGCCCCTGACACCAAGTAAACACTGATTGTCTTAAAGTAGTAAACCTGCTGGTTGTCTTAAAGCAGTCATAATTGAAAGACAAAAATATTGCCAAGTCATTCATTCTGTGAAAATTCACATACACTTGGAAAATCAATGTTACCTCACAGGAGTTACATTTATACTGGAAAAGTCCATTCCTGACTCTGCCTGTGAATAGGCTGTGTAATCTTGGGCATACCCCCTTACCTCTGTGCTTCATTTTCCTCACGAGTTAAATATGAGGGTTGTTACTACCATCAGCAGCAGTGGCATCACCTGAGAACTTGTTAGAACTGCAGAATCTCAGACCCCATTCCAGACCTACTGAACCAGAATCTACATTTAACAAGATCTCCAGGAGATCTCACCTCATGCTCAAGCTTGAGAAGCACTGGGCTAGATGAGCTCCCATTAAATGGTCCCCTCCAGGACCAATATTGGATATTCCTAAGTTACTCCTGGCAGAATTTCAGAGCACTAGGGAAAAATACAGTCAAACAATTTAGTGATGGGCAACATAAAAAGAATACTGGGTCTTAAGTCAGAGAAAACAGTAAAGTAAATCATTTAACTTTTGGAGTTAGAGTTAAACTTAACTCAGTTTCTATCTCATCTACCAGGGATAATAAAACAGCCTCCTTACAGTGCTATTCTAAGAGTTAAACAAGCTAACAAGAAAACGCTCTGTAAAGTGTTTCCCAAATGCTTAAACTACTGTTCCCCAATGTGTAAGAATAAAATGACAGCTGACAACCCTTTCCAAGCTGACCTGTTTGTCCTGTCCCACTTAGGACCTTCCTCATCGATCTCTTACGAATGAGATACGGAGGATTAAAGGGTGGTGAATAAGCGGCCAGAACAACCACCTGGCAGCTTAGGAGGCGGGGCGGGAGCCAAATCTCTGGGCTAAAGTCAGTCCCGCCCTCCCCCTTCAGCAGCCCCCTTCCAGTTCTGGAGACACCTGACCAGCTGAGAGAGCACTGCAGAGGAGCTGGACCCGGACAGAGGTAGTCTGCGGATGACCCCTCCACGCAGGGCGCAGACACGCCCAGAACGCGGGGTCCTGGGACCAGCTGGCGGGAAGGTGGAGGCGTACCGCAGAGGACGCGCGAAAGAGACAGGTAATGCGCCTTTGCCACTTCCCAGCCCACGACGAGGCCGGGAGCCCGTCGCCGCGGCGCACACGCCTCTGTCCCCGCTTTACCCCAGAGCAAAATTCGAGTAATTTCAGGGAGAGGAGGGCAAAAAATAGCGCTGAGCCAGGGCCGCACCCACCCCCCTTCCGCTCACCGTAAACCGCGTCCGCGCTTCGGGCAAAGTGAAGAGCGGCGGCGTAGGAGACATCTTCTCGGCCGCGCGTGCCCGCCACCGCGCCGCGGCGCCCGCCGATGACGTCAGGGCGGGAGCGAAGAGATTGCCGGCTCGGTGCGCGGCTAGAGCGGCCTGTGAGCGCAGGGGCGGGCCCGGTGGGGGGTGGGAGCGTCTGTGGTGACCGAGGACGGGCTGGCGCTGGGAGCCGGAGTCAGCCGCTCAAAGCCCGATTCGGGTTCGTGGGTAACCCTTGGGGTGATGGTAGATGTGTGGCCTTGTCCTGTAAGCGCTGCGGGTTGCAGGCCGGGACGCGCACTTTGGCGGTGGTTTTCCTGTTTTGGGGAAGGCTGGTGAAAGGCGGCTGGTTACGGCTCAATGGGCCGCGAGGGAAGGTAACCGCCGCCGGAGAATCCAAGGCAGGTGGGTTATCCGGGAAAGCTCCAGGCTGGGGAAGTGTCGGCAGTGGCCGTGCACCGCCGGACCAAAGTCCTTTTCGAGGAGTGGTCCCAGCTCCGGATTTGCGTTTCTGCCCTACAGTTCATGGGCCCTGTAGCTCAGGAGCAGCCTCCTCTTCTGAGTAATAGAAATAATGCTTATATCCTTGGGCTGTGGAGGAGCGTCAGTGAAGTCATGAATGCGCGTGTGGCTTGTATAGCAATGCAAGTATTATCATGAATGTTTGGGGATTCGTTAACTTTGCTGGCACATAGAGGGCTATACTGAAAGAGGAAGATCTTGGAGGAACGCAGTACTCGGCGCTGATTGGATAGCGCGTGGCGCCGGGTCAAGGATTGGAGGCACCAGCTGCAAAACCTTGCAGTTTCCTACCTTGGCCAACGAGAAGCCAAGTGGCAGTAACTTTTCAGTTGGAATTATGCACTGGTCAGAAGCACTGACCCAAACACTTCCTACCAGCTCTTATTCACCTCCATGTGTACCTAAATGAAGAAAGCTAGACGCGCTTTACCTTTTTCCCTTCGTTGATATCCAGCGAGAATACAGGACACTTAACAAAAAGACAGCTTTGCATAATCTTGTCCCTAAGTGGGAATTGTGAACAGTGCTGGCTACCTGGAGCGTTGAAGGCTTTTTAGAATCAACAGAATCATTCAGGTTTGATTGTGCAACGTAAATTTCCAAATTGCCAAAATAAACAGGTTTTAACTGATTTGATAGGTAGCTGATGTATTAGGATTATTATTATACTATAGATGATTATTAACTGTGTGGAGCACAACTAAGACCCAAGAGGTAAATAAAATTATTTTTTACAAAATCCAAACAGAAGAAGAGCTTGAGTTTATTGAATCATCCATCAAAGTCTAGTGACTTAGAATTGTGTTTATTCACACATTTGCTGGGCACTTTATACACAGTGGACAGTATTTGTTGAATGAGTAATAAATATATGGACATATGATTGAATGAACAAAATAATATAGCTTAATTGCTGTTTTGAGGAGCTCAGGTCGACATAAATGAAACAACTGCAGTGTACAATTTTGATCATGAGTAATTTGCATCATAGCTGCTGTAAGAGATCAAAGGAGAGAGGGACCATATGAGGTGGTCAAGGAGCCTTTGTGGAAAAGAGAGAATATGAGCTGGGCCCTGAAGGATTCCAATAGACAGGTCAGAGTGTGAAGGGGTGAATAGGAAAGACATTCCAAAGGGTGAAGAAGGTGTGAGCAGAGGTGTGGAAAGAAGAAAGCACAGTGAAAGGTAGTTGTTGACTTTGACTTAAACTTTGGATTCTGAATAGAAATAGAGTTGAAAAACTGGGTTGGAACCAGATCGTATTCGTGTTTCAGGCCAAAGAATGTTACTGGTTTAAAAATGGCATTTGCGGTTCCTCCCAAGTTATAGCCAGCAGTATATTTTGTGGGAAGGAGAGAAATGAGCTGTTGTTGCTAATGAGTGAACAAACGCCAGATAAACAGTAGGAAAAAAAAGCAGCAAACATCAGGGGATAATGGGGAGTTGCTGTTTAATGTGTACGGATTTCAGATTGGGACGATGAAAAGTTCAGGAGATGGATATGGGTGGCGTTTGCACAGCACTGTAAGTGTACTTAATGACACTGAATTGTACACTTAAAAATGGTTAAAATGCTAAATTTTATTTATACTTTACCACAATTAGGAAAAAATCTATGTAAAAACAGCAGTCTGATGCTAGATAACTTAAAAAGGGCAAAAACGTCACAGCCATCAGTATGATCTTGAGATCTCGAGGTGAAGTGATATTCAGTAAGGCAAGGAAGTAGGTGATGCATTTAAAAAAGTTGTGCATCAAAACTCACAACGATAGAAATGTGTTAGCATTTAGATCATGTTAATAAATGCCTTATAATTCCCAAAGCACTTAACGTGTAGTAAGACATTTGATCTTTTAAATGATATTTTGAGATGAGTAACAGCGATTATGCTCACTTTACACATGAGGAAGCAAACTCAAAGAGTTAGGGTTCTTGATAGAGGTAACTGGCAGCATGAGACTACCCATGGGTTTTGATTTCAATTTTTTAGCTCTACACTGTCATACTGTCATAATAGTCAAGTTTTATTGAGTACCTCCTATGAGCCAGACACTTTTCTTGTATTATTCCTACTCCTTACAACAACATTGTACATAGTTATACACATCAGTGAGGAAGCAGGTTCATCTGTCCTAGGTCACATGGCTAGAGGAAGCTAGGTTTGGGATTTGAACCCCTAGCTGTAATCCCAAAGCCTATATTTTTCTCGAGTCTTAACTTATGAATCCTTATGAAGCCATGGGCCTAGTTAATGGCTCATAAATTATTTCCTTATAATTAGATAAGGGTGAGGATCATATTGTCATTCCTAACATAAGTGTTTAAAGAAGTATGTAATAATAACATTCCAAGGGCAGACATCCAATAGCATGTAAATTCCTCACCTACGTTTATTGAGCACCTCTCCTTCCTTCTACGCTAGTGAGGTAAGATGGACCAGGGAATGCCTCTCTGTTAGGAAACACCTCCATGGGAAATTCTAGGATGGATGGTTTGGATGGATTCTAAGCATTCACATCTTTATTCCTCTTCTTTTCCTTGGTATGTCTCATTTGGATTCAAGTTATCATTGGTGTGGTGAGATCTAGGAGAAGAGGACCAGGGAGGCAGCTTAGTCTGCTTTCGTTCTGGTCTTTATCCTCTAGCCCAGGCCAAGGAAACTTTGTTCCATGCTCACAAGTCAGCCGTGTTAGCATGTTGGATTGCGGCCTTTGCCGGTTTGGGTTCTGGGCCCTAGCCCTCTTTCCCTTCCTCTCCCTAGGTAATTTAAGTGGATTGAAAGAATTATATTGACAGGGAACTGATGTTTGAGAGGCAAAGTTGAGCAAAAAGAATGAGACTCCTGCATTGGGAGAGGAATGTCGCTGAGAAGAAGAATGGGAGAAGTTTGGCACTTCGTGTGTATTTTGGGAGTTACATTTTTGTGGAAAAAGAGAAATTGCGTGAAAACTGTGTGGGTGCTGTCTTTTTTATAGGGTGGTGGCAATTTTCAAGCATTTTATATTGTAAATATTGTGCTATTCATTCAATATGTATTTATTGAGTGCCTACTATTTGCTAAGCACAAGAACAATATTATTGGACTATATATGCAGTATTGTTATTTTATTGTAATACTGTATATATCATTATCTAGTATATGTTGTGAAATCCTGTTTGGTGAGCTTGATTGGACCACATAGATGAACATAATTTAAGATTAGAAATTGAATAGTGGGTGATTCTTACCCTGGTGAGCCCAGCTTCCCTGAAAGGTTAGGCAGAGATTTTGACTGAAATTGACCCATCACTTGGCTTGTATCCCTTTCCTATCCTGTTTCTCTCCCTTACTGGTTTCTCCTGAGAGCACCTTAATCATTTATTCACAAATTTTCCCCTCGGGATTTGCTTCTGCAAGTCCTGAGTGTGTTAGTTTGGGTCTACCATGAAGCAGATGCCAACATTTTATTAGATGTGCAAGAGATTTATTAGGGAGGGAGCAGGAACCAGGAGCAGGCAGTGAGAGCTTGCAGACCACAGTGCAGGGCTGACACCTGTGCAAAGAGAGAGGGAGGGAAGAAGTGAAGTGCAGCTCCAGGAAAGGCTTGACTTTGCCAGTGGGGAGATGTCAGGCCAAACTTCTTGTAGGAAGGGTCTGGCAGTTTGCCCGAATGGACCTGCCCTGGTTACCTCTGCCATGCTCAGTCATTTACTTAGAGCCACCCTCAGAAAGTCTGGCCTCAGTGCAGGTGTGGTGGACCCAGCAGGCAGCAGTGAGGCTGTCAGTCAATTATATTTCCCACAGCAAATGGTCTGAGGGGAGCATTTTCATGGCCACCACACTCTCCTAAGTTTTTGATATAATATTTTCTTCTTCATTTGTTTATTCTCAACTAATATATATATTAGTTGTGTGTGTGTGTGTGTATGTATATATGGATGAACCTGGCACTTTGAACAAAACAGAAGAGTTAACTGTCCTCATGGAGTTTTTATTCTATGGGAGAAAAGATTTTTTTAAAAGTAAAGAAAAACATAAAAGAATTTCACTGTGAGAAATGCTATGAAGGAAACAGTAGCGTATATTGAGTGCCCTTGTGTGCTTGAATTCTTAGTGCTTTACATGTATGAACTATTTAGCCTTCCCAGCAACCTTGTGAGGTAGGTACTCTTTATTATTCCCGGTTTACAGAAGAACCTGAGGTGAAGAGTGCTTAAGTAACGTAGCCCCAAGGTCCCTCAAAACCAAAGGAATGAGAGACTGAGGCAGGGGATGCTCCAGCAGTATTTAACTTTTGAGTTGCCAGAAAAGACCTCTCTGAAGAAATGATATTTAAGCTAAAGCTTAAAGAATGGAAAGGAATGAGCTGTATATTTGTGAGGGTGGGATTTGGCAGAGGAAGGCAAGAAAGACATTCATATGACTGGTGATTTTTCCTTCTGTATGTTTACAAATGTTTATAAATGAAGGTCAAGATTGTTCAGTCCTAATCACTGTTGCAGGGGTGCTCAGCACGTTTCCCACTCCTCGCTTGCCATTCCCACCACCTTTGCCCCATTCTTGTAACAGATGAACAGTTGTGGGCATAGGACCAGGCCTGGCCAGCCGTAAGTCTTTGAAATTTTTCTTCTGCAGCTGGACAATATGGCTGTCGTACTAGTGAGAGTTTCTCTTTCATAAAACAATAGAAACCTGCTCTGGTTAGTATTTTGAAAAGTAAGTTATTGGGAGGGTATCAGGAAGCTCATATTAGTAAAAGGCTGGAGATAAAGCTTGGGCAGGCCTCAGTGGAAGCAAGACATAGCTTCAGTCTTAAGATGCCCCACCAACACCATTTCTATGGCTTGGCTCTGCTCCTGGATTCGGCAACCCCTGGGCACTTGTCACCGCATCACTGAACATTGACCACCACACCATGCCACTGCAGCTGTCCTGCATCATCTCCAGCTCTCAGACCTTTGCACGTCTTCCTCGAGATTCAAGTTCATGGCTGACAGTATCTGATTGGCTATACTCAGGTCTCGTGCTTGTGCTCTAGCTTCCAGGGAACAGGAAGAGTTATACCTGTCCCTCCTCACCTTCAGCTTCTGTAGTGAGCTGCAGAGCCCTATTTTGGGATTTCCCTTCAACTGGAAAGAGTATTTGGATGCTGAACAGCAAGTAGGATAATATCCATTAGTGATGCTGGCTGCCCAGCCCGATTCTCTGTTACCACAGGAGCCATGGTGAATATTGAGCTAATGCTGCCGTCTTCCTTAAAACTTGGAGAAAGCCCATCTTCAGAAAGAGAAAATGAGGCCAACACACAGACACAGAGCTAACAGATGGACTGTAGGAAATGAAAAGAGAAGGGGAGGATCTAATGTACAGCTCAGTGACTATAGTTAATACTGTATTTTACAGTTGACATTTGCTAAGAGAATAGATCTTAGGTGTTCTCATCAATCACAAAAAAGGTAACTAGGTGAGGTGATAGGTATGTTAATTAGCTTGATTGTGGTAATCATTTATCAAAACCATGTTGTACACCTTAAAATACACAACTTTTATTTGTCAATTATACCTCAATAACACTGGAAAAAATTAAAACTTGCCCTACTAGATATATGCTTATTAGAATCATAACAAGATGCCATACTAATGGTTAAGGGAAAGAAAAATTGACTAATGAAAGAAAATAAGGAGCCCCCAAACAGACCCACACATATGAAGAAATTTTATCTATGTTTCATTGTATCACATTTGAAGACATTGTGACTAAGAGTCAAGAAGAAAATGGGAGATTATATGATAAATCATTCTAGGACAATTGGTTATCCACACATGGGGAAAAAAAAGATCCCTCATATCACACAAAAAAATTTCAGGTGGATTAATGACACAGTCTGAAATACAAAATTAAATTATTTAAAGCATATCCAATTACCATGGAGTAGGGAGGGATATCTCAAACAAAATACAAAAAGCATAAAACATAAAGGAAAAATGGACAATTTTGTCTACATTAAAATTAACTTCAGCTCATTAAGAAGACAAGATAGTAAAAATGGAAAGATGGGCTTAAGAGTGGTGGAAGATATTTGCGACTCTTATAACCAGTGATTAGTGTCTAGAATATATTAAAAACTTTTACAAATCAATAAAAAGGCAAACAAGTTAAAAACGGCAAAAGACATAAACAGTAAATTCATACAGAAGAGGAAATATGAAAAGATGCTTAGCTCCCTGAGTAATCAGGGAAATGCATAAAACAATACTGAGATATTGTTTTCTCATCTGTGAGATTGGCATGAGTTTAAAAGCCTGATGTGGGACTCCCCTGGCGGTCCAGTGGTTAAGACACCGTGCTTCCACTGCAGGGGGCACGGGTTCGATCCCTGGTCGGGGAACTAAGATCCCTCATGCCGTGCTGCGCGGCCAAAAAAATAGAAAAAAAAAAAAAAAAGCCTGAGGCATGTTCGTGAGGAGGTGGGGCCAGCTAATGGAAATGTAATCTGGTACAGCCATTTTGGAAGAGAATTTGGCACTTATAAGGTTGAAGGTGTAATACCCTTCAATCCAACAATTCTCTAGGTATAAACACAAGAGGATTTCTTACATTGATAAGATGTATACAAAGAGACATGTACACAAATGCTTATTTTGGTACTGTTGGTAACGCCACAGAATTGGAAACACCAAGTCAATCAATGAATTGGTGAATAAATATTAAAATATTCATTTGCTGAGTGTAAGGCAGAGAAAATGAAAGAGCTAGATGTATTTGTTTCAGTGTGAATAAATCTCTTTGGTTGGAGTGATCATGTTTGACTTTTATAATTTTCAATAGGGATGTAATAAGCAAAATGAGAAAGTCTTTGGAGGAAAGAGAGAAAGTTCTGGGACTGCCAAGGGAAAAGCATTTTGTGGGTGAAGTTGTTTTTTCCATTAAAATAGGATCATTTAGGGCTTCCCTGGTGGCGCAGTGGTTGAGAGTCCACCTGCCGATGCAGGGGACACGGGTTCGTGCCCCGGTCCCGGAAGATCCCACATGCTGCGGAGCCATGAACCATGAGCCGTGAGCCATGGCCTCTGGGCCTTCGCGTCCGGAGCCTGTGCTCCACAACGGGAGAGGCCACAATAGTGAGAGGCCCGCATAATGCAAAAAAAATAAATAAATAAAATAGGATCATTTAACTTTGCCTTTCCTATCCATAACGCAAATTATCTTAAATTCCATTGGAATGATACCTTCTTTAAAGTAACTTTAAAGAAGTAGTTTAGTAAGTAACTTACTAAAGTTTCTTACCAGGAGAGGTCAGCATTTGCATGGAAATATCTCCTCTAAAGTAGAAAGACGAAGAGACAGAAAAGTGAACTTTTTCTATTTAGATGTGTTCCTATCTGAAGTGGATTCTGGTAGTACTGACCTTAACGGCCTTAGTCAATGCCAATTGTAAGTAAGTTATTACTACAGAAAATGGTATATACTTATAGTGCTGTGTTAGAATACTTCCTTAGTTCTGAGCAGCTCAGCAGGTCCATCCACATTACAGAAGTCAGGAAGGCTCAGCTGGACTTTGGGGTTTTTTTCTTTCAAGGAACTCCTCTAATGGCTGTTTATGTCAGTTTAAAAAACAAGTGATACAGACCTACACCAGGGGGAATTACTAAGTTATGACTATTTCATGAGGTTTTGTGACCTTCACTCTAGCATGTGCTATTTTTATTCATAGCTCTTAGAGGAAAACAAAGCACTTTGCCCTCAGGGCTAGAAGAGGCCTCTGCCACTTGGTTCTGGTTAGACTTTCCACTAAAATGTTTTTTTGCCTGACTCTAGCTTCCTTCCTCCCACTTCGTAAATGGAAAGTCGTGAAAAGGTTCCTGTTTTGATGTCAGCACCAGACCCACACTAAATCGTCAGTGGTTGATGGCAATGAATCATAGAGGGGGTGTCTAAGATAGCATTTTTGTTCAAACATCTCTCCCACAGTGATTAGCACACTGCCTTGTACTTGAATATCTGCCTTCATGAAAATAGAAATCTGATCAATCCATTCCTTCAGTGGCTCCAAATAGCTTTCAAGACCTAGTTAAATGAGCTCCACATTCAAAGGTATTCATAGCATGGCCCTGCCCAATCCATCAGCCTTATATATTGATATATTCCTATTCATAAGTTACTGTATGCTAAGCACACATCTTATGCCATCATTGTCTTTTATACTTTATATACATGATCTCATTGATTCCTTACTTTTTGAGATATTGTATGCAAACGGGGAAAACAAGACTCAGAATTTAAAAAAATTCTTTACACGACTAGGATTTGGACTTGAGTGTTTTTGATTCTAAAGTCATAATTATATGTTGCATTTCTCTTGTCTCGCCTCATAACCACATACTCTGCAGTCAGACTGAGCTACTCTCAGTTCTTTTTATGTCTAATAACTTTCGCGTACATTTCTGCTTCTTCCAGAATGCCTTTCTTCCCTGCTCTAACTAGTCGAATCCTTCTTGTTTAAAGCTCAGCTTAGTCATCACTGCTGTGGTTGACCCTCCCCGATCTATTCAACTGTGTTCAGGGCCCCTGCTCTGAGGACAGAGTAGTTTTTCTTAGCATTTACATGAGGGAGTACGGCAGAGGATTTGGGAGTTAACTGCTGATGTTACTCTGGAAGAACCATTGCTCTGGTTCTTCAGAAAAGAACGTGTGGAAATCCACTTGTAGCTTGCACCCCAGCAAGGAAATGTGTTCAAAATAAGGGAGCAAAATAAGTCCATCTCCTTTGACCCCGAGATATAATTACCAGGAGAGGGAGAGTACTGATTGAGCAGTAACTGAAGTTTCAAGAAGGAGCTCCCAAGGTGGAGTTGCAGGGCTAAGAGAATAGAAAAAGATATTACTCGGGTGAACAAATCAAATGGGCAGCTGTGTTTAAAGGCTAGACCTGAAATGAACTCTGAGCCTTTGCAAATACAGGAACCAAAAGGGCCTTGAAAGTGAGGGAAAACAACTCCTACCCAAACTACAGGGAGGACTTGTGTGCTCAGAATGGGCAAATCAGGAGGAAGCAACACTCCTTTCTTAAAATTCTTTCCATAAGGTAGCTAATGGCTATTTTGAGCATGCTACCTGGGAACAGAAACTTTGAGGGATTATATCTCCAGCATGCCTTTTCATTTCTTTCTCAAATATTGGGAGCTAGATTTTCACTTAGATTTGTACCATGAGCATTGCCTTTCTTATTTCGCAATGGCTTCTTCCTCTTTTTTTTTTTTTTTCTTAAATGTGCATCTTGTACAGTTTTCTAGTTGCTGAGACTCTGGAAATTTCCTGGCAAATTATGGTTCCATTTTCTTGAGAGCAAGGAATTCTTTAAAGATATGGCCTTATTAGTTTCCCATTTCAAGTAATTTATTTTTATCACTCATCTTGAAAAAGTATTATGAGAAAAGGAAGGGAATTAGTATTTACTGAGGATATGCTAAGTGCCAGACAACTCTTTCACATGCATTATCATAACCCCGCTCCCCCAGGGTTTCCCAAATTTAAATGAAGAATAGACCTCTTTTTAAAAAGGAAAACATTTCCACAGACCTCTTGTAATGATTAAAGTTACTTTGTGTTTCTTAAGTGAACAAACATAAAACTAAATACAGTTCATGTATATGGCATTTATGTAACTACAGGACTAAAAGCAAATATACAAATTAAATAGAAACAAAACTTCAAATGACATAAATAGTAGATAATGTAATTTTGTTAAAATAAAATTGAGGCTTGCAATATAAATACAATATTGATTCTCATAGTGCAGTTTTTTTTCACTTCGGCATTTCTGTCTGCTGTGTGATGATTCCATTTCACATTACCACTTAACTCTTTGAACTACTGTGAAAATCTGAGATTTTTACAGCACATCGTGATATGATTTAACCTTTGCTTGACCCAAATGATTATTTCATTATGAAATCCACCTCTGTTCTTGTTTCATTACAATAAAAAATCAATCATGACAATAAAAATAGAACTATGTCCACTCCTCGAGGGTGGGCCTGCCTTTTTCACTGGTGTATTCTTGGTGTCTAGAACAGTGCCTGTCACATAGTAGGTGCTCAATAAATGTTTATTGGATGGAAGAGTTAATGAACAAAAAACACTTGAGGCCAATACATTATTACCTGTAAGGGCAGTTTCTGAGATCTTGTGATAATAGATTGTTCGATGGTCGTCCAGATGGTTCACAGTGTGCTTATATTGCTGAGATAATATTTTGAGGCATTATTTGTTGATTTCTCTCTGTGCTTTCCCTCTCCAGCCCTTCCCTTTCTTCCTGTCCTGACTATTCCAGCAGGTACTTGGATTCTATGCCAAGGACCTCATGGGAGGGGTCTGGCGGGTCGGAGAAGCAGACTGTCTGTAAGCTTTCTTGGTTTGTGTTCCCTAAGCCTCCAGGTGACAGAGCCCCTTTTGGGTCTACTTTTCCTCAGTGTGCTGCTTATCCTCCATCCGTACCCTCAGATCCACTCTCCACTCTTCTCCAGCCTGATCTGTGCCCTTGGAGGCTGCTCGTTATGAATTGTATCACTGATCCCTCTCGTCTTTTGGCTTCTGCTTGGATTTGGCCAGTGGGAGGCACTGACATGATACTGAGGGACGCATCTCAGTGGCTACTTGTTTGGACATAAGTCCTTGCTCCCGCACAGGCCCCCATGATTTGGTGTTTGGGGCTCTGTGAAAAGTCACAGAGTTGAGACAAAGCCCTGGAGATGTGGGGTGAGGGGAGCAAGGAGACCTGAAGTTAAGTTGTTTGTCCTCCTGGTGGAATGGTAGACTCAGAGTTAGAAATTAAGTTTAATTATAGAGAATTAAGTAATATATTTTTCCCTGCTTAAATTTGCAGATTGAGATTCATACCCCCCATGGTATTTTTTTTAAAGGTTATCATTACAGTGGGAACTCCAAACTTAAAAAATTGTCCCATCGAACTCAATGGACCCCATCCAGGAATCCAGTTTGAAATACACTACACTATGTCATACTGACCTTTGGGTTACAAAATTCTAAAAGCTGGTTTCCGTGTGCATGAACAAAAATTGTGATTAAAAGCTACACTCTGGGGGCTTCCCTGGTGGCACAGTGGTTGAGAGTCTGCCTGCCGATGCAGGGGACATGGGTTCGTGCCCCGGTCCAGGAAGATCCCACATGCCGCGGAGCGGCTGGACCCGTGAGCCATGGCCGCTGAGCCTGCGCGTCCGGAGCCTGTGCTCCGCAACGGGAGAGGCCACAACAGTGAGAGGCCCGCGTACTGCAAAAAAAAGAATGAGAAATCTGGATTCAGATTCCTGCCTTGCCACCCACCAGCTATGTGACTTTCAGTAAGTCTGTGCCTGTTTCCTCATCTGTAAAAGTACACAAAACTTTGAGGATTAAATAAGATAACATGTAAATAACTTAGAATGGTGCACATAATAAGTTCTCAATAAGTTTATGATAATTATTACTCTGATCTCAGTAGTCACTCAAACACCACTTCATTTAACTGTTTACTTGCCACTCACCCTGCAGTGCACAGCAGAAGGCACTCATGAAAAAATGAATAAAGGGTTTATCTGCTTCCAAGCAGATGGTTAGCCATTCACCAAAAAGAATCCATTTCTTCTTTTTCTTTGGGCAGGCAGCTATACTACATTCCTTGCACCCTTGCAAGTAGGCATACAATGCAATGAAGTTCTAACCAATGGTTTGTGAGAAGCTTTACGCGTCACTTTTGAGCTAGAGTTTCTAAAAGGCAGGTTTTTTAAGTGCCCTCCTCAGTGTCTTGATGTAGAAGATGACAAGGCCATAGGAGATGACACAGCCACAAAATGGATGGAGCCTGGTTCCTGAATTGCCATGTGGAGGAGAGCTGCCAAACAATATCTCCTTCACACTGAGTTCTGGGAAAAAAAGAAACTCCTGTAGTCTTTGAGCCATTATACATTTTTTGAGGGGCTGTTTATTATAGCAGCTAGTGTTATCCAAATTAATATACTCTTCTCATAACTCTAACCATGATGGAGTACATGGAAAGGGTGGATATTTGCAGTCAAATACGTTGTCTATTTGGATTCAGATTTTCAGGAGGGAGAGGGTGGGGCAGAAACTAGAAAAATGGGATCCTTTTATATCTTGTTTTTTCATAAAGCCAGACCCCTCCCAGATCCTTCTGGTCTTCCCCATGGTGTTTCACCCTGGGCAGTGTTTCCTCCCACCTCTCTATCATTTTCTTCTTTATGAGAGCTTCCAGGCAGCAGTCTCCTCAGCTCAACCATGAATGGCATCTGCTAGCAGTGCTGGCCCCTTTTTATATCTGGGTCATGCTGTGTGTGTGTCTGCATTAGTGGGATAAAGAGCTCTTCCTGACCCTTTGGTTCCTTTCCCAAACGATCCACTGGCAATTTGTAAAGTGAAAGGTTGGTCTTCCAACAGCCCATAAATAATGGGCTAATCAAAGGAATATCATCATACACAAGGCACTTAACTGGTTTCATTGAAAACAAGGTTTATTGTTATTTTGGGAAAATATTTTAAAATTCCAGATTAACTGTGTATCTACTTCTTGAAACAAAATACCTTACTTTCAATGAGCACTTTCTAGAATGAAAGGCCCACCCCTTCACTAAATGGCAAAACCAGGTAGTAGTTTCCATAGTATTTGATCACCAACCTCCAATCTAAATTATGAATTTGACAGAGACACTTCTTAGGATACAAAAAAACACCCATTGGGCAAATCTGTGTATGCCCCTAGAACGGCCTATGCAGAGTGGGCTCAAGTGGGCTCATCCTGAGGGTGCTACTCCGATTCTGGGCAGCCCAGGAAGGCCTGGCTTGGGTCAATTTCAGCGTGGCTCTGCTCCAGGCTCTGTCTGGAGGCCTCCCTAATGGGAGATGTGGGTGCTGTCCAGTTCTCTGCCTTCTTCAGGGCACTGCCAACCTGCAACCTTGGCTTGAAAGGTGTAATAACACAACTAAAAACAAATTGTAGGCACATTTTTACCTGGAGTTGCCCACAGCCCTGGGTTGACCATTCTTATACAATAAGCAAGCCTGAATCGTAGAGAAAAATAAGCACTTCAGAAACATTTGGAAGTTACTCTCTTTCTCTCTTTCCTTTAAACTCCTCAAACCTGAAACGAAACGAAGGCAATACTTCTTAAGTTGCCATAGGTAGATTCAAGCTACATTGATAATTTTTGCTATCAGGACTTCATTTTACATTTTAAAACAATATTCCAACTCTGAAAAAAATTACTCTTTTGGCAGGTTTTCAGGAAATAAATGCTTAACCATGTTAGATTTTAGAAAAAAGGAAAGAAAATTAGTCACTCAATACTTTGAAGCATCCAGTAACTTCTAAGTCCCTGGAAAAATCAACACAAGGCAGACCTCTTGCAGATTTCTTAACTTTTCTATTCTCCTAGAAATACCAATCTCTCAGCTGGGTGGAACACAATTTGTGAGCCAGGATTGGCCCAAACCAAATTGCGGTTTTTCATTTTTCTACAGCAATGGCATTCAAACTGGTAATAACAGCCACAGTGTAAAGTGTACCCTCCAAAACTGGGCAGAGTGGGAGCTGGCACACGGATGTTTTTCTGACCTGCTCTGTAGAGGGTGTCATGTTCTGGCCAGTCGCTAGAGTAGTAGTGACCACCCACTGGGCAAAGAACTTATAGGAGAAACTGTGTATTCTCCATCCTAGCACTGCTCTCTGGTTTGGCAGAGTGGGGTGCCAAGGAGAAGCACAGACTTAAGCACCAAAGAGCCTCACTCATATCACATCCCTGCCCTGAACCTACCACAGTGGGAAACTTAACCAGCCACCTGCTATCCATTTACCAGCACAGTGGAAAGAAAGATCATGGGATCTTGGTGCTGGCTAGAGATGGACTGCTGCCATGTTGTACCCCCTCTCAGGGTGGCCTTATAAAGGCTCACTTTATAAAGAAGGAGAAGTACCCTGAGATACAGATTGATAGGAATTCTTGGACAAGAGTGAATGGCTTGACTGCTTGGTCGGGGCCCAGAAGGAACAAAATTGGAAGGTCCATGGTGAGGAAATCTGGGGAAGAGGCATGAGGATGTATCTATGGTTGTGGGCACAGAGTATGTGTATCTTTGTATCCTACATTAATGCCCACCAGAGAACCCCCACTGCAGAGGGAGCTCTCAACCACAAGGTAGACAAGATGTCTCATCTTGTGGATGTGGACAGCTAGTGATGAGCCTTGGGGAGACCAGACCACCCACTTGGTAGCAGAATGATGTCAATTTCAATTTGTCCTTTCTGGAATTGATATACCCACCCTACCCACATGTCTCTATTAGTATCACCACCCAAGGGCTCACAGAATTCCTGATCTATTAAAAATGGCATCCTGCACAGCATTGTGGCAAAGGGCACATGAACACGAGATCTACTGGTCTCCCCAGAGATCTGATCAACCAGAAGTAGCTAGTCTAATGGGAGAGTGCAAAGACTGTTGAAGGCTCAGCTAGGGTTCTAGCCTTGGAGCAATAACCTGCAGAGTTAGGGCGCTGTCCTCCAGGGTGCAGTATATCCACTAAGTCAGTGGCTATAGTGCTATGCTCCCAATAACTAGAATTCACAGGTACAGGAACCAAGGGATAGAAATGGGTGTGGATCCTCTCAGGATCACTGCTTATCAAGCTTGCAACTTTAGACTCTGCCATTTTAAAGGTTCTGGTTTCCACAAGGGGAACACCAGGCAGCAGTTGAACTTGACACTGTGACTATGTCAGGTCATTTTAGGCTCCTCATGTCAGTGGAAGAACTGGCAAAGAAAAGAATTATCCCCTTGGTGGGCAAAATTGACCCTAATTACCATGAGGCATAGGATTGCTCCTACATAATGAAAGCATGGAGGAGTTGACTGGAGCCCAGAGGACTCACTTGGGTGTCTCTCGGTGCTTCCATGCCAGCAATAACAGTAAGTGGGCAACTTCAACAGCTATGGCTTGATGAGGCCAAGACAGCTGAGGACTCAGGGCTGAGGTTCTGGGTCAGCCCATCAGGCAGGAAGCCTCAGCTGTCTGGAGTACTGGCCAAAGGTGAGTGAAATCTAGAATGGCTGGTGGAGGAGGTAAATGAAGGCTTTATCTTGGGATCTGCTTTCCAGGGAACTCAAGAAAGATCCCTAGCATCTGGCACAGGATCTAGAACATAGTAGAGAGGTCATAAGAGGTTGACTATATGAATCTTTGATGAATGTATGAATGAATAACTGTGCCTTGTGCTCTGTGGTAAGGATGCTCAAGTTAATTCACATTTGAGAAGTGCTTAGGGATCTCAGGGAAGGTCTGTATGTTAACACGTGACACCCCCAGCCCCTGTTCAGCAGGGTTCACTCACTGTTCCTCCCGCCGAACCAGGGTCTCATGTTGAAGGCTCACACACAGCTTTGGAAGTGCACCAAAGCCCCTCTGTGCTTGCCTCCCCAAGCCACTGTGTCGCCAGCAGGAACTCATTATTCCTCAGAGTCAGAGCGACAGAGAGAAACACGATCCTTAAGGCTTGACCATTTTCTTTCCCCCAAATAAAAAAGCCAAGTCACACATGGCTATAATTTGGATGCTGTGTCACTTTCACACTTTATTGCTCCACACATAAGCCAGTTGAATGTTTTTGAAAGTGACTGAATGAATTTAGTTTTAAAATTATCCCATGTACCTTACCCCGATAAATTACCAAAATAAGTGGCAAGTGTAATATAATTACAGCGTTGACAGTGGTCTAAGGCTCAGCTCTATGAAAAATTGCTTCCCCTCCACCCCTTCATCTCTCTCTCCTGGGATTGGTTGGTGGGAGATGAATTCTCCAACAAATGAGCTATCTTCTTGAGATGTAATCGTAGGCCTGGAAGGACTTGGAGGTGTTTTTGCCTAGTGCCCAATGCCAAAAGCAGAGGCTCTGCAGATAGGGTCAGAAATCTATCAGTCTTTCACTCTATTCCCATCTTTTTTGCTTTCTCTTAGTTCTGACATTTTACAGCCTGGCTCACTGATTCTCAGCTCTTACATTTCTAGTCCATTCTCGTATGCTAGAATTTTGGTGGCATTTGTGAAGAGATTGAAATACTCAGAACAACAGTAAACAAGTAAGCAATAAATTACCATGCAGCCACTGTTCGGGTTTAACACTTTCTCAAGGTGTTATGAAAGCATCCACAGTCATTGCCTCATTCACCTGGCAGCTTTTCAGGCCGTGTTGTTTCAGAAGACCTTTTTACTGCCCTGGCCTTTTACTCACATGGTTAAATTAGCATAACATTTGCCTTTGGTACTAGCCTGATAAAAATTTATGCTTTACCGCCTTACAGTAAGTTCCACATAGCTCTATATTGCTTTTCACAGCCTTGTCACCTCTGTGTTTCATTTTTTGAACAACTCTGTAACAGTAAGTATTGTAGTTGTGCCCAAAATGAAATTTATATGTTGATCAATATTTGGCCACATGTTAGCAATGGATTTGTGAGATGCCACTGTACTATATGTGACCTACCAATTAAGAATCCTGGGTCTAGCTAGTAGTGAAGAAAACAGTATAAGCGTTATGAGTTATGAGATTAAAGCCTTGAATGTTAAGACCTGAAACCATAAAACCCCTGGAAGAAAACAGAGGCGGTAGGCTCTTTGACATAGGCCTTGGCAATGATTTTTGGTAATCTGACACCAAAAGCAACAAGCAAAAATAAACAAGTCGAACTATATAAAACTAAAAACTTCTGCCCAGCAGAAATGAAAAGGCAACAAAATGAAAAGGCAACCTACTGAATGGGAGAAAATGATTGCAAATCATAGATCTGATAAAGGGCTAATATCCCAAATATACAAAGAACTCATATAACTCAATAGCCAAAAAAAATCTGATTAAAAAATAGGCAGAGGATCTGAATAAACATTTTTCCAAAGAAAACATGAATGGCCAGCAAGTACATGAAAAGATGTTCAACATCACTAATTGCCAGGAAAATGCACATCAAAACCACAATGAGATATCACTTCACAGCTGTCAGAATGACTTATCAAAAAGATAAGAAATAACAAATGTTGATGAGAATGTGAAGAAAAGGGAACCCTTGTGCATTGTCTGTGTGAATGTTAATGGGTGCAACCACTATGGAGAACAATATGGAGGTGGCTTAATTTAAAAATAGAACTATCATATGATCTAGCAATTCCATTTCTGGATATTTTTCTGAGGAAAACAAAACCCTAATTTGAAAAGCTGTATGCAATAAACCCGTGTTTATTGCAGCATTATTCACAATAGCCAAGATATGGAAACAGCCTAAGTGTTCATTGATGGATGAATGGATAAAGAAATTTTGGTATATATACACAGTGGAATATTATTCAGCCTTAAAAAAGAATGAAATCTTGCCATTTGTGACAACATGGATGGACTTTGAGGGCATTAATGCTAAGTGAAATAAGTCAGACAGCGAAAGACAAATACTATATGATCTCTCTTTTATGTGGAATCTTGAAGAAAAACAACAAAACCCAAAAAACTGAGCTCATAGATACAGAGAACATGTTGGTGATTGCAAGGGATAGGGGGTGGGGGTGGGAGAAAGGGGTGAACTTTTTTTAATAGATTGAATAAATTGTACTCAAAAAGTCAAAAAGAATATTATATTTTCTAAGCTAACATAACCACTAACATAATGTCAAAATAATGTCTAAATAGCAAAACAAAAAGTAGAGAAGGGGGCAAAACAATATTTGATCCAAAAGAAGACAGGAAAGGGGAGAAAGGGAACATGAGAAAGTGAGACACAAAACCCGTGATGCTTGATTTAAATCCAAATACACGACAATCACATTACTTGTTAGTGGACTAAATATTTCAGTTAAATAACAAAGATTAACCACTATACACCTTTTAGAATAGCCAAAGTCCAGAACACTGAAAACACCAAATGCTGACAAGGATGTGGAGCAACAGGATCATACATTGCTGGTGAGAATGCAAAATGGTACAGCTACTTTGGAAAACAGTCTCTTACAAAGCTAAACATACTCTTACCATATGATACAGCAATCATGCTCCTTGGTATTTACCCAAAGGAACTGAAAACTTATGTCCACTCAAAACCCTACACACAGATGTTTATAGCAGCTTTGTTCATAATTGCTAAAACTTGGAAGCAACCAAGATGTCCTTTAGTAGGTGAATGGGTAAACTGTGGTATGTCCAGGCAATGGAATATTATTCAGCACTAAAAAGAAATGAGCTATTAAGCCATGAAAAGACATAGAAGAAGCTTAAATGCATATTACTCTTTATTAGTAATATGATAAATAGTAATTGAAAGAAGCCAATAAGAAAAGGTTACATACTGTATGATCCCAACTATATGACATTCTGGAAAAGACAAAACTATGGGGACACTAAAAATGAATGAAACTTCGGCAACTTAATGGCTCAAACGCTGTAAAGCTGGATGTTAATGAAGATAATTGATAAGCTGCCAGTGATTTTTGACCAGTAGAGGAGCAGATGATTTCTGTCTGGCTGAAGAGATAACTCCAAAGGTTATGGCCCTATTGTCCTGTTAGTGTAGCTTTGTATCTAATTTAGCAACTAAAATAAAATTTATTTTTATTTTTTCACTTTGTAATTCTTTTTTTAATTTTTATTTTATATTGGAGTATAGTTGATTTACAATGTTGTGTTAGTTTCAGGTGCACAGCAAAGTGATTCAGTTATACATATACATATATCTATTCTTTTTCAGATTCTTTTCCTATGTAAGTTATTACAGAGTATTGAGTAGAGTTCCCTGGGCTATACAGTAGGTCCTTATTGATCATCTGTTTTATATATAGTAGTGTGTGTATGTTAATCCCAACCTCCTAATTTATCCCTCCCCCCACCTTTCACCTTTGGTAACCATAAATTTGTTTTCTAAGTCTGTGAGTCTGTTTCTGTTTTGTAAATAAGTTTATTTGTATCATTTTTTAGATTCCACATATAAGTGATATCACATGATATTTGTCTTTCTGTCTGACTCGCTTCACTTAGTATAATAACCTCTGTGTCCATCCATGTTGCTGCAAATGACATTATTTCATTCTTTTTTATGGCTGAGTAATGTTCCATTGTATATATATACCACATCTTCTTTATTTATTCCTCTGTCGATGGACATTTAGGTTGCTTCCATGTCTTACCTGTTGTAAATAGTGCTGCAGTGAACATTGAGGTGCATGTATCTTTTAGAATTATGGTTTTCTCTGGATATATGCCCAGGAGTTGTTATTGCCCTGTTAGTATAGCTTTGTATCTAATTTAGCAACTTTTAAAAAAAAATACACTTTATTTTTTATTTATTTATTTTATTGGGTTGGCCAAAAAGTTCCCTTGGTTTTTATTTATTTATTTTTTACATCTTTATTGTAGTATAATTGCTTTACAATGGTGTGTTAGTTTCTGCTTTATAACAAAGTGAATCAGTTATACATATACATATGTTCCCATATCTCTTCCCTCTTGCATCTCCCTCCCTCCCACCCTCCCTATCCCACCCCTCTAGGTGGTCACAAAGCACCAAGCTATCTCCCTATGCTATGCGGCTGCTTCCCACTAGCTATCTGTTTTACGTTTGGTAGTGTATATATGTCCATGCCACTCTCTCACTTTGTCACAGCTTACCCTTCCCCCTCCCCATATCCTCAAGTCCATTCTCTAGTAGGTCTGTGTCTTTATTCCCGTCTTACCCCTAGGTTCTTCATGACATTTTTTTCCCTTAGATTCCATATATATGTGTTAGCATACGGTATTTGTCTTTCTCTTTCTGACTTACTACAAAAAAATTGAGTAGATAGTACAGAGGATTCCCTTATACCCTGCACCCAGTTTCCTTTATCTTAACATCTTACATTAGTATGGTACATGTGTTATAATCAGTGAACCAATATTGGTTCATTATTATTAACCAAAGTCGATACTTTACTCAGATGCCCTTAATTTTGACCTAATGTCCTTTTTCTGTCTCAGGATCCCATTCAAGATACGACATAACATGGAATTGTCAGGTCTCCATAGGCTCTCCTTGGCTTTGACTGTTTTTTGTTCCTTGTTTGTTTTTGATGGCCTTGACAGTTTTTAGGAGTACCAGTCAGATATTTTGTAGGATATCCTTCCATAGGAATGTGTCCGTTGTTTTCTGCATGAATAGACTGACTTTATGGGCTTTTGGGAGACAGACCAAAGGATAAAGTGCCATTTTCATTACATCATATCAAGAGTACAGGCCATCCACATGAATTATGACTGTTAATGTTGGCTTTGGTCACCTGGCTAAGGTAGCACTTGTCAGGTTTTTCCATTCTCTCCCCTCCCTCCTAGCAACCACTGATCTTTTTACTGTCTCTATAATTTTGCCTTTTCCAGTTGCTATCATTATTGGTGACCTCTTACAAGAGAGGTTGTCGAAAGTGCTACCCTGCTTTTAAAGCTCCTTAAGATGATTCTGTGTGCCCTTCAGACTCTTATCAGGTCACATTAAGGATATTGGTATTGTAGACACAGTGGTGGGAGAGTGGGATGGAAACAGTGCTGAGTTTGAGGACCCCTCTGCTACTCAGTGCCCAGTCCATTAACACCTTCAGCCTCAGCTTCCTCATTTTGTAAAGTAGGAAATGTCATAGCAGCGCAATGATACTATAAGTGATAAAGTATCCTAATCCACTGAGATGTTTGTCTGAAATAAAATTATATGTGTGAAACACTTCCTAAGCACTACAGAAAGATAAATTATTACCATCTAGTATAGGGGTTGGCAAAATTCTTCTGTAAAGGAACAGATAGGACATGTCAGCGTTGTAGGCTATCTGGTCTCTAACGCAACTGTTCAACTCTGCCGTTGCAGTTCAAGAGCAGCCATGGACAGCGCTTAAACAATGAGCACAGCTGTGTTCCAATAAAACTTTATTTATAAAAACACACAGGGGGCTGTATTTGGCCCACAGACTATCGCACGCTGACTCCTTGTCTAGAATACGCGTGGAAAGACACAAACCACTCTGCCCCCTTCCTCCTGAAATCTCTTCGAAATATAGTGCTGGCGAGGACATTCAGTAATTTATTGGGAGTCTTGACGCACAGACTACAAAGACCCTAGGGGGATTGAGTCCATACACATATGATATAAATGAATAAATGATGGAATAAATTAATAAGGGGGAGAAGAGACAGATCTCAAGGCTTGATCCTGAGGCCAGATGCACAACTGTGGTACTGCTGATTTTGAGGAGCTCCAGGGAGTGGTGTATCCTTGAACATTTTATCCTGGGTGTCCTATAGGAGGAGGTTCTGAAGACTAGAACGTCAGCAAGGATATACAGTGCTCGGCCATCGCATAAGATGCCTGGGGAGAGAATGGTGCCAATTTGCAGAAAATGGGAAAAAGAGGGTGTTCGGGTGAGTGGTAAAGGGGTTTGAGTAAGGACGTCAGGGTGCCCCCAATTTCCTGTATTCCCCAAAATTCCCACAAAAGAGAAGAGCTGAAAGGGCTCCTGCTCTGAAGACAGGCTAACAATTGCCATCCATAGAGGAACTCTCTTTTTAATTTTGCAAAGTTTTCGAAATAGGTAGTGTCAGTTTGCAAGCCCCCCGAGCTGGGTGCTAAGCATGCAGTCTTCGTTATCTCACCCTGGGAGGGCTGGCTTCTGCCTTGTCTCGGAGGACAGATTTTATCTTTTTTTTTTTTTTCTGGAACTGCCTCCTGAATGCCTTGTGACAGCCAAGTTCCCAAGGCCAAGGGCCTCACTCTCCTTCATTCCACCTGTGCAGTTGCAACTGGGAGGAGATGTGTGGGAACTGGCTGAACTTTCTGATCAATTTTTCCCTAAATCTAAAACTGCTCTAAGAAAGTAACGTCTATAAAGATAAGGAAAAAATGGTCCACTTATAAATGTCATCCCCGCTTATAAATGTCATCCCCCCTTATAAATGTCATCCCCCCTTATAAATGTCATCCCCCCTTTTACCTCCTATCCACAGATTCCTCCCCACAATTACTAAGAGTCCACCTTTGGAGACACATTTCTTTGGGTGAAGTATCACCTTCCCAGCCTTTCTACCGAGGTTTGTCTCCCTCCCTATCCCTTCCTCTGTTTCTTGTATTAGTGGCATTGGGTTTTTATTATTGAGATTTGGTTATTCTGGTGCAGACCCTGTAGGGTGAGACTGGATCTTTTCTGAAAGTTGAGATCTGTGTCGTGTGAATAACTAGAGACAGGTGTCTCCAGGGTGGACCCATGGATCTGTAGGCAGGAGAGGGGCACTTCGGGGGTCTAGATGCCTAAAAGGTGCTTCTGGACAGGGGGTTTTCAAGGTGATGTCAGGCGGCACCCTGGAGTGAGGAAAGGAGCAGTCCAGGTGAGACCTCTCCTCCCTGGAATCCTCTGTGGCTGGCAAGCTCTGCTTGTCTAGCAACTGGATGCTCTCTGTGACTGTTTATCTTTTATTGTGCTCTAGCCCTGACTGTAAGCCTTCTCCAGAGCTTCTAACCTAGAGAATGAAAGGGAGGGGTTTGGTCAATGCTTGGATGCGAGCGTTGACAGAGCAGTGTCCCCCTCCTGCTGTGATGACAGCAGGGATCCATGAGGCCCCAGGAGAACGTGAAGCTTAGGGACACATCAGGCTGTGTGGTCCAGGATGTTATCCTTCAAGTGCTAATCTTGGGGACTGGTTTATTTTCTTATGAGAAGTGGTATTTTCTTATATAATCTCTAATACTAAGTAGGAGATTATTTCTCAAAAATAGCAACAGGGCTAGACAGGGAAGGATGAGAATCCAGAGTTCATGCGAATGTTCAGACAGATCAGCCCTGCCTACTTTTCAGTGGTGCCCAGTGCCTTCCTGCGGGGGTTTCCGGTTGCTGGGAGCAGCCTGTCTCTGGCAGGTCTGCTCCTGGATAGGGCACCCCACCCTGTCTCTGGCAGGTCTGCTCCTGGATAGGGCACCCCACCCTGTATTTGGGTAACATGCTGGGTTCCTGGCCTCCCCTGCTCTGGCCTCAGGAGGTGCCCGTTGTGGTAGGGTGCGTGTCAGCGAGCTGAATTAGGGAGGAAAACAGTCCCCACGGGAGGTGGGAAGCAGCAACCCCAAATGCCAGGGCCAGCTGACCAAGCTGCCAGTTCTTACTGCAGACTGTGGAAGAATGCAGTGCATATGATCCTGTTGCCTGCGATGGAAGACGAAAACAGGAAAAGGTAATGCTGGGGCTCTATGATTTCAAAACACTGTGGTCACAGAGTTGAAAAGTGAGCACCAATGATCTTGAGCAGATGAGTTTTTCATGCCTTCAGAAGAGTATGTGCAGTGCCGCTGGCTGCTCCTAAGCTGTCATCATCTTAAACTCAGGTTTCACCTGCCTGGGGGGGCAGGCGGAGGACTTCAGGACTTCAGTGGACTTTAAGGCAGTGCTTTTTCCGCCGAAAGAACTCTTTCAAATGGACTCTGGGGTAAAAAAAAAAAAAAAAAAATGGTAACAGCTTTCTCCTGGCTGACCCTCTTTCTTTTTCTCTTCCATTCTATGCATCTATGTGTCTATGTTTCTGTCTCCTATCTTTCTTCCTCCCTCCCTCCTTCCTTCCATCTATCTATCCATCATTTAATTTTGGGGGGCTTTTTTTTTCTTTCTGAGAAATGCCAGGCTCTGTGTGAAGGTCATTATTCCTTGTGCCTGTTGATTTAGGCCTCTTGGTATACTTCACCCAGTGAAGTTGTAGGTTATAGGGTTGAAATAGGTGAAGTTCTGGTATAAACTGATTATTTCTTGGCAGAGTGTCAATTAAGTGGCATCTTATAGGACTTGAAATCCAGACTATTTTATGAAGTGGACTCCAAACTATACCTTTGGAGTAAAAAGAGCTTATTTTCACACAGTATTGTCCAAATGGAGGCAAGGCAAATAGTTGTTTAGAAATAAGTTGTTATTACCATCAATAACAAGGTAGTGTGTGTCTACAATGTCCATGATCATTGTATATGCTGATTAAGCACGAGAAAAATCATTATTCATTTACTATCTATGAACATCATGGCAGAAGGTTGGAGCTAGGAAATCTTTTGGCAGAGGCAGGATTATAGATTTTTAAGAGCATGTTAGCAAGTCCACTGGGACTCTTTCTTGCTTTTTGTCTGTTTGAGCAGGATTTCCCACAGCATCAGGCTTCCGTGCTGTTCCTCTTGTGCCCCTTTCCTCTGAGGTCTCAGTAAGCGGGACCTGGAGCTGCCTCATGCAGCTGAGTTCAGCCAGCATCTCCCATATCCTGTCTGACCTTCAGCTTTCCTTTAGTTGGCCTTTTAGAGTTTGGTTGAAGTTCCAGGAGAGATGCTTCCAGTGGGATTTGTGTGGAGCAGAAAGTCATATGTAGCCATCCGGATAGTGATCTGGAGCTACATTTGCTGTGCAGATACCCTCCTTCCATCCACTGTGGCCCCTTCACAGGATCCCTGGTCTCCCCAGAGCACAGTTTACAGACTGCTGTATGAAACAAAGTATTGGTGATGTGGTACAGGTGGTGGGTCTTGGGGGAATTAAGGAAAGAGCGAGCTCACTGGGGGCTTCAGACTTTTGAGGAAGTGCCTTGAAAGAGAGGGTGTCCTCGAAAGGGGAGTCATGTTTGGACCCATGAAGAGGAGGGGGGCACACACTAAGTGGCAGGTAGAGGCCAGGGATTTTATGAGCAAAGGCCCAGGAAGTGGACGTGGGGTACAGGTAGGAGGGGTGTCAGTCAGGGTCCAATAAGAAAAAGATGGCACCCTCAGACTGGAACCACCTGGAAGCCAAGAGCCAATGGAGCCCATAAAGATCTACCTTCCAAAACCCAGAGAATGGTGGAGAAGGGATCTGGAGGGACAAATAGAAAATAACCACATAGAGAGCTGCTGGGTTAGAGCTGAAGGACTTGTATCAGTTAGCTCTTATTCCAGTAATGCTGTATAATAAACAGCCCCCAAATCTCAATGGAATATATATCGCATTAGGTGTTTATTCTCACAGGTCTGTGGGGTGGCCCAGTGGCTCTGCTGCAGGCTCTGAAAGTTGGGCTGGCTCTGCTTCTTGCTGCAGGTCTGTCTTGGCTGGGGCAGCTTTGCGCCATGTGTGTTCATTCTAGAGCCCCGGCCACAGGGGCAGCAGCTACCTAGAGGAAGCCCTCCTCAAGGCAATGGCAGATGTACAAGAGGGCAAGCACAGTCACCCTAGAATTTCTCAAGCCTTTGGTCACATCACATCCACCAATATTGGCCGAAGCAAGTCACCTGGCTGAGCCCAAGTCAAAGGGGCAGGAAGGTACCCTCCTCCCAGAGAGGGGAATTACAAATGGGTGGATGCAGGGAGGTATGGAGAATTGGAGCCAGTAATTCAATCCACCAGAGTCTCCACAGGAAGGCAAGTTAGAAAATACAGTTGACCCTTCAACAAAGGGTCAGGTTAGGGGCACTGACCCTTTACACATAACTTGTGGTCCTCCCTCCATATATGCCATTTGGTTCCTCCATATCTGTGGTCTGCATCTGCGGATTCAACCAACTGTGGATCGTATAGTACTGTAGTATGTATTTATTGAAAAAATCCACGTATAAGTGGACCCATGCAGTTCAAACCTGCGTTGTTCAAGGGTCACCTGTATGTTGTACAGGAGGGGAATTGGTGTGGGTGGGTTTGGAAGGTGCAACTACTATTTATACTGCTTCCCACCCATAGCCATACTCCTTTCCTTTTATCATAATAGAATTTTTAGCTTGGCATGTGACTGTATTTCACAGCTAAAGCCGATATTTCCGAGACTCCTCAAATGAGGCTATTTGACTAAGTTCTGGCTAAAGAGATGTGAGTGGAAATGATGTCTGCAATTTCTGCCTTAAAGGGATGCAATTCTCTCTCCACCTCTCCCTCGAGCGTGCTTCCTGGAATGTGGGTGCGGTGCTGAGCCCTCTTGGACCCTGCGAGTGCGGGCAATGGCTTCAGGATGGCAGAAGAGGAATATAGTAGGAGGGTGGCTCCCTGGGCTGCTTATGTTCATATAGTTAGATAGAGGAGATTTAGGCTGGCATTGTTTTGGGTCTTCACTTCAGCAGCCAAATCTGTAATTAATACAAACTGATAGGAACCTCTACTCTTATACCTAATTGAAGGGATAACACAGAGAGAGATACCAATTAATTTTTTTCAGAACTTACTGGACTAAGAGAGAAGAGATGATCACAATTTAAATTTTTCTCCATGTCACTCCTGTCTAGTATTTTGAAAGGCATGATCAGTGAGCTAATTGTCAATGCAAATTCACCCTAATGATAACAGGACAAGCAATACCAGTTCTGAACCAGTTCTGGACCAATGCTGGCTCTGTCCATGAGCAGAGGGCCTGGTGGGAAAGAGAGGTGCGGGGAGAGAGCTATTTGTCGCTTGTTTGAATATGCCTCACAAGCAGGAAGTAGAGAGGAGGATTCAAACCTGGGTCTATTTGGCTCCCAAGCCTGTCTCCTTTCATTTGACACTAATTATATCAGAGAACCCTGTGAGACGTCCAGTTACTCTAGAATCTATGGTGGTTTCTCCAAACTGGACCTCTTTGGACATCCATGGCATGGGCGCCAAGTGGACTTTTGCCTCTTCGCTCATTGATAACAAAGAGATTGGTCTAGTACTTTTATGTAAAGAGCACGAATCACGATTCCTCCATTATCTCCCTGCTTCTGTTAGAGAGACCTGGTGCCTTGACTGATTTCTTGTGGCAAAGAACAAAATACAACCCAGAAAGCCCAGACTCTCAGGAAGGTTACTGTTGGATCATAGGAGACAGCGTGGCGGGGTGGAAGCTAGGTGGCCATGGGTTCAAATCCCAGTTCTTGGAAAATTATTTAACCTGTCTGATCTTCAATTTCCTCGTATGGTAATTGGAGATAGTAGGTGTTATTATAGCTACTCTAGAGCTGGCACTTTGTGCTGGTTTATGTCAAACCTGGCCTAGCTCCTCTGCTCTCAGGCACAGCAACTGCTTTTAAGAATCTCATAATTCCCTGAAGCTTGCAGGCATTATTTAGTGGATCACGGCAATGAGTGATGATTAAAGAATACACCAAACTCTGGCACCAACGGTTGGAAGACTGGCCAAAGGACAATTCTCCATCTCTGGCCAAGAGGACTAACCCTTTTGTTAAAGCCCATTTAATGACCTGCCTGGTTGAGTTGTTGGTGGGAGTCTCCTTGCTGGCAGCTGACTCCCAAGCAAGTTGTACGGGTGATCCCTGTTTTACCTAATAAGTCCTTGGAGGAAAGCTGGAGGCTGGGATACAACCCTGCCTATGGCAGGCAGGGCTGGACTGAGTTCATTCATAGACTCATTCATTGAAAAGTTTGAAAACCAGGGGCTCTGCTTCTGGAGAATTAAAGTTGGTTTTCTTAAGCCTGCTTTTCTTTGGACTTCTGCCCACCTGGTGTAACCTGGGCATGCTATGTACTTATTTGAACAAGTGTATCTAGGAGGAGAGGAAAAAGCATGAACGGGTGGAGTGGAATCTCTTTAACATCTGCTCTGTGATTTATAAAATAAGTGTGATGCCATGCCATTACGGGATGCTTTCCAGGAAAATGGAGCTATGGTACAGAGAAATACCTTCTAAAAAATGGCAAAAGTTCACCTATACTTCTAAAACTGTTGAGTATAACAGAAAAGAGATATTTCATTACACATCCATTTAGAAAAGGTTTCTAAAGCTTTTCCCTGACTCAGGGCCATATTTTGATAAATAGAATGAATCTGCTTTGCCAGTTGATTCTTTTCACTCAATATTCCATTCATAATATGTATATTACATATATAGCCAATATAGTGGATTTACAGTAACCAGTTGTTATCAACGTGAATTGCTTCATTTCTCCTGCTTGGCTTCTCCCATTCATCAGTTCTCTTAAGATTTCATTGCTGACTGGCCATATTCACCTTTCTCTTCTTTCTTTTTTTTTATAAATTTATTTATTTATTTTATTTATTTATTTAGGCTGCATTGGGTCTTCGTCGCTGCATGCGGGTTTTTTCTCTGGTTGCGGTGAGCAGGGGCTACTCTTCATTGAGGTGCACGGGCTTCTCATCGTGGTGGCTTCTCTTGTTGCAGAGCACGGGCTCTAGGCGCGTGGGCTTCAGTAGTTGTGGCACGTGAGCTCAGTAGTTGTGGCTCGTGGGCTCTAGAGCACAGTCTCAGTAGTTGTGGCACACGGGCTTAGTCGCTCCACAGCATGTGGGGTCTTCCCGGACCAGGGCTCAAACCCGTGTACCCTACATTGGCAGGTGGATTCCCAACCGCTGCGCCACCAGGGAAGCCCACCTTTCTCTTTTTAATTCAGTAATATTTAGGCCTCTCAGCTAATCTGTAGATCATCTAACACAGTGTGTGGGTTTTCCTCCATGTTATCCGGAGCACTTGTGTGTAGCGTTTGGCATGGAAGAATCAGCTCTTCCTTCAGGGTGCATTTGTTTTGAAAGGATTTGGGCTAGAAGTGATGCTTGAGCTGTATCTTAAAGGAGGTACTTTCCAGGTAACAAAGGTAGGGAAGGGAAGTTCAGGTAAAGTATGGGGGTAAGAAAGAACATGGAGGAAATTGCAGGTGGCTTGCAAGGCTGTTCTGGCACATGGCAAGGGAGGGCAGGGTTGCAGCTGGAGGGGAGGCTGGAGGTGCAGCTGAGGACCTGGTCACAAGGCCCTTATCTCCCCTGCATGTATGTCCTGCAGGCAACTCAGAAGATTTTAAACTGGGGGTAAGGGTTAGAATGGACTTAGACTTAGGGACATAAGAAGGAGGAACCTGATCAGATTTGCATGACAGTGATGTGGGCAACGGGCAAGTCTTCAAATTAGCCTCAGTGTCCTCATTCCTAAAGTAGAGAGAAAGGTTTTGCACCAAGGTTGGAAGAGGTAATGTATGTGAAAGTGCTAAATATATTTAAACTTTTATTATTATTATTGGACTTCTTTGAGCCATGAATGAGTTAACATACTTCATTTTTCAAGAGATCAGTTTTGTCATCTGAGGCAAAATACACATGCTTAATATTGTTACCTGATTTATATAGGGATATATGATTGATTGTTTGATTGGCTGCGTTGGGTCTTCATTGCTGTGTGCAGGCTTTCTCTAGTTTCAGTGAGCGGGGGCTACTCTTCGTTGTGGTGCACGGGCTTCTCATTGCAGTGGCTTCTCTTGTTTCGGGGCACAGGCTGTAGGTGCGAGGGCTTCGGTAGTTGTGGCTCATGGGCTCTAGAACGCAGGCTCAATAGTTGTGGCACACGGGCTTAGTTGCTCTGCAGCATGTGGGATCTTCCCAGACCAGGGCTCGAACCCATGTCCCCTGCATTGGCAGGCAGATTCTTAACCACTGCACCACCAGGGAAGTCCCAGGGATATATGACTTATGTAGCTTTCTATTTCCTTAAACATCTGATTTTTAAAATGGGAGCAGGTCTTACTATTTGTTGTCTGCTTTAAACTCTAACTGCTAAAATTGGAAGGATATGGGAAGACCTGGTGAACGCTGCTCATGAAGAGGAAAAGAAAGGGTTTTTTTCTTTCTGGTTGTGCACTCATTCTTTCAAGAGTCATTTAAAAAGAAAAAGTTTCCATCTTCTCATAGCAACTCAAGTGCTTGAGGACCTCATGACATTTTACCAAAACTCTCCTCCCAGAAGGGCATCAGTGGTGAGTAGGTGAATAGAAACATGGTGTATAAATAGCTAAATATACAGAGGAGTACATGAGGCATCTGGTAATGTGTGATTTTCATCTGATTTTACTGTGTTAAGACGAACCCTGCTTCCTAAAGAAAATTAGAACATTTTCAAAGCTCGAGTCTGAATCCTGCCTCATTCCTTGGTGATGATGTGACCCAGGAAATGACATCACCTCCCTGAGTGCTCCCCTCTATAAGATGGGGAGAGTAGTAAGGCCTACTTTTTAGGGCTGTTGGGAGGATGACATGAGATCATCTGCTTGAAGCCTGACAAATGATAAGCACTGGGTAAGTTGTTATTAGGAACACCCTCAGCTGTGGGAGCCAGCACCATTCTCTTCTGAGCATGGCATCAGACGTTCAAGTTGCTTCTGAACATGAATCTTAATTGACACCTAAGAAACCAGAAGAGGATGAAAAAGAGGATAGAGTTTAGTCTATAGAAGGTCTTGAGCCTGAAGAGGTACCAGAGTCCAGTGCCTGTCTTGTGTCATAGGGCCCAGATGACAGCGGGTCCTACCAGCCCGACCAGACTACATGGACAGGACAGCAGGGCATAAAGGTGCTGAGGAGGTGACCATTCCTGGGCTGCAGAGATGGCATGAACAGTGACCAGGGCAAGACAACACAGTCCACACAGCTGCAGGTGTGAAAATCAAACTCTGTCTTTATTCTTTTACCATTGTATGTGGGATAGGTAGCAGCACTGCTGGGGAGCTCCTTGGGAGGAGAGGAGAGGGAATCTGTTGGATGGAAATCTTACCTTTGAGCATCAGTTACATCTAAGCCTGTTTTCAGCACATTTCATGTTAGACTTTTCAATGGCAAGTCAAGGAGTAGAAGGTAGATGGGCTCAGACAAAAGGTTCTTTGCAAGAGTTCAACATAGTGGCCAAGATTTTATTCTTGCATTTCATCATGCATGTGCCTTGGAATTACGGATTTTTTGGAATCTGACTGAAGAAAACATAAACTTTCCAGGTAGTGTATAGCTGTCCCCATCTTTCTAGCATCTCTGCCTTTGGCCGATGTGATGCCATACTTTCCTGACATTTAATATCAGCTCTGGTATGGGTCTGATACCAAGTATATTCATACCTCAGCCATAAAACAGGACCTTCTAGATAGCCAGATTCAGGTGCTCTGCCCTTCCCAACAGATGCCTCTCCACCACCCCTGACTCCGCCAAAATGAAGTAAAAGCACATCCTGAGTTGACCACTTCCTCTGAGCCTGGCAGACACACAGCAAGAGTCTCGGCTGGTGATGGGCTTGATGCATGGCCCACTTGACTGAGCCACACATATGCTCAGGCTTGACCTACACTGGCAAAATCTGCAAGGACACTTCTTAGACATTTCAAGTGATTGATTCCTCTGAGGAAATGATACATTAAAAAATACACATATACACACATATTTAATTATTTTTTTAAACCACAACTGAAAAAAATTCTTTGCCACTGTGTAGAATTAAATCTGACAAGAAACCCTATGAGTTTTTATTAGTACCATTATTGTTTTCTTTGGCTTCATGTACTATAATGGTAAAATAACAAAAAAAAAAAGAAAAAAATTGTAAAAAGGCAAATATTTTGTACAAAAATACAAAGTTTTAAAAGCTCTTTAAGTATATTTCATATTGTTACTAAAAGTTGACCTATATATCTGTATGTCTGCATATTTTTCCTACATGTGGGATTTTAGAAATGTAAGGTACTGTTTACACAGTATACGTTTTCAGTTCTTCCTAAAGCTCAACAACCAATGATAATCTTTTTTCTGATTGGAGCATTCCATACTCTGGAAGACATGATTTGCATAACTGTACGATTACTGGCTGAGAAAAATCTATGTGATTCAGTCCATTTGCATACTGAAAATCAATGTATCATACTGGGGGAACACTTTCGTTCCCAAGTCCTTAAGTAATGGCAGATGGTAAAGAACGTTGGCTGTCAATTTTTTCAGTAATTGGTTTTCAGTGCTTTTTTTCAATCTGGTGAGAAGGTGATGCAATGAGGAAGAAGTATCTTTTGCCTTTGAGAACTGTCCGAAAATTTGTTCTTATTATTATATCACAGTCCATTATAATGCAGGTGATGGTACTAAAAGAAAGGAAAAAGGATGGGTGTTAGTTTTTCTTAAAGAACAATGTTAATGTATAATTCAAAAAAGGAACGTGTTTTTATAGGAAACATTCCAAATACATCGTTCAATAATTATTTTTTCAAATAAATGCCTAGAAATTCTTACTCAGATTAAATAAAAGGTAAAATTCACTTTGAAAGAGCCTATTTTGGGGAATCCTAGTCCCAACTCAAATCCCAAATGGCCAAAGAAGGCTAACAAATGACAAATCTGGGTCACTTGTCACCCTCTACTGTAATCTCTTGTTGAGATATTTGTGTTCTTTTCCTGAAACTGACCAGGATGGGAGTTCCTTACGTGTCTGGAGACCTCTAGCACTTGGACGAGTGCTTGACACACTAGAGGTTTTCAATACATGACTGTTGGAATGGATAAATGCATAATTTGTGCCCCAGTTACTGTCAAAAATAATTTGAGCAAAATATATTTTTGTCATCAACTTTGTTTTTAAAAATTGAGATAAAATTGACATATAACATGTTAGTTTCAAGTGTACATGATTCCAAATTTGTATATATTGCAAAATGATCACCACGGTAAGTCTAGTTAACGTCCACTACCACATGTAGTTATAGTTTTGTTGTTGTTGTTGTGATGAGAATTTTTAAGATTTACTCTTTTAGCAACTTTCAGATATGTAACAGGATTATTAACTATAGTCACCATGCTGTACATGACATTACATTACCATGCCTTATTTATTTTATAACTAGATGTTTATACCTTTTGAGCCCCTTCACCCATTTTGTACACCCCACCACTCTCCGCCTCTGGCAACCAGCTGTTTTCTGTATCTATGAGTTCCATTTTTTTTTTATAAGGTTCCATATAAGTGCGATCATATGGTGTCTGTCTCTGACTTATTTCACTTAGCATAATGCCCTCAAGGTTAATCCATGTTGTCACAAATGGCAATATTTCATTCTTTTTTATGGCTGAATAATAATATTCCATTGTATTTATATACTGCATTTTCTTTACCCATTCATCTATTGATGGACCCTTAGACTGCTTCCATATTGTAAATAATGCTCTAATGAACATAAGGGTACATATATCTTTTGAAGTTAATGTTTTTGTTTCTTCAGATGAATACCTAGAAGTGGAATTGCTGGATCATATGGTAGTTCTATTATATTTTTAATTTTTTGAGGAACCTCTATACTGTTTTTCCATAGTGGCTGCACCAATTTACATTCCCACCAACAGTGCATAAGTGTTCCCTTTTCTCCACATCCTCACCAACACTTGTTATTTCTTGTCTTTTCTATAATGACCATTTTGACAGGTGTGAGGTGATATCTCATTGTGGTTTGCATTTCCTTGATGATTAGGGATGTTGAGCAGCTTTTCATGTACCTGTTGGCCGTCTGTATGTCTTCTTTGGAAAAATGTCTGTTCAGATTTTATGACCATTTTTCAATGGGATTGTTTGGTGTTTTGCTATTGAGTTGTGTGAATTTTTCATATATTTGGGATATTAGCACCTTATCAGTTCTATGATTTGCAGATATTTTTTCCCATTCAGTAAGCCGACTTTTCATTTGTTGATGGTTTTCTTTGCTTTGCAGAAGCTTTATGGTTTGATGTAGTCACACTTGCTTATTTTTGCTTTTGTTTGTCAGATCCAAAAAATCATTGCCAAGATCAATATCAAGGAGATTATCACCTATGTTTTCTTCCAGGAATTTTATGGTTTCAGGTCTTACATTTGAGTCTTTCACCCATTTTGAGCTTATTTTTGTGTATGGTATAAGAGAGTGGTCCAGTTTCATTCTTTTGCATGTGGCTGTCCAGTTTTCTCAACAGCATTTATTGAAGAGATTGTCCTCTCCCCACTGTATATTCTTGGCTCCTTTATCATAAGTTAGTTGACCAATAATCCATATGTATGGATTTATTTCTGGGTTATATATATTCTGTTTCACTGATCTATGTATCTGTTTTTATGCCACTACCACACTGTATTGATCCCTGTAGCTTTGTAATATATTTTGAAATCAGGGACTGTGTCTAGCTTTGCTCTTCGTTCTCAAGATTACTTTGGCTATTTGGGGTCTTTCATGGTCCATACAAATTTTAGGATTGTTTGTTCTATTTCTGTGAAAAATGCCATAGGAATTTTTCTAAGGATTGCATTGGATCTGTAGATTGCTTTGGATAGTATGGACATTTTAACAATATTCTTCCAATCCATGAACACAGAATATCTTTCTATTTATTTGGGTCTTCTTCAGTTTCTTTCATCAATGTCTTATAGTTTTCAGTGTATAGGTCTTTCACCTCCTTGGGTAAATTTATTCCTAGGTATTTTTTTCCTTTTTGATGCAACTGCAAATGGTATTGTTTCCCTAATTTCTCTTTCTGATCGTTTGTTATAGTGTATGGGAACACAACATATTTTTGTACATTGATTTTTGTGTCCTACGACTTTACAGAATTCATTTATTAGTTCTAACATTTTTTTTTTTTTGGTGGAGCCATTAGGGTTTTCTATATATAAAATATCATGTTACCTGCAAATAGCGACAGTTTTACTTCTTCCTTTCTGATTTGGATGCCTTTTTTTTTTTTGCCTAATTGCTCTGGCTAGGATTTCCAATACTATGCTGAATAAAAGTGGTGAGAGTGGGCATCCTTGTCTTGTTCCTGATCTTAGAACAAAAGTATTCAGCTTTTCACCATTGAGTATGATGTTAGTTGTGGGCTTGTCACAGACCCTCTATAGAGAGTTTCCCTCTACAGGGAATCCATTTGAGAGTGGTTTTTTTTTTTATCATAAATGAACACTGAATTTTGTCAAATGCTTTTCTGCATCTATTGAGATGATATATGATTTTTTTCTTTCATTCTGTTAATGTAGTGTATCTCATTGATTGATTTATGGATGTTAAACCATCCTTATATCCCTGAAATAAATCCCACTTGATCATGGCATGTAATTCTTTTACTGTATTGTTGAATTCAGTTTGCTAATATTTTGTTGAGGATTTTTACATCTATAGTTCATCAAGGATATTGGCCTGTAATTTTCTTTTCTTGTAGTGTCCTTGTCTGGCTTTGGTATCAGGGTAATGCTGGCCTCATAAAATGAGTTTGGAAGTGTTTCCTCCTCTTCTATTTTTTGGAAGAGTTTGAGAAGGATTGGTATTAATTTTTCTTTAAACGTTTGGTAGAATTCACTAATGAAGCCATCTGGCCCTGGACTTTTGTTTATTGGGAGGTTTTTGATTACTTATTCAATCTCTTTACTAGTAATTGGTCTGTTCAGATTTTTTTATTTCTTCATGATTCATTTCTTTGTAGATGGTATGTTTCTAGGAATTTATTTCTCATAGATTGTCCAATTTGTTGGTGTATAATTGTTCATAGTGATCTTTGTATTTCTGTGATACCGGTTACAGTGTCTCCTCTCTCATTTCTGATTGCATATATTTGAGCCCATATTTTTTTCTTGGTAAATCTAGCTAAAAGTTTGTTGATTTTGTTTATCTTTCAAATACCAGCTCTATCATTAATCTTTTCTATTATCTTTTTAGTCTCTATTTCATTTATTTCCACTCTGATCTTTATTTCCTTCCTTCAACTAACTTTGGGCTTCATTTGTTCTTTTTCTAGTTCCTTGAGGGGTAAGGTTAGGTTATCTGAGATCTTTTTTTCTTGATATAGGATGTATTGCTATGAACCTCCCTCCTGGAACTGCTTTGCTACATCCCATAAGTCTTGGTATGTTGCATTTTCATTTGTCTCACTATATTTTTTACTTCCTTTTTGATTTCTTCCTTGACCCACTGGTTGTTCAGTAGCATGTTGTTTAATCTCCTTATATTTGTGATTTTTCCAGTTTTCTTCTTGTGATTGAAGCCATATCAAGCATCTTTTCCAGTCACAATGGTATGAGGCTAGAAATCAATCTTCTTAAATTTATTGAGACTTTTTTTTTGTGGCCTAACATGATATATTCTGGAGAATGTTCCATGTACACTTGAGAAGAATGTGTATTCTGTTGCTTTTGGATGGGATTTTTTCTATCAGTTAGGTCCACCTGATCTAATGTGCCATTTAAGGCCAATGTTTCCTTATTGATTTTTTGGTCTGGATGATCTATTCACTGATGAAAGTGGGGTACTAATACTGTACTGCTGTCTATTTCTCCCTTTAGGTCTGTCGATATTTGCTTTTTTTTACTTAGGTGCTCCTATGTTGGGTGCATAAATATTTACAAATGTTATATACTCTTGTTGGATTGATTCCTTTATCACTATGTAATGACCTTCTTTGTCTCTTATTCCAGTCTTTGTTTTAAAGCCTATTATGTCTGATATAAATATAGCTACCCCATCTTTCTTTGTGTTTCCGTTTGCATGGAATATCTTTTTACATCTTCACTTTCAGTCTGTGTGTATCCTTCATCTGAAGTGAGTCTCTTGTAGGCAGCATATAGACGGGTCTTGTATTTTTATCCATTCAGCCATTCTATGTCTTTTGACTGGAGAATGTAGTCCATTTATGTTTAAAATAATTATTAAAAGATATGTATTACTTGCCATTTTGTTAATTGTTTTCTGGCTGTTTTGTAGTTCCTCTGTTTCTTCTTCTCTTGCTCTCTTCCTTTGTGACTTGATGATTTTCTGTAGTGGTAGGCTTAGATTCCTTTCTATTTATCTTTTATATATCTACTATAGGTTTTTGCATTGTGGTTATCATGAGGCTTACGTATAACAATTTATATTTATAATAGTCTATTTTAATAACAGCTTAAGTTTGAATGCATTCTAAAACTCTGTGTTTTTACTCCCTGCCCCCACACCATTTTATGTTTTTGATGTCACAATTTATATCTTTTAATCTTGTGTATCCCTTAACAAATCATTGTAGTTATAGTTATTTTTATTACTTTTGTCTCTTAACCTTTATACTAGCTTTATAAGTGTTAATCCACTACCTTTACAACATTAGAGTATTCTGAATTTTACTATATATATGTAAAGGTAAATATATTTTGACATTTACCAGTGAGATTTATACTTTCATATGTTTCCCTGTTTTTAATTAGCACCCTTTCTTTTCAGTGTAAAGAAGCCTCTTTAACATTTCTTGTAAGGCTGGTCTAGTGGTGGTGAACTCCTTTAGGTTTTGCTTGTCTGGAAAACTCTCTCTCTCTTTCAATTCTGAAGGATAACTTTGCTGGGTAGAGTATTCTTAACTGCAAGGTTTTTTCTTTGAACACTTTTAATAAAACCATTCCACTCCCTTTTGGCTTGCCAAGTTTCTGCTGAAAAATCAGCTGACAGTCCATAGGGGTTCCCTTGTATGTAACAAGTTATTTTTCTCTTGCTGCTTTTAAGATTCTCTCCTTGTCTTTAACTTCTGACATTTTAATTGTAATGTGTCTTGGTGTGGGTCTCTTTGGGTTCCTCCTATTTGGAACTCTGGGTTTCCTGGGTTTGGATGTCTGTTTCCTTCCCAAGGTTGGGGAAGTTTTCAGCCATTATTTCTTCAAGAAGTTTCTGCCCCTTTACCCCTCTCTTCTCCTTCTGGGCCCCTATAATGTGAATGTTGGACCACCTCACGTTGTCTCATAAGTACCTTAAACTATCTTCACGTTTTTTCATTCTTTTTTCTTTTTGCTTCTCCACTGGGTGTGTTCCACTGCCCTGCTTTTGAGCTCACTGATCCTTTCTTCTGCTTCATCTAGTCTGCTACTGAACCCTACTAGTATATATTTTCCAGTTCAGTTATTGTATTCTTCAGCTCTGTAACTTCTATTTGGTACTTTCTTATATTTTCTATCTCTTTATTGAAGTTCTAACTGTGTTCATCTATTCTTCTGCCGAGTTCAGTGTGAGCATCTTTATAACTATTATTTTGAACTTTTTAATAGGTACATCACTTATCTCCATTAAGGACTTTTTATAAGGTTTTATCTTGTTCTTTCATTCAGAACATATGTATCTTTCTTCATTTTGCTTGACTCTCTGTGTTGTCAAACTAGATAAAACAACCCTCTTTCCCAGTCTTGAGGGAGTGGCATCTTGTAGGAATGAACCTTATCTTTCAGTCCTGCCCTAGCTCTTGCTTGTCCTTCAAACCACTGTGATTGTTCAAGCAGCCTTTTTTATTTTTAGTGGCTCCTAGCATTTGAGTGTGCCAAGACTTGTCAGTGCCCCAAAGGGGAGGATCTCAGTCAGCAACTAGAGTCTTGCTGATTAGAAACTAGACCTTCAGGCAGCAGCTTTTAAAATATGCAAATATTTATAGTCTTATGGGACTGAAAGGTATGTCCCACTGGCCACCAGAACTGGGTGACCTAGAAGTGTCTCCTGCACAGTTGTTGCAAAAATCAGGGTGCCAGACAAGTGTACAAGCTCCATCCTGGGAGCTACCTGCACCCTGTCACGAGGCAGAGGGAGGTCACAAAGATGGCATCCACCAGCCTTTGTCCCTGGAGGGCACCTCAGTAGGTCCCTAGATGAGCCAAACCAGAAGCCTACCCCTCTTGCTGAAGCTCCAGGACAAGCAAATAGGCCTCTTTCACAGAAATACTGGGGGTATGATTCAGTTTGCTGTCTGCACAGTCCCCTGGGGAGAGCAGCTGGCCAAGAATGATTTGTTTGTTATAGTCTCATGGGACCCAGGAATGCAAGCTCACTGGCCACTAGAGCCAGGAGATCCAGGGGTGTTCCCTGGGTGGCAGCTGCAAAACACTGGGCATCAGACGTGTGTAGAAGCTCCCCTTGGGGTGATACTGGTGCTGTGGAGCACAGCAGAGGGAGAGCACAAAGATAGTGCCTGCCCTTCAAGGTCTCCCACCAACTTTCAAAAGAAAGACTTTATGAGATAGAATTACATAATATTCACAAGGTTGTAGAGTTTAGAACTATCTAATATTTTAGAACATGTTCATCACCCCTAAAAGAAACCCATACCTATTACCATTCACCCCCATTTCCTCCTTCCCCCACCACAAACTTTCAAATGTAGTTCTGATGAAGAAAACTAAGATGCTATGTCCTGAAGAGGGTCATGTATTTAATGAAGCTTTACATAAGTACCTTTTGAAATGAAAAAAAGAATCTCCAA
Source organism: Tursiops truncatus (assembly GCF_011762595.2). Taxonomy (NCBI): domain Eukaryota; kingdom Metazoa; phylum Chordata; class Mammalia; order Artiodactyla; family Delphinidae; genus Tursiops; species Tursiops truncatus. The sequence goes on along the minus strand of NC_047046.1, from coordinate 37,439,734 downwards.
ATGCCTCTTAGGCTTATGAGCTTATAAGGAGGTGGGGAAACTATATCCCTACATTATCTAGCACAGCATCTGGCCCATAGTAAATGCTCAATAAATACATGTGGAATTGAATGCTTGGCCACCTGAATTATCCGTGCCTGGAACTCTATGAAAAAGACTTAACACTGGTGCCATATGTTAAATAACAATTGACTGACAATATTATAAGGTAATGACCTAGGCCTTTTAGTCTAATATTTATTGAGTACTTCCTCTACATTAGGCACATTTATTAACTTATTTAAGTCCTCACAACAACCCCATTAAGAAGATATTATTATTTCCCTGAGGTTAATAGCTTGCCCAGCTAGTAAATGGCAGAACCAGGACTGGAACCCGATTACCGAGCCTACATTCAGATCCCTTATACTCATCACCTCTTGCCCTTTAATAAGATATAAGCTCAGCGGCTCTCTCTTAAATCCCCTCTGCTGCTTACCTGTCTCCCTGTCTTTTTCGCAAATGAAGTTATTGATGTCCTCACATTGGAAGTCGTTCCACTGCCCAGCATAAATCAGCCCAGCACAGTCTTCTCCAGGCCCATGGCCATGACTCCAGTTATCTGGCTGTCCAGCTTTCCAATTTCTTTTAAGAAAACAGAAATCAAGTATTATTTGCAAAGTCACAGAGAAGTTTTCTTTACCCAAGAGCAGCAGAGAAATGTAAAAAACAAAACCAAGGCCTGTCATTTGTCTGGGAATGAAAATGCACTGTTTAAAAAGCTGTGCACACTTGGATTCAGAATAAGCAGCTGTTTTGCAGAGCACTGTGTTATGCAGCATCTCCCTGCAGGCTTGTTATCATTGCCACAGTGCAATCAGCTCACTGAGCTGCTTCATCACATTGCTGAGAGAGTAAATCTGTCTCCAACACAGTTAGATGAATGACAGCTTTCTAACGTGCACTGGAATGCTGACTGCTGGGCACGTGGGTGTATATCTGTGTGTGAATGTGTATGCATTCTGAGGAACGAACACACACACACACACACACACACACACACACACACACACACACACACACACACACACACACACACACACACACACACACACACACACATTCTTGGAAGAACCCAGAGGGAACCTCGTACGTTCTGATATCTTGTCTCTAACAAGTCAGAGTCAGGCAGAGAGAGTGAAAGACGCTTGATATACACTTACAAGAACCTACAATTATAAACACTTGGTTATGGTTTTCTGGCTAAGTTGTAGATAGTTAATTGCTATAGAAAGAAATAGTAATTTATTCTTACTGAAAATGACTTAATACATCTCACTGCCTTTTTTGGGAGAGAGATTAAAGTCTTTAAAACAAGTTTTCTTTAGGATGAGCTCATTTGGGGCTTAACTTGCATGCTGCTGCTTAAAGCACCCCTTTGCCAGCGTTTGCTGTTTCTGACTCTATTTCCAAGCAATAAATTAGATGTGCTTCCAAGACTCAAAACTTGAAAGACTACGTCTTCTCCGAGAACCAGGTCTTTGCACAGAAGCTTGTGGTTACCTCCTAAGAGGACAAGCTTGCCTCGTGCGGAGGGTCCGAAAAAACATCTGCAGCAGGAAGTGCTTCCCATAAACGATGACTCATTACCCAACCAGCATCATCTAATAATAACTCACTCTGGTCCATGCTTCATGTTCGTATCAGAGTGGCTGCGGCTTTGGCCGCTAGAGAGAAATCTTCCACTGTACAGACCCTGATAGCAGGAGAAAGTTCTACAGCAAAGAAACACTTCTCACTACTAAGATTTTCCTTTTCTGAGGCCAGGCTCTTACCAGGGTCACCTGGGGACAGAGCCCATGTTGTCCTACTTCTTTCGATGACAAGACCAGCAAAAATCAGGGCGATGGGAAAGGAGAGTTGAAATTTACAGTTAAAGGATGTAACAAGGTAGCATGGACTCCCCCAAGCCAACTGTATATTTTGCGATGTTTTATAAAATGAAGTGAACTCACTTAAATAAATCTAGTGATGAAGAGATAATTTAGATGAAACCATCAACTGATGAGAGTAAATGTGGGACGATACTCAGGTGGAAGTCAGAAATAGTCATTTGTTAACTCATTCATTCGACAGATATTCACAGAGCACCAGCTATGTGCCAGGGATAAATAATGCTAGCTGATGGCAACACGGCACTGTGGAGAATAGAGTCCCAGCCCTCTCAGAAATTATATCACAGGCAAGAAACAAATGAGGTAAAACCCTCAGACTGTCACAGTGATGCCAGAAAGAGATGAAGATGAAGGAAACTTTCAGGCAAGCTTTTTTGTGTGTGTGTTTCCACCTCGAAGGACCCTCCCGGAAATGTCAACAATGCCTGGGCAGTTTGATGTTGTTGGTGTACACATTGCTCATTTCTGTAGTTATACGAGGGGGTTCCATTCCAATTTTGTTTATCAAATTTGAGATTGTGATTCTCGATGCATACTGACAGGACATTTAATATTCTTTATCTCCCAGTTAGTTGGGAAATTGCATAAATAGGAATTCTGATAGAAGATCTGTTTAATATTTTCCCCTTGTATTTCCTTGCCCTTTTGAGTAGATAAAAGGGATTTACAGATGAGACAAAAAGAGAACTGCTTGATAAGAAAGGAGATGGTCTTTATCACCATCCTCCATTCGTTTTTTTCCAGGTCACTGGAATTCTTCACATGCAGTGCTTAAAGCAATCCTTCAGGACTAAAGGTAGAAGGTGGCTGTGAGTGGAGTGACTCAGGTGGGACCAGCATGGATGTGCGGTGGAGTAGCCTGAAGCCAGGCTGCAGGAGGAATTTGTCTCAAAGACTAAGTCTCACAGCATCTCTTTGGAAAAGCTAAAATCACATGGAATGATTTGTGGCAAATCCCCCCAGTCTGCATGCTTGTAATAGAGCAGAACGTGTCAGATAAATAGAATGTATATATTTTGGAGAATTTCAGCTTAAATGTTGCCTAAACCTCATTCATAGGTAGATTCTGGAAAGAAGAATGGCTGAAACCTGGGCGCCAGATCCTTGAATGCCACATTATAACATACACGTCACAGAAGTGGTTGGGTAGCAACGTGTGTATGTACTTGGACACTGTATTTTGAGTACACTGGGGACCATGGAAGCATCGGGACTCCCTCTTCCAGGGAGCTGGAATCATCGCAAGCACCTCAGCCAGTGGGTGTGAAACAACCCCCAGGATTCTGGGTTTATACTAATGGAGGTAGAGCACAAACTCTCAATTTTGGGAACAGCCCCTTCCAACTCTCACAACTTCGTATTTCTCATCAACCACAAGATTGACTGAGCCTTCATGGCCAAGAAACTTCTGCTGGTAAGAGCCTGGCCTCAAAACAGGAAAATCTTAGTAGTGAGAAGTGTTTCTTTGCTGTAGAATTTTCTCCCGCTATAGAGGTCTGAACAGTGGAAGATTTCTCTCTAGTGGCCAAAGCCAGTGCCACTGATACAAACATGAGGCATGACCAGAGCGAGTGAGTATTGAAGTAGATGACGCCAAAGGTTCCCTTCTGGTCCTTACCATTCTACGGTTCTATATTCTAAAAATGTAGTATATAATATTACGTGTAGCCATCTGTGTGGACAGAAGGGCAACCCATGTTTTGTCTTTGCAGTGCAGAGATGAAAGCTGTTACTCGTAACTTGACAGCATGCTCCCGTTAAATGATATCCTGTGCAGGGGACCAAGAAGTGGACAAGAGGAAGAGAGGAGCTTCAAGTGTGTTTTGGGAGACTCTCAGGAAGCACAGCACATCTCTGGTGATCTAAGGTGGGCAACTGCAAGCAGGGTGGGCAGGAAAGGCCTTCAAAGGCTCCCTTACAGTTCTGCTTTGAGCAAGTGGGCAGAGTCTCCATCCCATGTGTGTTTGACTGCCCCGTGCCTTCCAGGCAGTCTCCACTGACAGTGATGACCTTTGCCAAATGACACACTGACATTTATTCCATCAAGAGTAGAAAGACCAGCTTTGACATGCTCCTGATTTCACTGGTCTTCTCCCTGGTTTGTCTGTTTTCTATTTCATTGCTTTCCAGTCATTATTATTTCCTTCCTTTTGCTTGCTTTGGGATTAATTTGCATTTCTTATTCTACCCTCATAAAGTAGAAGCTTAGATCATTAATTTTCAACTTTAAAATATTTTTCTAATATAAGCATTTTAAATCTATAAATGCCCCTCTATATACTGTTTTAGCTGCATCTCACAGATTTTGATATGTTTTGTCTTTGAAACATTTGCAAATTTCCTTTGTGGTTTCTCCTTTGCTCCATGGGTTATTTAGAAGTGTGTCTTTAATTTCCAAATATTTGGTGATTTTACAGATATCTTTTTGTTATTGATTTCTAATTCAATTTTGTTTTGGTGAGAGAACATACACTACATAATTCCAGCGCTTTTAAATTTATGGAGACTTGTTTGATGACCCAGCCCATAGTTGATCTTGGTGAACATACCATACGCACTTGAAAAGAATGTGTATTTATAGTTGTTGGGTGAAAAGTCCCATAAATATCAATGAAGTCAAGTTAGTTGATAGTGTCTGCTATATCCCTCTTGGTTTTTCTATCTCTTCAATACTTGTTCTATTAATTACTGAGAGGAGAGCTTTCAAACCTCCTTTGAAGCCCCGCTCTTCACTGTATCCACATTTAGGGTCAGAGTGTCTGTCTTCTTGATTGTGACAGGGTCCTGGAAATCAGACTGTTTTTACATGAGTAGAAGAACAGTAACTCTCGCTCGTATTGTGCCCCAAACTCCAGAAAACATCCTCCAAACCAGCACAGAGGCTGGGTCATGGTGGACACTCCAGGATAATTCACTGAATGTTATCATGGGACTGTGGGCCAGTGGATCCCAATGTCCAGTCAGAGGACTGGTGCTGGGCAAGAATGAAGTTCTCACAGGTCTGTGGTGAAAAGAGAAAAATGAGGACAACTCTGTGTGTACGTGTGATGGCCAACTGCCTTTTCTTGGTTTTATTCTTGTTGTTTTCGTGCTGAGATTTGTTGATAGGTGATTTTTTTTTTTTTTTTTGCCTGTGCTGTGTAGCATGTGGGATCCTAGTTCCCTGACCAGGGATCGAAGCCGTGCCCCCCTGCACTGGAAGTGTGGAGTCTTAACCACTGGACCGCCAGGGAAGTCCCCGTTGATAGGTGATTTTTAAAACCCATGTCCTTAGTTGGGCAACTAAAATCTTGGCAACACGAGTCAGCCCTTCAGTCTTTCAGTCCCCCCCACCACTGGTCCGATTTTAGGTGACAACTCTCACAACTGTTTTGACTCTCCTGAAGCATATATCTGCTGTGCTGGATGCCCTTCTCGGGCTGGCGGCCAAATTCCCGAGTGCCAGGGTGTGGTGTGGCTTCGTCCCCACAAGGACAGGTGCGCAGGGAGCAGACAGGATGTCTGCTGAGCCAGGAGGCAGGTATCCATTTGCCCTGGGGGCAGTCTGGGGCTCACCTTTGGAGCAGACCTAAAATCTTCAAATGTTCCACCTTGAAGTTTGGTCGTTCTTTTAAAAGAAATGGCCTTTGCCAGCCCCCACCCAGAACTCCCTTGTAGTAGGATGAACCTAGCTATGGACCCAAAATTTCCAGCGTGCGCTCCAGCACAGCACTTGTGATGGGCTGCAGGAGCAAAAACATATATTGTCGGGACTTCCCTGGTGGTCCAGTGGTAAACAATCTGCCTGCCAATGCAGGGGACACGGGGTTCGATCCCTGGTCAGGGAACTAAGATCCACATGCCACGGGGCAACTAAGCCTGTGCGCCACAACTACTGAGCTCGCACACCTCAGCTAGAGAGCCCGCATGCCGCAACTATGGAGCCCATGTGTTCTGGAGCCCACGCACCACAACTAGAGAGAGAAAAGAAACCCGCACGCCACAACTAGAGAGAAGCCTGCGCCACACAACAAAGAGCCTGCGTGCCACAATGAAAGATCCCGAGAACCTGCATATCGCAACTACAACCCACAGCCAAAATAAAAAATAAACATACTGTCTTTCTCTAAATACTCCCCCCAAACCCCCCACAATGGTAAGACCATAGACCCAGTGCCTGGCTATGTGACCCCACCTCGGGGGTCAGGTCCATTCTAGGCTGATCATTTCCACCTCTCCCATGGGGGTGATAAGGGTCACATGGAATGAGGTCTAAGATTGTGCTGAAAACTGAATTCCCACATTTACACATCTGTGTTCATAGCAGCATTATTCACAGTAGCCAAAAGTTGGAAGCAACCCACATGTCCATCCATGGATGAATGCATAAACAAACTGTGGTCCATCCATACAATAGAATATTAGTGAGCCTTGAAGAGGAAAGAAATTCTGACACGTGCTACAGCATGGATGAACCACGAAGACATTATGCTCAGTCAAATAAGCCAGTTACAAAAGGACAAATACTGAATGATTCCACATACATGAGTGACTTAAAGGAGTCAAATTCATAGAGACAGAAAGTAGAAGGGTAGGTACTACAGGCTGGGGGGAATAGAGAGTTATTATTTAACGTGGACAGGGTTTCAGTTTGGGAAGATGAAAAAATTCTGCAGATGGATGGTGGTGAAGTTTACACAATGTAGATGTAGTTGACACTGGAATCTACACTTAAAAATGGTTTAAATGGTAATTGTTATGTTATATATATTTTACCACAATTTTTAAGTTTTTTAAATAAAATAAATGGCCTTATTCTGGTTTCCACCTATATCCTCTAATCATGCTTTTCACGTGGAGGATTTGAAAGTATAAAGAAGCCTGCCTGTCTACCCCCATGCACAGACAGGCACAGGAACTCTCTCTGGCCCCTCCATCCCCTCTAACCCCTGTTCCCTGTCCTTGACCTCTACTGCTCCAGCCTCGATGCCCGTGATGCTGTCTTGGACCTGAAACACCCTCGCTTTCTCCTCTCCTGGTGCCAAGGATGCTGTGGCTCCTCCACGCTCGGGACATGGTCCTGAAGCCGAGATGCCCACACGCCTGCTTGAACCTCTGCGGGGCCTGCCTTCTCTGTCTCCAGCAAAGGAAAGGTGGGTTTTTATAAGTTCTGCTCCATTTGGTACAGTGTGTGTCGCATATTTTCACATCCATTAGAGGCAAACCAGGAGTAGGATAAAGAGGTGAAATTTAAGTGGGCACAATTTAGTCCTCTTCAGACCATGGGGTAGGATTAGGGCAGGAGTGGACACCGGGGTCGGATGAGGCTCATAGAGATGTCTGTGCCCCTAGGAGCTCCGAGAAGGTTCTGTGAAGTGCTTCTCTTCTCTGTTGCTGCCTTTATAGAACTCAGGTCACATCGGACTTAGAGAGACTCTTCAAGCCGGCAGGACATGGTCATCCCACAAACACCTTCATTTGTGGTGTACTTGAACTTTCTGTGTGTAGGACAGTCATCAACCTGTAGTTCATCCCCACACTCTGGCCAGAAGCACAGAGGGGGTCAGGGCGTCGATGGCGTCATCCTGAAGGGAGTGCCCGGCTCTCGTCAGAAACATGGCTGGTGAGCTCGGACCATGCTGGGGAGCCTGGGGCTTCTTTGGCCTTCACGGCAGCATTTAAAGAGCACGCTCGGCCACAAGTGCCATCCTGGGTGGTTTTATGAGTCTGGTGGTTTATTTTGTTTGTTGTTTTGTTTGTTTTTATAGAAATGAAAAAATATTCACTCCATGAAAAGAAAAAAGAAAACCCCTATTTTTACAGCATATTGATTCTCAACCATAATTTCCCTACATGGATATAAACATGCAGCTGGTACCTGGAGCCTCAGTTTGAGGAACGTGTAGGACACAAGGTCGTTCAGGAAGAAACTGTAGGAAGTCAGTCTGGCAAGAGGTGAAAACATAGACCAGTGAGAGCCTGACCAGCAATCTGGAAGTTTCTGAGACTCACTTATACTCTAGAGATGTCCCATCCAGCCACTTCCATTCGTTTTCCTGCTCTGAGTCTGTGAGGCCGATCCAGTAGTTCTCTCTCCCTACCATCTGCTTTTTGATCCATTGCTGAAAAATAAATCAGAAACGGTACATTACTATTTCTTGAACAGATGTTTGGGGGACTTTCCCCTCAATGTTTAGAAAAGAAGGACACTTTATAAGAGGATGTTTATCAGACTTTAACAGAGAAGCATATGAGATTTGAATAAGATAAAGCTGTCTCAAAAAACACAAAAAAAAGGATGTTTGTCAGAATTTGTGCACTGCTTTTGCTGTCCTCTCGTGACTGCACTTGTCTTGCACTGTTTTGGGGGCTTTGACGTTTTTTCCTCTTATAAGCTTATAAGCAATATTTAAGTGACGCTGTTTCTCCCTTAAAGTATCCAGATCACTCGATGAATTCCACCAGGCTCCACCCCCTTCCACCACCCCTCCCTCCCATGTTCAAATAACAGTAACAGCCACAGCAACACTGAGCACTTCCTCTGGGCCAGGTCCCACGTCCAGTGTGTCACATACAACGTGTCTTTGAGCCATTACAACCACCAACCTAAGACAGATGACAAGTGGCTGAGCTGGGATCAGGCCCAGGTGTGTGTGTTCTGAAGCCCAGGAACCTGACTGCTGTCCTATGGATGCTCATTCCCAGTCAGTTACTGCAGAAGCATCTGTTTGTAGGGTGATGTCTGCCAGAGACACTTAAGGAAAAGGAAGGAGGCCACTGGGATAGTGTGGCATTAAAGAAAGAGCATTGGTATTGTTGCTAGTTGGACCTCAGTTTCAATCTCAGCTCTGCATTTACTTGTCTCATCATGTATTCATCATCTAAACTTTGCGGGGCCTCAGTTTTCTTATCTGTTAGATGGGGGTAACATTACACATAAGCTCTAGGGATGTGGTGAGGTTTATAAGAGATAATGCCTCATACAGTGCCTGGCACACAGTAGGGGCCTAGTGAGTGGTCACCATTGTTATCGTGTGAGGGCTCTGCCCCAGGGCCGCCTCTGCTCTTCCTGACTGTGCCGAGGCCACACGTCTGGTCCCTCGCATCCCTCCCCACCCCTATGGTGCTTAGGCCTCTCTGCCTCTCTCTCCACAGGGGCCTGGTGCTGGCCTGCCAGGCTTACGGCTCTTTCAATGGCCACCGGTAAAAGCCACACACCTCCAGGCTTGATAAAGCAAGGCCTTCCAGGTGGAAGCATAAGGACCTAATTCCCATGCCATGAATGCTTCTTGTCACTGGATAAATAGCCCGAATCTCCGTAAGGCAGCCTTCTGTGTTTACGTGACTATGAATTCTTGATATCTTTGAATCCTCAGTAAGCACGTACTTTCCAGGTGTCACGATCCTTAAATTACAGTTTTCCCCAACTATAAGTATGCTGCAAACATACCTGTTCCTCTCTTGTGTTTATGAATATGAGATGTGAAGACTTGTCTTCACAGGAAAGTTTTGCATCCTCAAAAATTTCTTTTTCAACCGAAAAATAGTAGCATTTGTCTGTGAAGTTCTTCCAGTGAGGCGGGCAGCCTAGGAAGGCAAAGTTTAAAAGCATTGATTAAAACACACACACACACACACACACACACACACAGCACTATGCCTTTCCTCAGCTGTGTTTAAGAGGCACAGCTATGGCCCTGCTTCCCCACGTCCATGTGCCAAGCCAGTGACTGACGTTTGGGGACATGCTGGGAGCAAAGACTAGTCCAGGAAAGTGGCCTGCAGAATACACAGTAGTTAAAACTACGTAATCTGGAAAATATCTACCCTGAGCCTTTGTTCCTCTGTGTCTGGATTCGTCTTTACAATGACAGAAATAACAGACAGAGCAACAAAAAGCAGCACAGGCACAGATGTTCAACGTCAGTCTGGAATCACGTGGAACCTGTAAACAAGTGGCTGGGAGAGCCCAGAACTAGAACTAGGCTCACGGAACAAACATGACTGAGCTGGACTGAAGGAAACCAAGTGGAATCGGGTGTGGGTCAAAGGTTGCAGACCCAACACTCAGGGTTTGACTAAAGGTTTCACTATCAAAGGACGAGAAGGCGCCATAACATCTTCTCAAACAGAAATACGATCTGGCTTCAGGAACAGAAAGTTCCATCTGCACGTTAGCCACGGGTCATCCATCCCCAGGTGAAGGGCATAAAATGAGGACAGGGACGGGTCCGGGGTGGCCAGCCTCGGACTTTCCTGAAGGAAATGTTTGGAACCAGTTTGTCCCCGAGGACCCGACTCAGCTAATTATAAACAAGTGCTGGAGGGCCTGGTGCTGTTTAGAGAGAAACACAAGTGCCTGAGCACCACCGCCTGGCACGGGGCCGTGGGAGCAGCGGGGGCGGAGGCCACCCTGTGCGATGCCTTCACTGCCAATAAAATGCGGTGTGGGGGGCGCACATGGGGGGGGCACCCATCCCCGGGTACGAGGGGCTCAGACTTACCGTTGGCCTCGGGTGCTGCAGTTGGCTCGCTCTGCAGAGCCAGGGGCACCGCCGCCCCTGATGGGCCCGGGGGACCGGGGGGGCCCTTGGGACCCGGCATGCCCGGCACCCCAGGCAAGCCCGGCAGACCCCTCGGCCCGGGCACCCCAGGCTCCCCCACGGTGCCCTGCAGTCCCTGGAAGCCGGGGGGGCCCTGGGGGCCCGGGAGTCCGTCCTTGCCTGGTGGGCCGGTGGGGCCTGGGTCCCCACTGGGGCCCTGAGGGCCGGGCTTCCCGGGGGACCCGCGGGAGCCTTTGGGGCCCTGCAGGCCTTTGGAGCCTTTGCCGCCACGCTCTCCAGGGGGGCCGACCGGCCCGATCGGGCCCCTCTCACCGGCCGGGCCGGGAGGGCCAGGCTCCCCCTTCTCTCCTTTCTGTCCCTTGTTGCCAGTGGGACCCGGGGGTCCCTGCTGTCCTCTGTCACCTTTCGGACCCCTGGGGCCAGGAGGACCTAAAAGAAAAAAAAGACAAAAGGCATAAAAGTGAAATCCAGGACGCCTCTGGTCATCTGGGACCATTTTGTCACTAGCAGGAAGGCTGTGTGGGTTGAGATCGCGTGCGGGTTGAGATCGGGATGCCCTCCCTCTTATTTCCTCCTCTTTCCACTGATGTGATGAATATTTATGAACTACCTGTTATATGACAAGCACCATATAAGGTGGGGGAGAAGGGGTTTAGAATTAGACCAAAAAGATGCCATCGAGCGTTGCGGGCCCTATCCTGTAATTCCTGCACCACACCGCCCCGGCCTCTCCTCTCTGCTCCTCCACTGACGCTCCTGTCCCCTTCAGCGGTGCTGCGGGCACACTGCTGTCCTCAGGGCTCAGCCTCAGCGTGCACCAGCGTGCAGGGACGGGCGGTCTCCATGAGAAGTGCTCTCGGGGCCAGAGCTAAGGAGGATCAGTTTCATTTTTTCCAGAGAATCTAATGATACAAATAGGGAAGGTGGACTAGAGAAAAAAAGAGGTGGACCATCTAATTGGCAAGGGAGAAAAAAAGACACCATTTTCCACCAAAGGAGGAAAAAGCAGTTCCCCCTAAAAAAGGTTGGGAGAAGAAGGCAAATACCTGTTCATCCCTTCTCGTTCCAAAAGCAAGTTCACATAACATGGGATTGTTTTGTTTTCTCTGAGTTCTCAGGGGTAGGTAAGGTAACAGGGATGTCACACAAATACATCACAACAAGGATTTGTATAGAAAATGACAGTGTGAGGTACTTTCACATACATTATGTCACCTGACCTTCGTCTATGACAGAGAATTCCCACAGCACATCTGAGGACACGCAGGGCCACAGACACCAAGCTCTTTGTTCAAGGTTACTTAGTGACTCAGGACAGATCTACCCAGGGGAGTAAGACACGGACAGTCACCGTCTGGGAGAGGAGCTGGGACAGGAATTCAGGGCTTCTCGTGTTGAAATGGATGCATCGTGGAGGGCGCTGTGCTCAAATATTCTGCTGCCTGGAATCTTAGAGTTTGAGATCTCACTATTCTTCGTGAACAAGTGTAAGAGCTTCACACCCATTCTTTGGACAGAAGCAGAGAGCCTTTGAGGCTGGAAGGGCGCAGGTGCGGGGGAAAGGCTGGGTTGGTGGGACTCTGCACTCCCACAGTTTTTCCTATTCCCCTGCACCAGCACACCCCACCGGCTGGTCGGGATGGAACAGTGAAGCAGCCTGTCCCACCTCAGTAGGGGGAATCTCTGCACCCTCCCATCCCAGGCCCTAATGGACATCACTGCGCCCACACACCATCCATGGCCAAGTCCAGCCTGCCGTCTCTGCCGTCCCTTAGCAGGAGCCTAGGTCCTGGACTCAGCTCTCCTTACTTGAGGCTACCCATGACATTGCCCCTGGACTTACTGGCAGGACCCTCTACGGAGCTGTAAGCGAGTTTATGCCAATGGCTAGCACTGGCTTCAGTGCGTTCTTTCTAGGGTTATCTACCCCATAAGTGGGAGGCTTTGGGATGAAGCACGCTCTCCCTGAACCCATTTCATTGACTCCTCTCCACCCGCTCCTGTTGACTCCTCTCTACCATCAGCTCCCCTGGGCTCTGGGTCCTTATCTCCATCTCATAGTCGGATGGTCTATCTTCTCTGGGATGTCCCGCCAGCACCCCCAACCTGGTGTGTTTACACTGACCTTGTCATCTCTGCTGTTCACGTCCTCCTCCCGCCATCCCTTATCCCACTGCATCATCACAACCATCTCATCACCATCCTAGTGTGAGTCTTCTCTCTCTTCCTCTCTCCCTCCTGCCCCTCTCTGGCTTTCTGGTAGATTTTTACAGTTACCTCTTAACTGCTCTTCCTACCTCTGATTCCTCTCCATTCATCCCACTCTGCATCTTTCGCCTTCTTTACACGTAACTCTGGTCTCCACCTGCTCCAGAATATTCAGCCCCTTCTTGATCACCTGATGTCAAGGCTTTCATGACCTGGTCTCACATGTGTTTATTCCATCCTCCCCTGCACTTATGCAAATTTCTTCTCTTAGAATTTTCTCTGCCCATATCCATCTGGAGACTTCCTGTTCACCCACCATGTAATCCTTCCAGGTCACTCCAGATGGAAGTTTTTCCTCTTTTATGATTTTTTAGTCCTTGTTTATTCTTCGAGGATCCTTCCCCATCTAGCAGCTAGATTATAGGCCATAGTCATTATCCAGCAAGTGTTTATCAAACCAATGTGCATCACAGCCCAGTGCACTAATGCCAACATTATGGGCCCCAGCAGAGACCAAAAGGGAGAGATTTTGGGGGAACGGTGTCCTGCCTGGTGTCCCTCACCTCATTCCAAGAAGTACAGCTCCACTCAATCTACATATCAGGTCTACCCTGGCTGCCAGTATGGAATCACCAAGGGGAGATGCCTTTCCTGACTCTACTCACACTTCAGAATTGATCTAGTGGTCTTTTATCCACAATCTGATTTTTTTTTTCTGTTTAACTTGATGAGGCTTATTAAACAGCCAAGCCACTTAGTAAAGACACGGAGGGTGGGTTTTCATTGCCAGATCAGTCTCCTTTAAAAAAAATAACTTAGAGGCTTCCCTGGTGGCACAGTGGTTAAGAATCCGCCTGCCAATGCAGGGGACACGGGTTCGATCCCTGGTCTGGGAAGATCCCACATGCCGCAGAGCAAATAAGCCTGTGCACCACAACTACTGAGCCTGAGCTCTAGAGCCTGGTCACCACAACTACTGAAGCCTACGTGCCATAACTACTCAAGCCCGTGCACCCTAGAGCCCATGCGTCGCAACTACTGAGCCCACATGCTGCAACTACTGAAGCCTGCATGCCTAGAGCCCGTGTTCCACAACAGGAGAAGCCACCACCATGAGAAGCCCGTGTACCACAACAAAGAGTAGCCCTTGCTCACCGCAACTAAAGAAAGCCCACGCACAGCAACGAAGACCCAACGCAGCCAAAAATAAATTTTAAGAAATAATATTTAAAAAATAAAAAGGGCTCTCACTCATAAAAAAAATAACTTTGTGTAGTTGAGAAATAGTGTCTTACAGATTATTAGTGGGTAAGGTGGCATGTGTGTTCCTCCACAACAGATGTAGCATTATGGAAGATTCTAGTGGAACAATACTGACAATAGTCCAAAACAAACAAACAAAAATCTAATTTATTTAGAATAAGGGCAAAAATAAAAGTAACTTTTTTTTTTCCCCTCAGCTACTTTTGTTTGGTTTATGTTCTACGTTTAGCCTTAAGAAATCCAAATAATGAGGAAGCTCTGTTGGGAAATTCAAGTGCTTTAGAAATTCTTTGTCCTTATCCTCTTCGTGGATTTACCAATAATCAGTTTCTTGATCACTCACGTCTGGGGTTGGTGCTATACTTGCAAGTTACGGGAAATGAGTTCACTTGCAGCCGTGAAATAGTGCCCATTCTGGGGCCTGTCTCCCTGTTCTGAATGTTCTGACAGACCCGTGACAGGGACTTGTATTTGTTCCAGAACACCCTCCTCTGGTTTCCAACAGAATTCCAAAGACATACAACTCTCTCTTTGCCTCCTCACGTGAATCCAAGACCTCCCTTACCTGGGGTGACAGCTTTTCGTGAATCTTCTTTCTTTCTGGGGTCGGGTAGTTTATCGTATTCAGCTGTTTCCCTCTGAACCGAAGTTGTGCTTGAATGGCCCTACCTTCTCCACATAGAATCGTGGCTTATTTTAAGAACAGCATAAAAACACGGATCCCACAGTCAACACAAAATACCAACAGATGCTAATTTCCAGATCTTGAGAAGGAAGGGAATAAGACACTGGGAGAAGATGCAAGATTTTGCCTTTGATAAAGTCTAAAATCCTACTTGTGATGGATTTCCTAGCTGGATTAGCATAAAAACTGAAATTTTCATATGAAGCACTAACTACATCCATCATAAATAGGTTATCTGTCTCTCTCTTTAAGATAAAGTTTTATATTCATGGCTGTGGATAAACTCCTAGCAAGCACACTATTATCAACGCATGTCTTCATCCCCAGCTGCCCCATCCGCAGAGCTAGAGCAGGAGGCTGGCGCTCTGCTTACAGACGCTGGGCTATGTGAAAACGTATTCTGTGTGTCCCATACCTAGGGGATTCATTCATTCATATACTTGGCTCATTAAGACGGTACTTTGCTCCTTAAGACATAGATATTTGCTAATCATTTCTTTTTAAAAATCACTAAGAGGGCTTCCCTAGTGGCGCAGTGGTTGAAAGTCCGCCTGCCGATGCAGGGGACACGGGTTCGTGCCCCGGTCCAGGAAGATCCCACATGCCCGTGAGCGGCTGTGCCCGTGAGCCATGGCCGCTGAGCCTGTGCGTCCGGAGCCTGTGCTCCGCAACGGGAGAGGCCACCACAGTGAGAGGCCCGCGTACTGCAAAAAAATAAATAAAAAATAAATAAATAAATAAAAATCACTAAGAAAAAGAGCTAAAACCATTTCAGAAGTCAGCACTGGATCCCCCTACAAAGCCGATCGTTAATGCCATGAGTATACCTTCCTCTAGGCCCTGGGATGCTGGTACTGCTTTTGGCATCTAGATGATCCCAGGCTTTTAGGTATTACTTGAATCTTTTATGAGGCAGCTACTGAAGTGAAAATAAAATGAAATAAAATATAAGCCATCCATAGTGCCTTAAAACTGAGAACACTGAGATAAATGATGAGGGAGGTATTTATGAGCTCATGTGATAACAATTTGAATTCAGACTCAAGAAAATGTAACACTACATGTGAGGCAGACATGATGTCTCATACAGAAGAGCAAACTGGAGATTTGCTTCCAAGGCCAAGTGGGTGGCTGGCCTGGGATTCTGAAATGCCAGGATACCTATGTTGCTGATAAAGCCACCAAAGGCTCCAGAAATGCCTGTATATAACCGACACCAGAACTTGGAGCAACCGTGTTTACACTGCCAGCAAAACCTTCTCCCCAGGTTCCCAGGCTCCAGAGCCCAGAGCCTTGAACACACGAATCCCCTAAACAAGCAGCTCCAAAGAGGACAGAAGACTAAATCACTGTGCCATTTCTGCTTTAACAACCAAACTGCAGGCCTTGAGAAGGGCCCAGCCCTGTGTCCTATGCCAGAGATAACTTTCCAATTCGTTTTCCAACAAAACTGCTGGTGCCTAGCAGAAAGTAGAGAAACCACTTTAATTCTTACTGCCATTCAACATCTTGGAGAGACTGTTTTAGAACCACGAGTGGTTGGGTTGGAAGACAGAAGAAAACAGTAATATAATCTGACATATTTTTCTTCTTATTAAAAAAATCTACTTCGCATGCAGTGAAATTAATCAAACATTTATTTAACACCCACATATGAAAAAGTGGTCCTGCTTCACTTAGGTGAAAAGGAATATACAAATTAAAAGGAAATTTAAGAGATATTTTTTGGCAATCATTTTGAAGAAGAATTTGATTCTTGACCTCATGTTCAAGACAGTCAGGCTTCTGGAAAGCCATGGAAGCTCTCTCTCCACAGAGAAGGATACACTTAAACCACTGTTTCTCACCAACTGGCCACGGTCTACATCGATGCCTTTGAGTTGCCTACTCTCAGGGCTCCCCAGACAAGTGGTCTTGTTTGGGGAAGAGTATCAAGAGGGGGTGGGGTCGACAGTGAGAGGAATCGAGGCCTCATGCCTGATCCACTTTGCTCCACGCCCTGTTCTGCTATGTGTGCTGTCCAGCCTTCCCGTGCATCTTTCAAGGTCCAGATCAAATGTCAGTCTCTCACTGAAGCCTTAACTGATAGCTCTCCTGAAGGTAAACTCTCGTGTATTCAACCTCCCCAAACATGCCATCTTTCTCCTGAATCATGTGAGGGCAGCAGGGTACCATGTGGAAGCATGGGTTAAGGGACCAGACAGACCCGAGTTTAGCACTACCTACCACTGACTAGCTGCTTGATCTTGGATTAGTTACGCAGGCTCTCCGTGCCTCAGCCCCCCTCCCTGCAAATGGGGATGCTGACGATTCCTACCTTAAGGAGCTATAACAATGAACAGAGACAACTTATCCAAGTGCTCACTGGCATGACTGGCATGTTGCAGACACTCAATAAAAGTCCATTAGGGACTTCCCTGGTGGCACAGTGGTTTGGAATCCGCCTGCCAATGCAGGGGACACGGGTTCGAGCCCTGGTCCCAGAAGATTCCACATGCCATGGAGCAACTAAGCCTGTGTGCCACAACTACTGAGCCCACATGCCACAACTACTGAAGCCTGCGCGCCTAGAGCCTGTGCTCCGCAACGAGAAGCCACCGCAATGAGAAGCCCGCACACCTCAACGAAGAGTAGCCCCCGCTCGCCACAACTAGAGAAAGCCCGTGCACTGCAACAAAGACCCAACGCAGCCAAAAATAAATAAAATAAAATAATTTATTTAGGGGCTTCCCTGGTGGCGCAGTGGTTGAGAGTCCGCCTGCCGATGCGGGGGACACGGGTTCGTGCCCTGGTCTGGGAGGATCCCACATGCCGCAGAGCGGCTGGGCCCGTGAGCCATGGCCGCTGAGCCTGCGCGTCGGGAGCCTGTGCTCCGCAACGGGAAAGGCCGCAACAGTGAGAGGCCCGCATACCGCAAAAATAATAATAATGATAATAATTTATTTTTAAAAAAAGTGGATTAAAAAAATGAGTGAAAGCCAGGGGTCGGCAGCACCGAGTGTGATTCCTCTCCTGGGCTGGGCACCAGGAAGCCAGCAGTTAAGTAGTTTGGACCCACATGGTACAACTATAGTCCTTGTGCACATGAAGCTGTTGTTTTCCACAGCGATGTACTGGCTGGGGCTCCAGTGGAGGGAAGTCTTGGATAGGAACTGAACAAACTCACTCTTGGGTATGAATATTAGCTAACCCCCTGCCAGGCACTGCACTATTTTATTTACATTATCTCATTAAGTCCTTATAACTCTAAAAGGTAGATGCAGATGGGAAAACCGAGGCACAGAGAGGCTAAGGAAGTTGGTACTCGTATCCAGGGCTATCAGGCTCTAGAGCTTTTGTTCTCACCCACTAAACCTTGTGCTTCTCTCAGAACAGCAGGTGCAGGGAACTGTCTGCTGCACTAGGAGGATGTGACTTACACCTGCATGGCTTGCAGAGAATAGCTCAGGATGTGAGGTGAACTTGCCACCCAAGAGTGTGTGTTATGAGTATGAAGTCCTCCATGTGCCTAATTAGGATAAAAAGCATTACATTATTGGTAACAAAAAAAATAAGGCTTTCTTAAGGTTTGGGGGTTTATGGATGTAGAGATAATTGTTATCAGGATTCAACATATGACTTAATATCTAGTTCCACATTATCATCTGGCTTCAGTGCCATCTAATCAGTCAGCTTCAGCTTTCACTTCCTAATGAGGCAACTGTCTCTTGTGGCTGAAATGTCCCAGAAGCATTAGGGTTCTTGAAGTGCACGTCACCAAGAATTTCCTGGAAAGCATCAGCGTATTCTGAATCTTGCAGAGGCAAACCCAGCATAAGCCAGTGTTAATCCCATCCTGCTCCTTCCTGTTTTATCCCATCTGTCCCTCATCCTCAGGGGTGGGATGTGCGTACAGAGAACGAGGAAAGGCGCTAGAGATGCAGGGGGGGAGGAAACGCTTGCATTTGGAAGTGGGGGTCTTCCCCCAGTCTCTGGTTCTCTTGGAATCGCCGGTGGGCATTCCCGTCCTGGAGGAAGTTGAACACATTGAATAGAAAGGGGGTGGCTTGGCTTGAGAAGTTTCTCAGGTCAACTCACAGAAAGTGCAGGTAATGAGAAGACCAAGGATAAATGTAAATGGGAAAGCATATGAAAAAAAGAAAATACCATTCAGAAACCAAACTCTGAGGCCTTTCAGAGACACTGAGCCAGGAACCTCACCCTAAGAGACATCTCCCACTTAATACGTCTAAACAGACCTCCCTTTCTGCATCTCCTGGTTGGTACTGCCATCCGCCTAGGTGCTCAAGCCAAACACTTAGGGGACACCCATTCCTCCCTTTCCCCTGCCCTCCATGGCTGATGCATCCGTGAGCCTCGTCCACCTGCAGGCAGCAGCCCCTAACCCCGTGTTCAGTTTCTGTCCACAGCACCCCGACTCCTAAGATGTACTGGTGCCTCTTGGCTGCCCCTTTGGGCTTGGGACACTTCGGGGAGGGAAATCCAGTGTCCTGTGCACCAAACGTAGTCAAGATGGGATTGGCACAGACTCCAAACTGCACAGCCCCTCCAGCCCGGGAATTCCTCACCCCGGTGGGCACGGCCTGTTGTCCAGGGAAGGGCAGGGCTGTCCTTGATTCTACCTCCATGATTCCTCCTGACTGAGGAGACCCACTTCTGTCATCTCCACTGCTACCATCCATCCCACGTCACCCATGACTGCTCCACTGCCCCTCACTGGACCCCTGCCTCCAGGCTCACTCCCCCAGAATCTGTTCTCCCCCCAGAGAACATTTATTTTTGTATTTAAAAACGTAAATATTTTTATATTTAAAAACATAAATATTTTTATATTTAAAAATATAAATCAGGTATGTCACCACCTTCCTTAAAACTCCCCTTCACACTTAGAATGAAATCCCATCTCCCTGCCCTCACAGGCTCCCTCGGGATGGCTGGGAGGGGGGCGTGCACTTGCTGTGATTATCAATGGGGTTCGCACCATGGGCTTTGCACTAGACACACTGGGCTCAGATCCTGTTTAGCTACTTATCATTTCTGTAAATTTAAGGAAGTTCCTTAAACCTCTCAATGCCTTAGTTTCCTCATCTATAAACAGGTGATGATTTTCTGAGTACCTGCCATACAGAGTGGGTGTTAGGACTCACCAGGATGGTTCATGAAAAGCCCTCATTCCTCTCACGCTCAGTAGCAGCTGATAAAAATAATCAGAACAATGGAAACATTAACGAAGTTAAAGCTGGGCTCTGAATCTTCAACCATGAGCTTTTCATACCCTTCCTTAGCTGTTAAGCCGCACTGTCTGTAAACTAAATATGTCAGAAGTTTCCTTGTACAAGAGAAGTTAACAATTAAACCCATGGAATAATAAAACTATGAAATTTATAGCTGGAAAATATCCAGAATACCATGATAGGACTGCCTAAGGTATAACAACCTGCCTAAGGTATAACAAGAGACAATGAGAAAGCTCTTATTTTCTGAGGTTGCACGTCTGCTGAGATCTGCCCTCATTCTGAATTTAGGTTGAGGAAGAATAGGGAAAAAAAATAAATCAAGCACTGAAGAACCTTCTGGTCATTTGAAAGCCCACCTCTTTATTCAGAGTATCATTCATACCTACAATACTCTGACGGGCACTGTCCAACCTTTCTAGAGTTGGGGCATGCCTATGGTTCAGGAAACCCATTATAGTCTCAGGCAACACCAATTTTTATAAGGAACATTATATAAAACCAAAATTTGGGCTTCCCTGGTGGCGCAGTGGTTGAGAGTCTGCCTGCCGATGCAGGGGACACGGGTTCGTGCCCCGGTCCGGGAAGATCCCACATGCCACGGAGCGGCTGGGCCCGTGAGCCATGGCCGCTGAGCCTGCACGTCCAGAGCCTGTGCTCCGCAATGGGAGAGGCCACAGCAGTGAGAGGCCCGCGTACCGCAAAAACCAAAATTTATTTTCCTTTAATGAGTACCCATTAGTCTTTGTTTCACCCTCTGGAGCACCTCCGATGTCATTTAAAATCTCCTCCACATGCTGGCCTTTTGAATAGTTGTAAACAGCTGTCTTATTCCCCACTAAGCTGTCTCTCCTACAGGTTAAAGTTCCCAGGTCCTTCAGTCCTTCCTCACAGCACATCGTTTCTAGACCCCATCATCCTGGTCATATTTTTCCAAGCATGATGGTCTGTGAGTGCCCCTGTTGAAAGGGGCTCCCCAACATACGCAGTATCCTCCAGGAGTGGTTTTGCCATGCTGAAGGGAGTAAGATATCACCTCCCTCATTTTGGAAATCATATTTTTATTAATACGGTCAAAGATCACATTAACTTCCCTGGAAGACACATTTAGTTGCTTACAGTCAACTAAAATCCCCACGCTTTTCCTGCACACTTCCTCCAAGCCATGCCCTCCCATCAACACTAGTATTTGGTCTTTTCTATGTACGAGCAGGTCCTATAGGTCTTCCCTATTTATTTCACTTTGTTGGCATCTCTTTACTATGCCAGCCCCTGCAGATCATTTTGGATTATGATTCTATCACCCATTAAACAGTATATACAGTTTCATGTCACACAAGTATTGGATGACCAGGTCATCCACGTCCTCAAGCGAGTCCCTGCAAAGCTGTTGAGCAGGTCCCTGCCATCTGCCACCCAGATATGCCTCCAGGCTCAGAGGGGCTCATGAACTACCACTCTTTATACTCAGTCATTCAATAGTATGGCAGTCACACCCCAGGGTGACTCCCAATGACTCATGCCCTCGTATAATCCCCTTCCCTTAAGTATGGAACCTCTAACTTGCTTCTAACCAATAGAATATGGCAAAGGCGATGGGATGTCACTCCCTTGACTAGGTTACATTATATAAGACTCTGTCTTTGCCAACTAGAGTGAGAGAGACTCCCTTGCTGGCTTTGAAGAAGCTGTAATGTTTTGAGATGGTCACATGGCAAAGGACTGGGGGTGGCCTTTAGGACCTGACAGCCGATCTTCCAGTCCAAGCAGATGAAGTCTGCCAAGAACATGAAGGAGTGTGGAAATGAGTCTTTCCCCAGTCAAGACTCTGATGAAACCACAGCTCCTCGCTGAGACTGCAGCTGGGTGAAACCCTGAGCAAAGGACGCACCTGAGCTGTGCCCAGATTCCTGACCACAGAAACTGTGAGATGAGAAGTGGGTGTTTTAAGCTGCTGAGTTTTTAGTAATTTGCTATGCAGCACAGAAAATGAATACAACCAACAAACCCATCTAACTGGGCTATAAACCAGCACTGAGTGCTCCATCTTGTTCAAGGGTATCACTGCCAAGTGCCTTGGTGAAATCCAGATATGCTATTTTTCATTCTCCTAGTTTAAACAATATACTAACTCTGTTAACGTGAGGAAATAAGATTAGGTTCACCAGGCTTCTTCCTAGTGAATTCATTCTGATGATTATTGCATTCCTGAAAACTCAAAAATTATCCTTTTTATAATCTCTTCTCAAATTTTTCTTGGGCTTGAAGACAAATTCCCCATTCTACACAGTGTGTAGACTCTACCTTTATCCCCTTTTTTTGAAAATCAGGATTACTTTTGCTTATAGCCAGTCTCTTTTTGCCCTAAAATTCTCTTGATTTTAAGCTACGTGAGGGCAAAGACCTTCTGGTCTTCTTTGTACACCCCAGAGTGCCGAGCACAGCATCTTCCACTCAGTACTTTCAACTTAAACCCTGTGAAAATAGTTATGACTGAAAATACTATTAATATATGGTTGCTGCAAATCTTCAGAAGTAGGCTTAATCTAATCCAAAGACTTTCAATTTACAGGGATGATCTGGTTGAGAGCAAAACTCAGATTTTTATGTAAGTCCATTATTCCCCTCCTCTGTGGTGTCAACAGTTACTGTAATGGCCAACCATCCATCTGCTCGTGACACTTAGAAGTAGGAATCTCTTAATGGTAACTCCATGATCTAAAAGAATTAATCTTCCTTCCAAAGGAGTCTGATTTATAACGGCACTGAAATAGCTAGGCACTAAGAAAATCCAAGTTAACCAATCTTTCATCCCACAAATATTTAATGGAACACATTTGAGCACGGTCCACAAATTCTTAGTTATTTCTGCTTCCTTTCAAGAAATGGAGCTTAATTCCCTTCCCCCTTGGGTGTGGGATGGACTTAGTGACTTGTTTCTAAATTAGAGAATGTGGTGGAAGTGATGGTATGTGACTTTTGAGGCTAGGTCATAGAAGGCATCGTGGCTTCCTTCTTTCTGTTTCTCTTGGATCACTTGCTCTGGAGGCAGCCAGCTGCCATGTTGTGAGAACACTCAAGCAATTTCACATGGTGAGGAAACGAGGCCTCCTGCCAACAGCTGACAAGCCAAGAGCCATGTGAATGAGCATCTTGGAGGCAGATCCTCAGCCCCAGTTAAGGCTTCAGAAGACTGCAGCCCTGGCCAATATCTTAACCACAACCTCATGAGAGTTACTAACCATCTAGCTAAGCTAAGCTGCTCCCGAATCCCTGATCCATAGAAACTACGAGATAATACATGCTTATTGTGTTAAATTGCCGAGTTTTAGGGTCACCTGTTCCACAGCCATAGATAACTAATACAAACACAAATTCAGAATTTTCTCTTACCTTGTAGTATTGTAAAATTCTTGATGAGCTGACCATGCTTGGAGTCCACCAGCTTCATTTCTTCCATAATCACTGATAAGTTGGCCACTTCAGTGTCCAACCTCGACCTCATCAAATCTTGTTGCATCCTGAGAGAAACAGAATCCAAACGGATGTTGGCCAGTGTGTTATTCAAGGAGGTCAGATCATCCGTGTGTTTGGTCAGCGTATCCGTGCACGTGGTCCTGACTTCATTCAGGTTGCTGGTCAGTGTCCGTAGGTAGTGGGCCGTGTAGCTAATGTTGCTAATGATGTTCACAATGTCGGTCTCAAAGAGCTGGAAGCGCTCCTCCAGCTGGCTGAACTTGACAGCTGTTCTGTTCTCTGCATCCCTGTGTACATCCTGCAGATCTTTCAGGTTCTGCTCATTGGCTTGGGAGGCCGTAGTGATGTTGTCCATCTGCCCTGCAAAGGAGCTGAGCTGGCTGTTCATGTCCTCCAGGGTGTCATTGTTGGCTTTGGTCAAGGCAGAGTTATTGGCAGCCAGCGTCTGCAGGCTCTGCACTTTCTCCTTCAGCCAATCCGTGTCCTTCTTGGCTTGAAGGAAAACCTGCTGCAGGTTCTGGAAGTCATTCTTGATTCGCTGGATTGCCTGGCTTGTGTCATCCAAAGAGCGCTGCAGATTTGTGATGAGGTTCCTTTGCTGCACCTGGGTCAGGTTCAGGTTGTTGAGGTTCATGATGACCACGTTGTGAGAATACATCTGGCTCTGCAGGTTGCCCTGAAGCACACTCGTGTCTTGCTGCAGATTTGTGACATAGCCGTTATATGCCTGGAGGGTTTTGTTTACAGTGGTGATGAGGAAGGAGTTATTCTCCAAAGTTTCTTTCAGTTGACTCTGCTGGTCCACCAGCGCATCCCCGCTCACCTGTAACTTCTCCAGCGTATCTCTGTTCTTGCTAGTCTTTTCTGTAATCTCACGAAGTTGCTGACGCAGATCCAGAATGTCTGACCTGAAGGTGGAGAGTTCTGAGTTGGTGCTGAGAGCTTTCTTCCCAGTTTGGTCCCCTGGAATAAGACACGTGTGTTACTCAGATTGGTGGGATGGAGAAGTGTTCAGGTGAGGTCACAGATCCCAGAGACCTAACTGGGATGTGCTCTATTTCATACATAAAATTTGTGGGATATGCAGACTGCACTGCAGTAGTAAAATCCATCTCTCTGTTAAAACTGGGTCCTCAGAAATTGGAAAGGCTACTGAGTACTAGGACAGACTAACTTGGGTGAACACTTATCTCAAAGGAGGGGGAATTTTCCTGATTCTAGAGCACTGGGAAGGACGTCAAGAAGGCAATAACCTTCTGTTTAATTCATCAAAATTCCTTTTTAAAAAATTGAAAAAAATCACAGGATAAGAATAGGCTGGTATCTTTTATTTTTTTAATTAATCTCTACAATTTTTTATGAAGTTTAAAATATTTCAAATAGGAATTTACTGAGTATTTCATAAAAGAGCTTTTAATAAAGGGTATTTGTGGTTCTTTTTGATCAGGATTGGTCTTCAGGTTTTATGTGGCACACAATAGTGTTTTCTGGGGAGCGGAATTCAACTCCAAAATTGGTCCTTAACTTTAAAATTTTAAAGTCTTTGAATTAAATCATGAGGAAAGATTCAACACACAACATGAAAGTTTAAAGTCTTTCTGGGTGAATGTGAATTTAGAGCCATGTCATTCTAAAAAGCTGTGGTCATTTACATAGAGTTGAGTTAGGGGATTCAACTTAATAGTTTACTCTCATTGCAGATTACCTAATTTTTTCAGGTCGCTTTCCACTGCTGTGAGCTTGTCATCATAGGTTTGGCGAGATGTCTCCATGCCACCTGTAACACTGTCCATTTTCTCTACAACTAAGATTTGGAAATCAATGGATTAATACACACACCTGCCCATATTTTATCTTTCAGTTTCAACAAGAGAGCATTTCATTACAGAATAAAGGAAACAGAGTGAAAGAAAAAGAGTATAAAAGAAATCAAATATAGGGAAAAAGCCATTCTTTTAGAAAAATAAGTAACGTACTTGTCATAAACCCTGGTGGTAGTTTACTTGGTTGAGAACTGTATGTTCTTAAAAGCTGTTCTCAGGATTCTGTATTGGCTTGGAGATTTTAGAAATTGTATGGAACTCATTAAATATTTTTTTGTATTATAGAAATCCTCAATCTGTGTTATTTTTTATATTAACTTCCATAGGTGGAGGCATAACACAATATTTTGTCACTTATCAGACTCCCTACCATTCTTGGTAGGTATAACTCGATTATATGGAAGGAGATTCCATGGCAAAGAAAATCTAGCTCAAGTCTATACATAAAGTTGTTGTAAAAGGGATGCAAAGTCAAGGGTGTTTGCTACTCTCTGTCATGAGTTCATCACTGAGGCCTGAAAATCTGCTTCTCCGTAGTGACAAGTGAATCTTCATCGGTTCCCAAGAAGATGCCTAAGTGGGTTTCCAAATAATAATTGACTAAGAAGACTTTTTTCCCAGCATTTTCCTGATTGTACATGATAGGGAAAGTTAGTGATGCAGTGTTAAAGCCACTGTCATTATTCGTTCTCAGAAGGCAGTAATTGTCCATGGTTATGAATTTAAATGTACCATTCTAAAATGTCTGGGAATTGTCTCCTAAGGCAAAAGAAACAACAGCAAAAATAAACAAATGGGACCTAATTAAACTTAAAAGCTTTAGCACAGCAAAGGAAACCAGTGACAAAATGAAAAGACAACATACTGAATGAGAGAAAATATTTGGAAATGATATGACCCATAGGGGTTAATATCCAAAATATATAAACAGCTCATGCAGCTCAATATCAATAAAACAAACATGCCAATTAAAAAACGGGCAGATTGGGCTTCCCTGGTGGCGCAGTGGTTGAGAGTCCGCCTGCTGATGCAGGGGACACGGGTTCACGCCCCGGTCCGGGAAGATCCCACATGCCACGGAGTGGCTGGGCCCGTGAGCCATGGCCGCTGAGCGTGCGCGTCTGGAGCCTGTGCTCCGCAACAGGAGAGGCCACAACAGTGAGAGGCCCGTGTACTGCAAAAAAAAATAATAATAATAAATTTAAAAAAAAAACGGGTAGATTTATTATATAAACACCAAACTTACTTAATTATACTTTATTGTAATTTAAAATAGAGAATGAATATGTAACATATATGTATACACACACACATATATATATATCTTTTTTTAAATTGATTTATGGCATCCTCGATGCCTCCCTGAATTCCAAAGTTGCAGTGTCAGACTCACTTTTATCTATTTCCTTCTCTTTATACCAGCCTTCATCTTTCGTATTATTGGAATAAAAATATCCAGGTCACTAAACTCTAGTCTATAAAGAAGAAAACTCTTACTCTCCCTAACAGTGATCCATCCTATGTCATAATCTCTTTCATCTTCTACCTTCTCTAATATTGTACCTATTCATATAAATGAAAACCTGATTCCTTCCCAATAACACCACTTCCCTGGAGGTCCTCCCTAGTGGGCACTGTAGGTATTGACATAATTGTTTACCTCTGGCACATCTTGATCCTTATCTTTGAAATATCTTTTAACCCTTTCCTCCTTTTGAAATCAGCATCACCCAATTTTACTCTACTTTTCTTTGAGGCTATAAACAACAGAACTTCAAGACATGGTGTACCTTCTCTCTGATTTCAGCATCTTTTTCTTCTCATCCTTTCAATGCAACATTTCTTGAGACTTCAGTGTTTCCCTATTCATCTGGAATGGACGCATTTCAACAACTGTCTCTTGTTCCTTACAACTCAAGCCATGTCATTGTAACTCATCTTCCAGGAGATCCCCACCACCACCAAAAAAAATCCAACCAACCAATCAAACAAAAAAAAAAACCAGGCAGAAGATCTGAACAGACATTTTTCCAAAGAAGATATGCAGATGGCCAACAGGTATGTGAAAAAAATGCTCAACATCGTTAATCATCAGAGAAATGCAAATCAAAACCACAATGAGATATCCCCTTGATATCTCATATCTCATTTACACCTTGACAGGTGTAAACCTGTCAGAATGGCTATCCTCAAAGTCTACAAATAACAAATGTTGGCAAGGATATGGAGAAAAGGGAACCCTACTACACTCTTGGTGAAAGTGCAAATTGGTGCAGCTACTATGAAAAACAGTAACGAGGTTCCTCAAAACACTAAAAACAGAACTACCATGTGTCCAGTGATTCCACTGCTGGGTATATATATGAAGAAAATGAAAACACTAATTCGAAAAGATACATGCATCCCAATGTTCACAACAGCATTATTTTACAATAGCCAAGATATGGAATCAACCTAAGTGACCAACAACAAAAGACTGGCTAAAGAAGATGTGGTATGTGTGTGTATATATATATATCTATCTCTCTCTATATATATACATATATATACAATGGAATATGACTCATCCATAAAAAAAGAATGAAATTCTGCTATTTGCAACAACATGGAGGGACCCGAGGGCTATCGTGTTTAGTGAAATAAGTCAGACAGAGAAAGACAAATACTGTATATCACCTATATGTGGAATCTAAAAAAATAAAACAAACGAATATATATATACAAAACAGAAACAGACTCACAGGTATAGAGAACTAATGTTTACCAGTGGGGAGACGGGAGGGGAGAGGGGCAAGATAGGGATTAAGAGATACAAACTATGTATAAAGTAAATAAGTAACAAGGATATGTTGTACAGCACAGGGAAATACAGCCATTATTTTGTAATAACTTTAAAAGGAGTATAACCTATAAAAAAATTGAGTCACTATGTTGTACACCTGAAAATCAACTATACTTCAATAAAAAAATAAAGATAGAAAAAAATAAAGTGTACTAAGTGAAAAAATAAAAATAAAAAATAAATGTCAAATAAGAGTATATCCCTCCAGAAGTAACTCGTGTGAGATCCAACCTCTAGCAGCTTGGGATCAAGTCTGACTGTCCCTCTTGGTATTGATAGCTTTTTAAAAAATAATGACTAATTTTTTAAGCATGAATATGTTTTATATACTACTTATCAGCCAATGGACCCAGTCTATTTTATTCAGCAAGCGTTCCACCCACGTGGGACTGCATGAGAAGATTCTCCAGGCTCCCATCAGGAAGCAGAAGTATGTTCCCACGCGTGGAGAAGCTGGAGAAGCTCGTCGTGCTCTATCTCAAGCTTCTATATAGTCTGATCATAATGAAATATGTGCTTTGCACCAAACGCTCTTTCTCCCCCAAGCCTTTCCATGCATGCTTCTCCCCACCTAGAATGTTCTTCCTGGCCTCTTCCCCAAGCTAAGCCCTCCTTGCTCTTCAAGACTCAGCTGGTCACGTCCTGTGGGAAATCTTTGCTGAAGTTTATGTTGCAGGGGTCTCTCTCCCGATTATAGGACTCTCGTCACTGTGTTGTCATGGTTTCTCTACTCTAGGACCCTTTAGGGCAGGACAATCTGTGTTGGTTTTATCTCCAGCTCTTAGCTCAGTGTGTGGCGCGTAGTAGGTATTCATCACATACTTATTCATTACACCGTTTATTTAAATAAATGAGAATCTGCCTGCTGGCTGCTGAGGCCTGTGGAAAAAATCGACTGAGCTAGAGGTTATGCAAACAAACGTATAAACCAACCAATGCAGGGAGGCCTCGACACTGGCAATGAGTATGGCATTTAGTTGAATAATTATCGTTTTTTTAAGATGACTATATAAACACAGAGGTATAGTTACAATAATCTGAGGGTTGTCTGATGCGCATGCACATTCCTAAATCCCTGGAAAATGGGAAGAACAAAATGTTTCATCTACATTTTAGCAAAGCTACCCTTTAAAAAAAAAAAAACAACGAATGTTTACAAGTTTAGGTTCAGTTTTGATCCTCAAATCAAACACATGCCTCAGTCTGTCCTCAAACCACATACAGGATCTTAAGTCCTGACCTTTTTTCCTGGAAGCCAAAGAAACCTCTGAATATGCTGACAGGCAGTCATTTTCTACCCTCTCTAATTTTTCTTCCATTTTACTTTTTAAAAACACAGAACTGTCATAGACAGCTAATTCAGGTTTGTATAGAGTAAAAGGAATAAATACGTTCATGAAAAAAACCCAAAAACCTGTTAGGTTTCTCCTTGGTGCTAGGAAACTCTTTGCCCCGCCCACAAGGATTATGAATTGGTTACATGCACCACTGCCTGTGTGTCTGTGTTTAAAAACACAGGATCTGGGTATAAAGCTGCAAACTTGAGGGCTGCAAAACTGGCAGCTTGCTAACTGCTTTAAAATACTAGACTGATGGGGATCCAGAAGTAACACTTGCTGTAATAGCACATAGCATTTTCGCTGTTTTTTTTTTACTCTTAACTCATTAGCACAAATTCTCTGGAAAATAGTGGCAGACCATCCTCTCTGACCCTGGAAACTCCCCATCTTTGGAGGGAGACCTCAGTTTGTAGATTGTTCTCATATGAGGAAAACAAACATGAAACACAGAAGGGTCACGAGCAGTCTGTTTTTTCACAGGCTCCCCTTTATTGGAAAGTGTTTCTTGACAGATTTTTTCTTCAAAGTATCATTGCTTTAGGTGTCATATCTGAAGTGTTGCCCTTCTTTAAGTACCCAAAACTCAATTCTCTAGGATCATCTGACAATAATACCTTTTCTATAAAAGCATGTTGGTATCATGCCTTGGCCTGGGCCACTAACCTCCTTCTCCCTCGTCTGGATTCCACCGTCCTTTAAGGTCTACTCCGAATCTCACCAGCCCATCGTGCTAAGCCTTGCCTGATGATCTGATTCCACACCAATGGACCCTTTATCTGAATGGCAATAAAAACAGCCTCTGTGGATTGCCTGCTCTTTGCAAGGTGCACTGCATCATCACTGCAGTTAATCCTTATGACTGCTGTTATACAGATGAAAAAAAATTGAGGCTCAGAGATGTTCAGTAACTTGTCCAGAGTGACAAAGCTTATTATTTTTAATTTTGGGGGGGGTAAAAATCTACACTTTACTTTTTTAATTTTAAAATGTTTATTATTTTTTTGGCCACACGGCATGCAGGATCTTAGTTCCCTGACCAGGGATTGAACCCACGCCCCCTGCAGTGTAAGTGCGGGGTCTTAAACATTGGACCACCAGGGAAGTCCCTCACACAGCTTATAAGTGACTAAGTGGGATACCAGGCCAGGAGATCTAACTCTAAAATCCATGCTTGCTCTATAATTCCACATTGCCTTTCATGCAGTATTTCTTTTTCCTAAATATGGTTTCTTCCAAGAAAAGTCCCTTCAGGGGAAGGACTATGTCTTCTTTATCTTCCCTTTACAGTCATCAACCTCAGATGTTTACCAAGTATCTGCCAGGTTTGTGGCCCAGAGCTGGACATGAAGGATCCAAGAGACGTAGCTCATGGCCCAGGCCTTGGGGACAGGGAACAAGAGCAGAGCACAGAGCTCCTGCCGGGTGCTCACGAGGGTCTGTACCAGCCTGACTGTGGTCCTGAGAAACACGCCCCCTGCTGGTACCTGGGACTTCCCAGTAATACCAGTTATGCTCCTTCGTGATGTAATAAAGACATTTCTACCTTGAACACTATTTCATATTTCATTACAAAAATACAGAAGATCTGGTTATAGGGTGTTATCGTGGATTCTGACAACAGCTACACAGTGTGATCTGATGCACATCTGAAAGCCTACTTATCCAGCTGCAACTGCCACCTTGGCAGAGCCGAGCAGCAAGGCAGACATTTATGACTAGGAATGTTGCATCAGAGGAGGTTCTTACTGAAAAAGATTCAGATGTCTGTCTTTCATCTTCATCCTAATTCCCTTAAGGTAGATGCCTGCTGGGCAGGACCACAGACTAGGATTTTCCTGTTCAGGGAATGTTCTGGAGGAAAAATGACCCACTGAATTTAGGAGGTGGCTTCTGTCATGGAAGCTTCACTGACCGATGATAAAGAGTCCAGGACAGAGGGTGCACCAAGCTGTAACTGTCTGAGAATGTGCTTTCTGTAAAGTGGCTGACATGCCTCATTGTCACAGCCAGTGTACTGACCTGTCTGGGTGACTCAGCAATCCTCTGACTTGATCAGCAAATTCTCTGGAAGGAGCTTAAGTTACATCCTAACTGTAGCTGCATAAGTGACATAAAAGGAGAAGTAAAGAACAGTTTTGAGGAAAATACCATGGAATTGCCTTTGCAAACTCTGATAAAGGAGTTTCTATTTCACTTCCTTCCAACTTCTCCTCCAGAGAAACCTCTTTTTCACTGAATATTCTTTTTTGTTTCTTTCTTCCCTTTTTTTTTTTTTTTTTTAAGTGGAGCGAGTTCCTCCAGACTTCAAAGGGAGATGTGTGAAGGGAGAACTTATCTTTCTGCCTCTTACCATGTTGGGTCACCAGAATCTTATCAGCAAGAAAGAGGAATCACTGTTCAAGTAAAGGGAAAACACATCTGGAAAATATCAGCATTTTAGCTCATTAAGGCTGTGTTTAAAGACAAAAATTGCATGTTGTGTTACCTTATTTTTGTCATTAGAAGCCTGAGGGATGGGGACCCTGAAGGAGGAAAAGAGGGGACTCCAACTTGTCTCACTCCCTCAATCTCTTTGCCCTTCATCCTGGCGAGATACACCCCAGAGCAGGCCAAGTAATCTTCAGGATTTTAAGCTTCTAGGTAGGGCCTTGAGTCGCAGCAATTGGCTTAGAGGTCCCTGGGCATTGATTGACTGCCTTTATAGAAGTCGGCCCTAATCTACAATTCAACCATCCAATTATCCATCCATCTTCTCATTAATTCATTTAGTAAACTTTATTGGGTAACTATTACGTACTATGAGCCAGATGCTAGTGGGAGATATGATAAATAAAAGAGAGTCTCTTGTCTTCGTGGAGCTTACAGTTTGGGTGGTGAGACAGACCCATTGGCCATAACGATATAGTGCGACAGGGGCTAAGAGTAAAAAAGGATGCCATGGGGACCAGCAGGAGGGCACCCAGCTCAGCTTTCAGGGGCTTCTTGCGGTACATGTGTCTGAGGGAGACATGAAGGGAAAGAAGAGAAAGTCATACAGAGAAAGGTGGAGAACAGGGAAAAGGTGTTCCGGGTGAATGGACCAGCCCACACAAATATGCCAGAGCCGAGAAGGGCTTTCTACTGTCATAAAAATGGAGGAAATATCTGTACTTTAAAAATAAACAAAGCCCCCTATTTTGTATCTTTCTGTATAATTCTTAAGGCATAAAGATCCTAGACCATATCTTTTTGCAGAGGTAAAAATGCCAAAATACCATACAGAGCTATTTCTTCAAACCTTTCTCATCTCTGTTTACTTTCATATCACATAGTGCTGAGCCCTAAAGATACCTATTAAATGACTGTTTGATTTCAAGCATCTCCTTTATCTGAGTTCACTAGGAAAAGTTGTCAAGTGAGTAATGACCTAAATGACCCAGTGAAAGAAGACAACCAGGCTGAACTACCTGGGACATAAAACACCTTCCTTTTCCCCACTAAGTTCCCTCCCCCGCCTCCCTCTGTCCAGCCCCGCCATGATTTAATAGCCTTTCTTAACACTTGCTCTGTTAATCCTAGGTTAGATTAACTCATCGCAAATGGATAGAATGACCTGGTAATTTTCCAAACTTCCATTGCCCAAGTTCATCAGTCAGCCCACTTGCAGGATGCACACAATTTTCCATGGAAATAGCCTTAAAAGTGGACTTAACAAGCCCTGACTATACTGAGTATTTTTTAACATGTTTTGCCATTCTCATAGCTAGAGCTGTAAAAACGCAGTTATGAAGAAGCAAAGAACAGAGAGATTCAGCCACTCGCTACTGGGACCAACCTTAGGACAGGTGGCTCAGTTACATCATCTTTGCTCATCGCCATCACCTTGAAGAGTGGCATCACTATTGCCATTTTACAGATAAGAAATCAGAAACACCAAGGGGTTATGATTCATTCCCAGGTTACACAGCCATGCAGAGGATTTAGCGTGATGCCCGGCACGCCAGCGAGCACTTAATAAACATTCACGATTGCATTACAAATGGTGGACTCAAGAACTGGACCGGGACCGTCTGGCTCCAAAGCCCATTCTTATTCCAGTACATTGTTTTCTCAGGAAACCGATAAACGCTGGGAGAGCAGTGGGAGGAGTTACAAGCTGGAGGGAATTCACCTTGCATCCTTCTGTCCCCAGGTCAAGTCTATGGGGCAAGGAACAGAGAAGGGAACATGTGGGAATTCTCCACTGTTAATCTATCAGCGCCGAGGGAAGGCAGAGCGAAGATCAACAGACCCCATGTCTGCCTCTTGCTGAAACCAGACATCACATCTATCTCGCATGTCTCTGTGAGGCTTCCATGGCTGTTTTCTTTTCTTTTTTTTTTAGATAAATAAATAAATAAATAAATAAACTTATTTAGGGCTGTGTTGGGTCTTCGTTGCTGCACACAGGCTTTCTCTAGTTGCAGCGGGCTTGCGGTGCACGGGCT
Source organism: Tursiops truncatus (assembly GCF_011762595.2). Lineage (NCBI taxonomy): Eukaryota > Metazoa > Chordata > Mammalia > Artiodactyla > Delphinidae > Tursiops > Tursiops truncatus. The sequence continues at coordinate 37,405,919 of NC_047046.1, read as the reverse complement.
CCTCACAGGCTCTAGAGCGCAGGCTCAGTAGTTGTGGCACACGGGTTTAGTTGCTCCACAGCATGTGGGATCTTCCCGGACCAGGTCTCGAACCTGTGTCCCCTGCATTGGCAGGCGTATTCTTAACCACTGCGCCACCAGGAAAGTCCCCCATGGCTGTTTCCTATAAAAGGGTTTATGTAGTTTGTGATTCTGAATCAGGGCGCCTTCTACCTGCGGTGTCTGGAATGGGGGGTGGGGGGGGACCAACCCACTTTGCAGATCTGGAGGATTCAGGCAAAAATCCTCCACTGACCTTAAACCAGACATGTTGAAAGAATGCCTGATGTGCCATAAGGTACCGTTGAGGTGATGGTGCCGCCTCTGTGTTTAATTTCTACAGGGTGGTATTTTTATGGGGTTATATAAACAGTGACCACAGTAAAGGTGCTGAAGAGAAACAAAAGGGAATTGATTGGCCAGTTCCTAGGTGAAGTAAGTCGTATCTCTTGGAGGTCTTATCCTCTGTCAATACAGTTTTCCCATGTGCTGACTCCAGGGTTTTCGTGGGGCCTCTTAGAGATAAGATGGAAGAAGATAGAGGAAGAGGGAGTATTTGGAAATAAGTAGGAAAAAGCAACAAAGAGGAAAAAAATTTATAACTCATAGAGGACCATGATTATGGTTGAAATGACTCGAAAGGAATTGCTACTTCTCTCCTTTCAGGTCCCACAGCTACAAGAAGCTCAAGACACAAAGATGGAGCTTAAGATGTTTAAGTTTTGTTGGCAAGAGTTATATTAATGAAATACTTCACACTTGCCAATGTCCTTGTTTTTTCAGGCTTAAATTAATGAAAGAAAACTTGCTGTTTGGAAGGAAAAAGGAAAGAGTACTTACCTTTGTATCCCAAAATGGCTACTGTGATTGTTAACAAGGCACACAAAATGTATAACAATATGATAGAAAACTTCAGTGCCCAGTTATTTTTACATTTGGTACATTGTGTTCCTTCCTGAATACCTGTAAGAAAAGTCAAATCTTAATAATAGTAACCAAAAACACATTTCAAAAGTATCTTTTTGCATTTTGGTTCAAATACCATAACTAAGAATGTAGTTTTTACACATGCCCTCTTATAGGATGAGTGGTATTTTAAAATTAAACATACTTGAACAACACAAGCACTTTAAATCTCGCCATTATATTATTATAAACGTATTTAATGACTTGAAAATAGAGAACTTTGTCTCATAGAACAGTTTCAAGATCACATTCCATTATGATAATTATAATTTCAATAAAGATCTCTACATGACAAGAGATTTAAAACACCCAAATCTACTTGTGTCAGCCATTATTGGACCTACAGTAATTCAGACACAACCAGCAACAACAACAAAAAAATTGTGACTGGGGCTTCCCTGGTGGCGCAGTGATTGAGAGTCTGCCTGCCAATGCAGGGGACACGGGTTCGTGCCCCAGTCCGGGAAGATCCCACATGCCACGGAGCGGCTGGGCCTGTGAGCCATGGCCGCTGAGCCTGTGCGTCCAGAGCCTGTGCTCCGCAACGGGAGAGAGCACAACAGTGAGAGAACCACGCACAGCAAAAAAAAAAAAAAAAAATTGTGACTTGTCCCTTGATGTTTGTTTCATTGGTGTGCTCGAGCTAGTTCCTACTGGCTTGCAAGAGTCAATTGTCAAATTTGTAGGAATTTTGGGAACCGGTTGTTAAACAGTTGGCAGCTTGAAATCAACCCTGGAGGAGTATTTACACCATGGAAATTGGCAAACACTACAAATGATGCCCTCCCACACCCTCAATTGCTTTACCAGCATGCCCCTAGCTATACTGTACTATAACCTATAGCAGAAAATATAGGTAATTTTATGATTAAAATGCTCCATATATAACCATCTTTGTACATTACATATATACAGAAAACAGACACTGACCCTTATTTAAGTTATCACAGTGATTTAAATAACAACTAGGGAACAACCAGAAAAACCAGACATTTTTGATGAGAGGAGGTAAATTTTTAGTGCTCACAGCTGAACTTTTTGAGAAACATTCTAGTCTAAGTGGTAAACCACCAACACTTCTGCAAGTGACTTCAGAAACTAACCCATTAAAAAGGAACTTGCCATCGGACTGATGAGAAACACAGAAGACATAGACTCTTGACATTTTAATGTGAAAATCACATTGTAAGGAGTATCGCGAGAGTCTTCCTTTCCCTATGTGTGTCTTACTAATAGCGTCTCCCAGGAGCAATAGCATATAAAGGACTGATCTTCTATGATTGTGCTCAATAACTTTTGATGGGTAAATTGTGAAGATTAAGCCACAGCTGAAGTTTCTCTCCTTTGGTTTGTAATTTTACGCATTGTGCCCTTCTTCGGTGAAAAGAGTTCTTCAGCTGTGTTTAATGCAAAATGATGAGAAAAACAGCATAGAACAATGACTCAAATTAAGTTTCAGGGTTTAACCAATCTCTCCAGTGTTCTGGGCTATACACCCAAGGAGAGGGGGCTCAATCTGTCTGTTCCATGACTTAGAGCAATGATTCTCAAACTCCACGGTGCACTGGATTCACTCGAAAGGCTTGTTGAAACACAGCCTTTCTAATTCAGGAAGTCTGAGAAGGCACCTGAGAATCTGGATTTCTAACAAGTTCCCAGGGGCTGTGATGCTGCTGGTCTGGCCGCCATGCTTTAGAACAGTGCTTCTCAAACCGTCAAGTGCTTACAAATCACATTTTTGAAATGCAGATCCTGATTCAGCAGGTCTGAAGCAGGAGCTAAAATTCTGTATTTCTAAAAAGGTCCAGGAGATGCTTCGTTGGAGGAACACATTTTGAGGTTTGTTTTAGAAGATGGTCATATGCTGGATCAACCTTGGTTAGCCAATTCCTTGAAGGTAAAGCTGTAAAGTCAGACTTACTGATCAAACAGACCTAGAGTTAATCAGCTTCGCAGCATCGCAGTTTTCTCATTTCTTTGACTCCTTTTCCTTTCCATCCTCCTCCTTCCACTGCCACCTGGATGTTTCAGTGCCATCGCTCGTGTCCAAAACTGACCTTGGTACTAGCCCTGCCAAGCCAGATCTCCAGCTTTCACCCAACTTTTTTATTTCCATCCAACCTAAATACTCCTACCATCCCAATCCCCCAGGTGGTCAAACTCAGACACCTTGAAGTCTTCTCTTATACTTATTCTCTAACTCAACAGGTCATCAGACCCTGCTAATCTTCCTGCGGATATTTTTGTCATGATCATCTCATCCACAGTTTACTGATGTTCGCTTACTGCCTACACTGTGTCAGACTCTAACATAGGTACTTTACATCACCTTTAATTCATATAATAATGCTTCAAGATGGCATGGTAGTGAGAGCTGAAATGACATCCCATAGACATCAGAGCCAGGATTCGAACCTGGGCCTGTCTGACTCCAAACGCCATGAACTCTCCCCTACGCCACGGTGCCTCTCTGGTCAAGCTTTCCTATCCATTTCCACTGCCACCATCCTAGTGTGAGATCTTCTGATCTCAGTGGAAGATTCCTCTTCCATTCCCACTGGAATCCAGCCTCACCCTGTAACAAAATACTGCTGACCTCATGATGATGCCAAAAAGAAAAAAACAAAAACAAAGAAAACTTTCAATCGTTCACCCTTAACTAAAGGATGCGTGCGTGCACGCACACGCACGCACACACACGCGCGCGCGCACACACACACACACACACACACACCTGCTCGTAAGCTCTCTATAATCTGGCAGTTTAAAATGAAACAAAGACCCCTTATATCCAGTTAGAGTGAGCATATTTTTGGAATTGGGAGTGGGGGAAGCACAGGTAGACCCAGAGATATGCCACATCTCATGTTCAGAAAGCAATTAACTTGCTTTGGTGGTAATTGTAAAACACAGAAGGAAGATAGACCCAGGGATGCTGTGCAAAGATTGGATGACACTTTTATAGTTGATGGAGGGTTTCATTCCTTTTGGATTTTAGGACTGTGGTGGGTGAACTCTTTATGCCTCTCCAGGGCTATTTCTTTCATTCCATTAGAAGAGCCTCAGAAGATTTGGTCAGAGGGCAGATGATGATAGATAACAGAATTTGGGGCTAGAGCATTGCTTAGAGGTCATCCGGCCAAGCATCATTGTGTTACTGATGTAGAGAGTGAGGCCGGCGAGGTAAAGCAGAATCAGAAGGAACATGCCCTGACGTCCAGTGCAGGGGTCCTTTCCTCCCCTTCTCACCATGCGTGCTGGCGCTGTGTTTGCCACTGGACATCTTCTGCATGTGGTCTTCAAGCAGATCTGCTCCCAGACAGTTGTCATTGCTTCACATGCTGAAGAACAAGGGTCACTTCCTAGTGACACGCATCTCTCGTTGCTCTATCAGCATTTAATCAATGTCAGATGACACCGCCTGGCCTCCCGTCCTACTTGACACAATTTCTCCGTCTTGTTTTTTCTCCCTCCTCCCAAGACTTATTTTTCATAAGAATTCTGTTTTATCTTTCCCTCTCTGCCCTCCACTGGGAGGACATCTGGCCAAACATACAGATGCCTACTACAAAGAGACCCTGCTGGCTCACGTAGCTGGGGGACCCCCTCCTCCTTGAACCTAGATGGTCACAAAAAACATTCAAGAGAGACATCCCCCTGTTACCAGCCTTTGTAGTGTTTGTTTTCTTAGCATTACTTTCCAGAGACAGGGGACTCTGTTCCCATTGCGAGGGGCCGGTAGGAAGGGCAGGGAATGGATCTGCAAGGCTGCAGATAAGAGATTCTAGGTCAGGAAGTGAAGCAGTTTGCCCCTCACCACCGAGAGAGCCAGCTTATCACAAAACCTGGCCCAAACGGCACATCTACAATTCAGCAGGCCACAGGCAGAACGTGCCTGCAGGACCCATGCCCTCCCATGGGTTACCCCTCCTGCTCTATCCCCACTGAACTCAATGCTTGGCTTGTGTTCTGAATGCATTTTCCAGTGTCCAAGTCTTTATTATACAAAAAACACTGGGGAGGCCAAAGAAGCCAGAATCACTCTGGTTAACTCCTTGAGTATTCTACGAAGTTCAGAATAGGCTGATAATTTGGTCCCATCCCCAGTGTGCAAACTCAAAGTTCCCTGTGTTGCCCTGCTTCCAATAACACGTTTTAAGTAAGAAGACGGGGGTCAGTGCGGCCGCCGATCAGGGTATGGTGAGCTAGTTGGAGAGAATAAGTGAGAAACGCTGCAGGAATGACAGTGCAGAAGGCCAGAAAAATTCACCAGCAAAGAGAATTCCTTTCTGCTGTGGTTCTCCATAAAGAGCCCTCCCACGCTCTGTGGTCCTGGCCCCAATACAGTCTGTTTTGCCAATCATTTTGGAAAACAAGAGTCTCCTTCGCTATCATATTTTTCTACCATCACCAAAAGAGGGCTCTCTGTTAACATGGATGCGTGCTGATCAGCGCCCTTCCTCCTTCAGTGAAGGCTGGCGCTGTGGGCGAGTGCACGGCACTTTCGGGCTGTCTTCATTATCATAAATGTCCAGAGCTCAGTGGTGTTGCCATAAAGATCATGTTACCCTAGAGAAGCTTCAAAAAGCTGGTAGACTGCAAAATCCAGAAGACCACAGGTTTTGATCTGAGTTTTGCAGTGACCTTTTCATGTGGTTTTTTAATAGTTATTAATCTACTGCCTGGTGGCATATATTCCCATAAGCCCATGAGAATGATTTGGCTCTAACGGTAAAACTGATGATTCAAATACATTCCTATCATTAAAATGCCCTCAAAAGCAACAAAACAGTAAGAGTTAACATCCTAGTTAGTTATTTGGATGCTGTGCAACATCACTAGAACAGAAGTTAAATACGTAAAACACTTTATCCCACAAATAATTAGTTTCTCCTTATTATAAAGGCTATTTACTAAATGATGGTATATGGATTTACGTAGTATTTTTTAAAAAGTATTAATGAGTATTTAGTTCCCCAAACACAAATCCCAGCCCTGGACAACTTATTATGCCAAGTTCCTTAAATAATGTAGAGAATCATGGTAACAGAAAGAGGACAAGAATTAAAAATAAAATCACTTTCTGTGCAAAATAAATGCAGCCTCACAGCATCGCTATATTCATAAAGATGCATTCAAACCAGAAAAATGATTTAGAAGAGTTTTATGAATTTGAACTCTTCAGCATTCATCCTGAGCTTATATTAATATTCTGCACATTTACCAAAGGTATAGTTTCTTTCGTTAAAAATTTTTCACGTATATATTAAAAGAGGCAGCCAGTTCTGGTTTGGTTTTCATGTAAAAATCTATATTTATTATTGGTTTAAAATGTATAATGTATACGCTGCCTGCTAAAAAAGAATTGTGAGAGGCAAAAGACAGATAATGATGCCACTCAGAATATATAACGTCTGCCAGATCATATGGTGTCTCAAAAGAACGCCATTACTTTCTCTTTGTGGTTTTTATAATAGGAAATCCTTTATTATATGAACTGTACACAAATGCCTTCAGTTCTGAGGAGCGGAATCCTAGGTCCTGGAGGAGTTCGTCCATCACATCTCTTACGTATGTCCCTCCTGGCTGGCCCCTTCCTCCTGGCTCTCTTCCTATTCATTTTATTCCATGGGCACAGAGTGAACTGTCAACCATCCTAACGATACACTTCAGCAGCCCTGACTAACTTCATTATCGGCACCACCAAACAATGTCCTTCTGTGATTAGGCGCTGAATCTTTTAATTAAAAGGACACATGAAAATCTGGCTCCAGCTTGGACCATCAAGAGTCTGTCGTATAATTGAGCTGGACACTTAGACTGCACAGGTATTTGGAGGAAAGCCACGAGATATTTGTTTAGTGAATGAGAGTTTGCTATTGCTGCAAACTCGAAGAGGAATTGGTAAGGATGGTGGCCAGTCTTGAGTACCTGATGTGTACCACGTCCCCCTGCCCAGCTACTTACAGTCCCTTTAATAACCCTGCCAAGTAGGACTTCTGACCCTGATTTTATAGATTTTTAGGATAGTGGGGGTCAGAGAGGTTGAGCACCCAAGCTAGTGAGTGGCTGAGCTGGGAGCTGAACCCAGATGATCACAAGTTGCTTCCCTAAGCTTGTTGACCTTCAGAGGTGGAAAGCAAAACAAAGCAAGGAGAAGGATGCCTAATGAGATAAACTGTAGAAGGTGGACAGGTTAGACTTGTAGAAGTGTTCTGTCAAAATACAGGAATGCAGAAACATCCTTTCAAATGTTGACAGATAAGCCTTTCTCAGAAATCAGCAGGAAAATTTAGTCTCCAGGAAGTTAACTATTACAGGCCTGAGGTTTCTACAGGCTGTAATTTCTCTTCCTATTCTGTGATGACATACTTGAGCAGCAAGTTAATTCCACCCTAAATAAATCCTCATGATCTCTGTGAGAGGTCACAACTGGCTTGGAGGTTTGGCCGGTAAGGCCTGTTAGCCCCTCAGGGGAATCATCCCCCAATGGTGGTGAAATTTCTGGGATGGGGTGGCCTGGGAAGAGAAGGTAGCTTTATAATTTCAAGGCAAACTGAGATATGTAAGGGCTTTGAGCTTGAAACCAAAACAAGTTGGTTGCCCCTACTGAGTTTTCTTCTGAAGTTCTAGTTCACTGAAATAGGAGCCTCAGAAGTCAATGGTGCACTCATCTGTGGACCCAAATAATTGTTGGTGGTTCAAGCCTGCAGGAGTTGGGAGAGAAAAGTTAGTGGAAAGGAAGCAGGTAAAAGAAGGATTTATTGAGTGGTAATAAAAATTTATCTAGCCTCTTAACCCCCTTTTTAAAAAAACCTCCCTGGGGACTTCCCTGGTGGCACAGTGGTTAAGAATCCACCTGCCGGGCTTCCCTGGTGGCGCAGTGGTTGAGAGTCCGCCTGCCGATGCAGGGGATGCAGGTTCGTGCCCCAGTCCGGGAAGATCCCACATGCCGTGGAGTGGCTGGGCCCGTGAGCCATGGCCGCTAAGCCTGCGCGTCTGGAGCCTGTGCTCCGCAACGGGAGAGGCCACAACAGTGAGAGGGCTGCGTACCGCAAAAAAAAAAAAAAAAAAAGAATCCACCTGCCAATGCAGGGGACACGGATTTGATCCCTGGTCCAGGAAGATCCCACATGCCACGGAGCAACTAGGCCCGTGCACCACAACTACTGAGCCCACATGCCACAACTACTGAAGTCTGCACACCTGGAACCTGTGCTCTGCAACAAGAGAAGCCACCACAGTAAGAAACCCACGCACCTCAACGAAGAGTAGCCCCCGCTCGCTGCAACTAGAGAAAGCCCGCGTGCAGCAATGAAGACCTAATACACGCCCCCGCCCCCAAAAAAAACCTGCCTGGAGTACTTTGGAAAAAAACAATTCTTTTTACAAATACCAGCTTGACCCCATGGTTCAGAAATCCACTGCCACAGTAACAGCTCCAGGTGGCTCAAAGTACATACCAAGAAGCCCACCACCTAGCATCCTCTGACCACTCAAGTCCTCAGAACCTCACAGCCTGAGGACTTCAGCAGTCACCTCAGCCAGTATCCATCTTACCAGTGAGGAAACTACAGTCCAATGAACTTCTCTGCCCTCCAGGCTGTCCTGGGCTTGAGGACTCAGGTCTCCGGATTCTCTGCCAAAGTTCTTTAGACCCCAAAACATAGCCCACCATACTTCTTTCTCGCTACATCCCATTTATTCAAGAAACAAGGATGGAGCACCTAGTCTGTACCAGGTGCTGGGTAGAACGGTGAACAAAACAGACAACAATCTCTGTCCTTATGGAATGTACACTCCGGTGGGAGGATATTTTAATATGTTGGAAGGTGCTAAAGGCTATGGAGAAAAATAAAGCAAGGACTGGACAAAGGGAATGTGGGAGAGGAGGTGGACGGCAGTGTAAGCAAGTGGCCAGAGAAGGCTTCGGGGAATAACATCGGGGCCAAAGCTTGAAGGAGCCTGGGGGGCTGGGTGGGGACCTCATGGCGCAGCCTCATCGTCTGCCTGTCTCCTCTCTACGTCTTGAGATTCGCCCCCCTTCTCCCTGCAGCACTCTTCTCTCTACCAAATGACTTCTATTAAAAGCTGCTTAATTTCCTCACAAATTTCCTCCTGGATGAACCCTCTTCTAATAAGCCTCGCCCCGAGCCCAGCTGGGCCTGGACCCCTTTGGCTCCTCTGAGGTTCACGTTGCATAAATCTATTAGGCTCATTTGTACGGTTTTCAAGTAATTTAAATGCCATCTCCCTGGCTATGACCATGGTATGGGAATGTAATTGTTCTGCTGTGCTGCTTTTGCATTTCTCTGAACAAACCAGACCCCTCTCATACCCTGTACGCCCTGCAGATTCACGAATATGGGCCTGGAGTGTAGAGCCCGCCACGGGCAGACGGGCTCTGTCACCCCCTCAGCCAATCCTACTAGTCAAACAAACTGGCAGCAGCGCCAGGTGTGGGGATTTCACAAACTTCTCTCCCACTCTGTGTCCAGCCTCCTGGGTGATGGGTGACACGCTGAGCTCAGTGTCCTGCAGGCCAGGGTGTAGACGTCCTGAGAGAGGCATTCAGCTCAGGGCCTGACAGTCAAAACACAGACATACAGGACACCTTCCAACCAAACACTCAGGAACGCACAGCTAGAAAGGAAGCATTTTCTTTTCACCACTGGGGAAGGGGTGTGCGGTGGGATTTACTAACCAGAGAAATGCAAGCTGTTCCCAGAGACCCTTCCCAGCCGCAGGGCTACAGCTCTCACAGAACTAAACCTGACAGGGCAGAGGTGAGAAAGCAAACCCACAGTCCAACATTTGCCTCGAGGTGCTTGCTTTAAAAAGTGTCATTTTAGGGCAGCTGAACTGAGCGGGCAAGTCTCAGTTAATGATAGCGTATTTGTTGTCGATTACTGAGGCAGCGTTGGGGCATGTGGAAATTATGCTTTGGAGCAGGTGCTGGTGGAAAAGAAAAAAAAAGACAACCCACTATCTCTCACATATCTACTTGACTTTTTTTAAACCAAAAAATGAGTGTTTTGATGGGAAAAAAAAAAAAAAAGGACCTAAATGGAAGTGAAAATATCAATCAGCCTGACAGAAACTCCTCATTCCTGTATGAATATGTTTTTTACTTTCTTCAAGTGAAGATGATAGTTGAGGACACTTAAATTAAGGGAAAAGTGAGCCAGATGAGGTGACAGATTTTCCTGTTGGCGCTTTAAAGTAATTATCTATTCTGTGGTGAAGGTAACCTCCGTTCTGAACCTTGATGAGAAGTCGATTTGAAATGACTCAGTTGAGGGGGGAAAAAAAGCTAGTAAAAATAATGAGGAAAATGAGAAGGCTCTATTTTATAGACCATGGGATCGGGGGTGAAGGGGGTGTGGCCCCCAAATTCAGTGAAGAGCATCTGTTCACCAGCTTGGTATTCACACTTGTTATTAAAACTGGACAAAGGACAGAAAGAGGAAGAAATCTTTTCATGGAGCAGACAGCCCTGGCTGTAGAGGTCAAAGGAATGAAACTGAAAAATATGTGGAAAATCACTACACCAACAAGTCAGAAGGCAGGCAACCAATTATAATTAAAAGTAAAGTAGAAGAGCGGCTTCAAGATGGCAGAGGAGCAAGACGTGGAGATCACCTTCCTCCCCACAAACACATCAAAACTACATCTACATGTGGAACAACTCCTACAGAACACCTACTGAACGCTGGCAGAACACCTCAGACTTCCCAAAAGGCAAGAAACTCCCCACGTACCTGGGTAGGGCAAAACAAAAAAGAATAAACAGAGACAAAAGGGTAGGGATGGGACCTGCACCAGTGGGAGGGAGCTGTGAAGGAGGAAAGGTTTCCACACACTAGAAAGCCCCTTCTCTGGTGGAGATGGGGGGTGGGCAAGGGGTAAGCCTCAGAGAGCACAGCAATAGGGGTGCGGAGGGCAAAGCGGAGAGATTCCCGCACAGAGGATCACTGCCGACCAGCACTCACCAGCCCGAGAGGCTTGTCTGCTCACCTGCCGGGGCGGGTGGGGGCTGGGAGCTGAGGCTCGGGCATCAGAGGTCGGATCCCAGGGAGAGGACTGGGGTTGGCTGTGTGAACACAGCCTGAAGGGGCTAGTGCGCCACAGCTAGCCGGGAGGGAGTCCAGGAAAAAGTCTGGAGTTGCCGAAGAGGCAAGAGACCATTGTTTCGGGGTGCGCGAGGAGAGGGGATTCAGAGCACCGCCTAAACGAGCTCCAGAGACGGGCATGAGCCGCGGCTATCAGTGCAGACACCAGAGACGGGCATGAGACGCTAAGGCTGCTGCTGCCGCCACCAAGAAGCCTGTGTACAAGCACAGGTCACTATCCACACCACCCTCCCGGGAGCCTGTGCAGCCCGCCACTGCCAGGGTCCCATGATCCAGGAACAACTTGCCCGGGAGAACGCACGGCGCTCCTCAGGGTGGTGCAACATCACACAGGCCTCTGCCGCCGCAGGCTCGCCCCACATCTGTACCCCTCCCTCCCCCCACCTGAGTGAGCCAGAGCCCCCAAATCAGCTGCTCCTTTAACCCCGTCCTGTCTGAGCAAAGAACAGATGCCCTCAGGCGACCTACATCCAGAGGCGGGGCCAAATCCAAAGCTGAACCCCTGGAGCTGTGCGAACAAAGAAGAGAAAGGGAAATCTCTCCCGGCAGCCTCAGGAGCAGCAGATTAAATATCCACAGTCGGGCTTCCCTGGTGGCGCAGTGGTTGAGAGTCCGCCTGGCGATGCAGCGGACACAGGTTCGTGCCCCGGTCCGGGAGGATCCCACATGCCGCGGAGCAGGTGGGCCCGTGAGCCACGGCCGCTGAGCCTGCGCGTCTGGAGCCTGTGCTCCACAACGGGAGAGGCCACAACAGTGAGGGGCCCGTGTGCCGCAAAAAAAAAAAAAAAAAAAAAAAAAAAAAATCTCCACAGTCAACATGATGTACCCTGCAACTGTGGAACACCTGAATACACAACGAATCATCCCAAAATTGAGGCAGTGGACTTTGGGAGCAACTACAGACTTGGGGTTTACTTTCTGCATCTAATTTGTTTCTGGTTTTATGTTTATCTTAGTTTAGTATTTAGAGCTTATTATCATTGGTAGATTTGTTTGTTGATTGGGTTGCTCTCTTCCTTTAAAAATTTTTTTATATATATAAATTTTTTTTTCCCTTCTTTCTCTTTTTGTGAGTGTGTATGTGTATGCTTCTTTGTGTGATTTTGCCTGTATAGCTTTGCTTTTGCCATCTGTCCTAGGGTCTGACTCTCCTTTTTTTTTTTCTCAGTATAGTTGTTAGCACTTATTATCATTGATGGATTTGTTTTTTGGTTTGCTTGCTCTCTTCTTTCTCTCTTTTTAAATTTTTTTTATATTTAATAATTTTTTTCTATTTTAATAACTTTATTTTTTTTCTTTCATTCCCTTTTTTTCTCCCTTTTCTTCTGAGCTGTGTGGCTGACAGGGTCTTGGTGCTCTGGCCGGGTGTCAGGCCTGAGCCTCTGAGGTAGGAGAGCCAAGTTAAGGACACTGGACCACCAGAGACCTCCTGGCCACACATAACATCAAACGGCGAGAGCTCTCCCAGAGATCTCCATCTCAACGCCAGCACCCAGCTCCACTCAACGACCAGCAAGCTACAGTGCTGGACACCCTATGCCAAACAACTAGGAAGACAGGAACACAAACCCACCCATTAGCAGAGAGGCTGCCTAAAATCATAATAAGGTCACAGACACACCAAAACACACCACAGGACGTGGTCCTGCACACCAGAAAGACAAGATCCAGCCTCAACCACCAGAACACAGGGACCAGTCCCCTCCACCAGGAAGCCTACACAACACACTGAACCAACCTTAGCCACTGGGAGTAGACACGAAAAACAACGGGAACTACGAACCTGCAGCCTGCAAAACGGAGACCCCAAACACAGTAAGTTAAGCAAAATGAGAAGACAGAGAAATACACAGCAGATGAAGGAGCAAGGTAAAAACCCACCAGACCAAGCAAAGAGGAAATAGGCAGTCTAACTGAAAAAGAATTTAGAGTAATGATAGTAAAGACGATCCAAAATCTTGGAAATAGAGAAAATACAAGAAATGTTTAACAAGGACGTAGAAGAACTAAAGAGCAGACAAACAATGACGAACAACACAATAAATGAAATTAAAAATTCTCTAGAAGGAATCAATAGCAGAATAACTGAGGCAGAAAAATGGATAAGTGACCTGGAAGATAAAATAGTGGAAATAACTACCACAGAGCAGAATAAAGAAAAAAGAATGAAAAGAATTGAGGACAATCTCAGAGACCTCTGGGACAACACTAAACGCATCAACATTTGAATTATAGGGGTCCCAGAAGAGGAAGAGAAAAAGGGACTGAGAAAATATGTGAACAGATTACAGTTGAAAGCTTCCCTAGTATGGGTAAGGAAAGAGTCACTCAAGTCCAGGAAGTGCAGAGAGTCCCACACAGGATAAATCCAAGGAGAAACATGCCAAGACACATATTAAACTATCAAAAATTAAATACAAAGAAAAAATATTAAAAGCAGCAAGGGAAAAACAACAAATAACATACAAGGGAATCCCCATAAGGTTAACAGCTGATCTTTCAGCAGAAACTTTGCAAGCCAGAACAGAGTGGCAGGACATATTTAAAGTGATGAAAGGGAAAAAACTACAACGAAGATTACTCTACCCAGCAAGGATCTCATGCAGATTCAACGGAGAAATTAAAACCTTTACAGACAAGCAAAAGCTAAGAGAATTCAGCACCACCAAACAGCTCTACAGCAAATGCTAAAGAACTTCTCTAGGCAGGAAACACAAGAGGAGGAAGAGACTTACAATAACAAACCCCAAACAATTAAGAAAATGGTAATAGGAATATACATATCGATAACTACCTTAAATGTAAATGGATTAAATGCTCCAACCAAAACACACAGACTGACTGAATGAATATAAAAACAGGACCCATAAATACGCTATCTACAAGAGACCCACTTCAGACCTAGAGACACACACAGACTGAAAGTGAGGGGATAGAAAAAGATATTCCACACAAATGAAAATCAAAAGAAAGCTGGAGTAGCAATTCTCATATCAGACAAAATAAACTTTAAAATAAAGACTATTACAAGAGACAAAGAAGGACACTACAGAATGATCAAGGGATGAATCCAAGAAGAAGATAAAACAATTGTAAATATTTATGCACCCAACATGGGAGCACCTCAATACATAAGGGAAATGCTAACAACCATAAAAGGGGAAATCGATAGTAACACAATCATAGTAGGGAACTTTAACACCACACTTGCACCAATGGACAGATCATCCAAAATGAAAATAAATAAGGAAACACAAGCTTTAAATGATACATTAAACAAGATGCACTTAATTGATATTTATAGGACATTCCATCCAAAAACAACAGAATGCATTTTCTTCTCAAGTCCTCATGGAACATTCTCCAGGATAGATTATATCTTAGGTCACAAATCAAGCCTTGGTAAATTTAAGAAAATTGAAATCATATCAAGTATCTTTCCCTACCACAACGCTATGAGACTAGATATCAATTACAGGAAAAAATCTGTAAAAAAAATACAAACACATGGAGGCTAAACAATACACTACTAAATAACCAAGAGATCACTAAAGAAATCAAAGAGGAAATCAAAAAATACCTAGAAACAAATGACAATGAAAACATGACGACCCAAAACCTATGGGATGCAGCAAAAGCAGTTCTAAGAGGGAAGTTTATAGAAATAAAATCCTACCTCAAGAAACAAGAAACATCTCAAATAAACAACCTAACCGTACATCTAAGCAAATTAGAGAAAGAAGAACAAAAAACTCCAGCGTGAGCAGAAGGAAAGAAATCATAAAGATCCAATCAGAAATAAATGAAAAAGATATGAAGGAAACAGTGGCAAAGATCAATAAAACTAAAATCTGGTTCTTTAAGAAGATAAACAAAATTGATAAACCATTAGCCAGACTAACCAAGAAAAAAAGGGAGAAGACTCAAATCAATAGAATTAGAAATGAAAAAGGAGAAGTAACAACTGCCACTGCAGAAATACAACGGATCATGAGAGATTACTACAAGCAACTATATGCCATAAAATGGACAACCTGGAAGAAATGGACAAATTCTTAGAAAAGCACAACGTTCCGAGACTGAACCAGGAAGAAATGGAAAATATAAACAGACCAATCACAAGCACTGAAATTCAAACTGTGATTAAAAATCTTCCAACAAACAAAGCCCAGGGCCAGATGGCTTCACAGGCGAATTCTGTCAAACATTTAGAGAAAAGCTAACACCTATTCTTCTCAAACTCTTCTAAAATATAGCAGAGGAAGGAACACTCCCAAACTCCTTCTACCAGGCGACTATCACCCTGATACCAAAACCAGACAAAGATGCCACAAAATAAGCTACAGGCCAATATCAATGACGAACACCGATGCAAATATCCTCAACAAAATACTAGCAAACAGAATTCAACAACACATCAAAAGGATCATACACCATGATCAAGTGGGTTTACCCCAGGAATGCAAGGATTCTTCAATATACTCAAATCAATCAGTGTGATAACCCATATTAACAAACTGAAGGAGAAAAACCATATGATCATCTCAATAGACGCAGAAAAAGCTTTTGACAAAATTCAACACCCATTTATGAGAAAAACCCTCCAGAAAGCAGGCCTAGAGGGAACTTACCTCAACATAATAAAGGCCATATATGATAAACCCACAGCCAACATCGTTCTCAATGGTGAAAAACTGAAACTATTTCCTCTAAGATCAGGAACAAGACAAGGTGCCCACTCTCACCACTATTATTCAACACAGTTTTGGAAGTCTTAGCCACAGCAATCAGAGAAGAAAAAGAAATAAAATGAATCCAAGTCAGAAAAGAAGTAAAACTGTCACTGTTTGCAGATGACATGATACTATACATAGAGAATCCTAAAGATGCTACCAGAAAACTACTAGAGCTAATCAATGAATTTGGTAAAGTAGCAGGATACAAAATTAATGCACAGAAATCTCTTGCATTCCTATACACTAATGATGAAAAATCTGAAAGAGAAATAAGGAAACACTCCCATTTACCACTGCAACAAAAAGAATAAAATACCTAGGAATAAACCTACCTAAGGAGACAAAAGACCTGTACACAGAAAACTATAAGACACTGATGAAAGAAATTAAAGATGATACAAATAGATGGAGAGATATACCATGTTCTTGGATTGGAAGAATCTACACTGTGAAAAGGACTATACTACCCAAAGCAATCTACAGATTCAATGCAATCCCTATCAAACTACCAATGGCATTTTTCAGAGAACTAGAACAAAAAACTTCACAATTTGTATGGAAACACAAAAGACCCTGAATAGCCGAAGCAATTTTTTTTTTTTGTGGTATGCGGGCCCCTCACTGTTGTGGCCTCTCCCGTTGCAGAGCAGAGGCTCCGGACGCTCAGGCTCAGCGGCCATGGCTCACGGGCCCAGCCTCTACATGGCATGTGGGGTCCTCCTGGACTGGGGCACGAACCCGTATCCCCTGCTTCGGCAGGCAGACTCTCAACCACTGCACCACCAGGGAAGCCCCAAAGCAATCTTGAGAAAGAAAAACGGAGCTGGAGGAATCAGGTTCCTGAACTTCAGACTATACTACAAAGCTATGGTAATCAAAACAGTATGGTACTGGCACAAAAACAGAAATACAGATCAATGGAAAAGGATAGAAAGCCCAGAGATAAACCCACGTACATATGGTCACCTTATCTTTGATAAAGGAGGCAAGAATATACAATGGAGAAAATACAGCCTCTTCAATAAGTGGTGCTGGGAAAACTGGACAGCTACATGTAAGAGAATGAAATTAGAACACTCCCTAATACCATACACAAAAATAAACTCAAAATGGATTAAAGACCTAAATGTAAGGCCAGGCACTATAAAACTCTTAGAGGAAAACATAGGAAGAACACTCTATGGCATAAATCACAGCAAGATCCTTTTTGACCCACCTCCTAGAGAAATGGAAATAAAAACAAAAATAAACAAATGGGACCTAATGAAACTTAAAACCTTTTGCACAGCAAAGGAAACCACAAACAAGACGAAAAGACAACCCTCAGAATGGGAGAAAATATTTGCAAATGAGGCAACTGACAAAGGATTACTCTCCAAAATTTACAAGCAGCTCACGCAACTCAATATCAAAAAAACAAACAACCCAATCCAAAAATGGGCAGAAGACCTAAACAGACATTTCTCCAAAGAAGATATACAGGTTGCCAACAAACACATGAAAGAATGCTCAACATCACTAATCATTAGAGAAATGCAAGTCAAAACTACAGTGAGGTATCACCTCACACCAGTTAGAATGGCCATCATCAAAAAATATACAAACAATAAATGCTGGAGAGCGTGTGGAGAAAAGGGAATCCTCTTGCATTGTTGGTGGGAATGTAAATTGATATAGCAACTATGGAGAACAGTATGGATGTTCCTTAAAAAACTAAAAATAGAAGTACCATATGACCCAGCAATCCCACTACTGGGCATATACCCTTAGAAAACCATAATTCAAAAAGAGTCATGAACCACAATGTTCATTGCAGCTCTATTTACAATAGCTAGGACATGGAAGCAACCTAAGTGTCCATCAACAGATGAATGCATAAAGAAGATGTGGCACATATATACAATGGAATGTTACTCAGCCATAAAAAGAAATGAAATTTAGTTATTTGTAGTGAGGTGGATGGACTTAGAGTCCTGTCATACAAAGTGAAGTAAGTCAGAATGTGGAAAACAAATGCTGTATGCTAACACATATATATGGAATCTAAAAAAAAAAAAAAGATTCTGAAGAACCTAGGGGCAGGACAGGAATAAAGGCGCAGACGTAGAGAATGGACTTGAGGACACAGGGAGGGGGAAAGATAAGCTGGGACGAAGTGAGAGAGTGGCATGGACATATATACACTACTATATGTAAAACAGATAGCTAGTGGGAAGCAGCTGCATAGCACAGGGAGATCAGCTTGGTGCTTTGTTTCCACCTGGAGGGGTGGGATAGGGAGGGTGGGAGGGAGATGCAAGAGGGAGGGGATATAGGGATGTATGTATATGTATAGCTGATACACTTTGTTATACAGCAGAAACTAACACACCATTTTAGAACAATTATACTCCAATAAAGATGTTAAAAAAAAAGGTAAACTTATTGGGGAAAGTATATGCTTATTATCATTTCCATGCCTATGTAAAGAGTTCATAAATGAGTGTTAAATTTAGAAAATTGTGTAAAACTGAAATAACTAGATGAAAAGACAGGTAGGTACCTACATTTGTATGTACACACACGCACACACACAGTGACTTTCTTCAGACGGTAGAGATGTTTTTAAAGAAAGGATTTCTAAGGCAAAATTCAAATTCACGATTTCCCATCATTTCTCAGGGGTGTGCTGGAGCCAGCTTACACTGACTGGTGACAGCCAAGTGGTTTTTTTTAAAATAAATTTTCTTTCTTTATTTATTTATGTTTAGCTCTGTTGGGTCTTCGTTGCTGTGCTCGGGCTTTCTCTAGCTGCGGTGAGCGGGGGCTACTCTTCCTTGCAGTGCACAGGCTTCTCACTGCAGTGGCTTCTCTTGTTGCGGAGCACAGGCTCTAGGCCCGCAGGCTTCAGTAGTTGTGGCTCGCGGGCTCTAGAGCACAGACTCAATAATTGTGGCACATGGGCTTAGTTGCTCCACGGCATAAGGGATCGTCCCAGACCGGGGGACTTGAACCCACGTCCCCTGCATTGGCAGGCAGATTCTTAACCACTGAGCCACCAGGGAAGCCCCAGCCAAATGTTCTTATCTCTTCACACCCTGTGTTCTGAGACTTTAGTTGACAGCTTGAAGCTGGTCATGCTGGGAGTATTTACACCACAGAAATCAGCAAATGCTACAAATCAGGGCTTTGGCCTCCTGGAGAACTGGTTGTTAAAGTTGGCCAGCATGCTGTTCAACCTGGTGCAGCTGACCCATCACATTTAAACAAGTGAAACAACTGTTCTGTCCATAGAATCGCATGAGAAGTTCAGGATCACTGGCCCTGTCAAGCTGGACATGGTGCAGTCTGTATTGGACCGTTGTTCCTTCTCTCCCCTCAAGGCAGTAGGGATAGCGCACATGCTCCTATTGGTGACTTGTGCACATTAGAAGTTTTGCATTTAAAACTTGCATGGAAAGTTCATAAATTACAAATTCATCATATCAGTGGGACATGATGTCAGTGAGATATTATGAAATTCAGTGAAACTGACAATGTTTCTCAGTGAAACTGACAATGTTTATTTTAGGGTTCAATTCCCACATGTCTGTTAACTTCATACCAGGGACACAAGTTTGACCTGACTTGACTCTGACCAGCCACCCTAAAAACTAATTTCTTTCTCATGTGGAGGAAGGGATTTCGAATGACAACCCTCAGAGTCTGGAAGATATTCTCCTGGCCTCCTAACATCATGCAGGAATTAAAACCCCACCTGCTAGGCAGAAAAAAATCCAAGAGTCCAAAGAGCATGAAACTTCTGTACATTTTTAAGATGCACAAATGTCTGCGACAGCAACAAATGGACCCAGAAACAGAAAGAGGAGAACATTAGAGATACACCAGCTGAGCCACTCAGAGTGGAGGCCGGGTGCCTTCTGAACTTGACCTCTTAGAGCAGAGAACTGCAAAGTTTGGTCAGGGCTGCATCAGCTCTGTGCCATTATTCAACGGATATCAGAGATGCAGAAAATATATACATAATTTCATACAATATGAAATTCTTAGGGTAAAATCACTTAATTGTATTTCATGCTCAAAGAAATGAATTTTATTGCCCAAATGGCTAAACAGCTTCTAACTATGGCTGTAAACTGGTTAAACAGGCTGAAAGAAGAGGCTTTGGACAAGTGCTTCACAATACTGTCCAATCCACACCTAGCTCAGGGTTTTCTCCACCACCCCCGCGAATCTGGAATTTGGAATTAATATCAGGATCACCCACCAGGGAGTCATTCATATATTATATTTCTAATATGCAACTCTACTGGTTTACATGAACTCCTAGAAATCTGTATATAGTTTAGAACACAGTGTGAGTTCACTGCTTATTATTCTTTAAAATCTCTGTGGCAAAAGAGTCCCTCTTGGTTAAGAAGATGTAGCTGTCTTGGGTGGCCACTACACAATGGGATGCCAAGGATGGGCTCAGCTTGGCAGACCAAGGACACATACCCCATCTAGAATGGGGCCTGAGCAGGGCTCTTCCTTCTTGGGGAAGCAAAGCTTCCCAACCCTACTGTTGGAAAAGCCACTTGAAGCTCAGGTCCTAGGGATGACGGGCCAGCAGTGTCATCTGGTGAACACAAAGAGAGCACTAGTTCATTAACTTCACATTATGCATGGCCCTGGAGAGGAACTGAAAAAGAAAGATTCAGTGATTCACAAAACGTCTGTTCCTAAATGAGGAATCAGATGAAGTCTGGACTTAATAGCTCCAGCTACTTTGCAATGTTCCTTCCTGCTGGAAAGCAGTTGTGTTATAGCAGCAAAGCTAGTAAAGACAACCAGCCACCTGTAAATACAACCTACTGGTTTCCCTGAAACAATGCGTCCCTTTATACAGCACTTAGAGGAAACAACACCTTATAAACAACACCTAGAAAAGCAAAGAAACATACACCACAGTAAAAGGAAACATCCCACTTACAACCGTGGTTATGACAGTGCTTATAAAATGAGAAGCACTAATTCATTAGGGTATACAGCGCCCTAAATGACTGTGTGATTGTATATTTACTAAATTTTATCTATAGGACGGTTGTATAGGAGTAAATCTTCCTGGCTTTGAGTTTGTTTCCATCCCTGCTTACTTGCCAGACACACATCCCAAACTGGGCACAAATCATCTAAGAGAAATGTTTATCCAAATGGAACTGGAAAAGTCAGGGGCTCCAGGCGGGCCCTGGGGCTCTGGGAAGGGCCCTTTTTTCAGTGACTTCTGCTGTACAGGCTCAGGGTGGGATGGAAAGGATCACAGAGTAGGGGACGGAAACAAGATTTCTTTTTTGAGGAAAAGAGCAAAGCTTGTGATTATCTAGTCAGAACAGGAGAAAGGGGACAGCTGTGGCAACAGGGAAATGAAAGTAAGCAACAACAGGCTTCACGAAATACACTGCAAGGAAGGTTCCTACCATCGAGTCATTTGTGTCCCAGCGAGCTGGGAAACCCTGAGGTGGAGTGTCTGTGCTTCACTTGCTGGGACACAGAGATGATACAGATTATTGCTGTTAGTAATGAAGAGCAGGCTCTAGAGAGTGAAGGAAAAACAAACTAGAACATGAAGCGAATATTTGCCCAACAGTCTTGTTAATTACTTGGACATCTAGGGCAAAATCAAACCAGTATGTCAGGCAGAGAAATGAGTGCCAATCTAGTATCCACTGTTAAAATATGGTGATTCTTATTTACCAAAGGGCCAATCTGCTTCCAATACTAAGGTTTTATAGCTGCACCTGGTCCTCAGAGCAGGGCGAGACTTCACTCCCCTTCTCCTCCCACCCTTCCCCACAGCCAGGTACATCATGTGGCACGAAAACTGGGAACCAAACAATGGGGCTCCCCCCTCGTCAGATGTACCCCACTTGGGCGCACTATGTCCAGACAATGAAAGCATCCCCCTTTAGTAGATGTATTTCAGAGTCCTTCTACAACCTCAACTCCCCTCCCTCCATGAACTCTCTGGAAACACAAAACAGGTAATAAACTGAAGAGATCAGCACTGTCTCCTTTAAGTCAAGCACCACAGTGTTGAGATCACTGAGCCACAGCTGTGAGCAGGCTATTCAACCCCTTAAGTTGGTGCAGAAGTTGGTACAAAATAGTTTCCTACCAACATCATTTTGTAAGGTACGACCAAAAGTGTTATTTACTGACACCAGGTAATAGAATTCACGCAAGGTCGAGCAGTGTGTGATTCAAGGGAACACCTCCAACTACTTCCTGCCAAGGGGGACGTTTGATGCTGTGACACAGGAAGTGTATTGATGTCTCATGAATAGGGGATCCAAAATGGATGTCTGATCTTCTAGCAGAAAAAGGGTCTGGCCTAACAGTTTAAACCTCCTCCCGTCTTTAAAGGAAACAGATTACAGCTCTGTTGCAAAGCCTAATGAATCCCTCTGAGAGACCGATATTGTTAAATTAATGAAACAAGGAGGCCATCAGACTGAGATGGCTCTAATCCCGGCAAGGCCTATGGAAGCAAACCAAAACCTGAACCTGAAATGCCTCAAGGTTACGAAATCTAAACCCAAAGACAACCAACCACAAACAGCCAACTAGGCTTTAAGCTACAGCCGATCGATAATTTCCTATCTTTGCTTCGGCACCTTTTCCTTGTAAGTCTGGCCCCAGCTCCTGTCGGGCAGAATGCTCCAACCACTTCCGGTTTGGTGCCATTCAGGTAGAATCGATTTTTGTTCAAATAAACTCTTCAAATTCTTAATATGCCTCAGTTTACCTCTTAACAGTCCATTCGAGTTAGAGAGGAGCCCAGACCACGGCTTCCCCGTGACCAGGACAAAACTGAAACGTTGGTGACAGTGGTGGAAAGTCACACAGACTGAATCCAGGGTAGTTTTCATAGTTTTTCTCAATTCCCGTCTTGATGAAAAATGTGAAACCTCTATGTGTGTTTCCGACGGTCCCCGTTTCCCCCTGCACAGAGATCAGTCAGGGGGCATGTCGATGCTTCTGACCCTGATGGGAGGAGCAGACAACCAGTGAGAGGAACAGTGGGGGAGGCAGTGTGGACACACAGGCCGGATTCAGACAGGACTGGGACTATTTCCTTAGCCACACCGATGAAGGGTTTCTACTGGGTCCTTAGTGAGGAGAACTGGAACCTGATATCAAAACCCACTGTATGTCCTTTGTAGTTTTTTGGTATAATTAAGTACCACCAACTGTGCGGGGTTTGCATTCCAGGGCCTGGGATCAGTCATTCTCGACAATCCTTTTGTTGACTTCCCTAAGTCCCAGCTAAGAAACCCTTGAGGGCTTCCCTGAACTGGGAGGAACTGATTAGCGGGGCAGGACTCTAGCGCCCAGGACGCCCCGCCCCCACCATCTC
This sequence comes from Tursiops truncatus, assembly GCF_011762595.2. Taxonomy (NCBI): domain Eukaryota; kingdom Metazoa; phylum Chordata; class Mammalia; order Artiodactyla; family Delphinidae; genus Tursiops; species Tursiops truncatus. The sequence continues at coordinate 37,382,670 of NC_047046.1, read as the reverse complement.
CGCCAGGTGTGCTTCACGGCATACCTGCAGGTGAGCATCAGACAACAGACACACCGGGTGCGTGCCCTGCCTCCAGCGGCAAAAGAGGCCAGTACGTACCCACGTGACTGGGAACGTGTATTTCTACCATGGTGCTGCGGCGAAGTCCCAAGGTCTCCCTGTTAAGTCCCTCTCTGTTCCCCTTCTGAGCCTGGACCTCATCTAGCGTGTGGGCCCTGTTCCACCAAGGACCCGAGGGGACGTGGCAGGGGGCTTCTAAATACCTCAGGCCTAGGATGTTGTTTCAAAGCACTTGGCTCATGTGCGTGTCTGTAAAGCATTGCTAGAATTGGAGGTGTTTCAAAGGCAATGATGAGCATATGAGAACAAATGATCTAATACAGCGGGTGAATTCCTGGTGACTTAGTCACTGAGCAAGGAGGCAGAACAGACCTTGAGTGATAGTACACCTTGAGGTCCTCAAAAACACATTCCACACCTTCCCAGGGACCATAATTTATCTATCTTGGGAACACTATCAGCAATATTTGTCAAATATAGACACTACAGATTCTTAATATTACAGAACTAAAAGTTCCCTTTAAATCCCTTTATAAAACATGTACATTTTCACACGCTCGCACATAGGTTACCCAAGGTTGCAAATGTGGCTTACAGTTGTGACGAAGCCATTCAATGAACACGCAACTGAGCGCTATGACCTGTCCCCAGAAAAATGTACACAGACATCCATTTGGACATGATTTCAGGAGATCCATGAGCTCCAGATGCCACTCACAGACCTGGGGCTCAGAACTTGTGATGCCTGACCTCTCATAGGATGTATGAGGATGTCATAATCCTTTTTCACAGGAATGCAAGGGTACAAGTTGTCACTCGGACACACGTCTGTTCCCCATGGAACAGGATGGAGGGGAAATTCCATTGACAAACATCTCCTCCTTCACCCTTCCTCCCTGCTGATTCTCTTGATTGCCAGGCCCAAGCAATATTTATCTGCGAGTCCCTGGTCCCAATAACTAATTCAACACAGCAACACATTATGAATCACGAGTGTGGACCACAGTTGTCTATGAAGCCACTTAAATAGCATCATCAAGACAACCCAATACAAAGAGACAGCAAAGGACAGAATCATTCAGAAGAGGGGAGGAGGCTGGACACAGATACAGGGGAAGTTGGGGAGCGTTCATCTGTTGTTAAAAAATCAACATGTACAATGTTGACAGTGGAGGCCCAGATGTCCCATTAAGCAATGTCCTACTTAAAGTCTCAAAAAGTTGGCAACTGTCCTTATGGGAACCAACAGCAGGAGCAGCAGCTGTAGTAAATGAATCAGAAATGTCCTTTCTACACATCTGGCTTCCTCTTGATCATGTCTCCCCTCTGCTCAAGTTCTTCTGGTAGCTTCTCATCTCACTGAGATAAAGAGCTGAGACCCACAAAGCCTATCTTCTCCCCAAACCTTCTCTCTCTGACCTCATCTACTCTGCGGATCACGCCTTCTGCTCTAGCCACATTGGCCTCCTTGCTGTGCCTTGAACACACCAGACACATGGCCCCAGGGCCTTTGCACTTGCTGTTTCCTCTGCTTCAGACTCTATCCCTCATATACCCTCACAGCTCTCTCTCTCTCTCTCTTACTCTTTACAGGTCTTTACTCAAATGTCACCTTGTTAGAGAGGCTTTCCCTGATCAACCTTTTGAAAATTACAGCTCCCCCATCCCCCTTTCCTGTTTTATTTTTGTCTATAGCACTCATCACCATTTAACACACGATCTAATTTACTTATCTTTTGGCCTCCCCCAACAAGAATGTAAGTTTCATGCAGAGGGAGATTTTGTGAGCTGCACTCACTTCTCTATGGCTAGAATATGGCCAGCACAGTGCCTACTGCACGGGGTTATTGAGAAGATTAAATGAGTTAAGACACATAAAACACCTGAAAAGCACAGGGCATATAATAAGAATTATGTAACTGTTTGCTATTATTTTGATGTTTGTTTTAAACTCCATGACACACCTAATGAGTAGTTGGTATTGTAATAGCCAATTTACAGATATAAGAGGCTGAGGCTCAGAATAACTTTGCATGCTAGTGGCTGGCAGAACCAGGATTCAAACCCAGATCTGACTCTATGTTCTGTGTACTCATTTCCCTCCATCTGCTTTGGGAGTCCTGGGATAGAAGACAGGCAGAAATCCATTCATTCTGGAGCAAGGGCCAAGCCTGAGAAGGCTCTAGCCCAAGGGGGTGGGTGGTAGGGAATCAAGTTTCCAGAATCCAGAGACATTTCTACTGCATGGATCTGAAATGGCATGTGGCATTCTGTTTACTTCCTAACCTCACCAAAAAATGTAGCAGAACCTGCCAATTAAAAAATGTTTTCATGACCCCAGAAAATCCGCGTATTGGAGACATTTACTTTAAACAGTCATTCCACCATAACAGGAAAAAGAGGTAGAGCAGAGGAGTTTATTATAACAGCTGCTTTCATACCCAAAACAAGGTTTGGCTGTTTTTGGCAGGTTGTACTGTAGTGGAGTTGGCAAGAAGCTGACAGACTGTATGAGTTTCCTTTCAAAAGATCATTTTGCTTCCTTAGAAAAACCCATGACTGGACTATCTAGTGTGACCTGCAGATGTTCGTTCCTCCTCTGCTCCTCTGTCACCCCGGGGCTTCCACCCTACCTGGGCCTAAACAGGGCACGAGCTTGTAGCACAAGAGGGTGTGGGCTCTGGAACGGCAAAGACCTTGGGTAGAATCCAATCTTCCTTTATTAGCTGCTTAACTCTGAGACTCAGTGTCCCCGTCCGCACAGGGCTATTACGAGGATGAAAGTAAGGCAACTGCAGCTCCTGGCACGTTATCCAGTACCACTGGCAGCTATTATTAGGATGCAGTTATTATCATGACTTTAAATGGTGACAGGATTGAGTCCCGATTCCTCTGAGACATTCCTTTTACAAAATGCACACAATGTGAAGTACAACTCCTTTCCTGGGGGCTTTTAAAAAAGTGACTTAAAAAAAAAAAGAATTTAGGGCTTCCCTGGTGGCGCAGTGGTTGAGATTCCACCTGCCAATGCAGGGGACATGGGTTCGTGCCCCGGTCCGAGAGGATCCCACATGCCGCGGAGCAGCTGGGCCCGTGAGCCATGGCTGCTGAGCCTGCGCGTCCGGAGCCTGTGCTCCGCAACGGGAGAGGCCACAACAGTGAGAGGCCCGCGTACCGCAAAACAAAGAAAAAAAAAAAAAAAGTGACTTATCTGCACCCCCTTCCTTTCAAAACTGCAAAGTGGGCAAGAAAAGGAATGGGGAGAGATGCCAGGGTCCCCCTGCAAGTGTCACTGCTCTCGAGGTCCGAAATAAGAGGAAAGGGAAGGGAGAGAAGGGGACCTGATGGCAGCCTGCAGCGCAGGGCTTCGCTGGGGTTGACACTGGAAATCCGAAAGGAAGCAAAGGGCTCCTGACTCCTAGGAACCAGGGCCATGCTGGGCTGCGCCTCCTGCAACACAAGTGCACAGCAAGCGGCTGAAACCGTCTCAACACTGATGGCTTCCAGATGGCAGGAGAGCAACCAGCACACAGCACAGGTCAGTCCAAGGGGTCTGATGCCCATCATTTGGGCCAGTGACCCAAACTCATAAAGAACCCATGTGAATTAGAACCAGATGTCCCGCATGTTTGGATCCCCTGGCTGGACCAACAGGGTGTGCTGGGGATCCCAGGTAACAGGCACACACCCTGTATCCTGCAGAGTCTCCAGCTGCAGGGAAGCCACCTCCCTCCAGCAACGCGTGCCCTGCCGCATTTGAGTCTGAGACCCACGGACAGCACAGGCCTTGCGGCACAAAGGAAATGAGCTTCCCACAGCATTTGGGAACTGTGGGCTGGGCTGGGTTTGGGACCCATGCTCGAGGGGAGTTCCTTGGCCATTGCCGGCAGCTTTGAAGACCTAGTTTTGATTTCAAAAGCCTTTAATCCTCTGTCTATTCAGAGCCTGAACTTGGAGCACTTGCCTTCGAGAATGATGAAAGCGAGGGAAGCCGGTGAGCAGCACAAGGGGCGTGGATTCAAAGGGGCACCACAAGCTGGCACATCTAAGCCCTTATTCCTGGGCTCCAGCCTGGCGAGGAGTCAGGGTGGGGAAGGTGGGTGAGTGGGTGGGGCCTGTACTCCTTCCCCACTGAGAGGGCTGTAGTTTAATTCAATGTTAAAACATCCCACAGCCCAAATACCAGCTCAACCAATAGAAGAAGTGCACATCTTCAGCCTGAACTCCACATCCAGGTGATATTCCAAATATTTGATAAATGCCCTGGCATGAGCACTAATCAATGAGCAGGGATACCCCACGGCACTCCCAGCTAAGTATCTGCCCCGCCTGCGTCCGGAGAGAGACGTTTACAAAACACCACAGCAATTACCTCTGGGTGGAATATCCCAGAGCAGCCAACACACTTTCCACTGTTCACTCAGAGCTTTCACTGCCTGGCGCTTTTCCTGGAGGGTGCCCTGCTCCACGGTAGCCTGGCCACACAGAGCTGATGGGACATCAGAAGATGGACTATCTGCCCCAGTTGTGAATTAAAAATAAAAGCTGTTATGAAAGCAGACAGGCGGATAGCCATTTTAAGTTGCTCCTCTGTTTAAGGAAAGTAGCCGTAAGGACAGGTGCCAGGGCTCGGAGGATATCCTTCCATTCCTGTGAAACTGGGTAAAAACCCCAAGTGCAATGTTTTGTGAACCAAACACTCAGGTGCGATTGCTGCAGGCCCTTCCATGGGTTGACCAACATGGGGTCCTGCAGGGTGTGGCCGGTGAGGGAGAGAGAATGAGGACACCTGGTGCCCACCCTCCAGGAGCTTACGCTGAGGTCCTGGCAACTAGTATCAAAGTCGGACGTGAGCGGCTCCCTCCATGTGGCAGTCTGTACTGCTCTCCACGGGGCCATTCTCAGGGCCAGAGGATGTGCCAAGAGAACCACGTTTGTCTTGCCTTTTCTCCACCCTCCTGACACCGTGCGCTTCTTCCCAAGTGATTTCCCCTTTTCCTTTTCACTCCCAGATTGTTACCCTCTCCATTCTCACCTTTCTCCCCTGGCCCCGTGCACGCTCTCCCCTGCTGTCCCTTCCATTTTTATAGCAGTTGTGCTTCTTCCTCCCGGTTCTTTCTTCCCACCCGTGCCCTTGAGAACCTTACATCCAAACTGTCAGAAAGCAGCCTGCCTGCCCTTGGCTGAGGGTTGAATGGGACATTGGAAAAGTGTAGGACGGTTTCCAACAACTCCCTTTGTTTGGGAGACAAGGGCTGGATGGATCGCTCAACCCTTTTATCGCAACACTAGATTTTCGTCAGAAAAAGTTGTAACAAGCAGAAGGGCTCACTGACTCCTGACCAGGTCCATGCAACCTACACATTTTGGAAAAGCGAAGGAAACAGAGGGGGAAAACCGGAGGGGAAAAGAAAGAAGAAAAGAACAAACAGCAGAAGAGAAAGACCCCACTTCAGAGCAATCACAGCTCATTCAGGTCAAAGTTCAAAATACTCAAACTGTTCCTAATGTCCCACTATGCAGCAGCCTCTCAGGGCCTCTGACAAGTGATTTAAGAGGAGTGGTCTGCTCTTATGGGAGCTCACGAATCTCTATGCAGGATGGTCCGACCGAGTGAGCACAGAGCCGCACAGTGGGGAAGGCAGGGATGCAAAGGTCAGACAGACAAGGGAGAAGGTCATCCATCAACCCGGACGTGCGAGCGTGCCCGGGACAGCTCACGGGACGGGAGCCATCTGGCAGCTTCGCTTGCAAGGCCAGATTAAGAAAGCACCAGCACAGAAACCACAAAGGAGAAGACGAAGCTGTATTTCCGGAGGAAAAGCAAAGATTTCTCCCCAAAGCTGAGGTAAGAGCTTTATTGACGTATTTTTCCAATGATGAAGAAAAAATCCTACTTCCCTCTGATTTGGGATTATTTTTAGTGTATGTGCCTCAGCTTTGAGGCCCACACGTCTGGCCGTATCTTTTCCCCAGCCTGAAAATTTTCAGGAGCTTCCCACTGCCTAGTGTATGAAACAAACGCCATGGCATGGCACCCAAGGCTTCCAAGGTGGGACCCCACCCACCTCTTCCCCTTTGTCTTCTTCCTGCATTCTCGGCTCAGAATTCACAGAGTATTTGCGTTTTCCAGAGCACGTTATACTGTCTCACACTTCCCTGGTACACGCGTTTTCCCCTGCCTGGAACACCTTTCCCTGCTTGCTTGCCTACCTAGATTTTACTCTCCCTTTGTAACCCATCTCAAAACTCTAGCTCCTCTGTGCAGCCTGACTTCCTGGGTTCCCTCTCCTGGACTCCACTGCACTGAAGAGCCACCCCATTACGAGAACGATCTTTCACTGTAATACAGACAAGAACTGTATCTTTTCATTCTTTTGTCACCAGTGTCTAGCCCACAGGAAATGCCCCAGATGTATGCCAACTGTTCGTGTCGCATTCATTTGGATTCTACATGTATACACATTTAGTTTCACATACACATACACCCACACAGCCATCATCCCCTGCATCTCCAGGGTTGTGGGTTTTAGTTAGGACCCTGCCATGAAGTTTCCGACCAGGGCCCCAGAGTTGGGATGGATTGATGGAATGGCATAAGTGGTCTATCAGAAATCAAGTCTAAAACTTGGAAATGAATGGCTTCAAGTGCTTAGAGACCTCATATGCACAGGCCTTAGCTTCAACTCAGGCAGAGTCTACACTGTCTGAGAGAGGAGAGCAGATAAGAGTGAGTGACAGCAGAGAGGGGGAGGTACAGGGTCTTGTGCAGAGTCTCACACCTGGTCCCCTTCCAGCTTCCTGGGAAAATGGCGCTTATCAGGTCACCCTACGTAAAGAGCCATTTATTATATCAATTTTTTTTTTTTTTTTTTTTGGCCACACTGCACAGCATGTGGGATCTTAGTTCCCCAACCAGAGATGGAACCCGTGGCCCCTGCATTGGAAGCTCGGAGTCTTAACCACTGGACCACCAGGGAAGTCCCCTATTTCCATCAATTTTGATTCCATTTTTAATTAGCCCTTTCCCAAAGAGCCACCCAATGTCAAAGTTGCTGGGATAAGCAGTTGAGACTTTAATAAATGTCAAAGCCAGTGGAAACAGCCTCAGAGAAAGGCAGGTAAGTGCAGGAAGGGACCTCTCGCATTCCAAAGCACACGTGGAAAAGCGCAGAAGTGGGTATTTACGTATGAAGGAATTTTTTAAATAGTCCATCGTACTGAGACATAATTCTGCTCCAAAACCTTAATTGTCGGGCTTCCCTGGTGGCGCAGTGGTTGAGAGTCCGCCTGCCGATGCAGGGGACATGGGTTCGTGCTCCGGTCCGGGAAGATCCCACATGCCACGGAGCGGCTGGGCCCGTGAGCCATGGCCGCTGAGCCTGCGCGTCTGAAGCCTGTGCTCCACAACGGGAGAGGCCACAACAGTGAGAGGCCCGCGTACCACAAAATAAATAAATAAATAAAATAAAATAAAATTTAAAAAACCCTTAATTGTCAATAAGTCTGGCGTGAAACTGACAGAGGAAAAAGGGGTATCTAAATCTCAAATGTTCTGCAGTTCTGAAATTTGGTTCTGCATTGTATTAAAACACTTCACCTCTCATCAGGAAAATAATTGCTGGATTTATGAATGTCAAGAACTCATTACTGGGCATGTTTAACAAGCATACCAGGTCTGTGATCGTCTAGGGATCTGAAAAAAGCTACTTGCCAACATGCGGGAGACAGGAATATAATAATCGGCAGTATACTCATGATGGAGGTGGAATAGCATTTTCATCACCACATATGATATACCACAGTTTAAAGAGGCAATGCAGATGGCCAGAAGAGAAAATATTATTTCTAGAGCAAAATATATCTTTAAATGATCAAACATCTGCCTTGCAAATCACCTTTCCTGTTCCAAGTTGGGGACTACCTAGGTAAATCATTCAGACACACTCGGGGGAAAAAATTCCTTTTCCTTTCTACTTTTCATGCACAGGGTCAAGAATATAGGATCAATTAGTTTCACAAGCATATTGTCTGCCTTACTACTTTACAGAGCAAATTGCTCAAAGACAGGATGAGTGTCTTCTAAGAGTTCTTCATCTCATCACAATGGAGTAGGTTTTCTGAACGTAGCAAGTGCACAACACAAAGAAAGAGGATTCAGAATGACTGAAAGACTGGAACTCTGGAGCAAACCCAACACGATGAAATGCAGTAGGATGTAGGGCCTTCCTTACCCCAGCAAGATGGTGTGGTGGAAAGGGCATGACTCTCACTTTCATCCTGACACCCCATTGATTAGTGCTTAAGTCCCTCTGAGCCCCCATTTTCCTCATCTGTAAAATGGGCGTAATTACATGCACATCACAGGATTATTGTATAGGTTAAAGGAGACCATGCATTGCCAATGAATACAGTGAATGTGGCACATATTAAGTCAATGTACTGTAGTTTCCTCTTCTTCTCTCCTTTCCAAATGCAATTCCTCTTTGGAGGTATCTGCAGAGAACACACTTTCTGGTCTGTGCCTCCATGCTGCAGGTTTTACATGGCAGTCCCCACATGGGAAGTCTGTGGTTTTGCAGCACTTCCTGTAACTTCACAGGAAAGTCCAGCTAATTCTGGAGTCCAGGATTGGGAAGCTCACTGCTGTGGCACACCTAAGCCATATCCTCCCACCTAGCCTTTATCAATATTAAAGGTGAATTTTTAAATTTAAAAACAAAAAGCATTTATCAGAAAAAGATGGGGGGTAATGGTTTAGAAGTAAAAAAAACCTAGGAGTTAAAGTGCATAGCAAATTCACCTTGAGTTAGTGATCTGGTACAGCTCAAGTGTCATAATGTAGTGTGATGGAGGGGAGTGATCTCTCAGGAGGGAGACGTATATCTCCCCACATCCCAACCCCCCAAATGTCTCATCACAGTATCCCAGAGAGCGAAATAAAATATGTGCCAGAAACACGATAAATAAGACATGAAACACAAAAACATGAGCTCAGCTAGCTCAGCTGTGAAACTTAAGTTATGATTATATTGGTTTTGTATCAATGTAAAAAACTTCAAGATGAGAATCTAAAACCCAAGAAACAAGTATGAGTTCCAGCTTACGGAGAGACCTACCAATTCAACAATAGGCTGTAGCCCCTCCTCGACTCTAACACCCTCTCCCATTCTCATCCCTTCTCCACACTTAGCCTGGGTGGCCAGCAATGCCTCTGATTGGTAAAGACTTTAGAATACTCGTCCCCAACCTCAGCTACATTTGGTATTTCCCCAGAAGTTTATACAAATCTTGGTGCTCAGGCCACACCCCAGGTCAATGAAATCAGCATCTCCAAATGTGGGGCGCAGGCACCGTCCAGGTGATTCCAACACGCAGCCAAGGTTGAGAACAACTGTTCCAGAAGGCCAGTCCCATTCCAACCTGGAGGAAGGTACCAGTTCTGAGCCACGAACCTGAGGAAGGTTGGTGAGGTAGGAGCCTGTTCAAAGAGTGACCAGGATGGTGAAGCGTCTGATCTCTGACATAAGGACAACTGGCAAAGGAAAGAGAGACAGGCGACTCGGGAGTATAACCCGTACTTAAACTCCCTGAGGCCCTGTCAGGTGTAAGAGGAAACCATCCTGTTCTGTTTTCTCTGCATTGATATCAAAGGGTGGGAACTAGAGAGAAATGGATTTCAGCTCCATCTCGGAAGAACTTTCGTATGAAAACTCTGCAAAGACTAACTTATAACCTGTGGCTGAACAGGTTCGAACACAGACTATGGTGAAGCCCACAGGGCAGGGAATCTACAGGGAAATCAGGCATCGGACAGGGGATTAGACCACGTGACCCTTCGGGTCCGCTGTAACTCTGTGATTCCAGATGTCTTTGATTCCAAGGGCTCAGTGACTAATAATGGACTAAATCACAACTTTGCACAGTGAAGAAAAAAAATTTTGTTTAACTCAGGAGAACAAATCCATTATAAACCTTACCAAATGGATAAACATGAGTGGACTGGGACTTACGAATAAACCCCAGAAGACTGAAATGCCCAGAAGTTCTTTCCACAATACCATACAGTTCATTAGAACAATGGGAAATAGAGCAATAAAAGAGGCAGCTGAATGGCCCCCGCTGCGGCAGCCCTCTGGGAGGCTATCTGCTGATTTAAGAAGGCAGACACTCAGGAGGAGACCCCTGCTGTTTATATGGTTGTCCAAGTTAATTATCCCTATATTTTCAGATGAAATGAATGGTAATCTGTTTATCTAGGTCAAATATTTGGAGCTGTCTTTGTCCCTTGACAGTGGTACAAAATACATAGTGTTGTCCTTTTGGGCATTATAAGAAAAGATCAGGTTAAAAAAATAGTAGCCGCTTCTTTATAGGTTCAACACAGTAAGCCCTTATTTCTGAAATACTCTAATTAGATCCAACTCTGAACAAGTGGTTTAAAATGGGATTTAAAAAAACGACAGAAAGAAAAAGTTTTGAATTCATGCCATATTTTTGTCTTGAGTTTATGACTATGTTTCCCCATAGAGATTATGAAAATCTGGCCTCTGGCCTCTGCAACCATTCCTAAGAGCAGTAACTACCACTGCACAAGGAAAAAATGCATGAAGCCATCATAGACGGCTAATAAAGTGCTGTATTGGTTACCAGAACAAAGAGGGGTGTCAGAATGGAGGAAGAAACTTTACATGTCACAGTGTACATGGGGAGGATGTGATTTAAACTGCAAAAATAAATAAAATCTTTGGAAGAGTAAGGTGCTTCTTAATGGTATTTACCAGGTGTCCTTTAAGGTTGGTCTCATTCTGGAACATGTCAATCAGACTGAGCTGTGGCTAGATAGAGGTAGGGTGAATAAGCCCACTGTGGAGAAAGGATTATCAGGGACTCTGCCATGGGGTGGGGTGGGGTGGGGGTAGAGGAGAAGGCCAGGCTCTGGTTTGGCCCTTGAAGGATGGAGCCTTCAGGGAACTGCAGAATCACTGAGCAGCTAAAGTTAAAAACTTCCCTTACTTTGAGCCACTTACTCTACTAAGCAGATCCAACGTCTCTAACATTATTGAAAACCAAGTATGCAAGGCACCTACCAAAACGCAAGCCTGCAGCGATGAGTGGAAGACGTGGTGGCTGCCATCTTGGAATCCCAGGGTGATGATGCTCTATGACCTCCGTTCCTACACCAGCATCAGCATCACCTGAGGCTTGTTAGATGCAGACCCTCAGGCCTCTCCCAGACCTGCTGAGTCAGAATCTGCATTTTAACAAGATCCACAGGTGATTCCCATGCTCATTAAAGTTGGAGAAGCACTTCAGTAAGACCTTTGAGTTTCTATCCTTTCATTTAAATTTGTTTAAAATTAAGACTTCATGTTTTAGAGTAGTTTTAAGTTCACAGTGAAGGGAAGATAGAGATTTTCCACGTACTTCCTGCCCACCCCTCCACATGCACAGCCTCCCCCATTATCAACAGCCCCCACCAGATGGTACATTTCTTACAACTGACAAACCCGCATTGACACATCATCACCCAAAGTCCATAGTTCACATTAGAGTTCATTCTTGGGGTTGTATATTCTGTGGGTTTGGACAAATGTATAATGACCCGTAGCCATCATAATGGTATCACACACAGTAGTTTCACTGCCCTAAAAATCCTCTGCTCTGCCTGTTCGTCCCTCCCTCCCCCATATCCCCTGGCAACATCTGATCTTTTTACTATCTCCATAGTTTTGCCTTTTCCAGAATGTCATATGGTTGGAATCATAAAGTATGTAGTCTTTTCTCATTGGCTCCTTTCACTTAATGTGCATTTAAGCTTCATCCATGTCTTTTCATGACTTAATAGCTCATTTCTTTTTAGTGGTGAATAATATTCCATCATCTGCTGGTACCACAGTTTATTTATCCATTCGCCTACTGAAGGGCAACTTGGTTGCTTCCAAGTTTTGGCAATTATGAATAAAGCTGATATAAACATCTGTGTGCAGGCTTTTGTGTGGACACAGATGCAGGTTTTCAATTCCTTTGGGTAAATACCAAGGAGTGTGATTGCTGGCTCGTATGGTAAGAGCATGTATAGTTTTGGAACAATAACCTCTTATTTTTCAGATACAAACCTGAGGCTCAGGGAAGTTATGAGACTTACCCAAAGTCACACCATGAACTCATGGCAGCCAGGTCTAGATCAAGCATTTCTTGATGGTTCATCTGTAAATACACGTTGTCATGGGAGAAGAATGGATAAGGGAACCAGGGAGACCTGAATTGAGAAACTCCGTGCCTCAGTTTCCTCACCTGTGGACACTAAGATGCTTATACTTCCTCAGCAGTGTAATTGTGAAGACTGAGTGAAATAACATAACTGAAAATGCCCAAGGTGCTCAAAAAATTTAACTCCCAAATATTTTTTTCTGTTCCTACCAGCACCTTTGAGGGACCCAGTGCCTCGGGAAGAGGCCAGGTGTATACCTGACTCAGGCTGGGGGTTTTTTCTACATAGTAAGGAGTTTTCTTGGACAAAGAATGCAGAACTTACTCCATCTGCTGCAGGGTGGGTGCCACATTGCTGCCCCTGTTGTTTAAGATTGGTGTCTACGCTTTATATAGATCCCTGGATGCCTCCTGCTCTGTTTTCTAACAGTGACATGCTTGCTTTTGGCAGATTAATTGGTAGTGTTGTCAGCACAGCTGCCTTTTATTGCCAATAAACTTGGGCCCCTGTGAGCTGTGGCCTTAATGATTTGTTATTTCTTTTTCCAAGAGGGATAAAGTATATCCTGCTTTAAGCTGGTGTTCTCTTGTATCAGGACATGAAACTAAAGAGCACATTGAGGAATTGATCGTGTAGCAGTGACTAGAAGGGGTGCCTTCGAAAAAGCAGTGAACTGAGGCTCCAGCACCCTTCCTGGCTCTTTTTCATCCTCTTACCCCCTCTTTCTCCCCCAAATCCATGCTTAATGGTAAGAGGCAGAGAAACTTCTGCTCACAGTCTAAGCCTCATGAGGAAATTTCCACCAGTAAAACACTGTGATTTGTCTCTCCCTACTTAAATGTTTGAAGGCTTCTATGCCATAGAGCAATCTCTTGGCGATGTTTTTCCATGTCACACTGGAGTGTGATATTATTAAAAATAATGTGCTCTGGGAAATTTCAGACTCTTTGTTGACAACGTTTACAGAGTTAAGCAAAGCTCAGTTTGATGAATATAACCACAGTACAAACCATGTGTAATTTTTAAAAGCTTCACTATCTTGTTGGGTTTATCAGTGTTTTTCCTTACATGTGACAAAATTAATGTTATATAAAGCAGAAGCCTGCTGACTTTACTTTTTACCCTACCAAGAAATAATCAGTTCAGCTAATTATTAGCTCTCTCCAACATCAGGAATCCGGGGAAATCAAAGGAAAATTTAATCCACGGGAACACAAAGGTCTGTTTTCATCAACAGGTTCAGTATCTTCTCCACAAAATAGCGTACCAGATCTGCTGCTAGGCAGAAGGATGTGAATTTTATCTTCTTCCATTCTACCTTCTAGTCAAGGGGCTAATGAACTGTAAAACAGTCTCAACTGGACAGCAGGAGGCATAAGGAACAAAAAGAACTTGGTAATAAGCCATCAACAAAATTAGTCCTTGAAACCAAAAAATCCAGCTTAAACGGTAACTTTTAAGGCTGTTAGTAGCCCTCAGCTTCCACAACGGCAAGACCTAGTAAACGACTTATTATACTATTTTATTATAGTCAAATACCACCTCATTTTAAATATAGGCCTTGTAAAATTGAACTAGACTGATGTCTTAGAGTTATCTGTGTAATCTCTAACTCCATCCGCCTAATTGGATCATCGGCAATGGCTCTTTCGGCCATTAGTCTTAATTAGCATGGCGCCACCATTACTGTGCATGCACACGTGGCTTCCAAGTGGGAGCGCACAATCACCCACCGGCCTCTTTATAGAGAGAGTCACTCAAAGTTTTTGTATGTGTGTGGGTTTCCCCAGATGTCAACCACACACCCAGCGAAGTTTGTAAACGTCCGTTTAAATACGCTGAAGTCATTTCATTAACTACCTGTGGCCACTCATATCCGAGACAGCCGGTATGTCAGAAACATGGACTAAACAGGGCTGTGCTGGGGAAACAACTGAAGGTATTCCTGGCAACTAATTAACGTGACATGAAAACTAGCTTTTGCCACAATATCTGTTTCCCAGGGAAATCTGAACGGGAGCTGACACATCAGCAGTTGCCGTAACTGACTGTGCTTATAAGATTCTCACCTACCTTTATCTCCCTTTCTGTTTGGTCGAAGAACCCTTGGGAGAGCACACACCTTCCCTCCCCAAACCAGGGTCAGCTTTGTTCACATTTTCAACAGAGTAGAAGTTTATCTTTGGAGGCCTCCTGCCTGTATCTCTGCATTGCCCTTCTTTCTTCTGAGCACCCTTTCTGCCTATTGAAGTCCTCATAGGCTCATGTGCCTGCCAGCTACTGGAAATTCCTCGCTCCAAGTACCTCTTCATCTGACAACATACACTCCCTCTCCTGGACAGCGTGTAAGCCAGGCGTTAGAAGGAAAGCAACATGATCACATTATTCACAATTTAGTGTGAAGACAGACCAACTCACCACAACTCTCCTAAGAGTATTAACAATTGAAAAGATGAGCTTACTGTTATCATTGAATTTATACTGATACACTTTCAGCCAATATAACTTTGGAAAGGAACTTATTTTAAGGAGAATTGGGAAAGAATGTTTGAAAAGCAAGATACATATATCTATTTCACACACACCCCACCCGTACACACACAGAGCCATGCTACAGAAAACTATACGGCCAATTTTTAAAATGAGAGCGCTGTAGGTCCTAAAGCGCCCTTTGAGTTTCTTAAATCCAACCACAAGTCACAAATAAAGTCATCCCTGGTCTTCCTCCACTAATTCAGAATAATCCTCCCCTTCCCTCACCCTACTCCCGGAGAGAATCAAACTCACTCAGTGCCACCCACAGACTCAAGCCTGAAGAATGGAGCTGGAAACTTGGCGTGGTACTTCTGAAAAATTGCTAATCCCCGAGCCTGGCCAGTGGATGTGGAAATCTCGTTCGTGGTCAGAATCCCACTCACAGATCAGGCCACAAATGGGAATTCATTTTCCGCCATGGTATCCACAAACCTCATCTATAGCTTTCTGATGAGTGGCTTTTGTTCTAAGTGAAAGATCAAAGATAAGCTCCCAACAGAATTTTTTTCTTTAACACTAAAAGCACAAATAAAAACAAAAGAAAACAAAACACTGCGCGAACACACTGCCAGACTCTTGTTTCACAGGTGCCACGTCAACCTGTGGCAGTTTCCAGGACCCGGAAGTGCTTTGCCCAGCAGGGGGAGACACTGCTCTCAATCACATCTGCATTCTCCAAGAGCAGGCCTCAGATGCTCCCAAAATCTGGGAAGGGAAGCGAGTCCTGTTACCCAAACCGTGGTTTGTTATGGAAGCAGAGATGGCCTACACCTTTCCCCCTGTGAGCTATTTTTGAACAAGAAGCAAGATGAGAAACTTGAATTGGAATTTTTTGAAGCAGAAACTACTCTCTGGGACCCAGAGGTTTTTGGAGACGTTCCATTATCTATTTCCTGGCACTAAGGATCATTCAGCAAATGACTCTTTTCTGTGGTCAAAGATGAAAACGATAACAGAGGCAAGGACTCCTTTGGCACATGTGCTATAATCCCTGAGAGTGAAGAAGGCTCTGCTTTCCTAATGCTTTTGTCACTGTTTAGCAGCAGGTCAGAGAAGGCACCTGGACACCCCTTGCTGCTACACTGGTGGGACACACATTGTCCCCACAGCAGCAAACTGGTGTTTGTCAGGAAGTAACCAACCGTGCAGGGAGCTGTGTTGACAGGGAACTGGTTCCACTCTTTTTTTCTTTTGTTCTTCTTTCTTTTTTAACCTGAATTTCCAGTTGTATCGCAAAGCCATTTCTAAACAATGGATTTCCCAAAGCAGTCTCAAGTTTGGCTGTCAAAGGCTTTTGTTTCCACTGAATTAACATAAACTCTAACAATTTGGGAGGCTGGAGAGAAGCAGGCTCTTTGGTGTGTAGCTGCCTTCGTCTTGTAGAACCAGTAAACTCTCAAGTTTTGAACTGAAAGAGACTCAGGAGATGACGTATCCTCTCATTTTGGGAGAGTGTGCAGATGCCACCTGGAAAGAGATGAGTGGTAATGTGTGTGCCCTAACAGAGAACAGGGAAGAACATTCTGGAACATTTCATCCTGATCAGTTTGGGGATGGGTTGCTTTTGGGAACCTTTGGCAAGTAACTGCATCAAAAGCGTCTCGGTTTTTTAGTGAATACATAACATGTGTTGAGTTACCAGGTCTGCCCACCATTCTGAGATCTGGAATCTCCTCCCTGACTATAAACTGGGGATATTTGGTGCTATACTGAAATCATCCTTTTGCGTGCTTGTGGCTCTCTAGTTATAAGTAATTTTGCTGATCCGGAGGAGAATGCTGTCTTTTGGGACCCTAGCTTACAATTTAGTGCATTGTATCAGCAGTGGCATTGATGTCTGAATTTCACCCCCTCTTTGTATTTTCAGGGAGAATCAAGTGAAAACAGTCTATATCCACAAAAGTAACACCAAAGTAACTAGATACGAGTTAGCTCTTTAGATGTTCAATGAATAAGTAGAAAAGAGGTGGCAACGCTTCCACTTAAGTAGAGTACTCTGAAAAGCAATTATTACCACATACAGAGTTCAAGTTCAAACTCATATTTACAATGAGTTAGCTTTGAGAAGATTTGATCACTGAATACCAATAGGTAAGATTATTTAAAGTTTCTCCAATGTTTGAAGCTACTCTTGCATTACACCATCCACACACTCATGTATGGCAACATGTATGTATGTTTGGTAAATAGAAGGGTGAAAGAACAGATCCTTGCATTGTCTCTGACCAGTGTATACCTGGGGCCATGCGTGGGGTCCAGGAACTAGAGAGTGTTCATCCTCCCATGAACAGATGCCTCCCTTTAGCATTCCGGCCTAAGGAGTTGAAATTTTTTCTGAGTTAACTGCAGTGAGCCTTCCAACCCTACAGTGTTTGGAATTTTTCCCAACAGGCGCTACTCTAGCCTGGTGGCTGCTGAGCGTGGTCATCGTAACCTACAGTTCACTGGTCCTTTGGGTAAGTCAGTTGGGCCTGGGAAGGTAGAACAATAACTATACTTAAATCGAAAGACCTGGGTTACGATCCTGATTCTCCCACCTCGCATCCATGCCAACTTGATCAAGCCTCTGTTTTCACATCTGTCTGATGGGATAATCATACCAGGCCTGCTCAAGGTTTTTATGCAATTCAACTTAGATACTGGATGGGAACAATGGGAATACATTTTACGAGTTGTACCATGTTGTATAAATATTTGGGATTGATTTATGTTCGGCAAAATTTACACTTTTACCTTAGATGCTATTCGGTGAATGCCACAGGCCTTCTGAGACCGCAGCAACACGCATAACACACACACACGCATCAGCCTCTTGAACCTAGGTTTGCACTTCACACAATTACTTTAGCTGCTAAGGAAAAGAACCAAATCTCAAAAGATGCTCAACCCACAGCTTTACTTCTGTGAGGACTTTTTATGCTACCACCTTCAACCTAGATTCACAGCAATACACATGCCGGCAGGTCAGGGAACTCGACTTAGCAACCCAGCCTCAATTCCAGGTCAGTTGGAGCCGAGCCAACTATTAGTCCAGGATAACCAATTACTTTCCTTCCATGATTAAACATCTTTGGAAAAATATTGTTTTTCTTTGTTACATAACCCAAAGTTCAAATTCTTTTGTTCTTGAGGTCTCTGCCAATGAATGGAAGCTCAAGTTCACTGCCTGCCGTCCAATACTCTTTAAGAGCCCCATTGTAAGAAATAATGTTCATGGATGATTGCCTAAAAGATATGAAGAACTTCTATTTCTCTAGATACCCTAAATTGTATCCGCACACCAAGCCAAACCACGGAAAAGCTGCAGGCTTAGGCTGAATCGTTCTGGCCCTGTGTTCAGCTGGTTTTACTGAATTACACTTTGGCAGTATGCCATTGGCTTGCATTGAGGGACATTACAAGAAACAGTCCTATAAAAATTGCTAGTGCAGGGAAGATATTTCCACTGTGTCCCCACACTGAGCCTTCGATGAGAATCAATGGAGAAATTTCCCTTGGCTCTTAGTTCCAGCAAAAGCCTGTTTCTTTTGAGCAACTGGCTTTTTCTCATATGGGTATAGCAAAGTTCACAGTTCCCTTTTTGCTTTGGCATCTAGGAAGCTCAGAGTCAATTTTTGTCCAACCCCTAACAACTAACGGTACATAAACTCTATATGAACTAACTGTTCATGGTCTTATATTATTTTTCATCCCTTATATTCCCTACACTTTAATTTCTTTTCTATGTAGTGTGTGTTGGGGTAAACCGCCCCGAATCTTTTTGAGAACAAATGTGTATGGAACTCATTGGCCCTGCATAAGCCTCTTCTAGATCCCAATCTGCCTTTCCGGCCTTGTCTTTGGCCACTTTTTACCTTGAATCTGTGCTCCAGTCACACTGAGCCACGTCACGCCTTCACGGTGCTGTGCTCTTTCGTGTTGTTCTACACCTGCCTATGTAGGTTCCCCTGCCTGGAATACCCTCTGCCTGTCTCTCAGTCAACCAAAAGCCTGGCAGAACGCAAGAGTCCCCATCTCTGTTCCTGCCCAGCTTTTCATCCACACCATCAGCTTATCACATACATTATACAGTAGACCAGGTACACCCCTCTGTCCTTTGCTAGATCATAAACCCCTGGAAGGCAATGCCATTTGCACTTGTCTTTGTATCTCCAGATACAAAGTTCCAGATGTACAACAGGTCCTCCACAAACGTTGGTAAAATTAATGAGTAAATGAGAGCTCCTGTTCCAGCACCAGCACGTGGGACCCTTCTGATGTTTGTTACCAAGGTTGATAACAAAATGCATTTCAACATTCACAACCTGGTGGTGGCTGCTAGAAGCACAAGTGCAGGTGATGCCGTCTTCCAGAAGGTGGGGTACCAGTCCTCAGAGCAGACCCCAATCCTCCAACTCTCTTCTAGAGACGGCAATACCTGGATGCTCCCACCGCCCCGCCCCACTACCACCTATGGCATTTGCTACTTGGTCAGTTTCAGCTGTTTGCCATTGGTGAGGCTAACACCAAAACAGCAATCATGGGAAGCCAGAAACAGAAAAAAGTGCAGCTGATTCTGGTTTGTGATTCTAGAGGCCAGAGGACAGAGGCCCAGGAAGGGGGATGGGAGGCAGCCTGGTATCCTGGGGGCAAATATCTATGCATATGAGTGCAAAGGAAAGTTAACACCAGAAACCAATTACTCAATCAATTTTCCAAACACTGGGGTGGAAACGATGCTTCTCCAGCCTCCCTTTGTTCTTCCAGTGCCAGAATAGTGTTTCTCGTTTGCTCAAGAATCCAGAATATTCTTAGGATGATGAAATAGAACATGAAAAGAGCATCACAGTGTTCTCAGCAGAATGCTGCATCGCGACATATTAAAAGGGCCTTGCACAGCAATGTTCAATACGACAAGCAGTTACTTTCTACCTTGAAGGTTTCCCATTTTTGCCTCTTGCTTTGGTGTTTGCTTTCCTTCGAAATCTGCCAATAAAACTAATGGGATTATTACTGTTTCAACAGGAAGACCACTGAATCCAACGCCTCCATTTTACAAATGCACAAGCTGAAGCCCTGTCAGATACAATGACTTGACCAAGGCCACACAGACCAAGGCGGCAGAACCAATACTGGACCCCCAGCCCACCGTTCCTCCCAGGACACCATACCAGCTGCCTCTTTTTAGGCATCCAACAAAAAGCAAGTACAAATAACCAGAAGCTCCTGGGAGAAGAAGCCAGTCCATTTGTTTCCACGTTGATGCCAACTCAGTCCAAAAAACTCTGGCATTAACGGGCTAACAGACTTAGTTGATGGACCCAGCAAGTGATTAACGAGTAAGGGACTAAGGTTGTAAAGAGATGCTGTATCTTCAAGCTTGGCGTCTGGTACTGGTTCGACAAACACTCTGGGAGAGCCTAGCACTGACCCAGTTGCTGGAAGGAGATGAGGTGATTGAAAGCCAAGTGTGGAAAAATGCAGCAGAAACCTAAGACTCAGACCTCCTGCTCTGCTGACGAACGTGTTATGTAGGTCACTTGGCAACAGGACATGGCGTGCATCAGCAGAAAGACACTCGGGATTTCTGCAGTTGAGGTGGGAGGGCACAGGGCCCTACAAACAGTTCACAGTTCAGTTGGGAGTGTCCCAAGGAAGGCGAGAGTGTCCGTGCCTTACAGTCTCAATTCTGCCACAACAGGCCGTCTCATCCCCAATTTTAGGGGCCAAGGGTGTCCACGATCTCTCGGCACACACAACACAAAGGGCAGGCTCGTGAGAGGTGTACCAACTCAACCACAGAAAGAACACTAGACATTTTTGAGTTTCTGATTGTCTTTTTTTCAAACAGTAAAAACACGGATAATAATCCTTCCCAGAAAAATGTGAGGTTAAAAGTTTAATCTGAGTTCACAGCACACACATTCCAAGGGGGGCACCGTACTTGGGGAAATTACTCACCTAGAGTTTATGTAAGTTCCGAGGCGATTAGAGTCAGCCGACAAATTGGAGCCAGAACACGTTTACATTTAAGGCTTAAAATGTAGATTCCTCTTACGGAAGAAAGAAGGGTGTCGGGGGTGGGAGGTGGAGGGGGGGAAATCACCCACCACGCAATGTTTCTTGTTAAGGGACCAGACTCCATTAAGTGTCAGTCCGTCATCTCAAAGAGTGTGGAAGATGCCAATACACGATCCCCCTCTGCCCGTCCCTCTTAAAAAGCGCACGTCACATCTGCTTGCAATCAGCATTTATCTCGCGGCGTGCGTCTGACTCATTGGGAAAACTCAAAGCACATGTCTATTCCTGCTGAGGCGCCGGCCATTACCATGCAATTTACAGGTCCTATGCAACCCTGAGCACACGGCCAAGGAGCCGGTCCCGGCTGGGTTTGATGACTTTGCTACCAGCTTCACAAATGGAGGTGACACCCGTGTCAGCCTCCACGGAGCTCTCTTGTCACTTCCCAGCCCCAGTCACAATGAATGCTTCTCCTTCTTTGGTGAGGAGCCCAAAGAGAAAGTGTTTGGGAAAGAGTGGCCACATGTAACTAATGGGGAACATGTGGCTTGTTAGTTTCTGGAAGCAAACGGCATGCGTGCAACCCCTCCAAAAAAAGCCTTGGTCAAAAAACAAAATCAAAGTACTCATTCTTTTTTCCGAACGCCTGCAGTGTCTGGGAGAGAGCTTGGTGACTGCAGCACACTTTTCACCTGGGTTTCTCGCCACCACCTAATCTGATTTCAAGCAGCCTCTCTAACAACACTGAAAGGGAGTGCAGCGTGAACCTACTTAACCGTGGCCTATACCAAGCCACACTCCAGGTTGAAAAGTGAAAATTCATCAGACTTAGCATTTTCTCTGCTGGATCTTTTTTTTTTTTGTTCTGATTTTGGCTCTAGTCGGCCACAAGTCACAGCAAGGTCATGGCCATAGCGGGTCCACAGAGGTGCCTTTGTGTAAGTTATAAAAAGGTGACCCCTCCAGTCAGCTCAGCCCTTCTGGGAGCCTTTATGCAAAGCAAAACCTACACCAATGAATGTTGCAGCACTGGCAGGAGCCTTTCCTTTCCAGAAATCTTGAAAAGTGATGGACACTCTAAAGTGTGTTCACCTTAACTGGAAAAGGCCACACCAGGCTGTTAAAATGCAAGGGGCCAAAGGCTCGAATAAAAGTCTACCATGTACCCCTGTCTGTGTTCTCGGAATGCTGGACCTCTGCAGGGAGAGGCTGGCATGAGTTATCTAGACCCGATGGGCTTCCATCTGGCCAGGTGACCCTGTAGTATTCATTTTGCTCTAGAAGCACCTCCTAGACGGAACTGGTTCCTTTGGTGAGGTGGCGTCCACTTTCCTTGGGTCCTTCCTTAGTTTTGAGTATCTCTGGAAAGATGGGAGATTTCCTGTCCTCCTGGTTTGTGCAGAACG
Organism: Tursiops truncatus; assembly: GCF_011762595.2. Lineage (NCBI taxonomy): Eukaryota > Metazoa > Chordata > Mammalia > Artiodactyla > Delphinidae > Tursiops > Tursiops truncatus. The sequence continues at coordinate 37,360,455 of NC_047046.1, read as the reverse complement.
TACTCCCCACTCTTCTCATCAGTGGCCTGTATCTTCCCTCAGACTTTGCAGGCAGGCCTGTCCTCTGAGGCCACCTCTACCTTTGAACATGCCACCAACCTTTGACCATCAACCTCAGAAGATGCCATTTCCTAGAGCAGTGGGTTCTAAGCATTTTGAACATATATCCTCCAAATCCTTATTATTTTTATTGTTGTTGTTGTTGTTGTTTTTGCGGTACGCGGGCCTCTCACTGTTGTGGCCTCTCCCGTTGCGGAGCACAGGCTCCGGATGCGCAGGCTCAGCGGCCATGGCTCACGGGCCCAGCCGCTCTGCGGCATGTGGGATCCTCCCGGACCGGGGCACGAACCCGTGTCCCCTGCATCGGCAGGCGGACTCCCAACCACTGCGCCACCAGGGAAGCCCCTTATTATTTTTTTTATTCTTTATTTGTTAACATATACATTATCAACACAGGCTATTACCATTATTTAACAGTTCAAGGCACAAAATAGATTTTGAGATTTATCATAACCATTATACATGTACATTTTCATCCAGGTTCCCAGTGACATTTTAAAATTTTTGGAGGTTTTTGGCCAACTGCTTATTAAATCAAATTAGATTGCCACTGTTTCTACCTTGTAACACTGTGACCTTGTAGTGTGGTTGGCAAACATTCTGCAGTGGGAGTAGCAGGAGGGCTACTTCTGCCATTTTTGTTCGGTTTTCTTGGGAACTGTATGGTTAGAGTGTTATCTTTAATCCATGGTTCCTTTATAGGAGTCTTTTCAAGCCATGTGTCCCTTTTGTCAAGGTTAAAACTAGATAATACAACTGGTAAATACATTCAACCAGGCACAAGGAACCAGACACAGGACACTCCATGCCTTTGAATTGGAAAACTTGGAGACAAAAGACTAAAGACTGGCCCATTCATTCACTCAGGGTTAGTAACAGGTCAGGAAAAAAAAGCAGAGGGAGCTTTTTTGGGGGCTGCCAAAAAAATGCTACTTTCACAGTTGATTCCACATCTACATCATTTCTGGTTTAGAGCACTTCCCAACAAAGGAAGGGAAGCGACAGATACCAAACATGTCCCAGTGTCTCAAATGCCTCTAAAGGGAAGCAGGTAAGGTATACGACCTAACTTCTTAGGTTTAAAGCAACCCAAATCGGGGCCTGTCTTCACACGTCTTTCCTCCACAGAAGGTCAGGGAAGCATGGGAACCACGAGACAGTGGAGGGAACCATGCCGTTCCTCCTCCCATTGGCCCGTGCTGCCTCTCATCTGGCAACAGTAATATCTACAGTCTTAACACCTCCAGTAAACTGATTTTTGTCACCCCATTCTGGGTTTGAAAAAATGAGAGCTGCTATAGGCACATTCAATCTCAAGGGTCCCAACTGCTAGTTTTAGAGGGATGTTGCTACCACCGTCAACGTGAGAGGAACAAGCAGCCCATTCCCTTTCCGCCCACTTCTATGGTAAAAACTCCAAGTCAGCAGATTTCTCCACTGTTGCCAGTGAAGACTTTTCTCTAATGCTTGAAAACAACTGGCCGTCCTACCCAGGCTCCCTGGGAAGGTGGGAGCAGCTCTGCTCACTCAGTGGGTCCTGCTGCAGGGAAGGGCCCTGGGGGAAGGGTGGGTGGCTGCCTGTAGCAAGGTCCAGAAAACCTCAGGATGGGAAAGGAGGGTTCAAGCTAGGGAGGAGTTAGTTAACCATAAGCCGACTCTAAGTTAGCTTATACACTGAACTATCCAACTCAGTGGCATCCACAGTGAAATTCATAGAAGTCAATAATTATATAAAGAACGAGAAGAAAACTGACATTGAAGCCAACAAAAGACAGGAACAGAGACAGGCAAAACCTCCATGTTTTCTGGGCCGGCGGGAGATATGTAAGCTAATGGCTTTGCTCTCATCCACATGCTGCCTCTTTTCTCGCTACTTGGAGGTGTTCATATACCCGTGGACTTAAATAAGACAAGAAGGAAAGAATCAAATGCCAGCCTATATGCAGTATCCAGACCTGAAACCTAACCTAAACATATCCAGATTCCTCTGATCTTGTTACTAATTTAAGACAAGAGAGTAGGTCCAAATAATGCCAAGCATCTCAGGGCCACCCATGGAAACCAGGCTACTCTATCAGCAGCTCAAGGCACTATTATAAAAAAGCAAAACCAACCAAACAAGACAACCCAAAACAACCCAAACCCAAAATGCCATCCTGGAAAATGCACAACAGAGTCTGAGGTCGAGGACATTTTCTACCCTGCTGGTCTCAGGCCAAGTGTAAGATGCTACTGACAGAATGAACTTCAGACAGCTGGCGGGGGTTGGGGGGGGGTGACCCCGGCACTAGAGACCCAGTGGGTGTGTGTGGCCAGGAAGAGGGGGCTGCGGAGCAGCTCACTCAAAAGGATCCTTCTCCTCTGTCCCCAGCTCTTGCTGCTAGAGTGTCCTTTCTTGTCAAACCAGCCCCGAGAGCAGCCCGAGCTCTGCCACCCCATGTCTGACATGACATTCACTAATTTATTCATCCATTTAGCAAATATTTATTGAACTCCTCTGAAGGGTCAGGCCCTGGGGATGCACACATGAATGGGACACACATGGCCTCTACCTTCATCTGAAGCTTTCTCTAAGTCTCTCTGGCAGGTTGTTGGCTTGCGTTTTCACAAGGCAGACGCTGTGGGGTAGAACTGTGCTTTGTGTTCAGTAAGTGGAGTTTTTCAACCCAGGCTGATGCCCGCTGCTTGGAAGGAGCAGGCCCCTGCCCCGGCCTGGGCTGGATGTGTGGGGAGAAGCATGGTGGGAAATTAATTTTCATCTGCTTCACAGTTTGCTTGGGACTAACCCAACCTAGGACAGAGCCCCCATCTTGGCTCAATCCACAGACAGCCCTTGTTAGAGGGCGTCTCGGGGTGGGGGACTGGAGAGGCTCTGTTTATTCAGGGTCTACAGAAAGTCCCATGACAGTTTCAGCAAGGACTTGCCATTCTCTCTTAGTATGAATAGAGAACCCTCTTCACCTCCATCTGTGTCCCCAGCACAGGTCTGCTGGTAGTGCTGGGAGGAATGAAACTGCAAAAAAAGGCTGGGGCAAGTGGGTATCTAGCAGATGGAAAAGGCCCAGATAAGTTCTAATCTGGATAATCTCTGTGCACCGGACGATGATGTGCCCTCAGAGTGGAGCAAGTTTCAGTCTAAATCAGGCCAATTCTGTGTTCAACAGTTTACAGGCTAAATGGATCCTTTTAGTCTGTCATAAGTTCATGCACTTGGAAGGACCAGTAATGTAGACTTAAACATGCCATAAACTTAAAGGAAACGCGGGTCCAGGGCGTGAGGAGAAATGAGCTATTACTCCTCCTCTGGCAGGGAAAGGCCATTGTATTTCATGTATGATTTGACCATGCTTCAGGAGAGCCTTTTGGCTTTAAATGGCACATTTCTTTCTTCCTTTTTAGGCTTCCTGAAGGGTTATTTTACCCCCAGGTACTTTCTTACACTGAGTAGTATTTCAGTTGTGTTGCACAAACCCAGAGGTCTTGCAGAGATCTCAGGAATACTTGGTATGTCACTAACGGTCAACAACCAGCAGACTGTGGTTCTGGAACCCTGAGATGCACACTCAGATCTGTGATGGATGTTTATAACTCTCGGGATGTGTCTTCAATCATTGCAGAAATGCCTGAGCACGTGGCTGTTGGTTGTGCAACGTGAGACGTGACTGACAGTGTCTCTTAAGGTGGGCATTTGTGCCATTATTTATTATTGTTCTGGTAACATTTACTATTTCAGAGTGCTTGTTGTTCTGTTCTAAGAAATAACAATTTGAGTATGGATTTTTTTTCAAAGTAAGTAGCCTAAACCTCCTTTCCCTGAGTTTTGGAGCAAGGCAGCATCTGGGAACATATGGTTACAGCCTCCTGAAAAGTAAACTGTCCTTCCTTATTTTGTTAAAATGCATTCTTTATCCCTAGTGAAACCAAGATGAGATTAGTTCATGGAATTTTATTTCCTTGGGACTTATCTACATGGGGACATGAATCTCATTAGAGCCTCTGAAGGCAAGGGCTAACAGGATGCAGACCACTTTGCACATGGATGTGATCCCCACTCAACAGTTCTCACCTAGGAACTGCATATGCTCAGTTGTGATACTATCTGCATCCAGGCTGGTTTCAACCTCCTTAGTATTTAGGTATTTTAAATTAGTTATTCATCAGTGAAATCAAATATTTTTATTTGCATTATAGTGCTTCAGATCTGTCACTGCTCATGCGCCACATGGCATGTGGGATCTTAGTTGCCCAACCAGGGATCGAACCCATGCCCCCTGCAGTGGAAGCATGGACTCTTAACCACTGGACCACCAGGGAAGTCCCCCTGGCTGGTCTTTTAGATAATTCCTCTATAAAATCCCCAGCAACTCTGTCAGTAAAAGCCATGCAGTTACCTTCGGCTTCCTTAAAGGATTCAACCCTTATTCCAGGGGAAACAGACCAGGTTTTCAAAAAGCAAAACTGTTTTCGACTCCTTAGTTGCTCATGAAAGCACAATTATTACCAACAAAAAAGATACTTTCTAACTGGCACTAAGGACTTGTCCTCAGTGTTCTGTGATATCTGCAACTGAACGTCTCCAGGTGTCATGGGGAGGGCCAGGGCCAGGGCTGGGCTTAGACTCACAATGTATCCTCTTGGTACCCAATGTTCTTGATTATGAAGTTGGGCTCTCTTCTCCCTTAGAGATCCTCTAAGAAGTACCTCAAGAGAATATGCTCAAAAATTTGCTTCAGTATAATTATTGGGGGCATGGCAGTGGCCACACCGTGTCATATGAGCAGACTTCAAGCCCTCTTTCTTCAGGGTCCAGGGACAGGAAGGCTGAAAACCATCTGTGCTACGTGGTGACCTGGAATTCAGAGGACCCAAGAGGGCCTGAAAGGGACATTTGTCTTCTGGAGCAGGTAACACTTGGCTTCAACAAAGGCCTCCCTCCTAAGACAGCAGAAAGAGTTCTACTCTGGAAGGCACAACAAATGGTCTGAGTTCAACCATGGCATCACCGTGGTTAACGGTTTCCTCACCTGTAAAACGAGGGTTTGGGTACATTCAACAACCTTCTGAACCCCTTCCGGTTCTCATTTGTGTGACTCTGTAATTCTATTCTACATAGAATTATACCCTAGCAGACCATGGTAGAGCAAAACTGTAACAGAACAGTACAAAAGAGGGTATTTATGACAGGTAACCATGGCCAAACAATACAAAGGCTACCAGAAGTGAGGCAAGAAGGTGACTTCTCATGACTCCTTTACTGCAGAGATCTAAAAGATCCAGGAGAAGTTTTGCCTTGTGAGATGTTCAACCTTCACGTAATAAGGGTCTTAGCGGTAGGTGAATTAGGGCTATCTCCATGACTGGTATAACGATCCCACTCCTCCGCCTTGGGCAGCAGTACTAGTTTGTTCTTTGCCTTCAGGTGTATGTTTGGGAGCCTCTTGGAGGGTGAGTCATGTGCACAAAAGCTAGAAGCACATAAATAAGGCACAAAGTGACTAAGCAACCATGGCCTGAGTGACCACTTCGGGAGAGCATCTAATTGTTTCACAGGAAGTGTCTGACGGTGCCCCTGTTCCTGACAGTGAGCCATCTGGATTCACTTCTCCTTCAAGGGTTAATTTACTTGCCCTTAAAACGGGGTTTTTTCAACTTTCCATCTATAGTCTTAGCACTCAGAAGAATGCTAATCCTACCGAGAGGACTTTGAGACACTTGGTTCCTAGGCTTTAGGAAACAAAGACTGAGAGCTATGTATGACCAGCTTAGGAGAGACCTTTTGAATGTAAGAAGTACAAACTAGATCAGGGATGACACAATAATGATAGAAGGGCTCAGCCTGGGACTTCCCTAGTGGTGCAGTGGTTAAGAATCCACCTACCAATGCAGGGGACACAGGTTCGAGACCTGGTCCAGGAAGATCCCACATGCCCCAGAGCAACTAAGCCCGTGCACCACAACTACTGAGCCTGTCCTCTAGAGCCCATGCGCCACAACTACTGAGCCTGCGCTCTGGAGTCTGCGAGCCACAACTACTGAAGCCTGCACACCTAGAGCCCGTGCTCTGCAACAAGAGAAGCTCCCACGATGAGAAGCCTGTGCACCGCAACGAAGAGTAGCCCCCGCTTGCCACAGCTAGAGAAAGCCTGCGCACAGCAACGAAGACCCAACGCAGCCATAAATAAATGAATGAATGAATGAATGAATTTATAGTAAAAAAAAGAAGGACTCAGCCTGGACCAGAGCCACTGCCTAAGGGCAACCAGGTCCTTAATGAGTGGAACTGGTAACTAATAGCAAACCCCACCTTATCTTCTGTGTGGTTTGTTGTATGTACACATGAGTGGCAAATAGTGTAAGGTCTTCACTTATCACAGAGTGTGATTTCAACCACTCCCAAGAAATCCTTTTGTTGTCTTCATACAGACCCTGTGTTAAAAAACAAGACAAAAACACACAAACCAAACAACTTTCAGGGGTTGTTATAAATAGATTTGAACACAGGTGACCATAAAAGACAAGATTCTGATGCCCAGAGTGGGAAAATTCAGGCTAGCAGCACCCACCTGCCCCACCCTTGAATACAAAGAACACAGACAGCACTGGGTGTGCTAACACTATACACACTTGCATAGAGGCACTAAAGAACAGTATATTAAGCAAAGAGTGTTTTGTTGGTGGTATTTGTTTTATTTTCAGTGATGATTTACTGTCCAACCTTCTGAAAAGACAGTTTTAACTGAAAACACATCCATCTAATTTATTTTGGAAATCTCTATCAAAAAGATAAATGGGCTTCCCTGGTGGTGCAGTGGTTGAGAGTCCGCCTGCCGGTGCAGGGGACACGGGTTCGTGCCCCGGTCCGGGAAGATCCCACATGCCGCGGAGCGGCTGGGCCCGTGAGCCATGGCCGCTGAGCCTGCGCGTCCGGAGCCTGTGCTCCGCAACGGGAGAGGCCACAGCAGTGAGAGGCCCGCATACCGCAAAAAAAAAAAAAAAAAAAAAAAAAAAAAAAAATAAATGGAGTTGATGATTACAGTTGTATTTCCATTAGCTAACCAAAATGATGAGCTGAGGAAATTATCCAGTTTGGTCAAAGGTAAGAGGATAGTTATCCTTTCAAATCTAAAATGTCCACAGTGCCAATTTCACCAGGTCATTGGGCAGCCTTCTGATTCACCTGAAGCCAGGTAAACATGGTGCAGGGTTGGCTCACCTGTCGTTCTCACATTCCTATAGTATTAAAAAAAGGGGGTGGGAAGAGGTTTTCTTTTGCTGCTCTGGAATTGGAAGAACCCCAAGATCCAGCCCAGGTCATTTTCCCTTTTTCCCCAAATGTATTTCTAGTTGGTTTATTTTTTTTAACTTATTTTAGGTAAAATGAGAATAGCAAAACCACATGAAGATTAAGCATGAAATGGAAACTGTGATGTCTTCAGCTTCACACACAGCAGCACCAACGTGCTTGTGTAATACAGTAACGAAAGCACTGCTAGCTGAACTTCGGTGGCTTCTTTTGATCCCTTGAAATCTGTTTATTCCCTTGAACTGGAATAATTCCTGTGGCTTTGTTTGTTTATTAGCAATTGTTTTTCAAAGTTTGGAAAAATGTAGCCCAAAAAAAAGAAGGAAAGAAAAGCAAGTGATAAAACAAGAATATCATTCCTCTGCCTGCTATTTACAAGACACTAAAATGAATTAAAATTTACTCTAATAATCTCCAAGAATCTCCAAGTGCCATTTCATATGTTTAAAGATATTATCAGTATGATAGAAATTTATGGGGAACTGGATTATAGTGTTGTAAACCAAGGCTTCTTGTGACCAAGTCATGAACTTGTGTTCCTGAGTGAAACAAAATATTCAAAAGACAGGATGGAGCCACATATTGATTTAAAGTGGGACTAAGGATGGGGCTGTATAAACTGAATGAAAATTAGCTACCACTGCACAGGCCTTTCAACCAGGCAGATCCATCCATTCATGGCCACATGGCAGGCAGCCATAGAAAAAGAGTCACGGATTGCAACAGTGGAGACTTCTGGTCTACCTTCGCATCTGCATCTCTCTTTCACCCCATCCCATCCTGTTCTCCTGGCTACATCTGCTGGGCTTCTGAACCTTTGACTTTGCCCTCCTCTCTGGCTCTCTGCTTGCCCCTTGGACTGGCATGGGACAGTGGCCTGGCGCTCAGTGCTCTCTAGGACTGGCTTGCAACCCTCTTTGGTTCATTTTTCTCTTGTCTCTTTGGGTAATCACTTCCCCACTCAGGGCTGGGCTCTAGACCCCAAGTTCAGCTTTAGCCAGTACCCTGAGCAGACTGACCCCAGACACCCCTGAGACGACTGGACAATGTGAGTTAACAGTGGGCACCTTATATTAAGGTGCCTGTACTCCCCAGGCTGCCCTTCCTGGGATGGGACCACAATTACCTGAGAGGGGTGCCCATCCAAACCCCATCTCAAAGGCATGCCTTGTGATGTCTCCAGGGACCTAAAGTATGAAAAAGCTCAGAGACGGAAGGGTGTCTAGAAGTCTTAGTCAGAAATGGAGTGTGTTAGGCAGGGTTCCCCAGAAAAACAGAACCCATAGGGTGCATAGGAATTGGTTCATGCAATTGTGGAGGCTGAGAAGCCCCAAGAGCTGCGGTTGGCAAGCTGGAGACCCAGGAATGCTGATGGTTTAGCTTCAGTCTGAGTCTTAAGGCCTGAGAACCAGGATAATGGTCACTGAGACACTAATAAAAGGTCAGCACAGTGCCTGGCCCCTGATAGGATTACAGCAAATGTCAGTCTCTTCCTCTAACTCCATAAGAATCAAGTCTTATTAAAATCTGAGAAACAGAAACATTCATATCATACATGTAATCCACCTGTGTTTTCAATAAATAAATAATACATCACATACTGCACTTCCTTTAGCAGTCTTTCTTTTCAATCACTATCTTGTACTAAAAACTCCTGTAGTTCACAAACAGGAAAAAAAAAAGATGTCAGATTTTGAACGTGGAAAGGAACAAATGCAGGATTAAACTTGAATTATTCATAGCTGTCTCAAAGTTGAAACTCTCCAAGGAATTCAAGTATTGCCAAACATCGAGAAAAAGAAAAAAATGGGGAAAGCAAAAAAGGAGAGAGATTTAAGCTTATGTAAGTCGAATTTCAGAGACACGAAATAGGTCTAAACTCATTAGTGTGTATGGGGCTCCTTAGGAAATAATTTTGCTACAACTTATTTCACACTAAAACAGGGGTTGAAATGCCTGACTCAGAAAGGACTGTGTTCCATAATTATGACCAGCTTATTAACCTTAAACAAAGTCAATGCTTTTTCACAACTGAAAGAATATTATCTGGATATTCTGCATGCAGACAAATGTTTTAGGCTCTAAAAGAAATGTCTCCTTCTCTCCAAAATGCAAGCATTCCTATAAAGAGTGTTGATGAGTTGCTTTACTTATGATTCTGTAGGTATTTATTTACTACTGGAATCCGTCTGTTATACCATGGGCACACTTAACACAGCAACACTGGAACATGTTAGCATTGTGGAATCTCACTAATTTGATCCTATAGGTATTTATTAATAACCTCCTATAAGTAGAGGACGCCTCCCTGTTGGTGCAGTTATATCTACATTTATACACATAACCACACATATCTGAATAGGCTTCACCTAACGGATTTGGAGTTGCATGGGATTTACTAGGCATGGGCACACAAAAGAAGCAGGAAAGACCATCTCTGTGTCAGTGAGCTCACAAGCTGACTGAGGCCTGTGGTGGGAGAAAAATGTGGGCAAGACTGGCCTCAAATCCTGGCTCTGCCAATTATTAGCTGTGTGATCTGGAACAAGTTACTTAATTTCTCTGAACTTCAGATCTCACCTCGGTAAGTCAGGGTTAATAATACCCTCCCTGTAGCATTATTCTGAGGATAAAGTGAAATTATGCGTAAAGTGCCAAGCACGTGGTAGACACTTTTCTTCTTACATAAATCCTAGAAACAAATGTTTCCTGCAGGTGGTTTGGTGCCCTTCTGGTTTGTTAAGTGATGCCGCATGTGCATAAAATACTGAGCTTGGAAAACCAAGCTGACTAAAAATTAAAGCTTAGGACTCCTGCTTCCAGGAGGATGAAGTGGACACACTTTCTCCCATCTCTCCTGTTACGTATAACTAAAACCCTGGACATTAGATTTAAAACAAATTTAAGAAGACTCTGATAGGTAGAGAAAAGAAGGCAGACTAGCTAGGGATCTCAGGACCCACGGCACAACACGGTGGTGAGTTATTCTTTCTTTTTGTTTCACATGCCCCATAGTTAGAATTGAAGCCAGCAACTCTAACCAAAGTTAGAAACACCAAAGGGCACAGAGGAAAAAGGTCCCAACAAGAGCCTGCTCTCTCAAGGAAAGGGGCAGCCTAGCAAGTCCGCAGACATTTAAATAATAAAAGCTGTGCTCCAGCCAAATACCACACACACAAAAATGGTGGCCCTACCTCTACCCATGCCAGCCAAGCCCAGGTGGGGAGCCTAGACTTCCCCACCGTGAGGTGCCCAACACCCCTCTGGAGTGGTGTCAGAGAATGCCCACTGGAGAATCAGGACTCTCACCATTGCCTAGTGATAACAAGGCCACCCCACTGTGGGGTCAGAGGAGACCACGGAGAGAGCTGAAACTTCCACCCTTGCCCAGGATTGATGCTTTGTAATGAGCTATGAGGATAATGAACAAAATGTCACCCCTCAAGTGTCAATGGAGGCTGAGTGGGGGACCTGGATTTCTGCCCCCACCTAAGCAGTGAGGTGGTGCCCACCCCTTCCCTGTCAGAGAGAGCCAGCTAAAAACGGATTTCGGTAAGACCCAGAGTCTCATAAAATAATATGAAAATATCCCAGTTTCATTTGAAATCACTGTCATACCAAGAAGCTGAAAAATCTCAAACTCAATAATAAAAGGACAATCAATAGATACCAATACCCAGAAGACACAGTTTAGGATTCCCCGCCAGGAATTTTAAAGCAGTCATGAAAATTTGCTTCAATGGGCGATTATGAATGTTTCAAACAAATGAAAAAGATAGAAAACCTCAGAAAGGAAATGGAAAGTCTCAGCGAAGAAACAGATGACCTAAAAAAAAAAAAAAAAGAATCAAATGGAAATTTAGAATAAAAAGAACACAGTAACCAAAATAACAAGCTGATTGGAAGGGCTCAACAGCAAATGGAGGGAACAGAGGAAAGAACCAGTGAACTGGAAAGTAGAATAGTATTTTATCTGGAAAACAAAAAGAAAATAGATTGAAAACAAGATGAGCCTCAGGGACCTGTGGGACCAAAACAAAACAAAACAAAACAAATCTAACACTCATGTCATCAGAGTTTTGAAAGGAGAGAAGAGAGAGGAGGTGGAAGAGTACTTGAAGAAATAATAGCTGTGAAAACTTCTCAAATTTGGCAAGAGACATAAACCTACAGATTCAGAAGCTGAATGAGCCCCAAACAGGGTAAAGCCAAAGAAATTCATGCCAAGACACATCATAATTAAACTTCTGAAAGCTAAAGACAGAGAAAAAAAATTGAAGCCAGCAAGAGAGAAACAACATTTTACTTGTGGGGGAAAAACAATTCAAACAACAGTGGCTTTCTCATCAGAAAAATTGGAAGTGGAAACAATATTTTTCAAATGTGGAAAAAACCACACAAACAAATAAAACAACTAACCCAGAATCCTATATCTAGCAAAAATATCCTTCAGGAATAAAAGGGGAAACGAAGACATTCTTAGAGGATGGAAAACTAAGATGAGTTGTAGCTAGCAGACCTACTCAGAAAGAATAACTAAATAATTTTCCAAACAGAAAAATAAACAGAAGAGACCTGGAATGTCAAAAAAGGAAAAAAGAATAGAGTAAACAAAAATATATGAAAGTGCAATCGATTTTTCTCTTTCTCTTGAGTTGTCTAAATTATGTTTGATGGTGAAGCAAAAATTTTTGACAACAGTGCAAAAGCCATGCAGTGGAGGAAAGACAGCATTTTCAACAAATGGTGCTGGAGTATTCACAGACAATTCTCACACCTTGTATGAAATTTAACTCAAAATGGATCACAGACTTAAATATAAAACATAAAACTTTTAGGAAAAAATTAGAAGAACATCTTTAGGATCACCAGATAGGCAAAAAGTTCTTAGATTTGACACTGAAACCACAATACATAAAAGGAAAAATTGATAAGTTGAAGTTCGTCTAAATTAAAAGCTTTGCCTCTGGAAAAATGTCTTGTTAAAGGGTTGAAAAGACAAGTTACAGGGTGGAAGAAAATATTTTCATACCATATCTCCAGCAAGGAACTAATAGGGAATATAAAGAACTTGCAAAAACTCAACAGCAGAAAAGTGAATGATCCAATTAGAACACGGGTGAAAGACATGAAGAGACATTTTACCAAAGAAGACAGACAGATGGCAAATAATCACATGAAAAGATATCCAACATCATTAGTCATGAGAGTAATATAAATTAAAACCACAATTATATACCACAACACACCTATCAGAATAGCTAAAATAAAAAATAGTGACATCTCCAAATGCTGGTGACGATGTGGAGAAAGTAGATCTCTCACACACTATGTGGGAATGTAAAATGGTGCAGCCACCGGAAAACAGCTTGGCGGTTTCTTAAACAATGAAACATCCAACTACTATATGCAATGGCACTCCTGGGCACTTCCTTCCAGAGAAAGGAAGACTTGGGTTCATACAAAAATCTGTATACAAATGTTTATAGCAGCTTTATTCACAAGAGCCCCAAACTGAAGACAACCCAGACGTCCTTCAATGGATGAATGGTGAAACAAATTGTGATGTATCCATCTCATGGAATACTACTCACCAATAAAAAGGAATGAAGTACTGATATATGCAACAATCTTTTTTTTAATTGAAAAAAAATTTATTATCTTTATTTTTTAAATCAATTATAGTTGATTTACAATGTTTCAGGTATATAACAAAGTGAGTCAGTTTTATATATATATATTCTTTTTCTAGATTCTTCTTCATTATAGGTTATTATAAGATATTGAATACAGTTTCCTGTACTATACAGTAGGTCCTTGTTGGTTATCTATTTTATATGTAGTAGTGTGTATTTGTTCATCCAAATTCACAGTTTATCCCCCCCTTTCCCCTTTGGTAACCATAAGTTTATTTTCTATGTCTATGAATCTATTTCATTTGTATCATTTTTTTAAGATTCCACATATAAGTGATATCACATAATATTTCTTTCTTTGTCTGTCTTACTTCACTTAGTTTGATAATCTCTAGGTCCATCCATGTTGCTGCAAATGGCATTGTTTCATTCTTTTCTATGGCTGAGTAGTATTCCACTGTATACATATGCCACATCTTCTTTACCCATTCATCTGCCAATGGACATTTAGGTTGCTTCCATGTCTTGGCTATTATAAATATTGCTGCTATGAACATTGGGGTACATGTATCTTTTCAAACTAGAGTTTTTGTCTTTTCCATATATGTGCCCAGGAGCAGGATTGTTGGGTCATATGTTAATTCTATTTTTAGTTTTTTAAGGAACCTCCATGCTGTTCTCCACAGTAGCTGTACCAATTTACATTCCCCCCAACAGTATAGGAAGGTTCCCTTTTCTCCACACCCTCTCCAGCATTTATTATTTGTAGACTTTTTGATGATGGCCATTCTGACTGGTGTAAGGTGATACCTCACTGTAGTTTTGATTTGCATTACATGGAACAATCTTGATGAAGCTCCAGGGAATTATGCTCACGGGGGGAAAAAAGGGTATACATTGTATAATTCTGTTTATATAACATCCTTGAAATGAAAAATCATAGAAATGGACAGCAGATTAGTGGTTGGTGGGGATTAAGGAGAAGGTGGAGGGGAGGGAAGTTGGTGTTATCTATCTATATAAGAGAAATGTGGGAACCTGTGATAATGGACATTTTCTGTATCTTGACTCTACCGATGCCAACACTCCACTTGTGCTATTGTACTATAGTTCTGCAAGATGTTACCATTGGGGGAAACTGGGGAAAGTGTACAGAGAATCACTTTCTATCACTTCTTACAACTGCATGTGCATTTACAATACTATAAAATTTAATGCTCCAGAGACGACTTGCAAACTGGTAAAGAAAGTAAGCAAAAGCAAAACAAAGCAAGCAAACAAAAACCAAACTCTTATGCAAACATGATCTTTAAAGATAAAAGAGTCCTTACTTATCAGCTTGTCTGATTTCTTAATCTGAAGTTGGCAAATGGAGGCCCAGAGGTGGACTGGTTTGCTCAAGGACAGACCTGGGACTCTGACCACCAAACAGTCTTGGTCCCACACACCAAGCCTGTGGGCCACAGCGAACACGTAATGTCTTTGTAGTTAAGAGGGGATGCAGGAACTGTTTCCTTATCTGAGCACAGACTATTTCACTTGAATTATTTCACTGCTTTTCTGCACCTAATAAAGCTACTGTCACAAAGACAAGGGAGTAGCCTTGATTTTAAAGGATGAATTCAAAATGCATTTGTGCAACCTTGGAATGAAGCCATTACTTATGATCATTCCTCTAGAATTACATACATTGTTCAAGTCAAAGTGAGAACAATAAACATTTACATGAAGTTTTACAGTTCATTAACACCTATATATGCATTATTTCACGTGATCATAGCAACAACTCTATGTGGCCTAGGAATTATTGCCATCTCCAATTTTTAGATGAGGCAACTAAGGCACCATAAAGCTATATAACCAACCCAAAGTTAAAAACTAGCAAATGCAGAATGAGGGCGCCGACCTAGATTTTCTATCTTCAGTTACTGCTGCCTGTTCCTCATATCTGTTGTGTTCTCCCAGATCTAGGGACAAGATATACCTTAATCCTTACAAAGCTAACCCCATCCTGGATGGAAATTCCACTCTCCAGACCAGAAGTTAGGCTTAATTCCTTACCATCCTGACTCCAGACCTTCTCTGCACCATCCAGTCATTCTACACAACAACATGCTCTTATTTTTGTGGCTAACTGAATTATAATTATTTGTTCAACTCTCTTGTACTAATCTTTGTATCTTCTATAATTGATACCCATTGACGTGACTCATTTGTAAAAGTTGCCTTTCTTGTCTTGTTTGTACACTGGTCTGTCTTATCTGATGACCTCTTTGAAATTTAAAGGCTTTTGGATTTAGACTCTAGAAGTTTCTACAAGGCACTGGCAAGCAGGTTATGTGTCACCACAGAAAAGGAATTGACTCTTCAGGAACTAAGAGAAATAGAATAAATAGCAGAGCTTTTCTGGCTACATGTGCAATAACGTGGAGACTTATTCAGTTGCCTGTCACAGTGACATATGCACCTGATTACATTGTAATTCACGTCTGTCTTTCTTCAACTACTCAATACTCTGGTGTTGAATATGTTAGGCTTATAGTAAGCTGGAATGAAGAAAAATAAATAAGAAACGATAGTCAATAGCACTAGTTCCTGGTCAGGCTACTGAATTTCACTGCCCTCAAATGAGATATCATTACACTAGTAGATGTGGGTGAGATATTTATGGGGTAGAGAGATGACATTTAAACCTTTTTCTGGATTATCCAGTTCTTATTTTCTTCTTAAAGAGACATAAATATCTAACAGATCAAAATTCAAACCTGACCTGTTATGGTGTTGACCCACAAAAAAGTCAATCTGGGAATTGTTTCATCAAAAAGCAAAAGCCAACTGAAAATAGTAAAGGCCAGCCAGGAACATGGAGTGAAGTACTTATCACATGCTGGCTATGGTAGGTGACTGAAACATGAAACAGGACTGGGTTTTAGGAGATTTGGAAGAAAGGAAAAAAGAAAAATGAATCCACTCAGAGGTTGAAAAGAGAGTAAAGAATGAGTGACCGTCATGATATCTATGAGTTGTGGGTCTCTCTAACTACTCCCTCAATATTTTGATTAAATGTCTTATTACGATATCCTAGAGAAATTCCACCACTTACTTTAAGTGTCTTCTGTGCCTCCTTTCCAGTACGGAATGGTTTTCCTTATGAGCAGGGAGGTAACGAAGCTTTGGGACTCTTCCCCGCCCAGCTGTGTCCCCTCACACAGCAGGAGCACTGTTCACAGGCTTCTCTTTCAGAGAGGGTCATGAGAAGCTCCAGTTCTAGGGAAGATCAAGTTCTGATAGGTCTCTGTACTCAAAGTTTTTTAAACCAAGAATAACATTAAAGTTAGAAGACCTGTCTCACCCTGCATTCTCGACAGCATGAGATGACGTTTGGCTAATCAGGGGGAGGTAGAAAAGGAAGGAGGGAGGGAAAAGGCATTCCAGGTGGGGAGTCCAGCAGGTGCAAGGGCATGGATGTGAGGGAGAGTGTGCCAGGTCTAAAGAACGGCAGGAGCTAGGTTCATTCATTTCACACGTCCTGTTGAGCACCTGGGCCAGGCATTATTCTAAGGGTTACAGTGACCAACACAGACAAAGCCCCTGCTCCCATGAACCTGCCTCTGAGCTGGGCATAAAGAGGTGGGGAAGAGACGTAAAATAAACAGGTAAAGGAACATGAAATATATACAATGGAATACTACTCAGCCATAAAAAAGAATGAAATAATGTCATTTTGCAGGAACATGGATGGACCTAGAGATTATCATACTAAGTGAAGTAAGCCAAACAGAGAAAGACAAGTATCACATGATATCAATTATATATGGAATCTAAAAGGACAAAAACACACAAATGAACTTATTTCCAAAACAGAAAGAGACTCACAGACACAGAAAACAAACTTATGATTACCAAAGGGGAAAGGAGGTGGGGGAAGGATAAATTAGGAGGTTGGGATTAACATATACACACTACTATGTATAAAATAGATAATCAACAAGGACCTACTGTATAGCACAGGGAACTATACTCAGTATTATGTAATAATCTATAAGGGAAAAGAATCTGAAAAAGAAGATATCAATATATTCAGATATATATATGTATGACTGAATGGTTGTGCTATACACCTGAAACTTACATGATATTGTAAATCAACTATACTTCAATAAAAATTTTTTTAAAAAGGAACATGAAAATATCAGATAGCGATGAGCAGTATGCAGAGAATCCACATGGCTGCTTTGAGCTTGGGTCCTCAAGGAAGTGATTATTAAGAGGAGATTATTAAGTGATTATTATCAAGGTGATTATTAAGTGGAGATTGAATGACAAGAAACCAGTCATACCAAGAACACTGGGGAGAAGGAATAGCTAATGCAAAGGTCCCAACACAAGGAGGAGCTTGAAAAGAGAAAGAGGGTCAGGGTGGCAGTGGCGAAGGAATGGGGAGCTAGGAAACATGTCCTTAGCTCCAGTCAACATTCAGACACGCTGCTCACATCTAAATGGAAAAGGGGAGGTGTTTCTTAATGCTGTTTCACTTATTCCCTAGTCTCTCTGTGACATCTATAGATGTATGTGAGATATTGGCTCTACCCAAATATTCACCGACACAGGTTCAAACCCAGATTCCAAACCCCTGCCTTGTCCTTCTCTCCATCAGCCTGGCTCCCCTTCCCCAGAGCATAACCACAGATGAGCCACGTTCCCAGGGCCACTGTCAACAAGTCAATCAAGTGACGTGAGCAGAGTCTTGCCCTATCCTCTGGCCGGGAGGAGATGATGGTAGGAAGAAAACATGGTGGAGGTGCTGAAATGGTAGAGCCAAGTTCATTACTATCAGCCTCAGAAGCATGATTAACAGAGGAGAGATTTCACTCCTAAGGCCTGTTGCTGTCAGCAAGTTCCAGGAAACATTGGTCATTGCTATAGCAACTGATTTCACATTCATCAGCAGAAATCGTAACAGTATTAGTTCTTCCTGGAGACAAGTTGAAACTGCCTACAATTAGTGTTCCCCATTTCCTCTAATGGTGCTGGCACTGCCCTGATCCTTTTGCCTTTCTCTAACCACTTTGGGTTACTCAGTTTTCTGAGGCCTCCCATTTTTCTCCCTGAAGAGGATGGTGCCACCCTAGACAATTAAGCCATTTATGTGCTGTTCTGAGCCTTCCAAAGCCAAGGAACCTGGGGTTGCGGAGTGGGGATTAGAGAGGGATAAATCACAGTATTCAGAGTTTAAAATTCTGGGCTTGGGCACCAGCTCTACCAGTTAGCTGTCTGACCCAGAGAAGTAGTTTACTTAATCTCTCTGTACTTCTGTTTCCTCATCAGAAAAATGGCGCTATTAGTATTACCTCTCTCATGAGATCAGCAGGTAGAACAAAGTAAAAAAATGGGTGTGAAAATACTTTGTAAGTAGAAGAGCCATGTAAGTACCAAGTATTTGCCTGAAGCGAAGGATCTTCTCTTCATTTTAGGAGATAAACATCCAAAATGATGATATATATCTATTAAAAGTCCTTACCATATACTGATGAACCTAGTGGCAGGGCAGGAATAAAGATGCAGAAGTAGAGAATGGACTTGACAACACAGGGGGCAAAGGGGAAGCTGGGGCGAAGTGAGAGAGTAGCATTGACATATATACACTACCAAATGGATGGCTAGTGGGAAGCTGCTGCATAGCACAGGGAGATCAGCTTGATGTTTTGTGACGACCTAGAGGGGTGGGATAGCGAGGGTGGGAGGGAGGCTTAAGAGGGAGGGGACATGGGGATATATGTATACATATAGCTGATTCACTTTGTTGTACAGCAGAAACTAACACAACATTGTAAAGCAATTATACTCCAATAAAAATTTAAAAAAAAAAAAGTCCTTACCATAGTCTGTAGCTTCCTTCTACCTCTACTACGGAATTCAAGGAAGCCATGAGTGAAAGTATGCAGCTAACCGAATTCTGGTTCTGCCTCTTCCACCATTAGTAGCTTTGGGATCTGGGACACTTAACCACTCAGAGCCTCAGCTTCCTCAACCACAAAGTGAAGATAATAATACCTAAGAGCTGATGCAGGGAACAGATAATACATCTCAATATTCTTTGGAAAATATCTAATACATTTAAGGATATACATTTGAATATCTGCATACATGCATGCATATGTTTTAGATAATTATGAAGTCATAATTTGAATGTGAGATCAAAATTTTTCCATCAAAACATTTGCGGTCAGTAATCTTTATATAGAAAGAACTCTGAAATGAAGTGCGTTGAATATCTATCTTTTTAAGGCAGGCACAGAGTGAGACAGAAGTAATCTTTTGGGCTTCCCTGGTGGCACAGTGGTTAAGAATCCGCCTGCCAATGCAGGGAACATGGGTTCAATCCCTGGTCAGGGAAGATCCCACATGCCGCAGAGCAACAAAGCCCGTGTGCCACAACTACTGAGCCTGTGCTTTAGAGCCCGCGAGCCACAACTACTGAGCCCATGTGCCACAACCACTGAAGCCCACACGCCTAGAGCTGTGCTCTGCAACAAGAGAAGCCATAGCAATAAGAAGCCTGTGCAATGCAACGCAGAGTAGCCCCCACTCACCACAACTAGAGAAAGCCCACGCGCAGCAACAAAGACCCAGCACAGCCAAAAATAAATTAATAAATTTATTTTTTAAAAAAAGAAAGAAAGAATCTCCTTTTTGTAGATAACAGTAAATGGCGAGGCAGGGGGGGATTTTTGATTTGCCACCTGTGGTAGATTAAAGATGACCACAGATTCTTTGCTATTCCTCCCACTGACAGGTGTAATTTATGTTCCTTCTCCTTGAGTCTGCAGGGTGGGACTGGGGGTGTCTCCGTGAAAACTTAACCATCAGAATACGGCAGCAAGGAAGCTGTCTGCCATGTCAATTTCCAAGCCTTAAGGGACTATGAGCTTCTACTCTCTGACTCTTGGAAGACTTGTTTTTGGAGCCCTGAGACACCATATAAGAAGTCTGACTACCCTGAGGCTGCCATTCTGTAAGGAAGCCCAAGCTGCTCACCAGGGGAGGTCATATGAGGAGAGAGAGTTGCCCAGCTGCCCCCAGGCCACCTAGCTCTCAGACATTCCCATCACCCCAGCTGAGACCCTACGACGGTGGTGTAGAGGTGAGCTATACTTGCTGCCCTGTCTAAAGTCCTGACTCACAGGATCAGAGATAGAAGAAGAAGAACTTTAAGCCGAAGAGTTTTAGAGTGGTTTGTTTTACAGTAATAGATAGCTAGTAAATCATCCAAACATGAAATAATAAAATGTTTGATGACCGTTTATGAAAGTGTGTCTCACCAAAATGAAATTTCAGCCCTTGCTTCAGTCTTAGAACAGGGAAACATTTTCCTATGGCTAGCTGCCAGCGGGTGTCTGAGAAATTATGGCAAATTGGAACGATTCCTCAGCATTTCCAAGTACACTGACAAGGGAAAAAGCCTCATTAAGTTTCGCCAAGCAAATCTACATAGGCTTAATCTCTTTTGCAGAAATACAACAGAAAGAGAAAAGAAGTCTAAAAATCTATAAACAGCCCTCAAAATGTTTTTGGGTGAGGAGAGGGGGGTTCTTGATTCCCCCCTCCAGCTGTCTAGTAGAGGTTAAACTCCTTATTGGATGATAACTTGAGGACTGTAGAAATACTGTACCAGGGGGCTTCCCTGGTGGCGCAGCGGTTGAGAATCCACCTGCCAATGCAGGGGACACGGTTTCAATCCCTGGTCTGGGAAGATCCCATACGTCACGGAGCAACTAAGCCCGTGAGCCACAACTACTGAGCCTGTGCTCTACAGCCTGTGAGCCACAACTACTGAGCCCGCGTGCCACAACTACTGAAGTCTGCATGCCTAGAGCCTGTGTTCCACAACTAGAGAAGCCACTGCAATGAGAAGCCTTCACACCGCAACGAAGAGTAGCCCCTGTTCGCCGCAACTAGAGAAAGCCCGTGCACAGCAACGAAGACCCAACACAGCCAAAAACAAATAAATAAATAAATTTTTTAAAAAAAGAAATACTGTACCATGCATTCAAAATCATGTACCATTGAAGACAAATTACTTCTAGAACATACTTGGCAAATGATCGTGCAACTCCACAAGAGGTAACGAAGAAAGATTCAGACAAATATGTTAAACTCATTTGTATTGTATGTATTTTAAATTTTTTGTATATTATGATGTTTTGACATCTTAAAAAAATCTTTCTGGCTGGAGAGGGACTGCTCCCTCCAGAAGCCAGACAATCCTTGGAAATGGCAAAGGACCCAGGCTGGAGCAGGTCTTTGACAAGCAAACAAATCCAGAGCCACAGTTCCTCTGTCTGGTCCGTACACTCCAGGAGGCAATATTCCTCTGCCTTAGTCACTCCAGGCCGGGCGCTACACAACTGAGAACACTGTATGGTCCAAAGCCCTCCAAAATTATTAAACTGGCTAATCCTAAACCATTTACCCTATCCTGCCTTGCCTTTCCCTGGTAAACCCCAGTAAAGACTGTGGCCCTATTTTACCATAACATGGACATTCTTAGAATATCATTCAAAGGGTTACGTGGTCAAAGACTTAGCTGAAGTCAAGAGTAACTGCTGGGAATGGGGGTGGGTGAGGTTAGGCTAGTTTAATGACCATGGAATCATGGAGGGGCTTTTCTCAGCTTACAAAGGAGAGAGGAGGTGAGAGAGAGCACAAGAGAAACTCAACTGCTTCATTCCAAAATTCAGTTTCTCATGTAATCTAGCAGGGAAAAAGTGATGTAGCTTTATAAGCACCTACTTCAATTAATTCTTTTAAGTAAAATAGCTAAATGGCTGCATACGGAGCTTTAAATTGCACAGGGCTACGTATCTTCTGAAAATGAAGCCTGTCTCTAATGCTGAGTTACGAAAGCCACATATTAAGGTAATGAGCATATACTTTAATAGAAATACAAGAGGAAATTGAACCTTCTTGCCTGGTGATATAAACCAAATATGTTTTATTAATATGGTAGAGAGCAGATGGTGAAAAATGTAGAAAGGTACGACTCACTTCTACCTTGAAAGGCTTTACTATTCTCTGCTATCGGCAGAAATCAGATTTCATATTTTCAAAACTTCCAAATATGGTGCCTTTATTTTTCTGAGAAAGGCTACAGTGAAAGCCAAAGAATTAAGGTCTTTTCTCCTTTTCCAGATCCTCTACCTTCACCGTTGCTCATCTTCTTCTGGTAGGTCGATGAAGCAGGAGGCTAACATGAGGGACTCAAAGGAATGTAGGAGGAATCTGGAGGTGTAATTAAAAGAATTATATGTCTGCCTTTTTGTGCCTTTAATTTAGGAAGTCAGTGGCTTAAATCACCTACTTCACAGCATGAGTAAGGCACAGAAAGTCTGGACTGTCGCCACATTTAAAACGATTCTGCCACCCAGACTGCCAACGAGCAGCACTTTCTTCACTT
Organism: Tursiops truncatus; assembly: GCF_011762595.2. Taxonomy (NCBI): domain Eukaryota; kingdom Metazoa; phylum Chordata; class Mammalia; order Artiodactyla; family Delphinidae; genus Tursiops; species Tursiops truncatus. Next base: position 37,337,999 of record NC_047046.1, on the reverse strand, counting down.
AAAATATTGAAGTGATTCCCACCATTGCCTACTGATGGTACTTTTATCTAGATATTCCTGCCATGAGGATCTTTCTATCAGCTTCTTCAAGGAGACTCCAAGCTGCCATTCAAGCATTTTCAATATCGTCAACTCATGTCCTAAATGAGGGGTCAAGAAACGGTTTCATGCATTTGGGTCATGTCAGCTAGACTGGGGTTAAAAGCTCTCATTCATCATGTCAGATTCTGGACATCAAGTTGTAGGACTGGCCTTTCTGGTCAATTCAGTCGAATGACTGGTGGTTGAGCCACTGGACTACTGCCTCCCTCCCAGTCTCACTAGTTCTCCAGGTGATCTGGAAACCAGCTGTGGCCTGAACACAGCTGTGAGTGCAAAGACCTTTCAGACCACCATGCATGTCCAGCCCTGTCAGGTGAGCAAGTCGCCAGGGCCTTTCTTGCCAGGCTACTGGCCCCTGTGCAAGCAGTAGACGAACCCACAGGAACACCTATGACTCGGTGTGACCCTACGTTACTATACATAACGCTGTGTTATTTGCCAACAGCAGTTAGGTGGCTAATTTGGGCAGTTTTCTTTCTAAAAGTGGGAAATACGCAGTTTAGCAATGGCAGCCTCACAACTATTCCCTTATTTCTGCTGGCCTCTCCCAGCGACAGAGCCAGATGATGTTCTCTTTCCCTAGACCTTCAGCTCAATTTCCTTATTCTCATCCCACTCCTACCTCACTCAAAGTCAGGTGTTTGAGTATAATTTTTATGCCACCCTACTGACTGATTCACCTATGTGTTTGCTGAACACTGACTGAATATTTGCTAAGGGCCACACCGTGTGTTAAGAACAGGAGACAAACGAATACTCATGATAAGAAGGTTTCAACAAATGAGACGTATATCAGGTAAAAACGTGAACGTTCCCTGTATCTTTTCCAATTTTACTCCTTCCAATGGTATTCCTGGAATGTGCTGTAGATGGGTTTATCTATATTTTCTATAGCTTTAAAAGTGCATTTATATGTGCACACACGATCTATGTATTATATTCTAAGCATATACACATGGGAGTGTTGGGGTGTATGCGTGTTCACACACAATTCTAGATACGGTACTCATGAGGTTAAAAGTATAAATTATTGAAAATTATACTAAATGTTCTTTTAAAATTCCCACTCTGATCTTTTTGTTTATACACATTTTTCAGAGTTTGCAGAAAGAAGACACCACTGGACTCACAGCCAGGCAGCCCAGAGGCTTTTGCTCTGTAAATATTCTTCTCACTCCATTCATTCAAAAAATATTTATTGGGCTTAGACCATCTTCCAGACGCTGTGCTAACTAGGAGTACAAAAATGAATTACCCTCAAGTCCAGAGTACACAGGATTAAAATGAATATATCTAATTTTTCCAAATAAAATTCTTACTTTTAAAGAAAATAACCTCAAAAACCCTTTTGATTATAAATATTTTTTTTACATTGTATAATGACCAAGTGTTATAATGATCGTTGTTCAAATGTTGGCCTTCCCAGGTAACAAGACAGGCTGACTCAGGATCAGTGCGTGTGAGTGACTTTTCAGGAAACTTGAGAAACTAGGCAGCTGTCACATCATACACACACTCACGGGCTGGCCTAATGGTAGGACGGTTTGGGGTCGTTCTGATTTTCCCTTGTTTGTAATTGTGGTCACCTTAGTCAGACTGGGCGATGTGGCCCCCGGTTCAGGGGCCGTGGAAGAAGTGCCCAGGAGACAGTTATGCAGGTTGAGAGGCTGAGGAGTTCATTCGATTTCAAGCTTTAACGCCATCTTTTCCCTCTCGTCTTAGAAGAAGACCGTCTCTTGCTCCTGCCTCCAACTGGGAAGGAAAAGAAAGTGACTTTGGAATGTTCTATAGATAGGCTTTTATAGCTGCCCCCAAACTCCGTTTTAAGGACAGCATCTTCTAGTGAGAGAAAACATTATACAACAAATGTCCCTGATCATTTTTCTACGGAGAGTGAAAGCCCAGTTATAAATTACACTGAATACTTCAATCATGGCATGACCTACAAGTGACCTTCTGCCTTCATTGGTCCAGCCAGCCTGGACTCCCACATCACTGTCACCATGGACACTGTATCACAAGAGAAGAGAAGACAGTATGGGACTTACGTAACCACAGGCCTGTCCCCACCCCGGCCCTCTGCTCACATGAATGCTAAGCAGTGTATAATTTAGACAGGGGGAGAGGCGATCATAGCTTTTGACCTCACACTGCTATGAAATTCCAGGCTTTTATGTGCAGGAAGCTCCATGTTGATCTTGGCGTCCCCATGGGTTAAAAATCCTGTTTAAATGTTGCAGCCTTAGAATAGCCTTTGAGGTTTTTCTATGTTGTTTTATAAAAGACTCTGCCTGATTATTTACAGATGCTGTCTCTGAGAAAGCTGAAAATAGTCTCACTACGAATGCTGAAATCTGGACCCAGGCTTCCGTAGTGTTTTATGGTGAACAGTTCATCAGAGCTCAAGCCCAAGGCTCAACCAGCTTTTAAACGGGGTTTTCTGTCAGTGTCTCTAGAGTTGAGGTTTCTGTTGACCTGACCTCAGCCTGTCAAGGAGTCGTTCGTCAGTGCTCTCATTCAGCAAGTATTTGTTGAGCCCTACTATGTGCCAGGCCTTGTGCCAGGGGCTGGGGACACGGAGATGAAAACCAAGGCTTTGCCTTTGAGGAGAGGAAGTCAGTCAGCCAACAACTAGAACACGGTGTGACAAATGCTGTGACAGACAAGCAGGGTGCACTGGTCACCTCCCAGGGCACAGGGAGGCGGGGAGGTGAACAAGGAGGCCAGCTCGGACGCTCAAGCTCTCCTTCCCTCGCCCCCTAACTCCTACTAAACAAGGGCTGACAAGCAAGGTATGATTTCCTCATCTGTTTTTTTCCTTCTTCAAATCTGAACCAGGCCTCGGCCTTTAGGGGAGCATGATCTGTAATATTCTAGATTAAGAAAGACCCGTTCTTGTTCTACAAAACCTCTAGAGAGGAACTTAGCACAGCCTTCATAAACGTGTTTGCAGTAATCATCACCGTGGGCAGAGAGGTCCTTGGTCTCCATGACCATAATCCTTGAGCTGCTTTGCTACTCAAAGCAGCTCAAAGATTATAAGCTGCTCATAATCTTTGAGTTCCTTTGTCCCGTCCCAGCCTTGGGGGAAAGCTGGCCCCTGGAAGCCTCCGTCCACACTGAGTCATGCCCCCACCCTCTCCTCTCCAGGCCAAGTGGACCCAACGCCTCCCACTCAGGACTCATTCATCTCCTTCAGTGCATTCAGTGTCAGGTCCTGGACTCACTCCAAACCCTCCTCATCACTTCTCAATTCTAAAACACAGAACTGGGCCAGGAGACGAGTGTGCTGGGCCAAAGGTTTTCCTTCCCAATTCCTGCAAATTCCTGAGTCTCCACAGGCTGGTTGAATGAGTCTCTTTTAACATGATGACCAGGGGAGACTCTGGGATGGCAGCTTTGTGGGGAGGAATTGAGGAGAGTAAAATACAGTCCTAACAGGCTGCATTAGGGACACACAGCCCCACAGTCATCAACATTACCATTCCTGGCACCGCTAGCTTCTCTCCGGAACCCTCAGGACATGTAGGTGAATACTGGAGAAGTGCTTTTGGGTTAACAGGAGTGTCATTCATCACTGTTACTGAGTTAAAGACTCCGCCATATGATTTACAACCTGCAGCAATAATGACCTGGTGAGTTTGAGAACTCATCACTCCATCTCTTATCCTATAGTGTCTCCTTAAAGAAAAATGAACCAAAATCTAAGCTGAGAGCAATCATGTAATCACATCTCGTCTTGGTACAGCATTTTGTATTTCCCCACGTACCACCTCATCTAATCCTCACAATAACCTTATGCAGTGAATCTTACATACTGACTTATAGCTTAGAAAACAGAGGCACAAAGCTACAAAGTGACTTGCTCAAGGTCACAGGAAAGTATCAGAACTAAACTAATATTGTATGTTAATTACAACAATTTAAAAAACATTAAAAGAATGTGTCAGGAGTAGGACTCAAAGGCAAGTCTACCTCACCTCTCTCTTTTACACTATAACTACTAGTATTTGCAAAATACATCTTAGTTATGACAACTTTTCATATACATGATTTTATTGATCTTCAAAACATTCCTAGGATGTAAATAAGGAACTAGCAAAAATAAAAACTGTGTAGGAAATAATTGTGAAAATTCTTGAAATGCACCAGAAGGGTGAATGGACATTGCCTAGTTCACCCTTTCCAGTTACCTTGTACTATGAGGACTTTGCATGTTTTGTGGTCTTTGAGCTATTTTACAACTCATAAATTGTAGATAACTGAGTGCAAACAATTCTTGCCCACAGACACTCAATTGCATTTTGCCTCCTGAAAGTGCAATTGCTTTCCCTCTCCCTGTAGAAGGAGCCAGTTTTGCATCTCCTAAGCCAATTCACTTCAGCATCTTTGGTTGCCTATCTATGCACTTACCCTTTGAATTCTCCTTTGAACTAGTTGTAACATCTTACTTATTCATCAATTAATGAGTTAAATAAATCCTTGACACATGCTCATTTGATATTTGTATGAGATGATGATTTTATCTTTTAAAATAATTATGCTTTAACAACGGCTAACACTTAACTGAGCACTTACTATAAGCCGTTACTAAGGGCTTGACATGCATTTAATTCTCACAACAACCATAAGGCAGGCCCTCTTATTATCTCCGTTTTCTAGATGAGGAGACAGAGCTTCAGGAAGATTAAGACACTTGCTCAAGGTCCCAAAGTCAGCAAGGGAGGGAATCACTTCTCTCCTGCTTCTTCCTGAGGCCACCCCTACTAATTTTTCCTTGGGGTCTGTGATATCAAGAACTAAATAACTGAGGAAGCAAGGTCCCTGATGGAGGTAGATGTGTGAGTCCATCTTGAGCAGTTATGGCTGGTGGGCTGCAGTTCATGGTAAGTTTAACACGGTAAGGTTAAAATCATTCTCATTTTGGATGTTGATCAACACCCCACTGCTTGACAATTTGGGGAGCATTTGATATGATTTGTCTCCCACACAATGTGAGTTGAGGGAAGATGGTGTCCTGGAAACAGCAGTGGCCTCGTAGTTAGAAGACATGCATTCTTGCTCTGGCTCAGCTGCTGACAAGTAGTGTGACTCTAGGCAAGGCACTAAACCTTCCCAGTTCTCATCTGTAAAGTGAGGAAGCCTGGATGGACAGAAGGGTAAGTAGGATGACAAATTTCACTGTGCCCACATTGAACAAAGACAACGGGCACTGAGCCAGGTACACATTGTATGGAGGTCCCTGCCCCTTCAGTCATTAATCCTGGGTCTCAGGAATGGCAGGGGGGGTGGGGGGGGATCCTCATTTTAAAACTGGTAAAGAAGCAAGTATTACAGGTCATCTGGTACACACAGGCAGATGTGTTCTATATCTTGCCCCTGCTGGGCAGGGCTGTCCTGGGTGATCTCTCAGGCCCAGCCCTTTAGAAGCTTCTTCACAGGGTCCTTGGGCAGTGGCTTGGGGATGCAGCCCTCTTGGAAGAAAAGTGAAACTCTACAGCTGGGACTAAAAAGACCTGAGGCTTACTTATGTAATTGTTAATCCCTAGAGGCGAAAGACCTTGTCTTATTCATCTTTCTGTCTCCCCAGTGACTTGCACAGCTCATAACTAGTTCTCAAATGTGCACTGAATTGAGTGGAATACAAGCCCATTAACTAGTTAAATAACTGATGCAACAAGCATTTTATGGGCATCTACCACATGCCTGGCATTATCCCAGATGAAAGAGACCCCAAGCCCACCCCACGGTGCTCACGGTCCAATGAGACGTGCTCCTCAGATTCCACTCTCCTCTCTGGCTACCTGTGGGGAGACACTCTCTTCCCCTTTCAAAGTCATCTTTAGTGCTTAATGATCATCTTTTCAAAACATGCAATTCTACACATACTGTTATTTGCTCCCATGGAGGCCCTACTTAAAGAGGTTTTGCCAACAAATATTGATTGAATGTTTACCAGGGGTTATGGCTTGTTCTATGCAATGGACTAAACAGAGAAAGTCTCTGCTCCCACAGAGTTTAGGTACATTTTAGGGTGAGACAGGATGGTGAGAGGAGATAGATGAAATTAAAAGAACTTTAAAAAAAGGCATGTAAATTGAAAAGGAAAAAGTAAAACTGTCTCTATTTGAAGATGACATGATATATATGGAAAACCCTAAAGACCAAACAAACAAACAAACCTGTTAGTACTAATAAATGAATTCAGTAAAGTTGCACAATACAAAATCAATATATATAAAATCCATTGACTCTCTGTACACTCACAATGAACTATCAGAAAGAGAAATGAAGAAAACAATCCTCCTTACAATAGCACCAAAAAGAATAAAGTACTTAGGAATGAATTTAACTAAGGAGGTGAAAGACCTATACACTGAAAACGATAAGACGCTGATGAAAGAAAATGAAGAAGACAAAAATAAATTGGAAGATATTTAAAAATCTACACACAATAAATGCTGGAGAGGATGTGGAGAAAAGAGAACCCTCTTGCACTACTGGTGGGAATGTAAATTGATACAGCCACTACGGAGAATAGTATGGAGGTTCCCTAAAAAGCTAAAAATAGAACTACCATACAACCCAGCAATCCCACTACTGGGCATACACCCTGAGAAAACCATAATTCAAAAAGAGTCATGTACCAAAATGTTCACTGCAGCACTATTTACAATAGTCAGGTCATGGAAGCAACCTAAATGCCCATCGACAGACAAATGGATAAAGATGTGGTACATATATACAATGGAATATTACTCAGCCATAAAAAGGAACGAAATTGGGTCATTTGTTGAGACGTGGATGGATCTAGAGACTGTCATACAGAGTCAAGTAAGTCAGAATGCCAAAAACAAATACCGTATGCTAACACATATATGCGGAACTAGAAAAATGGTACAGATGAACCGGTTTGCAGGGCAGAAATTGAGACACAGATGTAGAGAACAAACGTATGGACACCAAGGGGGGAAAGCCACGGGGGCATGGTGGTGTGATGAATTGGGCGATTGGGATTGACATGTATACACTGATGCATATAAAATTGATGACTAATAAGAACCTTCTGTATTAAAAAAAAATAGAAAAAACCTATTTATTAGGTTTATAGACGTGTGCAATTTGGAAATAAAAAACACTACTGTTACCTTGAAAATAAATAAATAAATAAAATATTACCAAGTTGGCAATACAGGTTAGCAGGGAAAGGATAAATTATTCAATAAAGCAATTTTATTCTCTTTAAAAAAATAAATAAATAAAAATTAAAAATAAAAAGCTTCTGCTCAGCAAAGGAAAGCATCAACAAAATGAAAAGCAACCTATGGAACGAGAAAATATTTGCAAGACACATACTCACTAAGGGATTAACATCCAAATTACATAAGGAACGCATACAAGTCAATAGCAAAAACCCAAATAAGCCAATTAAAAAACAGGCAAAGAACCTGAATAGACATTTTTCCAAAGAAAACACTCAAATGGCCAACAGCTACATGAAAAGGTGCTCAAGATCACAAATCATCAGGGAAATGCAGATCAAAACCACAGTGAGATGCACCTCAAACCTGTTAGAATGGCCATATCAAAAAGACAAGAGATAGGGGCTTCCCTGGTGGCACAGTGATTGAGAATCTGCCTGCCGATGCAGGGGATGCGGGTTCGATCCCTGGTCTGGGAAGATCTCACATGCCGCGGAGCAACTAGGCCCGTGAGCCACAACTACTGAGCCTGTGCGTCTGGAGCCTGTGCTCCACAACAAGAGAGGCCATGATAGTGAAAGGCCCGTGCACTGCGATGAAGAGTGGACCCCGCTTGCCGCAACTAGAGAAAGCCCTCACACAGAAACGAAGACCCAACACAGCTAAAAATAAATAAGTAAATATTTTTTTAAAAAAAAAAAGACAAGAGATAAGTAAATGCTGGTGAGGATGTGGAGAAAAGGCAACCCTTGTACACTGGGTAGAAATGTAAACTGGTACTGCCACTACGGAAAACAGGATGGAGATTCCTCAAGAAATGAAAAATAGAATTACCATATGATCCTGCACTCCCACCTCTGGGTATACAGCCAGAAAAAATGAAATCATTATTTCTAAGAAATATCTGTACACCAATTCTTTGAAGCATATTCACATTAGCCAAGGTTCAGAAATAACCTAAGTGTCCATTGGATGAATGGGTAAAGAAAACGTGATACATATACGTATATCACATACATATATATATTTATGTACATATACATACATACACACAATGGAATATTATTCAGCCTTAACAAAAGAAGAACATCCTGCCACTTGCAACAACATGAATGAATCTGGAGGGCATTATGCTAAGCGAATTAAGCCAGACAGAAAAAAACAAACACTGCATGGTATCACTTACATGTGGAATCTAAAAAATAAACGTTGAACTCAGAAACAAACAGAAAGGTAATTGCCAGGGGCTGGAGAATGGGGAGAAATAGGGAAAGGTAGGTAGAACGGTACAAATTTTCAGTTATAAAATGAATAAGGTCTGAGGATCTAATGTAAAACATGGTAACTATAGTTTATAACACTGTATTGTATAACTGAAATTTGCTAAGAGGGTGGAATGTAAATATTCTCACCAAGAAAAAAAAAGGTAAATATGTGAGGTGATAGATGTGTTAACTCAATGGGGGAATGCTTCCTCAATGTACACATATACCAAATCGTTATGTACACTAAAAATATCTTACAGTTTTGTCAGTTATACCTAACACTAAAAAAAAAACTTTAAAAACTTTACACTATGAAAAAATTTTAATTATTAGAAATCTTGCCTTGAATTTCAAAAATAAAAAATAATGCCAGCAATAAAATTTCATACCTTTTATATTTCTCCAAGACAAGTTAAATGATGGCAAAGAAGGTTGATTTCCACAAGATTCTCTAGTATCTCCCATTTTCAGACAATAGAGAAAGCAGACATTTTTTGTTAGAACTAGTGCTAAGTAATTGGTTACCTGAAGTTACTCACTGGATAACTGGATCAAATGGATCAAACACACATCATGGGTTGCTCAGCAATCTGTTATTATGACTAAAAGAGTAATTGGTTAGAAATTATATCCAATTGATATGTATGGACACATTCTGTGGGAGCTCATTAAAAAAGAATTATTTTAAATAAAGTATTATTCCCTAAATGAAGCAGTATTGCATTTAATAAGGTAACTAAAAATTGTTTTGAGACTTAAATTAAAAATTATAAGCCATGTTGCCCCTCCCCCCCCTTTTTTCTTTTTTCTGCTGTGGTTTTATTTTGCCTTGTTGCAGTGCTTTCAATTATAATTTTATTTTCCCTAATACATTTTTTATCTTTCTATTTTATTTTGTTTTCCATTCTTTGATATTGTACTGCTCCTTTTCTTCTTTCCTCCTTTTTTTTTTACCACACCATGAAGCCTGTGGGATCTTGGTTCTGGGGCCAGAGGTCGGGCCGGGCTCCTGTGGTGGGAGCTCCAAGTCCAAACCTCTGGACTAACAGAGAACCTCAGCCCTCAGGGAATATCAATCGTAGTGAGGCCTCCCGGAGGTCCTCATCTCAGCACCAAGACCCAGCTCTATCTAACTGCCTGCAGACTTCAGGGCTGGATGTCTCAGGCCACACAAGCAGTAAGACAGGAATACAGCACCACCCATTAAAAAAAAAAAAGAAAGAAATGACAAAAAAATACATTACAGACAAAGGAGCAAGGTAAAAACCTACAAGACCAAATAAATGAAGATGAAATAGGCAACCTATCTGAAAAAGAATTCAGAGTAATGATAGTAAAGATGATCAAAAATCTCAGAAACAGAATGGAGAAAATACAAGAAACATTTAACAAGGTCTAGAAGAACTAAAGAGCAAACAAAGAGTAATGAACAGGGCTTCCCTGGTGGCGCAAGTGGTTGAGGGTCCACCTGCCGATGCAGGGGACACGGGTTCGTGCCCCGGTCTGGGAAGATCCCACATGCCGCAGAGCAGCTGGGCCCGAGAGCCATGGCCACTGAACCTGCGCGTCCGGAGCCTGTGCTCCACAACGGGAGAGGCCACAACAGTGCATACCACAAAAAAAAAAAAAAAAAGAGTAATGAACAACACAATTGCTGAAACTGAAAATACTCTAGAAGGAATCAATAACAGAATAACTGAGGCAGAAGAACGGATAAGTGAGCTGGAAGATACAATGGTGGAAATAACTGCCAGGGAGCAAATAAAGAAAAAAGAATGAAAAGAATTGAGGACAGTCTCAGAGACCTCTGGGACAACATTAAACACACCAACATTCAAATTACAGGGGTCCCAGAAGAAGAGAAAAAGAAAGGGTCTAAGAATATATTTGAAGAGATTAGAGTCAAAAACTTCCCTAACATGGGAAAGGAAATAGTCAGTCAATTCCAGGAAGCAAAGATAGTACCATAGAGGATAAACCCAAAGAGAAACACACCAAGACACATATTAATCAAACTATCAAAAATTAAATACAAAGAAAAAATATTAAAAGCAGCAAGGGAAAAGCAACAAATAACATACAAGGGAATCCCCATAAGTTTAACAGCTGATTCTTCAGCAGAAACTCTGAAAGCCAGAAGGGAGTGGCAGGACATATTTAAAGTGATGAAAGGGAAAAACCTACAACCAAGATTACTCTACCCAGCAAGATCTCATTCAAATTTGATGGAGAAATTAAAACCTTTACAGATAAGAAAAAGCTAAGAGAATTCAGCACCACCAAACCAGCTTTACAACAAATGCTAAAGGAACTTCTCTAGGCAGGAAACACAAGAGAAGGAAAAGACTACAAAAACAAACTCAAACAATTAAGAAAATGGTAAAGGGAACATACATATCGATAATTACCTTAAATGTAAATGGATTAAATGCTCCAACCAAAAGACATAGACTGGCTGAATGGATACAAAAACAAGACCTGTACATATGCTATCTACAAAAGACCCACTTCAGACCTATGGACACATACAGACTGAAAGTGAGGGGATGCAAAAGACATTCCATGAAAATGGAGATCAAAAGAAAGCTGGAGTAGCAATCTCATATCAGACAAAATAAAATTTAAAATAAAGACTATTACAAGAGACAAAGAAGGACACTACAAAATGATCAAGGGATGAATCCAAGAAGATATAACAATTGTAAATATTTATGCACCCAACATGGGAGCACCTCAGTACACAAGGCAAATGCTAAGAGCCATAAACAGGGAAATCAACGGTAACACAATCATAGTAGGGGACTTTGACACCCCACTTTCACCAATGGACAGATCATCCAAAATGAAAGTAAATAAGGAAACACAAGCTTTAAATGACACATTAAACAAGATGCACTTAATTGATATTTGTAGGACATTCCATCCAAAAACAACAGAATACACTTTCTTCACAAGTACTCATGGAACACTCTTCAGGATAGATCATATCTTGGGTCACAAATCAAGCCTTGGGAAATTTAAGAAAATTGAAATCATATCAAGTATCATTCCCGACCACAACGCTATGAGACTAGATATCAATTATAGGAAAAAGTCTGTAAAAAATACAAACACATGGAGGCTAAACAATACATGACTTAATAACCAAGAGATCACTGAAGACATCAAAGAGGAAATCAAAAAATACCTAGAAACAAATGACAATGAAAACACGACGACCCAAAACCTATGGGATGCAGCAAAAGCAGTTTTAAGAGGGAATTTTATAACAATACAATCCTACCTCAAGAAACAACAAACATCTCAAATAAACAACCTAAACTTACACCTAAAGAAATTAGAGAAATAAGAACAAAAAACCCCAAAGTGAGCAGAAGGAAAGAAAGCATAAAGATCCGATCAGAAATAAACAAAAAAGATATGAAGGAAACAGTGGCAAAGATCAATAAAATTAAAAGCTGGTTCTTTAAGAAGATAAACAAAATTGATAAACCATTAGCCAGACTAACCAAGAAAAAAAGGGAGAAGACTCAAATCAACAGAATTAGAAATGAAAAAGAAGTAACAACTGACACTGCAGAAATACAAAGTATCATAAGGGATTACTACAAGCAACTATATGCCAATAAATGGACAACCTGGAAGAAATGGAGAAATTCTTAGAAAAGCACAACCTTCCGAGACTGAACCAGGAAGAAATAGAAAATATAAACAAACCAATCACAAGCACTGAAATTGAGACTGTGATTAAAAACCTTCCAACAGGGCTTCCCTGGTGGCGCAGTGGTTGAGAGTCCGCCTGCCAATGCAGGGGACATGGGTTCGTGCCCCAGTCTGGGAAGATCCCACATGCCGCGGAGCGGCTGGGCCCATGAGCCATGGCCGCTGAGCCTGCGCGTCCAGAGCCTGTGCTCCGCAGCAGGAGAGGCCACAGCGGTGAGAGGCCCATGTACCGTTAAAAAAAAAAAAAAAAAAAAAAAAAAACCTTCCAACAAACAAAAGCCCAGGACTAGATGGCTTCACAGGTGAATTCTATCAAACATTTAGAGAAGAGCTAACACCTATCCTTCTCAAACTCTTCCAAAATATAGCAGAGGGAAGAACACTCCCAAACTCATTCTAAGAGGCCACCATCACCGTGATACCAAAATCAGACAACGATGTCACAAAAAAAGAAAACTACAGGCCAATATCACAGATGCAAAAATCCTCAACAAAATACTAGCAAACAGAATCCAACAGCACATTAAAAGGCTCATACACCATGATGACGTGGAGTTTATCCCAGGAATGCAAGGATTCTTCAATATACGCAAATCAATCAATGTGATAAACCATATTAACAAAATGAAGGAGAAAAACCATATGATCATCTCAATAGATGCAGAAAAAGCTTTCAACAAAATTCAACACCCACTTTTGATAAAAACTCTCCAGAAAGTAGGCATAGAGGGGAACTACCTCAACATAATAAAGGCCATATATGACAAACCCACAGCCAACATCATTCTCAATGGTGAAAACCTGAAACCATTTCCTTTAAGATCAGGAACAAAACAAGGTTGCACACTCTCACCACTACTATTAAACATAGTTTTGGAAGTCATAGCCACAGCAATCAGAGAATAAAAAGAAATAAAAGGAATCCAAATCAGAAAAGAAAAAGTAAAACTGTCACTGCAGATGACATGATATTATACATAAAGAATCCTAAAGCTGCTACCAGAAAACTACTAGAGCTAACCAATGAATTTGGTAGAGTAGCTGGATACAAAAATTAATGCACAGAAATCTCTTGCATTCCTATACACTAATGATGAAAAATCTGAAGGAGAAATTAAGGAAACACTCCCATTTACCACTGCAACAAAAAGAATAAAATACCTAGGAATAAACCTACCTAAGGAGACAAAAGACCTGTATGCAGAAAACTATAAGACACTGATGAAAGAAATTAAAGATGATACAAACAGATGGAGAGATATACCATGTTCTTGGATTGGAAGAATCAACATTGTGAAAAGGACTATACTACCCAAAGCAATCGACAGATTCAATGTAATTCCTATCAAACTACCCATGGCATTTTTTACAGAACTGGAACAAAAAATTGCACAATTTGTATGGAAAGACAAAAGACCCCCAATAGCCAAAACAATCTTGAGAAAGAAAAATGGAGCTGGAGGAATCAGGCTCCTGGACTTCAGACTATATAACAAAGCTACAGCAATGAAGACAGTATGGTATGGGCACAAAAACAGAAATACAGATCAATGGAACAGGATAGAAAGCTCAGAGATAAACCCACGCACATATCATCACCTTATCTTTGATAAAGGAGGCAAGAATATACAATGGAGAAAATACAGCCTCTTCAATAAGTGGTGCTGGGAAAACTGGACAGCTACATGTAAAAGAATGAAATTAGAACACTCCCTGACACCATACACAAAAATAAACTCAAAATGGATTAAAGACCTAAATGTAAGGCCAGACACTATAAAACTCTTAGAGGAAAACATAGGCAGAACACTCTATGACATAAATTACAACAAGATCCTTTTGACCAACCTCCTAGAGAAATGGAAATAAAAACAAAGATAAACAAATGGGACCTAATGAAACTTAAAACCTTTTGCACAGCAAATGAAACCATAAACAAGACAAAAAGACAACCCTCAGAATGGGAGAAATTATTTGCAAATGAAGCAACTGACAAAGCATTAATCTCCAAAATTTACAAGCAGCTCATGCAGCTCAATATCAAAAAAACAAACAACCCAATCCAAAAATGGGCAGAAGACCTAAATAGACATTTCTCCAAAGAAGATACACAGATTGCTAACAAACACATGAAAAGATGCTCAACATCACTCTAATCATTAGAGAAATGCAAATCAAACCTACAATGAGGTATCATTTCACACCAGTCAGAATGGTCATCATCAAAAAATCTACAAACAGGGCTTCCCCGGTGGCGCAGTGGTTGAGAATCTGCCTGCTAATGCAGGGGACACAGGTTCGAGCCCTGGTCTGGGAGGATCCCACATGCCGCGGAGCAACTAGGCCCGTGAGCCACAACTACTGAGCCTGCGCATCTGGAGCCTGTGCTCCATAACAAGAGAGGCCGCGATAGTGAGAGGCCCGCGCACTGCGATGAAGAGTGGTCCCCGCTTGCCACAACTAGAGAAAGCCCTCACACAGAAATGAAGACCCAACACAGCAGAAATAAATTAATAAACTCCTGCCCCCAACATCTAAAAAAAAAAATTGAGATATAATTTACATACAGTGAAATTCACAGGTTTTAAGTGGTCAGTTCAATAAGTTTAAAAAAAAATCTACGAACAATAAATGCTGGAGAGGGTGTGGAGAAAAGGGAACACTCTTGCACTGTTGGTGGGATGTAAATTGATACAGCCACTATGGAGAACAGTATGGAGGTTCCTTAAAAAACTAAAAATAGAACTACCATAGGACCCAGCAATCCCACTACTGGGCATATACCCTGACAAAACCATAATTCAAAAAGAGCCATGTACCACAATATTCAGTGCAGCACTATTTACAATAGTCAGCACACGGAAGTAACCTAAGTGTCCATCAACAGATGAATGGATAAAGGAGATGTGGCACATATATACGATAGAATATTACTCAGCCATAAAAAGAGACGAAATTGAGTTATTTGTAGTGAAATGGATGGACCTAGAGTCTGTCATACAGAGTGAAGTTAAGTCAGAAAGAGAACAACAAATACTGTATGCTAACACATACATATGGAATCTAAAAAAAAAAAAAAAAGGTTCTGATGAACCTAGGGACAGGACAGGAATAAAGACTCAGACGTAGAGAATGGACTTGAGGACACGGGGAGGGGGAAGGGTAAACTGGGATGAAGTGAGAGAGTAGCATTGACATATATACACTACCAATTGTAAAGTAGCTAGCTAGTGGGAAGCAACTACATAGCACAGGGAGATCAGCTTGGTGCTTTGTTTCCACCTAGAGAGGTTGGATAGGAAGGGTGGGAGGGAGATGCAAGAGGGAGGGGATATGGGGTATACGTATGCATATAGCTGATTCACTTTGTTATACAGCAAAAACTAACACAACACTGTAAAGCAATTATACTCCAAGAAAGATGTTCAGGGCTTCCCTGGTGGCGCAGTGGTTGAGAGTCTGCCTGCCGATGCAGGGGACACGGGTTCGTGCCCCGGTCCGGGAAGATCCCACATGACGCGGAGCGGCTGGGCCCGTGAACCATGGCCGCTGAGCCTGCGCGTCCGGAGCCTCTGCTCCGCAAGGGGAGAGGCCACAACAGTGAGAGGCCCATGTACCGCCAAAAAAAAAAAAAAAAAAAAAGATGTTCAAAAATATATATAAGCCAATATAATTTGGGAGAATAATAATTAGGACACCAAACTAAATATAAATATAGTGGCTTTCCATTAAGATTTCATTAAGTTAATGTTTTTCTCCCTTTGGATTAAATTACATCAGGCCAAAATGAACTTGCCACAGAGCAAATTTTCCAAGGAATGAAAACAACATTTACTAGGGGACACAAACACAGTTTAAGGAAAAAAAAAATTTTTTTAAGATATTTTTTAACCAGATGGAAGGCTTTACTTACAAAATGTAAAAGGTCATAAAAGTCCCCCTTTTTGGGGTAATCATAATTTTTTTAAACAAGCCAAAGTGAATATTATTAATATACAAGTGAGACTTTTAGTTCTTTAAAATGCAGTGGGGAGTAATTTTTTCTAAACAGTAAAAAGGAAAATCCCTCTGAGATTGTGAAGTCACAGAATTTGAGACTAAAAATTTGCTCACGTCAAGACATTGTTAGTTAACCATCTGTTCTGCATGTGTTTGTGTGTGCTTTCTTAAAGAAAGCATTTTGTCTCCCCTGTGGTAATGATGTAGATTGCAAAATATTTAAACTATTGTTGGAACAATGTGTACCACACCAGATAATCGCTATACTTGGCTGATTTGATAGTAAACAAGGCAAGCTCTTTTCTCATGCAATTCATTACCAACACAAGCTAGCAGAGCGCATGCAACAGTGAAAGGGAAATAGGACCACATGATAGAAGATGTGGATCTGAATGTCTAATTCCAGGCCGGTGTGAATGAATAAAATCTCAGTGAAGAACCAAGTAGGCAGAAGCCCTACAGTCTATGGGAGATTCCCCACCACCCCATCTATCTAATCCAGCTCCTTGTACTGTCTAGTCCTTACTGCCCTTATTTTAATTCACAGCTTTCCTATAGCATTTTTTTTTTGGGGGGGGGTACGCGGGCCTCTCACTGTCGTGGTCTCTCCCGTTGTGGAGCACAGGCTCCGGACGCGCAGGCCCAGCAGCCATGGCTCACGGGCCCAGCCGCTCCGCGGCATGTGGGATTCTCCCGGACCGGGGCACGAACCCGTGTCCCCTGCATCGGCAGGCAGACTCCCAACCACTGCGCCACCAGGGAAGCCCTAATTCTCAGCTTTTATCACTGCCTGGCATTACAGGTATACTGTTTATTCATTTATTTCCTGCCTCAGGTCAGGGCTCTGGTTTGCTTATTGTAGCATCTCCAGCTCCTAGAACAGGACCTGACACAAGAAAGTTCTCAATAAATATTTGGTGAAAAATGAATAAATCCTTTGGAGAACTGCAGACTCTGTACCTGGATAACTCTGCATATTAATTACCCCTGTTTTGAAAAATTATATTTTCTCAGAGCTCTTTCCTAGTTTAATTATTTATTAATAAATGATCAGCTATTAACAGTACATTTTGAAAAATGTTCTCTTTCAATGATATAGTAAATTTGAAACTTGAATTTGAATTAAAAATCTCTAAGGTTTTATTTGTACAGACAAAACTGCTAAGAATATGAGTATAAATGGACTAAGCTAAATTTATAAATCCAAGCTAGTATATAAAAAGTAGGAATTTTTTTAAACTGAAAAGTCTATTTTAAATTATTTTCAACCTATCTTTATACCACAAAAAAAAATAATTATACAGATACAAATCTAACCAAAGGACTGAATATTCTAAAAAAGAGGGAAAACGTTTACTGTAAAGCCATTGTTGCCTAAAAGAACATTTTTAGAACCCAAAATGAAAAATATGATGAGTAATAAAAATTAGTATTCCTGACAAATGTTTTGTTAGCCCAAGGGGTCAAAATTTTTAAAATACAGGATGACCCCAGGATTATATCCTTCATCAATTTTGCATGTAAGTGGTTGCCCACTTCAAGTGTATTTAAGTGGGTGGCAACATATTGGAACTATGGTCACATCATGTGGCCTCTTATATAGCTGGTTAACACATTTTATGGTGACTGGCCTACTGTCGTGGGATTTCGATCACACACTTCATACTTTGCATCTCTGTCTTATGATATCCTGAAAATTCTTCAGGACAAGGATCATGTCTTATTCATGTTTATTTCTTGAAGCACCTTGGAGAGTGCCTGGCACACAGTTGGTGCTGAATAAAAATCACAGTTGAAAGAGTGGATGACCCATGGAATGCGGAAGAGGAAGGAGAGAGTAAAGGAAAGGACAACTGAGGTTTCCACCTTGGGTGAATAGTGACGGTGCTGATGATGGTGGGATTCAAGAGGAGGAGCACACTGGGAGGAAACAAATGAGTTTGACTTTGGACCTTTGAGTTTGAGGTCCTATTACATATCTGGGTGGAGTTGTCCAGTGAGTAGTTGGGAAAACTGGGCTACAGCTCAGAAGTACCAGGGCTCCTTCTCAGATTCACTTGTTCTTGGCTCCTTGCAACATACAGAGGGGTATGATGGAAAAGCAGCAGCAACAGTAGTAGTTGTAAGTGATGATAAGGATGCTGCTGCTGCCGTTGCTGATAATAATAATAATAATTGATAACACTTATTGATCCACTGCCATGTGCCAGGCACTGTGCTAATGGTTTATATACATGATCTCATTTATTACAGAAACCCAATGAGTACCCAATGGGTACTCTCCCAGTGTTACTTAGGGAGAGTAAATAACTTGTCTGTGGTCTGTTACAAGGCCATACCCTTAATCATTTTACTAAAATCCAAACCAACCCAAAAAGACTTGAGCAGTATAAGGAAAGAGCGCTGCTGCCCTTAACTCTAAACATGTATCTTCTCTGTAAGTCCACCTACACTCAGGTCTGGAACTGCATCCATGGTGAATCTAGATTTGATTATGTCCATTCATTAATTTCATTAATTTAGTCATTCATTTACTAACAAATATATATTCAGTGCCAGATATTACGTTAAGTGCCAACATCTACACCGAAGAGCTAGTTCTGAAATCTACATGAAAACAACTAAGTACTGAAATAATGTTATCACCAGCAATAACATTAAAATGATGATAGCAGGAGTTTATAAAACACAGCGAAAGAGGCAACAGCGTATGTGGACACTCCTACTGCAAAAGGAGGCTGGGGTCCAGGAATCCACGCTCAGCTCAGATACTAATCTGGCTATAAAACCTCATTGAAACCTGGGTCGCAACGTCCTTATATAAAAATTAAGGGGTAAGATTACCGTCAGTTCTGCTATATCGCTTGTTTTGAAAAATACACATTCCTTCCAACCCATCTGACAGATTAGGGAACAATCTGAGCATGACATGGATTTTGCTTTTTTGCTTTTGCACCATTTCTCCTGTGACAGACACCAAGAGAAGGCAGAAAACTTCATCCAGCTGAACTGAGACATGCTGGAATACACAAGACGCACATGCACTTGCAACTCTAATTATCTACCAGCTACCTCTTTCACCAAATGTTGTGAGCCACAGCCATCCACATCTGGTGCTAGAACTTTCCATCTGATATCAGATAACCCTCCTTCCGCCCCTTCACAAAAGCTCACAAGCTGCCACCCTTCCAGCCTCGACTTCCTCAAGCAAACTTTTCAAAGTCAAGTGTCATGTTTATTGTAGTATTGATCTAGTTCTTAACCATTTAACATGTGTGAAACTGCGCTAACATTTTTATTAGGATCTTATCTCTTTTTTAATATATGTCACTGGCCAAGCTGTTGAGAGTTGTGTCGCTTACCCTACTTTTACCCTAAGCCTGGGTTTTCATCGCTTGATATTACACAGTGTGGTTTTCAGGAAGGCCATGCATTGCATGGAAGCAGCAGTGACTGTTCTCAGGTGGTTTTCAGATTTAACATTCAGTTCTGCCTGCTTCACTATGCCGTCCCTGGACTGAATGTTTGCCTTTGGTGCTCCTTTAAACAAAACTTAACACCGAATCACATCAATAGGAGGCTGAAAATAAAGACTTATTTAAGTCTGAGCTTAAGGATCAAAGGATCCAGTCATAGCATTAAATGACCACCCACTCCCTCTGCATTTTGCTCCTCCCTCAGGGAGAGCACCTACTTCCTTGCACATGGAGGTTCAGCACTTTAAGAAGCCTGTCCCTGGGTCTCCTACCCCAACCAAAGACGCTTGGGGCTTCACTTAAGGCAGGACTCGTATGGGTCCAAGAAACTTCATATAGTCTGAAGGCTATTGGAGGGCTGCTGCCAGTTTCTTCTCTGAGACTCTTGTGGTTACTGAACAATTGGTTTCTTAGAAGATTCTGGCATCCCCCGGAGGCCCTGGCATCAAGTTGTTGCTCAGCCCAGAGGCCAATCAGCTCTAAGAGTCATCACTTACAGAAGACAACAAAAGGCTTTACAGGCCTGGTCAGACCATCACATCCTGAATCCAGGACTGTCCTGCTGATAAAAAGTCTGGAGAAGAGGTTTGCTTGTGGCAGGTGGTAATCTCCTAAATATAATTATTGTGAGAGAGAAAGAGAAGAAAGCAGGAGGGTTAAGTACCCTGCAAAGCCCACCACAAACATCAAACTCACACCCCAAGAGTGAGTCATTACACAAATATATGAGGCCATTGTTATTATTACTAATAATATAACACTGCTGAAATATTATCCATACATCATTAAGCCATTCTCATTTGTTGGGAAAAAGGTATAGGAATTGTCAGAATATATGCTTTCCACTGCTAACAAAATACTGTGAAAGAACATGCCACCAACTGTAAGGAGGTAAAAGCATCATGTGAAAATGCAAGAAATAAAAGAAGATACTAAATATTTAAAATTGCAGATATTAAAAAATATATAAACCAATAATGGCTGAGAATGATCCAGAAAGATAAATGCAGTACACGATATTTCATGACAGATCTCCATTGGGGCTAATGTTTTGCTTCCATAATCAACTGTGTGCTAGGTCTGGCTTGGTGCCTACATTTCTATCACCCATGTTTCCGTATTGTCTGAGGAGGCACATCTGGCCCATTCTTCCCCCGCAACACTTCTCTTGGCCACTCGTTCTCAGGACAGGTCTTTGTCACTGTCTTGATCAGCTCAGGCTGCCACCACCTCTTGCCAAGTGTGACACAACAGACTGTTCAATTCAAATCCTTATCTCAGATCACTCTTCTCTCCAATCACTTCCCTCCTCAGACTGCCATCAAAATTATCTTCCCAAATCTCCTATCTGAAGCTCACTCTCCCCCGCAATCACACAGTGGCTCCCTTTCCCTCAGACTCCTTCCCATGGCTTTTAATGCAAACAACCTCCCCACTGTACCCCACTGATTTGGCCTAGACTATTTTTTCCTGCTTCATCTCTCATCAGAGCCATCCACCAAGTGAGCCAAACCACTTGCCATTCCCAGAAGTGCCCCACCTGACCCCTCCTCCAGGCGAACACTCACACCATTTGCTTAGCTTGGAGTGTCAATCCCTCACCCTTGCCTATTTTCCCATTGACATCCCTGATCTCCACTAGCAGCTTTTTGGTGTCTGACTTACTCCTGATATTATAATTCTCTTCACTTATACTTCCCTAGCTGGATTCTGAGTTTCCTAAAGATTTTAGCAGCCAGCACACTCTCTCAAACATAATAAACACTCTATTAATGTTCACTAAAATGTAACTGAGCTGAACTTCAAATTAGGGAAAAGATGAGAAGTTAAGATCTTTGGTATATATATATATATATATATATATGGCTGATACATATTTGAAGTTTCTTTTTATACACTGGCTTTTTCTGAATATCCAGAGTTAGACACAGCATGCAGAATTTTGCCAACTTAAAAAAAAAAAATCCTTCTGGATATCCAAAATCTGGATATCGTATTATATTGAGTAACCTTCTACACCTAAGTTGAAGAAACTCATTTGTTTTCAAAATGCAAAAAGTGTTGAAATATAAGGACTATTATCGATGGGTCAGCCTGAAGAATTTCCTGGAACTTTACACTCTCGTTTCTGATAACACACAACAGAAATTTGGACTGAAATCTAGACTCTTTATCTCCTGCTCACAGCAAAGGTCCACAAAAGACTGTGATTGTGTTTCTGGCAGTCAGATATTCTTAATAACCGTTCACCTTTCCCCTTTGGTCTTCATGTGTCTGTGTCGTCTCTGGAGAGAATTTAAGTCAGAATCCGTGACTAATGTGCAGAGTATGTCAGCCAGACCATCCTTCCAGTTAGCCATCAACTCTCTGTCATAACATTGCTTCTTGGTCAAGTTCCTCGACTGCATGAAAAAAAACCCTACTTAGTGATTAAAATTATGCTCAAATAGGCCCTGCACTGCCAGGGGACTAGCCAGAGAAATGGGGTCTTTCTCATCTAGACATGGGTTTATTTTGCAGGTAATAAAGGAAAAAAGAAAGTAGGCTTTCAGGAATTTAGATCTGGGGTCCCACACTGTACATGCAGCTTTTGGTCTAGACATTACATAGGTCTCTTCTGTGTTTGACTGGGATTCTTAGGCCCTAATACCAGCCTACCTGGGAGTCACCTGAACCAAAAGTCATGACCAGAGGCAGGTATCACAGCAGGTGTATTGTCTTCCTCTAAACAGCTATGGAAGAGTTTTTCTGTATTGTTCTGTGATGATCTGTGTGTTCACCACTCCTCTACACCCAGACTGCAAGTTTCTTGAGGTCAAGGTCCACGTTCCATATTTTATTTGTATCCCTCGCATGGCTGATAGAGTCACCAATGTTGAAATATTTAGCACATGCTCCATAAATATCTTCAATTAATTGATTTTGCCCTAAAAAGATAAGTAACACAATCCTTGTGGTCTTCAGATATTTCTAGCTCATAACTTGAAATAACCACACATTTACATAACCCAGGAGCTTCTAAGGCGAAAAGCAATTCGGTGAGGAGAATAAAACTGGATATGGGGGTGCGGAGGGCAGAGGAGGCAACAGTCACTGAGGGGAAATTACAGGGTGTAGTGGGCTGTCGGGCCCCAAACCAGGACCTCTCTTACCAGGACTGTATATTTTCAGAGAACAGCTCCATTAAATATTGATGATAGGACTATGAAAGGCCTAGAATTAAATTCCAATCCTGTTTTAATTTTATGGGTCATGCAACATAAAGAGCGAGGGAGAACAGCTGGGCCACTGGGCCACAATGCACATGTTCACAGCTGGAAGAGATCGGAGATGACCCGAGTTAAATTAGCTTCGGGGTGGCCACCTGCACAACATTTTCATTTCTCTAAAATTCTTTCCCCTGCCCATGTTGACCTGTCCCATGACTCTCCACTTAAACTGGATTTTTTTTTTCAAGTCTATTTCCGTAGCCTCTTTTCTCCCCTACACTCAAGCTGGTTTTCACTGCGTTGCTGGTGCATGTGCACACACGGAATGAGGAACTTGCAGTCGTTTGCTGAACTGGTCGAGTTCTCTCTCTTTCGTATATTCCTAAGTACAATTAGAAAGGACAGGAAATGACTCCAGGGCTAAAAGTTTTATTCTGATTTGGATAAGTGGCTTGAGTCAACCCAGATGGTGATACTTCATACGACAGCATTCGAGTTAAAAGAAAAGTCTTTGGAGAAATAATAACAATGACAAGAGTTTGCATCGACTTAGCCCTCACCAGGTGCCAGACACTTTTGTAAGCTCTTTTGCATCGATTAATGTATTTAATGGACTGTTTGAGCTACAAATTGGGTACCAAAGAATCCCTAATATTTCTCTGGCAACGAATAAAATAGACTAAGGAAAGTAGACGCTAAAGCTTTGACCTGTCATCTGAAAGCACACATATTTCTAAAGAAATACACTTTTTAGATATTTACAGTTTATATACATATGTTACATGTACACAGTCAATTATAATTCAGCTTTGAACTGGGTATATTTTGAGTTTAACTTTTTAAAAAATTATGAAAGGGGTAAGGCGACATATGTGCTAGATTATAAGGTAAAAGCCATGTTCTTAAATAAATGTAACAAAGGAATTAATTTGGCCATAGAGATACTATTGGATATAAAAAGGTAGACATGAGTGATTTCAGATGTAAAGTCAGAGTGCCAGCTCAGACCTCCTGCTATTACAACCCAGGCTGAGAAATGAATTAATCATTTACTTTTCCTAACTCTTTTCTTGTAATCTGATAGCTTAGCCTCCAATATAAGGTGGTACTATATCATGGAGCTAAAATAATTCCAAAATTTAATATACTCTATATTTCTGACAACTATTTATTATTTTTAACCATATTAAAACCTTAAGTGAACATCTGTCATTTTACTTCCAATACTTGGAAGGTTTATATGCCAAGTTTAGCTTCACTTTATGAAAAAAGAAGGTATACAGTGGAAGATCGAAAGTTCTCATTCCATAAAGCCCCAATCACCCCACAGCTACAAACTTTCATTGAATGTCTCTGAGAAGCCACGGAAGAAAGAACAGACCTGAAGTTAGGGGACAAGGCCACAATTACGGGAAGTCAGGTGCAACTGGCAGGAAGGAATAATAAATAAAGGAAGCAGGAATAATAATTTTGCATAGGAACTGGCTGACTTTAACATGATTTGTCTCTCTGGGAAACTCTGTCAAGACCCAACTCAAACCTCTCTTCCTGCCTCTGACAGTGTCCTTGCTCTAAGAAATCAGCTGCACCCCAGCATTCTTCGTACATACTTCGTTTATAGTTCTTTGTTTCCATGTCTGCCTTTTCCTCAAAACCATGAACAACGGAAGAGTTTTTTGTGCGTTTGTTTTCTCTTATTCACTGTCCATACGCCTAGACCAACCAAAATGGTACATTCTCTTGAGTGCTTAATAGGTATTTGTTAGATAAATGAATGAGTGAATGAACAAATGAATGGGAAGAGGTAGCTAGGCTATCAAAGGAGAGAAGACCTAGAGAAGAGAGGAGAGAATCAAACTAATAACCACAGCAATTCAAATTTTCTGAACCTCACGGTCTCCAGAAGCACGATTTTTTTTCCATTTTCCTAATTTTATCTATCATCTATCTATCTATCTATCTGACAATCTTATTGAGATATAATTCATATACCATCTATCTGGAGAACAGCATGTGCAGTAATAATAGGGAAATAGGACTAATATTATACCTTACATGTGATTAAAGTTTTACATAAAAGCATATTCACATAGGTTAATGCACTGGATTCTTTCAAAAGTTCTTTGAGTTACATACCATAGATTTTATCATCCCCATTGTACATATCAGGTACCTGATTCACAATTACAGATGATTCTGGGAAATGCTGGCTTAGTTAATCAGGGTCCCTACAGTGGTGCTTCACTTTAAAGTGTTAGGCACATAGTACATCTCCAAAGAAGGTTACACTGGGCAGCTTTTCCTGCACTGATATGATCAACAGGCATTTTTCCAAGGGTCACCTTTGGAGACTATTTTGAAAGAATACATTTTGGGAAACACTGTGCTTAGTCATTCAGCATTCAGTTGGAAGTGTCTGTCATACTATATGACAATGGGTATATAATGGTGAACAATGCAGACACAGTCCTCTGCCACACTAGACTGCAGTTCAGGCATCCATGGGGATGGACACAGGCAGACTGTCCACACGCCTGTACCAACCACAGCGGTGTCGATTCTACCTCATGCTCATGTTTTCCTTTTACCAGTGCATGTGCCCCTATAAAAACCCCGGTAAAAAACTTTGGGACAAAGTTCATTTTCTTTATACAGTACTCAACAGGAAACTAATAATATCTCTTGGTCTAATGTAATCGGTCAAATGTTTTAAAAAATCATATCAGATCCAGAAGATCGATTTCTTTCAGTCAATAGGTTTAACAACTAGGGATGTTCCTTACCCAGATTTGTAAGAAAAAGAAAATATTTGGGGGTCAGAAGGACACTAAGTCAACAAACATTTATTGACCATCTACTCTGTGTGGATGAATGAGACAAAATGTCTCCCCTCAAGCTGTACAGAGCCTGCAGAACAGGAAAGTCGAACGAACATTATCATCCTATGCAATGAATGCCATAATAAAAGAATGGAATGCATGATACTGGAACACCAAAAGCGGGACATGAAAATCAGCTGGAGGTGGGGCAGAGGGGATGAAGTGGCAGAGGAATATAATGCTTAAATGGAGCCTTGAATTGACGCTTCTGATGACCGTCGTCAAGGCAGGGATTCTGAGACTGTATGCCAACCTTGTGCTCCTCGGTGCTGGGGATGTCCAAGGGGTAAGTCAGACAACGGTGCAGAGACGGAAGAAGAGGTCACGAAGCATGCAACGTGGGCTGGCATTTTCTCTCCTCCTCATGCATCCTGGGGTTCACCAATATTCCATCTCCACGGTATTTCCTTCGGAGATGGGTTATAAATTCAAGCCTTTGATTATGATGCGTACGCAGAGGGCATTTGAATCTTTACCTTCAGTCCTGACTTCTCTCCTGAGCTCTTCATGGATGGGTCCAGCTCTCTGTAGATACTTCTACTTGGAAATCTTCTCCTCACCTCACCTGTTGACCTCACACTAGGTAAGAGCAACAGATCACCTCGCAAGTGTTCCTGATTTCAAGCTTTCCTTTCTTTCAATCCATTTCATACACTGCAGCTGACCTAATGCTCCTAAAACAGAGGTTTTGCGTGCCTTCCACCATATGACAGCTTCTAGATGTTCTACAGGGATCTCCAATGACTCCCCTGTCCCACTCAGAACAGGGTCCTGGCATAAAAGACAGGAGCAGAGGCAGGCTTCCTGCCTCTGGGTCTGGACTGCCATGACCTTGGGCAAATAACTAAGCCTGGGAGGACTAAATAAGAAAACCCAGGCCAATGCTTAGCACAGATCCAGCACTTAATTCCCCTCAGTAAGGAAGGCTTACTTATTAAGTTCTGCTTGTTCCTGCCTTTAGCTCTTTGAATATACTGCTTCTGTTATGTGTGTTCACGTGTGTTCATCCTGCTTGCGAAACTTGCCCTCAGCACCACAGCCCAGAGCGACCTCTGCTTTCTCTAAACTCCTAGGACCTTTACTACCAGCTCCTCTACACAATCTAGAGCCATGTCTCTGAAGGCTAGAAGCCCCTGTAAGAGCTCATCTGGTCCAGTCACCTGCTGGCTGGTGAGGCATCTCTTTTTCCTGATGAATCATGTCTCATATAAAATCCTGATTGTTCCCTAATTTTCTATACGTGTGTTAACATGGAATATATATACATATATATGAAAAGAATGTATTCTGTACGTGCATATTCTTTCCAACTATGTTGGAAGCTCCTGAAGAACAAATTCTTTTATAATTTTTCCCATGGCACCTAAATATAGTATGTACTTAATGAGTATTTAACTGACTTTAAGTATTTCAGATTGGAGTTAAATGATGGATCAAAATCTCCAAATCTGGAAAAAATAGATACATCAATTTTCTCATGGTTGAAAGAAACCAAAGGTCAAACCTGAAAGAACTCAATTACCCTGTGTCTCACTTTCATGTGTTCTGGTTGGTAAAGTGAAACCACTCTAACTTTTTGTTTAAATCTCCTTCTGGCCTTCTATTGGAATGGTGGTTGAGAATAGTTGGCTCTGGAAGTGAGGCTGTCCTATCAGGTTTTCATGGGAATGTGTGTGTGTTCGTGACCCCTAAGGTGCTCTTGGCTCCAGCTCTGTGGCTGTATTCCCTTTGCCTAATGGTGCAGGCAGAGGAGAAGGGGGTGGAAATGGATTGTGAGGCTGCAGCATAAGGATAAGGGTTACGTTATGATGAAACAGAAAAGGGAAAGGAAAAAGGAGCATGCTCTCCAAAGTTTTTGATCAGACACCCTTATCAGAAACAAAGCAATGAGCAAGCATCCTTGAGTATATGTATTTATTTATAAATGATATATACCTGTAATCTTTATCCATCATTAAAGAACATTACAACTTACATGTCTTTCTCTCTTTTCAAATAAAAGACAAGCAAACATGGTTATCACTTTGGAGACCACTGGGGTAGAATCTAGAATCCCTAGCTAAGGGCTGGTTCCGTAAAAAGCCTGCGGCAGGTGAAAGTGCTGATGTAATTGAAGCCACACCTAAAAGTAACACACCATCTGTACAGTTAATAAAGTCATGTAGATAGAAACTATAATACGCCCATATTTACATTTCAGTGTAAAATGTAAGAAGCAGCTTTGATTCGAAATTAATTTATTTTTGAGACATGATATTTCCAGAAGCGGCTTCCAGTCCTGTCACTCAACATTTTTTAGAGGGATATTCCTTCGTTTCTTTGGGGTTTTTTTTGGGAGGGGGGATGGAATAGAGAGGGCAAAGTAAAAGTTAAAATATAAGTACAGGTATGAAAAACAAGAAAACTCTTTCCCCAGTGTGAAAACCACTCATTTGAAAAACATACATCTCTATGTAAATGAGATAGACACATGATATTTCCATATTGCCTTAAAGCAAGAAATTTAGAGTTGTCAGAAATCATATCCTGAAATCGTCTCACCGAGCCCCAAAACCAACGGTGACCACAGTTCTCACAGTGGTATACAAGATTTGACAAGGCTTTTCCAGATCTAGAAAAATACTTCCTCCTTGATTTGTTATGTTTTGTTTCTACTTTATCAGTTTAAGATATTTTTCCTTATGGATTATTTTACAACAGAGGTCAAATCTGACTCATTACCCTCCTCATATAACATTTACAGTTTGTTTCTTGCAGTTGAAAATGGTTTTCCCACATGATATTTGCAGTCTGAGGTGAACATATAATAATCAAACCTGACCGGGGGGCGGTACTTTTCACTGTGACCAATTGTGTCAGCAGATTCCATTCGGTGGGGATTTCAGAGCACCCTGGAAAATACGTTATCAGTCTCACCTAGGTCGTAGCTACTGTTTCCCAACCTTGCTCCTCTTAACTTGCAGATGTTGTTTACATTATAATGTGAGATCTTATTCATCTAAATGCCAATTATTCTTATTTATGAAAATTCTGATAGGGATAAATGGACATATATCTTTTTTTTTTAACAGAACAGCTTTATTGAGATATATTCACATATCACAGGATTCAACCATTTAAAGTGTTCAATTCAAAGGTTTTTAGTATATTCAACCATTTACAGTGTTCAATTCAATGGTTTTTAGTATATTCAACCATTTAAAGTGTTCAATTCAATGGTTTTTAGTATATTCATAGAGGTGTGCAACGATCACTATAATCAATCTAAGAATATTTTCATCATCCCAGAAAGAGACCAAATACCCACTAACAGTTCTCCAGCTCCTATACCTGCCTGGCAACCACTAATCTACTTCCATCCCTACAGATTTTCCTGTTTGGATGTTTCGTATAAAAATAACCCTTTTGGGGCTTCCCTGGTGGCGCAGTGGTTGAGAGTCCGCCTGCCGATGCAGGGGACGTGGGTTCGTGCCCCGGTCTGGGAAGATCCCACGTGCCGCGGAGCGGCTGGGCCCTGTGAGCCATGGCCCCTGAGCCTGCGCGTCCGGAGCCTGTGCTCCGCGCAACGGGAGAGCCTACAACAGTGAGAGGCCCGCGTACCGCAAAAAAATAAAAATAAAAATAAAATAACCCTTTTGTGTCTGGTTTCTTTGATTTAGCAAAATACTTTCAAGGTTCATCCATGTTGAAGCAGGTACCAGTACTTCCTTTTTATAGCTGAATAATATTCCATTTTATGATTATACTATATTTTATTGATCCATTCATCAGTTGATGACATTTAAGTTGTTTCCACTTTTTGGCTATTATGAATAATGCTGCTTTGGACATTCGTGTGCAAGCATTATGTGGACACGATTTCATTTCATACTTAGGAGTGGAATTGCTGGGTCATATGAAAAGTCTATGTTCAACCTTCAGATTGTTCTGACATTTATCTTTTTAATCTATGTAAACAAGTTTTGTGAAGAAATTCAAATGCAAAATAAAAGTCCTGGGTCTGCTTCTTTTCTAAAACAATCTCCATACCTTTCAAAATGTCAGCATTATTTGCATAAAATATTTACTGTGTTAATTGCAAACTATTCTGTCTTATTAGAGCAAGGCCAGTTGATCTTAATGCACACTGCAACATTTTGTCCGCTGTTCATTTGTATTACTGAACACCTCGAAAAACAACCAAAAAGGCATTCATTTCATTCACATTTTCCATTTGACTTCTCCCTAATCATCCTGAATTATTTTACCCATTTCTCCTCAGAATACAAGGGTCTGGGGACACATAAGCACACCAATAGACTTCTGAAAGAATAATGCATTCACCTTTGACCTTGAGTGGGCTGTACCACCTTCATAGCTATTCTTGATCATTTGTACTGGTTTATCTTCCCATGTTCAAGATGCCGACTATCTATGGGCTCCTCTGGCACATGTGATTGGAGGGAATAACTTCCTCCTAGGAATGAACATGCCTTTAAGTCAGATAATCACATGTGGAGTCCCTACCTGTGAAAGGCAGTTCGTGCGTGATGACACACGCATTCAGGCTTTCTCCTGGGCTCATCGTAGCCTTTGCTAACCAAAAAAAAAAAGGTATCTTTTAGTGCATCCTATTTTTCTACCCATAATTTGGGGTCAGCCACGGTTGTACCATCTAAGAGATACTTGTATCAGAGATCTTACTTCCTACATGGGGAGAGACCTTGCTCAGAGCAGGTTCTGACTTCCTCAGGAGGCAATTTCAGGTCCCTTCAACTCCCCCTGGGCAGCAGAAACCTTGTCCAATTTCTCACGGGGGGGGGGGGCACAGGGGGTAGAGGCAAGGCAGAGCAGCCTACAACTTCTGGAAATTCACGCACAGTTCTTGCCTGGCGTGCTGAATGGAGGCCACCCAGTCTGGCTTATTGAATAGAATGTGACGACTTCACCAGACCAAGTGAAACAGATCCACCGTAGAGGCACTCCAGGAAAAACAGCAGACCGTAA
Source organism: Tursiops truncatus (assembly GCF_011762595.2). Classification (NCBI taxonomy): domain Eukaryota; kingdom Metazoa; phylum Chordata; class Mammalia; order Artiodactyla; family Delphinidae; genus Tursiops; species Tursiops truncatus. Next base: position 37,307,158 of record NC_047046.1, on the reverse strand, counting down.
CCTCGGTGTGCTGAGAATCTGCTGCACCGCTCTTTATGGGGCACTGTCAAAAGTGGGAGGGGATAATTCCAGTTTCTCGCGTTGCAAAATTCACCCCAACACATATACTGGACAAACATTAGAAGCAGTTTCTAGTGCTTGTATCTTTTACTAATATGTAGGAAACATACAAGTAAAACTGTAGACGCAGGTCCCGTCCTCTCTGACTTCACTAAGTACAAAGCTACAGACCACATTTCCCCCCTCTGGAAAAATATATCAATAATGTAATCACCCGGAGAGGAAAAACTCTAACCTCTATTTTTTATAATTATCAAATATTTTTAGAACTCTTTTCAAAAATAGCCAGCAGTCAAAGTATGTTGTAATGGGGGTGTGGGTGCGGAATCTGACTTGGGGGAATACTGTGCATTGAAAATATGTATCTAAAAAGGTCAGGGTGGAATGTAGCACTGCCTTGACTGGAGAACAATAATTACGCTGCTTTCAAAGACCCAAGTGGTAGCCACAAAGTTTACCTTTTCTCTAAAGCCTGTCTGTATCAGTGCCTTTTGTCTCTCTTGAGAATATTACTCCGTGGGGTAATCTTCCTTTTAACCAGTTTGTCACCATCGTGGGATAAACACAATGGAGCTTCCAATGGAGCTTGCCCAGCTTGAACTGGGCAAGGCTGGGGTTCTCTAGATAAAACACAACTGACTCTGTTTGGCAAACAAGTGCTCACAGAGAGCTTGATCCAATAATCTTTGTGTTGGCAGAGCACTACTGTCGTATAACTCGGTTTGGCAAACCTTGTGTAAAAATAGGACCCTTGACTTAAGACAGTGTAAACAGACTGACTTCCCTCAATGGGTATGTGGTGAATGAATGCTCAGGCGCAGACTCTGCTATGTAAAACCAAGTTAACTTGAAATATAATTTTTCTCTTCTCTCTCTGTTTTTCATAATGTATGGGCATCCCAACCCCACCCTCACGCCAAGAACTTCACAATTATTGCCCCAAATCCTGTGGAGTCCAGAGAGGAGATAGTGTTCAACTAGTGGAGACATTGAATACAATGAGATGTCTGTGAGGCCAATTAGGTTGTCAGTGGCCAAAAATAAGCATAGGTTAGAATAATTAAGTGAACGAAAATGGTCAAAAGAAATTTGTGGGGAGATATGTTTTTCACAGATTCTGTTTCCATTTTTTAATGAGTTTAAAAGGTTTTTTAAATGACTATACTGTAGCTAAACCTAACCGAAGTAAAGCAATGCCTTTTGCTACAGTGTACAGAGGAATAACTTCAGTAGTTTCTTTTGAAAAGCTATTTTCATTGAAGGAATATTGTACATTCAGTATATTCACAAACAAGAAAAAGAATATGAGGTCATTTTTCTGCTCCCAAAGAAATGACATCTGAGGGAAGGAGGGGGGAATAAATACTGTTTACTTGAATTCATCTCTTTCATTGAAATCAATCGTCTTTTTAAAAAATTGCATCCCCAGAAATTATATAACACACAGGAAGGCAACATGACCACAGAGGCAGAGACCCAAGTGATGTGGCCAAAAGCCAAGGAATGCCAGAAGCCACCAGAAACTAGAAGCAGCAGGCAACAGACTCTGTCCTGGAGTCTCCAGGAGGAGCCAGCCCTGCTGACACCTTGATTTCGGCCCAGTGAAACTGATTTTGGACTTCTAGCCTCCCAAACTATGAAAGAATAAATTTCTATTGTTTTAGGCAACCAAATTTATGGTAATTTGTCACAGCAGCCACAGGAAACCTACAGAGCACTGTGCTAACAAAGTACCACAAACACAGTTACCTCAACAACAGAAATTTATTCTCTCACAGCTCTGGAGGCCAGAAGTCCAAGATGAAGGTGTCAGCAAGGTTGACTCCTTCAGAGGATTGTGATGGAAAAATCTCTTCCATGCCTCTCTCCTAGCTTCTGATGGTTTTCTGGCAAACTTTGACATTCCTTGGCTTCTGCTGCATCGCCCCGATCTCTGCCTTCGTCTTTACGTGGTGTTCTCCCTTTGTGTGCCCTCTGTGTCCAAATTTCCCCTCTTTATAAGGACACCAGTCATACTGGATTAGGGCCCATTCTAAAGACATCATCTTAATTTGATCACCTGCAAAGACCCTATTTCCAAATAAGATCATATCCACAGGTACTAGGGATTAGGACTTCAACATGTTTTGGAGGGGATACAATTCAGCCCATAACAATTACCTCAAATTGAATGTGTACAAAACTTAATTCATACTCCTTCTAAAATGTTCCTAGGCTCTGTGTCAGATGGTGCATCACCACCCCTGAGCCAGTCAGAAGTCTTGGCATTATCCTGGATACCTGGCTTTTCTGACCACCCCCCTCAGTCCTGCTTTTTTTTTTTTTTACCTCCCAAGCATGTATGTATGTATGTATTTTTTTAGCTTTTTAGTTTTTTTTTAATTTTTCTTGGAGTATAGTTGCTTTACAATGTTGTGTTAGTTTCTGCTGTACAACCAAGTGAATCAGCTATACATATGCATATATCCCCTTTTTCTGGATTTTCTTCCCATTTAGGTCACCACAGAGCATTGAGTAGAGTTCCCTGTGCTATACAGTAGGTTCTCATTAGTTATCTGTTTTATACACAGTATCAATAGTGTATGTACGTCAATCCCAGTCTCCCAATTCATCCCCCGCCCCCCTTTCCCCCCCTTGGTGTCCATACGTTTGTTCTCTACGTCTGTGTCTCTATTTCTGCTCATCTCTCCACCCCTCGCTACTGAAAGGGACTCTTAACTGGTCTCCCACCCTCAAGTTTGCCCTTCTCACATCTGCCCTCCTATTTTCTGAGCTCTTTGACTACAAGGACCATGTCTCAGTCATCTTGGAATCCCACTGACCTTGCACAGAGCCTGCCACGTAGAAGGGCCTCAGTAAATGATGATCACCAAACTCAGTCAAGAAACTGTGTTTAGATACACAACACCAAAACCATACCATTTAAGGTCTTCTGTGGGATTTATAGATAAATTCCCCTATTGAAACAATGTTATAATAGTATTTCTTTTTTTTTCACACTGTATTTTATTTTTACAAGAGATAAGTAAACTGACACCAAGCATTGTAAATGGATGACCACAACAAAAGCAACAATGATTGCAATTACCAAACACGAAACACACTCATACTATGTCATAATATTGACATTCAGTCCAGGAATCCTCCACTGTAACAGCTCCTTTACTTTGCAGTGAAAATTGATTTGTATATTTTTTGCCTCTGAGTCCCTGTGGGATATTTTTTTTTTATTCAAACAGAAAGTCAAAAATTATAATCATCCTCATCAGTTCACTCAGTCCCATGTAATTAATTCTTTTTTATCTTGATCTTTTGTTAGCACTTCTATGAATTCATCAGTTTTCCATTAGAGTTCTGAAAATGCTTATTCATTCAGTTCGGCAATATAGTCAGTTACCAGAAACCTGTACTTGTCAGTCTTTTCCATGAATTCCTTGAAGATGTATAATAGTATTTTGTAAAAGGAGATTTTACCAACAAATATTTCATTTTCGTAGGCTATTAAGTATTACCTTTTACATTAATTAAAAAAATAGTTATAGGACTTTCCTGGTGGCTCAGTGGTTAAGAATCCGCCTGCCAATGCAGGGGACACGGGTTTAAGCCCTGGTCCGGGAAGATCCCACATGCCGCGGAGCAACTAAGCCCGTGCGCCACAACTACTGAGCCTGCGCTCTAGAGCCCGCAAGCCACAGCTACTGAGCCTGCGCTCTAGAGCCCATGAGCCTAGAGTCCGTGCTTCGCAACAAGAGAAGCCACCACAGTGAGAAGCCCACACACCACAACAAAGAGTAGCCCCCGCTCGCCACAACTAGAGAAAGCCCACAACAGCAACGAAGACCCAACACAGCCAAAAATAAATAATAAAAATAAAATAAATTACTTTAAAAAGAAAGATAGTTATATCATAGAGGAGAGGTATCACCCTGACCCTTGTAACTCACACTGTCTTGCTCTCTCTTGAGCATCTGCAATATTTGTCTATACCTCTGATTAGGCACTTGGTTCCATGCTGCCTCATACTCTTATCTATTTTTTTTAGACTATGTCTTCTCTCAAAGACTGTAAGTTGCATGAGAAAAAGAATAATGTCACATATATTTGAATGCCCCCACTATGCATGATCTAGTGTTAAACAGAATAGATATTACTGAGTGAATAAATTTCACTGGCATCCATTATCACTCACACAGACTCTGTTAGAAAAGGAAAACCGACTTGAACTGTGCACCATTGTTTCCAATACATATGGTTTAGAGTGAGAGCTTGGGTTCTGAAATCAGAGACTTGGTTTCAAATTTCTCCCACCTACTAGCCGATAATGTTGGGCAACTTATGCAACGCCCTGAAACCTCAGCTTACTCATCAATAAAACGGGATCCGCCTCCACCTTTAGTTCCTGCTTTGTGAGACTGTAGTAAGGATGAGGTAAGACATAATGTACAGCACAGTGCTTGGCACGTGTAAGCACTCACTGAATGGTGGTTATCATCATCATTATCATTTTTTATCGCTTAAGGCTTTGGTTGCTGCTTCCAGGAACTGCCTCTTCAGCAGCATCCTCCTCTTCCTCACTACCACCATCAAAGAACATTTCTTAAGAATCTTGGAAGAAATCTTATGCTTCCAGGTGTTGGCTCTGGCAGGGTTCCATGGGAGTGTGGAAGATCAGCCGATATCACCCCTGACAAAACCAAAACTTTCCCCAACCCAAGGCAGGACCCAAAGATTGGATCTCCAGGACTGACTTGCGGGTTTATTTTTTTAATTACTGTGTCCTGCCAATATCGTTTTTTTGCCTTGTGTGTCTTTTCTGTGGAACTTCACATCTGTTCCTCTTGCCCCACAAACACTTTAGTGCCTTGGCAACGTGCACTTCCAATGGAAGTGCGAGGTGGCTGGGGAGGGAGTGAAGGACGCTGCCTTTGCCCCACGAAACAGTGTCACTTGGGGACACAACGTCAGAAGTCCTAACCCATGGGAATTTGAAGCTAACATTCTACAAGTTGAAAGAATGTAACCAAAAGACATCATCCTAAAACCCAGCAGGAAACTAGAGTTATTCTTTATTACACACTGTCAAATCCATCCTCTGATCCACAGAAGAATTTCTGGACAACAAAGAAGGTCTCTGGAGGTTGCTGGTTTGTTTTTCTCCTTCCCCCACCAGAAGTCCAACTTCCCCTACTTAAAAGCAGCAGTGGATTTAGCAAGCAAGAATTCTGAATTACTGACACATGATCAGTGTCACTGGACTTGTTCTGGGGATCAGTAAGGATAGGAATGTGTAGGATAAGCCAGAAAGAAGTCGACTCCCGGCCAGGTTGGGGAGCTCTAGAAGTTGGGAATCAATCAAGAGAGGAAAGAGGAGGGAGAAGGAAGGGGAAAAAACAGGGAGGAGAAAAAGGAAAAGTAGAAAGATGAGGAAGAAAGAGGAGGGGGGAAATGATGAAGACCTGTCTCCCCTGCCCCCCAACACACGGGAAGAGCATACAGCTGTCCCCTGGGAGTGAGGAACTGGTGTGTACGATTTAGGTGTAAGCGCTGAACTTTGCAGAACAGAATGTTGGTTCTTCCTCCTCTTCTCAACCTTTAAATAATACTGAGGGGCAGTCCTTAGCTCCCAGCTTTCCTGTCGACACTCTCTCCATATGTAATTGCCCCTAGTCCCTTGACTTGCTGAAGATCCCAATTTCTATCTGCAGCCACAACTTCTCCACCGAGCTCCAGACTCATGCAACTATATCTCACTGGATGTATAATCTCAAAATTGACATGTTTAAGACAAAATTCCGAATCCGCTCATCCCTTAGGTTCCAGTGTCCATAAATGCACCACTCTTCACCCAGATGCTTAAACCAAACACCTAAACATCCTCAACCTCACTCCGTTACACCCACATCAGCAAGCCGGATTAGCTGTGCCTCTAAAATATACCCCCAATATCATCACTTCCCATCATCTCCACCATCTCTCCATTCCAGTCCGGGATACCCCCACCCCCATCTAGTCTACGGACATGACCCCCTACAAGCCTCCTGCTTTCACACCTGCCTCCCCGCCCTCTGTGCCCCAACACACTTTGCCATGAAGGAGTCAGAGTGGCTTACACTATGAGGTGCAAGCCAGACCATCTTACTTCTCTACTTGAACCCATGAAGGCTTTCCATAGACTCCAAAGTCCTCCCCATGGACCCCAAGTCTTAACATATTCTAGTCCCCCCACCTCATTTCTTAACTTCATATCCTCCATCTCCCCTTCACTCTATTCTAGCAACATCTGGCTTAGTTCTGTTCCTTGTACACTCCAGGCTGTTTCCACCTCAGGCTATAATGTTTCCCCCAAATCACAGCACCCATCAGTTTACTGTTCCAATGTCACCTCCCCCGAGAGGCCTTTTCTAACCATCCTATCCAGAACACCATTCAGTGCCACCACGCCCTAGTCCCCCATCCTGGATTTTCTCCACGGCACCTACTGGAATTGTTTTTATTAGCTGATTAGCTATCTCTCCCACCTGCCTGAGGACAGGTAATCTCTGTCTTGCTCTCCACTGTGGTCCCAGAGTCTACAACAGAGTCTGGTGTACGACAGATGCTCAATAAATGCCTGACTAAACAAATGTTGAGCCGTGCAGATTGGCCAGAAAGGGCTTCCTAGAATCAGAATTTTGAGTTTTATTTTCAAAGCGATGAAGGATACACGCTGGGTGGAATTATCCTTGAAGATCCCTGAGGTTCCGGATCTTACTGATGTCCAAGCAGCCCCCCTCCCCCACCAGCAGGGACCCCTTTGATGATCACAGACCACACATCATCGTTCAGACCATGCCTGTGAGCCAGACGGAAACCATGTGAAAAATCATTGTTTCCCATTCCACGACGGTGTGGTAGCTAAGCGGAAAGCCCCACTGGGAGATAAATAGAAATGAAAGGCACGGTGATGGGATAATGTTATAAAGATAGTGTGACGTATTTTAAATGACACAATACTTAAGTGTATCAGGCACACTCAAGCAGGGTGTGAAATCAGACCGTGTGTCAGCCCTCAGGTGGGATTACAGAGCACGTGGCTGAAGCCTGGCTGGTTTAAGAGGGCCTTGCAATCCACTGCGTGGAACATTTTACTGCTTTTCTGAGTTGAACGTAGCCACAGGACTGAGAAAAACCATCTGACACCCACATTCACCCCATCTCCTAGAGGCGGGCAAGACAGCACGAACATCCACTCTGTAGCTACGCTTGGTCCGAATTCCCAGTGCAGAGCTATGAGCTTGGCGTTATGCTGCATTGATTTCCATCCTGCACATGGCCGAGTTCTCCAACCTTGCTACAAAACACAAACCCCTCACTGGTCAGGAAGCACTGGGGGTTTGGACCAATCGTGTCCCACGAGCAATTTGTGCTCGGAGCCAGGCCCACACAGCTGCAACATTTTGCACAAGGAGAGAAAAGCTGTCTAGAAACTTTCTCTGAAGAAATACTCAGTGTTGGTCAGGATCTCCCCTCAGTGCCGGAAACAGCAGCGTGGCTTCTGAGTTACCAGTGATCTGTTCTCCACACTTCACTGGGCCATCCCACACCTTGGCTCAAGAGGGTCACAAACCCACTTTGGGTTAAATGCTCTCACAGCTTACTGGAAAGCCACCGGCAGCGGATGCCACGTTTCAAGAATAAACTATGTCATCTTCAAGATTTCCAAAAGGCACATTTTCTCTTCCAACAAAGAGCAGCTTCTGACTGGGCTGTGGGCTGTGGGCAGTGGTCACCCCTCGGTGATTCACTCTTTAGATTCTGGAGGGATCGCACATGAGGATCAAAGACTTTGGGGACTGCAAGATCAGCTTCCCAGCCAGAAGGTAAAAATAAAATACAGGTGGTAGGCAAGAGCCGTGCCCACATAATGCACAACGCTGAGAGTGTTCAGCCCTGCTGCTTCTCCACGGATGAGCCTGGAACGGTCTTCGGGTTCTGAAATATTTCACTGTTTTCTGGTGGCGTATTCATGGGCATTTTGTTAGGATGGTGGCTTGCTGGTGTCCCTGCGAGTTTTGTCTTGGCAAGGATCAGTCCAGCTAGGTGACGGCTCTTCCTCCTAATGAGCCTTAATTAGATTATGATTAACAGCAGGGACTGCACAGCGAGACCCGCTGATCTGCAGACAAGGAGCAGCTTACCCTGTAAATTAATAGGCCTGCCTGGGATTAGGGAAGCTGGTTAGGTAAACGCGCGAGGAGCCCCGTAAGCCAACAGTCCTTGGCCTGCTAACACAGCTGCGCCCGGGTACCCAGTCACCAGAGCGCCCAAGGATATTCAGTTACAGTGAAGAAATCATAACAAAGACAGGAAACAGATCAGCACACTCTGGATTTCACACCCTCCCTGGGGAACTCTGATTTCTAGGCTGCAGATGTTTTTTAACCCTGCCTTGAAGAATGTCCACGTCACAGGCTCGGGCTGTTGGAGGCAAGTAAGGTATTTAAGCAAAGCACACGTATTCAGCAAGTGGACCGAGTTATGTCGATCAGAGGTCCTCATCTTTGAAATAGAGGCAGGGCAACTGTTCCAACCCGCAGAATCCTTTGGTGGAGTTTGCTGAGCTGTCGGGAAATGGACGCCGGAAAAGTCCATGGTTTATTTACTTAACATAAGGTGTAAATGAAGCCAACTAGCGCCTTCCATGAAGATCTTAGTCCCTACACTTGTGGGGTTTCTCAGCTGTTTCCTCATTTTGCTCTTCTCTGCACTCCACACCAAGGGGAGTAGAAGGAAAACAAGCCTTCTTCATTCAGCGTTTGGAAACATCACTGCCAACAAAAACGGGATCCTTGACCGTTTCGAGTGTATGATTAAAGGGATGGCATATCTTACTGGCAGGATACGGGTCATTTTTCAAAAGTTACAGTAAATTTATCTTTTAAAATTCTTCTAGGCTACATAAATATGTCGAAGGCTGCATAAAGATGTGGTTGGCCAGAGACACCACATCTTCCTTGGGACAAAAGAAACCAACTGGACCTGCCAGAAAAGAGTTCAGGCCAGAGGAGACTATGAATGTGAGATGAACCTCAAGCCCAAGAGCTGGAAAAAGAGAACAACATTCAGCTCACTTGTGATTTTGGTGGTGGTGGTGGGGGGGTGTCATTTGCAACTTTTTTACTGTTTGTTTTAAGTTTTCTTATCTGTTACATGAGTAAGTTTTAAGAATGCTCTCAGAGAACTCTGTTAGGATCAAAAACTCTATCACTAATTTCCTAACTTACCCTTGAAACAACCCACTGAGGATGTATTTTTGTTTCTCATGTTAAGAAAGCAATGATCTTTTCAACTGCTACTGAATTGAGCCCTGTGTTTGAGGAGACACAGATCTCTGGTAATTTAGGGCAATTCTCCTTTCTCCACCTGAGTTTGCAGGCTTATCCAAACAACTGGGAAGACATGAGGGTGGGTGGGGAGGGGGAGAAGCTGCCTGAATTACCCCGGCCGGCCCTCCTCCCTCACCACAGGCATCGGGGAACGGCTGTTCCTGACCGCACAGCCCCACTTTCCAAAGGCCAGTCTCGGCTTCTGTGAACAGGTGGCAGTTCAGGACCTAGGAGTTGACGGTGACCTATGGGGCGGCCTGGACCACTGCTGGCCAGTTCCACCTGTTAAAAAGCCCCTCCTTAATTTTGGACCTCTTCCGTCTTATGATCCCAGACTCTTGCCCCATACAACCACTTCCCAAGATTCCTCTCTCCTGGGTGAAGCCTTTTCTCCCAGCTTCCTCTCTGCTCCACCACTACACCTGATGGAATTCTTACTTCACACCCTGGGTCCTCGGAGCATTCTTATTTGCCATCTACTTAGCTGGTGGACAGAGCTGGATCACCCAGATTCCATGAGGAGCTTAGACTGATTCAGGACAGGATGGCCCTTAGCTGTGGGCAGAAAAATCCCTCTATGGTGTGAAGGGTGCCAACAAAACGGCCTCTGTCCCGTCAACAGGCCCTAAGTCTCGTACGTCATGTGTTGTGTTCTCTTTTGGGGTCAAGCAGTGCCTATCACAAAGGTCTACTTTTGAACGAATGATCACTTGGAAGAGCAAGCATGCACAGTGCCTGGTACGTATGTGCTGAACAAGTTTATAAGTGAAATCGTAAATCAGACAGCTTTTCTCACTGGGAGAGCTTGCAGGAGTGAAGGGTTATGTATGTAAAACCTGAGTGATGATATGAAGGGCGTTTAAGATAGTTCTGTCTACATAAAACTCTGCTTGCTAAAGGCAGGTGCATGTCAGGAGACCCCAGATCAGCTTTCTCTATACACCCAGGGCAGCAAGTACCATGCATGTACCAGAATGCTTCTGTATACTCCTTTCTCCACCTTCCAGAAGCTTCATGGTGGAAGTGAAGCCAGAGGCAGGATACAATCTCCTGACTCGCCCATGCCTCTCAGCTATAAGGTAAGGGAGTACAAGAGGAAAAAAGGATGCTGGGACCTTCTCAAAGGAGGATCATTGCTCACAAGGTTGGCCCCCAAATCAACCTGGAAATCCTGCAAAACACATGTGTGTTCATTTATAGGATTGTTGTCTCTCTCTCTTAATTATCCCGTTTTTCAGTAAACCATAATGACCTCTCAGTACTTCCCAGGGGGACTGCCCTGAGGTTCTTCCTTTAAAACGGGCAAGTGATGAGTGATGACTGATTAGCCTGCCAAATCCTTCACTTAAGAACTCATCAAGAGAAAGAAGAAGAAAATGAACTCAGCTATTTTGATTTGGCCGTGAGCTCAAGTAAGCAACATCCATAAAACAGTAAGAATATTTTTGACAAGAGACATCATTTAAACACACGTGGAGTCCCTCTGCTGTCATTCAAGGATAAACTCCTGGCTGGCTCTTACCTCTTTTTATTCTCCTTCTTCCACAGTCACTTGGGATGGGCCACAAGAGAGATCAGGATTCTTCATTCACTCTATGCCCCAAGGTTTTATGGACTTTGTCTCACCTTCTGAATCCACTCCCATCCCAAGTTTCATTTTACGCATCAGTGAAAGTTTCAGCCAAATGGCAAGAAGTTTTCTTCCTATTGAAGTGGAATTCAGGAATGTATCTGTCTTGAGGTCTGGAGTCAAGCTAAATTATGTTACCTGGGGATGTTGCCAAAATACAGGTCTGTTCTCTGTTTTGAATCATGAAACAACTAGTGGTAACCTTATGTCCAGATATTTGAAATTAAAAACACCAGTACCTGATGTGTGTTTTACAAAAGAGGGTTGCCAAGGATGTTATGCCTTCCACATAGCTTTCCTGGTAACCTGAATACTGTTCTTCCAACAAAAAAGGCAGGTGAGACGCCCTGGCCCAACCCTCTCTATTTACAGCTAAGTGGTATTCACACGTTAGCTGAAGGACGACTCAGCGATCAACGCCCCCAGCATCTTCCCCATCGTTTGCCGTGTGTGCCCCATCTTCTCTTCTTTAGTCTGCAATGTCCACCAGGTTACACAACAGAAAGGGGCATCGTCTCAGGCCAGCCCGTGACTGGGAGGGTCAGGGAAGGAGCTGTATCCAATTATCACAGGATGTTGCTTTAACGTCTTCATGGCCATGTTTCTGTTCTTCAAGGCTTTCTCTTATTTTGTTGGGTAGGCAATGGGTTAACTTTGAAGGACGGTTGGCTGGCTGGTCAGTTAAGGCCCTACTGCTGAAAGCTGACCAGGGCTCATCTGATTTGCTGTTCTCACTCAGGGAGCAAATGGATTCCTGGTGATAAAAAGTGATAAGCAGATTTGCTAATAATCATCTGAGTTTTACCCAAAGGGTATTTAGATGACATATTTTTCTTTTCCAGGAGCTCAAAAACAAGCCTTGAAAATATTAATAGTATGTAAAAACACTGTCCAATAGAAATACAAATCACATATGTAATTAAAAAATTTCTAGTAGCCACATTAAAAAAAAGTAAAAAGAAACAGGTGAAGTTATTTTTCACAGTATATTTTATTTAACTCAATAGACCCCAAATACTATCATCTTGACATGCAGTCATATAAAAAACTATTATGAGGTATTCTACCTTCTTTCTTTCATAGTATGTCTTCCAAGTCTAGGCAGAGTGTAGACTGACAGCATATCTCAGTTTGAACCAGCCTCATTTTCAAGAGCTCTGTAGCCACATACAGCTCAGGGCTGCCGCACTGGGAATCCAGGCACAGCACTGCCTGCACCCTCACTGACTTAAACAGGGACTTAGAAAAGAGGGAGAAGAGGAATGTTAACCAGACCACCTTTTCCACATGGCAGCAAACTGAAGTGTATCGAAATGTATAGATATTGAGATGTAATGCCACCGTATCTAAAACCACTCTCACGTCATTTCAATTCTATTCCTTTTTAGTTAATACATATCATCCCTGTATGATAGCAAAATAATCCCAGCTGATTTTTTTGTCTTTTGGGATAAAAAAAAAAATGGGGATACTCAGTAATGGAATGGTGCGGCCACTTTGGAATGGAGTCCAAAAGGTAAACATAGGGTGACACGTGACTCAGCAATTCTACTCCTAGGTACACACCCAAGAGAAGTGAAAACATATGTCCACACAAAAACTGGTACAATGAAGTTCACAGCAGCATGGTTCATCATAGCCAGAAAGTAGAACCAACCCAATCCCTGTCAGTTGATGAATGGGTAAACAAAATGTAGGTGGACTATTATTCAGCGATAAAAAGGAACGGAGTACTGATACATGCTATGACATGGATGAACCCTGAAGACACTATATTGAGTGAAATAAGCCAGATACAGAAGACCCCCATATGGTATGATTCCATTTATATGAACTGTCCAAAAGAGGAAAATCTATAGAGTCAGAAAGTGGCTTAGTGGTTGCTGAGGGGTTTCACAGAGGAGGATTTGGAAGGAATGGAGTGATGACTAATGGATACAAGGTTTCTTGGTGGGGGGATGAAAATGTTCCAAAATTGTGACGATGGCTGTACAACTCTGAACACACTAAAACCTATCGAACTGTACACTTTAAACCAGTGGATTGTATGATATGTGAACTCTATCTCAATACAGCTGTTATTAAAAGAAAACAGCGAAGAAGCATTGCTGCCTGATGGATGAGGCCCCTCCAAACCGCACACAATTTATCAGGTGGCTGTATGAGATGGCGCACTTGACCACAGGGATACAGACAGAGAAGCATTCTACCAGCACAAACAATGGTTGAAATGTTGAAGCCGGTATGTTTCTTTTATTGGAAAAAGGCAAAGCAGAGCAGCCCCAGGTTAATTTCTCCTCAGCCAGAGTTTATTGAGAAGAGCCAAGTGCAATATCTCAGATTTAAGCCCTCCCAGCAACAATGGAGGAGCCAGCTCTTTCTATCTCTGTGCTTTCGGGAGGATGGGGTGGGGAGAGGAGTTTGGGGAAGGGGTGGCAGGTTCTGCAGAAGCTCTGGCTCCAACTGAGAGGCCCCGCTTAGTCCCACAAGCCCACTGCCTTCCCAGTGTGTGTGGCTCAGCTCCCCTCACTCACTACTTCCCCCTCCTTGACTTGCTTCCCAAAATGAGCTTCCAACCTCAGAGCCGGCTTTCGGCATCCACTCTTCCAGAAAGGGATTTACTTATCCTTGGCAGCGGGTGAGGCTCGCTGATTTTCAGACTTCTTTTACAGTGTTTTGTTTTAGGCCTGGTTTGCTGTTGTTTTGTTTTCCCCCAAATCAAAGATCTCCAGCATCACACTGGCACATTGTGAAGTAGCAGCCACTTAGTAAAACGTGCTTATTAACTGTACCTGACGGTACATGGTTGCATTTAAGACATCTGGCAACGACCAGCCAAACCAAAAGATCTATTAAAATCAGGAAAGGAATAAACCACACACATACAAAGAAAAATAATTAGTTGCCTAATAGTCTCAATGCACTGAAAAGTGGCGGCCTGTGTCGTAAACATCGAGCGTGCCCGGCGGGGCTGTGCTGTGGCCGCTGCCTCCCTGGCTGACCTCTGAATCTCAGTGGCAGATGACTATCAGTGAGCACCGTAAGAGTCAGAGACATCGTGGAGTCACAGATTACTCGAATCTCTCACTTCATTCCCGTCATCACAAGCACATTATCAGCTTACTCACCAGTGACGGCGACAGCTCACTTCCCCTCTCCCCTAAATTCCACTTTCTCTTCTTTCTGTATAAAACTACGTAGTAACAGCACATCAGTCGCTCCCGATAACTCCTTTTGCTACACAGACGGATCTGTTAAAACACTTTGAGCCCGGTTACTTTAATTGGATCAAATGGAAATTCTGCTTAGTTTTCAGCTCCCCAGCCCAGCCCAGCCCCCAACACGCAACCCCAGCTCCAGGCAGGAAGGTTTACAATTTCCCTCCCTGGCGGCCTTTTCTCCCCATCCGCACAGGCACCCTGAGCTAATTCCTGCCCCTCCTCACTCAGAGCCCCAGACCGATGCAATGGTTTTCCTTTTCCTTTCCTGATTTCCTCTTGTCTGGACTCACCTTCAGCACAGACCTCTAGGATATAGTGGCTTGCATTGTTTGCTCTTGTTTCATGTGAGTAACTTCTGTCCTGTTAACTTGGTGGTGATACCCCGACAGCAGCGAACATGAGTTACTATTCTGAATCCTTCCCAGCCCCTGAAACATATCAGGCACCTAATAGACACAGCATTTAATGACCATTGCTGGATACTGGATCCCAGCGGCAGGGCGCACCTCTGCCTGCAGGTGTACACAGGCGTACCTTGTTCTATTGTGCTTCGAAATTGAAGGTATTTGTGGCAACCCGTGTTGTCAGATGATGGTTTAGCATTTTTTAGCAATAAGGTATTTTTAAATTAAGGTATGTACATTGCTTTTTTTTTAGACATAATGCTGCTGCACATTGAACAGACTACAGTATAGTGTAAACATAACTTTTACATGCGCTGGGAAACCAAAAAATATCGTGTGACTTGTCTTATTGGGATATTCACTTTACTGCAGTGATCTGGAACCAAACCTGCAATATCTCTGAGTGTGCCTGTCTGTGTCCCCTGAAGACAGGACTTACTGCCCCTTGATGCTACTGATGCTATTGATCTAATTTCATTCTGTTTCTTCTGCCTTGAGGATCTCACCCACTGACTGCCAGGGGACTTCCTCATTTTAATGCCCCGCCCTTAAACAATCATCCTTCTCTATGGCTTCTCTGATCACGGGTTCCTCCCTTCCCTGCAGAATTAGTAACTTCAGTATCTGGGTCCTCTATTTCCTTTTAAGGATCTTTCAAATTATAGTATGATGATGTAGATGTTCTTTCCCCTTTGTTACACCATGAGGACTACACACACTGGTGCCATGTCTTAGCAATCCAATCCCGGGGTCTAGCACAGGGATAGGATATAATAGGTACATGACAGATATTTTTGAATTTCTTCCCCAATCCCAGGTGCCTTAGATCCAAAGCTCCTTGAACCTTTCATATCTCTGAAAGACGAATCTCTTAAAAACAATCACTGTGCTGATTTCAGCCAGATTTGAGGAAGAAAGCAATCTGATTAAATAGTTCACCCTGAAGCGCAGATGACTGAGTGACCATCTTCCTCTCTATAACTTCCTAGAGTATTTGCCCTTCACAAGAGCTCTATAATCTTAACTAAGTTTAAGCACAAAAGAAATTCAGATGAAGCCAGAGGACCTTCCCAGGGTCTTTCTGAAGAAGCAAACAGGGACGTGGGCCCACCTCAGCTAGAGAATTTCAGGTGCTCTGTCTCTCCCCCTAATAGACCGGGAACTCTGTGCAACCCCCATCCCCAGGGTCGGCTCTAGTTGTTCTTCCTTCTCAGCCCTAGTCCCAGCCGTGGGGCATCTGTCCTGACTTTGAGTCTGTGCCATGGCTGGATGCTGGATTTGGGGTCCGCGCCTCTCCCTCCCCAGAATTCAACTTTGGAAAATGTTCTTGGTCCACACACAGACGCCGTCGGGGAGATGCCCACCAGGTCATGGGTATAGGTAACATTTAAGAAAACACCCTGAGTACAACGCGTGTTATAAGCACCCAAGCATATTACTCTTCTGTTCTCAAATGCTTGTTGAGCCGAGGACCTGTCCTAAGTTCAATGACGAACAAAACGGACACTATCTCTGTCTCCAATGTACTTACACCAGGGCTGGGAAAAATACATTTTTTAAAAGTAAGAAATTATCAGAATGCAACGGTTTGCTCCCTCCCTTCTTCCTGGAATCCCTGGCCCTTGAGAACTAAATCCAACTGTCTGACTCCCCCATCCCACAGCCTGCGGGACTCTCTGCTACCCCTACTCTGCTCTCTCTTCCCCTCCCCTGTGGCTTTTCCTTCTTCCTTCTTTCAGCCCCAGGAACCCCAAATCCTTCAGGTCTCCAGCTACATGCATATATACCTAAATCCACACAAGTGCCCAGCAGGGAAAAAAAAGACTCTCAATTTATCAGAATATCATTTCTAAGTGTTTGCAATTATAAATAGGAAAAAAAAATGTAATACTCTTCCTTCTTTCCTTCCTTCTTTTTTTCTTCCCTTCATTCAAATGCTGACTCATTCACGATTTTCAAAGTGAGGTTAACTATTTACAAAATGGCAGAGAGGGAAGGAATTGACCTAATAATTTCCCAGCTGGGAAAAAAAATCTAGCTCACAAGCTTTTTAAATATACGTGTTCTCACTTTACATAACCATAACCCCTGGTTCTCTCTCTTTTGTGTGTGTATGGGTGTGGGGGGGTGTATTCTAATATTTGGTCACTAACTCAGGAAGGTGAGAAAGACAGAGCTCCCAGGGGGCCTTCTTCTCAATAAGGGGCATGGCTAAAGAGAGTTTTTTCCTTTGTGGATAACCAGTAGATTTAGGTTCTCATTCAATATGTCTTTCATTAACATGAGAAGCACAAAGAAAAAATTCATAATATGATAAATATAAACAGATCACTGAATTGAGAGAAACTGCCAGATTTTCTTGGGGATTATTAATGGAAGCATTATGCTTCTTATTAAATTTGCAGACACGTGTATCTGAATAATTACCCACTGATTTTATGAAGCTTGGAGGGAATAGAATCTTCCCTTTTTGAGTGTAGAAATCTAGAATAAAGTGAGTTCAAAACACTTAAGCCTAGAAAATGCTTCAATGCTTCTAAAGTTATATGAAAGGAACATACAACCAAATGGAAACCCAACAATCATGAGATCGTTGACAAGTTGAACAAAACTAATGTGAAGAGAAGATAGTTTTCCATCTGCCATTTTTGCTAAATTTTGTATCAGATACCTGGGAAAATATGTCTGAAATAAGGGTACCAAAATACTTATTGTGAATTGTTTGAGTAAGTAAAAGAAAGGGTGAAAAATAATATATATTTTTAAAAATCTCATGTAGTGGCAGAACAGAGCCTTGGATCACATTATAGTTGCAAACCCATAACCCAGTATGGCCTAAAGAAGTCTTTGAAATCATCTACACCAACCCCCTTCCTTTGCAGACCAGCTTATTTGAGACCCAGAGAGTTTACATCATTTTGCAAAATTCACACAGCTAGTTAACTGTAGGAAAAGAAAGACTACAATTCTGATCTCCATGCTTCCAATTCAGACCTCTTCAAATACCCAGTGATGCACACACATGCACACACACACAGTATATACAGACGTGTGTGCCTGGGTAGACGGAGAGAAAAAGGAGTTCAAATGAAGTACTGAACTCAATTTTTTTAAAAAATCTGGTTCTCTTTCCCCGATGAGCACTTATGGAACAGTTTCTAAGTGTCAGGCAATGTGCTAAGCATTTCACTTCCCTTAAATAATCTTCGACGCGCCCTCTCTCATGGGTAGTGTTGTTATCCCTCTTTCCATAACAAGCAAACGAGGCTTAGTGGAAATTTACGTGCTTGAGGTCACTCGGGCCCTCTGTGATCCTTATTCACTGTTTACAGGAGGTACGTTTTGGTCCATCAAAAGTGGACCAAATATGGGAACTCCCTGGCAGTCCAGTGGTTAGGACTCGGTGCTTTCACTGAGGGGCCATGGGTTCGATCCCTGGTTGGGGAACTAAGATCCCACATGCCGCGCAGTGCGGCCAAAATAAAAAAAGTTGAATAGTGAAGGATTCTAAACCAAATCATCTTACTACACATTTACTGAATTGTGCTTTCAATGCACAAAGCTGCTGTTAATAAGCAGAGCAGGTTTACGTGGCAACAGTTTGGTAACAGCTGGGTCCACAGCATGGACACCATCTGGAGACGGAAATTACCTTCCAACCTTCTCTCACCGGCTTATATCAAACAAGTTCTCACATCCCGTCCTGAACCTTTTCTGAGGGGCAAAGGACAGGGACTCCATATACGCCCTCTTCCTGTGCACAGATGGGAGAGGCGGGTGCAAAGGAGAACCCCCAACCTCATCCGGAAACCACTGAAGTCTTGCCAATACTGAACTTAGAACAGCAGAAAGAAGAGGCGGCTCGCACTCCATCTGGCATATGGTGCCCTCTATTGTGCCTTTGGAAATTCTGCGGGTGGGAGAGGAAGCAATTCGTAGGGTTGGCTGATATTTTTCTTTTATGCAAATACACCCCTGTTGGAAAACTCTGCTTTCCATTACACTTGAAATTCCCAAAGGCAAAAGGCCATGTCTTCCTTCTTTATTGTGCACGACACCCAACACATTATGGGTGGTTAATAAATGTCACATCGCTTTCATTCTGCATTGACTGAGAATGACATTTTCCCAGGAGTTTTGCTTGCTTCAGTTTCTCAGCAAATCTCACAAAATGCATACATTTCCCAGAAAAAGGGCACTGTTTAAGGCCGGTGTTCCTTGCTTGAATCTCTTCCCCAGATTCCCATCAACGCTTCACTCATCTTATCCCTGGGCCAGTGGCTTTCCCCCCTGTTCTCCAGCTGCTTTACTCTCTTTTTCTATGCCCACCTGCAGAATTTATATGTAATTCTCTGACACCCTATGTTATATCACTTCCATCCCAAAGTGGCAGCCCTCTGTTCTATGTCTACCCTTTGACTCTTTGTGGGGAGCCTTTGATGAGGCTTATCATCTGGGCTATTCCTAGTATAAACATTTTTAGGAGAAAAATTTTGTTTTCATAAGGACTTTTATACCTGTTGTTTTCTGAGAAATTTTTTTAAATGCATTATAAATGTTGATAAGGAATAAAAGAGTCAAGAGCAGAGACCTTGTTTATTCATCTTTGTACCCCAGTTCACGGCAGTCAGTGAATTCTTCTCAGAATGAGAAGCATTCCTATTTCCCCTCAGTTGCTTCCAAAAGTGATTCAACAGTAGACTTCCATGTAAAACGTGAGGCAGAGCAATCAATACATTTTGATATTCCTTATCAAATGGCCCCGGTCAAATATTAAATATGAGATACCACGAGGACGTCCTCTTACAAGTACAAAGTAAAACCCAAAGGGAAAGAATATGGTTCTCCCTCACTCATACTGCTTTGAATACTTGAGCTTAGACTGAAGATTCAAAATAAAAAACGTCAGCAATGATTTTTATCTATACAATTTCCTCCTTCACAGAACAAGATGGACATGTTAGAAAGGTTACTTCAAATATTAGAGAATAGAGGGCATCTTTAGGCATTTGGATAAGAATGTAGTCTGGATTTTTTGCCAGAACTTCTGCAGACTTTTAGTTCCATTCTCCTGTTTCCCAACAAAGCTAAAATCCTTCATCCTCATCTTTCAGCATGTGAAAGAAATTGATCTGTATATGGAAATATTTACACCAATGAAGAAAAAAATAAAAACACCCTAGTGTATAAAAGAGAAGACTGTTTCAATCAGGGCCAAATGTCAGTTTTCAAAAACGTATAAAAAGGATAAAAATGAAATATCAGAAGAAGCAGAAAGTGTTTATAGTTATGACTCAGAACAGAAGACCAATTTCACAATGTTTCCTGTGGCAGGAGTTGTATTCACTGAGATTTGGGACTGTCTCCTTTTTTTTTTTTTCAAGTTCCTGTTCTAAAAAAAAATTGTTTCTTCCAAATCTGCTGAACACTACTGAGAAAACTAAGTTCCAAGAAAGCAAAACAACTTTTGTTCATTCATTTATTCATTCCCTTCTCTATCATACCGATCTCTGGTCTTTGAAGGTTTCTCTTTTTATAAACCGTCAAACACTAAGAACTCTTGGTGCTTGAGAGTTCAGCACACAGCAGCTCCACTTACAACAAAATTCCAAATCATTGCAGCTATCTTGTGAATGAACTGAATTTTTCAACATGTTATATAAAACACGATAATTTTATATGTGGAACAAATTATAAATAATAATTGGTCAGATTACAATTAAATTATATTGTTATTTAATAATCATTCATCATCTAATTTAACATTAAATTATAAATGTAACAATATTACATGTTATACATATTATGTATTTATAATAGTCTACATTATGGGTATTAACTTATACATAATAACAGCGGTGAGAGTGCTTAATTCCTCACCATACATTTTGCCCCAAACGATGAGCCCAAGCCACCCAGGGCCCGCCCATTCCCTTTGTCCGTAACTGATTTAGGAAAAGACTGACTCAATGTTGGCCAATGACACGAGAGGAAAAGTCTCTGAAGGCCTTCTGGGAAAGGTTCCCTGCTTCCAAAAAGACGTGGGAACCCAAGACTGTCTGTCACCCACCTGGAACTGCCACAGCCACCTTGTAACCATTTATGTGACTTCTCATGATGCACCATTTGTGAGTCTTTTTGTGTGCAAGGCGCTGCTCTAAGTACTAACCTCTTGAGTTCTCACGAGAGTCCTACAGGCAGATACTATCATTACCCCCGTCTTTTAGACAAGCACACAGAGGCCCTGGGAGGTTAACTGGTCTGAGGCTATCTCACCTGTAAGTGGCAAAGCTGGAAGCTGAGCAGAGGCAGCTGACTCTGGGGTACATTCCCTCAGCCAGGAGGCTGCTACGTCACCTCCTGCTACGTTACCTGCAACGTGCTCTCAGCCCCGCCCGTACTCACAACCTTCCTTACAATATATTCTTTGCTGGTGGCCACCAAGACTTTCAATTAAAAAAAAAAAAGCTATGCAAGAAAACAGACTCTTTTGATATTCCCTGAACAAAGTATGGCCCTTATGCAGAGCAGAGAATGCAGGAGTGAGGACAGCAAGATTTCTTTTTCCTTTTGTTTTTTTTCCCTCAGTCTCCGTATTTTACTTTAATTTTTAAAATTAATTTTTATTGGAATATAGTCGATTTACAATGTATGTTAGTTTCTGCTGTACAGCAAAGTGAACCAGTTATACATATACATATATTGACTCTTTTTTTTAGATTCTATTCCCATGTAGGTCACTACAGAGTATTGAGTAGCATTCCCTGTGCTATACAGTAGGTTCTTATTAGTTATCTGTTTTATATATAGTAGTGTGTATATGTCAATCCCGATCTCCCAATTCATCCCTCCCCCCGCCTTACCCCCTGGTAACCATAAGCTTTACCTAGCACATATTCAAGAAAGGATATTGAAGAAAAGATGCTTAATGCTTTCTTTCACATGAAAATAGAAAAAAAAATCATAATCACGTGGCCATGTGGTGTTGAACAAATTTTTACTGGTAAGCAGAAAGATGAGGCAAGGAGGATGCGAGCTGCCCACTGAGAAGCTCTTGATGGAAAAGAAGGGAAACCCAGGTGAACACTGTTGACAGGGGAGATTGTGAATATTATCTCTAATGATAGAAAGTAGGAAATCTCAGGTTATTTAAAAGAAGTAATAGGCAGCAAACCCTTCTTCTCAGGTCTCAGGAGCCCCACTGCTTGACTGGAAGTATGGGGAGAGGGGCCACGTGAGCTGTTCTGAATCTCTTTGGCATCTACTTCTCCACATGCCGTTTGACCCCCAATTCTCATAAAACCAGAAATATCTACTCCATTAGGATTTGCAAAGCCACATAAAGAAGACTCTGCCACTAAGGAAGCAAACAGCTTTGAAGAGAAACCCCACAGGGGCACCAGTTCAGCCTCTCATCCTCACTTATCTCTCTGCCCAGGGTCAGTCCTTTGCCTGGCCTGGTACCCTTTCCATTTAGAGATGTTTGGAAAAGGTGCTGTTGAAAGGACAGCCTCACGTTGGGCTTCTTTAGTCATTCCCCACAGGAAATGATGGAAATTCCTGGCATTCTTATCAGGGAAAGGGGTGAACTCTGCTGGTGCCGGTCTGGAAGGGCTGTGCGGAGACGAATGCACGGAGCCGTCCTTTATGGTTGGAGGTAGATGACTTCAAAGCGGCACCTTCTCCAAATCCAAGATGAAGCCAGGCTTCTGGGAAGAGTCCGGGGAGAGCAAAGACAGGCAGCCTGGTCCCCAAGCCCAAACATTCAGAAGAGGGGGCGGCCAAGTGTTTATGTTGGGCAGCTTCCCAGAGAGAGTTCATCATCCTCTTGGTCAACTCTTGGAACCCTCTCTACACTGAAAGCAGAAACTCACCATGTGCCTCAGAAGGAATCTTTCTTTCTGGTTAAGCATACCTGTGTTGCTATTTTTCAGAAGCCCAAGTGGTCCTCTGCACTTTCTAGACATTCACTTCCTCAAGCCCTCTTGGGAAGACACAGCTCCAAGATTTAACTAGCGCCCCTGATTTGAAGGTTCATATGTTATCTCTTTGGAAGGCAGGTTAGGAGGTGGGGGGCGGGGGGGATGATGAAAAAAAGAAGCAGGGTCGGGGGCGTTCTGGGGCAGGGCTGGGTTCTATTCCACACAGATCTCTCGAGCTGCTCCCACATGCCCTGCACTGTGCAGGTTAAACTGTTAAAAATATTCTTGCTAAGCCAAAATTATTGTCCAAGGGAAGAAAGCCTGTGTGAAACTGTAAGTAGAGGGAGGCCTATGAAGTTGCAGGTAAACAAAACTCACTTTTTCTAAAAAAAAAAGTCAAGAACTGACTCCAGTGAATACACTTAGGAAAGGCATCTGGTACCCGTTTTTGGACTGTTACCCTTATGTAATTTTTCAGTAGTTCTCTTAGAATTTTTCCACTTAGTTTTTTACAAAAGATTTGAGTTCTACTCCACAGAGTACGCTTCCTTGTACTCTTTGCTACTATTTCACAGTTTGCAATTTTTGAGATCTTATTCTCTCATAGCTATTAACACTCCCTATTGCTGAGCCCCAAGGAAGCACTTTTGTCAAAGCTTTGTTCGTCAAACACAAACAACAAATGTTTCCAGCTGCCCCCAGTTGCTCACTGTCAACCCTTAAATCTACCCACGACGTTCACAGACGGAAGGAACCACGTGCCTCTGATTCCTGCATCAGTCCAACTTCGGACATCCTATTATTACACCAGGTCCTATTCCAAAGATAACACAAGAGAACCCAATGCAACCAATGAAACAAAGTCAGTCTTGTCCCCCCATCCCGCTTACCCCCAGCACAGAAAAGGGGCAAAGCAGGCTCCAGAGGGAGGGTAAGGGACACCCAGGGTGGTACTTGCCATTAGGCTCCCACACTGCCCACCACGGTGCTGGGGCAGAGAGAGCCATGTCCCCAGGCCTTCTCGCCTCTCCCAGCTTTTAGCAGGAAAGCAGGGGATGTGATGCAGCCAGAATCCATGAGGCTGCAGGACATCAGAAGGTTCCAGGGGCTTACTAAACCCTAGTTCCATGTTCAAGCATCAGGATCAAAAGGTTCAAGAAGGAATCTGATAATAGGATATTGGTCAACATTTATGGGATCCTCACAGTGTGCCAGGCACTGTGCCAACCCAGCAGCATGTTTAATTCCACAACAGCCCTATGGAGTTGGCCTGTGATGACCCAAATGTTACAAGTGAGGAAATGGACTTCACAGCTTTGGATAATCACGTGCCCAAGGTCACATAGTTGGTGAGTGCTGGAACTTGGATCCAAAGCCACCCACCTGGTTCCAGCACCCACACACCCAACCACTGCACCCCACTGCCTCCCGAAAAGATGACAAGCAGTCATCAAATAGGAAAGATGGCGCCTGGCCTGTTGGCCTCATGGAGCAGTGGTGAATGAAAACTACATTAGTACATACTTTGGGAGCATACAAGTGATAAGCAAATGTGAGCTGGATTTGTTGCAATCTTTTGTATGTGGGTTAAAAAGCAGGATCTGGAAGTCACCCCTCTTCCCACACTTCTCCCCTTCTCTGGAACTGTGATGCACTTATCCCTTGGAGCTGAAATGACATTCTTCCTTCCTCCTACTCTACCATTTAATGGAAAAATAATTTTTTTAACTTGAAGGCACTCATGTTAATCACATGATTAATCAGAAGATTTCAGAAGACATTTTTGGAGCAACTTATCGCAAATTCCAAATTTTATGAATTCATATTTGTCCCGTAGAATATGAATGAATTCTCTTTCCCTTTCTGCTAACTATAATAATTAAGAATACTAGAGCCATGTGTGATATTTTTGAAGAAAACAGTAACTGGGAAATAAGTAGAAAGATATCATTGTAGTATAGATCATATTCTATCCATAGAAAATAAAACTTAATATACTGGTACCCCATGTTCCAGAGAATGAACTCTGCCAAACTGTAACTATAGTTACATCCCAAATTAATTAGCTCTGCACACTGAGGCCAAGAAACGCTGACCTGCAGAGCCTGATGAAAATTTGAAAATGCTCACTTCCTTAACCTTTCAAAGTTTCCCCTCATCAAAACTTTCATCAGAGGAGCAGATAAGTGCAAACCCACCAGATTTAACTCCATCTCTTCTCCAGACACCTGCCCAGAACCTTGGGAAAGGGGCTAACAAGCAGGACATATAGAGAGATGGAAGAAAAATAGAAGCCTTGGTTGAGACCCAAATGCAACAATGAATTCTTGACTAGACAAGGGATGACCATCTTAAAATAATACCATCCCATAATAGATTACTGGAGATGATCATGCATTTTGCTCTTTATTAAATATTATACTGAATTTGAAAAAGGACAGTATTTTTACATAAACAAGCCTTGACTTTATGTAGCATATGCTTCTGAATAACTATATATCAATAACTTTGGAAACAAGCTACCAATTTGCTAAAATAGTGGCCCTTTTGCCCTTGCAAATAATTAATCCCTGGTTCATCTGCAGCCTAAATTCAAGCTGTGACCACTGTATTTGCACAAACAAGACATACCTAAAATTAGACAATAACTAACCCCTATATGTTATCCAGTCTATTTTGCAAAAATAAAAGCCAGTGATATTACCATGTTCATCCTTATCTCTCTCTTCAGGAATGAGATTTCAGATCTGTCACATTTTGATATTTGGCAGTGGCTGGACCAAAATGTCTGAAGAGTGATAACAGCCTCAAATCTCAGGAAAGTGGCAACACCACCCTTGTTTTCACAGTGCTGCAACTTGGAAGCACTGGTCCATCTGCTATCCTTCTCAGTCTCACCAAAGGCTTGTGAGGTAGACTTACTACTGTGGCAGGTGTCACTCTGCCCACAGGGCAGATGCAGCACTGAGGCCCACAGTGTGGAAGTGACTGGTCTCAAGTCACAGGAGTAAGTAGGGGCGGGGCTGACAGGACTGCCTGGTCTCCGGACGCCTCCCACTCACCACCTTTCACCAACTTTGTCTTCCTTTAATGGTTAAAGTTGAAGCATACCTGAAGGACTGGGTTCTTGGGTCCTGCTGCTTTCAATGACCAGCCTTGGCCACACCTTAGGAACTAGAAACCCATTTACCTTCTATAAAACCAGGTGCAGAGTCCTAGGCCCTGTGAATGTGATTAGGTCTCCCTGGTGGAGCCAGACTGGTGTCCAGCCCACTTTAAGATTCCAGAACTGCAGGGACACTTCTAGGACACAGGAATTGAGAGGTCACCTCAATCTCACTGTTGGACCCTTCCTCAAAATTACACTAGCCTGAGAGTTAGAAGACCCAGCATCCAACCCAGCTCCGGCTAACCTGCTTGAGCAAGGACTTGATCTATCTGGGCCTCACCTTCCTTATCTGTAAAAGTAAAGGCTGAGGGACTTGCCTGGTGGCGCAGTGGTTAAGAATCTGCCTGTCAAAAAAAAAAAAAGAATCCGCCAGTCAATGCAGGGGACATGGGTTCGAGCCCTGGTCCGGAAAGATCCCACATGCCACGGAACAACTAAGCCGTGTGCCACAACTATTGAGCCTGCGCTCTAGAGCCCGCAAGCCACAACTACTGAGCCCACTCACCTAGAGCCTGCGCTCGGCAACAAGAGAAGCCACCGCAATGAGGAGCCCACACACCGCAACTAAGAGTAGCCCCCGCTCGCCACAGCTACAGAAAGTCCACGCACAGCAATGAAGACCTGACGCAGCCAAAAATTAATTAATTAATATTTTAAAAAAAAGTAAAGGGTGATATAAATCATCGCAAAGCCTCTTCCATTTCCAAAATTCTACTCCACCCCTATGCTGGATATCCATCACTGTGCCTAAAAGCTGAACCCAAGAATTCTCAGCCTCGGGATGTCTCTCTCATAGCTCATTCCAAAGTTTCTCTTTTAATTTCATTCCTCTCCTCTTCTACTTGTGCCACTTGGTATCACTCTCTCCACGTCTCCCTGGTTCTCCAATATTTGTACGTTGTTATCATGTCTCCCCTCTGAGTCATCAGTTTATGGTTTCCACACACAACTTAACTACCATAAATTAAATCCTTTCAGCAACTTACTATGTTTTTGTGTTTTCCACCAAATCCCTGCCCATCTAGCTAGTTACAGGATCATGAAATTTTATATAAAATTTCTCTCAAGGTCACTCTTTTCTCTTGGTTCTTCATATGTCTACCGATTTCTGCGTAGAGATTTGAAATCTGCTGATCTCCAAAATACACAGGCACGTCAACATTCATTCTGCTTTATCTTTACAAGCTTGATTTTCCTCTTTATTTCTGCCTTTTAATTTTAGTTTTTTTTTTTTCTTTCCTTTATAATGTCTGGTTTCCTCTTCACTCCTATGACAACCTTCAGTGAACCCACGACGGGAAAGCAGAATAACACATGGTACCAATGCAGAAACATGTCATTGTGCAGATAAAGAACAGTAGCATGAGGGAGGGGAGAGCACGGTGGGCAGAAGCCTCTCTGCCAGCACATGAATGGAGGGGCCGTGGGCTTCATGCCACTGCATTCTCACTTTAAAGCCCTATTTTTTTTCCCAGAAAGAAATGCAGAAGTGTGTATCCAGAAGAAAAATGCTAAAGCAATGAGGGAGCCAGAGCAGCTGGGGGATGTTAAATTTAATCAAGGTCCAGCCAGGATTTTGTTTAAGCAACGGGAAGTAGGTTTATTCCCTTTCATATTCTCTCTCTCTCTCTCTCTCTCTCTCTCTCTCTCTCTCTCAGACACACACACACTCTCATTCTTTTCTCCTCTATCCTCTATTCCTCATTTCCTCTGACCAAGGCACAGAAACGGGCTGGACAGAAAAACCTCAGTTCCCTTGAACTGTCTTTGGAACTTTGTAATGTTTTCACTGGCAGTTTGAGGCCCAACTGCAGATCCTGGGAAGTGTGGTCAAAGACAGAAGAGCATCCATGAGTAGGCAGAGAAGCGTGGATTAGTTCCCTGTGGCTTCTGGGACAGATCACCACGAACGGGGGGGGCTTAAAAGAACACAGATTTCTTCTCTTACGGTTTGAGAGGCCAGAAGTCTGAGATCAGCTTTAGTCGGCTGAAATCAAGATGTTGGTGGGGCCGCATTCCCACCAGAGTTCTCTGAACAGAAAATGTTTCCTTGCCTGTTTCAGCTTCCAGTGCCCACCTGTATCCCTTGGCTTGTGGCCCCTTCCTGCACCTGCACAGCATATCACTCCAATATCTGTTCCCATCATCCCATTGCCCTCTTTTCTCAGCAGTCAAATCTTCCTCTCCCTCCCTCTTATAAGGACAATTGTGCTTCCACTTAGAGCCCACCCGGATAACCCAGAATAACCTCCCCTGCTCAAGCTCTTAACTTGATCACCTCTGCAAAGCACTTTATGCTATATAAGGTAACATTCAGGTTCCAGGGATTAGGATGAGGATATCTTTAGGGGTCACTGTTCAGACTACCTTGGAGCACCTGTGTCTAGCTGGGTTCCTGAAAAAAGTCTTCCTCTCGTTTCTCCACTGACACTAAGTTATGAATATGGGGCCTGAGGAAAAAGGGAAAAGATGTTTTCTAAATCTCAAAATAGAGAAATGATTATCTTGTCACAGATTTACCTTTCCCACCATGTTTTGCCTGTTAAGCCATCAGGTTTGTATTCAGCCAACCCCCCTAAGCATCCCATCACTTCCCCATGCCTGGGCGTAACTCCTGTCCCAATAGCCTCAGATTCTCTGAGAAATCATCCACCTGTTATACAGAAACTCAATTTCCAACCAAAATTGGGCCTCAGAGCCACACGTGTTCATGTGTGTCAGAGGTCCAGCCATGGTCATGTTACCATATCCCAGATCAAGCACAGAGAAGGAACAGATCTTTGCTAGAACTCACCAAACCGCTTGTAACCGAAGGAATGCACCTCCTCCTCCTCTGCGAAGTCGTCTGCGGGAGAAGAAAAGACAGAGCATTAAGCACAGTGAGGCCAGAAGTGCAGGGTCAGTGCTGGACTCAACTTCAGCCGTCTCCACCTTCTCCACCCTCCCCTCGCCCACCATGCTCCTCACAGTGGCTGTCCTTCTGCTCCTGGAACATACCACGCTTTCTGAGAAACATCAGTGTCCCTGCACTGGCTGTTCCCTCTGCCTGGACTGCTCTTCCTCCTGTACCTCAGGTGACTCCTTCTAATTCAGGTCTCAGCTGAGGTATGGTATCTTCGAGATGCCTTTCCGGACCACCACCCAGCCACTCTGCGTCAAACCATCCTATTTTAATATTACTCTCTGGTATCATCCTCATTTATGTGTGTGTGTGTGTGTGTGTGTGTGTGTGTGTGTGTGTGTGTGTGTGTCATCGTGCATGCTGTGAACAGAAATTTTTTTCTGTCTGACTTCATGAATGAATCCCATGTACCTAGAATGGTGCCTGTCAAAGAGCAGAGGCTTAATAAACTTGGGTGAATGAATGACTGAATAATCAACTGTCCAAAGGGTCGAGTTATCTTCACGTAACTGAGCCTAAAGCCCTCCTTTGCAGATGCCAGGCTCTGGGGTCACCTCTTCCACCAACTGTGGCATCTCAGGAGCCCAGCATGCCTCCTGCAAGGACGGCCAAATCCTTCCCCACTCTCCTTCCACTGGATAACTGGGACTGACGGATGATTTCCCAGTAAATGCATTTCAAAAGACAGACTTGCTTGGGAATTCCTGAAGGTAGGGAACTGGAAACAAGGGCAATGTTATGGCAGCCACGCTTTCTACCAAAAGCCCAAATCCCCCTCCTCACATGGACACGATGCAATTCCTATGACACTGATAATGAACTTGTCATTTCACACATCTGCCAGGTGTGGGTGTGCAATTAAAGGATACTTCTGATGACAAGTCAAAGTGTTAAGACCAGGTCTTTCCAGGGAGACCTAACCAATTCTTCTTTTTGTTTTTCTTTTCTATTATGGTTTATTATAGGATATTGACTATAGTTCCCTGTGTTATACAGTAGGAACTTGTTGTTCATCTATTTTATATATAGTAGTTTGCATCGGCTAATCCCAAACTCCTAATCCATCATCCCTCTCCTACCCCTCTCCCCCTTGGCAACCACAAGTCTGTTCTTTATGTCTGTGAGTCTGTTTCAGTTTAGTAGATAAGTTTGAGTCATGTTTTAGATTCCACATCTAAGTGATATCATATGGTATTTGTCTTTCTCTGTCTGAGTGACTTCACTTAGTATGATAATCTCTAGGTCCGTCCATGTTGCTGCAAATGGCATTCTTTCACTCTTTTTTATGGCTGAGTAATATTCCATTGTACACATGTACCACATCTTCTTTATCCATTCATCTGTCAGTGGGCATGTAGGTTGGTTCCGTGTCTTGGCTATTGTTCAACCAATTATTCTTGGGTTGATCACCATCTCTGCACCAGCACCCAGCTTTCCCCCCACATGCAGCTCAGTTCAAAAGCGCTGACTCAGCGCTCACTATGGACCAGAGATTGCCAGGCAGTGGGGTGCACAAATGAGTGAGACATGGTCCCTTCCCTCAAGAAGTTGACAGGCTTTCAGAGAAAAGAGACACGTAGGGAGGAAATAGAGCCTCTGTGATCATCTTTTTCAGCCCACAGATGGGACACAGGGCCTGGCTATAACCGAACCTTGAAATGTGGAAAAACCCAAGATGTGTGATATCTACCACACAGTGTGCTGAACCTCAGCACACTAGTTTGTTATGAAGTGTTATGAAGACATGTGTGAGAGAACAACTACTCCTAAGACAATGGAGAAGTCGGAAATCTTTATATTTTACCGTGTTTCCTTATTCAGAGAACAGCGAAGAGATCTTGCTTGGAATCTAGAAATCCAGGTTTTCATGATTCAAGTCATCTTCTTCTGGCAAGGATTAAAGCTTTAGTTCTTTCTAGATGGAAGAACGTGCTTACAAGCAAAAGAACAGCACCTTTTTCTCTCTGCCTCGGTGATTAGTTAGTTCGACAAATACATATTAATCCCCTAGTCTGTGCTGGCTTTCCTAAGTAATTTTCCCATTAATGCCTGCGAAGTCCAGTCTAGTCTCAGTTAAAGAGAAACCCTTATCTGCTTCTTCTGCTTAGAAATCCATGCATTCATTTATTCACTCAGTCAATAAACAGGTGCTTATAGACCAGTGGAGTTGATGGGACATGAACATAGGTAACGATGCCACCCAGACATCAGCTTCCCCCTCCAGCTCCAGCCCCTCCATTGCAGAGACACATCCACAAAAGAATCTGCTCACGTGCACACACTGTGGGCCAAGGAACCATCATCACTGAAGAACTCACAGTGGAGACAAAAAAACAGCTTACACTGTGCTCCCGGTAGCAAACAGCTTAAAAAATTAGTGTTCTCCCTAAAGCTTCTTTTCAGCAGGCCTACCATTAGTTTGTTTGTTTGTTTTCTTTTTCCTCTCTGGTCTTTTTCCCATGCAGCATTTAGTCTGACTGACTCCTCTCTCCTTCCTGAAATTTCCCTGGGAACTTCAAATGTCTCATGGTTTTGTTATTAAAGCAATTCAGCGCTGCCTCCAAATTAACCTACTCAAACCCATTAGGGGTTCGAAGAAACAAAGGCTTTACAGGCGACTCCTAATACAGAACTCAGAGAGGATGTCCTGCTTCTTAACCCTCATCCCAAGAGGATGAGAAATTCTTATGGCAGCTCCTAAAAGAATAAAAATCTCTGTCTCATCCAACTCTATAATTAGATACTAAATCGTATGAGACATGAGGGGTACAAAGTACCCCAGAGAACGTCTTACTGGGATTATCAGGGAAGGTATCACGGAGAAGTGTCTTAATCTTTCCTAGTGTTTATTCTTTGGAGGGAAAAAGAGAGTTACTGCCTACCATATCCCTTTCTTGGAAATTCATAGCAATTTTGGAACCATTCGAGACTCAGGGAGGTGCTGAAAGAGAGAGAAAAAGATTGTTCAACTCTGTTTCACTCAATGTTTTCAAGAGTTGACTTTTTGCATCCTTAAAAGCTGCGTCGACTTGGGCAGGTAATGCCTAGTAGACATTCCATTAGTGGAGGTGTCCCCAGAGCCCCAGCCACATTCCCCCAGCTATGTAGATTAGCAAACAGCTGATTCAGGCTGGTGATGCAGTGAGACATTTCAGGAACTGAGAAAGAGAAAGGGGCAGGAGCTGACGGGGCTTGCGGCTGTCTGGACAGCCACATCAGACTACAAGAGTCACAGGAGAGAGGAGGAGAGGTCAGCGGTTCCCAGTGCCTGAAAGTTTGAGAGGGTGAAAGACTCCAACAGGGCCCACATGGCTGGCAGATGGGTTTCAGGAAGACAAACAGCCTGATATTATGTGCGAGGTTATACTTTGTTCTCAAAACCTTTTCCTCACACTGAGTGGACCCAGGCTAAATGCATCCTGGATTTTCTTTATATAGTACCAGGGGCCTGCAGAGGTGATGGGCTCGAATAAGGATATTATCCCTCAAGGATATCCAGTCACCTTTGCAACCTGCCAGTTTTCAAAATCTGTCTCTGACACAATCTACGTCACATAACTGCTACACTCCAACACGAGAAAGGAATTTGTTAAGATTTAAGACCTCTAAGTTCTGCAGTGGCCAGAACTTGATCCCTGCTTCTGACATCAGTTAGTCTGCAGGGAAGAAGTAGCCTGAACATCCTAAATAACAAAACGTGTTTAATTGGAGATTTATGTCTATAGGCACGTACTTTCCTGGCTGCCACAGCTGTACTATAGCATTTTTGTTGTAATACCTATGGGCTATACTGTCTTTTGCTTGCCTATTT
The DNA here is from genome assembly GCF_011762595.2 of Tursiops truncatus. Taxonomy (NCBI): domain Eukaryota; kingdom Metazoa; phylum Chordata; class Mammalia; order Artiodactyla; family Delphinidae; genus Tursiops; species Tursiops truncatus. Next base: position 37,274,674 of record NC_047046.1, on the reverse strand, counting down.
CAAAATGTGATTTTTATTTATTTTTTTACTTTCCTTGGTAACTGGCACAGGGCCACGCTGGCCAGAGGTTTCGTGATGGAGAACGCAAAACAGAATTCTGCTGCTGATTTATTCTTTGGGCTTAGCTATTTCAGAGTACCACGAGTTCAAGTGAAGTTTAGTTTAGTTGGCTTGGAGAGTTGAGAGTCATACATATTAATATGTTCCAATCAATCTGTGGACCAAGTTGTGCAACATCCTTATGGGTAGAATTCACCTCTCCTTCCCCTGCACTCCCTTTGTATCAGTGTAACAGCAATTACTTCCGTCTGCCTTATATTCCAGTTCTGTTTTTGTTTTTGTTTTTTTTAACATCTTTATTGGAGTATAATTGCTTTACAATGGTGTGTTAGTTTCTGCTGTATAACAAAGTGAATCAGCTATATGTATACATATATCCCCATATCTCCTCCCTCTTGCATCTCCCTCCCACCCTCCCTATCCCACCCCTCTAGGTGGTCACAAAGCACCGAGCTGATCTCCCTGTGCTATGCGGCTGCTTCCCACTAGCTATCTATTTTACATTTGGTAGTGTATATATGTCCATGCCACTCTCTCACTTCATCCCAGCTTACCCAGTTCTGGTTTTGACTTCACCAGATGGAAAGCCTTTGGAAAACAGGAAACTTATCACATTGTACCCTCAGAAACTAGCACATTTATGCCATGCTATAGAAACTCAGTAATTGTTGTTAAAAAGTAAGCAGATTATAGAGTTATACATGTGTCTCTCTCTCCCACTAGCAGATGAATTCCTGAAGGAATTCTTTCTCTTTTTGCATATCCACCATGTTTGAGGAAGAGAAGAGAAGCAATACTTACTCAGATCTACTGAATGTCAGTTACTTCCCATTTGTTGTTTCTCTGTTTTATAGGTGAGAAATCTGAGGCTCAGAGAAGTCATGTAATTTGATCCAAGGTCCCACAACTTGTGAGCAGCCAGACCAACACTAAGACCCAGGTCTGGCGGACCCTCAGGTTCCACACCATGGTGGTTGCTGACCCCACAGACCCAGGAAACTGAACTCTGTGCTAGCAGAAGAGAAGGCTGAGAAGCGATGATTTATACCCCAGAATCCTGAAAAGGCTAAGGAATTTGGGACACGGGCCACTCTGAAAGGAGAATAAAGGTGAGGCTAAAATAGGAGGACTTGTTGAACATATGTTTAAGAAGCAACTACTATAGGGCTTCCCTGGTGACACAGTGGTTAAGAATCTGCCTGCCAATGCAGGGGACACGGGTTCAAGCCCTGGTCCAGGAAGATCCCACATGCCATGGAGCAACTAAGCCCATGTGCCACAACTACTAACCCTGCACTCTAGAGCCCATGAGCCACAACTACTGAAGCCCACACGCCTAGAGCCCGTGCTCTGCAACAAGAGAAGCCACCGCAATGAGAAGCCCGCGCACCACAACAAAAAGTAGCCCCCAATCGCCGCAACTCGTGCACAGCAACAAAGACCCAACACAGCCAAAAATCAATAAATAAATTTTTTAAAAAAAGAAGAAACTGCTATAATCAAAAAGATAGACAATTAGTGTTGGCAAGAAGATGGAGAAATCAGAACCCTCATATGCTGCTGGTGGGAATGCAAAATGGTGCAGCCACTTTGGAAAACAGTCTGGCAGTTCCTCAAAAGGTTAAACATAGAAATACCATATAAGCCAACAATTCTACTCCTAGGTATATACCCAAGAGAAATGAAAACATATGTCCACGCAAAAGCTTGTACATGAATGCTTATAGCAGCACTATTCATAATAGTAAAAAAGTAGAACAATCCAAACGTCCACGAGTCGATGAAGGGATAAACAAAATGTGAAGATAATATTATTCAGCAATAAAAAGGAATGAAGTACTGATACATGCTACAACAGGAAGGAACCTTGAAAATATTATGCTAGTGAAAGAAGCCGGTCACAAAAGACCACATCTTGTATGATTTCATTCATATGAAATGTCTACATTAGGCCAGTTCATAGTCAGAAAGCAGGTTAAAGCCTAGGGCTGCAAGTTTTGGGGGGGAAATGGGGAGTGACTGCTAATGGGCATGGGTTTTGGGGGTGGGGGAGGGTGATGAAAATGTTCTAAACTTGATTGTAATGATGGTTGCAAAACTTGTGAATATATATATATATTTAAAACCCTCTTAATTACACACTTTAAATGGGTGCTCTGTGTGGGATATGAAAAATAAAGCAGTTTGACCTCCCAGGCCCTTCACAGAGCTGGGTGACTGTCCCTCCCTGACCACAGCAGAAGATGGAAGATTTATTACTTAGAAAAATTAAAACAAAAGAACACAAATGGTGTCCTCCTCCAGAGGACACCAGCAACAGCTGAGATGAGGGGAACTGTAATGGAGTCAGGGGGAAAGGGGGAAATTTTCATACTGAATGTTCAGACACTCAGTCTTCTTCTCCCACTCACCCAACCAGACTGTATCCTCCAGGCTAATGACTGAAGGTTCTTCCTGGGGAATCTGGCCGGTTAAGAGAAAAATAAACTAATGATTCTCATTCCAGGAGGTCCCCAGTGGAACAGCCCAGCCAGATCAGCCTAGAGTGATAGTCACAGGTCACAAAATCCACCAAAACAAGGAGCTTCTAATTAATGTTTATAATACTCTGCTCTTATTCATGAGGAGACCAGACACATGACACAGCCTCTAACATGAAAAGACAAAGATGAAAATAAAGAAACCAGATAAAGCAATTTGGAGAATATCATTGTGCAGAATGATAAAAATAAAATAAAAAATCCTACCATTAATATCCTTGTAGAGATAAGAGAAGATAATGTATCCATAAAAGAAGAACAGGATGCTATAATAAAAAAGAAACCCTCAGAGAAAAAGGAAGAACTCTTGGAAATTAAAACTATGATCACAGAAATGAAAACTTAATAGAAGAGTTGGAAGACAGAGTTGAAATATCCCAGAAAGCAGAAAAAGGGCAAATAAATAGAAAAGAGTAAACATGAGAAAAAAAATTAGGCAACCAATTAAGTGGGTTCAATATTCAAATAACAGGCGTTCCAGGAAAAAAGAACAGAGGGAAAGAATCATCAGAGGAATAAGTAACAGTATTTCTAGGACTGAAGGACATGAGTTTCCAGAATGAAAAGGCACATTACTTCCCAGCACAAAGAAAGGAAGAAGATCCACTCCGAGGCACATCATCATAAAGTTTCAGAACCCCGTGGACAAAGAGAAAATTCAAAAGCTTCTGGACAGAAAAAAAAAAAATTACTTACAAGAATTTTTAAGAAAAGGAATGGCTTCACATGTCTCACCAGCAAAACTAGAGCTAAAGGAGAAGAAACCAGTGCCTTCAAAATTCTAAGGCTATATTATTTCCAACAGAGAAATCTCTCAACTAAATGAGTAGGTAATATAAAGACCTCTTCAGACCTAACAGATTCCTCAAAAACGTACCTCTCATTCTTCTCGAGAAGTCATTGGAGAAAGCATTCCACTGAAATAAGGAACAAACCCAGAAAGATGTATGTGCGTATATGTGTGTGTGTGCACATGCGTGTGTGCACCCTAACCTAACCTTAACCCTAACCCTGAGTAGGTCGGAAGAGTCCAGGAAAGATTTCTTCAAGAAGATGAAAATGCGGTAATACCTACTGTGTCTGAACACACTGCACAGAGATGGAGGACAGTGGAAGAGACTTCGGGGGTGAATGTCGATGTAAACATACATGGGAGGCTAAACAAATAAAATAACAAGAGGATTACCAATTCCAGAGGAAACGCAGTTATGCAAGAGAGAAATGTAAGTCAGCTGTTAATAGCATTGACATCGTCTTAATAATATAAACACTGAATATTGATCTAGGCCAGACTGTGATATAACTATACTGGGATGATAGGGGGCAACAGGAGGTGTCCGTGATGGTTGTCAGGTGGAGGTGAAGGGTAAAAGAACTAAATCCTCATCTGCTATAAAGAGAAGTCAATATATAATGCCTAAAACCAAAATAATAATAATAATAAAACCAAAAAGTGCCAAAAGCATGTCACTCAAGGACATGGGACCATAGTAGCTCATCCACGTTAAGAGCCACCAACAATTTTTCCATCCCTCCACGTGCAAGTCCATTTCCACTCTTTTGAATCTGGGAGGACTTTGTGACTTGCTGTGGCCAATGGTATTGGCCAGAAGTAGCAGTGGGTGACCTCAGGGCCTAGGCCTTCTCCAAGACCTCTGCCTTTCAGCTTCTGTTTTCACCCCCTCGGCAGCTGGCTGCCATGGGAAATGTCCAGGTACCCTGCTGAACCAGAGGCCACCTGAGGAGAGAGGATCCCTGGGGAATGAGAGACTCTGAAGGAAAGGGGAGAGCCCGGCCAGCCCTTGGCCCTTCCAGCCACCCCGCTGATGCTCCAGCCGTGGAGCAAGGCTGACCATGACCAGCCTGGCCAACACCTCGGGAAGCAGAAACCAGCCATCCCTGCCAAGCTCAGCCCGAATCGCAGGGTCATGAACAAATAAACATCTGTTGTTTGAAGCTACAGGGTTTGGGGATGGTATGTTCTAGGTAGAGAACTGAAAGAAAACTCAATGCCAAAAGAAAATGCAAAAAATGTTCTCAGGAGGTGCCTCTGGGGACTGGGAAATGATGAAATGAAGTGGGTTGGGCAGGAAATTGCTGTTTTTCATAATAAATGTGATATTCTTTGACTCTTTAAAACTGTGCGCATCTCTAACTTTGATAAAAATAAGAACTAAAGTCAAGCAAACAAAACAAGGGAATGTGTAGGGGAGATAAAAGTCAGGTAGACAAAAAGAAAAGTGCTCGGGTCCAATGGATGCTGACCACCAGAAATGGTCCCCTGCTCCAAAGAGCCAGCAGGCAGAGTTCACCCTAGAACGACAGCACAGAAGGTGCGGACTCGCAGCCTTCGCTAGCTGGCACAGAGTAGGTTCTGACAAATGTCACACTGATCAGAACAAGTTCCGGCGCTTTTAGGGGCCAGGCGGAAGGACCGTGGACAGAGGCAAGGCTGAATTTAAACTTCTCTTCCAAGCCGGGCTCAGCACTGCTGTCCACTCTGTATTGTCTCCACCCTGATGCAGGCCCAGCTCCTGCAGCGTGATCACTGCTAGAACAAAACAGTGCGGTAGCCCACAGGCTACTAAAAATACTTGTAGGTTATTCCAAATAGTACAAGACATTTATTTTGATTACTCAGCTGCTTTCTGAATTTTATGTTTTACAGCAATAGGATCCCTTTTTTGGTTCAATGGTATAGGGGTTTTTTTTTAAGTCAAAATTGTAAAGACAGGGCTTCCCTGGTGGCGCAGTGGTTGAGAATCTGCCTGCCAATGCAGGGGACACGGGTTCGAGCCCTGGTCTGGGAAGATCCCACATGCCGCAGAGCAACTAGGCCTGTGAGCCACAACTACTGAGCCTGCGCGTCTGGAGACTGTGCTCCGCAACAAGAGAGGCCGTGATAGTGAGAGGCCCACGCACCGTGTTGAAGAGTGGCCCCCGCTTGCCGCACCTAGAGAAAGCCCTCGCACAGAAACGAAGACCCAACACAGCCAAAAATAATAAATAAATAAATAATTTTTAAAAAAAATTTTTTAAAAAATTGTAAAGACATAAAGTGACTCCAATTTGTGGCACAACTTGTAATTCTGATGCTTTTCAAAAACTTGCTTTTCTGATAAGGAGATATGATACCCTTTTCCTTCCTTTACCATTCAACAAAATTGAAGGGATTTTTTGGGTAACTTTTACCACTAAATTGGTAGTGGAGGCTAAACCAGATTTCCTCCAGCAGGCCCACTTCAACAACTTAAAAAGTAAATAAATGTGAGACTCAAAATGTTGACCCCCACATCTACCACTCACAGTAACTACAGGGGAGGTGACATGTCTCCCCTTCTCTTATGAGGGACCGTCTCATCTAATCACCTTGGTCAAGTAGAATCAGGATGAGGACTTGAATCCCTGCCCCAGATTTTATAAGGACCGTGGAAAGGTGTCAACCACATGGATCATTTGGCAAGAAAAACTAATGCCGTCCATTTCTCTGGAGACACACACACAAAATAAGTAGTCTTTGTTTAAAAACCAAACCAAACCAAACAAAAACTGATATAGCTGTTTTGTTCTGAAATCACTTAACTTTATGTTTAGGTTATCCAAACAATTATACCAAAGTAACATACTATAATTAATTACGAATGATGGACCAAAATTGAGCTTAGGAGACAAAGTTCTAGAAAACTTTGTATTTGATTCTCTCTCATCTCCCACATCGAAATGTCCTACCTGAAGGTTTCAGGGTGGCCCTGATGCACCATTTGCCTCTAATTACTATTAGAGCAATGTAACCTGAAACATGAAATATAATTTGAGATAACGAATCAGCTTGAATCTCCCCTCCAAAGGAAAATATCCCTGTCCTCAGCCATCTCCTCCTGTGTCCTACAGCAGCATTTATCTGAACCTCAAATAAGGCACTTTTCTCCTTCTATCTTGAATGCCAATTGTTTATGCATAAGTCTTACCCTGCCCATCAGACTGCAAGCTCCTTGAGGACAGGGGCTATGTACATACTAAATATCTGACTATATTTCAATAACATTCTAAATGAAGAATATTTAACTATATTTAATATAAAGAATATTTGAATATATTTAAATAATATACTACATAAAGAATAAGTGAAAGCTAGTAAGGACTTGGTGGCCTAATTTTAAATAATGAATAAAATAGAAACGACAGCTTAATAGAAAATTAACATTACCAATGAAATAGACATGATGTCATATGGTTAAAAACACATACATACACATACATCTGTCCTAAGACTTATTTACAGATAAATTTGTTTTATGTTTTGACTCTTTGATGTCATATCCTTACTGGACAAAACTGGACACTGGATTTGAGATACAAATCTTTAAAAACATTATGTCACCATCAGTAGGTACCTGAACAATAGTGCTCCAGGAAAATTAGTACTCCTAAGCAAATTAAAGGTATTTACATATATTTTCTAATTTCCTAGCATGATCATAACAAATGAGAAAATGGTACCATTTTCACTATAGTTACAAACTTCACTGTAAATATGGTCCATGCATTTTCAGTAGGGCTGATTTCTGACTACATGACAATAACACAAGTGATGGCAGCTGGAGATGGACCAATAGTAAAACTGTTTCCCATAAAGAGCACAGCTTTCTCCCATCCCCCAGGTCTTTGTACCACACATTTATAATTTGAAAATTACTTTCATTTCAAAACCAAACTTTTTTCTTCTTGGTAGAAACTGTATCACTTGATTAACTTAACATAAGATGGTTCATAATTGGCAATTACGTTCTGCCTGGAGGAAGCAGCAGGTTATAACTAAACAGTATTCTAACACCTAAAATGACTTGAGTTCTCCTTAGGTGCTAGACACCATTCTAAACAACTGATCTATACTAACCTACTTAATCCTCAAAACAAACCAACAAAACAAAAATAAAACCAAAAAAAAGGCATCCAGTAGCTCCCCCATTTGACAGATGAGGACACAGGGGCCCCAGGAGGTTAAGTAGTTTGCACGTGGTCACCAGGCCCTCTGATTTCAGAGCCCACACTCTTCACCACACTAAAATTGTCAGGTTCAACTCCTGGGAACACTACATATAATTACATTTTATGAAACGGCTACATTTTAAGTATATATTATTAACTATAAATTTGGATTATTTTGCCTTTGAATAATAAAATGTTATATATTTATATATATATGTATATATATATACATCAGCTAGTTTCCAAACATTTCTATGTCACAAGGAAGTGAGTTACACCCAAAGAAGTGCATCTATTTCCACAAACCAATGACAAGTTAGTTTTTTCACACAGAAATGTCAAATGTCCAACCTCTTAGGCAAGTGCATATGACTGCACGTGATACAAGGTTATAATCTCAAATGACTCAGGAAGTATAAAGGAGTCATTTAATATATCCAAGTCCAATAAATAAATAAATGTTTAAATCTCCTCCCATGCTGAAAAACATATTTCCTTCATCGTTTTTAAGAGTATTGATTGACTATTTGTGATAAATTCAGGGGTTAAGAAAGCTCCTAGGATCTCTTTGGAATTTTAAATTGGATTACTAATTTCTCCTTTCACTGCTATATAATTACAAAGTTCCCTTAAGCAATCAGCAGGACCTGTTCAAGGTAGTATTTTGGTTTGGGCCCTTCAAACATCATTCACTTAAAAAGAAATCAAATCACTGCTTGATTGAAAAGTTACCCCCTGCAAGCTTTGGATTGTTGGTGTGGTTAGAAACTGTGTTATCAACAGTGAACAATAAAATACTTTCTATGAAGAATGTCAGTATCTCCCTATCCCTTGTTTAAGATGTTTGTTTACTACTACTACTATTATTTTTTTAACATCTTTATTGGAGTATAATTGCTTTACAATGGTATGTTACTTTCAGCTTCACAACAAAATGAATCAGTTATATATATACATATATTCCCATATCTCTTCCCGCTTGCGTCTCCCTCCCTCCCACCCTCCCTATCCCACCCCTCCAGGCGGTCACTTAATTATTATTATTACTGATCACCTACTGGTGGTTACAGTCTGTTCTTGAAAAGCAATTCTGACAATGTTTCATTGTCTCACAGCAAACCTGTCAGCAAAACAATGCAGGGGCTGTTTCCAGAGTCCATGGCTTTAGGGAGCCATTCACACTCATTCAATCAATCACAAGAAAACCTCCCGGCAGATAAATTCTACAAAAAGCAGCAACCCTGGAATCCGCCTTATCTCTGCAGGAGCTCCAGCCTAGAGTCCTCCAGTGACTGGCTGAAGAGCACAGCAATTTCTTCAGACCTTTGATGCCAGGTTATTAAAGTCTAAGCCCAGACAGTAGGACCTTTTCTACCTTGCTCACTCAGTATCTATGGATTGTGGCACACAGTAGGTACTTAACAAAGCTGGGATGATTGAATGAAACATTAGGGTGTGGCTAGGAGGGAGCCTAAATTAGAGGTGTTACATGTGGATTCTGGAGTCAGACTGTCCGAATTTGCATACTAATTTCCCCACTGACTAGCTTAGTGCCCTTAGACAAGTAACTCAGCCTCTCTGAGTCTAAGATTTCTTAACTGTAAAATGAAGAAAAAAATAATGCCTGGTATGGCAGGTGCTCAATAAATGTTAGCTATTACTAAAGGGAAAAATAGTAAGTGGTGATATTAAATGGCCCATCAGTCATGCCTAAGAAGTTGTTTGCAGTACTAACCACGGTACAGATCAACTTGTCCCTGGCTTTTATCTTCCAACTCACAACACTGTTCCCTGCCTCCAGGCCACAGTCAGGAATTCCAGAAGCTGAGAGAGCCTGTGCCTTCGGAATGGCATAGGAGCAGAAGATGGAAAGGCAGGACCAGCCTGGTAGAGCCAACCCCACAGTGCGGGTAGACTTTTTTCACAGATGATCACTTTGATGACCTAGAACACTGTCCCCTGGCCCCCAACTGCCTGATTCTTTTCACTCTGATTTGCCCCCCAAAAGCAGAAAGACTGTCCTCTGCCCACTCTGGGCTCCTCTCCTAGCACCTGACCTCTTTTTCCCATCACGCGGAGACATGTGGACCAAACTGTCCCCCTGAGAGATCACTCATGTGCTGGGTTTACCCGAGGCAAAACAGACTTTTCTATCACAAAATTTAAATGTCTATTTTCCCATTTGAAAATTAACACTTCAAAGGCCATTTAACTTACTTTGGCAGCAGCTACATCAACAGTTTTAAAATAATGTTTTAATGAGAATAAGCATTAATTCAGAAAATTAGACACCTAGTTATGCTATAGCTTTAAAGCTATCATACTCCAGCTTTTCCCATCCACACCATTATTGCTGGATAAGCCGCATGGTGGGGGGGGGGGAGGAGTGGTAAGGGGATGGGAACAATCTTGGAAAATTGCATAGGAGACCACAGGGAAGATCTATACTTAGCAATAATTAAACCTCAGACTAAGAATGTCAAGCATCTTCAAACTAACAGTCAAAAGTGTAATTGGATTGCAAATTTGTCTTCCAGAGGAAGGGCAGCCCCAATTCCCAAACAGTGAAAGGAAAAAGGTCTCACTTTGTTTCCATTTCCCTGCAGAAAACATGATTCTTTCAATGTTAAATGCAGTCAGCCCTTACACGCGTGCCTGCTTATCCCAGTTAAGGACAAGAAATTTTAGACACTGGGAAAGCAAAGAGACCATGGGTCTGGGAAAACAACAGGCAGTAGGAGAAGCATACTGCTTACTAGTGCATTTTAAAAGTATTATTGCCAGACAGCATTTCAGAAATGTTTACGTACAAAAGCACAAAAATAAGCAGCTGGACACTATGTTTTGAGGGCACCAACCTCCTCCCTGTGTTAAATTAGAACAGTGGTTTGAATCACTGTGGTCGCCTGGTTGTTTCCGGCCGTCTCTTAGGTAACAAGTGCTGCTGCATTAAAACTCACCAATATTCCCAACTTCCAGGACTAGAAGTGTGGCTTCTTAATGACACACCTAACTCTAGAGGAGTCAGATTCCTTCATAAAGAATGTGAATATTTATTAGAAACCATGAAATTTATGGTGCAGTACAGCTAATTGAAAATGTAATTAGAAATAAATTAAAACCAGCTTCATGTTTTAATCAGTTTGGAACACTTCAAGTATTGCAGCAACAAGGCAAGTAATTTTCTTCTGGAAAATATATAATGATGTCATTATTTTGGTACTTGTGACTCCAGAGATGGAGGAAATAGAACAGAGACAGATATTTGCTGAACGCAACAGATAGGTGGCGCTGTGGCTCATGGCAGACCTGGAATTAGACTACAAAGGCCTGGGTTTTTACAAAGGCTATATCCCAGGTTTAAACATCAGAATTAGAAAGTCAAATAGGCACCCTGAAAAGGTATCTGTCTCGCATAGTAGCTGAATTTCTGCTTTGGCAGATAAACTTCTGTAACTTCTAAGATGTCCACTAATTTTCTATTCGGCTAAAGAATGTTTTACCTTAATTTTAAGCATTTGCAAGGCTTGTCACTGACTTCTATTATTTAGGGAAATCAAATTCTAATGAAATGTTGGCTTAAACATAATGATTTAATAGCTATACGACATAATCACGAACCCAAGGAAGACTCTGCGTTGGTTACCTATGGCAAATCATCAAAATAATTCTACATGGTAAAGGCAGCTTTCCTGTTTGGCTAAACACATACTCTGCTTGGCTTCAAAAGTCTTGTGTCCAATTTCTTGGTTCCACCCCTTCCTGGCTGCTGCACCAACTTCGAGTTACTTGGCTACTTAATTGCCTGAGATTCACTTTTCTTCTAGTTCAGAGATGTCTAGTCCAGGATCTGCTCTCCTAGGTCTCTCCAAGCCTCACAGGGAAACTGGCAAAGCTTGTCTTTAGATGCCTACCATCCTCCTTGTGGCTGGTTTCTATTTCTTCCAGACTCCTTTTCCACATCTATAGTGTAGGGGTTAAAATACCTACCTCACAGGGTTGTTGAGAGGGTTCACCGATGGAGGGCTTATAGAGAGTGGAGCACAGAGGCTAGCACTTAGTAGGTACTAAAGAAGTATTACTGCTGCCCCCCTTCCGCATCTCACAAACCAGACAAATAAATGCAAATTACATGGCAATGGTTGGTAAGCAAACCTCTCACAGAATATGTTGTTTTAAAAGAGGCCTTCAAAGTGACTAGTCTACCCAGGGATTCAGTCCCTCAGCTCCCCTCTCCCACTGGGGCAGAAGGTAAGAGGGGCCTTTGAAGCAGTGCCCAGACCACAGAGAGTAAGCAATAAACCTTCTCCAGGGGGTCTGCAAGCTGGTCTAGAATGCAGTGTAAACCTCACACACACACAAAAAATATGTTTAGAACTTGTAGGTGTGTCTTCCTCTGCAGATTTGAATTAACATTGGAAAAATACCCAAACTGTAGTAACAGTCATTGACCCAGTCAAAAGCATAACAAGATTTTCAGAGTTTCGGAACACACATGGGAGCTGATGAAATGAGTAGCTGGCTTATCTTTCCGAGAGTTCAAAACCTTCTGGCCTCAGTGACCAGCAATGAGAAGATTAACTGGCTAAAATGATGGTAACTGAGCCCCAGAGTAAAGTTTAGCCGTGTGAACTCTTTCCTTTCTGGGAGGATCCTTCAATCAGTGCTAAGGAAAGTGCTCCTTTCCTAGAAGGTAACTGAGAGAAGAGAAACCGAGATGGAGAGAGAAGGAACACACACCACTGCCTTTTGAAATTCTCTAGCCAGAGAGTAGTATCCTGTCTTTTGTTTCTCTGGCCCTGGGGCGGGCCCCATTCCACCTGGTGTTCTGTCCCCTCCCTACCCTGGGTCTCCAAAGGAGGACACAGAACTCCCTTGGAAGGAGAGCTAACTGGCATTACCGCTCCGGAGTGTTTAGCGTGAACTCCGTTTCAGAGAAACCTAGAGCCAAAAGTTACTTTCCAAGTCTGTGGGGCTCCCGGGGCGCCCGCCTCGGTCAGCAACGCTTGCAAGTCAAAGCGGTCGCATCGCGTGGTCTCGGGCGATTGGAAACTCGGTCCCCGCGGTCAGATGGCATTTCGCACCCAGCCCCCTCACTCAAGCCTGGCCCGCGCGGTGACAGAAATGTGTTATCCTAACGCAAAACCAGGTCTCCAGTCTTGTGTAAACACCGCGCCGGCCCATCCCCAAACAGCTCTCTTGGATGCCTCCGCTGTAATTATTTATCTCACATATAAATCTGGATTCTGCTGACAAATCTTCGGGTTTCTACTAAACACAGGCTGCCCTGAGAAGCCCTTCTCCTCGCGATTCCGTTTAAAGGTATGATAACATCTGACACTTCCCTAAACCGGCCTGCACAGGATACCGCCCGGGGGACTGTGTCACCCCTGGACACACGTGGGCACAACAACTCCGCAGGCAGGCACATGGAAAGGACGCGGAACCCAGGACAGTTATTTTCCAGTCAGTGGGTCTGATGGAGAAAGATGCCAAACGCACTTCCCAAGCCAGCTGAACTCCGCGGGCACCTAATCATTGCCAGATGTGGGGAGGGCGCACCGAGAACATCCCCGAGTCCCAGAGAAAAACCCCGGCCAGCAGCCCTTCGACTTCTTGGACGGCGAAACGGCAACAGCGGGGAGGGAGAGGACGCTGGGGAGAGGGGGGAGTGCTCCAGAGCGGAGAACCGACTGGGGCGGGGGGGTGGGTAAGAATGATGATGCCTCCACTCTCCTGGGCATATTTTTTCAATTAAAAAGTTGGGAACTGGAATCCGTAAACAATAATTTGGGGCTTCAAACTACTTTGTAGAGACAAGATGGGGAGGGGAATACTCACACGCTTCAAAACCCCAACCTCTAGGTCTCCGGCGGTACCCGACTCCGGAGCCGGGGGCGCCCCCAGGGTGCGCGCACGAACCAAGCACCGGGTGTCCCCCGGGGTTCCGCGCAGAGAAAGTCCGCACCGGATGCACCTCGCCCCCTCACGCGCTCCCCGAAGCCCGCCCTACCTTTCATGGTGGCCGAGGAGACGCACAGCCAGCCGGGGAGCTCCGCGCCGCCGAGGAAGTTCGCGCTGAGCAGCGGGTCAGTGAGCGCCCATGGCAGCTGCGCCGCGCGTCGGCCGTCTGCGCTCCAGCCCTCCCTCCCCGCTTGGCGCTCTGTGCTGCGGGGCCGCCGCGCGCGCCGCTCACCCCGGGCGGGAGGCGCCGCTCCCGCCAGCGCCCCTCCCCCTGGCCCGGCCGCCGGGGCGCGCGGGCCGCCGCGCCCACGCCCCCCTCGCGCCCTCCCGCGCCCGCCCCGCCCGCCCCGCCCGCCCGCAGGGCAGCGCCCGCCCGGGCCCCGTCGCCCTCGCCGCGCCGTCGCTCGCCCGCGCTCCCCCGGTTCTCTCTTTTTCCCATTGGACCAGAAACGGGACGAAGTCGGAGGAAAGCGGCTCCCGAGGGTGGTCAAGTGCTCACCCTCGGGGTGCACGGAACGTGCGGCCGCTGGGCTTGTTTCTAGACCCCTGACTACCTAGAGTGTGGGGTGAGAGGGCTGGGAGCAGCAGCGTCACGGGGACGGCGGAGTTAGCTCGTCCCTTCCCCAAAGGGCCCTGGGTACGGAGGGTTAGAGGATCAAACAGGGGGCGAGCGCTTCCCCGAGGCTCCAAGTTTCCAAGTGCGCTTGTTGATGCCCCGAAGGGACACAAGGGACAGTGCTCACTGCCACCCGGGGAGAGCTGTCGCTAAGTTCGAAGTCACCATTAGATGATCTCCCTGCAGAGCTCGGAGCAGGATTACAACTCTTGGACCTTCAAAAAGAGAGAGACAGAGACTAAAAAACCCACCACACTCCTCTGGGTTGGAAAAGTCCCCCTTCTACCCACCGCCCCTGAAATGACCAGGTTGACTCCAGTTTTACCAGGAAAGGAGGCTGGGCTGTTGAGCAGATTCATAATGAGTTCCTTTCATTGTGGCCCATCCTGTTGCCCCACAGTGTTTATCTTTCCTTTTAGAAACCCTCCTAAGCAGACCCATTGCTTTATTGCTTTCCTGCAGAAACCAAGCGGTGAGTGGAGCTGGTGGGGGGCGGGGCGGGGGGCGCTGCGGAGGAACTTTCTTCCACAATGGTGAAACGACAGATTACTTGCGCTCTTGTTAGCATACCAAAAGAAATACAATTCTGGCACGGGCAGTGGTTGCAGCTTTTCCGATTTCCTCTCCTGAGAACTTGGTAACACAGTGTAACCAGTCCATTGATTCATTCTAAACAGGGAATTCTTTGCTCTAGTAAAAGTCGGTGCCCAGAAATGAATACATTCTAAAATATTTCAGACTCTCCATTCCAGAAGCTTTCTATTTAGAACGTTAGGGGGAAACTTGTACATGACTGGCAAAGAAAAAGACAAAAACTGGCAATTTTTTTTTTTTCACTTTAGGGCTTGATGAAACTCTAGGGTCCCTGAAGATTACTCTGGAGATTTGCTCCAGCTCTCACCAAGGTACCTGCCTTGTTTTGCATGTCAAATGAGAGTCCCTGAAGAGGCCAGAATATGGATTCTCAGCCCATCTGATGGAATAAGCCCATCAGCTTCTTTGCATAATAGTTTCTCCAACTGAAAAATGGAGAGAATTTTGGCCCCAGTATTTGAATTGAAGAAAATCATTTAAAATACCTAAATTACAGCTGTGACACGGAAAAGTCAACAAAAGAAAAAAATAATAAATTGGATTTCATCAAAATTCAAAGCTTTTGTGCATCAAAGACACTATCAACAGAGTGAAAAGACAACCCACAGAGCAGGAGAAAATGTTTGTAAGCCATATATCTGATAAGGGGTTGACATCCAGAATCTGTAAAGAACTCCTACAACTCAACAACAACAAAACAAATAACCCAATTTAAAAACTGGGCAAAGAACTCAAATAGATATTTCTTCAAAGATGATATACAAATGGCCAATAAGCATATGGAAAGATGCTCAACATCACTAATCATTAGGGAAATGCAAATCAAAGCTACAATGAGAGGGACTTCCCTGGAGGCCCAGTGGTTAAGACTCCACGCTTCCACTGCAGGAGGAGTAGGTTCGATCCCTGGTTGGGGAACTAAGATCCCGCAAGCCACACAGCATGGCCAAAACAAAACAAAAAAATAACTACAATGAGATACCACTTCATACTCACTAGGATGACTATCATAAAAAATAAAAATTTTTCAAAAACAGAAAATAACAAGTTTTGACAAAGATGTGGAGAAATTAGAACACTTGTGCATTGGTAGTTGGAATGTAAACTGTTGCAGCCACTATGGAAAACAGCATAATGGTTTCTCAAAAAATTAGACATAGAATTACTGTATGATCCAGCAATACTGCTTCTGGATAGATGCCCAAAAGGGTCAAAAACAGGGACTCAAATAGATATATTTGTACACCCATGTTCATTGCAGCATTATTCACAATTGCCAAAAGGTGGAAACAACCAAAGTCTCCATTAACAGATGAATGGACAAAATAGAGGCAGCACATGCTGACAATGGAATATTTTTCAGCCTTAAAAATGAAGGAAATTCTGGCACATGCTACAGCATGCTTGAACCTTGAGGGCATTATGCTAAGTGAAATAAGCCAGTCACAAAAGGACAAATACTGTATAATTCCACCTATATGAGGTACCTAGAGTAGGCGAATCATAGAGACAGACAGTAGAATGGTGGTTTCCAGGTGGAGCAGGGAGGGAATGGGGAGTAGCTGTTTAGTGGAGACAGTTTGTGTTGCAAGATGATAACAGTTCTGGAGATGGATGGTGGTGATGGTTGTGCAATGATCTGAATGTACTTAATGCCACTGACATGCACGCTTGGAAAGGGTTAGGATAATAAGTTTTGTGTTATGTGTATTTTAACACACACACACGCAAAACCTAACAGAAGAAGTATAAGGTTGGAAAAAATCCCACAAAAACCTGTTAGCTACAATGGGCTAGACTCACAGACCTGGTGATGAGAAAACAAGCTCAGCAACTCTTTAGAGGACAGGGCTTCTGGAACATGCATCCTCCCTCCAGCCCCACCACCTTCAGCACCAAGAACTGATCGAGCCCCTGCAAGTGGGTCCCAAAAGCCCCCGGCCTGGTGCCTCCTCTGAGCCCCACTCTGGAGGATCCAGGGGCTGAAGGTTGTGGTCACGTGCAGATCATCCGCTGACCAAGATTTCTCTGCTCAGGAGCTCTGGGAGGAGTTGAGTTGGGGCTCAGGGAGAGGAGAGAAAGGCCCAGAAGAGGAGGATGGTGTGGTTGGAAAGGACACCAGTGAAGATGCCTTGCACTCCTCAGGGGAAATGGGCTACAGGGCAGGAGCGTGAACTCAAGTCTCCCCGCTCCAGGAGCAGCAGCTGTGCCCTGAGTTCCTATTACCTTTATAACGTAGAGAAGGCATCGTCTCACTTCATCCTCACACCAACCCTGTGCTAGTAGTGTCTTTTTACTGATGAAAAAGCCCAGTCACCCTTGCCTCCTCCCTTCCCCTCTACCCTACAACCTCACCAAGCTCTGCTTCTACCTTCAAAATAGATCTCATCGTCCACTTCTCTCCGTCTCCCCCGCATTCCCCATGTGGAGACCACGATAGTCCATCTGGAATTCTGCAGTCACCCTCTAGGTGTTGCTCCCTCACCACCCACCTTATCAGATATGAACGCCCTAAACCTCCTTTTCCACATGCATCTAATTTTTGCTATCATAAACACCTTTGTCTCCTCCTCTCCCACCTCCACAATTAATCTACTCATATACTTGATCTCACTCCCTCTACCTGGTCTCCCTGACTTCAATCTCGCTGCCTTTAATCTACCCACACCAGTACAGCCTAAATATTTCTAAAATGCAAACCTGATCATGTCACTCTCCTACTTAAAATTTAAGTTCAATGGTTTGACATTGTCCTCAGGCTAAATTCAAGTTCTCAGACCCAGCTTACAAGGATCTCTATGACTGGACCCGTGTTTATCTCTCTGGCTTCAGCCCATACTCCCCTCTGTGCTCTACGCTTTAGCCCCTACCTTTTTTTTTTTAACATTCCGTTTCTCTATCACCTCTTAGCCTTCAAATATTCCATTCCTGCCTGAAGCACTTTTTCCCAGGCCCATCTTCATTACCTAACTTCAGCTTCTGGCCTCAGCTTAACCTCCCTCTTCCTGACACCTAAACTAGTTTAGGGTCCCCCACCCACCCAACCGGCGCCTCCACAGCAAACTGCATTCCACACTCTCTTGTGGAATAGTTACTGTCAACTGTGTGAATTCCCACTGGCTACAGCTCTATGAAGGCAGGGACCATTTGGGTCCTGTTCAATGCAGAACCACAGACAAACATGTATGAATAAGTAAATGAAGTAAGTCTTCCTAGATCACATGTCGTAATTTATGCCCTTTCTTAAATCTTCAAACCTTGTCCTCACCTCCTAAACTTCCACATAAGCTCAAGTCTCCCCATCTTATAAAATTCTTTGGATCCTATTTTCCTTGAAATGAGCCACTTTCATTTGACCTCTGATTTACTACCCAACTCAAGGCAATCGGACTGGTGCCTTATGACCCACAAAAATTGCTCTTGTGGCTGTCACGGACCTCCAACTTACCAAATCCATGATTTCCCTTCCAGATTTTTTCCCACCAACTTTATCCCACTGCCATGCTTGTCTTGCTGATCATGATTTTTTTACTCATTTACTTATTTATTTCTGCAAAGGCCTCTCTTCACTTCCATGATCTCTGTCTCCCTTCATTTTCCTGTTCCTGTTTTCTCCACTTGCCCTAAGCACTTGGATTTCATCCATTGCCACCTTGTCTTCAGCCTCCACAAGCTCTCCTTGGGTGGCCATCTAAACTCTCCAAGGTGTCAGCCATACTGCCTCCCACTGGGAGTTGGGGAGTGAAAAAGGTAACAAAGCCTCAGGGAAAACCTTTCAAACCACACTTGGGCCTCCTTCATATTCCAATCTAATCCCTGTCATCCACATTTAAGAGTAACTGAGTCACTTCTGCTTGCAGGAGTTAGTTTGATTAACTCAGGTGTGTTGGGGAGAAACCGATATGTATCATTCACCTATATGCTGAAGACACCCAAATCTCTCTCCTGTTAGACATTTCTCCTGGACTCTAAGCCCTTCTTTCCATCTGCCTACCTACTGACAAGTTCTTCCCGGATATCCTACAAGCATCCCAATTCAGTTTCTCTAAAACCAAATCACCTCTTCAAGGCACGTGCCTTTCTATATTTTCTACGACCCACAGCCCAGTTGTCTAAGCTTGAATATGGGCATCATCTTAAAGCTTCTCCCTTTCCTTCAATCCCACTGTTCACATCCTCTCAACCCCACCCTGATCCAACTGCGACCTCGTTTTTATAAAGTGCAGAAGGTTGGGCTTCACTTCAGGCCTTGGAATCAGAATCTTTCAGGGAGAGGCTCGGTTGCTCCTGTTTTCTGTTGCTCCCCGGCTGATTTTCGTGTTCACTAAACTTGGAGAATCATTATAGTAGACTATGAGCTTCTTAAGCGAAGGGGCATGTCTTCTTCACCTTTAGAATAACAGTTTCTAGCAATTAACATTCAGTGAAAGACTGAATAAATGGAGAAGGGATAAGCAACGGAGGGAACTGCAGAGCAGGGAAAGCAAAATGCATGGCACACCCCTGAGGATTGCCATCAATGGGTGATACCGCATGCTCTGAGTCAAGCCTTTGAGTATGGCAGGAGGATGAGCTGGTTTCTTGAGAAGAATGTTGGCTTCCACAGCTTGGTCATCTGAGTCACGTCATATTCTCTTCCACACTTGACAAAGAATAGACCTTGTTTGCCGGAGGAGCCATTGTTGTTATTAAGCAAGTCCACTAAAATGGTACGACCCTGTGAAGAGACTAATGTGGTTGTAATGGACACCAGGTGTTTTGTCTCCATCCTTTGAGATGTGATTATGCTTGAGATTTGCATGAAGGTTTTGGGGTTTTTTGTTATTTTGTGGGGGGGGGGGTTGGATAAAGAAATAGCTTTTTGGTCTTTAAAAGTTTATGGTTTTTGTCAGTGAGTGTTTCTATTTCTTTCATTTTTAAATAAACTTAAGATTTTTGAAAGGAGGCTCTGATTGAGAGCTGCTTTCCCTGTTTGACCAAAAAGTCAATATTTATTCCATGTCATGTTTCACAGTTCAGAGGATCAGTCTGAAATTTTTCCTCTAATCCACTGCAAGGCCACTGATGGTTCTAGAGACTGGTTCAGGAGCCTCTTTTTAATTTCAGTGAAAAGGTAAGGGCCGAGAAAAAAGAAATGTGAGCCTCAGTTGGAGACCCAGGTACATCGCAGGGAAAGCCAGAATTCTCTCATCCTGACCTGGGAAGTACAAGGTAGATGGCCAACTGCAAAATGCTGATGATTCTTTCCTATCAGGTTTCAGGTGTATTACATCTGGACATGGCAGACAAGTGACTTATATGAAAAAAGTTTTTAGAGGGTTTTTTTTGCCCTTAATGTGTATCTTTTGCAGTGGCATAGATGAGAAGGACTATTTTGGTTTTATCTTCCATTTGGTCTTGTCATTCATTCGTTCTGGTGGAGATGAAGTGTGTTGAGCCACGCCACCATCTGGTGATCACTAGAGTTTGACTCCAGGCCCTGTTCTGTTATTAGAGGCCTCTCTCACTAGGGCTGGCCTCTGGCATCTCGAGGCCTGAGTATTCTTACAGTACAAATGAAAGGTTTTAGACTAATTTCCAAGGTCTTTTTTGGCTCAAAAACCTTAACATGAAATGCATGTAAACACTATTTGAGGGGACTTCCCTGGTGGTCCAGTGGTTAAGACTTTGCACTCCCACTGCAGGGGCCTGGGGTTCTATCCCTGGTCGAGGAACTAGATCCTGCACGTGTGCTGCAACTAAAGATCTCTCACGTGGCAACGAGGATCCCGCGTGCCACAACTAAAACCTGGGGCAGCCAAGTAAGTAAATATTTTTTAAAAACTGTGGAAGTTGGAATTTCAGACATATTTTGGATGTGTGTGTATATATATGTATATATATTATATGTCCAAATTATGTCTGAATTTCCAACTTTCACAGTGATCAACTACAAACATATATACATTTGTATACATATATTTGTAGCTGATCACTGATTTGTATATATATTATTTATATATGTATATATTTTTACTTATGTATATTTGTATGATATATCTGTAGCTGATCACTGATTTGTATATATGAGTATATATATACATTTGTGCATATATATATATTTGTAGCTGATCACTTTTTAAAATATTGGACTAGCTCAGAGGTACACCTTTGTCCATATATTCATGCTGGTGGTCCCATTACCTAGTAAGTATCCAGTAAATGACTAAACGAATGAATATGCAGATACAAGTGAAACAGAGAAGCTGTTTCATCTGTCCATCAATTCTCACCTACCTTTAAAATGAGTCTCTTCTTTATGGTAATAACAGTAACTATTGCTGACGTTTACTGAGTGCTTTCTATGTTCTAGACCCTATGCTTAGCCCTTGATACACAGTATCTTATCTATCAGATTCAGAAATATGTGGGACTTTAGGGAAACCACTTAACACTGAGTATCAATTTCCTTATCTAAGAAATGAGGACAGTACTATCCATCTTGCAATATTTGGGGGAGGGATTAGAGGTAATGTTTTAAAATCCCTCATACACTACCTGTCACTTAGGAGAAGCTCAGTAAATTGTGGTAATTTTTCTCATAATTAATTAATTTTCTATCTTCTATTTTGCTTTTCAAGGTAAAACAGAAGACCAAATTTAACAAAGGCAAAATAATTTCATTAAATTATTTCATACGAAATAACAATTTGGCTGGTTAAGGAAGAGCCTAGTAAAATTTATTTAAAACCTTAATGATGAATAGCTTTAAAGAGACAGTTTTATTTTTAAGAGCAAACAAGTACAAAAATAGTAGAGATCCCAAAGAGAACTACCCTAAGAGATAGATTAAAATGTTTACAATTCACATGTACATTGTCACTAAGTGTGGTGTGCACAAGATATTTGAACATAATTTGTTCTCTAAAGTAATTTAAACATTAACTTTATGAATTTTGTTTATACTATAATTTGATTAATAATGGTGAAAAGGTAAACTTTTGCTAAGCTTTTGTCAAAATTGTTACAAATTCCAAATAAGTATATCAAGATTGGTGAGGTTTCACAGTATGGCGTTATTCCTATGTGATATTGTCTGTTGATACTATATTCTTTCAAGATTGGCAGAATTTTATTTTACTCTTTACTTCTTATAAATAACTAGCTATTTTCACTGGAGTCTTTGACTCCTATAAATAACTTACACTACATTTTTTATTCAAGGTCAAGATCCAGTAATTATTTTCACTTTATTTATATTTTTCATTGAGACAATACATTATATTTGAACTTAAATATTTCTCTACCTTGAATGTGCTTTCTTAGAACTTAAGAATAGTGCATATCAATATGCTAAAAGATTTACTTAAAAATAAAGAGCATCAGATGTGCAAATAATTTATTAAATAAAATCTTTTCATAGTTTTTTTCTGTTTGTTTGTTTGTTTTTGCAGAATTTGAAAGATGTTCTTTGTGGATTGCTCCCATGGTGCAGTGAATTCTCACATCATCCATTAAGTTGATCTCCTTTATAGATTTTAAAAGTTGTGGATTTCTATTCCACACAGTTAAAATGTTTAGTATTCCTTGTAATGGAAGCTAAAGTCCAGAAGGGTTCCACAACTTTTCTAAGCCCAAGACAGTCAAGAATAAGGTTCCACTAAGTTTCTTATTGAATGTGTTCAAAACAAGCACATCTCAAATTGAGTATGATTTTTCCAATAATTGCAGTTTAGCTGAATGAAAAACTTGAGACTGAAAAGAAAGAATTGGAATTTTATAACTAAACCTGTAATGCTGCAGAAATATAGGAATGCAGATAGCTGAAAGGTCATTCTTACAACTTATTTACTATCTCCTATGAAGAAAATATGGCTAATGAAATCTTTGTAAAATATTAGAATCCTATCCTTGCTCCATTTGCAACATAAGGACATTAAAGTAAGAAAACCCAATTAAAGAAAACACTGACCTTACCAAGGGACTCATCAGTGTAATAGATAACTTTCTTTTCCATGGTTTTCTGTCCTATTTTTCATATCTAAAATATACCAGTTTTTCACTAATTATTAGTCAATGAGAAAAATTTTGAACTGTGAACAATGCTATTTCTGATAATTTATTGATTAAGTGCTCATGTATTACATTAGTAAAAATATAATTTTGTATTAGAAAAAAAATTAGAATCCTAGATTCTAATGTGCTGTAAGGAAAATGCCCACAGGTCAGAATCCAGGGTCCTGGTCATAGCTGGCTCTGCTGGGGCCTGACAAGTCTATCCGTGTCCTTGTATGTGCTCTGGGCAGCTCACTCCCCATTTTCCTAGCAATTACTCCTGACCTTCTTCTCAAGGACTCTGCTTGACGGCTACCCTCTTACTCTGAGCAGATGACCTCATCGCCTCCTCTGCAAAAAATCAGAGGTTATCTGACAGGAATCCCCTGGAGTTCCTGCACTCTTTCCTCCGCCCGGCCTGCTATGACTTATCTCTCTCGGCACCTGGACTCACCACTTCCCCTCATCATCACTGGAAGAGACATCTTATCTGTCCTCCAGGGCTCCTTCCACCTGAAACCTCGCCTCTCCCATCCCCATCTATTATTATTGCCTCTCTCTCTTCTTGTAGTTTCTTCTTTTACTTCCTACACTCTTCTTCCCATTAGAGACAAACTCTTGAAGTCGTCTACACTTGAAGTGTCCACTTCTAGAACCTGTTCCCTCTACAGACATGGCCACACCTGTGCTGCCACACGGTGGCGCCGGCCCTGCTATAACCAAGGTTATTGGAGCCATTCAGACCGCCAAATCCAGTGGGCACTTAGCTCCATCCTTGGTTCCTTTAACTTCTCTCCTATTGAAAAATCGACTTCTTTTTTAAAAAAATAAATTTATTTATTTTTATTTATTTATTTGTGGCTGAGTTGAGTCTGTTGCTGCATGCGGGCTTTCTCTAGTTGCGGCAAGCAGGGGCTACTCTTCATTGCGGTGCACGGGCTTCTCACTGTGGTGGCTTCTCTTGTTGCAGAGCATGGGCTCTAGGTACGCGGGCTTCAGTAGTTGTGGCACGTGGGCTCAGTACCTGTGGCTCGTGGGCTCTAGAGCACAGGCTCAGTAGTTGTGGCGCATGGGCTTAATTGCTCCGTGGCATGTGAGATCCTCCCGGGCCGGGACTCAAACCCATGTCCCCTGCATTGGCAGGCGGATTCTTAACCACCGCGCCACCAGGGAAGTCTCGACACTCAACTTCTTGAACCTCCCTCCTCCCTCTGATAAGTGTCATCACGTCTCTGATTCTCCTACTAACTCCATCACTCTTTACTCTTGGTCTTCACTGCAGCTCCTCTTTTTCTGCCTTGCTTCAAAATAATGACACTCCTAAGGATCCTGCCATCAGTTTTGCCTCTAGTAACTCAATAATTTTCCATTTCTGATGACCTCTGTTTCCTGACTGGACTTCTCTGACCTCCAACTATCCAAAAATGCTTACCATTCAAATGCATACATACTTACTATATCTCAAAACTTTTCCCTTTCATATAGAGTTTTAAATTTACCAGCATAAAGTTCAAAGTAGTTGCTTTTGCTTTTAAAAAAAAATCTCATCTCTGTATTTATATCTCTTCTTGTTCCTGACATTATTTAAACCTTCTATCTGCTAGAGATGTGCCTATTTTAAAGAAACAGCTTTTTAAAAGAAATTTTTATTGAAGTACAGTTGATTTACAATGCTGTGTTAATTTCTGCCATTCAGGAAAATGATTCAGTTGTATACATACATATTTTTTTTCATATTCAAAGAAACAGCTTTGATGTTGCTCATCTATATATATCTTTGTTTTGTTTTATTTCTCTATTTTATTTCTGCTCTTACCTTTATTATTTTTTATTATTTCCTCTCTGGTTTTACTCTGTTGTTTTTCTAGTTTTTGTTTTTGTTTTTTTTTAGTTGAATGCTAACTCATCTGCAATTTTCTAACTTTTTTTTAATTGATGGAGTTAAGGATTGTGGTAAATACTTCTTATTCTTTTGGGGTGTTTAGCACCTGAGTCCCCCTACTATAATCAGTTAATTCCCCACCACATGAGTATTGAAGGGAGGCAATGGTTCTTCCCAACATAGAAGCAAAAAAGCCAAATATTTTTTGTCTCCACTTATCAAGGTATAGAATTATAAATTACCACTTACTATCTCTCAGCAGTTTAGCTTCTGACATATATTGCTGCTGAAGAGAAGTTTGATATCAGTCTAACTGCTATTTCTTCATGTTTGACCTATATTTTCTAAAAGCGTTTTAGGATTTTCTCTTTCTCTTTGAGGTTCTGTGGTTCCAACTACAATGTATTTAGGTATTGACTTATTTTTATTTATCTTGCTTGATACTAGCAGTGCACTTTCAATGTAAGCACTCATGTCTTGCTTCTCTCTGGAAAATTCTCAGCCATTTTCCTCTTTGAATATTGCTTCCTCACAAATTCCATCAATTCTCTTCTTTTGCAATGTCTACTCACTGCACATTGAAGGCTTACTCTCTATCTGCATATCTCTCAGGGCTTTTTCATATTGTTCATGTTTTTGTCTCCCTGCACTGGACTCATGCCTATCTTTGGTTTCCTTTGTCCATCTAGAGTTCACCTTTTCCACTGAATTTTACAAATTTTAATGAATACATTGTTCAGTGTCATGATTTCTAATTTTCTTCTTCATATTTACTTATTTTGTTTCATTTCTCTTGTTTTGATTTATACCATCTCATTCTATTTTTTATGGCTGTGATTCCTTCATTTACCTTTATGAGCACGCTAAGTTACTTAAAGTTTTTTTTTTTTTTTTTTGCGGTACGCGGGCCTCTCACTGCTGCGGCCTCTCCCGCTGCGGAGCACAGGCTCCGGACGCGCAGGCTCAGCAGCCATGGCTCACGGGCCCAGCCGCACCGCGGCCGCGGGATCCTCCCGGACCAGGGCACGAACCTGCATCCCCTGCATCGGCAGGTGGACTCTCAACCACTGCACCACCAGGGAAGTCCACTTAAAGATTTTTTAAAAGATTATCCTGTACATTTAATTTCGTCTGGAACGAATGCTTGTTCTGGAAGGTGATCTTGTTTGTTGTCCGTGTAGATTCTTCTCTTCCCTGGGACAGAACTATATGTTCACACCTTTACTCTGTCCTGGTGATAGGTGGAGTCTACCTCTCCACTTCTTGATTTTGGGCTTGTCCATATGACTTGCTTTGGCCTTATCTGAAGTGACTTGAAATATTCCTATGCTCTTGGGTCTCCCCTCCTGCTCTCTGATGATCTGCAGTGAGAGGAACATGAACCAGGTAACTGCTGCCTCTCCAACCCGGGTCCCTGAATAGGAACTGTGAAGCCAACCACATGCCCTAGATAGCATTTGGTCCCAGAAGGAGGAGACATATGGACCAGACCTGAAACCAACCTGGAGCCTGGAGGCTGGTTCCTGGAACCTGGAGCCCAGCCAAGCCCAGCCCAGCGGCAGCTGCCAGCAGCCCCATGTACTTGAGAATAAATGGCTATGTTTTAAACTACTGAGTTTTGTTACGCAGCATTGTTGTGGTAATAGCTGACTAACACCTTATGCTTTATTGCATTCATTTTCTTCACCTGTTTTGAGAGTTTTGGTTTGCAGGCTTGTTTTGAATGGGAGGGTTTCTGTTTATTTTCCTCTTTCTCCTTCTCTGTACTTATCATTACCTGTTTAGTAAACTTCAGAAGCCTCCGTGCAGCCCCTCTGGGCCCTATGTCCAGAGCCAAGTCTGATATTGATTCTTCAGGTCCTGTTCTAGGGTAGTATTGGAAATAGTCCTCTCTGGTCCTTGACCCAGAGGGTGGCTTGGCCCAGGGACTGGTTGTAAGCTGTGTTTGCATCTTCTGTTTCTCTGGATATGAAGCCCACGTAAGGCAGAGGCCCCAGCCTCTGGTTTCTGGGAGTGAGCCTGGCTCACTTTTTCTACCTCGCCCAGTGTTCTTTTCATTCTTGTTATCCTGTAGGTCACAAACTCCACCTCCACCTGCTTCTACACATTTAGCCCAGCAGGCCCAGGAGTTCAGTTCTGCTTCTCATTTTATGCTTGTCTTCCAAATTTGGTTCAATGTCATATTCACCTTGCTTTTGAGATAACAGTCTCTTTTGAAGTGTTTCTAGTATACTTTTCCCATCACTGCTGTGTGTTTGGAGTGCGGAAGGGGTGCTTCAGAACAAGAACTCACCGCTGTCTTAACGAGAATTCTGGACATTTCTACTTGCGTGTTCATCAAGCACTGACACTTCATACACTCAAAATAAAACTGAAATTCCACCATCCCTTTCCCGTAAAACCACTACGTTCTGTATTCCCAACTCTGGTTAACGTTACCATCATCCATCCATTCGCTCAAGTCAGAATCCTCATTCTTTCTTTTTTCTCACCTTCCATGTGTTTCTGCTTCTAGTCTGATTACCAACTCCTTCCCATGCCACTGCTGTATCCCATCTGTAAAGTCAACTCCCTAAAATGCACATCTTAATCTATAACTCCATAGCCTAAATGTTCTGTTAGTTCAAGGATAAAGTCCAAACTCCACAGCAC
This sequence comes from Tursiops truncatus, assembly GCF_011762595.2. Taxonomy (NCBI): domain Eukaryota; kingdom Metazoa; phylum Chordata; class Mammalia; order Artiodactyla; family Delphinidae; genus Tursiops; species Tursiops truncatus. The sequence goes on along the minus strand of NC_047046.1, from coordinate 37,247,343 downwards.
AGAAGGAAGCAGAGGAATGGTTCCCTCTCAGCCTCAGCTCCAGTTACTAATCTATTAACAGTTCCCTGACTGTCAGCCTGTTTCTGGGTCCAGAACTCTTTTCATACCCTTTGCTCTAACTGAAATTCAGTTTCCTAGACCATCAGCCCAATCCATCACATCCTCTACGCCTCATCCCTCCCCTCCCCAGGCTCATCTGGCAAAATCTTCAAGACTCAAGGACATATCTGACCCCCAGTGTGACTGATCCCTCCTTCATGACCTCAAGGAATCTGGTATTATACCTCTGTTATAGAACCTACCACACTAAGTGGCATGCGTTTGATTACATTTATTTTCCCAACTAGGCTGTAATCTCCTTGAGAGCAGATATCATTTTATTTTTCAATATCTAACACCAAATCTGATATATAGTATGCACCCATTGGTAAGGGTTCCTCTACCCTTCGAAGAGTCTTTCTGATGGTTGAATAATCAAATCAACATGAGACAGATTGACAGGAGAAAAATGAATTTAATTTTGCACCTACAGGACACCCCCCATACATGAGAGGTTCAAAGACAGAAAGGTGAAATGAAGTATGTATGTCACCCTGAGCTAAGGAATAGGGCTTCCAAGGAGAGAAAGGTAATTCATAAAACGATAAGAAGAAGAGTAGGTGTTGAATAATAAGGTGCTTGACCTGCCATACAGATGGGTCACTCAGACAAAATTTATCTCTGGTAATAATTCTCATTCTGGGAAAGACCCCCAATTTAAATTGTTCTGGGTAGTTTAGGGAAGGGCAGAAGTTTCTCCTGAGCCCACACAGTCTCAATTGCCTTTAGCTCAAAATAACCCACATGCGAAAGTGCCACATTCAGGAGAGGCTCGTACTGAACCCATTCGGTCCCACCTTTGAAGTTTCCCCAAGAAGTTTCACAGACCAGAAGCTGAACTGGTAGGTGGCTCCATCTCACTGAATCAGTCTCTTAGCCCCGAGAGAAAAGGTCAGTTCGGTTAAACAGTTGTGTTCATTTTAGGAGGCGGAGATGCAAGGCTCCCAAAGCTAGGAATAATAATTAATGATTGGAGCAGACTATAATCCCAGTTTCTAAATTTTGAAGGCAGCCAGTTGAGAAAAGTTCTAAATGTCTGGCTCAAAGCATCTTCAGATGGAGCAAGGGCAGGCAGTGACAATCTGAGAGATTTTCCTGGTTTGCAGTTTGAATGTCTCTGGTGATCTTCCTGAGTGTCCACACAGGAACAGGCACTAAGACTATCCAGACATAAGCTGTTGTGGTGATTCCTCTGAAGTTTATATCGAGGTGTCCAACTTTTAGCTTGCATTGCTTTGGGAAAAGGGCAGTTTTACTTCTCAGTGATTCCAAGTCAAAGGAGTGGGAGAAGAATTGGAAATGTTAGTTTGGGGAGTTGTAGCCAAATATTGGAGGAAACTAGAAGGATTCAGAATCCAGTCCAGTTTACAGATAGAAAAAAAAACTTAAAAGACAATGGACAGCACTAGAATCTAATATCCACAAAGGTGTATTACTGAAACATAAATTTTCTCCCTAAAATCAACCCCATTTTAACCAAAGATTACTAAGTTAAGACTAATTCGTTTGCAAAATAAGTCTAGTGTAATAAACTTGGCCTCATTATTTACATAAGTACAGCAAGAAGAATGACTGATCATATAAAATCTTATAATCAACTTTTCTGGGACTTTGAATAAGAAATTTCAGATTGGACTTTTTAATGCCTTTTGAGGCTAACTAGCCAAGTCAAGTCTTTGTGATCAGACTTTGCCTAAAATACCTATAGATTTTCATGAATTCCTCTTGGGAAACTATATAAGTAGACCTACCATAAAACAATCATCGCTAAAAAGTTCATTGCTAAAATAAAAACTCTTATTTACATTAATTTATTTGTTCTTAACAATCATGTTTAGATTACCTACAAAAGCTTCACTTGACATTAGACAGCATCAGTCATATCCTAAGTTATTTTTCTGCCTGACAAATTTTGTAATAAAGGTAACATGAGCATATTTGACTTGGTAAACATACATAGAATAAAAGTATGCTTATTATTGCTAGCTCTAAAGACATGTCTGTATTAATTAAACCAACAACCTCAAACTAGCTTTTACGTACTGAAAATTATCCTAGATCACATGAACTTGAAAAACATTTGTGTTAGTTCCTATTATATTTTCTGAGAATTTAATTTATATGTAAGTGTTTCTGTAAGCTTAAATAGAGCTCTGTACAAATTAATTTTGGCAATACTATACAGAGGTAGAAAAATATCGTTATCTATAATGTACCTATATAGATATACATTAAGCATTTAGACACGAACAGAGATTGTGTGGCTTTCATTTAAAAATGTTTGGTCATGAATCAACTACCACCATATAAAACTCACTAGCTAGCTACAGATAACTATTTGGAATAAGTTTATCTGCTCAGATGGCTAAGCTTTTTTTACTAACCTCTGTGGAGAAGGCACTTAAGAGGTGTATTTGTCCTTGAATAGATTTTGGGAAAGGGTGTTTCTGTAGCAGTCTGTATTTTTAAAAGGCCTCTTTTTCTTTCTTTCTTCTTCTTTTTTTTGAATTGTGGATGGTCAAGATAAGAGTTCCTGGAGAGTTTACAAGCCTTTTTAGATAAATAGGGATTGGTGAAAAGGAATGGGTGGAATTTGAACCACTTCTAGAGCTGAATTTCCAGTTTTGCAAAGATTTGACAAATAAAGACAGTTGTTCTCAATTCCTCAAAGAATTTGGGTTGTAACTTACATGACATCATAGGTTGACTCACTCATCCATTCAATTTGTTCTTTCCTTCTGGGTATACACTTTTATTTTAATTTAGGGGAGAAGGCCTAAAAATTTTTTTCCGATCAGGCTCTGAATGTCAGCTACCTTTTATTTATTCAGTAATCTCAGAAGGTAATCCATTTACAAAACTTTGAGGATCCTCCCTGGTTTTAAGAAATACTTTAACTATGGCCCTTAGTTTCAGCCTTTGATGAAAGAGTGATCTCCTGTGGCCTCAGGTGGTCTTCCTTTAAAAGGTAACTGTTTAACAGTCTCCTCCAAGTGGAAAGGCAATTCAGATAGAGAATTGGTAAAACATGAGTCCTCTGGAAAAGCCGGACAGAGGGGAGCAGTAGGAATCACATCAGTCTCAGCATCCTCCCGTTAAGGTATCACCCACGTCTTCAACTTTTCATTAGCCTTTTACAACAGGTCTCTCAATGAAGCTATTTTGGAATTTTGAAGACTTTAGGAGTCTCTTGCATACCAATTAAAATATGTATCCCATTCTGTTCATTTGATTTGGAAGCCCTGGCTGTTAAGTACACTTTTATTTTATTTTATTTTTTTGGGGGGGGGTGGGTACGCGGGCCTCTCACTGTTGTGGCCTCTCCCGTTGCGGAGCGCAGGCTCCAGACGCGCAGGCTCAGCGGCCATGGCTCACGGGCCCAGCCGCTCCGCAGCATGTGGGATCTTCCCGGACAGGGGCACGAACCCGCGTCCCCTGCATCGGCAGGCGGACTCTCAACCACTGCGCCACCAGGGAAGCCCAAGTACGCTTTTAAAATGATCTTATCGAATTGGAACGTTCCTTCTGTGGCCATTGTGATTCCCCTGAGGGCTGGCTGCAGTTCAGTAGGGGCCTGGCCACGAATGGAGTTCAACCCACATTTCTGTCCAGCCATGTTTTGGAGCCCCCAACCTGAAAGTAACCAAGCCAAGTTCTCAGGACACGAAACAAGCTTAGTTAACATTTTGCCATCTTTTGTAGAGGCTTATAGCTTCTGGAACCTGCAGTTCTTAGACATAAAATAAGGAGGTGTGCTAAAAGGTGGCACACTTAACTCTTTGGATTTTAAGAAGGGAGAATTTATGCTAGATGTAGAGATTTTGTTGTTGCTGTTGTTCTTAGTCTAATTTCCATTTTTTCATTTTATTAAGGGAGTCCCTAAGGTTAGCTGTTATACTTCTTTGTATCCACTTTTTAATTTGATCTTCCCATAGGTATTAGAACCAATAAAACCGTTGTTTGAGGGTGAAAGTTCTCTAAAATTTTTTTCAAATACAGTTTTTCCAATTCAAAGGATCCATCGTCTGGCCATTGACAAGTAGGAGTTTCATTAGTATATGTAACCAGATTGAAATAAAAAGTTGTTGTGAAGGGAAGAAAGGATGGGTACTGGGCAGGCAATCTACTGAGGTTTACTACAAGTGCTGCCATAAGAAAATATAGAGTGTTTTGTGAGCAAATCGTGCTTTGGGAGGCAGGATGGTATCGAACTTGGGAGCAAGGGCTCTGAACTCACATTGCCTGGGTTTCAGTGCCAGTTCTGCTAACTTACTTTCCTGCCCTGTACCAAGCTTTGTCAAGTACAAAATACAGCTTATAATAGTAACTTACACTCTCAAGTTCGTTTGAGGATTAAGTTGATAATGCATGTAAAGAGCCTAGGACAGTGTATGGCACGCTTAGCAGTTCCTATTTTTGTATGAAAGACCCTAAGCCAGCCTAGAGGAGTCAGGGACGGCCTCCAGGAGGAAGTGGCATTCACACTAACTCCTAAAGGACAAGGAAGAGTCATCTCAGGAAAAAGGAGGACTGGCTTTTTTTGTTTTTATTTATTTATTTTTGGCTGCATTGGGTCTTCGTTGCTGTGCGCGGGCTTTCTCTAGTTGCGGCGAGCAGGGGCTACTCTTCGTTGCGGTGCGCGGGCTTCTCATTGCGGTGGCTTCTCTTGTTGCAGAGCACAGGCTCTAGGCACACGGGCTTCACTAGTTGTGGCACGTGGGCTCAGTAGTTGTGGCTCGCGGGCTCTAGAGCACAGGCTCAGTAGTTGTGGCGTACAGGCTTTGTTGCTCTTCAGCATGTGGGATCTTCCCAGACCAGGGATCGAACCCATGTCCCCTGCATTGGCAGTTGGATTCTTAACCACTGTGCCACCAGGGAAGCCCGGAGGACTGGTTTTTAAGAGAAAATAGACTGGCCCCTCATTTTTGGCCCTGAATGGATGTGGCATTACTTCTGAAGGAAGTGTTTCTTGTGTCTCATTTTCTAAGTGCAACGTGTAATGATTTTACCAGAAATATAATTTCTAGAATGACCAGAGAGAACTAGCTTTAGAGGAAGGGAGAGATTTGAAAATGGAGCTCAATGAAAGGACGTTTGGAAATAAAAATTAGTTTGTGCAAATTATTTGGGGATTTGGCTTATTTTTCTTAAAGTATATGTAAATGAAAAAGCTCTTTAGATTTTGAGGGGATCCATCAAGGTATGTTTGGTAGATTTATAGTAAACGGAGGTTAGAAAAGACAGAGTGGGGTGTTGGAGCTCACAGTTAATTCCTTACAGGCCATTGAAGCTAGCGAGAATTTGGAGCAAAACACACACCAGACCCAGCTTGGGGAATCTACAATTTAGTAATCGTGGGTCAGGGGAGTGCTGAGCAGCTACAAAGGGAATCCATGGCAGGAAAATGAGGCACCTTCCAGGGAAAAAGCAAACCCTAACCCACTGGTAACGTAGGCCAGTGACGACAAACTGGCCTTCACCAACCCCATTCCTTGCCACACTCAGATCCAACCCAAACTGTGTCCATAGTTACCACCAGCAAACTATGAGGGCGGCCGGAGTTCATTCAGTGAACCTTCACTCAGTGCTTCCCCGGGCAAGGCGCTCTGCTTTGTATGGAGATTTTAAAGATGTGTCAAACACACACCCTTCTAGGCTCTTACCTTCTGGAAATGTGATTTATTCACATAGTGTCAGTGAGCCAACACTCTGCTGACTGCTTTGAGAGCGTGGTTGTTACTTATTAGTTTTCCCACGTAACAGATGAGTAACAGGTGCTTAAGGTCCCACAGCTGATGAGGGTCAGAATCAGGACTAATTCATGGCTGTCCGACCTCGGAGGGTTCCCTTTTAACCCTGTCCGTGTTGTCTGAGCATCAGGACTCAGTTTGGGGTTTGTGGGAAGTAGGTACAGTGTCCACAGGCAGCAGCGCTCTGGTTTCTTTGCCGGGCAGGGGAGTGATGAGAAGTGGAGAACTTCAATCGGCTGGTGAAAGATTGTTTTGAACGTTTTCCCTCCGTTGTTCTCACCGTTTTCCCTCCATTGTTCTCAGAGGTGGTGGAAATCCTTGTTTGATTCTTCACGGTGAGTACTCTGGTTTTCCCTTCTCAAAAAAATGATATTGAAAAGTATGGTGTTCATTGAAAGCGCTTTATTGGTCTTTATGTATGCACTGAGTTTTTTCTAAATATACAATTTTAATTCTTGTTGCTTTTATCTTTAGCCATGAAGGCAATTTTTGTTCTATGTTAGCTACAAAACTACAAGCTTACTAGAGGATGGTTGTATAAATTTCACTAATTGAATGTACATTATTTCCAGTATTAACTCATATCCAAAAAAGTAGTAAGAACAGTTAAAAGAATCTGTTTTTGTATGGGGCGGGGGTGTGCAGTGCGGGGGAGAGACGGAGAGAGATTTTTTCATTGAAATGTTTTTGTCTGAAAATTTTTCTGCATTTTTGAGCACAAAAACAGTCTTTTCTCACCCTTTGTTTCCTTATTCATATTGTTATAAATTAGTAAAATGTATTGTTGCTAAAAAATCCCTTGAAACATTTTTCAGCCACTTCAACAGTGTTTGTTATCTTCTTGATAAAGTGAAATTGCACTAGTTCTTAAGAAAACATGCCAAGCAAGGACTATCTCAAGAATGTGTAAATATTCTTAATCTTATTTCCTCATCTCTTTTAAAGAATAGAGATTCATTTAGTTGAAGTCCCCTCTGGCAACCATTTATTCACTTTCTGGATCTTCCATTATAGTGACTTGATTTTTTGGTTGTTTTTTGCTGTGAGTACACAGAGGCAGTTCTCAATCTTGTGTTTGCTGACCACTTATGAATAGATTTTTCAGGTGGTACGTTCAAAATGATTAAAGTACAGGTATGAGTGCAACTACTATCATTTTATTTTATTTTATTTATTTATTTTTGTCTGTGTTGGGTCTTCATTTCTGTGCGAGGGCTTTCTCTAGTTGTGGCAAGCGGGGGCCACTTTTCATCGCAGTGCACGGCCTCTCACTATCGCGGCCTCTCTTGTTGCGGAGCACAGGCTCCAGACACGCAGGCTCAGTAGTTGTGGCTCACGGGCCTAGTTGCTCCACAGCATGTGGGATCCTCCCAGACCAGGGCTCGAACCCGTGTCCCCTGCATTGGCAGGCAGATTCTCAACCACTGCGCCACCAGGGAAGCCCCGCAACTACTATCTTGATATTCTGTTGACTATCTTTCAACAAATTCCTATTTTACATACAACTATTTATTGACCAGATCTTGCCTTCATATGGTCAGAAAGCAAATCCCCCACCTATAAGCATATCTTTCTTTAGTGTTGGATTGGCAGTAGAATATACGTATTACTCTACAGCAAGCGGTACCTACAAGACAGGCTACTTCTAGCACGCTGTGGACCCTCAGCTGTAGGAAATAATGAAGTAGTAAACGTGGATTACAAAACACAGCACAGCTGCGCAGGGTCAGAGCCTGAGCTGTGGAGTCATGCAAGCCTCGATTTGAATCCAGGTTAGGCCATTGGTCAGCTGAGTGACATCGGGCAAGTTGCTTGATGTCTCTGAATTTCACATTCCTCAAGTGTAATATCTGGGCAATAATATGAACTGTTGTGAGGATTACATGAGATGATATATGTAAAGTGCTGAAAACATAGTGAGCTCTCCATAAGTGCCAACTATTGCTGATGACCAATCTTTCCGATGCTTTTGAAAGCCCCTCATCTTTGTGATCAGTTGAACTGCCTGTGTTCAGAATGTTGGCTGATTGATTCCTGATCTTCTCTGCGCTGAATGCTTCCATCTTGTCTAACAGAGTGCATGCCCTGATCATTTGTAGTCCCTGAATGCTGATGATTATTGACGGTATTGCTCTCTGCCACAGATTCCTCACCCCTCCAACTCGGGGTGTGAGCCCCGTGATTAACCAGAATTACCAGTTCTGTTCTTTGCCACCCACACTTCTATCTTCCTCAAGGGCTACCACTTCTCTGATTCCTGAAGGTCCAGGGCAGACTAATCCTTCAGCTTAGTTTATACTCTAGGTGAAAATCAAGGTCTGTGTGTGGAGGCTCTGATTTCTGATCAGCTGTTGACCCTTTAAAGAGCCAGCTATAGCCCTGAGTCTCTGGGGTCCTCTCGCTGGCCGTCAGCCTACTCATCACAGGCACTGGCGGGATGCTGCAGAGAGCATGCATGCCGGGATGGGCTCTGTGACACCTTTCAGCACTAGAGCCCAGATCTGCCCGGTTTATGACCCACCGCTTCTCCCTGGCAGTCAGCTCTCATTTGCTTCTGCAACAATCTGCTTAGGGATGCAAACTTCGCGATACTCCTGGCCCTCTCAGGTGAGTTCCTTTACCTGATGTCAGATCCCTCTGCCACCTTCATGAACCTGGTCTTGATAAACAGCCTGACTTCTTGCTTGGATGTCAAATTTAGAGCGGCCTTGGCAATGTAACATTCACAGTTGGAGCCACCGTATACCAAAGTGGAAAAAACCATAAATCATATTATGAAAAGTACCTAAATGCGAGACCAGGAATACTAATGCTGACTTTGTTTTTTGTTTTGTTTTGTTTTTTAATTTATTATTTTATTGAAGTATAGTTGATTTACAATGCTGTGTTAATTTCCGCTGCACAGCAAAGTGACTCAGTTATACACGTTATATATATTCTTTTTCATATTCTTTTCCATTATGGTATATCCCAGGACATTGAATATAGTTCCCTGTGCTATACAGTAGGACCTTGTTGCTTATCCATTCTATATATAATAGTTTGCATCTACTAACCCCAAATTCCCAATCCATCTCTTCTCCCAACCCCCCACCCACCTGATGCTGACTTTTTGGATTGAAAAAATTTCAATGCCTCAATTTTAGTTGGATAAAGGAGAGAGATGATTAGTGATAATGTTTATTAGATATTTGGCTGTGGTTCAACAGGATGATATCTTGGTTATCAGATAAAAGGTGTGTCTGAGCATAACTTCAAATGATGTCACTATTTTATTCATTGGTCTTAGATCAAGCTAGAGATAAGACAAAGATGCTGGACAGATCTCATAATGGAGTAAGTTTACTCAGATAATAATCACTCATTGTCAGGACTCATTTATTTAACATACTAACACATTTTTCTTGACGGTATCTTTTGTGACAGTGTTCTAGATGCTGAGGGTAGCTACAAAGCGCCTAGGGGATTTGACTGTCCAGTGCGGAGACAGACAGGTACCAAATTGTCTCAGCATAGTCTGTGCTGTGTAAGAGATGTGTAAGCCGTTCTGAGGAGTGGAACAGGGAGGGAGTGACATGGTCTCCCTGGGGAGACCAGAAGTCTCTGCAGAGGTGATCACATTCTAGGAGATGTAAGTTCATTTTGTGCTCTGTCCATATGCGGAATCCTTCCCCTTTTGTCATCTGGAAGTTCCCAAGTTTGGAAAATCATTTGGACTCGAAATAATTTTAACATCTCCAAATTCTAAATTTTAGGGACATTCAACACAGTGTCTTGACAGTCTGAAAAAAAGCCATTAGTAAAAAAAAAAAAAAGCCTAGTTATCTCTAGTGAGATACACTTACTGAACACAAGACTGAGGCATTTAAACATACCTGAAAGATAGTCAGGCTTCAGAACTTTGCCTTACTGGCTCTGAAAAGCGAAATAGGCCTGTGAAAGTCAGTCCCCCGGGAGCAAGATTTTGTTATTCCTACATGTTCTTCATCAGGCTTTGCAGGACTTTGAAAGATAGCCTGTGAGAATCAGTAACTACAACATAATCACATTTCCACTATTGACAGCATTGGAAGGAATCTGAGTACCAGCAAAGTTCATTACAAAACTAAAATGAACTCAACCTTAAACACTGAAAAACGTGCAAAACAAATAATGCAGAAAAGGAAACAGTTTCCATGACAAACTCTCACTTCCAAAGAACAGCCTTTCTTTTCCTTCCCTCTTCCTTCCTTCCTTCTTTCCCCCCTTCCCCCATCCAACTCCTCTCTCTCTCTCTCTCTCTCTCTCTCTCTCTCTCTCTCTCTCTCCCCCCCCCCCTTTTCTTTTTCTTGGTGTAGCTTTGATACTTGAAATGAACCACATTGCAGTTCTCTGTGGCTCTCTCTTGAACCACAAGGTCAATCCAAAATTAAGAGCACATCACTTATAGGACACATTTTAACCTGGCAACTGCCTTTAATCTACACATTTACTAAAACTACTAAAGATAATTCACCGAAACTGTAATTTTTCAACATTCATATTGAAAGCACCGTAAAAAAGCAGGTGGACTCAGTACTTATCCCCAGCCTAGTGTCCTTCACATTTGTTTGTCACCCTCCGGCCCTGACCCTTCCCACCACTTTCCACTCTACTCCCCCACCCCACTCCCTTCCCACCACCTTTAGCTAGTTAACTGCTACTTATTCAGACATCACCTTCTCTAGGAAAGAGACCCTTAAACCCTCCCAGGAGAAGGCAGGTACCCCTCCTGGGGGCTCTGACTTAGCCCTTTCACTGCCTTGTAATGATCTGCTCTTATTTGTAAAGGCAACCACTGCATCATGTATACTCTTTTATCCTCTGTGTCTAGCACAGAGAAGCTCAAAAAAATTTGTGAAATGAATGAAAGAATTCAGTCACCATACAAATCAGTAACTAGAATTACGATGGCAGTGAATATCTCTTAGGCCTGTGTAATGTATCAGGCATGGTAGTAAGCAGTTTACATGTATTTAATTTCATTTCATCTTCACATCAGCCCTATGAGGTAGATACTATGATACTATGATCCTCCTCATTTTACAGTTGTGGACACTGGGACTTGAGGAATTAGGTAACTTGTCCAAAGGTAGAACGACAGAGGATCAGAACTGACTTCAAGGCTGGTCTGACTCCAGAGTTTGTGCTCTTAGTCACTCAATTTTTCATCCTTCAACAGATGTACTTTCAACAGATACACTTTTAGAGGGAAGTTCTTAGAGGTTTCATTCTCTTGAAACAGGTATCATTAATTCATTCATTCATTTATGGCTGCGTTGGGTCTTCATTGCTGTGCACAGGCTTTCTCTAGTTGCGGTGAGCAGGGGCTACTCTTGGTTGTGGTGTGCGGGCTTCTCATTGTGGTGGCTTCTCTTGTTGCGGAGCATGGGCTCTAGGCACACAAGCTTCGGGTTCAGTAGTTGTGGCTTGCAGGGTTCTAGAGCGCAGGCTCAGTAATTGTGGCGCACAAGCTGAGTTGCTCCGCGGCATGTGAGATCTTCCCGGACCAGGGATTGAACCGTGTCCCCTGCACTAGCAAGCAGATTCTTAACCTCTGTGCCACCAGGGAAGTCCAATGGATATCTTTTATTTTACTTTTATTTTTAAAATTTATTTTATTTCTTTATTTATTTATGGCTGTGTTGGGTCTTTGTTGCTGCATGCGGGCTCTCTCTAGCTGTGGCGAGCGGGGTCTGCTCTTCATTGTAGTGCGCGGGTTTCTCATTGTGGTGGCTTCTCGTTGTGGAGCATGGGCTTTAGGCGCGTGGGCTTCAGTAGTTGTGGCACGTGGGCTCAGTAGTTGTGGCTCGTGGGCTCTAGAGCAGAGGTTCAGTAGTTGTGGCACATGGGCTTAGTTGCTCCACGGCATGTGGGATCCTCCCAGACTAGGGCTCTAACTTGTGTCCCCTGCATTGGCAGGCGGATTCTTAACCACTGCGCCACCAGGGAAGCCCCCAACAGGTATCTTTTAAATGATTGCTTTTGTACTTATTTTTTCAGACTTCACAACAAAGCCTTGTTTAGTCAAGTTGACTCGATGACGTCTTTCTATAACATTACCTCTGACATGTTATGTTTCAGGCTCAAAATTCTTTTTAACTCAACAGGGCTTGTGATGTGGTAGAACAAAAACAGGGACTAGGAGTCCCATCTCTCACTGGCCCAGTCTTGAGGGACTTAGGCAAGTCGCCCAACTCCTCTGACCTCCGAATCCTTGTCTGTGAAGTAACAGTCTCTCCAGCACTTACGTTCTGCCGTCCTGGGAGCTGTTCTAGGGTATCCAGCTCTCTCCATCTTAAATCTTGAAAGGGCCCTTTTACAGGGACATGTTTTGTGAATGTAATATGGGCACTTTATTTTCTTTCTCAGAATGTGTGCCTGGAAAGGCAGGATGAAACGAAGTACTGAGTTAACCATCCAGAATAATTCAGGCCAAAAACAGTTGCTGTAAGACCACTGCCTGCCTTTGCCTGGGTGCACTGGTTTGTCTGACCTCCCTCACCAGACAGCAGTCTCTGATTCCTGCTGCTCTTAGCGTGGGAGGACCCAGCTAGACACAGCCAGGTTTTTTGCTGTCCAGATACTAATCATGATAGGATGCTTCTGGCCTCCACAAGGAGAAAATGCAAACTTTGAAGCTGGATCCCAGAAGACAGAATCTTTTTTTTTAAATTTAATTTATTTTTTATATAGCAGGTTCTTATTAGTTATCTATTTTATACATATTAATGTATATATGTCAATCCCAATCTCCCAATTCATCCCACCACCACCCCCGACCACTGCTTCCCCCGCTTGGTGTCCATATGTTTGTTCTGTATGTCTGTGTCTCTATTTCTGCCTTGCAAACCGGTTCATCTGTACCATTTTTCTAGATTCCACATATATGCGTTAATGTACGATATTTGTTTTTCTCTTTCTGACTTACCTCACTCTGTATGACAGTCTCTAGGTCCATCCACGTCTCTACAAATGACCCAATTTCATTCCTTTTTATGGCTGAGTAGTAGTCCATTGTATATATGTACCACATCTTCCTTATCCATTCATCTGTCGATGGGCATTTAGGTTGCTTCCATGACCTGGCTATTGTAAATAGTGCGGCAGTGAACATTGGGGTGCATGTGCCTTTTGAATTATGTTTTTCTCTGGGTATATGCCCAGGAGTGGGATTGCTGGGTCATATGGTAATTCTATTTTTAGTTTTTTAAGGAAAAGACAGAATCTTAATTGGGAACAGTAGAACGAAATCTATTTCAGTAGAAAATTGTCCTAGTTCAGCGTGGATTTGTCTGTAATTATTCCCAAAGGGTTCTTCACTCATCAAAGCCACTGTATCTAAAATACATAAAAGTCATGTTTTCTCTGAGACAGAAATTGAAAAAGCAAAAGACCACACCAAAATCAGGTCTAAGGAACACTGGGAATGGTGGAGGCAGCTCCTGGTAGAGCTGAGGGTGGAGGGAGCGAAGTCTGGTGGATTCACTCGCAGCCAGAGCAGGGCTTGTTGGGGCATGGACACCCGCCCCATGCTGGGCTTTCTGTTTCCTCAGGACGCATAATCAGAGGTCTCCAGTCCTGGCTGGTCTGTTTTTCCAACTTATGATGCCTGTTGCAATATCTTATCACTCTGCTCCTTTCCCATTTCCTCTCCCAGTTTCTTCCCACCATCCTCTCCTCTCCCCTCATGCTCTCCAACTCCCCTCCCCCACAGACACACTCTCACACACAATAGCCTCACAAAGTCAAATTTAAAACTTCCGTTATATGAGAAGAACTGAAAGTCATAATGAAACACAGGGTGATTTGCTTAACATAATAGAATTTTCATGTTGCCAGTATCTTTAGAAAACACCTAGGCAAACTCTGCATTTGACCGTGTGTCAACCAAGCTGAGGACATGCGTCAACCAAACTGAGGAACTTAAGTGATTGTCTCCCGTTATTATACAATGAGAGCAAGGATGAGACCCAAGTTTGCCATCCCCCAGACATTCCTCATCATCGTCTGATTACAGCCATGCCTTAGACATTTATCAAGTTCTGCACTTCACAAAACACTTTCTCATATGGGACTCAGCCCAGGAATTAGATCAAGCGGCTATTATTATTTATACAAACAACAAGGCTAGAAGAGCAATATTCTCCCTGGGATCACCTGCTATTGAGTGGTGGAGGCTGCGCTGGAGACCTGGAGTCTTAGACCAAATGCTTCGCACACTGTCTTCTTGTGTCCTCTCCTGCTTGTATTTTAGGGTTCATTTTGCAAACACAAATTTATATATGTTAACAGAAATTATCTGGTTTGAGTGATAAGCTCTTTTTTCTTTTTTAAAATTTATTTATTTATTTTTGGCTGCGTTGGGTCTCCGTTGCTGCGTGCGGGCTTTCTCTAGATGTGGAGAGCGGGGGCTGCTCTTTGTTGCAGTGCACGGGCTTCTCATTGCGGTGGCTTCTCGTTGCAGAGCACGGGCTCTAGGTGCGCGGGCTTCAGTAGTTGTGGCCTGCAGACTCAGTAGTTGTGGCTCGCGGGCTCTAGAGTGCAGGCTCAGTAGTCGTGGCACACAGGCTTAGTTGCTCCGCAGCCTGTGGGATCTTCCCAGGCCGGGGATCGAACCCGTGTCCCCTGCACTGGCAGGCGGATTCTTAACCACTGCGCCACCAAGGAAGTCCCAAGTGATAAGCTCTTAAGTGTGAAATCAGTGCTATGAAATGATTGGGGTTTTGCTGCCTCAAGTTGATGTTTTTTTAAATAACGTACTTTAAAATGCATGAGAATCATGGTGCAATATGATCATTCTAAAATTTCAAGATGAAAATAAGCAGTTTTAAAATAGACTACTTGAATTTTGAAAAAAAACATATACTGGGGAAAAGTCTGTTTGCTCCAACTGTGCTTCCCGGCTCAATCTGTAAGCACCATGGTCAATCCAGACACAGTTTTCCAACATCTTCTCTTAACGTAAGACTCTGGATTTAAGGTCTCGTCTATTTTATCCTCAATTCCATATTGCAATTCAGGATAGAAGGAGCACAGGTACATTTTAGGGCAGGAACAACAATAAGCATAGGAAAAATACAAGTCAGAGCCAGCAGCTGCTGGGGTCAGGCCCAGCAAACCCACCTGCAGGCCCTTTGCTGGAGATCCGCAGTTATGGTGACACTCAAAAGTGATGTGAAGGCTGTTTGGGGGCCTACGTGTTCTCCTGTTTGTTTGTTTTTTGTCACTTAGTGCTATCTCATGGATGTTTTCCATGCCCACAAATGCATTTCTGTATAGGGTTTGTAATAGGTGCATAGAATTCCCCTATATATTTGTACTATATCTTGTCTAGCCAATTTTGGATTGTTGAATTAAGGTTGCCTTTGATTTTTCACGTTATTAACTGAAAACATCAGTAACATCTAAATCATTTGTCATGAATCCTTTCCTATTTGAAGGCAACATGGAAAAGAGTATAGAAGGGCAGATTGGTGTAGCCTGACATACTGACCAGTACACTCTCCTCTGAAAGGTGTTTGTTCAGTGGTTTCGCTGGTGCCACCTACAGAGAGCTAGTATCTATGAGAAAAAGGGAAGCTGGTGACTACTTCACTTATGAGTATTTGTTCGTTCATTCAGCCAGCCAGTCAGTTATGAAATATTTATCCCACATTTAGATATTCCAGGCACTATGCTAGGCATGCACTAGAGGAAAACGATTTAAGACAGGCTCACATCTTGGTCAA
The DNA here is from genome assembly GCF_011762595.2 of Tursiops truncatus. NCBI lineage: Eukaryota > Metazoa > Chordata > Mammalia > Artiodactyla > Delphinidae > Tursiops > Tursiops truncatus. The sequence continues at coordinate 37,231,745 of NC_047046.1, read as the reverse complement.
AACTCACAGTCTGGTGGCGGGACGTGTTGGTGTCCATGTCAGTCTTCCCACCCAGAGAATGAGCTCCTTAAAGGCAGAACTGAAGTTGATCCCTTCTCTGCCCACGTGGCACCTCCCTCAGTGATCTGTGCTTAGAAGTCCACAGTAAACTCTTACAAAGAGGATGGGCACATTTGACCTATAGTGAATGATGGGAGCCACTGTGCTTTCCCAAATGAGGAAAGAACCCAGCGTTATGTGAAAGCGAGGGAACTCAATGTCTTTCCTGCATTAGAAGTGCCTGAATTTGAGATTTATGGAGAATTGCATAAAAGCGTCTTATCTTTCATGTTGGCATGTTTGGTTTTTACTTTTTTTAATTTAATTTTTATTTTATATTAGAGTATAGTTGATTTACAATGTTGTGTTAGTTTCTGCTGTAGAGCAAAGTGATTCAGTTATACATATATACATATATCAATTCTTTTTCAGATTCTTTTCACATATAGGTTATTACAGAATATTGAGTAGAGTTCCCTGTGCTATACAATAGGTCCTTGTTGGTTATCTATTTTATATATAGTAGTGTGTATATGTTAATCCCAAACTCCTAATTTATCCCTCCCCCACCTTTCCCCTTGGGTAACCATAAAATTATTTTCTATGTCTGTGAGTCTGTTTCTGTTTTATAAATAAGTTCATTTATGTCATTTCTTTTAGATTCCACATATACCTGATATCATATGATATTTGTCTTTGTCTGACTTAGTATGATAATCTCTAGGTCCATCCATGTTGCTGCAAATGGCACTATTTCACTCTTTTTAATGGCTGAGTAATATTCCATTGTATATATGTACCACGTCTTCTTTATCCATTCACCTGCCAATGGACACTTAGGTTGCTTCCATGTCTTGGCTATTGTAAATAGTGCTGCAGTGAACATTGGGGTGCATGTATCTTTTCGAATTATGGTTTTCTCTGGATATATGCCCAGGAGTGGGATTGCTGGATCATACGGTAGTTCCATTTTTAGTTATTTAAGGCACCTCCATACTCTTCTCCATAATGGTTGTACCAATTTACATTCCCATCAACAGTATAGGAAGGTTTCCCTTTTCTCCACACCCTCTCCACAATTTGTTTGTAGACTTTCTGATGAAGCCCATCCATTCTGACTGGTGTGAGGTGATACCTCACTGCAGTTTTGATTTGCATTTCTCTATTAATTAGTGATGTTGTTTTACTTTTTATTTGTTTTGGGTCTCTTCCACACAAGACATTAGTTACTAGTTACCCAGTACCCTGTTACTAAAGACTGTTAAAATTATGCCTAATTAATAAAACCTTAGTAAATATTAAATGATTATTAAGATATTAACCAGACATGGTTAATAATAGAATGATCTATTTATTCTCCTTCCCAACAGCTATCGTGTTCCCAATAGCTTTCTTTTATCCATGAAGGTTGCCCAAAAGCTAATTCTTAGAAGAAAATTTTTATCATTGGCCAGGTGAAATTTAAATGATTTTCTGTTTTTTTATTCATCTTACAGAAAAAGGTTTTGAACAATCTTGCATTCTGAAGCAACTTATAAGACATTCTTATCTTCATTTATAGTGAAAGAAAGCAGTCTCGCAAGCTTTCTGAAAGTAATTTTTAGAAGTTGCTGGAAATAACCTTGTTACAAAATTAATTAGCATCCAAGCAAGAAGAAACTAGAATTATAAAATCTTAGAGCTTGGAAAAGTTTAGAAGTAAAGTTAAAGGCCTCATGTAGCTGTGTGTCTGTAATGACGTTCTGAGCACTAATAAAGTTGTCATTTATAAGGCAGAAAAAAAGCTGTGGTCTAATGGTAACGCACAATTCGCTCAGCACAGATAAGAAACAAGAATGAATAGAATATAGTCCCTTTAGTCCAGCTTAGAGAAGAAATGATACGTGAAAATTCATGAGGTGAGGGAGGGGCCAGCAGCCGGGCTAGCTACAGGATTTGTGGGGCCGATGCAAAATAAAATGTGAGACTCACTTCAAACATTATTAAGAATGTCAAGGCAGTGACAGCAGAGCATTAAATCAAGCACAGCGTGCTTGCCCTTGAAGCCAGCCAGCCTTGGATAGTGGTAACCACTGCCCTGTTGCACCAAATACAGGTGCTGGGGCTTTTCCTCTCTTACCAAGGCCACCTCTCTGGATGTCAAGAAGCTCACCCTCTGTTTTCCAGTACTTACAAGTATTTCAGGCCTTAAAAGGCCCACGAAGGACTCTATCTGCCCCGACAGATGTCAGGACAGGAGTGATCTAAAGCGGCTCAAGGGCATCTTTGTGTAGAACCATACTCTACATTAAAGAGAAGTCTGCCTTTTAGGGTTCCTTTCCCTGAGTGGTCTGCTCTGTTTGACCAGCAACAGTCTCAACGAATCTTAAGGCAATGGGAGCAAAGCAAAGCTTTTTTTGGTCACATCCCTCCCAGATCCCGCATAGCTCAGCAATTCCGGGCCCTGCCTTAGAAGTCCCTCCCAGCCCACCCCACCTCACAAGCTTTGCTCGCTCTGAAATGTTTTGGCGAAAACCTCGTCCTCTTAAAACGTCCTCGGAAAAGGAACGGCACACAGCCATGAACAGCTCTGGAGGGAGGGCTTTGGCAAGTTACCTGGGTTTAGGAGCCCCTCTTGCAGAATAATGAGCACACATGTGGCATTTGGGCCATGAGACAAACTTCCCACGGCAACTGCACCTGGACCTCCCCTGTGCCTTGTTCACTTGATCAATGAAAACAGACATGCCTTTTTCTTTGGACAGATGGAATCTGACACCAAATTGACAAGCTGTTGGGATGGGTGCGAATCAGGAGTGTGGTGCAGGGTAGTGAAAAGGGCTTTGAACTAGAACCCAAGGGTCCCACCTTCTTAATTTGTCACAGCCTCTTCCCAGCTGTGTGAGTTTAGGTAAATTACATCTCTCTCTGGGTCTCAATGACCTTGTCTCTTTAATGAGGAGCTTGGACTATCAACTTTTGGGTCTCTTCCTGTGAAAGAAGAGAAGCTCTACACACATTTTCTTGCAAAGGTGTTGAGGGAAGATAGGGCAAGGAAAGAGGAAAGAGTCTGTTGAAGGGACAGAGTTTGTTCGTTGACATAAACAATGAAATACCCAGGGAGAGTGAATCATGTCCAGGAAACCTGAGAAGACAAGAGAAAAGACTAATATTTAGGGATTGAGATAATTAGCTACAGAACATGTCAGGGTGGTAGGCCAGGGAATTGAAGTATGTTCAAGGGCAAGTTCTTGGCTTGGCGTAATGTAAGAGGCGGGAAAAGGGCTGGATAGGATACAGATTTTAATTTCAAACTTCCAAGAGGTTATTATAAACAACTGGAGAGAAGGTTGTTTTAAATTGCGTTTAATGGGAGTATTCACTTGTTGGCAGTGATCAGCATTTCCTATAAATACCACTTACATCTTACGGAATGAAGCTGTAACGTGTAATGTGTAAGGAGAAGAGGTGAAGAAAGAGCAGTGAGGGAAACTTGGAGCCTGAGCTCTTGGCATGAAAAAATGGGGAAATTGAATTCCCCTCCTTTTATTCTTTTTGGAACTGATGGTGAACAATTGCCTTTTGAATGGCTGTGTTCTTATTAATATACATTTTTGCTTTGCTTTCGGGTATTTAATGTGCTCCTCAGAGAATTGTTCAAAGCATTTAAAACAGCATTTGCCAATTTCTCCTTCTAATTAATACCAAGTGGTTTCATTCAAACTGAAGTTTCAAGCTGATTCTACGTACGCTACAAAAGTAAGTGTAGAGTCAGGCTTCAGAGCCAGAATGACCTGGATTCCGATTCCTGCCCCACCCCTTACTAGCTGTGTGACCTTAGGAAAATGATTTAACGTCTCAGAATTTCAAATGCATCTTTCTTATAAAGAGGATTGTTCTGATTATTAAATATGATAGGCAAGGTATGTAAAACATCTAACACATTTCTTGACACACAGTAGGAACTCAACAAACAGGAACTATTCCTCTTTCCCCGCTCACTCTTCCCTAGAGGAGACGCGTGTAATTTTGGAGGTCTGAGCTATTCGTCCAGATACTGACATTGGTCACAGTTACCAAGGATGACCACATCCCCTGTTCCACTTAAGGCCTGCAGAGGAAGGTTGGGTAAGAGCCTCTCCTAAACATCTTTGCTCCTTATTTAGCTCGCATGAGTACCCCACGCATTGGCTCTTGCAGCCCCACGGGCCCACAGCAACCACCCAACCCCACCTTCAGTCTCATCCCAGCAGGTAACTCACGCAGAAGCCTTCCCAATCCTTTCAATTGCAAGTCGTCTCACAGAGCCCAGGGCACACAGTGATGAATCACCTCTTTTTATTGCCACGGCCTATGTATGTGCCAGGCTTCCCCCACTGGTCTGTGTGTCCTGAAGGTAGGAACTTGGTTCCCAGTACATGACGGGCATGCCATATTTGTTGAGTGAAAGAATAAAAATCATCGTACCTAAAACTACCTTTTCCCATAAACTTCAGTTTCTTCCTGGCTTTCCCATTTTGGTTGTTGCCAGCCAGCTCTTCCAGGAATGCTTCTCCAAAGATCCAGCCAAGTTTTCCTCACTTCCTGTTACCCAAAATAGGACTGTGTGACAGTCTCTGACCAGGAATACTGACCAGAGGCTGAGATTATGTGATTAGCTGAGTCATACACCCAGCTCTTTCATGCAAGCATGTAATCTTTTCCCCTAAAGCTTGCACTTGGGTGGGTGGATATTTAAATTAACATTGGAATGGATATCAGGAAAAAGGGGAATGGATGTTGGGAAGACAGCCACTAATAACTAGATGATTGAAGGGTAAAGCTAGTTGGTGATGATGCCCGTTCGATTTTGCCTGAGACTGGTGTTGCTTTCATGTTTCCCTCTATGATTTGACACACTTATGTAATTTTGGTTGAGTTCTGATCTACTGAAGCTGAAACTGGGGGAAATATGTATGGACCCTAGCAATGGCCTCGGTGCCAATATGTTAGGGGTACTCAGTTCCAAACTGGATTCCACCGTGTTCAGGAAGTGAAAGTGGGAAGCCAAGCGCCCCAAGAATGAACATCACTGGATTATACCTACAAAGACAAGCATCTCTTAACTGGGGGAAAAGTCCTGGCAACAGGCTGGCTCCTCCTGTCCCTCTAGACAAGGCTCCTGTGCCTTTTCACGATAATGGGAAGATGAACTGAGAACAGATTTTCAAATGTAGACTTAGAAAATGGGATTACGTTATATACGACACTTTGTCAAAATTCACTTCTTAAAGTTAAGCTTGGAACATTGCCTTGCCTCTGCCTGACTCCGTGAAACCAGTATAAAGGTTCTGGGGTTCTTCATGTCAGACTGGCTTTCCCCCTCAACCTCAGAGAAGCCATAAAACTAGGACCCTTTGTCCTAGAAGTAGAAATATGTTTTCACTCTCCTGCTCAAAAATTTGCAATGGGGGTTTCCCTGGTGGTGCAGTGGTTAAGAATCCGCCTGCCAATGCAGGGGACATGGGATCGATCCCTGGCCCGGGAAGATCCCACGTGCCGTGGGGAAACTAAGCCCGTGCACCACAACTACTGAGCCTGCGCTCTAGAGCCGATGAGCCACAACTATTGAGCCCACATGCCACAACTACTGAAGCCCATGCGCATAGAGCCTGTGCTCCACAACAAGAGAAGCCACCACAATGAGAAGCCCATGCACCTCAATGAAGAGTAGCCCCCACTCACCGCAACTAGAGAAAGCCCGCGCGCAGCAACAAAGACCCAACGCGGCCAAAAATAAATAAATTTATTTTTTAAAAAAGCTCAATTTATTTTGTACCTTCTTTTACATCAACATCTTCTTCTTTCCTGCTTTAAAAAGGCTTACATTCTCAGTTGAAACCCCAAATGTCAGTTTGTGGGACACAATGTTATTTTCTGGGTAAAAACTGAAGTGCTGATATTAATTAACCTTGATTAATTACAAAGCAGTTCTCCTCCCCTTCCCTTTTTTATATGCCCCCTTCTCTCTCTTCTCTTTGAATCGGCACGTAGGCATGGTGATTCTGCCGAATGAGTAAGTTGAAATGAGAAAAAAAAATTTTTTTTTCTCAGCCAGAAGCGTGTCAGCATTGACCTTGGGGGGGGGAAAGGGGCTGATAAGTGTCCTGGGGGACCCTGTCACAGGAGAAGCACCAAGGGTGTCTGAGGGAAATCTAGCCTAAGTCCGTGGATTGTCTGACGGTTTAATAAGTGTACTTGCACTAAACGGTCTAAAACTGGCTGTCTTTCCAAATGAAGTATGAGCAGGCTAGATGCATGACTGTAGAATTATTCCAAGCCTGTATTGGTTCTAAATTTTAGTTGAGCACGTATCCAGAGCAGCAGGCACAGAAGGAGTTGTCATTCTGACTGTGCAGTTTTCTGCACGGGCCACTACTAAGGAGTTCCATAAGAAAGCTGTGAGAATGGCTTGTGACTATTTTATCACATGTATAGCCAGCCAAAGTCCTATATGTAGGTCCCAGCAGGAGCTTTTCTATCTACATCAATTAATCCAAAACTACTAGCAATTTTTGAATGTGTATCAACACCGACAGGTGGCACCGATCCCAGGGGCAAATTCACGGAGCAAATTCCTACTGTGAGTCCTGACACAGGTGCCCCCAGAACTCAGAGGCTTCTGCTATATTTGCTTATGAGAAAATTAAGAAAATGGATGAACTCTGAGCAAGCTGCTTTGGGGTGAGGGTCTGGGATGCCAAGGGGTTAATACGACCTGAGCGATTCATGGGATTGGTGGTCGTGCACTCAGGGGGAGGGAGACCCGAGACTCGTCCACCCATCCCCCACTACAGTTAGTGACAACTTTGCAAGGTGGAGAGGGCAGGACAGGCAAACCAAAAATGAGACTCGGGCCATCCCCTACCCCCCACTCCCTCCTCTGCCATCTAGAGCAGTGGCCTTGTGGTGTGTGAGAAGGAAAACAGTAAGATTTCTGCCTTTATTAAAATTCCATTTTAAAAATAAGAAAAATAATGATTTCCTAATACTTAACGTAAACTGCCATTGAAACCCATGTTCCCACAGTTTGTTAGGTTCACACACATTCTGTTTACGCAAAAAGAATTTTTGGGTTCACTTTCAGTGTCTTTCAGGGTTTTAAAAAGATGTCTTTGTTGAGATGATTTTATAAAAATAAGATTGTAGTGAGATGGAAAAATGACCAAGAAAAATCTAAAAGAATTAAGCATTAGAGTTACCATATGATCCAGCAATTCCACCAAAAGAAGGGAAAGCAAGGACTTGAATGGATATTTGTACACCCGTGTTCATAGTAGCATTATTCACAATAGCCAAACTGTGGAAACGACCCAAATGTCATTAGAAGAAAGGGTAAACAAAATGTGATACATACATATTACAGAATATTATTCAGCCTTAAAAAGGAAGGAAATTGGCTAAATGAACTAAGCCAGTTACAAAAGGACAAATATTGTATGATTCCATTTATATAAGGTACTTAGAGTAACCAAATTCATAGAGACAGCAAAGAGAATGGTAGTTGCTGGGGGCTGGAGGGAGAGGGAAATGGGGACTTACTGTTTAATGAGTACAGATTTTCAGGTTTGCAAGATGAAATATTCTAGAGATGGCAGGTCATGATGGTTGCACAACAATATGAATATTCCCCCTGAACTGTACACTTTAAAATGATTAAAATGGTAATTTTATGCTATATATGTTTTACCACAATAAAGAAATAGATAAATAAATTAAAATAAACTCTTTTACTCTGTCACTTCATTATAAAGGTGATACGTTCACAATGAATGAGAAAGTAAATATTGTCTAAATGCAATTTGTGCTATGAAAAAAGCATTGTGAAACTGGATTTCTGGAAATATTTCCATGATTATGGACTTCTGTTTCCAAAAGTAGTATATGTGTCACCTATAAAACTCTGATACCTGCTCTTTTTAAAAGCTTGGAAAAAGACAACTTCATAGCTTCTTTTGAAGAGTTTCAGTGGGTTTTTAATCCATCTTCAAATGCACATACAGAAATGCAACACCTTAAATTGCAGGAACCAACTGATTTAACGTCAGGAAATATTTAGGTTTGCTAAATGGATTTGAACAAAAAGCTTTGTATAACGGGTTGATATAATTGAAAATTAGTATCATTTTTTAGAAAATTCAATGATACAATTCTACTTTAGGGCTATTTTCTCTGTGTTGTCTGTTAAAAACCAATTATCATGCGTGGAAATGTGAGTTAGTGTACGTATCTCTGTGTGTGTGCTCTAGTTCTGTCTGCTAAATGGGCCTAGAAGTAATGACACCCCAAAAGCAATGAACAGACAATGATTTCTAAATACCATTTTCCAATAAAAGGCACCAGGACTCCTCAGAGAAATGACTAATTCCAGGGCTGGGCAGGGAAAGTACAAGATGAACCTGGAGTATTGTGTAGTAGCAGCAAGTGAGGAATTGCCTCCAAAAAAAAGAAAGTGGGTTGGTATGTCAAAAGGATAGAAGAACCAGCCTAAGAGAACTCCCAATGGCCAAAGCTGGAAAAATTGAGCGAAAAAATAGATAGCATAGTATTGGATTATAACCCAATCTATAAAATAAATATCCATGAGTCAGTGCTGATAGACATAAATGATTGAATAAATCAATAAACGGGATGAGAAGAGACAAGGCTCACAGAAGAATCCCAAACAACGTATGTAGATACAACCCATCTACCCAGGAGGTAGAGCTTAATTCCAGCCATCATGTCCTCTGCCATGAGGATAGGTTAGACACACTTCCAAAGAATAGGTGGGAAAAAGGAAAAATAGTAACTCTACGGTAGAGAAACTTGGCAAACACTGTCTTAACCAAGTGATGGCTAACATCCCCTGTGATGTCATATAACTCTCATGTCCTCCTGACATAATATAACGAGAAGAGCACTTTACCTCTGTGTTATTCATTCCATAAAAACATCACCCCAGTCTAATCATGAGAAACACATCAGACGAGCACAGATTGAGAGGCATTCTGCAGGGTACGTGGTTAATAGTTCTCAAGACTGTCAAGGTCAGGAAAAACAAAGCCTGAGAAGCTGTCACAGACCAGAGGAAACTGGGAGACATGACAACAAACGTAATGGGAGACCTTGCATTGGATCCTGGAGCAGAAATAGGACATTAATGGCAAAACTCATGAAATCCAAATCCGTCTGCAGTTTGCTTAACAATAATGCACTAACGTCAGTCTCTAAGTTTTGACAAATAAACCACAGTAATGTAAGATGTTAACAATGGGGGGAACTGGGTGAAAGGTACACAACTCTATTATCTAAGCAACTTTTTACAAATCTAAAATTATTCCAAAATAAAAAGGTTATTTTTTAAAAAGAACTAAAATACATTAAATTGAGGGCTAAACTCGAAAAGCACTACATCACAAAGTAGTCACCAAAATTGTCATAAATACTAAAGCTTTGACCATCACAGTATCTTCCTAAAAATTAACATTAATAATTGTAGTTAGGGCAAAATTTGTTTTTGCTTAATTAATAAACTAAATGAATTATTTTTTAAACAGCATTTCCCTTATTTTTTTACCCTTTCATGTCTTTTTTTGTATTTTCTATAATGTACTTAGTATATTAACATTGTCATACTTTTTTTTTTTTGGCTATGTTGGGTCTTTGTTGCTGCGCATGGGCTTTCTCTAGTTGCAGCAAGTGGGCTCTACTCTTCATTGTGGTGCACGGGCTTCTCGTTGCGGTGGCTTCTCTTGTTGCGGAGCACGGGCTGTAGGTGCGCAGGCTTCAGTAGTTGCAGCACGTGGGCTCAGTAGTTGCGGCTTGCAGGCTCTAGAGTGCAGGCTCAGTAGTTGTGGCTCATGGGCTTAGTTGCTCTGCAGCATGTGGGATTTTCCAGGACCAGGGCTCAAACCCGTGTCCCCTGAATTGGCAGGTGGATTCTTAACCACTGTGCCACCAGGGAAGTCCCTGTCATACATTTTACAATTTGTAGATAAGTCGACATACATATGTTTGGAGTACACACTCAAATATTTTCACAGGAATGTGAGGCTTAAAAAAGTGTGTCTAGGAATTCCCTGGTTTCCCAGTGGTTAGGACTTGGCACTTTCACTGCCTTGGCCCGGGTTCAGTCTCTGGTTAGGGAACTAAGATCCCACAAGCCACGTGGTGCGGCCAAAAAATAAATAAATAAAGGAGGAAAAAACAAAATTGTGTCTATCAGTGGTTTAAGGGTATAAACAACACATCAAAACAGAAATCAGACCAGAACATCCAGGTTCAGGTTCTGGCTCCACTGCCTACAAGCTGAGAGAGCGTGTGCAGGTGACTTCACTTCTCTGAGCCTCATTTTTCTCATCCATGAAATCGGAATAATGACAGCACCTACACCCCAGGGTGTTTATGTTGGCCAAATGAGACCATGAATATGAAAGGCTTTATAAACAGGAGGTGCTCCATAAAGGTGAGCAGGAAATCAGACTAAAAGAAGATGGGGCGTCCAGGGTACTAACACTGAAAGCTGAAATCAAAGGTCCGAAAAGGCACAAAGTAGAGAATTTTTACAAACTGAAGAAACCTAGCTGACTTTAAAACGTGCCCCCTTGGTCTTCTCCTGGGCTCTCGAGGTGTCTGGAGTCACAGCTGTGCCCTGCACTCCTTCTGGTCAGCTGGGGGCTTTTGAGCAGCTGAGGTCATGAGGTCACAGAGGCCTGGAGGCTGGGCCTCATATTTTACTTTTTGTTGAAAACCTTGCTGTAATCAGTTCATTCGGGGGTGTCGGAATCTGGAGAATGACTGTCTACACTAACCAAACTTCAGAAAAATGATTTATGAACCGGGAACACATCTCTCAATTATGATAGCCGATGTGTGCCATGGAGAGGGTCATAGTTGGCCTGCAGGCCAGGGCCCGCCTTTTCTTGTAAGTTTGCCTGGAGAATGGAGGATTCGACTGCAAAGAGTTAGCTTTTCATCTGGCGGGATCCAAGTCTGTTCTGTGGCAGGAATCACCTGCTACACACATCAGAATTCCCTGGTGTGCTAGACGGAAGCTTCCATTTCCGGGTTCCCAGATGACCATCTCTTTCTGTTGCCATGACAACATGCCGTCTTCTCTGTACCATCCAGTTTTCACTGTGGGTGACAATTCAGGGACAAAACGTGACAGAGATGGTACCTGCTTCTTCTGATAGCTCCAGAGGCATGTTAATTTCATCAGTAACGTCTCTAAGCTCCACGGCAGGGCCCTTTCATTCTGAGAGGGCTTCAGACCATCTGGACCTGTCTGGGTGAATTTCAGTAGCTTCAATCTTGGAAACTATTGCTGTTGTAATGGTTGTCATTTTTTTAAAAAATGCTCAGGGGGTGGTATTTCCCTCACTGGGACATCGTCACATCCCACTCCTGACCTCCCCCTCCAGACGTGTCCTGTCTTAAATCTCAGGGCCTTTCTTGAGGCTGTTTGTATTTCCTCCACGATCAGTAAGACGTGATGCTTGTGTGTGCGGGCATTCAGGCACTTCTGTTTACCGTCTCACTGATCTTCAGAGATTTGAGCCTGGAACCTACTGCTGAGATTTCCTGTCCAGTGACTTCCTGTGTAAACAAAAGCAGCTCATCAAGATCCAAACAAAAAAATACAAACATCTTTTGTAGCCCAGTTATACCATTCATTCCTCCTTGAGAAAGACTTTACATCTTATCCCAGTAAGAAGCTGGGTGCCCCAAACTATGATTATTAAGATTCTCTTCACATAAGGTTTTGAACAAAGTTGGGCCTTTTTTTTTTTTTTAATTGTTGGGGCCGCACAGAACACAACCACCTCTTTCATCTAAGTGTTTTGAAAAGAAAAGCTACAGAAGTTATGGATTCCACTGTCAGAAGGAGACTCCTTTGATAGAGGAATGTTTTTAATTATTTAAATACCTTCACAGCGAGAGCTCACGGTGGGTTGGTTTCTAAAAGTATTATGAGAATCTCACTGCAGGTAACCATGTAACTTGGTCAGAGGCGTTGATTAAACAACCTGGCATGAGGTGAAGTATCCTCGTGAGAGTGTGCATCCTGCATGTAAACATGCCGTGCTGAATGTTTGCAGCCATTTGTTCACTAGGCTTTATTCACTTTCCCTTCTAGCTCTGAGTATCTGAACCCTCCAGGGACTTCCAGGGCAGAGGCAGAGGAGCATCATCCAGCAACAAACCTCTGCTGGCTTGTTATCTTTTAAAAGACAGTGAAAGAATAATATGAAAGACAAAGGATTATTTTCCAATCCAGAGGCAATGAGAGGTAGCCTTGAGACTCTCTGAAAATAGAATTCACTCGTTCCTCTGGCCCTTGGGAAAACATTTTCACATAGAGAGAGGTAATCGCCATCCTGAGAATCTTTTTTGACTGCTCTCATGAAAAATAAGCATGGAAAGGCTTTAAATAAGGTCAAAGTTGAACTGGCCAAATCTACCAAGCATTCCTTTTAACTAAAACATCCAGACAAGAACATATACAATTATTCTCTGTCTCCTTTTCTCCTCTCTGTTTCTTTCTTCCCGAAAATATTTAGCACCTATTATGCACAGGCATTATGCTACATACTTGGGATACAGAAATGAATAAGAAGTGGTCCCTCCCGTCAAATCATGGTCTACAGAGGAAGTCAAACACAAGGTCATTCATTCATTCATACATTTGCCCGTCCATTACCTATTGAGAGCCTACTGCATATGCATATGCCTACTGTATGGCAATTACCATGAAACACAGTTTCTAGGGGTGTAAGTGAATGCTGAGGTCACCTGGGTCAAAACAAAGGGAGAGTGGATGGTCATAGTCTCAATTTCTCTACCTGCCAGTTAGATGTAAATAATGATAATAAATAAAAATAAGCTTTTTAAAACAATCCACTGTCTAGATTTCTGACATTAAAAAACTATGATTAAGATGAAATGTCAGGCTTCCCCGGTGGCTCAGTGGTTAGGAATCCACCTGCCAATGCAAGGGACATGGGTTCGAGCCCTGGTCCAGGAAGATCCCACATGCTGCAGAGCAACTAAGCCTCTGCGCCACAACTACTGATCCTGCACTCTAGAGTCTGAGCCACAACTGCTGAGCCCACGTGCTTAGAGCCCATGCTCCACAAGAGAAGCCACCGCAATGAGAACCCCGCTCACCGCAACTAGAGAAAGTCAGTGTGCAGCAAAGAAGACCCAACGCAACCAAAAGTAAAAATAAATAAAATGTTAAAAAAAAGATGAAATGTCAGAGACAGTAGTCTGCCATATTCTTGGCCTGCCGGCTTTCCGAATAAAGTTGTATTCCTTACCTCAAAAAAACAAGATGAAGTGTAGTGAAATACCCACAAGGCAGTAGGAGGCTTCAGCTGAACTAAAACTTAGTAAAATGTTTTATGTCCAAGATAAAAAACTAGAGAAAAGATAGCTTCTGCACAGTATGTTTAGAAATCTTTCCATGATTATGTAACTTTCTTGCCCAAAAGATGTGTTTCAGCTCTTAGAACTCTTTTATCTGCCTGCTTAGACTTGGGAAAAGATTATTTTTTTAACTCTTCCAGATGAAGAACGTCAGTAGTTTTTGAACCACTTGTCAAATATAGATAAAACAACATCCTCAGATCAGCAGATCAGCGTAGATGGAAATTTCCTAACCACATATTAAGAAAAACTTTGCATAATTTTTGCCTGGAACTTAAAAAAATGGATACCATCATCTGTAAGTGCACCCAATGATGCACATTTTTCATTTTGGTATTTATATATATTTTGTGAGGTATCTTTTTCAGCTAAGATAGTCATTAACATCAAGTATAGAAATAAACTGAACTTAGAACCAGTACAACTACTTTCAAGTAGTTATATCATAAGCTATTAAACCAAAAATTTAAAATATGAAGTGTATTAACTATTTTGACAAAGTGACAGCAAAGATTGCTTAACATTAATAAAAGTTTTAAATATCTAATATTAATGATTATTTCTAATTATTAAACATTGAAATATTTTAAAGGGGAATAGAAAAATGTTATAGCCTTAAATGCATTAAAGTAAAGAATAAAGGCTGGGGGCTTCCCTGGAGGTGCAGTGGTTAAGAATCCGCCTGCCAGTGCAGGGGACACGGGTTCGAGCCCTGGTCCGGGAAGATCCCACATGCCGTGGAGCAACTAAGCCTGAGTGCCACAACTTCTGAGCCTGTGCTCTAGAGCCCGTGAGCCACAACTACTGAGCCCATGTGCCACAACCACTGAAGCCCATGCACCGAGAGCCCATGCTCTGCAACAAGAGAAGCCACTGCAATGAGAAGCCTGCACACCGCAACTAAAAGAAAGCCTGCATACAGCAACAAGGACCCAACGCAGCCAAAAAAAAAAAGAATAAAGCCTGAAAATTTGTGAACTAGGCATGCTGCTTAAGAAGTTAAAAAGAGTAGCAGGAGAAGAAAAAAGAAAGTAGAAGGAAGAAAATAATAAAGATAGAAGAAATTAATGGGGGAAAACACTATACGAAAGAGGATCAACAAAGCCAATGCTTGGTTATTTGAAAAGACTAATAAAATTGCCAAATCTCTGGCAAGACTGGCCAAGAAAAAAGATAAAGCATTCATAAATAATGTTAGGAATAGAAAAGATAAGGCATTCATAAATAACGTTAGGAATAGTAACAGAAGAGATTTAAAACACTATGTAATAATACTATGTACAACTTTGTGCCAATAAATTTCAAAATTGTAAGTGAAACACAAATTACTACAAAAATTTAAATGATCAAAATCATAATATTTCTATATACATGAAAGAAATTGAGCCATAAAAGAAATCATTAAGGAAATTGAATTCATAAAAGGAATTGAAGTAATTAAAAATGTTTCCTCAAAGAAAATACCAGATGTATTGTTTTACTGTTGAGGTCTACCAAACATTCGAGGATTTAAAAGTTCCAAGCTTTACAATGTTTTCCGATTATAGAGAAAGAGAAATTAATCCCAAACTTATATCATGATGCTAGCTTAACCTTAACACCCAAAGCTGACCAGGAAAAAAAGCATTGGCTGGGCTTCCCTGGTGGCGCAGTGGTTGAGAGTCCGCCTGCTGATGCAGGGGACACGGGTTCATGCCCCGGTCCGGGAAGATCCCTCATGCCGTGGAGCGGCTGGGCCTGTGAGCCATGGCCGCTGAGCCTACGCGTCCGGAAACTGTGCTCCGCAACGGGAGAGGCCACAACAGTGAGAGGCCCGCGTACCGCAAAAAAAAAAAACGAAAAAAGAAAAAGCATTGGCTAATCTCGCTCAGGAACATAGATGCAAAAATCCTAAACAAAATACTAGCGAACTGTAGCCAATGATGTATGAAAAATATAATATATTATGACCAAGTTAGATTTATTCTAAGAATATAAGGTGGGCTCAATATTAAAAAGTCAAGTAATATAACAGTATAAAAGAGGAAAACATATTCGTAGAACACGCAGGAAAATAATAAAATCCAGTTACCACTCAGGATTATAAAACAAACACCTAACCAACTAGACGGAGAAGAGAATATCTTTAATCTGATTATAATACACACACACACACACACACACACACACAGAAGAAACATTATAATCAATCATGAAACTTAAAAAGTAAACCTTTTAGAATCATGACAAAGATAAGGATTTTCACGTAGCACTTGATGGTCCTTGCAACAGATTAGATTTTTTTTAATTTAATTTTATTTATTTATTTATTTATTTTGGCCGTGTTGGGTCTTCATTGCCGTGCATGGGCTTTCTCTGGTTGTGGCAAGCAGGAGCTACTTTTTGTTGTGGTGCGTGGGCTTCTCGTTGCAGTGGCTTCTCTTGTTGCAGAGCACGGGCTCTAGGTGCACAGGCTTCAGTAGTTGCAGCTCATGGGCTCAGTAGTTACAGCACGTGGGCTCTATGGCACGCAGGCTTCAGTAGTTGTGGCATGCAGACTCAGTAGTTGTGGCTCATGGGCTCTAGAGCACAGGCTCAGTAGTTGTGGCACACAGGGTTAGTTGCTCCGCGCCATGTGGGATCTTCCCAGACCAGGGATCAAACCCATGTCCCCTGCATTGGCAGGTGGATTCTTAACTACTGTGCTACCAGGGAAGTCCAGATTCGATTTTTTTTTTTTTAATTATAGGGGTTGGAAAAGGGAAAACAAAACGGCTATTCAGAGATGATATAGTTGTACATGGAAGATCCAAATAAATTTACACATTATTAGAATTAAAATAAGATTAGCAAGATTCCCAAAATACTAAATCAGTATACCAAGCCAACTGGATTTCTCTTCATCAGCTACTGCCAGTTAGAATATTCAAATAAAAGAAAAAAAATACCATTAAAACTAGCAACAAGAAATATAAACTACTTAGGAACAAGTCCAACAAGAGATGTGCAAGGCATATGTAGAAAATCATACAACTTTTAAAAAAAGACCTTAAAGAAAACTTTCTTAAAAATGAAGAGAGAGATGTTTATAGATTTAAACACACAATATTTAGGACATAAATCCGCCCCTCCCAAAAGATTTATGGAGTCAATGCAAATCCAATCAAAATCCCAAAGAGAATTCATTATGGTTTTCAACAAGATGATAAATAAAATTTATAAAGAAGTCCAAACAGTCAAGAATATAACCAAGCCATTCATGAAAAATAAAAGGGATTTGCCCTACCAGAGATTAAGACTTATTGTAAAACTGTAGTAATTTAAACAGTGAGAGATTCAGGTGTAGCGACAGACAAACAGAATTAAATGTCCAGCCACAGACTCAGCGTACTTGGGAAACTGATACAACCATTCAAACTATGATGCTCAAACAGTTTTCCAAATGGAAAAAAAGGAAAATGGACCCCATTCAAGATAGATTAAGAAACTTAAATGTGAAAGATAAAACTTTGAAACTTTTAGTAGAAAATACACTAAATTAAAGTAGAAACAGATCTCTCAAATAACATATTAAAAGCACTAACCATAAAAGAAAATCTTGGAAAATTCAACTATAGTATAAGTCAGAACTTTTGACAGTGAACAGATAACATAGAGAGAGTAAAAAAGCCAGACATTGGGAGAAGACTTTTAGAAACATATACAATAAATTGTTTCTATTATCTATGGTATAACAAACTATTCCAAAACTTGTTGGCTGGAAACAATTATTTTATTGCCCATGATTCTGTGGGTCAGGAATTCAGGCTGAGCTCAGATGGCCAGTTCTTCTGCTTCCAGAGGCATTAGCTGAGGTCATATATGCATCCAGCTGGGAGCTTGGCTGGAGCTAGAACTTCCAAGACAGCTTCACACACATGTACACCACATGAGCTGCGGTGGCTGGAAAGGTTAGGGGGTGACTGGTCCTCCCTTTCCCCCTGCACGGTCTCTCATCTTGAAGAACCTCTCTTTCTACATGGTCTCTCTCACCAGCAGGAGAGCTGGAACTTTTCACAAGACAGCTGGCTTCCTAGAGGGTGGAATGGAAGCTGTAAGGTCTCTAGGCTGAGGCCTCGGGGTCACACAGTATCACTGCTGCTCCATTCTATTGATCAAAGCAAGACACAGGGTCAGCTCAGAACCAAGAGGAGGAGATACAGATCCCAGCTCCTGATGAAGGGGATATGTGCCTACAATAATGGGAGAAATTGCTGGCAGCCTTCTTTGCAGATATTCCATGTGCCAACAAAGTTTTAGTGTTCAAAATATGTAAAGAACTCCTATGAATCATCAATGAAAAGACCCCAAAAAGTGAAAACACAGACATTCATAGACAAGAAAATATGAAGGGACCATAAACATATGAAAAGATGCTTACTCTCATTACTCATCGAGGAAAAAGATTAAACGGACCAAACGACAAAAATTCAAAAGTCTGGTAAGACCAAGTGTTGGTGGGAACTATTGTACAGAGATAATAGGAATGTAAAATGATACACTACTTTAGAAAACAATTTTGCATCACCTAGTAAAGATGAATTCATATACATAAGCAATTCCACTCTGGAGAAATTCTTGAACAGATGCCCTGAAGACCAGTACAATAATATTCTTAGGAGGTTTTCTGGGAGGAAAAACACTAAGAACAGCCCAAATGTCAATCAACAATAGAAGGCATAAATAATTTGCAGTAGACTCATGAAATACTATAATGCAGTGAAAATGAATGGTTGACAGCTAGACATGCATTAACATGGATGAATATCAAAAATATAATGTTGGAGTGGAAAGAAGTCACAGAATACTTCAGTGTAATCGTATTTATATGAAAAGCTCACAATAGGCAAAACGCAACAATATATCGTTTAGAGGTCCAAATTTACATATGGTGAATACACACACACACACACACACACTCACTGAGCTATGATTAGCCCAAATTTCAGGACAGAGGGTAACTAGAGGAGACAAAAAGGGAAAGAAAACAACGTGCTTCAAAAACACTGGTAAGGGGCTTCCCTGGTGGCGCAGTGGTTGAGAGTCTGCCTGCTGATGCAGGGGACATGGGTTCGTGCCCCGGTCCAGGAGGATCCCACATGCCGCAGCGTGGCTGGGCCCGTGAGCCATGGACGCTGGGCCTGCATGTCCGGAGCCTGTGCTCCGCAATGGGAGAGGCCACAACAGTGAGAGGCCCATGTACTGCAAAAAAAAAAAAAAAAAAAAAAACACACAAAAAAAACACTGGTAAAATGTTCTTGGATTGGAAGACTCAACATTGTGAAAATGACTGTACTACCCAAAGCAATCTACAGATTCAGTGCAATCCCTATCAAACTACCAATGGCATTTTTCACAGAACTAGAACAAAAAATTTCACAATTTGTATGGAAACACAAAAGACCCCAAATAGCCAAAGCAATCTTGAGAAAGAAAAACGGAGCTGGAGGAATCAGGCTCCCACTACTGGGCATATACACTGAGAAAACCATAATTCAAAAAGAGTCATGTACCACAATGTTCACTGCAACACTATTTACAATAGCCAGGACATGGAAGCAACCTAAGTGTCCATTGACCGATGAATGGATAAAGAAGATGTGACACATATATACAATGGAATATTACTTAGCCATAAAAAGAAACGAAATTGAGTTATTTGTAGTGAGGTAGATGGACCTAGAGTCTGTCATACAGAGTGAAGTAAGTCAGAAAGAGAAAAACAAATACCACATGCTAACACATATATATGGAATAAAAAAAAAAGATTCTGAAGAGCCTAGGGGCAAGACGGGAATAAAGATGCAGATCTACTAGAGAATGGACTTGAGGACACAGGGAGGGGGAAGGGTAAGCTGGGATGAAGTGAGAGAGTGGCACAGACATATATACACTACCGAATGTAAAATAGATAGCTAGTGGGAAGCAGCCACATAGCACAGGGAGATCAGCTCGGTGCTTTGTGACCACCTAGAGGGGTGGAATGGGGGGGTGGGAGGGAGATGCAAGAGAGAGGGGATATGGGGATATATGTATATGTATAGCTGATTCACTTTGTTATAAAGCAGAAACTAACACCACTGTAAAGCAATTATACTCCAATAAAGATGTTAAAAAAAAATAACATTTAAAAAAAAAAGACTTAAAAAAACACTGGTAATGTTCTTTCTTTAGCTCAATCATGGTTACATGGGTGTTTGTTGTAATGTTATTCTAATATTTTTAGTTCTAATGTTATATGTTACATAAACATTTAGCATAGATAATGCTTTTTCAAGTGGTAAATAGCCTTACAATAAATTGCTCACTGAGAACACTCTGATGGCAACGAACAGAAAAATAATACTTTTAAATATGGCCAGGGGGCTGGGATAGGGACATCAGATTGTCACAGGAATCAAATCTTTCTTAGTTTATACTGAACTATTTATAGATGAAATGTCTGGAACTAGTTTCAGAATGACCTATGGATGGGTGTAGTGATGAAACGGTTATGCCCATGAGTGGGTAAGTGTTGAAGCTGGGTGATAGGCTAATGGGGGTTCATTTATACTATTCTCCCTTCTATTGTGTGTGCCAGAGAAAGAGGAGGAGGCGTAGGGGGTGGAGGACGAGAAATCTCTCACAAGAGAACTGAAACAATGAGGGTATTTACAGATTAACTGAACAGTAAGCATTCCTTGATATAAAGAATAAAACATAGAGTAGATTAGAAAGGAAAAGGAGGGCTTCCCTGGTGGCCCAGTGGTTAAGAATCCGCCTGCCAATGCAGGGGACATGGGTCCGATCCCTCATCCAGGAAGATCCCACATGTCGTGGAGCAGCTAAGTCCAGGTGCCACAACTACTGAGCCTGTGCTCTAGAGCCTGCAAGCCGCAACTACTGAGCCCACATGCCACAACTACTGAAGCCTGCACTCCTAGAGCCCATGCTCCGCAACAAGAGGAACCACCACAGTGAGAAGCCCGTGCACCGCAACGAAGAGTAGCCCCCGCTCACTGCAACTAGAGAAAGCCCGCGTGCAGCAACGAAGACCCAACGCAGCCAAAGATAATAAATATTTTTAAAATTAAAAAAAAAAGAAGGGGAACAAATTTAAGGGGGACTTGCCAGTTTTTTACTCATGGGGAAGAGTCTAGTTGGCTAGAACACATCCAATGGGCAGGCATGAAGGTCCAGCCAGGTAGGCAGGGTATTGTGGGCGGAAGTGAGACCTTGAAGGGGGCCGTGGAAGATCCTACGAGCTGTGTGAGAGGCTGTCCCCTCTCCTGCTGCTGCTGCTGCTGCTGATGACCTTCACGGCCTTGCAGTGGACCTGGGCCTGTGGGCTGGCCACAGAAAGTGCACAAGCAGATGAAGCGCTATGGTCGTCCTGCTGTGCTGCACCCGCCAGCAGCCGCCTGCCAGGGTTGGTCTACGACAGGACACCCGGATCTCCCCCAGACCATCCCATTCCACGACTCCGACTCTCATTCCCAGGATTTCTGTGGCTGGTACCTGCCACCCCCATGCCTTCCACGCATGGGCGCCCCGCAGACCTCCATCCCTGGCCAGCCCCACCCTCCTATTCACACGCACACACATCCAGTACTCCACCAGGAAGGTCACCTGTGGCTCTGGACTTGCTGTTCACTTTCTTGCTTCTACTCCTTTGTGTGTGTTGTTCCCTCTACCTGACAGTCTTCTGCTCCCGGACAATTCACAGCTACCCTGCCAGAGTGGGCTCCAGTGGGGCCTTCTGTAGGAGGCACTCCCTGACTGCAGGCGGAGAGCTACGATTATTTACAGCGATTCTCACTCCTTCCACCCTGCGGAACTGGCCCTTACTGAGTATTCCACAATCGTGGAAGAACTCTTTTCTCGTGTCTCTGCGGTCATCGTTATACCTAGAGACATAGTTTCCAAAAAGCACACGTTCACTATTTAAGAGACTGTAGACGGTATCAGAGGAAGGTTATTATGCACACAAGGGGATGTTGTAGTTTAATCCTAGTTTCGCTCCTGATTTTCTGTAATTGCACATTGCTGGGATTTAGATGGAGTTAGCCTAGAGAAGTTTCTGCTGAGATAAAGGACCATGGTGGTTGCCTTCCTCACCCTTTAGCCCTATGTCACATTAAACGGCATCCCTCACCAACACCGGCATCTGCAAAGCCAGGCCAACCCCCAAGAGAGCCAGGCATGGGGGAGACTGGCAGAGCAGGTACCGGTTTTTAGAACGTTACAATGCTAATGCCCTTCTTACAAGAAAAGAGGTATCTGGCTCATTAAATATTAAGCCATTCCAAAAAAAAAAAAAGGGCAACCTATATTACATCATGAAATCTATGCTAAACCGAAGCAGGATGCACTTGAACTGAAGTTCGTTTTTCTGCTCCACTTTAGAACTCCCATGTTTATTACTCCTGGGAGAAGAACAGTGCTGGCTCTAGCCAGACTCGGCAATTTAAGCTTCTGTCATTTCTACAGTATCTGTTTTTATTTAGTGACGTAACATATTTTTATCCAGTGCTGTTCTATTTCGCATATGACATTTTAGTGCATGTTCAGTGTTTTGGACTGTATCTGTGGTACAGAGGGCAGTCACTTTAATTTATGGGTGATCCCAATTGTCACTTCCCCCAACCAGCAATGGAATTTTTCAATATCCTCAGAATAAATCCCTCCTCTGGAGCAGTAAACATAATATGACAGCGTGTCAACCACGGATTTGTTTCAAGATTATTTACTTACAATTCAACAACACTGCTGGCCCACCGAGTGCCCCATCAGCAAAAGCTGCATTGTTTGAAGTAGCTCGGGGAAACAGCCAGGGTTTCAGAATCCAAAGAATGCAGTTTTCCTAAATACCTCAGGATTACAAGATGCTATAGAACTAATAAATTTGCTTCTTAAAATAGTCCAGAGGAATCCTTAATGTTTGAAAGTGTAGGTTATTGATGGGGAGAGGGAATGCAGTTTTGTCCCTTAGGCTCACGTAACGTATCATGAGAAACATTTTTCTGCTTTCTTCTCTTTAGGATTATTTTTAAAGGATAAATTCCAGAGGTAGATAATCTTTTGAAAGAGAAGGACATTAAGAGAGAGTATCTCCAAAAACCCACTTTAGGGCAACCTTTTAAGCAGCGAATGTTTATCTCATGCTGATCATCTCATGCTGATCACTGTTTCGCGGGATGGTGGGCTGGGCAACCTCGCCCACCTCTGGGGTGAATTGGATCCTGCGCTGTAGGTGTATCTGTCTGGCAATCTAATGACAGAATGAAATGGGACATTCTGCCACTGGTTTATTGTTTACATCTAGGCCGTAACCAAATCTAGCCTATATCTCATCTTTTATCTGTTTTAAAGCACTTTCCCATCTCCAACTCATTTTTCTCACCACTACCCAGAGAAAAGAGTTATTACTATCACCATTTCACAAATGAGGAAATTTAGCCCCGGAAGACTTAAGCAACTTGCTTAAGTTAACACAGAAAATGGGTGGAAGAGCTTGGACAAAAACTCAGGTCCCACCTCTCTGGTCCATCCACGATGTATTGTGCAAATTCAAATTCATCTAACTAAGAGAAATATCCATAAGAAGCATGTGCAGAGATGTCATCCATTCCAATGGATTTTTTAAGTGGGAGCGTGGCCGCTCAGAATAAAGAAGTCATTTCTCAGCCTCCCTTGCAGCTACACGTGGTCCATGGATTGTGACAGAAGGGATGGGGGCAACTTCCTGTTCATAGGACCGTGTGGTCCCCTCTCTCCTCCTAGGTTCCCCTGAGAGTAGAATCTGAAGGTAAAGGTCAACTGCAGGTTTATTTGGGAAGTGGCTTCTGGGAGCAGGAGTGAGGTGACAAGGAGGGGTGTGAGGAGGAACCAGGGAGAGCCCACACGAGAACGCGTTACTGCACGGGCCAGTATCATAGGTGAACGGCGCTCAGTCCCACAGGACCTTCTGATGGGGAGATACAAAGGGGGAAACACCAACTGACAACCGACTGCCATTGGTCAAGGTGTAAATTCTCCTACACCGCTAGGTTGCACTTCCTGTACAGGCCTAGAAGCCCCAGAACAGAAAGTGGAAAACCTGGAGTATGGACTAAGATGAGGCATTGCCTGGATGCAGTTGTGCAAAATAGCAAAGGCTGCACAGCTGTGGGCAGCCAGGAGTGGTTAGGTAGGGCTGAGAGGATTAGAAGTGCTGCTCAAAACAGTGTGATACATCCCCCTTCCTGCTGGCTAAGATGCTAGTGGAGAGCTGTCTCAGACCTGAAACCAGAGCAAACTACCTGGGAGGGTTGGAACAATGATATCGAAGGTTGTTGGCACCCTGGGAATGTCTGAGTAGCCATGTGAGCTTGGACTGTATGAGAGAGAGAAATAAATTTCTTTTATTGAAGCAACTGTTATTTGGGGAACTAAAAAAAGATAAGTCTGATAATCACAAGCTGTAAACATCAAACTGGAGGGATTTGTTTAGACAGTGAATAAAAATTTTAGGTGTCAGTAAACAGTTGGCAGACCCATGGTCTACATGACAATCATGCTGAGAATCTCAGCACCGTGTGGCTCAGTCCATGACACCAAAGAACAGTCTAACAACTTGGTACTGAATCAACTGGGTGGTGTTGCCATCCGAACAGAGCTCCTCCAAATACCTTATTAAATATACACATTCTTGCCTTGCCAAAGTATTTTAAGCTGAAACAATGCATTCTTTTACAAATATGATTATCTTATATCACCGATCACACCAATTCTTAAGAATGAAATAGCCCATGGAACACTAAATACATTTCCACTGAATAATTAAACTTTGTAGCTAATGGCTAATAAGCGACCATACTGGACAGAGCGTTGAGGATAACATTCCTTCAAAGTGCCTACGGTGATCTAAGGGGAACTGGGTGCCACATCATGAAGGAAGAGATAGGGACAGAGAGGTGGGGCGGCACAACCTGGAAGTGGTGGAGCTGGGATTTGAACCCAGGTTTGTTTGCCTCAAAAGCCCATGCTTTACCCATTACGCTAGATCTGATTGAGGGAAACTGTGAGCTTTGCTATTCTCTGGGACTTTAGAAGGTCTAAAATAAGTAGTTCACCTGCCTTGTGCTTAAAAGGCAGGAGTGGGGATGGGGGGGAGGATGGGGGGCGATGGGGGTTGAAGATTGTAAGGGAGGAGCACAGGAGTTGAGCTGAGTACATGGGCTGAGTCCTTGCCCTGCTGCTTGCTTGCTGTGTGAATAGGAAAATGGCTGAGAATCTCTAACCTCAGGTGCTTCACTGAGAAAATGGCAACAATAAAATGTACCGGTACCTCGCAGGCTTTTTTGAGAAGTGAAACAAGGCTACGTATATATAATATTAGAAGTGCTTTGTAAACCATAATGCCCTACATTTCCTGAGCATTTACGGTGGACCAGACATGGTGTTAAACACTTTAGACGGATTAGCTCATTTAATCACCACTGCAACACTATGAGCTAACTGCTTTTCCACCCCGTTTTCCAGGAATTTGAAGCTTAGCTTGCCCGAGGTCACGTGACTATTAGTGGGCGGCGCTGGCATTGGAAGGTGGTACCCCGGGCTCTGGGCTACTCTCATCACACAGATGCCTGTGCACCTGGGCCATATGAGCACCCCCTATATGCAGACCACTGACATAATGTAGACAACTTGTCTCAGATTAAAATGTACCCTAGGGACTTACCTGGTGGCCCAGTGGTTAAGAATCCACCTGCCAATGCAGGGGACACGGGTTCCAGCCCTGGTCTGGGAAGATCCCACAAGCCGCGGAGCAACTAAGCCCATGCGCCACAACTACTGAGCCTGCACTCTGGAGCCTGTGCTCCGCAACAAGAGAAGCCAGCGCAATGAGAAACCTATGCACCGTAAGGAAGAGTAGTCCCCACTCGCCACAACTAGAGAAAGCCGGTGCACAGCAACGAAGACCCAACACAGCCATTAATTAATTAATTAATTGATTGATTTAAAAAAATAAATGTACCCTAGAGCTGCAAGATCTCCGGCTTCTCCTGTTGGGGCTGCCCCGGCCGAGATGCAGGAGAGACATCTCTCTGCCTGTGAGCTCTTCACTAAGATGAAGAATACAGTTTCTGAACATGTTCTTAATCTTATTCCATTTATCTAGACGTTAATCCCAGCCTTGTAAATGTCTGCAGAGCCCCCATGCTAAATGTATGTATTTGGTTTTGTGCTTTCTCATTAATCCTAATGAACTGGGGATTCTAAGGCATTCTTTCTTTTATTTTGAACCATATGTAAGCATAAAATTGTTTATGTCTTAGTCTCTAAAATTTGACTGTGTTGGGAAATTAGGATGTTCACAGTTTTAAAGCAGAAGGAGAGGCTAAATAATGTCTATCACTTTCTTAGGATTCGCTAAATATTCACGATTTTGATAAAGTCACGAAGAGGCCTGGAGTGAAGTATGCATCCTCCTTGCCTTTTTCAACCCAACTTGGTGGATGAGGTTGAAATGTGAGTTTATATCTGAGAGCCAGCTTTCTCCCCTTGCCTCATTCCCATCTGCTATCCTTAAAATATTATTGAAAATGCCTGTGTGAAATTCTTAGAGGATGTGAGAGCTTTAAAATCAACTAACTAACTATAGGCTCCCATTAATGCACTGAAGCCTGAAATCACCTTGGCAGACAGACATTTTGTATGAGGTGTAACTGAAAAAAATACCACGAGTAAACCACTTCTTTTTCATTTTAAGCTTTGTCCCATTCACAGTACTCAGGGCAAAAGAAACCCTGACCTATGCCAAAGGAAAAAAACAAAAGAACATGGATTTCAGATAAGAATGATCCAGAAACCAAAGGAATTTGGAAAGGGCTTTGTAGATGCAAAGTAGCAAATGCAGAACATGAAGGCAAGTAGGGGGGCCAGCAACTCTGGGTGGTGAACCCACCAAGTTTCAATAGACGTTTTCACCAACATCTAAATGAAAAACCACCGCGGGGATGGTCAGTTGCCAGCTGGAAAGGATGAGGGAGACATCATCTCCTCCTGCCCAGATTGCACCCCTTTCCTATTTAGAGGCTTCACAGGAGGGAGCTGTAATATGATTATTTGTTGATGAAGGGATTTCTAATTGCTGCTTCAGAGGAGACTAACATGACCTATTGGTTTCCTTTGATGTTTTGTTTGCTGACACAATTGCTAAACTTTGAAATGCAGTCAAACTGTAATTTAGTTCAGAAGCTTCTTTTTAAACGTATATTGCAGCACAGAACTGATTTTTAGTCGAAATCTACTTCTCAATTTTTTGTTAATGCAAATCCTTTCTTCATAAAAGGCATACGTGGGCTTCACTGGTGGCACAGTGGTTAAGAATCAGCCTGCCAATGCAGGGGACATGGGTTTGATCCCTGGCCCAGGAAGATCCCACATGCTACGGAGCAGCTAAACCCATGCGCCACAAGTACTGAGCTGTGCTCTAGAGCCCATGTGCCACAACTACTGAAGCCCGTGCTCCGCAACAAGGGAAGCCACTGCAATGAGAAGCCCACGTACCGCAACGAGGAGTAGCCCCCGTTCACCACAACTAGAGGAAGCCCGCACGCAGCAATGAAGACCCAACACAGCCAAAAAAAAAAAAAAGATAAGATAAAAACTTAAAAAAAAAAAAGCATACGTTTTTCTACCATCTACTGTCATCTTCATTTGGTTTCCTCAATCCCCAGTGAATTGAGGAGCAGACCTCTGATAACAGGGCAGTTGTGTCATACGTGCAGGAGGGGTACAGTCCCTCGCTATCCTGCTCCCTCATGGTGCCAAGCACGGGACTCAAGAGTAGCCTCTAGGGTCCTACCTGGATCAGCCTCACTGCCAATCACAGGGGCCCTCTATTCCCAAAGGGGTGCTTGTGGAAAAGGCCACAGGGATATGGGCAGGCAAAGTGGGCTCCTCTCCTACCAAGCTGGTTCAGGGGAGAAAATCAAACAGATTATTGCTACATCTGCAGTAGTTCACTTTCCCTTTGGGCTGCTCCTATAGCAGGGTCTATACTTCAATAAAGATATTGATGCTGCGGGGACTTCCCTGGCGGTCAAGTGGTTAAGACTCCATGCTGCCAATGCAGGGGGCTTGGGTTCAATCCCCAGTTGGGGAACTAAGATCTCACATGCCTTGTGGTCAAAAATTAAAAAAAAAAAAAAAAAAAAAAGATACTGATGCTGTGCTAAAGGAACTAGGCATGAGTAGGCTTGAGGCCAGAATTCAAGTTTCCCTCTGTCTGTCCTTTTCTCTGAGAAGTGTCCTTACTACTTGAACCCCAGTGACCAGTACAAGGACTGGACAAACACCATGCAGCCAACAGGCCAAGTTCTGCCTGACCTGTATTCCACAAGACCTGTTTTCTTGGGCCTGCACAGTTATTTTTTTTTTTTAATTTGAATTTCAATGTCTTTTAAAAGGGCACAAGCTCTCCAGGTCACTGCTAATCCCTAAATATACCCTTAACATGCAGGTCACTTGGCTAATTCTGTGTCACTAACACCCCCGTGGGCTTTTGACCTTTCTGCCTCTGGTGACCAGAAAATTCTCCTTAGTTAACAGAGGACTCAGCTTTTGACACTGAAGTCTCAGGGGCCTTGGATAATGAAAAAGGGTGGATCAAAGAGGAAACCAATAGCTTAGTCTATGAGATATTTTAAAAATCCAACTAAGCCACTCGGGTCCTCTTAGTTCTGCATTTTCTGTTGTGTGCCTTAACTTGGTGGCTCTTGGCAGACTACTTACAGGGTGGTCACCTTCTGGGTCATAAACCCCATGAGGTTCTGCTTTGAATTTATGTCAACATAGACTGTGTCTTTTCTCAGCTTGTTGCCAGCAAAGCAATGCTTAAGTTGGGCTGATTTGGGCTCTGGGAAGAGAGGGCAGCCATTCTTTCAATGGATGCATTTCATTTTGCCCCACCTCTCAAGTTCCAAATGCTCTGGAGATTCATTCATCTTCCTTCTTCTCCTCCTCACACTTTTCCTTCCTTCTTTTTCTTTGACACCCAAATCCAAATGATGTATAAGTGGAGCAGATCTTGGTTGGGTAGGAGTGGGAAACATTGTCCATCTTTATTTTTTTCACTGCAAACTCCACGTTAGGTCCAAGTTTGCTAAAACATACAAGGTCCTCCTAACCCCTGGAGGTATACTTAAACTCAGCAAATAAGCACAGTGCATTTTTTTTGAAAGCAATCAATTCCTCGATGATCAGTCATTTAAAACTATACTAAGACCAGCAAACTTGCAGTGAAGCAGAAAGCAAAATTCACTTTTTAAAAAGACAAAACACAGGATCATAAAGACATTTCATTCCTCCTGTAGGCTTCTTCCAAATGTTTCCCTGGATCCCAAGGGAGTGCTTTACATCTCCATTGCTATTAGGAGTATCTGGGTGAAAGTTTGAGAAGCAGTGTGAGATTCTGGTAAATTCTTTTCTAAAACACAGTCTGCTTTTGTATCTGAGAGGAGTATTTCTTTATTTCTGGGGTTCGTGGAATGAGAAATTATATAGTCCTTGGCTGGACACTTAAGTCTGTTCCTGGACTTGCCAAAAAGGCTTGGGTTGAGTTACTGGACTGGACTACATATTCCCACTCTGAGACCACCGGGATTGTAAAACTGTTGATGCTGAGTCCATTTCTTGTAAATGGCTCCACATATTCACGAATAAATAGTTTAGTTCTGTTATTGTTGGTTTTGGAGTCACCCACACACACACACACACACGCACACAGTTATCTTGTTTATGCAGAAGTATCAAGCATTGGCATTCTCTCTGTTCCGCATTTGTTGGAAAGTAAAGAGGCACCAATAAAGAAATTGTATTATGCATGTTTTCTGCATTGGGTGGCACCTGGGATTTGCTGAATTTGCTGAGAGCACCTTAAATTTTAAAAGGTCCCTGAGCCTCACTTTTTCATGCCATTTGAGTCAGATGGAAAACCAAATAATTAGAATAAGCTAGCTGTGTGGGTCCTTTCTCTTGCTCTCAGCTGACTCCAGACCCTGCTGTGGAATTCTAACACCTCTTCCCCACCCCCGCTTCCAGCTGCTAAACTTCCATGACCAGATCTAAACAACTATCTTCCCTCCTCTCCCCATCTCAGATAATCAACAACTGAGTTAGCATATTACCTAGGACATCGCAGTACAAAAAATGTTCAGAGTAGAAAACAAAACAAAACAAAACCACTCCTAGCCATTGGTTTATCAGAACATCTCATTTACTTTATGTTGGTCTTCTTCAAACTTGAAAAATGACTTTAAAGCAATGAAGCTGATTTTCACCAGCATTATATAGACTCTGACTAATGCCGACCAAAAACACTTTGCCCAGACTGCTTCCCACTAACTCGTACCCAGAGGGGATGGGGTGAAGCAGAATTGAAGAACAAATGTAAACAAAAGTCCAGACATACTGCTCTTTCTTTCAGTGACTCACCCCCGAATGGGACCCTGTCTGAGATCCCACAAAATCCTGTTAAATCTTTCTAGGCAAGATGCTTAACTGCTGTTAGGCTTAGGGAAGAAAATCAGTATCATAGCTTCCCAGTGATACTGCATTTTGGTAATGATCTCAACTTCTGGAGAAGGCAGCATGGTGTGGTGAACGAAGATTCAGCATCAGACTCAGACCAGCCAAGGTTTAAATCCCAGAGCCACCGTTTTTTCGCTGTGCACCATTAGATACGTGACAGGTCCTCCTGGGCCTCTTTTTTTTTTTTCTTTTTCCCATCTGCAAAATGAGAAATGATGACAAGGATTAAATGAGACAGCAGATGAGAGAAGCAAGCCCAGTGCTAGGCACACTATCAATGTAAGCATCCCTTCTTTTTTAAAATCAGATCACAGGCTATGCACATAAAGTAACTCCCCACCAAGAGCTGACTCTGGCCGAGGGCACTGTTTTCTACGAAGGGAGCTCTTGGTGGCCCTTAGTTGTGACTGCTGATTGCACACATCTGGAAACTATGACAACTGTTTTGCTTTGAGCTCAACTTGGCCCAAATATAGCTCTATATAAAGCAGCTTCTATCCCTCAGTTTTTCCCAACACATCATAGCTTGGCATGAATTTGGGCAGAAGAGTGGGTGTCAAAAGAAATGCAAAATATCTGGGAGGAATTCAGATTCAACTAAGAATCACCCAGCCCTGTATGGCCCCTGGAGTAGCTCCCTGTAGTAACTGTCCCTGGAGTAGTTCATTCAACACTCACAGGAGCCTAGTACGAAGCTCTATTATTATGCCTACTTTGCAGAAGTTTCAGCTGAGTCTGGGAGGTTAAGTGGCTTTCTCAGGGTCACAGAAATAATAAGGTTTGAGATAAGACCCCAGGCTTTTTGACCTGGTTAAGAAAGCAGGAGGATTTACAGAGTTGGAAGATGGGCAATGGCAGTGTCTACTTGCCAAAGCCTGCTTTGAGTTGACACCATCCACAACACGTGCCGGGAAAGGGGGTTGTTGAGAGGAATGTCCCAGGTAAGGTGCTTTTACCTTTAGAAACCCTGTGCCGAGGCCCTCTGTCCATTATGTCACGTATCAACTGGGGCAGGTAGTGAGATCTGGCTACTTAAACATGTCATGTAA
Source organism: Tursiops truncatus (assembly GCF_011762595.2). Taxonomy (NCBI): domain Eukaryota; kingdom Metazoa; phylum Chordata; class Mammalia; order Artiodactyla; family Delphinidae; genus Tursiops; species Tursiops truncatus. The sequence continues at coordinate 37,200,651 of NC_047046.1, read as the reverse complement.
ACAATATCTGATCACTAACTTTAAAAACAATTTGTAAGGGCTTCCCTGGTGGTTCAGTGGTTAAGAATCCATCTGCCAATGCAGGGGACACGGGTTCGAACCCTGGTCTGGGAAGATCCCACATGCTGCGGAGCAACTAAGCCCGTGCGCCACAACTACTGAGCCTGCACTCTAAAGCCCGCAAGCCACAACTATTGAACACTTGTGCCACAACTACTGAAGCCCACGTGTCCGTGCTCTGCAACAAGAGAAGCCACCGCAATGAGAAGCCCACGCACCGCAACGAAGAGTAGCCCCTGCTCACCACAACTAGAGAAAGCCCGCGCACAGCGGCGAAGACCCAATGCAGCCAAAAATAAATAAATTTATTTTTAAAAAAAGAATGCTACCATTGTCAGCTTTCTGGTTTTTTTTTTAACTGTTTAAAGAAATACAGAGCAATTCTTTTTTTTTTTTACCACCAAAAGCAACAATAGTTTATTTGAATTATTTTTAATTCTTTAGCAAGAAACATTCATTTTTTTTATGTGAAGGGAAAACCCTGAAGATGTCCAGCCTTAGGTCAGACAAAAATAGCTGAGTCCTAGCACCTACAGAGCAGTTCTAAACACAATTCCCTTATGGGTTTAACTGATGAATTTGTTCTTTCTTTTCACCTGAAAAGCTTCCATTTTCCTCTTGCCCCTTTGTTCTCAGGAGGCAGTTTTGAGTCCCAACATGCCCTGCATCACCTCCTCCTGTGTCCACTGCCGAAGCAGGGCAATCAGAGTGTGGGCTTCAGCACAACCCCAATTGGATGACAAACAGTGAGAGTAATAGGCTGGTAGAGTTTTTAAAATTCCAGAATACCAGAATACAGTACTGCAGCCCCCCTCTCTCCAAATCAAAGCCTACTGAATGAAATGATGACTGTACTCAAGTGCAATTATACTGAGCATGTAAAATTGAAACACTGAAAGTAAATCTTACATTCGGATATTGCATTTCGTATTTCAGCCTATGCCAAATAAGCTAGTGACATTTTTATCATTGTTGAGTGTAATGTCAGGAGACAAACGTCTACAAATTTTCTACATAAGTTTTTCCATTTTATCTGTTTTCCATTTATGGAGTTGAACACATGGTGTGACTTTTAATATTCTCTCCTCCTTCTTCCCCGCATTTTATGACAAGGGATCAAACTCAATCTTGATTATCCTAAATTTACCCTTAGGTAACCTCAGACCCAGAGGGGTTTTTTGTTTTGTTTTGTTTGTTTGTTTTAATTTGTATGGAAAAAGAGAGGAAAAACTTCCAAATTACCCTGTAAACCTGGTCCTATGGATGCTGGCAAATGGCCTGGAAAGAACAGGTGCAGCATGTTATAGAAGACCATGTGGCTGGTGGCTACCAGCTCAGGTCTCTCAGGTCGTGGAAACTCGGTAATAACTGAGGGAACTGTGGGTTTTAACGTATGTCAGATTTCGAAGATGGGGCGGGCTTAGTTGAGCGGGGTCTCCCTGGGGGCGCACAAGGGAAGCGGTTGGGAATGAATGAGCCGAGGCACCGAGCCCGCGTTCCTGGCGGTGGCGCCCTAGCTCCAGCGCGCTGACAACAAGCGTTAAGGTAACAACCGCCGCCGCCGCCGCCGCCGCCGCCCCCGCCGCCAGAGGATGGCTTCCAGCTTCAAGAAGTCAAACGTGGCCTCCACCAGCCAGAAAAGAAAGGTGGAGCCTAAGCCCGAGCTCACTGAAGATCAGAAGCAAGAAATTCGCGAAGCGTTTGCCCTCTTCGATGCCGACGGCAGCGGCACCATCGACGTGAAGGAGCTGAAGGTGGCCTTGAGGGCACTGGGCTTTGAACCCAGGAAGGAGGAGATGAAGAGGATAATCGCCGAGGTGGACAAGGAAAGCACAGGGAAAGTCAGCTTCAATGACTTCTTGGCTGTGATGACTCAGAAGATGGCCGAGAAAGACACCAAGGAAGAAATCCTGAAGGCTTTCAGGCTCTTTGATGATGATGAAACCGGGAAGATCTCTTTCAAAAACCTAAAGCGCGTGGCCACCGAGTTGGGGGAAAACCTCACTGATGAGGAGCTGCAGGAAATGATTGACGAAGCAGATCGGGATGGAGACGGTGAAGTGAACGAGGAAGAGTTTCTTCGGATCATGAAAAAGACCAGCCTCTACTGAAGTCGGTTTCTCCCGCAAGCATGTGTAGGGAGATTGAGTTGACTTGCTGGGTTCCCTGTTTCTGTTTTGTGAAACCTTGAGGTAGAGCCCAGCACTGTCTCTCCTCTTACCCCCAGCTGGTCTAGATAGTTCTATTTCCAAATCTCTAGCTCAATTATAGAATTTTAAAGATGCTTTTAATGTGAGTTTTGGTTTTTCATTCCCAAGAGCAGACCTGGAGGAGTGTAGGTTGAATCAAAGATTCTGAAACTTCTTTCCATCCACCATTTGCCTTGCATTGATGGACACCCATTAAACTGAAGGCAAGACATACTGCCTTCAGTTTATATATATATATATAATGTATGGTTCATATATTATTCCTTAAATTCAAGTCATTGTTCTCGCATGATAAGGTGGAATCACCAGCAGGTCATCCTAGCCATTGATTTTCACTTAACTGAATACTGGTTTGAAGGAAAACAGTGCAGCCATTTATTGGGCTCAGGAACGGTACTGCTCTAAAGGATAGGCTTGCCTTTGGCTGGTGGTAAATGGTGCTATTTAAACGGTTCTCTGGTTTCATCACATGCAAATGATTCTTGATTTGTGTGTACATTACCTACTGTGGATTATCGGGGCCACAATGTATTCTTGGGCTACAGAATAAAAACAGAATTTAATATTGGCCCAAGCAAAGTATGATTGGCTTAAGAGGTTAAGCTAACTAATGACTTTGAGTAAAGTAAGATCTTAGCTTAGGAAGTTGTAAAAAAATATCTGTAACACACTTTGAGCTACTTATCTGTCCTTGGAAAGATAAACTAGTGTTTTAGTTATTAGATGAGTTATACTATAACCTTAGTCATTTTATTATTGCTTTATTACAAGCCACTGTCTACCTTCTAATTCTTAGAACATCTTGGTTCTTGATACTTAATTTCCCCTCCTCTGGTGTATAGTTGATGCCAGAATGTCTGGCATTTAAGTAGTTCTCTATTTTATAATACCAGGAAACTATTTGTTGTGGCTTGTGTATGCATTAATACTACTTGTTCTCTGTTATAAATTAAACCTTTCTTGTTTTGAAATAAAATACCTACCCATTTGAACATCTACAAATATGAAGTTAGAGAAAAGTTAAATAATATAGCTGTGGGAAGATAATGAAATCTGTCTGCTGAGATGGAGGCCTGGACAAACGTTTTGATAATAGGCAACAAAACTAGCAAACAGGCAAGATATTTTGGTCACAACTAAATTAAGTCTTCATACAAAGTCCCATTAAAATAAATGTGAAATTCTGGAAAATTTTTCACTTGCTTTGCCAGCAGTTTTACCCTTCAGAGGATTGTTAATCCAATCAGGAAAACTACTACTCTGGATTTAATTCTCATTAACAGGGACTAATTTGTCAAAGCAGCAGTACTAGCTGAAGTGATGGGTATGTGGGCATTTACTGTGAGAAAGGATTTTGCTGAGGCGGCTGGCACAGGGCAGGGGAACTCACCCAGACTGCAAATGCTAACAGTTCAGGTTCAATGTCTTAGTGTGGATTCAGGTGCAGTTGTAGGGGATACAGGTGCAGCTCGGACCAGCGACAGCGTGAGGGGCCCGATCTGAGGGCAAGGGGAGGAGCGTGGCATTCTGGGAAACAAGAGTTCCTGGCATCCTGATGACCAGAGTCTCGGCCCAAGGATCTACATATGGATCAAGGTAGAAAAAACAGAAACAAAGAAAGTTGGCAGGAACTAGGAGAAAGGGTCAGAGCCTTGGCCAACTGGACTGGGTTCAGTCTTGGCTCCCGGCCCAGCAGAGGATAGAAGCGAAAACCAGGAACCCAGGCTGAAGCCCAGGAATCAAGCTGCCCAGACACCATGGGGTCAACTGTGGAGGCTGTAGCCCAGGACTTAAAGGGTTGCCTTAAAGACACAGTCTGTCCTACACACAGGAAGGGGCTCCAGAATATTCCTGAATCCCATTCACTGCTAAGGAAGAACCTCTCATGGACTACTAGTTTTGCTTCTCAGTCGGCACGTATTCTGGGAGATGGAGGGTAAATCGGGGGCAGGGGAACAACTAGAGCAGACCTAGATTGACATTTGAATTTTAAGAGAAGTAAATCATACACGTCTGGCTGGGTCAGACCTGTATCCCAGTCTTTACACAAATAGAACACAAGAAGTTCAATGAAAATTTAAAAACACATTTTTGCAGATGAGTAAACTCAGCTATAAAGGTTGGGAAGAACTCAGAAAGTAGTTTTCACTTTACTGGCACTATTACAAATGGTCCCAATAAAGAAGCAGGAAGTATAGCAAAGAAACTGTGTAGGGAGCTCATTGATAAACTCTTGCTTTCTAATGATAAATGTTAACAGGTGAAAAGCAGAGCATCAGGCCAAGGATAAAAATATGACAGTCTCAAGGTTGTATTGCTATCAAGGGAGCTAATGCCCCAAATGAGCAGAGGACAGTAAAGGAATTTTTTTTTTCCTTAAAGGCATCTTAGTTATGTCTAAGATGAGAAGATTGAGGATGGGATAGGTCCAACTCTTTAAACTGTTGCAGGTTGGTTTCCATGGGAAGCAGGCTCTTTGAGTCTTAGATGTGTGTACAGGAAGTTTGAGTTCTCTGGATCCCACGGGTGAGGGGGAAAGAAACCAAGACAGGGCAGAGGGAGAAATTGGGCTATGATATGGTCACTAACAGAGGCCTCAGCTGATCTCATGGGGAGCTCTGGGGCAAGGGTGACCCTGCAGATGACCCAAATTGTGACGAGGAAGCTGGGCCTTTAAAACTTGTCATTGACTGACAGTCACTGGACATGAGCTGTCCCTAGGAAGAGGGTATGACCTTGAGCAAGGTGACTGGCCTCAGTCAAGGGCAGTCAGTCTCTGGGAGAGGGAATTCAGTTGCAAACTATTAGCTGTCAAGACTGCCAGCACCTGGGGGATGACTTCAGTTCTGAGGGACAGGCCAGAGGGGAGATCTGGGCAGGGCCCCACGGTGTCCACTACACCCCACACCTTATACCACTTAGATCTACTGGCTAATTCAGGATTCTGATGGATCTTTCTAGATCTAGAAGGAAATCTAGAGGGATGAACTTCAGCCTCTGTCACAGCAGCTGGTCTCGAGACCACAAGTAGTGCTCATCCCAACCACGCGGTCTGGATTCCCCTCACCCTCAGCACCTCTGCTGACATATGACTTGCCTCGTGGGATGACCCAGATCCTCATCCCTGAGGAGTCTGGGCCCCTAATCACCACGCCCCTCTCAGGCTCTGGTTGCTGCACACATCTCTCTGCCCTCAAAATTGACTACAGGAGCCCCAAGAGACGTTCAAGTGTGTCACCTGGGTGCCAAGCATACTGTCCCCACGTTCTGCCCACAGCTCTGCATCCTCCTGATGTCCAGGAGCAGTTACCCATGGTGGTGGCACCTTCCCTGGACTGCCGCCCTCTCAGCACGAGGAACCCAGCGTAACTGGGTGGCACGCATAGTTTGACATTTACTGGGACTCTCGCTGTGCCTACTGAGGGGAACATTCCCCCTCTGGGAGCCAAGATCTCTAAACGCACAGAGGCCAGAGTTGTGGGGACGGGCAGCACAAATTAAAGGGTAAATGCCTGGCAGCTGTGGTAAGAATGACTTCCGCCCTTGATTTGCTGGACTCACGTGACACCACACCATATAATGGCCATCAGTTTTGAGTGTGTGCTGCATCCTGGAGGGTGGCAAGGCATCCTCACTGGTTGTGATGCCCAAGCTGGCCCCTCAGCAGCATCGCCAGCAGGCTTTTCCACTGCTCCATCAGGTCAAAAGCTTCTGTGTGTTATTGTACCAGTAGACTCTGGGCCTGAATTCCCACTGTTGCACTTCCTTTCCTATAAAGTGGGTGCCTCGGTCCAATGGAATATTATGTGGGATCTTATGTCAGTAAATACTCAGCTGTGGTCCTGGCTGAAGCTCCACAAGCAAGAGAGGCAAACCCTTGACCAAAATATGTGTCAAGTCCAGTCAAGATGAGTTGCTCATCTTTCCAGGTGGAAGGGATCTAGTCAGACTACTTGACACCAGGAGGCCTCTTGGCCTCCTTGGGGGATGGTGCTCTTCCCATTTGGTGTCCACAGTAGCTATATCACCCTTCCTGAATGGGAGTCCGAGCTGCTGGACCCACGCACAGCCTCCATCTCTGCCCAATGACTACTCCATTCATGTGCGTACTGTGCCAGCCCTGGGGTGGCAATGACAGAGGTAGACTGGCATCAACTGGCCAAGTCATTCTATCTTCCTAGTTGTTTGGCATCTCTTATACGATACAAATGCTCTGGTAGGTGTTAATATGAATTCCTTACACTTCCTACCCATTGCCATAAATCCATCTATGTACCTTTTTTCCAGATCTTTTTTTTTTTTACATCTTTATTGGAGTACAGTTGCTTTACAATGGTGTGTTAGTTTCTGCTTTATAACAAAGTGAATCACTTATACATATGTTCCCGTATCTCTTCCCTCTTGCGTCTCCCTCCCTCCCACCCTCCCTATCCCACCCCTCCAGGCTGTCACAAAGCACCGAGCTGATCTCCCTGTACTATGCGGCTGTTTCTAGATCTTTTTATTCCTGATGTTTCCTTTTCCAGAGTCCTGAACAATCAGCCAACTGATCGGTCACCACTGTCAGAGCCCACATGTATTCTAATTTCAGGCCACTTTTCTTTCCACACAAAGTGGATTCTGGTCTATCAGAAATTCTGTCCATTGGGAGGGTTTCCTCTTTCACTGATATCTTTCTGGTCCACCTTTGAGTGTAATGAACCTATGGTCCGTTGTACCAAAGCTGACGTATCCCTGAACCAACTTCAGCATTTTTACTCTTCCAACAGCTAGTAATAAAGGACCACCTACCCCCACGTGGGCACAGGTATGAACTGAGGGAGGGGCTCTGGTGCAATTTGATGGATGACAGGGGCCTTCTCCTCACGCAGCTTACTTGGGTCCTCTAGACTTGCCTGTGCCGGATCCCAGGCATGCGGGTTCTTAGTTCCCCAACCAGGGATCGAACCCATGCCTCCTGCAGTGGAAGCATGGAGTGCTAACCACTGGACCACCAAGGAATTTCCCCAGATATACCACTTCTTTTTCTAGTTTCCCAAGGTAGCAGATTACACTATTGATTGTAGATCTTTCTTCTTTTCTAACATATGCATTCAGTGCTATTCATTTCCCTCCACTTTTCGTTGTATCCCACTGCATTTTTTTTTAAAGATTTTTTGATGTGGACCATTTTTAAAGTCTTTTATTGAATTTGTTACAATATTGCTTCTGTTTTATGTTTTGGTTTTTTGGCCCTGAGGCATGTGGGATCTTAGCTCCCTAGCCAGGAATGGAACCTGTACCCCTGCATTGGAAGGTGAAGTCTTAACCACTGGACCACCAGGGAAGTCCCCCCCACTGCATTTTTATTTAGTTCCAAATATGTTTTAATTTCTCTTGAGACTTCTTCTTTGACCCATGTGTTATTGTTTGATCTCAAATATTTTGCAATTTTCCTGCTATTTTTCTATCTTTTCTAATTTAATTCTCTGTGGTCTGAGAGCATGCTTTGCTTTTTTTTTTTAAAGCACTGTGTTTTTTGTTTGGTTGTTTTTTTGTTTTTGTGGGTTTTTAAAATTTATTTTTGGCTGTGTTGGGTCTTCATTGCTGCGCGCGGGCTTTCTCTAGTTGCAGTGAGTGGCGGCTACTCTTCGTTGCGGTGCGCAGGCTTCTCATTGCGGCGGCTTGAGAGCATGCTTTTTGAGATTTATTCTTTTTAATGGGTTAAGGTGTGTTTTATGCCCCATAATGTAGTCCATCTTGGTGAAAGTTCTGCATGAGCTTGAGAAGAATATGTCATCTGCTGTTCTCAGATGCGGTCGTCTATCGATGTCAATTATATCCAGTAGATTGATGGTGCTGTTGAGTTTAGCTATGTCCTCACTGAATTTCTGCCTCCTAGATCTGTCCGTTTCTGTTACAGGGGTGTTAACGTCTCCAGTTGTAATAATGGATTCATCTATTTCTCTTCACACATGGATCAGTTTTTGCCTCATATTTTGATGCTCTGTTTTTCAGTGCATAAGAATTTTATGTCTTCTTGGAGAATTGACCTTTTCATCATTATTTAATGCCCCTCTAGATCCCGGATAATTTTCCTTGCTCTGAAGTCTGCCTTATCTGAAATTAATGTTGTTACTTCAGCTTTCTTTTGATTACTATTAGCATGGAATATCTTGACTTTTAACCAACCAGTGTCTTTATATTTCAGGTAGGTTTCTTATAGACAACATATAGTTGGGTATTGTTTTTTTTATCCACTCTGTCAGTTTCTGTCTTTTAATTGGTGTTAGATCACTTAAGAACAAGAAAAATAAAAGATTTTATTTTACCTTCATTTATTCCTTCTCTAATGCTCTTCTTTTTGTTCTTCCAGTTTTATTGAGCTATAATTGAAACATAACACTGCATAAGTTTAAGGTGTACAGCATAATGATTTGACTTACATACATCATGACATGATTATCACAAGAAGTTTAGTGAACATCACCATCTCATATAGATGCAAAATAAAGGAAAAAGACAAAAAATATTTTTCCTTGTGATGAGAACACTTGGGATTTACTCTCTTAACTTTCATAACATACAGAAGTGTTAAGTATATATTAATCATGTTGTACATTACAAACCTAGTACTTTTTATCTTATAGCTGGAAGTTTATATATTTTGACCACCTTCATCCAATTCGCCTTCCCCTACCCCCTGCCTCTGGTCCTTTTCCTATGAGTTTGTTTGTCTGTTTGTTTTTATATTGTCTTGTATAAATTTATTTATTTTTGGCTGCATTGGGTCTTCATTGCTGCACGTGGGCTTTCTCCAGTTGCGGTGAGCGGGGGCTACTCATTGTTGAGGTGCACAGGCTTCTCAGAGCGGTGGCTTCTCATTGCAGAGAATGGGCTCTAGGCACACAGGCTTCAGTAGTTGTGGCTCCCGGGCTTTAGAACGCAGGCTCAGTAGTTGTGGCGCACGGGCTTAGTTGCTCCACGGCATGTGGGATCTTCCCGGACCAGGGCTCAAACCCGTGTCCCCTGCATTGGCAGGTGGATTCCTAACCACTGCACCACCAGGGAAGCCCTTTCCTTCACTTTTGAAGGATTACTTCACTGAAACCAGAATTCTAAGTTAATGTTTTTTATTTTCAGCACTTTAAATGTTTCACTCCGCTTTCTTCTTCCTTGCCTGGTTTCTGAAGAGAAGTCAGTACAATTCTTTTCCTGGTTTCCCTAAAAGTAAGGTGTTTCCCCCACTCCGCCTCTGGCCTCTTTGGGGAATTTCTCTTTGTCTTTGATTTTCTGCAGTTTTTTTTTTAATTTGATAATGAAAGGCTTTAATTGTAATGTCATTGGCACATGTCATTGCTTTATAGTTTCACAACTTAAGTTTAAATATTAAGAGATACTTGGACATTTTTTTTTTTTTTTTTTTTGCGGTACTCGGGCCTCTCACTGTTGTGGCCTTTCCCGCTGCGGAGCACAGGCTCCGGACGCACAGGCTCAGCGGCCATGGCTCACGGGCCCAGCCACTCCGCGGCATGTGGGATCTTCCCAAACCGGGGCACGAACCTGTGTCCCCTGCATCAGCAGGCGGACTCTCAACCACTGTGCCACCAGGGAAGCCCGGACATTTTTTAACCAAATAGGAAGCATTTAAAATACCATGGTGTTTAGCTAATGTGTATTTAAAAGTATAAAGGAGATTCATAAAAATAAAAAGATGTTTTAAACATAGGGTCTGTAAATACACTCTATTTTATCATTTATGGTAACATAGTATGGTATTTATTTGTTTATTTATTATTTTATTAATTAAAGTATAATTGACCTACAACACTCTTTGTTCCAGGTGCACAACACAGTGACTCAATATTTCTATACATTACAAAAGGCTCACCACTTCTACAGTTTGATAATTACATGCAGATTTTTGGTGTTGTCTGAGATTCCTGGATCTGTGGTTTGTGTCCATCATTAATTTTGGAAAATTCTCAGCCATCATCATTTTCAATATTTATTCTTTTCCTTTCTCTCTTTCTTCTCCTTCTGGTATTCCCTTTATACATATGTTATTGTGGTGGCTTCTCTTGTTGCGGAGCACGGGCTCTAGGGTGTGCAGGCTTCAGTAGCTGTGGCACGTGGGCTTTGTTGCTCCGTGGCATGTGCGATCTTCCCAGACCAGGGCTTGAACCCGTGTCCCCTACATTGGCAGGAGGATTCTTAACCACTGCGCCATCAGGCAAGTCCGCTTACACATTCTGATCTATCTTTTTCATTCTTTCTTCTCTTTACATTTCAGTTTTTGAAGTTTCTATTGACATATCTTCAAGCTCACTGATTCTTTCCTTGGTTATTAATGAGCCCAAAAAAGGCATGCTTCATTTCTGTTTCAGTGTTTTTGATTTCTAGCATTTCCTTTTGACTATTTTCTAGAGTTTCCATCTCTCTACTTACATACACATCTGTTCTTTCATAATGTCCACTTTTTCCATTAGTGCCCTTAGCATATCTGTTATTTAAATGATGATTAAGTCCTGTTGGTTGTTGATGATGTTGAGTTTTTCTACAACCCTGCTGACTTTCTGTCCACTTATTCTATCAATCTGTTGAGAGAGAGATATTGAAGTCTCCAGTTATAATTCAGGATCTGTCTATTTCGCCTTTCAGTTCTATTAGTTTTTGCCTCACGTATTTTGCCGCTCTGTTGTTTGGTGCACAGCCATGTAGGATTGCTGTGACTTCTCAGGGGATTGACCCTTTTACTATTATATAACATTTGTCTCAGTCCCTGATAATTTTATGAGCTCTGAAGCCTATGTTATATGATATAAATATATCACTTCTGCTTCCTTTGATTAATGTTTGCAAGATATATCATCTTACATCCTTTTACTTTCAACTTGCCTATACCATTATATTTGGATTGAATTTCTTGTAGAATGTATTTAGTTTTAATCCACTCTATCAATATCTGTCTTTTAATCAGTTTATTTAGGCCCATTCTTTTAGTGTAGATCTGCTAATGACAAATTCTCTTAGTTATTTTCTCTTTCTCTGAGAATAACTTCATTTCCCCCTTCATCCTGAAGGACACCTTCACAGGATACAGGATTCTGGGTAGTCAGTTCTTTTCTTTCGGCACTTTAGTGTGCAGTATGCTGTCAAAGTAAGGACTAAACTAAAATAAAAATGAATGTGTTCCCAGGCTACATTCATAAAAGCGCAATTCACCGAATGAGGAGTGAGACCCATTTCTATGGTCTGGAGGACTGTGCTCACTTGTAGGTTTTACATCTTAAAAGGAACTGAAGAAATCAAGGCCTGTTGACAGCAGTGAGATAAATAGGGTGAGGGGATACAAAACCACATCCTAAGAGAAATGGCTTAAAATAACTAAGGCTGTTTCTTCTGAAAAGAAAATTCTCTCGAGGAATATGACTTCCAAAGAAATAGGACTTGTTCCACGGGGCTCCAAGGGGTTTCAGAGAGAAGGAATGATAAGGGAAAGAGATTTCAATTTCGTATCAGGAAGAATTTTCAGCAACCAAAGCTGCACAAAGATGGACTGCACTGCATAAAGATTATGTTCCTGTCATAAAGGTTCAGAGGTATGGGTTGGATGAATATTTTGCCAGTATGCCACAGGTATTTCAAGCTATTGATATTGTGATACCTTACCAAGCATCTCTATTTTCATTTGGGATTCCTGGATGTAAAGTGAAATGGAGTGTATTTATTTATTTATATATTTTTATTGAAGTATAGTTGACTTACAATATTGTGTTCGTTTCAGGTGTACAGCATAGTGCTTCGAGTCTTTTACAGATTATATCTGAAATGCAATGTATTTAGATAGAGAACCTTTAGACGTGGCAAATTCCACTTTGATATTAACAACCAAACAAAATTATTTATCCTACATAAGAACATTTTATTACTACAGTTGGTGATGACACTTATAGAAAATGTCTGCCCTGTTACGGATCTTGCCTGATACATTTATAATTCGAGGTGATGCTATAAAGTGCTATGTGTGATTTTAACAATAGCCAACACTTAAATAGCACTTACTCTGTACCACCCACCGTTCTAGGAGCTTCTACATATTCAATAATTATCTCCACTTTACAAAAGCAGTAACTGAGACACGAAGAGATTAAGTAATCTGTGCAAGGTTACACAGCTAGTAAGTGGTAAAAGGAAGATTTGAATCCTGTCTGTCTGACTCCTAAGTCTAGACTTGAAATGTATACATTGCCCACCACCCTAACTCTTTAATTTAATCAGCTTGTCAGGACCTGTCTACTTACTCCCCAATGCATGTGTCCCTTTCAAAAGTCACGCTTAACCAATGGTACTGCTGGGCTCAGAATATTTTTGGAAGTTCTCTTTTGGATACAATCTAAACACCTCCAGCATATTCTCTGGAACATTCTCAAGAGGCAAATCTAACTCCACTGAGACTGGACTTAAGCTTTGGAAATAGCCTCAAGTGATTTGTAGTCAAATCTGATGGACAGAGTGGCTGGAAAAGCTGGATGTTATCATTTGACATTTAAAACCATCAATGCCACTGAAATGATGAGCCTAATTTCTCTGAATGGTTTGTAAACTGGCTTTGAAGTTTCTTCCAAAAGAGAAGAAAGGTGGTGACTGATGACAGTATGGCTGGAATAAGTCTCTAATCACCATAGCAACCCAGTGTTTTGAAAGAACAACACTCACTGGGATATGTCCATCTGGTGATGTTGTTATTTTCAAAGTTATACACTACACAGATGCATCCTTTGCTTGGTAAAAGAACTGTTCTTGCTTTTTTCTTTTTTTTGGCCATGTAGCATGTGGGATCCTAGCTCCCCAACCAGGGATCGAACCCGCACCGCCGGCATTGGAATCGCAGAGTCTTAACCACTGGATCTCCAAGGAAGTCCCTGTTCTTGCATTTATCAAGAAATAAAAAGGAGAAGGGAGAAGGCACCAAATAGGAGATTTCCATGCATCATGTACTTGAATAACACAGATCTTGATTAGGTGCCATTAGGGAGAAAAGCTAAAGCCTTTGGAATCTCAGTTAGAAGTAACAGAGTCATCATATCATCTTAGGGCAGCAATAGCTTCCTAGTGACAGACCTAAGTTTGAAGCCCAGAACAGAGCCAGTTCCTAGCTGGTTTTGGCAGAAATATTACTTCTCTGAGCCTTAGTATCTTTATCTGTAAAACAACATCTTTTCAGGATGTTGTCAGAGTTAGAAATAATTTCTATAAAGGGATCTGATCCATACTAGACCAATAGAGGGAACATGTTAAAAATAATTGTAGATGAAGTGTACTAAGAAAGGCAAAGTAGATAAACGAGTACATCCTCCTCACATACAGAGTTCAATAACCTCAGAAAAATGCTGTCTAAAATAAACTCTCCTACTGATTCACCGTTCACCCCCCAGGACCACTGAGAGCAAGTTTGGGACACAGTGTAGAAGAACTATTTTAAAATTTTATGGCTCCTTAGCAAGTATAGGCCTGCAATTTCTGTTGGCCTCCTGGCTCACTTGCTCCCTCCTCCATCACCCAGAGTTTGTGAATCTGCCCGCCCCCCGCGGAGGCCCAGGGGCAGAATCTGGCCTGTAGAGACTGACTTGGCGGCTGAAGGAGAGCTGCCTGCAGCTATGCATGGTGTACCTCGCGCAGCGCGCAGCCAGCGGGCAAGTGGAGGCTGAACCCTGGCCAGGATGCTCTCGTTAAACCCAGCGCCTGGCACAGGGAACAACTGCCCAGAAGTGCCTTTTACTTGGCACACATGCACTGACTGCTTTTTTTTTTTCCCCTGCTTTATCTGCCCAGAGGGGTGCTTTTTTTCTAATTTGCACAAAGCATTGTATATATTACGCATGGGCCTGCCATCAGAGGGGTCTTTTTGTTTTTCTTTTTTAACCAAGTTAGCTTGCCAAGTTTGAAAAGTCAGGGATTTCATGCAAGATTCTATATTCCTAGCTTCTTTCGGAAAATGGGATGATCTTTCCACAGTAGGCCCATATTCCTTCCTGACAACATTTTAGCTGGAGCCAGATGGCCACTGCTCGCTGCAGACCCAGATGGCTGGTTCTCCGCAGGCCAGGGAGCCTCCTAGGTTCCCCCCCGCCACCGGGGGTTGAGAGGGGTTGGGGGGTCGCGGGTGGTGCTGGGGGTGGAGGGGAAACGAACGCTCTGGGCTAACAGATCTGATTTCCAGCTAGTGGCACAGCTGGTGAACGTCTTCAGGGGGCAGCACATGCCCGCATATGAGTGATAGGTGAGGCATGATGTCCTTTAGGAGGAAGAAATTTCTCTCCTTACCAAAAGCCAGAGAAAGGCACTGTCTGGTCACGCAAACCCCGTGGATATGGGGCCTCTCCGGTGTGGGCAGAACAAAGCCACCCCCTGTTCTTTTTCCTGGGGAACGTGCAAACAGTGGTGGCTACTTCAGAGGCTGCCAGCAAAACTCAGGCCACCTCCTGGGCTATTCCAGGACGTTTCTTCTCTTTATCAGAACAGCCGGGAGGAGGAGGTAGATGCTAGGAGACAACCCATCCCTACAAATCTATTGGCAAAAAAAAAAAACAGCAGAAGAATCGCTCTGACACTTGTGTATCAGCGTCAGGCAGATCATGGCATTCTCCGCGCAGGTGGCTAAACCAGCATCAGAGGAAACCGCGAAAGGGCCCAGTGATTTCAATCCACATTCCTGATGGGCCCTGGTTAATGGTGTTAATGAAATGAAGAGCTGCATACACTATTTATGGCTAGATTAAGCCGATTACTCTAGCTTAGCCTACTTTCAATGTACAAACCTCACCAGTGGACAAGGCAAGGCTCTGTTATCTGTTTTTCTCTCCCTGGGACTTTTCTCCGGACATTGGAAACAGGAATCCTAATAAGACCATTTTTTACCTGTCTCATTTGAGAACAGGATTTTCAAACTCTCCCTTCAACATTGATGAAAATCCCTCAGTTCCTGACAGTGACCGCAGAAGCTTCCAAAAATATGCAGCAGCACAATTACTAGGAGAGATGAGATGTTGTTAACTAATAAAGGTGCCATAAATAAAGAATGATGAACCACCATGGGAAATGAATCGACAGAGAAGGACACGTCGGAATGTGGGAGAGTAAAAATCACTTAAACTTTGCATGACCTTGCAGAAAGTCATGGTGATGTTCTGCCAGGTCCCTGGGAGAGTGGATTGAGATATGGCTGTTTCCCAAGACTTACTATCTAGTAGGCTGTGTTTAGACCCGCTCTGAGCCTTCTTCCTTGGACAGCCTGGAGTCTCTCTCGTGTCTAAAGGGTTATCTGAGTTCCTCTCTGCACTTTACAACCTTTAGGCAGGAGCAGTTAATGAGACTATCAATTCCATGGAAGCATCTTGTTTGTAGCAATGGGGACGGGGGTGCCTCTTTGATAATTTAGAACAGTGCTGAGCAGAGGGTCAGATCTCCCTGGGGTGGTGTCACAAACTGGAAAAGTGGCTGTGGCACTGCGTTCCTCTACGGTTTTCTACAGCTGTTCCAGATTTTCCATGGGCTCACCTTTAAATTAAAAGAATTTCTGCACTTTCAAGAATTTGAAAACAAAGCCATGTGTGAGAATATGAGACCCGCTCCTATGCCCTTGCAAGAAATAGGTTGCATTCCTTTTTCTGCACTCAAAAAAACAGTACCTCCTCTTTTTTTGTTTTAGAATGCCATATATGTAAATGATCCCAAATTAATCTTTAGCATGTGCCCATGTTGTTTTGATTTACTAAACTTTAAAAATATGCCCATTGTTCCCTTTTAACAGCTTTCGGCAACATTTTCAGAAATGGAAATATATGAGCAAATTAGTAAATGAGTAGAATTAGCCAGTACCATTCAGCAAGCATTCAAGGTACGAATACTTCTACAATACACAAAAAGCATCAGTATAGATCTTATAATGCTATATAAGGTTTCTTATTTAACTTCACTCTTAATTAGCAACATACAATGAAGATTATAGAGAGAGAAGCAAAATAATATAGTCACTGGAATAGTATTTTTACACACTTTTAAGTGATTTTGGTTTTGTTTTTAAGGGAATTGTGTGATATAGTGGAGAGAACAAAAAGATCTGGTTTAGATAGAATTTTAGCTCTCTGCCTTAAAAGTTTTGTGACATTGGGCAAATTACTTAACTTCTCTGATCCTCGTTTTATTAAACTGTGAGGTGGAGTTGGTAATACTCATATAACAGGGTTGAAAGGATTAAATGAGATTCTGTGTAAAATGTCTAACGGTGCCTGACACAGTGTAAGATGTTCAATTAAGGCAACTCTCATTATTTGTAGTTTTCTCAGGTGATGGTGACTTCAGATGCTTAAGTAAATTTTTTTAAAGCTTTAGAAATAGTTGATTTTTCAAATTATTTAAATGATGTGGTGATCATCTTATAATGTACAGAAATATCAAATCACTAGGTTGTACACTAGGAAATAACATAGTGTTGCAGGTCAATTATGTCAATACTTCCAAAAAAAAAAAAAAAACCAAACTCATAGAAAAAGAGATCAGATTTGTGGTTACCAGAGGCTGAATTGGATGAAGGTGGTCAAAAGGTACAGACTTCCAGTTACAAGATAAATAAGTACTAGGGATGTGATGTACAACATGATAAATATAACTAACACTGTGGCATGTTATATATGAAAGTTATTAAGAGAGTAAAATCCTAAGAGTTTTCATCACAAGAAAAAATTTTTTTCTATTTCTTTAATTTCGTGTCTATATGAGATGATAGATTTCCACTAAACTTCTCGTGGTAATCATTACTTCTTGTGGTAGTGATGGATGTAAGACAAATCATTATGCTGTACTTTATACAGTGCTGTATGTCAATTACATCTCAATAAAACTGGAAGAAAAAAGGATATAACTCACATATCACACAATTCCTTCATTAAAAGTATACCGCCCAAGGGGCTTTCCTGGTGGCGCAGTGGTTGAGAGTCCGCCTGCCAATGCAGGGGACACGGCTTCGTGCCCCGGTCCGGGAAGATCCCACATGCCGCGGAGCGGCTGGGCCCGTGAGCTGTGGCCGCTGAGCCTGCGCGTCTGGAGCCTGCGCTCCGCAACGGGAGAGGCCACAACAGTGAGAGGCCCGCGTACCGCAAAAAAAAAAATAAATAAATAAAATAAAGTATACCCCCCAAAACTATTTAAAGGATTTATTTTTAGCACCAAAAATGTCAGTGACATTTTTGTCACTATCATGGAATTGTCATATTGTCACAATTATAAAAATTAATAATGATTTAAATCAGGGGTCCCCAACCCCCGGGCCACAGCAGACTGGTACCGGTCCGCGGCCTGCTGGGAACCGGGCAGTACAACAGGAGGTGAGTGACAGACAAGTGAGCGAAGCTTCACCTGCCACTCCCCATCGCTTGCATTACCGCCTGAACTATCCTCCCCACACCCTGGTCCGTGGAAGAATTGTCTTCCACGAAGCCGGGCCCTGGTGCAAAAAAGGTTGGGGACTGCTGATCTAAATTAACTTTAATTTAATAAATAATTTAATTAAAGTATTAATGAAATTATTTCCCTTAGTGTCACATCACAGAGGCAAATCTTAATTTTGGTGACTGGAATGGGGGTAACTATTCCTCTTATTTGCAAACTATCACTTGTTGTTACTGTATATACAGCAGTTGGATTTTTGTTTTTAATTTACTTCAGTAGCTTTAGCCTTTCCCACCAAGATTCAAGGCAATCCATTTGCCAATTTTTTTTCTAAAAATCTCTCATAAATTATAAATACTATACACAGGCTAAATCTTTCCTGTACTTCCATATAGGACATAAATCAGTATCTATATGATGTTTCTCACTAATAAAAGGAGTGTATCTGGTTCCAGAACCAGGCAGTTTTATTGCAATACTGAGTTTCCACAGTTCAGCCAAAAGTTTGAGGATGAAGACTTGCTGCAAAAAGCCTTAACTAGTTCTCAACTGCTTTCTCACTTGGCATATAAATACGAAAGTTAGAAATGGCCACTGGTACAATAGCTGTGTGTGCATATTCCTCCCGTAGAATATCAGAAGAGACTTGCAGTTTACAGACAAGGCTGGCAAGGTGTTTGGAAATATATCCAGAAACCTGAGGAAATTAGTGGAAAGAGAGGCTTGTTATTTCTGTAAATATGCTAGAGTACATTTTGATTTTACACCTGAGGAACCAATTAGATTAAGTATGTTTGTAAGGTTTGGGGTTAAGAAAATACTGTCAGTGGAGGGTTTTTCTTAGGACTTCTTAATTGATTCATCAGCAAAGTTACCAGATCCCAGTCAAAGAAGATTCTAAGTTTTACAAAACTTAAGATAACTGTCAAAGAGCTAGAATAGCTTTATCACCTCTGAATAATGCCTCAGTGAAGCTATATCGTGAGGAATCTATCTATCTATATATATATATATTTTTTTTTTTGGAAGGGCAACAAATGTTTATTAGCTTCTCTACGAGCCGGGCGGGAGACGCAGCTCCTCTCCCAGACGGTGGCTGCCCACCCTGTGCGAGGTGGTCCCCCTCCGAGCTCCCTGGAGCCACCCTGGTGACAGGGCAGACCCCAGGGGAGAGGAAGGTAGCGTTCCGCACCCCACGTGAGGGACGGGGACAGGGAGGAAAATAATCAGGAGAAGCAAACACTTTGCAAGGTTTTGTTTGTTAGTCTGACAGCAGGTAGGGGTAGAGGGGGCTCCCGGGCAGGGCTACCGCCCCGTGTTCCGCGTGGCCGCGTGAAGAGACCCACGCTGGCGCTGGTGGTCACGCGGAACCAGCCAGACAAGATCAGCTGGAACGCGCTGATTTCGAAGCTTTGTGTTCATTTCGCCCTGGGCCCCTTCTCGATCGGCTTCCCAATGTCTTTCCCCCGGCGCTTAAGGCCGATGGCTCACTCGATTTTGCCCAGAGCCTGGTTGTTAGAAATGGCCCGGCCCCTCTCACGGTCAGCGACGACCTGTGGCTTTTCGTTGATTTTCGTCGCCAGGTCCTTCTGCGTCAGCCCTTTGCTCTGCCGGCCCTGCGGGATCCCCTTGCCCACCTCCAGGCTCACCCGGTCGTGATGCAGCTCCTCAGTCCCCAGGTCCAGCTTGGCTGTGTTCTTGGTGATCCAATGCTGTTTGTTCTGGCCGGCAGCCCATTTCTTGGAAGCCTCCACATATTCTCCTCCTCTCTGAGCTGCTAGAGAGGAGGACTTGGCCTTGGCCTGGGCGGCCATGGGGCCCTTTTTGGGCCAGTCACTCTCAGCCATGGTGGGGCAGGTGGTCCGTCCGGCGGCTCCGAGGCAGCTGCTCGAGACCCGGCGACGCGACGTCCCCTTGTCGCTCGGCCGCTTCCGGGGCTCGCCGCGGCCCCGCCCCCTAAATCTGTATTTTTAAATTAACCCTAATTGTAGGGTGAACAACTGTCCCAGCTGACCTGAGACAGAAGATTTCTCAGGCTGAAGGATTTCAGTGCTAAAACCAGGATAGTCCCAGGCAAACCAGGATGGTTGGTCACCCTACGCAATGGCCTGATGTATATCATTAGATAGAGTATCTGGATTCTTTCATGCCTCAAAAATCTACATGGCTTGCCTGACTCTAGACAGTCAGCAAGCTTTTATTCATTGCCTGCTGGGGGCCAGGATCTGGAGATGATGTACAATTAGTAGACAAGCATCCCTAACTGAAATATTTTGTGTGTCTCACGCCCTGTGTCTTATGCTGATAGCCCCACGTGGATACAACTATTTCCAGGTTCGTGTTGCTTTTGGAGCTATTAGACTGAACTCAGCAAAGCAAGATGACCAAAATTAGCCTTTCCAGTGGATTCTGTCTTGGTTGTGCTCTTGTCATCTAAGTTAGATATGATATCAAGAAACGTATAAAAACATTTCCATGTGAAAGCAAATTAAAATGGGCCAAAGATAGATTGTAAACAGCTTGCCCGCCTTCCCGCCTACTTTCCTATAAATATTAAGTTAAATATAGTATATGCCCTAACATTGTAATTCACTTCCACGAGGATTTATTGGATGATTATCCTGGGTCAAGCCCTGTGCTAGGTGCTGGGACTACAAGAACGAATGAGAAATGGTCCTGCCCTCAGGAACCTTCCATCTAATGGGGAGAGAAACATGTGTCACTTGGTCTCTATTTGCCACTGTCTCCCCCAGATCCATTCTCGCCCTCTCTCTGCCTTGCTCCACGCCTCAAGGATTGACCTCTATGAGCTGCATCTCTGGGGCTGTCTTGCTCTGTGGCTTCTGGTTGAGTTCAGCCAATGGGAGGCATTGTTTTGGCTTGAAGCTCTGGCCATTGGTCTGTGATTGTAATTCTCTCCTCCAAGCCTCCAGCACTTGCAGGGCTCCCTTAGCCAATAATCAATTTCCTTACCTCTGCCCACTTCTGTGAATAGTCCCTTCACAAAGTTAGTTTCATGATTTCATCTGAGTGTGCCTTCTGTTTCCTGTACAAACCCTGACTGATTCAATAGGTAAATAAACTACTGAATTAAAGGAGGTAAGTGAAGTAATAGAGGTATATACTCAAGTAGAATGGTGTGATACAGGAGGGCATGCTCAAGAATGCCCAGAGAATGGGAATGAGAAAATGCTTCTTGATCTGAACGCTGAAGGATAAATAATAAGTGGGAGAAAGACCTGGAAGGGGCAATGTCTAGCATGGAGAGAAAACTCACCAGGATGTATTCATGCAACTGTTAGCAGGTTAGGGCAGCTGGAGCACTAAGTATAGGGAAGGCAGCAGAGGGAGATAGTGTGGAGAAATAGACTTGGTTCAAGACATGTAAGGATGTTAAGCAATTCTGTTCATTTCACATGCACACTGCCTGCCTCTCTCTCTCTCTCTGCCAAACACTGTTCTAGGCACTGGAGATTCATTAGACCATAAAATAACAATCCCTGCTCTTAGGGGATCTAAAACAGGGCAGCAGTAGAGATGTAAAAGAGGGGACACATATTGTAAAGGAAATCAAAAAGGAGGACAATGCCCAGGACAGTGCAGACAAATCTGAGAATTTTTTTAATTTTTAATTTTGAAATAATTATAGATTCCCAGGAGGTTACAAGGAAATGTATAGGGAAACCCCATGTACACTTCACCCAGCCTCCTGCAATGTTCACATCTTATACAATTATAGTAAAATATCAAAACCAAGAAATTGTCATTAATATAATCACAGTGTTTTCAGATCTCATCAGTTATACACACACTCGTGTGTATGTGTAGCATCGCCACCATAATCAACACGCTCAAGCCATCATGTTACCTCTTGATGGCCACATCCATCTGCCATCCCTAACCCCTGAAAACTACTAATCTGTTCTTCATCTCTATAATTATGGTATTTCATGAATGTTACATAAATGGAATCGTGTATCATGGATCCTTCGCGGATTGGCTTTTTTCACTCAGCATAATTTGCTTGTGGCTCATCTAAGTTGTGTGTATCAATATTTCACTCCTTTTTCTTGCTGAGTAGTATTCCATGGATGTACCAGTGTTTGTTCAACCCACTGAACCCACCGAAGGACATGTGGGTAGTTTCCAGTGTGGGGTTATTATGAACAAAGCTGCTATGAAGAATTGTATACAGCCTAGATACTTTTTGAGTGAATGAATGAGATAAAATGGATAGAATGCAGTGACCAGCTGTAGGGGATGAAGCCTGACATTGTTAGTAAAAAATGAACCCCAAAGCACGTGCAGCCACCAAGTACTACAAAAAGGGTTTATTTTGTTTCATATATGTATGTGTCTTATACATATGTATACATATACTTTATTAATAATCAAATGGTATCTTTTAAAATAAAACAATTTAAGATAAGCAAACTGAATTTAAAACTCTAAAGTAAAACTTGACAACATATTTACGTTGTCAAGAGACAACAGCTCTCAGTACAATCATTTTAAATATTTAAGTAAATTTTAAAGGATCTTTGTTGTGATCTGGCATTTTTAAAATTCTGACGCTTTACAAATTCTGTTTTGTTAGTTGCTTGAGTTCCTATTCTGCAATGTGCTATTATTATTATGCAGGATTGTATCCGTGCTCCTGAAAGAGTTTTAAAATTAATTCTAATTTGAAGAAAGAACATTCTACCCATAGAAAGTTCAAAAATAAAAATGATGAAGGACACATTTCAGGAAAACACACATGGTATTTTATGTCACCTACTTTAGAATAATTCCAGGATAGTTTCTTTTACTTTTGTTTTATTTATTCTACTTTTTAATGAATTTACAAATAACCCAAAATGTTCCCTAGTTTTTTTGCCTTCCAGAGTCACAATTTCCTTCAATACTCAAATAAGGATAATTCATCCTGGCAAGTCTGTTGCCTCCTTTTGGATAAAAATCTGGCAATAACCCAAAGAGCATTTGTAAGGGCTCCTGATCTATCTACAAGATACGTGTATAATTTCTTTGCCCATTTTAATATTTTAGGTGTGTTGCCTTCTTCTAAAAATTTGCAGTCAGTACCCATGAAGAATTTTTTTTTCCATGTAGAAAAAGCCTAGTTTGGACTTCCCTGGTGGCACAATGGTTAAGAATCCACCTACCAATGCAGGGGACATGGGTTTGATCCCTGATCCAGGAAGATCCCACATGCCGTGGAGCAACTAAGCTCATGCGCCACAACTACTGAAGCCCACTCGCCCTAGAGCCTGTGCTCCACAACAAGAGAAGCCACCGCAACGAGAAGCCCGCGCACCACAACAAAGAGTAGCCCCCGCTCGCCGCAACTAGAGAAAGCCCACGCACAGCAACGAAGACCCAACGCAGCCAAAAAATTTTTTAAAAAGTAAACGACCTTAAACAAAAAAGTCCAGTTTGCTCAGAAAAACCCAACAAGCCAGGTGATATATTCTATTATTTATATGCTCCTGTTCATATTTTATTATTTAATTTGGACTTGCAACTACTTAGGCAGTTATGGATCAGAAGGTGAGGCTGAAATGTACTATCCAACTGATAGAATGATTTATTCCTCCACAGGTCATTGGTATAGGCTCCAGTTGTCATCAAATACATATGGTATTTTACCTATCCTGTTGCCATGGAGATCAAGAACCAAATTAAAACACATTTGCCAGGGTCATAATAATGTAGTCAGAATTTAAAGAAAAACTTGATTTGCAGTTATATATAATTTTGCTTGTTTGCTCTGACGGTCTGTTGACTTCTACGTGCTTTAGTTTATCAATAATAATAGAGCTTCTCGAGCCATTGACTCACATGGGTCTTGACATTCCATGAGCCCAGATTCAACACATCGTCTGGCAGTCTGCTTGGGTTGGCCCCTGGATTGAAGAAGAGAGGGAAGTCTGGGATAATTCCCAAATGTCTGGATCTGGTGACTGGGATCCCATGGTAAGGCAAGCTTGAGGAGAAAAAGCTGGATTAGGAACTGTTGAGTCTGAAATCCCTGTGGGCCATGCAGTCCGAGAGGCAGCCAGTAGAAGGCTGGCTATGAGTGTCTGAGGTTCCATGTCACATCAGCCAAAGAGGATGGCTTGGCATTTTCCCCAAGAAGAGAGTCCTGGGGAATATAAACATCTAAGGCTGGGACAGAGGAAGAAGGTCAGGAAAAAGACCGAGCAGGTGTCTAATGTCTGATTAAGTGCCTGGCACACAGCTGGCACTCTGCAAATACTGTGAAAGAATATGGAACGCAGCCATGGGGATCTACAGCAGGATGGTTGGGCAAACAGGCTCAGCTCACTCTTACCTGTAACTAGTCAGAAATGTGCCTGGGGCTTCCCTGGTGGCGCAGCGGTTGAGAGTCTGCCTGCCAGTGCAGGGGACACGGGTTCGAGCCCTGGTCTGGGAAGATCCCACATGCCGCGGAGCAACTGGGCCCGTGAGCCACAACTACTGAGCCTGCGCGTCTGGAGCCTGTGCTCCGCAACAAGAGAGGCCACGACGGTGAGAGGCCCGCGCACCGCGATGAAGAGTGGCCCCCACTCACCACAACTAGAGAAAGCCCTCGCACAGAAACGAAGACCCAACACAGCCCATCAATCAATCAATCAATAGAAATGCTGTAGAATTATTAAAAAAAAAAAAAGAAATGTGCCTGGACCCAGAGGTTCATGTAACATGTCGACCACTCTTCTCAGATCACTTCTGGTCAGTGCTGCGTCCACGTCACGTGCCCTTGGTCTCCCTTACATGTGCCTCTTCTCCATTTCTCTGGGGTCCTGGCTTGGTTCACCCCAGGGATCTCTTCCCGCCTGCCTGTGTCATCACATCCTTGCAGGGGGAGCAGTATACACTGCCTCTCACAGCATAATTGCGGTTTGTTATTATCCTAAAAGACCCTCTTCCTGCAGAGGGGTTGGGATGGATGAGATAAAGGAGATTTAGAAGATGGAGAACTCAGTGAGACTAGGTGGAATTAAAAGAATGAAGGGGAAGGTGAACCCCATCCTGCTACAAATAAAAGGAACAGTCTGAGGAGTAAGAGGAGAACCCAGAGAGAATGGTTCAGTAATACCAAAGACCAGCTGCTTTAAAAAAATAGTTGCGGGGGCTTCCCTGGTGGCACAGTGGTTGAGAGTCCGCCTGCCGGTGCAGGGGACACGGGTTCGTCCCCCGGTCCGGGAAGATTCCACATGCCGCGGAGCGGCTGGGCCAGTGAGCCATGGACGCTGAGCCTGCGCATCCGGAGCCTGTGCTCCGCAACGGGAGAGGCCACAACAGTGAGAGGCCCGCATACCGCAAAAAAAAAAAAAAGTTGCGGGACTTCCCTGGTGGTGCAGTGGTTAAGAATCCGCCTGCCAATGCAGGGGACATGGGTTCGAGCCCTGGTCCAGGAGGATCCCACATGCTGCGGAGCAGCTGGGCCCGTGAGCCACAACTACTGAGCCTGCGCTCTGGAGCCCGCGAGCCACCACTATTGAAGCCCGTGCACCTAGAGCCCATGCTCTGCAACAAGAGAAGCCACCGCAATGAGAAGCCCGCGCACAGCAACGAAGATCCAACATAGCCAAAAATAGATAAACAAATTTATATTAAAAAAAAAGTAGTTGCTAGTCAACTGTGCCAAATGCCACGTGGAGGACAAGAAAGAGGACAAAAAGTAAGCCGTGGATTTGGTGATCAGTAGCTCCGTGATGCGTTTAACAATAAAACTTCCCACTGGCAGAGAGAGTGAAATCCAGGCTGCAGGTCAGGAGTCGTGGGAAGTGAGGGAGGGCTACACGCCCCAGGCTTTCTCATCCGGGGCAGGGCATCGTTGGACACACTTAGCGCATCACAACCCCAGCAGTCCCCAGTGATTCTGCTCCTTCCCTCAGCTCACAATCCAGTCCTGCCTCCAAAATAAGTCCCAAGCCTGACCACTTCTCACTCCGCCCAAGGAGCCACCCTTGTGTGGCCATCTGTCCAGGTGATGGAAACTCCCTCCCCCCTGGTTCCCCTCCCACCTGACTGTCCCATAATCGGTCCTTCACAGTGGCCACAGGGGTCTGTTAAAACCAGTCAATCAGACCATATCATTGCCCTTTGTAAATCCTCCACAGTGATCCTGTTATTAAAAATAATTGTTCATGTCTGACCCTGCCATACTACATGATCCGCACTTTCTGCCTCTTAGCATCCTACTTCCCCTTCCTCTCGCTGCCCTCCGCCACGTGCGCCTATTTTCAGTTCCTCAAACGTGCAGGGTTTGTTCCTACCCTTGCACTTGCTATTCCATCTTTCAGGCAGGGCTTGCTTCTTGCGCATGAGTCCTGCACCCCCTGATCCCTATGGCCCCATATTGGTTTAATGCTCCGCTGTTAGCATCTTGAAATTCTTCATTTTTGAACTGAGGGGCCTCACCTTTCCATTTTGCACTGGGCTCTGCTCTCAGGGATCGTCCCCTCCTCAGAGAGGCCTCCCTTGGCTTCCCAGACTAAAGCTGTCCCACTTTCCAAAACACAGGCAATCCCCTTATCCCGTTTTATTTTCTTTGTAACAGCTTTCACGCTCTGATATGTTCTTGCTTAGGTATTTATTTGCGTGGTGTCCACTTCCCTCCCCCTGCAATGTAACAGGAGCTCCTACAGGGTAGGGACCATCTATTCTGTCTCGCCCCAACGTCCGTAGAACCTCAGTGTGTGGAACACAAGGCTGCCCAACATACATTTGCTGATAAATGAGCTGTTCCAAGACTGAACTCCCTGGACGCAAGAGAAGAACCGTGCTCGGTGTCATGGAAATTCTAGAATGCTTTTGGTATTTATATACATCCTGATCAATAATTAAATTTTTGTGGTGCTGGTCTGTTCTGATAAATTCTGATTTCATGATGAGGTTAAATGGGATATAAATTCTTCTTATTATATTCAAGGTTGGTCTTTTTCATGAAAGATTTTGAAATCTGGATTCAATGCCTACTTTTGCTGCCTATGTTATATGAGCCTAAAACAATCATTTTAGTTTAGTCTGAATTTTTTAAAAGAGGTTGTTGGTCTACCTTCCAATTACATTGTGCTCTACGGCTCAATAAATCATTTTTGTTTGTATTAACTAATTTGACCTGTTCAGTAACTCTATACAAGAGATAAGGTGGCTGTGTTATTTTACAGATGGACTCAAACTATGTTGAAGCTTGATGAGAATACAAGAATAATAATCACAGATATTTAGAGCTGGGAGTAAGTGTTGAGATTATTTCTTCCAATAATTTCTCATTTTTAGATGAGGACACAGAGAAATCCAGAGCCCACCACGAGGCAAGGATTTTGACAGAACCTGATTCTTAAATCAGTGAACTTTATACTTTACCCTTGGTCCTCTCTGCCAACATTTGCCCCAAAAGAGTATTTACAGTCTACTTCAAAATTTTGCTTTTTGATGTGAATTATATCTTTAATTTTATTAAATGAATGGCTGAATAGATGAAGATAAAGAAAGAAAGAAGGAGGGAAGAAAAGGAGGGAGGGAGGGAGGGAGGGAGGAGAGGAAGGAAGGAAGCAGAGCTAGGGAAATTATTACTATTGTTACTGAACCAGGATCGTTTTGCCTGACACTCAGCAAGCCAAAACACTGAGCTGCCAAGTTTTGCAGCAAAGAGAAGGTTTATTCACAAGGCAGTCAAGTGAGGAGATGGGAGAACAAGTCTCAGACCATCCTCCCCCTTTGGGGTGCAAAGGCCTTGGGGTATTTGGGAGATAAAGAATAAAGAAGCAGGATGGTCTGAGGGGTAAGGAACGTGGGGAGCATGAGGAAAGTGCTTGGGAAAAGGTGTGGTAATTGTCATCGTTCTATGAAGGCCTCTGCACATTCAAAACTGGAGGTGCTTAACATGGTCCTGAGGGTGGAGTTTTTGGCCCTCTGACATCGAAACATCACTGACTGGACACTCACACATGCCCAGTTGGAGGGTTGGTGGTCCTAACCAGTGTTAACCACTTCAGCTTGGTCCTATCCAGCTCATCTCCAACTAGACACAGCTGACTCCAAGTACCTGGAAAATAACTTGGGCAAACATCTTATTGCTTCAGCTGCCTGCTGCTTGGAGGATGTGCAAGTCTTAAAATGACCTTGATTAGCAAAGGCAGGTAAAATGGATTTGACTAATAATTACCCACGGTTTAATTATAATCTACATAAGTCATTTATTTGGATCTTTATGCTCTTGTCTTTTACTTCTCTTATGCATTCCCTCCTTGATTTTTTTTTTTTTGATTTTTTTTTTTTTTGGTGGGAAGGGAAGGGACTTCTGCCAGAGTAGCACTCCCTCCCAAGCGGGAGTGGGTTGACACACGGGAGAATCCAAGTTGTGGCAAAAGCATTAAGGCTTCGCTCTCTTTCCTCCCCTTTCTGACCTCACTGGTGCAAGACAGCAAATCCCAACTTATCCACAGGACACATGCAGGGCTGCCGGGTTACACAGCTCCACGGACCACGGACATCATATCCTGGAGTTGGGCTCCACAGAAGAAACAGCACAAGTGGCACAGGCTTCCTGGCCTGCTCTGTGCCAAGTAGTTACCCGAAGGGAAGCCCAGAGGTTGTCTAGCTATGCCAGTGGCAGGGTGGGCCGATATAATCAGGGGTGACATAGTAGCAAGTCCATTATGGGCACACATCTAAGATGCTCTGTCCAAGCCCAAACTTACCAACAATAAACCTGACATTTTGAAGTCCATCTGTCTGACTTCTCTATTTCTCAGTTAATACCCTGTGCCTCTTTTTGTTGTCCTTCTTAATTAAGATGACCTTGCTTCTAGGTGTCCTTAGTTACTGACTAGCTATAATATTTTACAACCCACTTAAATCTTGAATGTAATGATGTCATAATTATGAAAGTAACCAGATTCACACGAAGTGTTACCTAATCTTAAGAACAAAATGGCATCTGTGAAAACAGCTGAAACAATTAGAGGAAGAAAGTTTTTGGAAGCTTCAGGATTTTTTTTTTTTTTTTGCGGTACACGGGCCTCTCACTGTTGTGGCCTCTCCCGTTGCCGAGCACAGGCTCCGGACGTGCAGGCCCAGCGGCCATGGCTCACGGGCCCAGCCGCTCCACGGTATGTGGGATCTTCCTGGACCGGCGCACAAACCTGTGTCCCTGGCATCGGCAGGTGGACTCTCAACCACTGCACCACCAGGGAAGCCCTGCTTCAGGCTATTTTAAAAGTAATTAGTACTAGTTAGCAATAAAGTTCTCTTCTAGGAAATTACACTTAAAGGGGGAACATGGAATACAGAAAAAAATCTACCGCTAGAGAATGAACCACCAGTCTTCCTAAACATTGGTTCCACTTTCAACAAAATGTGGGTTGTCGAAAAAGAGCATGTAGATGCCAGCCAGGACTTCAAATGGGTCCAAACTTGGACAACAGCAAACTAACAAGAAAGGTTCTCAGGGTCAGAGTTTGCACTGATGCGGCACAATTTCCTATGATTGACTTTCCCAGAACTGTGCTCTCCTCTTTCTGAGAAAAATACCCAAAGTACTGCTTCTTCCTTTGGCCAACCAATCACCTCTCAGGATAGGACACATCTGTTTGTAGGTGTGGATTGTAGTTGCTCAAAAATGACGTGAGGCTTCTTAAAATGATAATAGGTCAATTTGCTTTGAACTGATCTGTTTTCCAACAGAGCTAAGAGGTTTTCCACTAAATCAGAGATTCAGCAGGTAGTCAAAACAGCTGAAATGAGGTGTAGGCAGGACTTCACGTGTGTCCTGTAATTGCCCATCCCTATGTCCAAGCAGAGCAGAGATAAACTCCAGACTGCAAGTTACTCCGACACAAGGATCAACTTCTAAGGGCCCTGAAAGGCAGGTGAACCAGTTCAAAACAATGTGACCTGCTTAGAAAGTATTGAGTATCTAATAAGTATTGATTGGCTAATCCTTCAAAACTTGCAAAGGGGGCCCAAGACAATCTTGAGATTTCAGTAGCCAGAGAGACCCAGACAACACCTGGCTATGGTGACTCTCTAAATTGCTTTTAAATGAATTTTTCGCTGAATTTTCAGTTCAGCTAATCAATTACCAAATTGTAGTAAAATACTCACTTATATGCTCAGTGTTATCACTTTAGTTAAAATGTGTTTGCATGTATTTTTTAAAATGCCAAATGACTATAAATAATCTTCAAAATGTTTTTAAATTAATTTTTATTGAGTATAGTTGATTTACAATGTTGTGTTAGTTTTTGCTGTACAGCAAAGTGAATCAGTTATACATACATGTATATCTCCTCTCTTTTAGATTCTATTTCCATATAGGTCATTATAGAGTATTGAGTAGAGTTCCCTGTGCTATATAGTAGGTCCTTATTAGTTATCTCAAAATGTTTTAACTAAGCATTTACTTTATTTCATATTGTTGCTTATACTTTCAATCAAAGAAATTTGTTTGGCCTATAAAAGAATATACATAGAATAAATTTCTATTTTATTATATTATTATTATTTTTTTTTGGCTGCGTCCAGTCTTAGTTGCAGCACGTGGGATCTTTCGTTGCAGCAGGCAGGCTCTCTTGTTGTGGCACGCAGGCTCCAGAGCATGTGGGCTCAGTAGGTGTGACAGGCAGGCTTAGTTGCCCAACAAAGGATTGAACCTGCATCCTCTGCATTGGAAGGTGGATTCTTGACCACTGGACCACCAGAGAAGTCCCATAAATATATATATATTTTAAGGCTTTAATGAGTCCTATCGAAACATATTTGTGGGGACTTCCCTGGCAGTCCAGTGGTTAAGACTTCGCCTTCCAGGGGGTGTGGGTTCAATCCCTGATCAGGGAGCTAAGATCCCACATGCCTCGCGAGACATGCCTCGAGGCCAAAAAGCCAAAACATAGAAGCAATATTGTAACAAATTCAATAAAGACTTTAAAAATGATCCACATCAAAAAAATCTTAAAAAAAAAAATTGTGTGTGCTCACTTCGGCAGCACATATAAATACTAAAATTGGAATGATACAGAGAAGATTAGCTTGGCCCCTGCACAAGGATGATATGCAAATTCATGAAGCATTCTACATTAAAAAAAAAAAATTTGTGTAAGATAAAGTAACTCAAGGTCATTGTTCCTGATCGTGTAGACAGCCCGCCCTCTAGTGTTTCTTTCTAAACCCTACCGCATTTTAAACCATAATCTCAAAATGCTAGGTTAATAGGATTAAGAACTGTGTCATCAAATTAATAGAACAAGGCAAAATCCCTGACACAGACAAAAATTAAATCAGAGAAAAGTGAAGTTCCTTCCAGAAGCTGGTGACAACCTCACTGGGGAGAGCCTGCAAAGTTGGTGGTAAATATATTAAAACTTCATTTGGTAAATAGGGTCTTAATAGAAAGAGAATTAGTCCAAATGATAACCGTAGATATAAAATGTGATAGCTTTGTAAATACTAGTATTTTTAAAAGATATCCCAAATGTTGATTAAATAATGGAGTTTTTTTAAATAACAACTATACATAAAGCAGATAAATATCCCCTTTGGGAGGAATTAAGATAATCTAAGTTATTTTATAGATATAACTTTATGAAAGCATACATTTTTATTTGGAATGTTTGCAACTAATATTTATCAAATTAAATTTAAAAGGAAATTTATTATCTGAGAAGAAACAAATTTAACTGTGCATGATTCATACATCCTGATGGACTTTATAAGATGTATGAGAAAAATCTGAGGGGTTTTTGCTTTCATAAAAAAATAAGTAGTAAGCCATTTAGGTTAAAACTTACTTGTGGACTCTGAATTTTGAAAAAAACAGTCCCTTTGACATACCTAATTCTGTGTTTGGGGATATTTACTGTTGACAAGGAAATAAAATGTAGTTTGGATTCTATGGGGCTGTTATCCATGCTATTGGTTGCCCTAAATTTCAAATGCTTCAGATGATGACCTTATTTAACTGTCAGGAAGAATGTAAACAAAATAGGGACTTGGGTTGTCTTTTTTAAAAATTTATTTAGATTTCAGGTTTCCTTATGTCTCAGCCATATCAGCATACATTGTCTAAAGTCATAAAGAAAAACTGACAGAAAAATGCTTTGGATCACCATGTGTTTTCAATTGATGCCAGTAGAAACTAACTTAACCTAAGGCATTTGATGCAGGTTTATTTTTCCTTTGCAGTCACAACGGAAACATGAAGCTGCCACTCTTGGTGTTTATTGTGTATCTGCTGTGGTTGAAAGATTGTCACTGTGCACCTACGTGGAAGGACAAAACTGCTATCCATGGAGGCCTGAAGGGTAATGTTTGGTTTTTTTATCTGCGCTGTGTCCCGTTTGCCTGTTTGCATGTCCTGCTGGCATTTACGGTGATTTACAGTTGAGAGATAACCGTATTCAGGATGCCCTCTAGTTTCACGGTGAGATGTTCTCCAGGCACTTAAGCCAAGTAGACAAGACGCCAAGCATCTGGATAAAAATAGAAAATTCCAAATGCGTCTCTGAGAATGGTCCACATATCCAGATGTTTGCCATCACAGAGATAAAACTTGCCAACGTTTTGAGTTGCATTGCTTGGTCTCATCCAGATGTTTGGTGTCCTCTGAGCACAGTTTTAATGAACAGTGAAATTCTTTTCTAGCATTTGAAAAATTTAAACAATTAAAGTAATCCATGCAGTTATTCTTGAGATAGTGAAAGAATGGGTTATAATGACATTGAATCTGGTTGGTCTGTGCTCATTAACTTGTGGCCTTTGCTTGATGAGATATGCTTTGAGTACTTAACAGGAAAATAAATTAGTTTAAACGTTTCTTTTTTGGGGATCTGTAATTAAATTTGGAGGCCAGATTAAGCTCCTCTGGTGGCCATATTGGCTATTGTGAAGAGAGAATGACAAACCATGAATTTCATACTCGCTAAAGGCTTATTAAAGGGGTGTAAGAGATGTCCAGTAGGTTATTAAAGAATCTTGCATTATACAAGATGCTTTCTAGGTTTTATGCCTCCTGGGAAGGTAACTGAAGCTGAAAGAAAAGGAAATTGTTCACTCTGTTTAAGGTTCCCAGTTGGGCATTTAATATAAATTGTCTGTGAAGAAAATTCAATGTTTTCTTCTAATATAAACACACTTGAGTTTTAAGGGAAAGAAAAACAATTGGATAAATGAAAACAGGCCCTGAGGAAAATGATAAGAATAGGGTTAAATGAACTCTGACTTGGCTAGCAGTTCAGAAGTGAGGAACAGAAGGTATCACCCGGGTGGTAGCCATGTCCATGTGGCAGCTGACAGCCCAAATCATTGTGATCTGCTTTCAAAGTTTGATGCTGTTAAAAAAAAAAACAATTAAGCCTCTGCTGGGGGAACATGAAAAGTTGGCGAACTCATTGTGTTCTGATACATTGTAATCTGATCAGATCTCAAAAGAAAAAACTACAACTACATCGTAATCTTTTAGGTTTTTCCAAGGCTGGGGAGATAGATATAGATGAAGAGGTGAAGAAGGCTTTGACTGGCATGAAGCAAATGAAAATCCTGATGGAAAGAAGAGAGGAGGAACATAGCAACCTAATGAGAACCCTGAAGAAATGCAGAGAAGAAAAGCAGGTACAGTCATTGAAAATCACACCTGTCCTTAACTATATCTGGACCATAAATAGTGCATGTCTGAGTGCACTGGAGGAATTACTTATTTACCCTAATCATAGATTTTCTGGAGAGCAGCCCTTACTGGAGGAAGAGTTTGAAGAAAATTTCAAATTTCTCCAAAGAAGATATTCCTTGTAGATCAGGCCTTCGCTGGCCTCCAAACTCGGGAATTTGGGGGATTCGGCTTTGTTTGGGAAGTGTTGCTTTCTTAAAAATGCTTTATTGGTGCCTTTTGAGTTGGGATATTGTGTCAAAAGTGTCTGGGAGTTTTTGGCTACATCAGTGGCCTCCAAAGTTTTTTTATTTCCCATCCCTATTACCATAATTATTGTTAGCATCCACTCCTGAATATATGCATTTTAATTAATTTATTAAATTAGACACATGAATTGCTACCGTTATTATCTCAAGGCACAGAAGGCAGTTAGGGATCATCATTAGCTTGGGTAGGTGTAAGTCCATATTTCAAATCATCTAGATATTTTGAAAATATTTTAGCTTATTGCCAAATCTGATTAGATCATCATATTTTTACTGACACAAGGCCAAAGAGCTTGTAATGAAAAAGTGGCAGCCCTGCCATTTGCTTCTTATCTACTTGAGCTTAAGTTATTCATATTTTTTAATCTGCTGGGGGTTTTTTCCAAGAAACTTTTAAAGCCTCCTGTTCATTTTGTGAGGGCTAGTTTAGTTAAAAGTAGTTAAAAAACATCATTTACCTAAGTTCTCTTAAATGGCAAGTCATTGCAATTGGCTCCAAGTGAACAGAGAGAGGCAACCAGTGTCTCTTCCGCAGGGTCCTCACGCACAGCTAGCCACACACAATGGCCTGACACAAGCACCAGTGCATGTGAAATAGTACATCAGCCTCATCAATTTTTTTAATTCAAATACCTTAACTTAATAGTTGTTGTCCAAACTATGTATCTTATCAATGGAGAATATACATTATATTCAAATGTCTATGGGCCATATTAAAAACTGTTCATATGTTACAGTATAAAGCTCAATACATTTCTAAATTATAGACATTGCATGGCTCATAGTTTAATATCATTAACCATTAACATAACACTCAGAACAGTTAAAAAATTTTTAAATTTATTCTCCAACATACCCTTATAGAGAATATCAAAACTATAAAAATAATTTGGAAAATATTTTAAATTTTAAAATTGGGAGTAAATTACTTTTCAATTTTATTTTCATGAAAACATTTTTAATTATGGTAAAATATGCATAACATAAAATTTGCCATCTTAACCACTTTTATGAGTACAGTTCAACAGTATTAAATACATTCACAGTAATTCCCGGGTGGCGCAGTGGTTAAGACTCATGCTCCCAATGCAGGGGTCCCGGCTTTGATCCCTGGCCAGGCAACTAGATCCTGCATGCATGCCGCAACTAAGACCAGCGAGCTGCAACTAAGACCCGGCTCAACCAAATAAATAAAGAAATATATATTTTTAAATGCACTCACATTATTGGACAACCAATCTCCAGAATTCATCCCATTTTGCAAAACTGAAACTCTATACCCATTAAACAACCCCCCATTTCTCCTTTCCATAGTTGATTTTTAAATTTAAAAAACACAAATACAAGTTCTAATATCTCTTCTCTAGACCTTGATCTACACCTAGACCTGTAGACCTATAAAGTTGGGGGTTGCCAAGCTCCGGAGCTGCTGGAATTCACGGTGGCCACTGGGTGTCCCCTGATCCATTGGAGCAGGGCTACATCACAGGCTGGGACCCCAAAGCTGTAGTCAGCCTGTCACCAGCTGGTTGATTTTGCAGCCATCCCTCTCCCTGCACCACACAGGGTCCCTGTCGAGGAAAGGAGATTGCTTGACCAGCAGCTGGAAGCCCTCCTCCCTTTTGGCAGAGATCAAAAGACCTTGAGGAAATGAAAACCAGCTCCTCATGAGGAAAATGTGGAAGCCCCTCTAGCTGTGTTCTTCCCTGGTGGGCTTGTGAGTCTGGCCACCGGGAATAACCACACTAGATATCATTCACAGGCCCTTTATAAAACACATTATCACCTGCAGTCCTTCCAACATCTGAGTAAACCATCACTTTCATTTTACAGCTAAGGAAACTGAGTTTTGAGATGTTAATTAATGTGGTGTTGTTGTTGTTTTAAATTTTTACTGGAGTATGGTTGCTTTACAATGTTGTAACCCTGTCATGACTGACCCAGGACAAAGTCCACTGGTGCTGTGCCTGTGGAAGACCCAGTGACTTTCTGTTTTTCTCCCTTTCCCGGGCCTCCTGGCAAGCCAAGGAGGGAGCACATGCTATGGAAAGAATGCTTGCTGTAAGTCAGGTTAGCAAGTGTTAGTTCCATTTCTGACCCTGAAGAATCCCAGGAGCTAGTAGAATTTTTATTATTTCTTAAGACGTACTTATTTTATTTTTTAAAAAATCATTGAATTATACTCTTAAGGTTTGGGTATTCATTTAAAAATTCATTTCAAAAAGGAAAAACCGGGCTTCCCTGGTGGCGCAGTAGTTGAGAGTCCGCCTGCTGATGCAGGGGACACAGGTTCGTGCCCCGGTCCAGGAGGATCCCACATGCCGCAGAGCGGCTAGGCCCGTGAGCCATGGCCGCTAAGCCTGCACGTCCGGAGCCTGTGCTCCGCAACGGGAGAGGCCACAGCGGTGAGAGGCCCGCATACCGCAAAAAAAAAAAAAAAAAAAGGAAACACCTGTTTAACCCTGAGTTTCCCTCCCTAAAATTATTTTCAATCTAAAGTAAAGGATACTTCACACAAATCACGAATTGACAAATATGGGGTGGGTGCCCCCAAGTCTCCCAGAACAAAACACATCCCATCCTCAGGTGATCCAGTGTAATCTCGATCCTCCTCATTAGCTTCTCCCTATTTATATTTAGTGGGAGCATCTGAAACTTGCTCTTACTAAAGTGGGAAACCCTAAAGCAGCTTCAAGTGATTCCCCACACCCCACACCCCCATCCAGGTTTGTGTGGGACTTTGAACTGCAGGAAGAGAGTTCTAAGTATGGAATCTATCGCTGGGTGGGACATTTAGGGGGAAGCAGAAGGCATGGACAAGGCATTCCTAAACCAGAGACCTTCTTCCTCCATGGCAACATTTCAGTACCAAAACTTGGGCCATGTGATTTGATCATTGGTTCTTGTTACACTCTTGGAGGTGAGTGGAAGGAAATCAGATGATTACGGACTATGTGCCTTGCTTGCTCATCTCACTTAATACGAAACCTTAAGAGGTAGATCCTACAGTTATTCCTATTTGCTAAGAAGGAGACAGGGGCTCAGAGATGTTAAATAATTTGCCCAAGGGTCCACAGTGAGTGTAGTTTGTAATTGGAAATATTGGGATTTCGGTTTATAGTGACAATGGGCAGAATATTTAAAAGACTGATTGAGAAAATCTGGGCAGTACTGTTGCCTGTCCTGGTGAGGCAACCTTTCTTGAGAAGTTGTTGGATTCCAAAATTGTTCTGCAAAGCCCAAAGAGACAAGTTAAACCTGTCTGGATCACGAGGTGCATTTGGCGGACTGGAGCCCTGCCAGGTTTCTTATGTGGGACGTAGCAAATGACACCCAGCTTAGCCCCAGGATTCTACCATGAGAGCAGCTGAAAAAATCCGAGCCCTGCAGAGGAAATGTGGGGGGATTGTCAGTGCCCAGGTGTTTCTTTGGACTTAATATGCCAGGAAAGGGTGATTTCTTTTTCTTTTCCCGTAGGTAAAAGTGCATACTACATTGGTGTTAGAAACTGTGCTCCCTCGTGTTTTTTTTCACTCAAGGGAGTCTTCATCCGCTCTGAGGCTTTCTCCTTATGGACAGGTCCATTATATCCCCTAAATCCCCTGAACTACTTCTCAGGCCTGGAGGGAGCCGGTCTGCAGAAGCCCACACTTGCAGGGAGACAGGGGTGGGGGTGGGGTCTACGTGGGGCTGGCCTCGGGGGAGCTCTGGGGGCAGGGTTGACGTTCTCAGGGACAGGTGTCACTTCTGCTGGGCGGGACCTGGCCGAGTACAGCAGGCACCACAAGGGGGAGTGCTTGGAATGTGGATGAGAAGAACGAAGCCCCTCAGAATCCAGCATCTTTGCCATTAGAATGCAACTCACTACAAGAATTGTGATATACAGTACACAGGAATTTGATATACAAGATTTGATTTGATACACAAGAATTGTGCTTCCTTGCAATGTTTAAGAACATACAAAAATTAAAAGCAGCATAAATGAAGGAAATAAATGTATCAACTTTGTAAGCCTTAAAAACCCATCTTCCACATCCTTCGAGGACTAGAAGTGAATACAGACAAGTAAACAGATCAGTTACAGTCATTCAGCAGAGATGGGGCTGTGTCTTCATTGTTGCTTCACCCACAGGCAGTGAATGTCCATCCCATAGCAAGCACTCAATAAATAGCTGTTGACTGTATGAATGAACAGGTGAATAAGAACTGCCTGGTCTTCAATAGAGATCAAGCAGTGCTCTTAAGTTAACAGAAAGCTCCAGGGTAGAACTGTCAGATGCTAAGGGCTTGAAGAAGGAATGAGGTTTAGTATTTTTTGTTTTTGTTTTAATTTTTGGCTGTCCCACAGGGTTTGTGGGATGTTAGTTCCCCGGCCAGGGATCATGGACCCGGGCCCTTGGCAGTGAGAGTGCCGAGTCCTAACCACTGGACCACCAGGGAATTCCCAGAGGAAATAAATGTATCAACTTTGTAAGCCTTAAAAACCCATCTTCCACATCCTTCGAGGACTAGAAGTGAATACAGACAAGTAAACAGATCAGTTACAGTCATTCAGCAGAGATGGGGCTGTGTCTTCATTGTTGCTTCACCCACAGGCAGTGAATGTCCATCCCATAGCAAGCACTCAATAAATAGCTGTTGACTGTATGAATGAACAGGTGAATAAGAACTGCCTGGTCTTCAATAGAGATCAAGCAGTGCTCTTAAGTTAACAGAAAGCTCCAGGGTAGAACTGTCAGATGCTAAGGGCTTGAAGAAGGAATGAGGTTTAGTATTTTTTGTTTTTGTTTTAATTTTTGGCTGTCCCACAGGGTTTGTGGGATGTTAGTTCCCCGGCCAGGGATCATGGACCCGGGCCCTTGGCAGTGAGAGTGCCGAGTCCTAACCACTGGACCACCAGGGAATTCCCAGAGGAAATAAATGTATCAACTTTGTAAGCCTTAAAAACCCATCTTCCACATCCTTCGAGGACTAGAAGTGAATACAGACAAGTAAACAGATCAGTTACAGTCATTCAGCAGAGATGGGGCTGTGTCTTCATTGTTGCTTCACCCACAGGCAGTGAATGTCCATCCCATAGCAAGCACTCAATAAATAGCTGTTGACTGTATGAATGAACAGGTGAATAAGAACTGCCTGGTCTTCAATAGAGATCAAGCAGTGCTCTTAAGTTAACAGAAAGCTCCAGGGTAGAACTGTCAGATGCTAAGGGCTTGAAGAAGGAATGAGGTTTAGTATTTTTTGTTTTTGTTTTAATTTTTGGCTGTCCCACAGGGTTTGTGGGATGTTAGTTCCCCGGCCAGGGATCATGGACCCGGGCCCTTGGCAGTGAGAGTGCCGAGTCCTAACCACTGGACCACCAGGGAATTCCCAGAGGTTTAGTTTAGAATACGCACATTTTGTAAAGAGTGAAATCAACCAAGGTACAACACATAGAGTCATGAAATGGAAATAGGGTGTGTGTTTCTACTTTTTAATTAGGAGGCTCTGAAACTTATGAATGAAGTTCAAGAACATCTAGAAGAGGAAGAAAGGCTATGCCAGGTGTCTTTGACAGGTTCCTGGGATGAATGCAAATCTTGCCTGGAAAGTAACTGCATGAGATTTTATACAACCTGCCCAAACAGTTGGTCCTCTATGAAAAACAAGGTAAGGGAAAAATAGAGCTCAAGGTTTCTAAGTTCTTAAGGTATGTGCTTCAGCTTACTTTTAAAAATTAACTTATTTTAATATTTAGAATAGATATAGATGATCTGATGTTGGCCTTTTGCAACCTAGAATCTAGCATTCATGCTTATGTATGAATCACTTGTGGATATATAATTTTTAAGTTAGAACAGCCATCCAGTTCTTGCCCTCCCTTTCAGGACACTGTGTATCTCTCAGAAACACCCTGACTCTTTCTGCCTTGTATTTGTTATTTATGAACACATTCCCACTAGATTGTAAGCTCTTTGAGGGCAGGAACCATATCTTATCTGCCTTCATTTAAGCATTGTAGGCATTCAATAAATGTTTGCTGAATTGCATTCTGAATAATAGTATTATAGTCTCTGATTTCAACCTGCTTTAGTGTTTTCTCTGGAGGCCAAGCCTTTGAAGGCGTCCTCTGCCTCCTGAGTCTCTCCTTCAACGGGCTTGCCCTCTTGTGGCAGCACACACATGCCCGTGCACACACGTACCCACATTCACGTCCCCTTTACCCCAATCCATGCACATCCTGTAGGACTGGCATGTTTTCTTTTTTGTCCTCTTTGGCTCTTTTCTGGGCAGAGGGAATCACAGAGGGTGGTGACCTGATTAGGATGAGCTCTGACCCATAAAAGGCTCCTCTTCTCTTGGCCTGAATTTCCCTTCCCCTTCAAGAAGTGGGCTGAGTAGGCAATGCAGAGAAATTCCCCTCTCCATATCAGAGCATGCAGTAATCAGAGTCTGCGCCTGGCTTGGCAATGCCTTCCCCAATTACAGAAGGAACAACCCCTAGGATAATTCATATGCCAAGTTAATTTGCCTCCACTGTTAATTGCATCTGCTCTATTTTTATAGCCACTCTCTAACATACCAGAGTATACTGGAATGAGCACTGGCTGGAAGTCAGGAGCTTTGGAGACCATTCCTATCTGCACCTTTTGTGTGACCTTATGACAATTTCTTGGGCCTTTGAAGTTTCAGTTTTGTGGCTGGGTTCAGGTAAACAGAAGCTGGCAGAGGGAGAGGCAGATGATCCACCCAGATTACTTTTTGAGAAAGGCATGAGTCTTCTAAGAATCCCTGGAGAATTCTTTGAACAGCCCTTGAGCAGGGGTGGGGAGTGCTCCCACAGTGATGTTTGATGGTTGCTACATTCCAAAACATACAACAGGGTCATATCACTATCATACAAGGGCAACTGTGTTCTGGCACGAACTTATGTGTCACATAGATGAAGTAGAACATGGTGTGACTGCTGGAAGATCTCCCCCTGAATGGGAAATTCTATAATTAGAGCTTCATTCCTTTGACTACAGCCAAGGAGGGCTTTGATCACCGGTAATATGTAACATCTCGAAGTAACCTATTTAGCTGTATTAAGCATCTATAGTTCAGTGTGAATGTATTGATCTTTTCCCTGGACTAATTTATGAGATGAGAGAGAGGAGAGCATAAAGACATGAATAGCATGCCACTGAAGAAAAAAAAAAAAAAAGAACTAAGGCAGAGGTGAAAGACAAGAGCCTTCTTCACAGTTTTCAGGCTGCACGGTCTAAAACCATGCATGCCAACCAGTACATCAGGACTGTGGCTTGTCAATAATATTGAAAACTTGGCCTTCTTAGGCCTTGGTAGACAAACAGAAACCAGGAGGAACTTCAGACCCTATTTCCATGGTCAAAGCCAAAGCCAGGTACATGAATGTTAATAAATTATCTTAAAGTGGATCACCTTTTCCTAGTTTGCCCAGAACTGTTCTTGATTTGGAATGACTACTTGTAAGTTGACATAA
Organism: Tursiops truncatus; assembly: GCF_011762595.2. Classification (NCBI taxonomy): domain Eukaryota; kingdom Metazoa; phylum Chordata; class Mammalia; order Artiodactyla; family Delphinidae; genus Tursiops; species Tursiops truncatus. The sequence continues at coordinate 37,159,545 of NC_047046.1, read as the reverse complement.
AAATTCACAATAAAAAAATAGTCCAAAAGAAAATCAATTTATTTCATTTTTGTCCCCCATCCCACCCCACAGCTTGAACATTTTTTCGGGAAGATATATCAGTTTCTGTTTCCTTTCCATGAAGATAATGAAAAAGACCTTCCCATCGGTGAGAAGTTCGTTGAGGAAGATGCACAACTGACCCAGATAGAGAACATGTTCAGCCAACTGACTGTGGATGTGGGATTTCTCTATAACAGGAGTTTTGACGTCTTCAAACAGATGCAGCAAGAATTTGACCAGGCTTTTCAATCGTATTTCATGTCAGATACAGACTTCATGGAGCCTTACTTTTTTCCAGCTTTTTCCAAAGAGCCAGCAAAAAAAGCACATCCTGTGCAAAGCTGGGACATTCCCAGCTTCTTCCAGCTGTTTTGTAATTTCAGTCTCTCTATTTATCAAAGTGTCAGTGCAACAGTTACTGAGATGCTGAAGGCAATCGAGGATTTATCAAAACAAGACAAAGGCAAGTATTAAAAGATTATTTAGATATCTGTACTAAAGTTGAGTTTTATTTAACTTTGGAAATGGTAGCCATTTCTAAGTCATTGTACAATGTTTCTGAGAGTGATGGTTTATGGATGATCAAAGTCTCACAGCCTCTTAGAAAAAGCTTTGAGGTCTGCCAAACACTAGCCTTCTCCCGTCTTTGTCGAGAGCTCTGTGGGGCTGTTCTCTATTTCTAAAGCAAATTTTCAAAGCTGAGAAAGAAAATGCTGGTAAGGTGAGAACTTGAAAAAGACAGTTGCCTCCTTTATTAAAACTCAGGCAGATGCTTGGCTCTATTCTGCTTGAACACCATGGGGTTTCTTTAAAATCAGTCCAGGCTCCTCAACTTCCAGTTTGGGGAGAAAGCTTAGTGCCATGTAAAACCAGGTCATATTTAGTGCCTTCCAGGACCTCCTCTGCATCGCTACTGTAATCCCTTAGATCACATCTTTTATGCACAAAACCAGAGAAAATACTCAGAGACATGATAGAGAAATTTCTGTAAATGATAATAATCGCCTTCTACCAATACCACTCATGCCCTCTGATATTCCATATTGGAAAAAGCAATGCTGCTTTATGTTGTTAAGGCAGAAGGAGGTAACTTCTTTGGGCTTCTGTGGAGAGCTGGGAGGCAGCATCTCAGAAATGAGAGTTGCCGTGGGGGCCACAGGTAGAATCTGTGTTTCCTTGGACATATCTCTATGGAACATTAAGTCAAGGACAGGGATGCTCTTCTCTAACAAAAAATGAAACGGGCTCCTTCTAGAAATTCCGCCAGTTGTGACAACATGGATGAACCTGGAGGACATTATGCTATGTGAAATAAGCCAGACACAGAAGGACAAATATTATATCCCACTTACATGAGGAACCTAAACTAGTCAATTCCTTCCTTGCACCACCATCACCTCAGTGATAATCTAGAGATCCAGGGTCCCCTGCAAGTGCAGAAAGTAAAAACAAAACAGCAAACAAAAAAAGCCTTTGTTACACCTTTATACTCTTCTCTCTCCAGTGTCCCTACCCTAACCAGACAGCAAGTTCAACAGATTCTCTTCCCAGATGAGTACATGAGGACAGTTTATCAAAAATAGGCAGGCAGGGGCTGTGGAGTATTTGCGTGTAGTTTCCATCACTTTTCTGGACTGGTGGTAGGTGCGGAATAAACCTATTGCCCCTAGAAAATCCACCTAATGAGAATAAACCTTTGTCCCTTGCGGTAGGCAGAATAATATAATAGCTTTCCAAAGATACCCAAATCCTAATCCCCAGAACCTGTGAAAATGTTGGGTTACACAGCAGGGGAAAGTAAGGTTGCAGATGGAATTGAGGTTGCTAATCAGCTGACCTTAAAATAGGGAGAGTATTTGGGGTTGTCCAGGTGGCTCCAGTGAAATCACAAGGGCTCCTAAAAGTAGAAGAAGGAGGCAGAAAAGAATCAATAGAGACAACCTCACGAGAGGAACTTGTCCCTACTTTGCCAGCTTAGAAGATAGAGGAAGGGGAACAGGAGGCAACGGGGGGGGCGGGGGGGGTGGCCTCCAGACTCTGGAAAGGCATGGAGATGGATTCTGCCCTAGAGCCTCCAGAAAAGAACAGCCCTGCCAACACCTTCATTTAGCCCACTGAGACCCACTTCAGACTTCTGACCTATAGCACTGTGAAATAATCTATGTTGTTCAAACCACTAAATCTGTGGAATCTGTTACAATAGCACTAGGAAAGCTGCCTCCTGTCAATTACAGTGGTTAATATCTTCTGAGTGTAAACTAGTATCTGGCAGCCTTCACAGATAGGCTTTATTTGTCATGATCATCCTAAGAGCCAAAATTAGAAAAGTAGCTAAAATTGAATAATGAACACTGTTAAAAGGAAAAAGGTGATAAAAATATGAAATATCTTGTTTAATATATTTTTTAAATTTATTGATTGTTGTTTCATTTTAGTCTCCATATGAAAGAATTTCTTTCCCACTTTGTTCTTTCTAGACTTCAGTTGCTGAATCTGTTGAAACAGAATAAGATAGCTTTTGCAGTTGTCCTCCCTTGGCTTACAAATCCCTAGAGAGAATAGATGAGATCCATTCAGTAAAACTGTGGTGTAGCAGCTTCACACAGTGCTGGGTGCTGGGAGCTGGGAGTTCTGGGTTTTAATCCTGCCCTGGAGAATTTTGCTGTCCTTAATTTTCCCATGGGGGAAACAGGCAAGTTGGGAGGGTAGATGATTTACTAGAAGTAACTGCCTAGAAGGGCCCTCAGGCTCTGTTCTGGCATGGCCGAAGGTAGGCGATGGGCTACTCTCATGAGTATAGCATGGGGAATTGGTTTAGATAGCCCTCAATTTGCCATCCTTGAATATACCAAGTATTCATCTAGATGCTGTGAATAAGCAATGATTATGACAGAGATGACACAGCCCCTAACTTTTAGGAGTTTAGTCCAGAGAAAGAAAAACAGGTCAGTGAACAGTTGCACTACCATATCTTAAGTGAAATGACAGAGGAAGTTATGGAAGAATGACAAGATTGAAATGACAAGACCAAATCCCCTCTCTCAAAGGACTCAGAGTCTAATAGAGAAGACAAAATTAACAGCACATAATGCAGACTTGCTCTACAGTAGAACTCACAGGGGTTCTCTGGGGTGAGAGGAGATGCCACTAAATCTATAGGGAATGGGAGAAAATGACTCCTATTCAACCAAGGGGATGGCTGCCTTACCCACCAGATGATCTAGCAAATGCCTTGTAGGTTTTTAAACAATAAACTTCACATTTTTTGTTTGTTGCTTTTGGCTGTGCCACGCGGCCTGCAGGATCCTAGTTCCCTGAGCAGGGATTGAACCCCTGCCCCCCTGCTGTAGAAGCACAGAGTCTTAACCACTGGACCGCCAGGGAAGTCCCAGTAAACTTCACAGTTTATCTCGAAATGTTTCATTTTTTAACATCAAGGATTTAATATAACAGAATATCATCAGGTTAAAAATTAATAACAAATTTTTCCTAATGTGAAACACTCAATTGGGAATTGTCAATTTGCTGTTGGACGACTTCTTTTTACATCATTTTTATATGGATGGTTAATTATTCCAGGAAAAAAAAAAGTTTCTTAAAAATTGATCTGCTTTAGATGTTTTCCTAAATCTTTGACGTACTGTTTATAACATTATATATGTGAAATGCAAAAAAGAATAGTAATAAATACCTACCACCCAGTTTAAAAAACAGACATTTCCAATATCTTTGGAACTCCAATACACATTCGAATTACAGCTTGAAAAAATTAAAATAATTACTAGAAAAAATTTTAATAGACGCCCAAAGAGAAAAGTGGCTTACAATTCCCTGTCTAGTTAACCCCAATGATATCAGAAATAATAATGATAAAAATAAGACACACTAAATTTAAAATAATTTAAATATACAAAGGAACAAAAGAAATGAAAGCTGCCTTCTCCCACCCCATCAAGTCTCTCTTCCAATAGAGTTACTATGAATAATTCTTCATGATTCCTTCCTGAAAATAAAATTATATGCATTAACCTCTGTGTGGGGAGTGGGGTTTGGGGGAAGCAAGTAGTAATAATAGTAATGATGAGTAATAATGACAGTAATGAGACTGCTGGATTAAAGGATACATGCACTTTTTTTTTTTTTTTTTTTGCGGTACGCCGGCCTCTCACTGTTGTGGCCTCTCCCGCTGCGGAGCACAGGCTCCGGACGCGCAGGCTCAACGGCCATGGCTCACGGGCCCAGCCGCTCCGCGGTATGTGGGATCCTCCCGGACCGGGGCACACACCTGTGTCTCCTGCCTCCGCAGGCGGACTCTCAACCACTGCGCCACCAGGGAAGCCCGATACATGCACTTTTTAATAGATGCCAAATTGTCCTAGTAACTGGTTGCACCAGTATGCACTCCTACGATTGCATACAGAACAAAGATTTTGCAAGTGCTGGTTAGAAAGAGAAATGACATTCTATCCATGCCTTTAAAGTTCAAACTCTCTAACGACACTGATGTGAAAATGCTGTTACTTGTAGACTCCGCCCACGGCGGCCTGAGTAGGACGGCATTGCCTGTGCGGGGCCGAGGGCTGTGCGGAGAGCTTCGCCAGAACTCGTCGGAATGTTTCCAATTTCACGCAAGATGCCAAAAATGTCAGGATTACCTACAGGAAGGTAAATGATTATTATGTTCTCAGGGTTTCGATTGTATTCTGGTCAGAGGTCACAAATCTCGCTTTTACAGGCATCGTGGATTCATTTGCTTCCCTTCAAGCTCTTTTTGGCGTGCTCATTGCCGTCTGGGGGTGCTCAGGGCAGGTTTATAAACGTTTATTATTCAAAAGTAGGTCAACTTACTTTTCCCCTTTTAAAAAATTCCCTCATTATTCCCGTGAAAAATTTTTATGGTTAAAGACCAAGCGAACACTCTTGTGTGCAAAAGAGAACTCAGCAAATCAGGGTAACTTCTTTCTTCTTACTGCACAGAAAGAAAACCACCAATGAAGAAATCTTCAAAATGTGTAAGCAAATTTTTTGCCAAATAAGTTTTTTTTAAATGGCATTAACTCTTTCCAGATGGTGGGTTAATTACTAATTAGTATTTAAATACAGATAGTAGCTTCTCCTCCCAAGCCCTGAGCAGCGCGTTTCGCCTCCTCCCAGATCTGACCAAGAGCAGCTTTCATTCCTTCCCCAGGTGAAAAATTCTCTCCACCGGCCCTTCCCCCTTTCCTCCGACCCTCTTGTCCCTTCTCCTCCCCAGCTGAAGTCACTTCCCAACCGCTAGGGTCTGAACGCAAATTTTCTTGAAAAATCCAAGAAGAGCTTTTGATTCCTGTGCTTCTGCTTTTTACCTTGCCAAAGCCCTAAGGGAAGGACATTCTAAAAAATGTGGCTAAGATTTGAAGCAAGAGATTGAATATACGCTGGACCTTTTTATTAGAGCAGATGAGGGTCTTATTTCTTCAGAATTGCTCCCTGCGTGACTTTCTGCAGCTCTGTTTCATCATTTGGAAAATGAAATTAATATAGCTACTTCACACAAGTGTTTTGAAGATTAAATAAAATGTCTGAAGTACTCATGATTCTCATTATTCAAGTGTTTGTTTTTCAAGTCACAGTTACAAGGTTGCATACAGACAACAGAAGTTTTTACAAGAGAAAAATATACACTAATATACTGACCTCTTACAAAAATAGTCCCACTCAAACATGCCACCTATGTATCATTAACTTCCTGTAACTTCCAGTTAAAAGCTTTGAAGAATAATCTCTCCCTGATTGTCATAAGATAATAGAGAAGATGGGGGTGTGTGTGGGGGAAGTGATTGGAAGAAGGTGATTGAAAGGTACAAACTTCAGTTACAAAATAAATAAGTACTAGGGCTGTAAGGTACAAGTTGATGACCATAGCTAAAGCTGCTGTGTGATATATAGGAACGTTGTTAAGAGAGTAGATCCTAAGAGTTCTCATCACAAGGAGAATTTTTTTTTCTTTTTATTGTATCTGTATGAGATGATGGATGTTAACTAAACCCACAACAGTAATCAATTCAGAATATATTGTGAATATGTAAGCCAAACCATCATGTTGTATACCTAAAACTTATACAGTGATGTATGTCAATTATTTCTCAACAAAACTGGAAAAAGAAAGACAATATATAAGAAATCAGATAATACAATATAAACACATCAAATAATCAGTATACATCAAGTCACACAGTATACATGCAGTATAAATTGATTGCTGCAAAGGTAAAACACAGAGGAAAGGCTGTCCTAATGTGCTCCCAAACAATTTTTTTTTTTTTTTGGCTGCTTTGGGTCTTCATTGCTGCGCGCGGGCTTTCTCTAGTTGCGGTGAGCAGGGACTACTCTTTGTTGCGGTGCGTGGGCTTCTCATTGCGGTGGCTTCTCTTGTTGCGGAGCACAGGCTCTAGGCACATGGACTTCAGTAGTTGTGGCTCGCGGGCTCTAGAGCACAGGCTCAGTAGTTATGGCACACGGGCTTAGTTGCTCTGTGGCATGTGGGATCTTCCCGGCCCAGGGCTCGAACCCGTGTGCCCTGCATTGGCAGGCGGATTCTTAACCACTGTGCCACCAGGAAAGCCCTCCCATACAATTTAAACTTTTATATTTATGATAAATGTATATAGAATAAAATAATAGAAACACATGTGGCTAATACTAGATGAAGAAATAAAACATTACCAAAATAGATGAAGCCCCCGCTGGTGCCCCTTCCACATCACATCCTCTTTATCCCCTTATAAGGAAATCGTTTTGGGGTTTTTTTTCCTTCCAGTTTTATTGAGATATAATTGACATACAACACTTATAAATTTAATGATTTGACATCGTGAAATGATTAACACAGTAAGTTTAGTAAACATTCATCATCTCATGTAAAAAAATTTTTAAAAGAGAAAAACATTTTTTCCTTGTGATGAGAACTCTTAGGATTTACTCTCTTAACAATTTTCATATATAACATATACCAGTGTTAATTATATTAATCATGTTGTATATTACATCCCTAGTACTAACATCTTATAACTTGAAGTTTGTAACTTTTAACCACCTTTGTCACCATCACTGACTATATTCCCCACACTGTAGGAAACTTCTGTTTTGAATTTGGTGCTTATTATTTCCTTGTATTTCTTTTTTAAAAATTTATTTTATTGAAATATAGTTGATTTACAATGTGTTAATTTCTACTGTACAGCAAAGTGATTCAGTTATACATATATATATACATTATTTTTTCATATTCTCTTCCATTATAGTTTATCACAGGATGTTGAATATAATTCCCTGTGCTATACAGTAGGACCTTGTTGTTTTCCTTGTGTTTCTTTATACTTTTATCATGTGTTTATATATAGCACACATACACACATATACCATACATAGCAACGTTTTACATGTTTTTAGTTTTTATATTGTCAAAGTATAACTTTTAAGCTTAAAAATATGACTCATACAAGTACAAAATGAGCATGTTAAGATTGATTTAGGGCTTCCCTGGTGGCGCAGTGGTTGAGAGTCCGCCTGCCCATGCAGGGGACGCGGGTTCGTGCCCCGGTCCGGGAAGATCCTACATGCCTTGGAGCGGCTGGGCCCGTGAGCCATGGCTGCTGAGCCTGCGCGTCCGGAGCCTATGCTCCACAACGGGAGAGGCCACAGCAGTGAGAGGCCCGCGTACCGCAAAAAAAAAAAAAAAAAATTCAAAAGATTGATTCCATTAACAAGGGAACGAGCAGAATGATTAAGCTGGTTTAAATGAGTACAGGAGAGACTGAAGTATTTACAGTCAAGGACAGAATGTTGAAGTAAGATTGCAAAGTTAGATATAAAACTAGTTGATGTTCCGAAGGGTAATAAAACTGTAACTTTTGCAGTTATGATTTCTATCAGACCAAAATAATTTATGTCTCTACTGGACAAAAATTATTTGCAACTTTTCAATCTGTAATTTACATCTAATTTCGTGGAGTCTGGCCCAAATCAACAGTGACCAGTAAATCCAACAAAGGATCATTTCCGTAGAGAATTAAGTAATCTTTGGGTGGACCTCTTAGACAATACTTTATGTGACATTGAAAGGACACACAGCCATTCTTCTGCATTGTTTCCAAGTTTTGGATAATATTTCTTAATAGTATAAATGTTATCGCTTATGTATTCTTTTGCACCTTGGTGTTTCACTCAGTACAGTTTGGGAGATTTAGTCATGTGAATGCGTGTGTTTCTAATTTCACGAATTCATTGTTGTATGTTAGTCTGTGTAAGCACATTACAATTTATTTATCCATTCTCCTGCTGAAGCACATTTAAGTTGCTTCCAGTATTTTACAAACAACTCTTGTATGTTTTGTCAAACAATGATTTTGCCTCTTTTATCAACATTTAACTCATTCTTTGTTCTAAGACTAAGCATACAGCTGTAATTATAATCTTATATTTGAAAAATATAAGATAAATGAAATATGTTCCAAAACATTATAAATCATTTTTTTCATTATTTACCATACATTTTTGGTCCCAATTTTAAATGGACTCACTGTAAGTAGCTCTTTTCCCATACTAGTTACTGGTACTAGATGTATACACCTAAATTCAAAATAGTAGTTTCAAGATAAAGGAGTTTGATGTGGAATGGTCACAGTGGGGGGGTTCATCTGTTTGGGTTATATTTTGTTTCTTAATATAGGAGGTAGGCACATGGAATTTATACCAAGGAATGTCTGTCTCCAGCCCAGTTTTTGTTACATGAGACCATATAATTATCAATTAAACTGAATCTCTTTTGAAAGTGATGTAGGCAATATTAATAATTGCTTGACAACCACAGGTATAAACTGGAAACTCTCACAGGCAGAAGGTGATACATGCACACTAGATTAAAGACAAAATAGCCACAATATTTTGCAGCTCCTCCCATCAAAAGCTGGAGTCTGTTTTTTCAACCTGAGAATCTGGGCTCAGCCATGGGTCTGTCCTTAAGCAACAAGATATTGGCAAATGTGAGTGGCTTGAAATGTGCTTGTGAATTAAAGTTGTCCTCTCTTGCTACTGGAAGCCTATCCACCACTGCGTGATCAAGCCCAGGCTAGCCTTCTGGAAGATGAGAGGTCCCAGCCATGCCAGCTGAGACCCTCAAAATGTGAGGGTCTAGACCATCCAGCCCCAGCTGAGCTAGCTCAGACATAAGAATAGTCCAACCAACCCACAAAACCCACAAAAACATGAGAAATAATAAATATTTGTTTGTTGTGCAACAAAAGCTAATGGATGCATATTGTCACATTTCATAAGAGACACCTGCTAAATGTGGGTTTTCTTTCTTCCTTTTCTTGAAACACTCATTCTCATGTCTATACGGTGACTAAAAAAAGGCCTTAAGGTACTGATCATGTGAGTGTATTTTTTTAAGTAACAGCATTAAGATACAGTTCATATACCATAAAGTATACAATTCAGTGTTTTTTAGTATACTCACAAAGTTGTATAACCATCAGCACTATCTAATTCCAGAACATTTTCACCCCATACTCATACTCATTGGCTGTCAACTGGCTCATTGGCTGTCATTGGCTGTCATTGGCTGTCAACATTGGCTGTCAACTCATTGGCTGCAACTCCATACTCATTGGCTGTCATTTCCCATTCCCCGCCCCTTTCCCCTACCCAGCCCCTGGCAACCAATAATCTGCTTTCTGTCTCTGATTTTGCCTATTCGGGGTATGTCATATAAATGAAATCATACAATTTGTGGTCTTTTGTGACTGACTTCTTTAACTTGGCATAATTTTTTCAAGGTTTATCCATACTGTAGCATCTCTCAGAACTTCATTCCTTTTTATGGCTGCTTAATATTCCATTTTATGGATATACCACATTCTGTTTATTCGTTCGTTAGCTGATGGATATTTGGTTTGTTTCTACTTTTTGGCTATTGTGAGTAATGTTGCTATGAACATTTGTGTACAAGTTTTTGTTTGGACATATGTTTTCAATTTTCTTGGGTATATACCATGAAATATATATGGGTAATATGGTAACTCTATGTTTAACATTTTGAGGAACTACTAAACTCTCTTCCAAAGTGGATGTACCATTTGCATTCTCACAGAAATGTATGAGGGTTCTAATTTCTCCACATCCTTGTCAACACTTGTTATTGCCCATCGTTTTTATCTTAGCCAACCGAGTGGATGTGAAGTGGTATCTCATTGTGATTTTGTCCTGTATTTCTCTAATCACTAATAATATCAAGCATCTTTTCATGTTTTTATTGGCCATTTGCATGTCTTCTTTGGAGAAATGTCTATTCAAATTCTTTGTCCATATTTTAATTTTGTTATTTGTCTTTTTATTGTTGAGTTGTAAGAGTTTTTTTTTTTTTACATATTCTAGATACCAAATGCTCATCAGATATATTATTTGAAAATATTTTCTCCCATTCTATGTGCTGTCTTTTCACTTTCTTGATGGTGTCCTTTGAAGCATGGAAGTTTTTTATTTTGATGAAGTCTACTTTATTTCTTCTTTTCTTTTTTTATTTTGGTGTCATATCTAAGAAACCATTGCCCAATCCAAGGTCACACAGGTTTATGCTTATGCTTTCTTCTAAGAGTTTTATATATTTAGTTCTTGCATTTAAGTCTGTGATGCATTTTGAGTTAATTTTTGTATATGGTATGAGGTAAGGATCCAGCATCTTTCTTTTGCAATTGGATATCCCGTTGTCTCAGTTTCACTTGTTAAAAAACTCTATTCTTTCCTGTGTAGAATTGTCTTGGCACTCTTGTTGAAAATCCATGGACAGCAAAAGTAAGGGCTTATTTCTGGACTCCCAATTCTCTTCCATTTGTCCATATATCTATCCTATGCCAATTCCATACTGTCTTGATTATTGTACTTTGTAGTAAGTTTTGAAATTGGGAAGTGTGAATGCTCCGATGTTGTTCTTTGTTTTCAAGATTGTTTTGGCTCTTATGGATCCTTTGCATTTCCATGTCAATTCTGGGATCAGATTGTCAGTTTCTACAAAAAGGGCAGTTAAGATTTTGATAGGGATTGCATTAAATCTATAGGTCAATTTGTGGAGTATGGCCTTCTTGACAATATTAAGTCTTCCCATTCGTGAAAATAGATGTTTTTCCATTTATTTAAGTTATCTTTAATTTTTCTCACAGCGTGTTTTAGTTTCAATACAAGTCTTACAGTTCGTTTAAAACATTTGTTCATAAGCATATGGTTCTTTTTATGCTATTGTGAGTGGAATTTTCTTAATTTCATTTTTGGTTTGTTCATTGTTAGTGTATAGAAATACAACTGATATGTGTATATTGATCTTGTGTTCTGCAACCTTGCTGATTTATTACTTTTTTAAAAACAAAATTTATTTATTTATTTATTTTTGGCTGCATTGGGTCTCGGTTGCTGCAGGTGGGCTTTCTCTAGTTGCGGTGAGCGGGGCTACTCTTCATTGAGGTGCGCAGGCTTCTCATTCTGGTGGCTTCTCTTGTTGTAGAGCACAGGCTTTAGGGCACATGGGCATCAGTAGTTGTGGCACACAGACTTAGTTGCTCCACGGCATGTTGGATCTTCCCGGACCAGGGCTCGAACTCATGTCTCCTGCACTGGCAGGCAGATTCTTAACCACTGCACCACCAGGGAAGCCCTGACTTATTACCTTTAATAGTTTTGTGTGTGTGTGTGTGTGTGTGTGTGTGTGTGTATGTATGTATTCCTTAGGATTTTTTGTATACAAGACTATGTCATCTATGAATAGAGATAGTTTTACTTTTTCCTTTCTCATGCAATTGTGTTTTGCACAAAGTTTCACCTTTATTTTAGGGAAATCGTTTTCCACTCTCTAAAAGAGTAAATGAGTGTCCCTTGTAGAATTCTCCTTGCCTAAGATCATGAGGTAACTCACCACCTTCTTCCCCCATAATTAAAAAAAAAACAAAACTACACCACTATTCTAAAAGTTAACAACTCTAAACTTGCAAATGAAGACATTTTAAAAGAATATCTGGATCTCCTTTCAAACGTATAATGTATCTTGTTAACTGTGACTCTCTTTGTTTTCAAAATATTTTCTTGAATTACTTTTCAAATGTACACTATTGCAAATTTTTTTACCTGCAAGTACAAAGGTCTCCCTTTCCTGAAGATCCCAACACAAATTTTGGAAAAGTGTGAAGGCTGGAGGATCTTGCATTATATCTACATATCAAAAAGAAACAATAACTGATTTTTAAGACTTGAGATGAGGTAGTCACCTAGCTTCTGGTTGGTGGATTCTCCCCCACCCCTATCTTCCTGAAGGCATGGTTTCTTAGTAAACAGCAGAAGACATAGTGAAAAGAGTCTGTGATCTTTTTCTACAATAACAATCTTTTATGATCCCAGATGCCCTAACACATAGACACTTCTGTAGTTTGCAGATAAATAATCTTTACACAGTATCAAGATGCTCATCAACGCAGCTCTATAAATTCCTTTAACCCTGTTTCAGTTCAGAAGGACTGTTGTGCAATAATAACACAGAGCTGCAGAATCTTAGTGACTTGTGAACACAAAGCTTGCTTTCTCTCTCTCTGTCTTGTCAGTTACAGCTTGCATGGGAGCTCTGCTGCACATCTCCTCACTCAGGATGATGGAGCCTCCACCATATGGAGCAAAACTAGTTCCACTGTCAGGGGAGGGAGGGTGATAAATCGTAAACCATTCTTAAAGGATTCCTCCAGCAGTAAGACACATCACTTTGAATATGGCCATGCTCAACTTCCAGGTGGCAGAAAAGTGCAATCTCCCATGTGTCCTGATCAGAGTATAAGTGAGCAGCCCTAATGACCTTCAGAGACACTATGGAAAGGAAGACAAGGAAAAGGAACATTTTAAATCTTCAGTGTGTGCTGGCTCTGTGAGCAGGCATTCTGCAGTGTTATTTCATTCGTGACGATTGTACCTGGCTGAAAACTCACTCAAGGTCAAAAGGCTGGAAGTAGAAAGCTTAAGGGCTGGGACTTAAATCCACAACACCCAACTCCAAGTCCCACATACATTTTTCTTTACCATGTTACTTTCTTCTTTGCTAGACTGTCCTGATGTTCCTAAACTATACACAAAAGTAGATGAGGCCCTTGAGTTGGTCAACATATCCAATCAGCAGTATGCCCAGGTTCTCCAGATGACCCAGCATCACTTGGAGGACACTACATACCTGATGGAGAAGATGAGAGAGCAGTTTGGCTGGGTGACAGAACTGGCAAACCAGACCCTAGGAACCAAGAACATCTTCAATTTCATAAAGGTAATGGAGAGACTCAAGAGCAGTTATGGAGACTAAGTGTGCATACGTTGATTTTTCTGTTAATTTACTTATTAATTACGTCTGAATTTGAAAACAGGCTCTAGAAGGATATTCTACTTCCATTGTGATTGTACTCAGGCTGACTTGTGCATGGTCTTTAGAAAACAAGAAACTCTATAAAGAAAACCAATTTAAAACACAAAATACTTTCTAATCCAGAGATGGCTAATTCTGCTTAGAGCTATAGTGCTGATACAAGTAACCATGAAGAAACCTGGCCAATATCGTTTTTAAGGGAGAAGACTTTCAGGTAAAGCAACTTGAGATCAAAGGCTGACTCTGAAACTTACCAGCTGAATAAGTTTGGGAAAGTTCCAGAATCCTTCTAGGCCTCAGTTTTTCCATCTGGAAAATGGGAATAATAATAGCTACCTTAAAATTAATGTCTGTAAAACAATGAGTATAAGTTCCTTATCCAAAACAAGAGCTCTGTAAATTATAGCTCTCATTAGCTTTTGACACAACAAGCTACTGACTTACCTTGAAAATTAAACACAGTTATATATTAATATTCACATATAAACATTGCTATCTTAAGTTGCACTTATACCATGTCTCCCACTTGCAATCAATAACTCCTGTTGCATAACATAAAATAGTGATTGAATTTCTTCCCTGATGCACCCCCTTCACACACCATATTACATTAATATACAATGCACCAGGCAAGTGATTTCTGATGAGGTTGGTATTGGTGGGCTCCTAAAAAGGCCCAGATACAAAAATCACCTGCAGAGCAATTGAAGGTACAATATTTTGTGTAGCATGTAATGTTAACAATCCCCCGGGATCCCTTTACCAACTTCAGCTGGTGCTGCTGCTAACTGCTCACCCCTGAAATCTTCTCCAAAGGGTGGTCCTTGGGGCCACTTATGCTCCAGAGCTCCCTGCAGGATCAGGCTGAGGCTGGAGGTCACCTGAAGGCCACCTCCCAGATTAGCATCTCCCTCTTCTCTATCTTGCTCGCCTCATCCCCCTAAAAGTTTTACTGAAAGCACCCTTAATAAATAACTGTCAGAATCTCAGGCTCTGCTTCTAGGCAGTCTGACCTAAGACATTCTGTATCCTAGTGATTCACTCTCTTTCAAGGTACAAGGTTGTGGTTTGAGAAATAAGTTTAGAGAGTCACAACCAGCACATTAAACAAACAAACAAACAAAAGCAGAATAGAACACACCAGAAGAAAAAATATTAGAGTGCATTGCATTTAATAAGTCAGATGCATATGTCATGGAACTTTCATTTCCATGATGTGTGTTTATATATGTGTATAACTTATATGTAAGATGTGGTTTATTTTCTTTTTCTATTTGAGTATAGTCGATTTACAATGTTGCATTAGTTTCAGGTGTACAACAAAGTTATTCAGTTATATATATGTCAATATATTCTTTTATATATACATTCTTTTTCAGATTCTTTGCCATTATAAGTTATTACAAGATATTGAATGTAGTTCCCTGTGCTATACAGGGTCCTTGTTGTTTATCTATTTTATATATAATGGTATGTATCTGTTAATCCCAAACTCCTAATTTATCCCTCTGCCGCCTTTCCCCTTTGGTAACCCTAAGTTTGTTTTCTAAGAAATGTGTGTTTTTGAGTCATGACGACAAATGTGTTTATAACTGTAGACCATAGTCAAAAGGTTTTGAAAGCCACTATCAATTCCTGCTGACTCTCTATTACTTCATTAGATAGATCATTCCCTAGGAGAGTAAAATAATGTGATATATTTGATCATTCTCACAAATATAGACTTTTAGTTTAAAAAGGAAAAATTCTTGTAAGGAATGAGGGAAAGAATAAAATTTTAAGAAAAATTTTAGCAATGCTTTCAATCTTTAGAAAAGTAGAGCCAATATTTAACTGTTTTCATCGTCGTCAGGATTTCCATTCTATGCTTCAATTTGCTTCCATTCTAGTGGCTCTGAGTAACATTAATTGATTTAACTAAAATTTTTGATATTGATAACAAAGACACTTCTATACAAAAAACTCCATAGAAAATAAAATTATGGTTTTCAATGGTATATTTTTCTAATAATAATCACTGCTAAAGAGCACTCAATATTTGTCTGGCAATGTTCTAAGAACTTTTCCCGTGTATTAGATCATTTAATACTCTGTGTACCTATAAGGTGAGTATGATTGTTTTACAGATTTTTCAGATGAGGTACAGAGAAGTTAAACAACTTGTCTGAGGTTGCACAGCTAGTAAATGGTAGAACTGAGATTCAAGGCCAAACAGCTTTTCTTCAGAATCCTTGGACTTAACCACTTTGCTGAACCGCTTGTAAAACTTATTTTTCTTTAAACGGCTCTTATTTCATCATGTAATGGAAAGTGCAAATTTGTAAAACAGCACATACTGAAGAGGAATCTTTTGTAAAAAAATATACAAATTCCAGCAGGTGAAAAAAGTTATGCTTTTTAGGTTGTAGTTACATGTTAGCGTTATAATTGTTTATTCAACTAGACGTAAACGCTTTATGCAGTTTTTATGTGTGTTACATGTATCAAAAGGAAAAGGGGGAAAGTTATGTTAGCTTTATAAACTAGAATTAAGAAATCACCAGTGTTGATTTTGCTTCTTAATATTCTGCTTTAGTTTTTTTGATAGGGAAATTTATTTGAACACATTTTCAAAATAGTTCTTTTTTTATATAAATTTATTTATTTTATTTTTGGCTGCGTTGGGTCTTTGTTGCTGTGCGCAGGCTTTCTCTAGTTGCGGCGAGCAGGGACTGCTCTTTTTTACGGTGCGCGGGCTTCTCATTGCAGTGGCTTCTCTTGTGGAGCACAGGCTCTAGGCACACGGGCTTCAGTAGTTGTGGCACATGGGCTCAGTAGTTGTGGCTCACAGGCTCCAGAGCACAGGCTCAGTAGTTTTGGCGCACGGGCTTAGTTGCTCCGCGGCATGTGGGATCTTCCCGGACCAGGGCTCAAACCCATGTCCCCTGCATTGGCAGGCAGATTCTTCTCCTATTTTTATTTTATTTTATTAATGTTTTGGCCACACCGTGGGGCATGCAGGATCTTAGTTCCCCAACCAGGGATTGAACCTGCGCCGCCTGCAGTGGAAGTGCAGAGTCTTAACCACTGGACCGCCAGGGAAGTCTCTCTGGCAGGCAGATTCTTAACCACTGTGCCACCAGGGAAGCCCCAAAGTAGTTCTCTTAAGGTTACATCAAGTTGCATGTCATTACAGTTTCGTGTAAATTATTAAAATCAAAGTATATGCCCTTGAGAACTTATTAAGAAAGTAAACGACATGCATTTCAGATGACTGGTTCTTACAAAAATCACACATACAACCATAAATTGTAAATTTCCTGTGGAAACTCAGTACAAAACTTGGTACATCACATTAACATTTGTGACAGACAGGAGCGCTCACCAAATATTCCATCTGCCCACTCACACTTTCTTGCTCCTCTTGCAGTTAAGTGGTGCCATGTGTTAAGTTCTGGCCAATGAAATGGGAACAAAAATGAAAAGAGTTATTTCTAGACTGAGATAGAGAAGAGCCTGTGTGTGATTATCCATTCTCTTTCTCTGATGAGGATGTAAAGAAAGCCATGCGTTATTACATGTGCTACAGCACATGTGAGATGATATTCCTTTCTCAGCCAGGGTCCTGAGCATCTAGGTGGTTCAGAGCCCTTGTAATGGGCATGTAACATGAGTGAAAAATAAATTATAAGAAGCCACTGGAATGCTGGGGCTAACTTGTTACCTCAGCACAACTTAGCCTATCCTGACTAATGTGGTATTAAATTAATGCTGAATGTGTGCTGGAATTTAGTAATCTTTTGTTGTATAATCCTTCTTCTTAGGTAGTTCCAGGTGTTCATGAAGGAAATTTTTCCAAACGAGATGTAACGATGACAGAGGTAAGCATTCTGCTTTCCCCTAATTTCACACTCACCATCCCTCATGAAGAAAGTGCTGAGAGTTCTAACTTCATTAGCTACATGCTGGCCAAAGCTGTACAGCATTTTAAGGAACATTTTAAATCTTGGTAAGCAGAGTGCTTGATTAGGAATGCTTGTCAACAGGAATAGATGATTCATAAAAGGGGAAAATGACAAAACTAGTTTTAAAATACCTTGAAAATATATTCAACCTCATTAATAATCAAAGACATGAAAACTAAGACAAGATAGCAATTTTTGCCTATTAAATTTGCAAATTAAAAAAAACCCTGATAGGATGTGATGAAATGAGAATTCCCGTATGTTATTGCCGGGAACATAAACTGTTTTTGCCTTTTTGAAAAGCTATTCAATTATACATATCAAGAGTCATAAAATTTCTTTTTGATACATTAATTCCACTTCTGGAATCAATCAGAAGGAATAAATCTAAATTTGAATAAAAGTTCCTACCCCAAGATCTATATTTGCAAAATTATTTAAAATGTTAAAAACAATCTGAACATCTAAAAATAAGAAAATGGTTAAAAGATTATGGCTAAATATGCTCAGTAAGTCTTATGAAACCATTAAAGATATTTATAAAATTTAAATCATAACATGACAACTACTGGAACAAGGGTTTATTCTAAGCCTATCTGTGAGGTAGATATTATTATTACCATTTTCCAGAAAGGGAACTTGAGACTCAGGATCCAAGGTTAAATGAATTATTCAAGTCAGCAGGTGGTAGAGTCAAATTTTAACTCAGTTCTCTCTGACTCAAAATTGCCACATTATACTGGTTCCTGTTAGGACATTTGGTAAAAAAAAAAAAAAAGTACAAAACTCTATAAATGTAATGATCAAAAAAATCTAAAATCTGCATTAAAAATAAAAAGGATTGTCAGGAATTACAATGGGAAATGGATGATTTCTTTTAAAAACTTTCCATTTTCTGATATTTTTACAATTTTCTGTAGTGAATAAATAATTTTAAGATTTCAAATTAGAAGATGTTATTTTGCTAAAATAGCTAGGTAAATGTAGATTGAACCGTATCAATGTGTTCCGCATCTCTAAACCTTAGTATAAGTACTTCCATTCCATGATAATCCTACATTGAGATAAAATGTAAATCTATTAAGTCTGCAGAGAAAATAAATGAATGACATTTCAGGCATACATTAGTCACCATCTCTGTTAAACTTAGGATGATCTAAATTAGTGGCACAATTAAAACTGTACATAATAGTCTCCTTTGGTAACATGATCAATCTTAAAAGAATAATTTTTAATTCTAAGTTATTATTCATAAGGGATCTTGTTAGTAGGTCACCATCAGTGTATAATTAAGCTGGATATTACTGGATTTGCTGCCTCTCCCTTTACCTCTGAATTTTGGAGAAGTTTCTTTTCAAGTTACATCAATCAACCAATATCTTTTTAGCATCTACTAAGTGAAGGCACAAGACCCAGGTACGGTGGAGGAGAAAATGATGAATTTGAGAGACACAAGACACACAGAAGAGTAATAGGAGGCAGCATTTAGTGAGTGCCCAAGGGGGCCCTCTAGGAGTTGAGGGGAGTGTCTTTACTTTACCATGGAGGAGAAACTTCTCAGTGTGGTACATTTCCATTTTTTTCCTCTTCGTTTTCCATCGGTCTTCTATCCCCCTCATATTTTCCTCTTCTTTTCTCTTTCCCTCCCTCCTTCCCTCCCTCCCCCCCTCTTCTCCCTTCATCCCCCACCAAAATATATATGATATATATCATATATATGTTTGATCATATATATATGATCAAATAATATATTTGATCATATGTGCATATATATATATGGTCAAAATATAAAGGTGAGAATATTCCAAAAAAGATTCCAAAAATAGGGGAAAATGTGAGCAAATGGGGCCAGAAAGACAGGAGTGTCTAGATACTAGGGATGCTGAGAAGTCCTATTAAACGAATCTACTCCCACCAGGGCCCTTTGCACCTCCCTCTATCCAGGAACCTCCCCCATATGAGTTTGTGTTCTTTCTTCACTTGTAAGCATGGAAGGCGGCTTCCCTGGTGGCGCAGTGGTTAAGAATCCGCCTCCCAATGCAGGGGACACAGGTTCGAGCCCTGGTCCGGGAAGATACCACATGCCGCAGAGCAACTAAGCCCATGCACCACAACTACTGAGCCTGAGCTCTAGAGCCTGCGAGCCACAACCACTGAGCCCGCAAGCCACAACTACTGAAGCCCATGTGCCTAGAGCCCATGCTCCGCAACAAAGAGAAGCCACTGCAGTGAGAAGCCCGCGCACCGCGATGAAGAGTAGCCCCCGTTCACCACAACTAGAGAAAGCCCACGTGCAGCAACGAAGACACAACGCAGCCACAAATAAATAAACAAAACATAAATAAATTTATTTAAAAAAAAGAATATAGGAAGGGCTTAAACACCTTCCAATATTCTATACATATATTAAAAAAAAAAGACATGGAAGGATACTGTCTGCCTCACAAAATGAGTAGGGAAGCTGGGCAGCTGTGCCTAGGGCCCAAACTCAGTGGGCCACAGTGAGACACTGCAGGATTTTGAGGGAAGAAACAGTGTGCTATTGTTCAAATGGGTATTGATGATTTATTTATGACTGAATAATAAATATATTTTCAATAAAATCTTTTCACAGATTTTGGAATGAAGAGGCTGCAATGACAATGGAAAATATGTTGAAAAATTGAGATAGTGAACAAATTATTTACTAATATGGCTCACAAAATGATCTTTCATAAAGGCAGTACTAATTTTTTTCTTTTTAATTTATAGTTCTTTAATTCTAAAAGTAACAAAATCACAAATTCCAAAACTTTATTTATTTTTCTTTTAATTTTTTTTTTTTTTTGCCATGCCACCCGGCTTGCGGGATCTTAGTTCCCCCATCAGGGATCAAACCCAGGCCCCAGCAATGAGAGCACGGAGTCCTAACCACTGAACTGCCAGGGAATTCCCCCCCAAATTTAGAAGGCAAAGATTATCCACAGTCCCACCATCTTCACAAAACTGTTATCATCTTACTATTTTTTCTTATTCACATTTTCCACTTATTTTCTTAGATGGATTCCAAAAAATTGAATTATTTGTTTAAAGGTTAACATTTTATTGATATATATTGCCAAATTTGATAGCAGCAACGTCTAAAGTACTACTTTCTCATATCCTAACATTTCAATTTAAAAAAATCTTTACTAATAAATGAAAACTTTTCTTACTATTACAACTTTTATGTTTTTGATTATAATGTACATTTTTCCAAGTTTGCTTACTACCTGAATTTCTTCTTTTGTGCATCCTATTTAATTCAGTGGGTAAGACTTTGTGTGTTTTGATTAGATCAACATACCAAGCTCTCAAACCTGCCAACAGTGAAATAGCAACATACTAAGGAAAATAACAGGAAAGATGGGGGAAAAGAATCACCCTGTCATTTCCATTCAAATATATGAATATTTGTTAGGCCCTTACTCCAAGAATGTAGCTCGTTAAAACATGAATCCCAATTTTATAGGGTAGAACATATATTAAGAACCCTCTGGAATTCTCATCTAGTCATCTAGCATCCTAAATGCCTAACTTTATTGATTGGTTTGGGATGTGTTTATTTCCCTATTCCAGACTTTCACAGCTGTAACTGTGGTTGGGATCCACAGTTACAGGCTGTAACAGAATGTCTTGCACATCCCAAGTATCCAATAAGCATTTGGTGATTGGTTCTTACCGTCATTATGAGAATGAAGGGCACACAAAGGGAAGAAACACCTTGAATAATGTGTCGTAAACAGTAGAAGTTTATCGAACAAGTCCTATGTGCATGTAGAATACAGAATGAGTATCTTCACATCAGAGGCAGGGGCAATTGTAAAGGTTTAATAATCCAGGGTTACTGAGAAGATCCCTTTGAATAGTGTTATTAAAAATATCCATACAGATGAGTTTTCTGTTATTTTGCTATGTATTAATTTTTTCAAAAGCCAAGGGTATTTATTCTGTCACTCATTCTGGACTTTATTCCAAGAAAAATGCACTCAGTCTATAAGTAATTTATTAATATTTTGATTATTGATGCTTTTTTAAGGTAAGAACTGATGCATCCTATATGTGGCAAGTAGAATTACCTCTTCAGCTGAGACCTGAAAATCCAGAAATACATAAGATAATGCAGGAAATGTAGCTGCAGGAGAGTATGTCAGTTATATATTGTAAAGTACTGTTAATTGTCTTACACTGAATGGCAGTTTAATAACTTCAAATTGAGTTAAAATGAAAATTCCTTTTTAAAAAATCAAATGTAAATATTACTGTATTCTATGGTATATTCATAGTTTGTATATTAAATATTAAATCACCAAGGGGTCTGTGTTCTATCACTTCTACTACAAATGTGCCACTTTCTAATTAACAAAGATTCTTTTTTTCAATTTGCTTTTACAATATAAAATATTTGACTTCTTGAAAAAAATCTGTAATTCATTCCTTTGTTTAGTAAAGATCTATAGCTTCTGCATAGATTTTTTTTTTGTGGTAAAATATGCATAACAAAATTTACTATTTTAATCATTTTTAAGTGCACAGTTCAGTAGCATTAAGTAAATTCACAATGTTATGCAACTATCACCCTTAACCATCTCCAGAACTTTTTTCATCTTCCTAAACTGAAACTCTGTCCCCATTAAGCAATAACTCCCATTTCTCCCCTGTCCCCCAGCCCTTGACAGCCAGGATCTGTCCAACTCTGACTACTTTAGGGACCTCAGATAAGTGGAATCATACAGTATTTGTCCTTTTGCAATTGGCTTAGGGTAGTGTCCTCAAGGTTCATCCACGTGGTAGCATATGCTGGAATTCCTTTTCTTTTTAAGGCTGAATACTACTCCATTGTACGTGAGTATCACATTTTGTTTATCCATTCATCTGGAGTTGGACACTTGGGTGGCTTCCTTCTTTTGCCCATAGTGGAGAGTGCTGCCATGCATATGGGTGTACTGCATAGTTTCTTTTAAAAATTAACACAACAGTGCTCTTTTTTAACAAGGTCATACAGATTTTACATAAAACACAAAGTGTTTTTGACTGACTCTTACTTAACCTCAGAATTTGGACCTTGGTGCAATACAAAAGGAGAATCTTTTGCCAGTATATCTCACTAAGGATTACACTGGGGATATATTTATAGTCAGTCTTTCAAATTATAAAAAGAAATATAAAGAGAGAACTTGAAACCTTTAAAGCATTTTTCACCCAGTTGAGCTATTTGGTAGGAAAGCTTGTCGGAGAGACTTAGAGTTCAAAGGCAGTCCATCGAATATAGTCAATTCCAAATGAAGACAAAGCTGTTTTTATCATAACTGAAGGCTATAGTTAAAAAAAAGGATACTATTGATAGAATCCTGGATACCGTAATGTACAGTAAATCTCAAATAAATAGAGCCTATTCAGCCATACATTTGATATATTTGTCAGAGAAGGTGCCAAAAAATAAGTTATAAAGGGAACCTGACTATAGCCAATGTGCCATCAAAACCTTGTAGAGTAAAGAAAGGAAAGGAAGATACTGGCCTCAAAGCACCTGGCAGAGAAAAGCCTTCCCGTGCAGGCTGACCTGGATTTTAATCCTGGCTGCCAGATTTCATAGGTGTTTGACTAGGCAAGATCCTTAATCTCTCTGAACCTCTGTGTTTTTAATCTATAAAATGATAAAAGTAATAGTTTTTGTTTTATTGGGTAGTTGTGAGAACTACAGTAAATAATCCATAATGATAAGCATCAATCGATGGTAGCTTTGACTATATAAATAATACTATTATTTAGTATCTGACTCATAGTTGGCTCTCAAAAATTTTAGTTTCCTGCTTTCCTTTACCTAATTGTGCCAACATTTTTGAGAATTTGTCGTGTAAAGAAGAATCAATATCCAGACCAATAATATTCAAATGTTCTTGCTCTCATACACACTGAAAAGGAAACTGAAAAATGTATATATGCTCTTGCACATGATTTTTCAATATAAGTTGAAAGAATAGGGAATTTTAATTTTCCCATGTATTGTAAATAGTAGCATCTTTAAAAATATCTCATCCTTTTTTGAAATGTGCCCAATGGAATCTACATATCATGGCAATTTGATATCCAGTATCATCCATTTAAACAAATACACAAGTTTTTCTTTATCAGTAAGAAATTTTATCTCATTCCATTTTCTCCTTAAACTCTTATATTTTCATTCTATTTTCTCCAGAGAATTTTATTCTAATGTAATATATTTTATGCTTAAACATCTTTATTGATCAATAAAATATAAATATTTTTAAATTTTGAAAATTAAAAATTTCCTGGGACACAAAAATCTAGGTATCAAATATTCATTCTGGATTGAGTTATCATTGTAATTTATTACTTGTACATAATTGATCAAAATAAATATATTACACATTTCTATGGCTATTAAACATAAACAGTGAAATTTTTAACAGAAATAGATCTCTTAATGAGAAGAAAAAGCTTTTTTTCCTCCAGTAAGTTAATGGATCCATTAATAATTATTATTTCTTCCTAGAATGAGATAGGATTCAGCATCAATATCATCCTTATTTTGCGTTTTTATAGATGTGAGTGCTGTGAAAGCTGCTGGTGTAATGCATTTGAGGTTAGAATGCTCTTTCCCCAGATCATCCCCTGCTGGTTTCTTCTCACTATTTAGATCTCAGCTCAAATGTGACCTCCTCAGGGAGGCCTCACCTGATGGTGGGATCTAAAGTGCTCTCTCTGAACCCGGTTATGTAATCATCATAGCACTTGTCGCTCTCTGCAGATGTCTTGTTCTCAGATTTAGAAATTGCTCCTCTAGGCTGAGAGTGACCTTGTCTATCTTGCTCCTTGGTGACTCGTGGTAGGCACTATGATGTAAACGCTGTTGGATGAATGAATGAATGAATGAATGATAAGCTTGTCTGAGAGGATCATTTGTTTATAGAGCAGTAACCGGGAAGGAAACCGTTCTCTCTCCATTATCAGCAAACCAAGGTCCTCCAAGTACTACAATGGAAGAGGAGTCTCCACACAGGCGGGGGAGTCTACACTTGTGTCCCAAGATTAACCCTGTGGTACAAGTGATATTCAATTGGAACAATTAAACTCAGCTCAAAATAACAAAAGGGAAATAAACACGGAGAGTAACTGCAACTAGGTAATCTGGGAGATTTTCAGACTGGGACCAGGCACATGGTTGGAAATGTGTGGAGACACTTTTGCTCGGCGTGGGATTGGGGGAATATCTATCTGCATTTAGTTGGCCTTGCACAGGTACCTACAGCCCTGCGGTAATTAATGTGTGGGACGATCCCTCGCAGCGAAGACTGCACCTCCACATCGCATTTGAGCTTCTCACACCCAGGGGCGCTCTCAAGCTAAGGCAGACAACGTGAGTCCCCATCCCTGTCTAAAGCCTGTTTTCTGAGTTCAGGTTTCCCACAGAGCAGTCTCTGCCCAAATGACCATCAGAAAAAAAGCCCGCCGCGTCTGGAGACAGCCACCACGTCCACCCCATCCAAGCAGTACAGCGCAACACAGGACGGCCATCATCCCCAAAGCAGATACAGGTGACTTTTTAATACTATTATTACACTGGTGTGGGCGTGGGGGGTGGGATGAGGAAGGTGCTGGGGGAGGAGAAGGATGAATCTAGTTGACCTGGGAAAGGCCAGCCTAGCAGGTGACGGATTAGATAGGTTTAATAGATTAAATATATCTAAAACATCTGCTATCCAGTGCATTTCAGTTTACCCTTTGTGAGCACTCATACAACCAAAGAGCAAGAACATTCCACCCAAAAGAAAACACAAATGTAACATTGTTTTTGCCGAGCAGATTAGGCAGAGCTGCAGGTGAAAGATATTTATCTCCTCCCAGAATGTTTTCCTGTTACAAAAATTTTAACCTTGAGTTTGAGAAGTGCCCTTTAGCAGAAAGATTCGAGAATCTTCCACAGACAATAAAGTTGAGATGGGGGAGGAGAGGGGAGAAAAAGGAAAAACCATCGACTTTATTGAATGGAAAGAAATAGTGTTTAGTATGTTTCAGAGAGAGCCCACATCTCCTTCTTGGTAACCCTAGACGCAGCGACATCAAGAAATTTATTTAGCATCTACTATGTGCTCAATAAACAGGTGATTCAAAAGACTGCTGTTGCATGTACATGTATTAGTACCTTTTAAACTCATTATCAAATATTTTCTACCCACCAGTGTTTATATTATAAACGTTACGCTAAAACTGAAAAATTTGGTATTCAAAACTGAAAACGGCTGGCTGTTATTAATCAAGTAAAAAAGCTGCCTTATTCTATTTGCTCCAGCTGCCGGCCTTGAGGGAGGACGCGGGAAAATGGAAATGCAAATCACTTGCAGCAGCCTCCCTCAGTTGTAGGAAACACCGCAGGTAACAGGGTTTCGTTTGTTTTTCGATTGCGCGAACACGTGTAAATTGTTTCAGGGTCCCCTTGATCACCTAAACGTGCGGTCGACCCTGAATCTTTCCAACGAGGGCGGCCTGTCTCAGGCAACGCACCAAGATACAGCTTTAGGATTTCCTTCTAGGCCAAAGGTTCTTGACTTTTAAAATGCCATAAAGGTTACGCGATTCGGGAAAGCGATCGCGGTCCCAGCTGGCGGCCCAGCGCGCTCAAGGGACGCGAACGGCGGGGCCCCGAGGGGGTCGGGGCGGGGCCGACGTCATGGAAGAGGCGGAGTCTCGGGAGCGGCGGCGGGAAAAGAGGACCGTTGAAAGCGGCGGGTCGCCTCGCCCGCTGCCGCGCTATGCCCGCCGCCGGCTCCGAGCTGCCGCGCCCGATGTCGCCGCCCGCCGCGCAGGAGCAGGGCGCCGAGTCGCGGCCGCCGCCGCCGCACGGGGAGCTGCAGTACTTGGGGCAGATCGAGCACATTCTCCGCTGCGGCTTTCGGAAGGATGACCGCACAGGCACCGGCACCCTGTCGGTGTTCGGCATGCAGGCGCGCTACAGCCTGAGAGGTGAGGCGGACGCGCCACGGGGGCGGGAAGGCGGGCGCGCCCGGTGCGCACGGAGCTGCGGTGGGGAGAGCGTTCCGGACAGGCCGGGCCCCGCGGTCGGCGTTTATTCAACCTCAACCCCGCGAGGAGGGGAAGCGGCCTTGGCACCACTTTGCAGACGCCGAAACTGAGGCTCGGATTAGAGAGATGACTTGCGTAGGGTCACACGAACTGGAGGGACAGAGCTGGGAGGTAAAACCAGGTCCTCTGGCTCTTAATCACGCAGTTATGCTGTCTCCCCAAAGCGGGCGCGATCCTGCAGCGTTTGCCCCAGATTAGAGGGTGGGAGAGGATCTGCTCGGGCTTGACCGGGGCCTTGGCTGGAGGGCCCCTTTTCTGCCCCTCCTCTTCCCTCCGCGTCTGCTGTTTCGCTTTGCAAAGTTTTTAAAAATTGGAGCCAAGATGACGTGGGCGAGGCCGCGTTGGGAGGAGCGAGCCGAAAAGCAAGGGCGGGAACTTGTGGTTCACTACAGTTTTGCCATTTGGTCCCGCGAACCAGCTTTCCTCTTAAACCTTGAAACAGGAACGCGAGAGTCCGAGTAGGAGTTCATATTTATTTGTCTTTGTCTTTAAAACAGGGTGGCTCCTGGGAAGAAGTGTGTCTAGGGGGCTGTTAGGGTTGGGCTTTCAGGGGACAGAGGGGCGGGGTGGGGGTCGGCACCGGACGAAAGTTGAAACAGGCGTGGAGGGCGGTTTTGAGTGGGGAGACCAACTGTTGGTACAGCAGATTGACCCAGGTCAGGAGAGAAACCCTCCGCCGCGCACCCATTGGAGAGACTGGAAAATACGGGGCTGCAGTGGCCGATGTGGCTTGGACAGCCTAGGGAGGGATCCCTGAGCAGAGGGATCCACCTTCCTGCAGCTCCAGCGCAGTGGCCTCCGGGGAAACACAGACCTCGTTTCTACCCCCGCCCCTTTGCTTAGACCTTTGGCAAGTGGCTTAACTTTCCCATCTTCAGCGTCCCCATGTGCTCAAAATGGAGGAAATCATCCTCAAAATGGAGGGAAGCAGGTGCTTGAAGACTCTGTTCTTGTTACATGAGTATCACCTGTACAAGTGATAATGTCGACTGAATAGGTACCAAATTTAGAGAGAAGCTTTTACAGTTTTCTGTGTTGCTTGACGCAAACTTACGTGTTACCTCCTGGTGTCTGTAAAAAGGGAGGTCATAATGGAGCCTCAAGGAAGGCTGTTTTGAGGATCAAATAGGATCATGCATATCAAGTGTTTAAACAGTTAACTATTTTTATTACACTTAAAAGAATAGAGGTTAATTTTCTTTGCGACTATCTAGAAACTATTCATTTTGGGCCAGGGCAGTATCTACTATCCCGTGGTCTTGAGCAAGTTATCCCTGGCAGGATAATCATGGAATAGGAGCCTTCAGGCTTTGTCCTAGGTCACATTCTATGTGTTGTCTTCGCACCTCTGTGATGAAGGGTTCACGCTAACCAGGTAGTGGGTGGTAGCTCTTTCCCTGCGTACACGTGCATCCCTGCCTGTTCCCTGCCCCAAATCACTGTGTGGAATTCCTGTGTCTGGTGGTCAAGGGGCACAGGAGGGTGGTCTCGGTCTGAATTGTGTCACTGACTTGGGGCTGCAGCCTTGGGAGCTCCACTCTGATCCGGGGGTGCCCACGTGGCAGAGGTTGCAGTTTTCCAGCTGCTCTGTGGTCACTCCAGGGCCTTGTGTCCTGGAGCAGTTTGCTTTTACAGAGAAAGTTGGATGGCATGTTCTGTTTTCCCATCTTGAAATTATACGATAAACTTTGTTTTCCAGATGAATTTCCTCTGCTGACAACCAAACGTGTTTTCTGGAAGGGTGTTTTGGAGGAGTTGCTGTGGTTTATCAAGGTAAAGAAATTGCTGCTATTGGAAATCAATAATCTGTTCTCAGTACAGCATCAGCTAGATCCTTTTAAAAGTCACACCATGTCACTCCTCGGCCTAAAGCCCTTAGTGGCTCCAATTTCACTTAGTAGGAGCCAAGGTCCTTACCATCCTGTCTCAGCTCTGGCCTCCGCCAGAGTCCTGCTCACTCTGCCCCTCCCACCCTGGCCTCCTTGCTAATCTTCGAGCACACCAGGACATTCCCACCTAGGGCCCAGGCACCCGCTGGTCCTGCTCCCTGGAACCTTCTGCTCCATGTAGCATGACTCGCTCCCTCACCCTCAAGTCTCTGCTCAGTGAGCTTTCCCTGCCTCGGATCTAAAACTGTGATTACCTCCCCACCCTCTCCTCCCACCCCTCCTTTGTTTTCTCTACAGAGAAATACCTTATGTATAAGGTCTGCCCTCCCCCTTTACCCCCTTCAAGGGTAAAGGCAGACAATCAAATAAATAAAATTTTTTAAAATGAAAATATATTTAAAAATTTTTTTTTAAATTTAGAAAAGTATTAGAAGCTCCATGAGGGCAGAGAATTTCTCTTGTCCACTGTTGCATCCCCTGAGACACAGCCTGCCACACAGTAGGCACTCAACATGGAGTGATCACTGAATATAGATCCCAACTGTGCTCTTGTGTTGGGATAAGCTGGAAGGGTCTCTTGAGTAACAAGCTAGAGTGAAGTGATGATGGGCAGCAGCCACACCTGGGCTTCCCCTCGCTCCATCTGGTTCAGACTAGTGATATTCTGGCCAGTGCTGGTCACAGGGTACCTGAGGAAATGGGCTCTGTTCTGGGCTGGGCTAGAGGTTGGGATCCCTTCTACAGGGCACTTATGTGGCTTGTATTGTCTTGGGCCAAAGCAGGCCCAAGGCCTCTTAACACCTTTTAGAAAAGGTTTAGATTTGGATTCAATCCAGTCTCCCTTAGTTCTGTATTCTCGGGGTATTTTCTTCTGCATTGGCCTATCTCAACTGAGAGCGAGCTTCTACTTCCAAATACACCAGCGCAAATCTCAGAAGAGGACGTTTGTAAAGCAGCTAGAGCCCAGTCTGAATAGATGGGAAGGGAGACTTTTGAAGCCACATGTGAAAGGTTGAGAAATGAGTTGTTGGAAGTGAAAAAAATTAGTACAAACTCAGCGACAAAGGGTGGAACTGAGATGCTTAGAAATAAAATGTATTCGCTTGTTTTATCTTAAAGCTTGAGTGCAGGATTCTAATAACTCCTTGTCAGGAACACATCAGACTCACCTCTGATCATCACTCCATGGGTGACTCAAAAATACAGGAGTTAGGGATTTCCCTGGCAGTCCAGTGGTTAAGACTCCGTGCTTCCACTGCAGGGGGCACGGGTTTGACCCTTGGTCGAGGAAGTTCCACGTGCTGTGTGGTGCAAAAAAAAAAAAAAAAAAATACGGCAGTCAGAGTTTACCTGCACTTCAGCTGGGATCTTTGGGCAATATGGAGATGTATGGTCTGTGCAATAGTTAATATTGGGTCGAGTGCCAAGCGTTTTGCTTGTATTTTCTACTCACAGTAATATGGGTGGTGGTTACTACTGCTGTGCTCTTTTTTGGGTGCAGATGGTGAGGCTAGAGGGGTCAGGAAGCTGGTCAGAGAAGGGAGGAAGAGAGGCACGGGGCCCAGGTGTGTGTGGCCTCATAGCCTTGCTTGGAACCTTACAGCATATCATACCCAGAGGCCAGTGGGGTCTGTCCTTGACCTGGATGCACCATCAGAATACAGGTTAGGATGACATGGGCCAAATCTAATGAGGTAAAATATATAAGAGGAAAATAAAGCTTGTACTTGGCACCAAAAAAATAAATAAATAACCCCCCAAAACCCACACCTTAACTTTGCAAATATAGGTTGGGGGTAAACATGACTTGATAGTGGCACTTGTAAGATGTGTGACTGACATATTTGCCAGAAAAGCTAAGACTGATTAGGCCAATCGGTGGAAATATCTGATATACCAGGTCTAAGATACACCAAACAGATTGCACATGAGGCATTAGATTCATCCTGGGGCATCACACTTAGACACAGAACACATTTAGTTAAGAAACACAAAACTGTTAGATGAGATGGAAGTAATTAAAGGACTTGGAGGTGTTTCGAATTTTAGTTGAGGGGAATAGGAAAAAAGATTTGAGATTGTGATTGCAAAGAAGGATTGGACCATCCTGGGGGCCCTCAGAAAGTCTGGACTGGGACCAGCCTGCTTAATGATGGGATGTGTCAGGTGCTGTCCCCTGTCTGTCAGCACAGGCCCACTTGGGAGGAGGCTTTTGGGGGATCGACTGATGGCACAGAATTCACTGGATGCTGCTCTCTCCCATCTCTTCCAGGGATCCACAAACGCTAAGGAGCTGTCTTCCAAGGGAGTGAAAATCTGGGATGCTAATGGGTCCCGAGACTTCTTGGACAGCCTGGGATTCTCCACCAGAGCAGAAGGGGATTTAGGCCCAGTTTATGGCTTTCAGTGGAGGCATTTTGGGGCCGAATACAAAGAGATGGATTCAGGTGAGGAGACGGAGTGGGGCCTCAAATTTCCTGAGTGCCTCTCACAGCCTGAGTTTGTTCCAATGTTGCAAGTGGAGCCTGGGGGATAGGAAACCGGTGATGGGGAAGTGGATGTATAACTTGGACCTTGTGAGGGGCGCTTCAGATTCAGGTGGAGGATCAGATCAGATCATAGCAGGGTGGTTAGCACTTGCTGGGTCTTAGCACCTTCCATACCTTGTTCATCAGCAGATAGTGACCCGGTTGGTGGTTGGTCAGTGTGTTGGGTGTAGGGTTGGAAGTTCATCTGGGGGACAAGAGTGTCAGGGATTGCCCTGTGGCGGCCTTGATCTCCCCTTTTAAAGACTGAGCTGCCCAGCACACTGTAGTGGTGCTGGGGACCGGTCTCTGGTCACCCTCTCTTCCCCATCCTGGTGGGATGGAGGAAGGTGAAATATCTCACCCCTGGGCGCCCACCCTCCTCTGTCACTTGGTGGCTCCACTTGCTGACTGTCACAGAATCCAGTCCAGGTCCTTTGACCCTTCCTGTCCCCCCATCCCTAGGTCAGGAGTTGCAAAAGCAAATGCCTACCTCGGGGTGGGTGTGTGTGTGTGCGCACGCCGCGCATGTGCATACACACAGGAAGTAACAGTTTGCTGGCTGGGCAAAAACCAGTTACCTGGAAAGCCTGTGCCATCTAAAGGGGACAGTCACACCTCAGCTCTAGCCAGCTGGAGGGATTTGGGCCTGATGTTGTTGGGTTTTTCAATAAATGGCTAAGTCTTTGGAATGGTGGCAACTTTGGTAAGTTCAAAATGCCATGCCAACCTGAAACAGGCAAATTCACAGAGACCAAAAGTGGATGGGGAGTTGTTTAATGGGTACAGAATTTCATTTTAGGAAAATGAAGAAGATTTAGAATGGATAGTGGTGATGGTTGCACAACATTGGGAATGTACTTAATGCCACCAACTGCACACCTTTAAATGGTTAAAATGGTCAACTTAATGTTATATAAATTTTGCCACACACCAAAAAAAATGCTCTGTGGGCCAAACAATTTCTCTGCAGGTGAATGGTCTTTCTGTTGTTAGAATGTAGCCCCCGTCCTAGGACATCCTCAGGATGTGAGGCTACACCCCTGGCTTAATTGTGCCTTAAATCCTGCCTCATGTTCAATTATTTATTCTTCCTTGAGGGACCTGATGAAATTATGGCCTTAGTTTAGAGTTGTATGAATGCTTAGCTGTTGGATTTCAGTACAAGAGTTTTTGTTTTGTTTTGTTTTTAATTTTTACCCTGAAATAATTATAGGTTCACAGGAAATTGCCCAAGAAAATGTAACCTCTCACATAAATTAACATTTGTAAAACCCACAGCACTTACCAGATTGCTCCAGCTTTATAGATTTGTGTGCAGTTTTAGCACCTGTAGATTTAGGTAACCACCACCACAATCAAGATACAGAACTGTTCCTTCACAGTTCATCTTTTTTTAAATCTTTGATGTTACTTTTCTGGAACTGTGATGGTGATAGGACTTTCTTCCCCAAATTTGGAACTACTGGACTTGAGCATAGTCTGACTCCAATAAGTGGAAGTTTAACCAGAGGGGTGTGAAGCTCTGCACATCTCGGCTTCCAGTTCATTTCAGAAGGAAGCAGGGACTTAAAAGTCCAGAGACCAGAAATGGGACAAAAGTATAAGGTGGTATAATAATTAGAGGTTTCCTGATATTTACAGTCAGTAGGTATTTAGCTGTTAAATTGTAATTTTAGGTGGGAGTGTTGGAAGGATAGTGTCTAGATGACAAAAAGGAATTCTCATCCTCTGTTAGTTGGACCGTGTATTGTAGGGTAAATTAGTGAAGATCCAGCCCTGTGCCTGGCAGTGGAGCGTGACAAGATTGGTTGATGGTATAGAGACTACGTCCTGTGGGGACCACTGGAAGAAACAGATTGTTAAGGCTGAAGAAGGTTAGCGATAGGAGAAGGGGGAGGAGGGGCACCATGGCCAAGTATTTAAATGACTCTTAAGTAGGTAAGAAATAGACATTGTTACGGTTCCAGAGGACAGACCTAGGAGCCAAGACTCAATATAACCCGACGAAATATAAGACATTTGTATTGTTCATTGGCTATCATGTAACTGTGCGCCAGGGGAGGCCGTGGGAGGACAGTGTGGTCGATGACCTCTGAGACCCTCTCATGGGATGCTGTGATTCACGTGTGAGGTGTTCTCTCTTTTTGCCAATTCTGCAGATTATTCAGATAAAGGAGTAGATCAACTGCAAAAAGTGATTGACACAATCAAAACCAACCCTGACGACAGAAGAATCATCCTGTGTGCTTGGAATCCAAAAGGTTGATTGCATCCCAGTCACCCTGCCATGTCTTAACTGTACCTCCTGCAGAGGCTGCCCGGCTGCCCCTGTGACCCTGGCCATGTCGCACGTGGTCCCATTTTCACCTTCAGAGGGTGAGGTTGGGCCCAGATGAAATTTGTATTTTATGGGCTTTAAATTGCCTATAAAAATTACACATGAAAATTTTAACATTTTAAATTGAGGCAGATGGAATTTCAGATCACCTCCCCCTCACTATTATGAACATTTTAAACAATTATATTGTAAAACTAAACTCTACCAAGGTGTACTAAATACCCAGAGTGGAATATTTGCATTTATGATAGAGATTTTGAATACGGGAAGGTGTGCCTGAGTGGCCAATATCCTGTGGCCCCTGCAAATGAATTCATTCCTCCTATACTTGTGGTTTGGTGCCATGGTGGTAGCACAAGTAATTCATTTCAGCTCGGGTGGAAGAGCATGGCTTCAGTTGTCAGCATGCATCCATAGAAGTCTCACATTGATGGACAGGTCTCTGTTGTCGACCGTATGCCATCCCTGGGGTTGGAACGGTCTGTGAGGGTCATGGGGGTCGCTGGCCCAGTGGCTCTTTCTCACCATCTCCGCTGTATGAGTTGGTTCTGTTTCACTTTGCCTAGAGCTGTGTTCTTTAAAACCACTGCCCCTCCTGACTTTCCTCTGCCGTCTCCTCAGATGTCCCTCTCATGGCCCTACCCCCGTGCCATGCCCTTTGCCAGTTCTACGTGGTGAACGGTGAGCTGTCCTGCCAGCTGTACCAGAGGTCAGGAGACATGGGCCTGGGTGTGCCCTTTAACATCGCCAGCTACGCCCTGCTCACCTACATGATCGCACACATCACGGGCCTGAAGGTGGGCTCCTCTCGGGGAGGAACGGCTGTTGCCAGCCTAAAGCACTGAGCTCTTATTTTCAATGATTTTTTTTTAATTAATTAATTTATTTTTGGCCGCATTGGGTCTGCGTTGCTGCGCGCGGGCTTTCTCTAGTTGTGGCGAGCGGGGACTACTCTTTGTTGCGGTGCGTGGGCTTCTCATTGTGGTGGCTTCTCTTTTGCGGAGCGCGGGCTCTAGGCGCATGGGCTTCAGTAGTTGTGGCACGTGGGCTCAGTAGTTGTGGCTCACGGGCTCTAGAGCGCAGGCTCAGTAGTTGTGGCACACGGGCTTAGTTGCTCCATAGCATGTGGGATCTTCCCAGGCCAGGGCTCAAACCTGTGTCCCCTGCATTAGCAGGCAGATTCTTAACCACTGTGCCACCAGGGAAGTCCCAAGCACTGAGCTCTTAGATCCTGTAACGTGGAAGAACTAATTGCAGAGAATTTCGTCTCCAATTAGTCTTTAAATGTGATAGATGTAAATGAGGAACTGGCTTACTCTGTAACCTCCTTGGAGCTTTCCCGTCCTTTTGCTCTGTATAAACTAACAGGATCGTATAGGTTATTTATTATAACTTTGATGAATCAACTTTTCTCAAAATTGACGCTGGTTAAATTCCTTGTGAAAAGCTTTGGGATGTCTGCATACTCTGTATCATGTGTTTCTACATGATGTGTTTTAAAGGAATTCAAACTAAAGAATTTACTGTTCTGCTTTCTCCCGTGGGGTTTAGCCAGGTGACTTTGTACACACTTTGGGAGATGCACACATTTACCTGAATCACATTGAGCCGCTGAAAATTCAGGTAAGAAATGTATCTGTCACACTTTGGGGTTTGGTACCTTCTCTTGATAAAAGGTCGATATGGAAAACATCCCTCCTGTAATAAGTGTTCTCCTCGGTGCTCTGACAGAGATAAGAGGACCTGCTTCCAGGTTTGCGGGGGGTGGTGGGCAGGCAGGGACAAGGCAGACAGGCCTCAATGGCCACAGACACTTTACATGACACGTGCTGTGAGGTATTAAGTACCAGTACCAGAGAGGAGGAGCCATCTTTGGACCAGAAGGTTTAGGACCTTCCCAGAGGTGGCATTTTAATTCATTGTTTTACTTGGAAGAGTGTTTAAATGCAAATATTTTCCCTTAGTTTTATGCTAACGTACAGTATTTAGGTCTGAACTTTGAAAAGTCTGTGTTCACTTCCATAATTTACAGCAGCCAACAAAGGATTTGTTTTTTGGATGTTTTTTGTTGTTGTTTTGTTAATTGAAGTATAGTTGATTTACAGTGTTGTATTAATTACTGTTGTACAGCAGACTCAGTTATACATGTATATACATTTTTTTCATATTCTTTTCCATTATGGTTTCACAGGATATTGAATATACTTCTCTGTACTATACAGTAGGACCTTGTTTATCCATTTATATATACTAGTTTGCATCTGCTAATCCTGAACTCCCACCCCTTCCCCACCTTGGCAGCCACCAGTCTATTCTCTGTTCGTGTTTCTGTTTCATAGATAGGTTCATTTCTGTCATATTTTAGATTTCACATGAGTGATATCTCATGGTATTTGCCTTTCCCTTTCTGACTTCACATAGTATGATAATCTCCAGTTGCATCCATGTTGCTGCAAGTGGCATTATTTCATTCTTTTTTATGGCTGAGTAGTAGTCCATTGTATATATGTATTGCATCTTCTTTATCCATTCATCTGTCCATCGACATTTGGCTTGTTTCCATGTCTTGGCTATTGTGAATAGTGCTGCTGTGAACATAGAGGTGCATGTATCCTTGAATTACAGTTTTGTCTGGATATATGCCCAGGAGTGGGATTGCTGGATTATATGGTAATATTATTTTCCATTTTCTGAGGAACCTCCATATTTTCCACAGTGGCTGCACCAACTTACATTCCCACCAACAGTGTAGGAGGTTCCCCTTTTCTCCACACCCTCTCCAGCATTTGTTATTTGTAGACTTTTTAATGATGGCCACTCTAACTGGTGTGAGATAGTACTTCATTTTAGTTTTGATTTGCATTTCTGTAATAATCAGCGATGTTGAGCATCTTTTCATGTGCCTATTGGCTATCTGTGTTTCTTCTGTGGAGAAATGTCTTTTGGTGTTGTTTATGGTTTCCTTTGCTATGCAAAAGCTTGTAGTTAGTTTAGGTCCCATTTGTTTATTTTTGTTTTTATTTCCATTGCTTTGGGAGACTGACCTAAGAACATTGATACAATTTATGTCAGAATATTTTACCTATGTTCTCTTCTAGGCGTTTTATGGTGTCATGTCTTATGTATTTCCAACAAAGGATGATTTAAGATGGCAATAAAAATATGAGTGTGCTTAATAAACCTCAAGGAAAAAAATTCAAACCAAAAACCTTTAGCCCCTTATGGATTAGGTCTGGGTTTGGCAAGTCTTTGAGGAGCTTGGCTGCTGTGATTAGAGGGTGACCCAGGGCTCATCCAAATGCTCCTCTCTGGCAGTCTGCTCCAGTCATGCTGGACGGAATACTATGTGGTCGTGACCTGTGTCCATGTCCTCATTGCTGCTGTCTGTTCATCCCAGGAGTCCTGGCTTGCATCCCTTTCTGTTGTCAACACGTGTCATCTTCTTTGCCCTTTCTGCCAGGGACAGTTGGGCTAGGGTTCAAGGGACTCAAGTAACCATTCTGTAGCTACTTTTTATTAAAGTAGAAGACTAGGCCCTGTCTTTAACAAATTTACCAAGAGCAGTCGATTATAAGAACTTAAACCTGGTGAGCCACCAAGGCTCCTGACACCATGTGATTCTACTGAACACCCTTCACTCTCCACGTGGGTGAAAGAATTGGTCAGCAGCATTGAATAACCAGGGACAAGGTATCTGTAGTATTCCACCCCTGAAAAATAATATTGATACTTTATTGGTAAAATGCTGTTATTTGTTTCATGAAGGGACACAGGGAGCAAAATTAAAGCAGGTTGTATGGATCTGGCAAAATAATGGACTTATGTTGTTTTTAGCTTCAGCGAGAACCAAGGCCTTTCCCCAAGCTCAAAATACTTCGAAAAGTTGAGAAAATTGATGACTTCAAGGCTGAAGACTTTCAGATTGAAGGCTACAATCCTCACCCGACCATTAAAATGGAAATGGCTGTTTAGAGTGCTTTTGAAGGAGTTGTTTGAAGGATATTTACAGGTGAAAGTTCATTTTGCTCTAAAGGAGAAGGAACTAGGTCAAAACCTGTTGGTGATCTATCAGTTATTATTCATTAACTTTTAAGGATGTTGCCACTGGCAGATAGAACTGTGCTGGTTCTCTTAGTAATAAAAGACCTGGAGTTAGGGTAACTCACTGAGGATGTATGTAAATGTAGAGATTGTGAATACAGACAGGAAGGAGAAAATATATATACTCTTAATTCAAACTTTATGTTTTTATGAAAATGGTCAGTGAATTTCAAGAATTATGTATAACTATTGCCCAAATTGGAGCAAGCTGGATAACACCATCAGTCATAATGCCTAGTGTGGTTATGAACATATTTGTTTTATATCTTGCTGTAATGTTCTGCATTCATGTTTTGTTTTGTTTTTTAATTCCATGTTGCCATTTATCTGCTCAGTTCCTGCCTAAAACAGATTTAACTGAACCCTCCTAAACAAACATACCTGTGCTGTGTTCTCTTTTGGATGCTGCTTAGATGGGTAAGGTATATTTTAGAAATGCTGACTAAGCTGTATTTCACCCTATTTTTCTATGATACATCTAATTCTAGCTGCATTTTATCATTAAAATACAATGATTATTTGGGATAAAGGCTTTAAGGGTTATAAAAATAGTCTATGAAATATCCCTTTACCCTCATTAGCTTCAGCATGGTGAATTCTCTAATAACAGTGCTTAGACTGAGCAAGAGAAAGATGCTAAACCACCTCAGGGCTGATCAGTGAATGTTTTTACCTTTGCTGCATATCAGATACCTCATAGTGCTGCACGACTGTTTTATTATGCTAATTTATGACAAGTGTGTTTTTTAAAAAGATTAAGGAATTATTCCAACATGCTGCTTATTTTCAAAGTTTAATGTCTAGGTACCAGCACTTGATAGAAATTTTAACATCTTCCTGGACTTTGAGACAGTTGGATCTACTTTTGTTTAAAGATTACATAGGAGAATGTTTTTTGCTGAAAGAATCAAGTAATGATGACTAAGCTGATGCCTGAGGTTAGTATGACTTTCAGCTGAACTTGTTCTGATTGGTAGGATGAATTATTTTTTCTATTTTTGTAAAACCATACCCAAGAAATTTTAAGCCTTTTCACTTAAAGCAAAAGCTGTTAAGCATTCAGCTCTAATTCCCTTGAGCAGCAAGGAGCTTCTCCCAAACTTCACCATCTGGATACTGGTGTTTCTTTACAGACTCCTCCTTCATTTCTGTTGAATAGCCAGCATCCTATCAAAGACAAAAAATGGAAACTTGTTAATAACCACCTAGAACAAAAGTCATTTATTTTACTTATTTCTGCTGTTCCTAGAAATGCTTTTAAATCTAAGTCAGAGGCAACTGAATTAATGTTTTAAAAATAAGTTTGCAGGTTGTTTGAAATGGGGGAGAGGGACGTCCTTTATTGGCTGCTTCTCAGGATTAGTGAACTATTCACACCCTTTGATAGTTCAACCTCTGTTGGTGAAAATGAGCCCCGATCTCTTGAATAGACGGATAAATGGCGCAGACAACACAACTGCAGTCAAAACCTTTCACTAACTTGCTAGATGGTGCCGGGGTTTTTTTTTAGTTTCGTTTTGTTTGGGGCAGGAAGGACCCAAGGAGTGCATGTTTTCAGGTCCAGCTGGTGAGGAAAGGCTGGCGTGAGAGAAGCCTTGTCAGGGGCATCCTGACCTTCAGGTCTGGGGAATTTGACTAAAGAGCAATATGTTTCTAGATATTGAAAACAGACTTGAAGGAGACAAAACTTTGTGCTCTGGGGTCTAGCTCCTGAGAAGAGTAGGGCAGGGCTGGCAGTGCCTCCTCGGGGATGGGGGTGGGGCCTCCCTGGCCAAACTCACCTTAGGAGGCATGTAGGAAGCCTTCTTGATTATCACGGGGTACTTGAAGTGCTCGTGCAGGTGGTCGACGTATTCACACATCCTGGGAGGAAGGAATCGGGTTGGGGTAAAAATGCCTTCAGTTAGATAGTTCATGTGGTGCTGTTAGGGCAAAGGGGCGAGCACCACTAAGAAAGGATGGACTCTGCCAAGGCCTGGCTGATACCATGTATTTCTATGTAAGTCCCTCAGCCTCTGGACTTCAGGTTCTTCTCTGTAAGGTAAAGCAGTATGGGGGATTGGATGAAATGAACTGTGAAGTATCTTTTAACTTAAGGTTTTGGGAACCAAAAGGCATCAATTTAGACTTAGACGTATCTGGGATTTGGGTGCCTCTAGCCAAAAGGTGAACAGATTAAAGTCACCAAATGAGGTCCCTTCCAGCTACACAAATGATTTAGAAGAGCACAGGTTTTAGGATCAGACCAATCTGTTCAAATTTGGTGTCAGCCACTGTCTAGTTTTGTGACTTGGGGCAAGTGACCTAACTCTACTGCCTTACTTCAGCCATTGGTTAATGAACAGCTGAGATGAGCAGGCCATGTGTCCAGTGCTGGGGACACAAAGGAACTGGTAAGAGAGGGCCTTGTGGTTTCAATGGCCGTAGATACCAAGTTGTTGACTATAATATGTACTGTGTATAATCTATAAAGAACAGGCTACAGATGAAGAACCGGCCGCTTGGGAGAGGACAGCGGGCCTTGAAGAATGAATAGGGAAGCGGTGCTCCACACACAGGGTTACAAAGCAGGTGACAGCACACGGCATCTCTGTCTGGTGGCTGTCCCTCCTGCATGGTGGCATTCCCAAACAGTGAGGTCTGCTTTCAGGGGGTGGCATGAGGTTCTCACCCACTCATGGGCGGGCATAGTGCCCAGTGGGTCAGAGCTGACCCTCTTTTGTATTCCTCAAAACTTTGCAGGACCTGTCAAGGTTGGTTGGAGCCCCTCCCTTAGTCCTGCTTTAAGGAACTGAAATGAGGGGGCAAAAGCAGAATAACCTAGGAGTGTTCGTTTTTCTAGTTTAAAATATCTCAGGTTTAAAATACCCAGCTGCAGAAAGAACCATTACTTTATAGTTGAAGTCCCCGTAGACCTTCATAGGTCCCACTTCTCAATCCTGAACTTGATGTTCACCTTTCCCGTGCATGTCCTCATGCTTTCACTGTATACTCCTAGTGATCTTTCTGCACTATTGCATTTAATTCTTGGAGGAGAGAAAGGCATAATAAAGTTGTATGTCTGCAGGTGACTGGAAGGAGACTGTCCTAATTTAAAGCTCACCTGGCACATGCTGAGAAATAAGACGGAACTAAAAGATGCAGCCAGATCCTGAAGACTCCAGTGTTGGGAAGAAATTGGACAGAAGCAGAGAGTATACATATGAAAGCGGGGCTTTAGAAAATCAGAAACAGGAGCTGTTTCTGGTTTCCATTTGGTTGCAGACTCTCCCCATCCCCCTTATGTACCTAGAAAACAGTAAGTCAGCTACCAGGAAACCACCCTCTAGAAGAAAAAAGACTATTCAGTAGTGGGGCTCAAACTGCCTTTGAGTTATGGGATGTGCCAGTGGCCAGGGGTCTGGCCTGGAGTGAGAGACAGTACTGAAGTTAATGCCACATCACTGACCTGTCTTTGAGGCTTGCAGAGACTGATATGAAGTCAAATATAATCAGGTGCTGCACCAGTTCACAGAGGCCAACTCCACCAGCATGCGGGCACACAGGAACTAAAAGTGAAGACAGATTTCCACTGAGTGCTAAGTAGGGCAGCGAGGGAGAAGTGAAGGAGAACCTGTGGCTTTTCTTTTGCCTGCAGGTGATTAAATCGTTAATAGTTAGGAATGAAAATCATCAAAGATTCCCTGATTAAGCCTAACTGAGAGTTAGAAAAAAGTCAAAATGGGAAACTCCAGAGGGAACCAGGCAGGGAAATGGTGTTTGGTCCGCGACCCCGCGGTGCCCTTACTGTCAAACTTTTTGGCCATCAGCAGCACTGAGAGGTTCTCATTTACACTCCCCAGCCTGCAGCTGTCGATCTGGAGAAACTGCAGGGCTTTTGCCTGTAGGAGTTGCTTAAATATCACTCTATTGTGGCACTGGAAATAGAATTAAAATACACCAACAGAAGAGTCAGCCTCGGCCTTCAGGATCTGTATACCTGGCACTGCCCCCATTCCAAGTCTCTCATTGGTGGCCTCCTGGAAGCCCGGACTGTATTCATTTTTTGTTCTCACTTGGCATGAGGTGAGCCCTGACAAGCCAGGCAGGGACCTTCTGATCACTTTGTTACAGATTTGCTGGCGGAACCACGTGTGTGTCATGTAAAAGTCACACCACTCACCATCTATCAGTGCATAACCGCCACCTCTAAGTGGGAGATAAAGCATCAGGATGAAATAAGGGGATGGCGATGAGCAGGTGGCACGGGCGACAAAACAGAAGCGTGGTAGAACGGCACTGCTCCTTTTGCTGGGAAAGCCGAGAATCTGTTCCCTCACAGAGCTCTACTCGTGGGCCGCCTGCCGCGGGCTTTGGCAGGCACTTGTGCTTCGTTTATAAGCACAAAAAGGGAACGCAATCATGTTTACCCAGTTTGGAAGCTGGCTTTCTTAAAACCACATGGTGCACATTAGGCCCCTGCAGCTTTAAATTGCTGCCTTGTAAATTCCGAGGAGCTACGTTGAAAAAGATAAATGACCTTAGTCATAGGAATTGTAAAAGAACATGCAAACTCGACTATATATATGTCTTACTCCAGACAATGAAGTGGTCTAAGGTGACCCAATTTCTAAGATGAAGAAAATCTCCCAACTCAGAACAACAACACAGGTGATGGAGCCTAGCGTATGCCAGTGTCCCCAGTCGGTGGCCAGTGTGTGCTGACCCTGAGGAGACATCTCTTACCTGTTCTCCGGTGGCAACGCCAATTCCCAGGGGGACCAGTGCCTGTAAAATATAAGGCAACCTGATGTTATTTTCCTAAGTTTTTGAACTGAGACTCCTAATGTTTAAAAATATTTAGAGCTGTTCAGCTATTTAGAGCTGAAGAAGGAAACAGCCCTGCCGTCGAGCCGTGTGAAGTTTAAGGAGCCACAGAAAGTGGTAGAGCGGGTGGGGGAGGTACACTGGGCCATCTCTGTCTGACGCCAGCACGTGTTCCATCCCACAACCAGTACCTCCCTGATTTCTCACCCATCTGGCAGCCTTTGGTTTAAATAGGGCTGCTCATGGAGCTCGCTCTGTCAGAGGATGCAAAAATATAGGGCTCCCAGAAGTTACACTTTCTCCTATGAGTGACCCACCTGGCGCTCTGGCTTATAGATCTGTGCTGTGAACCCGGCTAATGGGAGACTCCCTGAGAGACAGGATATTTCTCACATATTCTTACATATGAAAGGGAGAGAAGCCGGCCCAAATTCAGGTGAGTTTGCCCAGGAAGCGCCCTGGTTAAAGGGCTCTGTGGAAACGGATGGGCAGCCTTCTCATGGGGAGGCCTGAACTTGACATTAGCTAAGCAAACCTTTGCTTGTGAATCAGCCAGAGGAATCTACACTTTGTTTCAATCTGGGTGAGTAAAATATTTGAGTATCAGTCAGATTTCTGTATTTACAAAGTATGGGAATCAGGTCTGTTAACCTTTGGATTGCTGGTAGCCTTTCAACTGGTAGCAATTTAGTTTCTCTAAAATAAATAGAACTGTGAAAGGGAATAAGCCCAGCAATCTTAGGATCTGTGACCACCACTCTAGCAGCAGCAGCAGGTTTTTTACCTTGGAAATGGTGGCATGCCCCAGAATGTCATCAGGGGAGGTGGGCTCCTCAATCCACAGGGGCTTGAACTCCGCCAGCTTCGCCATCCACTCCACGGCCTCAGGCACATCCCAGCGCTGGTTGGCATCCATCATCTGAAAGGAGGGAGAGACCCTTCATGGGGAGGTGTGCCCATCATCTGAAAGGAGGGAGAGACCCTTCATGGGGAGGTGTGCCCGCTG
This sequence comes from Tursiops truncatus, assembly GCF_011762595.2. Taxonomy (NCBI): domain Eukaryota; kingdom Metazoa; phylum Chordata; class Mammalia; order Artiodactyla; family Delphinidae; genus Tursiops; species Tursiops truncatus. The sequence goes on along the minus strand of NC_047046.1, from coordinate 37,116,345 downwards.
CTGACCTTGCTGCAGGCTGTGGCTCCCAGGGAGGAAACGCTGCCACTTGGTGCCCCTGACTGCTGGGGCCCAGCACACACCCATAACAAAGGGACCCCAAGAGCAGCCACCAAGACGAACTCTGGCTCCAGATACTGTCTCAGGAGATGCAAGCTGCTCAGGGAGCCACTGTGAGGTCCAGAAGTGCTTGCTGGCCCTGGAGCTCCAGCCTGATCTACATTTAGAAACCACCCAAATACATTTGTCTTGCAGGGTTCATCATTTGTAGGAACTGTTTTATCACATTCTGAATCATGCACAGTTAATACCGAGTTTGTTCAATAGTCACTTATTGGCTATTACCTACTATGTGTTTGGCACAATAATAAACCCAAACTCTACCATTAATTAGGCATCTACTCCACTAGGCATTTAATGGATTTTGTTCCATTTAATATTTATAATAACTCTATGAGGCAGTTCACATTAACCCATCTTACAGACAAGAACACATAAGCAGAGAAGTAACTTGCTCAAGGACAGTAAGTAAATGGCGAGTTCAAATCCAGGCCTCTCACTCTAAGGCCTGGGCCCTCTGTGTGCAGTGAGACTGCCAGGAAGCCAGGGTGTGCAGAGACAAGAAAGGGCCCCTCCATCCCCGATATCATCACACTTGGAGAAGCCAGACACAGAGATGGAATTCTTTAGTAGAATGTGCTGAGTGGCAAGAGGTCCCTTGTGGGACTCTGTGGGAACCAGAGGATAGTGCGCCCAGAATCTATTCCTGTCATAAATTATTTAGATGAGCATGACCTCACAAGACAAAAGTAACATTAATTCATGTATAAATAGTGGGACTTTTGATCTTAGGTCCAGGACTCAAACTTCTATTTTAATATATGAAACATGCCTCCAAAAAAGATATAAAAACATCTTATTGTGACTATTTTATGAAAATATTTTACACATAGGAAGAAATGTTTTATAAAAATAGGTAGGAATGACTGATATTTAACATTTATCTCGGCAAAAGTTCCAGCATTTCTTGAGCAATGGCTCCCTGAGACCCACCTACCTGAAGGCGGGTTGGCGGATTTAAGAAGGGGGGGGGTTGAATGGTTGACACACCTGGGGCGCCAATGGGAGACCTGTTTGCTCAGGCGCATCTGTCCTAGCACAAAGGAACAATCCCTAAACCTGATCTTACTTAGTTCCGCAGAATAAAAAACTATCAATCAGCCCCCTCAGTTTTTTGTTTTTTTAAACAATTCGCCTACTCCAAGAGCTCAAAGCTGTACTTCTGACATACGGTGTTAAAGTTCCCAATGTTCTTTAATCCTTGCTTGAAACAAGTTGTATTTTGGCCCTGGACAAGGCTTCTCACATACAGCTGCTTACTTCTCAGTGGCAGGGAGGTTACTTACCAGCGTCTTCTCAGGGCCGATCATGTTTCTGATGAGTCGGCATCTACGGATGTCATCCTGGAGATCAGCACCAACTTTTACCTTAAACCTATAAAATAAGTTTGGTCTCATAATTTAGATCTGTCCCCTGACTTGGCAAAGACACGTGGCTTTTCTGCAGAAGTAACTGTTTCTGTCAATAATTCACAGGTCACATTTTCTAGTAAACTCTTGCCCTTTCCCAATCAATCTTCAGACAAGCCACTCAAAAATAACCCTGTAAGTGTATCTTTTTACTCAGTATCGGGGCAGTAACTCTAAATTACCTACTGTCCTGAAGTCCAGCAATGGACAGAGCAGCTAGATCTTTAATAACATTAACTGAGTTTTTTGCTGTGCCATGAAGAAGAGTTAAGAACGGAAAAGGCATAGTCAGACTTGGCGGGTGAGTTGGCATCCTCTGCCTCACTCACCAGCCTCTCTGTCCTACACACGGACATCAGGCTGCCGCTTTGGAGCCAGGATGGCCCAAGGTCCTCCTCTCCACAACGCCCACCCGCTGTGCTAACAAAAAAGCCCCTCTCACAGCCTGTGCTGTTCTCTCCCCTGTGCTCAACACCAAACACACTAAAGATGACCTTTCTATCCTGGGTGGAAGCCTTAGCTTCTGGATGCTGGGCTTCCCATGCTCAGGGGCCTAGGAATCTCTCCTCGGCCTTCTCTGACTCCTAGCGGTGTCTGCTCCAGCCTTTCCTGGGCACATGGAGGGAGGGAAGGTGCCAGCACTCACTGAGCACCTGCTACCAATCCTGGCTGTGCTGGTCCTTTTCAGAGACAGCAACCTTGAAAACCATGAGATATTATGATTCCCATTTTATAGAGAGAAAATGAGGTTCAGAGAGGTTGAACAATTTGCCCATGGTCACACAGCAGGCAGGCACTGCAGGAGATGAAAGGAAAAGGCATGATGTTGATTCCAAATCCACCACATCCCAAGCCTCTCCACTGCTTCATGCTGCCTCCATCAAGTTCTCAGTCCCCAACCCTTTACTTAGCTGAGGATTCAACCATAACTCAGTGCCTCTCACAGTTCAGTGGGTATGCAGATCACCCAGGGATCTTGTTAGAATGCAGATTCTGATGCAGCAGGTCTGGGGTGAGGCCCAAGATTCTGCACTTGTTTTTTAAAGTTGATGGGAGATCTTGTTTTTGGTCCTTACTTATTAAGCAACCTATACAAATGGTTTTCTAAATCTACCGCGAGCAGCAGGGCACGCTAGTGCTGCTGCTCCACAGACCACACCTGGAGCGACAGGAGGCGGGTGGCCAGACTGTCGCGCAGAGAGCCTGGTGACGGCTCACAGGCACAATGTCCACCTTGAGCCGCATGGATGGGCTCAGTGACCAGATCAAAAGGTGATGGTCCCTGTGTCCTGCACAGCTTCGGGATTCGGGGCCACTGCCCACCGTAGTTTACCCCAAGGAAACCCCAGGATGCCCAGGGGTCCATAACCATGAGGGAGAAGGAGAAGAGAAGGCAGAGGCTTGGTCTGGAGAGGAGGTGGCCTGGGGAAGAGGGGGGCCAGACTCTTGGGAGAAGAACTCCGAAGATAATTATTGCGACCAGTGGCTGGAAGTTATAGGGAAGCAAAGGGTCTGCTACATTGAAGCTCTTCCAACACTGAGAGCCTTCCAACAACGCACAAGCTTGCTGCCTCTGGAGGTTTTCACATAGAAGCTGAATCAACGCTTGTTACTATAGTAAAGAGTAGATTTCTAGATCGGGGCTGGAAATCAATTATCTTTTTCAACTCTGATGTTCCACGATTCTAACTAGACTCATAACTCGTCTTTGGAGAAAGAGCTTCAGCTGAAATTTCCCTGGTGTGTCCTTACACACCAGACTGCCCCGGGCGAATCCTGGCCTCCTTGGTACTTTTGGATCCTGGCTCCTCTCCACCGACCAGCCTCTCTCGCTAACTGGAGAGTCAAGTTCACCCAAATAAGTTACCTGGTCCAGCCGTCCTCCAGCGCCTTGCTGCAGAGCTGTGGGGAGAGGAGCAGAGCCATCACCACACACACACTCCTAGATCTAAGCAGCACCTTGGTCATCTCTGATTTGGCTTCACAAATGCTACGGCTGTACCATGAACCAGAAGAACCACCATGTGTTGAAATTCAGAGCAGAAACAGCTTAGCCAACAGAGCATGACCGCTTGGTGACTTTCTTTCCTCATCTCTATGGGAACCATTTCATTAATGGTCACAACATTCCTGGTTGGGGAATGGAGCATTTCTGTCCCTCTTTTTAAAGCCAGGATGTTCTGTGGTATCCACAGGAAGAGTGGATAAAAGAGTAACGAACAGAAGCTAGTCTCCCCTCTCTCTCGCTCTCAGCGGCAGGTGAGCACAGGGTGATGGGAAAGGGCAGTAAAGCAGGCAGGCGCTGACCACCCACCAGGTGCCACCATGTGCTGCGAGCATCACACCACGGCAGCATTCATCGGAATCCTCAACCCCCTCCACCCCGGACAGCTATTATTTCCCCACTTCGCAGTGAGGAAACTGAGGCAGAGCACGGTTAGGGCTCACATTGCACCATGTTATGCTGCTGCCTCTGCCCGGGAATCAGCTTCCCCCTCCAGGGCCGAGGTGGGGCTCACCAGCTCACGGGCCCAGCGTCCACAACGGAAACGGCTTTCCTTTTGCTCACATCCAAGGACCTCCAGGGCAAGGCCTGGGATCCTTAACGATTCAGAAAGGCTAAGAGGAAAACATGATGTCCCTCCAGAAAGCCTGTCTAGAAAACCAGGTTCAAGCGCCCACCTGCTTCAGCGTGGTGTCCGAGTAGCCCAGCCAGGCGCACGACGTGGTGTAGGCGGGGTAGCCGTGCGCCAGCATTTGTTCTTCTGTGGAAACACAACGCTCGTCAACATTTTGTGTTTGCGGGACCTTCAGCTTTAGACTTGCCCGTGGCTAAGGCGCTGCCCATGGAGAATCCAGCTGTTCTCCTGCCCGCCCTGCACAGGCACCTGGAGGCGGTGCGGATCCCAAGGATGTCACACCCAGGTCCTGGGATACCCTCTGGGACGCCCTGCTGGCCAAGGCCTTGCCCGTGGCGTGTGGTGTAACCCTAAAAACAGCCTTGCTCCCAGCAGTGGCCGAAGTGAACTCTGACCTAAGAGGTCACACCAGGAGGCCGCTGCATCTAGACTCAACCGTCTGTCCGTGGGCCTGCTGCAGGGGGATGATGCGAACCCCTGGACACTCAAGGACGGGGACACTCAAAAGTGCACAATGATAGCAAAAATAATGAAGAGAATTTCCTCACAACCCACCTCGCTCTTTTTTCCCAACTTGACCTTTCTGCAGAATTTCTGGAAAAAATAAAAAGCATTATCACTCTTTTAGACAACAAAGCACTCGGCCCTGTTGCTTCCATATAAGAATGGACCAGAAAGCTCCCAGCTCCTGGGGATGACTCACCATAGGCTTCCTCCTCTGTCAGGACGTCAGTGATGTACCTAAAATCTAGGCAGGATACCAGCTTCCTGGGGTCCTGGCAGCAAGAGAGCAGGTAGGAAAGGCCCACATCAATTCACAAGTGGATTATGTTTCTAAGAATCTGCTGGACATGGGCTTATTCTGACCGGGAAAGGACCTTTGGGTCCCCTTCTCCTCCCTCCCCGAAGTCGGGGCTTTGGCCTCACTGGGGAGGCCCACATTCTAGGCTGGGTCTCTGGCGAGACCTCCCCACCCCAATCTAAGTCAGTCAGTTTGGAAGCAGGTTGTACTGTGACCAATAGTACTCCGCTGTAACCTTAAATATCATAAAAGCTCTCAATGCCGAGATTCTGCTTCTTTTAAGACCACTGGCATTGAAACGGAACAGGATCCAAAAGAATGAAAAGTCCACAGGTGGGATTTCAGGCACCTTCCTAGTGGCCCCAAATCATTCAGTTCTGGGGGCCACCTCCAACATCCCTCTCAGAGGCCAACCTTGAGCCTGCAGGTGGCTCAAAAGGTCCACGTCCTTCCCCTTCAGATGGCGCCCCCATGCCACCCGCAACCATGTCAGAGAGATGATGTTACAGCCTCTCATTTTCACTTTCCTCCAGAGAAGAGACAACGTCTGCCGGCCCAACAGTCTTCAAGGCCATGGTTCTTTGTTTTTTCTTTTTTTTTTTTAGTAAATTTGTTTATTTATTTTATTTTTGGCTGCGTTGGGTCTTCATTGCTGCACGCGGGCTTTCTCTACCTGCGGCGAGTGGGGGCTACTCTTCGTTGCGGTGCGCAGGCTTCTCATTGCGGTGGTTTCTCTTGTTGCAGAGCACAGGCTCTAGGGCACACGGGCTCAGTAGTTGTGGCTCGTGGGCTCCAGAGTGCAGGCTCAGTAGTTGTGGCACACAGGCTTAGTTACTCTGAGGCATGTGGGATCTTCCTGGACTAGGGCTTGAACCCGTGTCCCCTGTACTGGCATGCGGATTCTTAACCATTGCACCACCAGGGAAGTCCCAGGACCTTCGTTTGTTAACCACCAGATTTTCAGCAACCATCTAAGGCATTACCCCAAGCAAGATGATGCTCAGAGAGGTTAAGCAGCATGCTCAAGGTCACACAGCCAGGAAGTGGTGGAGTCCAGATTCAAAGCCAGGTCTGCCTGAGTCTGAAGTTCACTCCCCTTAACCTGCCCAGAGTTTTTTCCTCCTTGGCAGCCAGGTGCTCATCCCTGATATCAACAGGTCAGGGAGAAAGGAAACGGCAGGGGCACATCTTTAGAATTCACTGTGGGCTCCTTGCTCAAGAGTCTGATCTGCCATTTGCTCTTGGAGTCAAAGTGACCAGATAATATTTCAATAATAACATCTTGCTCGTCAGAGTTTGTAAAGCACTTTTCTCAATTGGTCTTTAAACCAATTCTACGGAATTTCTAGAGAAGTTATGATTATCCCCTTTTCACAGTTAGGAAGCGGAAACTCAAGAATTTGTGTTACATGTGGAAACAAGTGCCACAGTGGGGGAGGTGGGACCATCGGACCTCCCTGCCTGTGTGAGCACAGCTCTTTGTTACTTCAAATACCAGAAAAAGAATATTAGACTTGGGACTTCCCTGGTGGTCCAGTGGTATAGAATCCATCCTGCAATGCAGGGGACGTGGGTTTAATCCCTAGTTGAGGAAATAAGATCCCACATGCTGCAGGGCAACTAAGCCTGTGTGCCACAACTACTGAGCCCACGCGCTCTGGAGCCCATGAGCCACAACTAGAGAGAAGCCCGCACGCCACAACTGGAGAGAGAAAAGACCCACACGCCACAACTGGAGAGAGAAAAAACCCACACGTCACAACTAGAGAGAAGCCCACATGCCGCAATGAAGAGCCCGCGCGCGGCAAAGAAAGATCCCGTGTGCCACAACTAAAGACCCGACGCAGCCAAAAAAAAAAAAAGAATATTAGACTTTACTGGGTTTTGTTTGATCAGCACTATAGTGATTGATCCAGAGGCAGTGCTGAATGTATTTACTGATTATCAAAAGGCAAGTAATCCATGAAATCCATTTCATTTACAGAAACAATGAGAATATTAAAGAATTTACTTACCATGTCAACAAGTAACTTCCACAGAGGCTTGAAGAAAAGAAAAGATTTGTAAAATGTGTGAAGTACCCAAAACGTGTTAAGTACCCACTTGTTTTCTGACAGTAAATGCACTAGTGGCGAATTCCCACTATCAGACTAACACCTGCCTCCCAGCCCCTCGCCTCTGCTACCCCTTCTTGCTCAGCCCTTTCTAACCTACTCCAACAACAACCTGACTGTGGCCAGTACCTCTCAGCGGAGACGAATAATCGAACAATTCTCCATATGTCACTTGGGAGCCTGCTGTGCGTTTGCCTTTGCTCATAGAGGAAGTGTCTGTGCTGCAGGGTCACAGAGGTGCTGCCTGGAGGATTACCTTTCCCTCCTGCTTGGCCCACAGGTCCCACACGGCATTGAGAACGGCCGACGTGGCCAGATGCACCACACCCTTCTCGGGACCGATCTGGTTAGGAAGCAAAACACACCAGCACTTCTTAGAAAAGAAAAAGATATTTAGGTCTTCTAGCCAGGGACATGTTTCATGAATTAAAAGGCAGCGATGGAAACTCACTTAGAGGATAAGCTCTTTTTCAATAGTTTCTAACCTATAGAAGATTTGCAAGAATAGTACAAAGAACTCCTATATATTTCTCTGTCTCTCTCTTTGTATATACATATATACACACATACACATATGTACAGAAAAATAAAATATATTATATAAACTTATTTTACTGAGTCATTTGAGAGTAAGTTGCAAATATCATGCCCCTTTAACCCTAAATACTTCAGAATGTAGCTCCTAAAAACAAGGACATTCTCTTACATGACCATAGAACAAGGATCAAATTCAGGGAATATAACATTGATAGAATACTATTACCTACAAAGACAGTCTATAATCAAATTTCACCAACTGTCCCAATAATGTTCTTTCTTGTATTCACATATTAGATTTAGCTGACATTTCACTTTAGTCTCTCTTTATCTGGAGCAAATTTTCTTCTTTTTAAAAATGATATCAATATTCTCAAAGAGTACAGGCCAGTTGACTTACACAATGTTCCTCCACCTGGGTTGGTCTGCAGCCCCATCATGATTAGATTGCAACGTTGCCACCACATTTTTTTGTTAGGGCTATTATCTTTTAGCACTTGGGTAAGATGTATCCTTTAGGCTTCCCCACTGTGTGGTTACCATTTCCCTTTCTAAGTAAGGAGATTAATATTGCCCCCAAGTTTTACCATCCATTGGTGATTCTTGCCTCAGTCAATTACAGGTATGGTTGTAATATGGTGGTTTTCTAATGTTACCATTCCTGTTATATTAGTGTGTATTCGATTGTAATGACAAAGTTTCCCTTGTTGGTTGGTTGTTTGCTATCTGAACAGACTCATGGAGTCTTAGGTTATTCAGTGACTTGTACACATCACCACCACATTTCTCTTGATGCTTGAATTGTCCCAGATTCGACCAGTGGGAACTCCTTCGAGGGGATGCTTTAAAAGCAAGTTTCACTTGGTTGGCAGAAGTTAAGAATGAAATTCGAGGCAATGTGGACAATAAGCCTTTCTCTGTGCATGGACAGGAGACTGAGCACTTAGGAAAAGACAGAGCTGATGTCAGGAGACATCGGCAAGGTCTCTGCTGCTAGACTGACCTTACTGTGATAAAATCCTCTCTCTAGAACCTCATTTTCTTCATGCTTTGAACTTAGGTTTCAAATATAGCCCTATACACATAAAGGTGCTCTGGTCTTTCTCTTCTTAACCTTTGTTCTTCTCTTACGTTTGTCCTTAATAAGTGCCTCCCACAACTTCAATTCTACTCACATTATGTCTCCCTTAAAATGGTTGCCCATGGGCTTCCCTGGTGGTGCAATGGTTGAGAGTCCGCCTGCCGATGCAGGGGACACGGGTTCGTGCCCCGGTCCGGGAGGATCCCACATGCCGCGGAGTGGCTGGACCTGTGAGCCATGGCCGCTGAGCCTGCGCGTCCGGAGCTCCACAACGGGAGAGGCCACAACAGTGAGAGGCCCGCGTACCACAAAAAAAAAAAAAAAAAAAAATGTTGCCCATTCAGCACTTTATCCTCTAGAGAGTCTAGACCACTTCTCCCCATCCAGGGAGCAGAGATGAGGTCCATAAGGGCAGAGATAGCTCTCAGGATCCAAATATGTCCAGATTCAAGTCTTACAGAAAGGAACAGATTACCTCAAAATACTGATTGTCCAAATGGTTCAAGCCCTAATTTATCTGAATAAAATGTTTTACCTTAAAATTGTAAACCTGTCTCTATTTTCACAAATGCTGCAATCAAAGGACATGAGACCTGAGTTATTTATAGAAGTGTTTTACAAAACAGGTGCCTTACCCATCTGAGCTGGCTGTCGCTCGTGAGCTGTCTGTAGAAGCCTCTGAAATCACCAACAATGTCCCCGAGGTCCTTGTTAAGCAGGTGGGGGGCCAGGGCATTCACAGCACAGACAACTATTAAAGGGGATTTAATTCTTGTTTAGTTTTGGTGTAAATAAATTAAGACACGCAAGCACCACAAACAATCTAATGTGGGCATTAATGAAAATAATTTTAAATACAAAAGGTACATGCCTTTAAAAATTGCCCCAAATATGTCTTCTATGGTTGTCATAACTAATAGCACACGATAGAATGACTGTTAATCTATATACTGAGCTTAATTTCTGAAAAGAGCAAACCCATTTTGATTGACAGAGCCATAGATCTGAAAGTTTAAATCACGTTCCCAAATCATTTTCCTGTTCACTTTGTAAAGTGTCCATATGTCAGCTTCAAAACCAAACCTTGCTAATTCATTGTTCCTAAGGAATAAGACTCTGACTTACAGAATTTTTTTAAAAAATGCCTTTTGATCATTGTCAAGTATAGAAAGTATCTTGAATTCACAGCATAACTCTATTAAAAATGAAATGAATTTGCAAATGGCTTAATACTTACATGTAAAATGTTAAACTACATGAAAACACTTTTCATAAACATTAAATTTCTTACCATTGACTTGTGATAGACTACATTTTTCATAACTAATTTCAAAGTTAATCTGCATTTGGGTCAGCATTACCATCAATTACTTATTTTTGGTGTTCTACTTAAAAAAGACTTTATTGTGTTATTTCAGATGAACAAGTAAAGTAACAAACTGTATGGGAAAGATCCTTCTATCCTTTGCTCAGTCTATAAAACACTCAGTCTATGTGTAAAAGGCCAAAATAATCAAACCAAGTCATCAACTTAGCCCTAAAGCAATGAATTTATTATAAAAAATTTTGATCGACTTTTGTTTGGTATAGCCACTGCTTCAATATTAAAATTCTCACATCATTTCACAGGATAGTTGTAGAGGCACAGTTTTACTATCAGTCAGATCTTAGGAGAAAGATGTTTTGAAAGTATTTAAAACATGTTCTTAGGATCTGCTTGGTCTCTGTGACGCAGCCCTCAGATGATTCGCACTGGCTCTCACATACAGCATTTAGGGCTGATCCACACTTTCTGTGTTCTCTAGGGCTTTTGTTAATGGCATGCAGACTGATTCCAGTTCAGGTGCTCAGTCCCTAGAACTGTGAGAAGACAGAGTGCTCCTCAGTCCTTGATGGTTGGTGCTCTTGGATTAAAGACATCTGAAGAGTAAGTCAGCGACTCTCGTATCATTATCTGCATTAAACCTCTGTTCTACTGAGATGGTTGCTGAAAACCATGGACTGTTCGCATCACAAAGCAAACACATTTAACAAATGTTAAGGATGGGCTCATCTTTCACAGCTCTAACAGAAGCGCAAGCAACACTAATACATTCATCTAGAGGATGTGGATTCTCCTTGCTCAAACTGAGGCCACTGCAGGAAGTTTACTAAAATTTGGTGCCTTCCACAGAAATTCGGGCGGTGGTGGTCTGACTCCAGTGTGGAGAACAGTCTGCTTCAGGTGTGCACATCTGAAGCAATGGGTGGGAAATCTGTCTGGAAACACTCGGCCTTGAAGGCAGCTCCGTGCTGACTGAGGCCAGGGTTCTCTCCTGTGACTACATCTGTCCAGGACTCACTTCCTGGGACCTCCTGCCCGGGAGGGACAAGTCAGTAAAGGCTATGGAGGACCCTGGGTCTGAGCTCTCATGCTGGCAAGAACGCTTGTGGACATCTTTTCTCTTTAAAAATTATGCTTTTTTCACCTCTTTTTCTTTTCCTATTAAAAGAAACTATATTGGTCTCATTTATACATAAAAAATCAACCATAACTTCCCCGCTCTCTCACATATAGGCGCTTTCTGCACAGTAATGAGGAAAGCATTGTTTTCTTTCTGTTTTCTTGGATCATAAAAGATGATTAGGTAAGTAGGCTGATAAAGGCTGCAGAAGAACCGTGATGAGCTAATGGAATTTTTTTCAACTTTAATTTGAACACCACGTAACACGTTCAGTGAGACGGCAGTGGCAGTGAAAAATGCAACAAGGTTAAAATTAAAATGGGTTCCGTCATGCTGTGGTCTGAAACAGGCGGAAGCCACCTCCATCACCACAAAAGAGCCATTTGTTCCAGGCACAGAGAGATGGAAATTGATTTCTCCTGCTCGAGGCATCCATTGGGACAGTGTGGGGGAGGGGAGGGGTCAGGGAGGTCCCCACACAGTGAACTCAGCAACACATCTGTCCCAGGGACCACGTGACAGTGCAGCGTCCCTCCACTGCGGGCCCAGTTCCAGGTCCTGGCTGTTAACAGAGAGTGGTTCTCATGGCTTGTCCCAGAACACATCTTGTAAGCCTGCTGAGTTTTGTACAAACTTTGGGGGCTGCCCTGTATGGCTGGAGAAAGCAGCTTCATAAAGTGCTCAACTTACACCAGTGAATTAAAGTTGCAGGAGAAGCTGATACACAGCTCAGCAACCTGTGGGGGTCAGCAGTCACTGCCTGGGAGAAAACATCAACAGTGAATGGTTGACTTAGGGGGAGGGGGTCAGGGAATCATTGCCGAGGTGCCTCCTTCTGCCCAGCCAATTCCTAGTTACCCCTCAAGGCTCATCTCAAAACCTCACCATTGCTCTGAGGCCGTCCTGACCCTCCTGGACAATGAACTAAACTTCTTTCCGTGTAGCTTGTACTCAAAAAAAAAAAAAAAAATAGTCCTTCTCGCACTGCACTATTGATTCTTTTATGTCTGTCTCCCTGAGAAGTTCGTGATTTCCTTCTCCTTGTATGTGGGACTCTGTCCCCTTTCTCTCTGTTTGTAAAGTCATTTCTGCAGTGCCTGGCAGAGCGCCTAGCACACAGGAGGTGTCTGCGGAAGGCCCAGCTGACGGATGACTGGACGGCAGCCCTGGGAGGAGCTGGAAGAGCCTGATGGCATCCACATAACGCTCAAGAAAGGTTCCCTTGTCCTACACACACACACACACACACACACACACACACACACACACACACACACACACATACACACACACATACATTCATACACACATACATACACACACACACACACCTTTTATCTGCTCGATGATACCAAAATCGTTCGGTGGGTCAAGAGTTTTCTTCTACAACTAGGCAAGGGCTGACAGTACAAATATCCATGAGGGAGGTATCGCATCACCACCAAAGTTAGAGAATCTATTTCCTCCCTTCCTGGACCCTCACCCTTCAACCTATCATAATTCGGCTTCAGCTCCTAATGAGCCATTGAAATTGATCTGTCAGAGGTCTTCTTTTTGTACATATTGAATTTTGTACACTGTGCGTGCATTAAAAAAAACAATTATGCATTTAAAAAAAAACAAGCAAATAATTTGTATGTAAATATTCCGGAGAGAAAGCACTTCGGGCAGTCAGGACTAACCGAGCAGCTGTCTGGGCCTCAGTTTCCTTATCTCCAAAAATGTGGACTCTCAAGACTGCTGAGCCCTCATCCAGCTCTGAGAAAAGACAGGCTTACTCACGGCTCAATGTGCATTCTTCACTATCTGCTCTTCCAGATGAGAGTTCTGAAACTGGGCAGGACCTACAGCCTTTTCTGCCCAGAAGAGCAGTGAACTTGAAACCAACTCAGTGTGGAATATTCAGAAAAGCAAGTAGGCTCTCTGCACACAACAATAAGCCTTGTTCTGTGAATGCATGCCTGCCTACGTCATGTCCCTCACTCACTCACACAGTTCAGGTCCTCAAAGCTCTGCACAGAAATCGGCTGAGATTCAAGGATTCACCTGTAGTCTATGGATGACTACAAGGAGAGAAGCCAAAATCTGCTATTTAAAAATTTATCCCAATGAAATAAACCATTAAACATTGTTTTTACTCACTTCAAGCAGTGTAAATACGGAGGAAAATAAGGTCAGAACTGGAATGTAAATGAAACTTAAGCATTCTAGAACCTCAAGGGATGTTCAACTCACCAACTTCAGTGCCTTTCCCCAGAGTGAAGGTGATTCCGTAGCCCTTGAGTCCATCTTCCGCATCCGTCTCCAAGACAACATAGGCAGCTGAGTAATCAGGGTCTGTGTGCTGGAGGGGAAATGATCCCCCCAAATCCGCAAACGTGAGAAATCCCCAAATAAACCCGGGAATGATGTCACGTAAGAACAGAAAACACCAAAAAGAGTTCCCATCAGAGGGAACTGTTCATGTTCCCCAAAGGAAACACAGGAGCTCTGAATGGACAAAAGGAATGTCCTCCTGAAGGATGGCAGTTGGACTTGAGGTGACAGTGAAGATCCAGGAATGAGATCTGGGAGTCTTTGGCATAAAAGTGGTCACTGAAGCCATGAACACAGAGGGGGTCTTAATGGGAGTGTGTGATGAGACAGGAAAGACATTGAGGCCTGAGCCTTGAGAGGGAAGAAGGGGGTCAGTATAGGAAGGAGCAGCCAGAGAGGCAAGTGGTCAGCGAGGGAGGGATGGGCAGCAGACAGCAAGAAATGTAGACCAGGGTGAAGGACACTGGATGCAGAAATAGAAAGGGCAGTTCCAAGAGAAGGAAGGAGACACAGGTCAACTTCAGGTTAAGGAGGAAGTAGATGAACGGATGGAGGCAACAGGCATGGACCAGTAATCTAGGGTTCGGTGGGGAAGGGACAGAAAGGGGGTGGAGAGGCCAAGTAAAGACTATTCCAAAGTGGGAAGCCCTGTCCATGTGGGATGGAGAGGGGCCACTAGAAAAGGAGAGGCTTAAAATGAAAAGGGAACAGGCCCTGGCAGTCAGAAAAGGTGGGCATGGGGACACAGGCATAAATCAGTTCTGGAGAAGGACATGCCTTACAGAATAAAGGGAAAGATGAGAGGGATGGCTGGAGGCTGATGTGCAGAGATGGGGCCAAGGGCGCATTAGTCTTCAGTCTTTGTGGTGACACAGTGGCACAGGACTGGGTGGCAGAGGCGGGAGAGAGTGGTCTAGACAGCAGCTTCAGGGAGCTCAGCAGACAACGGGGAATGGAGAGGAAAAGTATGGCTGGGACAAGACATGGAAGCAACCTAAGGGTCCACTGACAGATGAATGGATAAAGAAGATGTGGTACATATATACAATGGAATATTACTCGGCTGTAAAAAAAGAATGAAGTAATGTCATTTGCAGCAACATGGATGGACCTAGAGATTATCACACTAAGTGAAGTCAGTCAGACAGAGAAAGACAAATACCATATGATATCACTTATATGTGGAATCTAAAATATGACACACAAATGGACTTTACAAAACAGAAACAGAGTCACAGACATAGACAACAAACTTATGCTTACCAAAGGAGAAGGCAGGTAAGGATAAATTAGGAGTTTAGAATTAACATATACAAACTACTATATATAAAATAGATAAACAAGAAGTATTTACTGTATAGCAGAAGGAACTACATTCAATATCTAATATAAACTATAATGGAAAAGAAAAAAAAAAGTCGGGCTGGGAAGTGGCAGGCTCAGCAGAGCTGGGCTCTCTGGAACCGTAGTTAGCTCCTGCATAAGTGCTGGTAAGAGCACTGCAGGCCCGAGGGCTCCACGTTTCTTAAAAGGCTGGTAAGAAATCGTAACTGGAACCCACTGCTTGAACAAATATGGGGAACAGTTTCAGGGCTCCTTCATGAAAATACCCTACTTGTGATCAGGAAGACTCGCTCTGCTGCTAAGTGCTAAGGGAGCTGAACTGCTGAGTGCTGCGTGCAGTGAGGGTGCGGGGAGCAATCCTCAGTCATGGCAGTACTGCTGAGGACTGACAAGCAGACTTGCGATTAAGAAGGCACTTGGGGGGAGTTCCCTGGTGGTCCAGTGGTTAGGACTCTGCGCTTCCACTGCAGGGGGCACGAGTTAGATCTCCTAAGATCCTGCATGCCTCGGGGTGGCCAAATAAATAAGTTAATTAATTAATTAATTAAAAGGAAGGCACTTGGAAATCAGCATACAACACACACCATATCTCTGGGAGATAATACTTCAGTATTTATGAGCTTGCAATACAGCTGTCAGATAATAATCTCTCCTGACCCAGAGGTCATAAACCACTCAGGCCAGAGACAAATTCCATTTCCTAAGTTATTCCACAGTAAGCCAGCAACCTTAACACTTCACAAATTCAAAGAAGAGAAAAATGGAGGTCAGCACTCTTCTGCTTCAGTTTCTTCATATGTAAACAGTAATTACAGCCACAGTTATTGCCAGCCTTCTCTGTGTCAGGCTCTCTACACACATCTCATTTACATGTATAAAGCAGACACTGTTACACCCATTTTACAGATGAGAAAACCCAGGCCTGGAGAGATTGTGTGGTTTCCCCACAGCTGCTACACCTCAGAGGGGCAGAGGCGATAGCACATGATCAGGTATTTGAATTTTACAAGTCAGTAAAATTTCAAATATTTGTTTGGAGATCCACAAAGGATTGCCCAGTGGGTGTTTTTTGTCATTTACCATAACATCATATAAGAAAGGACAAATAAGGGTTTTTAAAAGCAGGAAGAACCTAATCTCAGAATAAAGGACATTCTTTTAAGTAACTTTAGCACTTTTTAACAAAAGGTCATTTCAGGTACACAAAGAGCATAGGGAATGTAATACACATCAGGGTGCCCTCCATCCAGCTTAAGAGGCAAAACTTTACAGTGTGAATGAAAGTCCTTGGGTACCCAATTCCCCTCCCTCCATACAAGTAACAGATAATCATTATCCTAACACGGATGTTTCACACATTCATTACATACCCTGCAACTTTGTTTTTCCAGTGTGCCATGTGTGAGTGGGCCGGGAGGGGCAGTGAGGATCCAGTGGGGACAGGCCTGGAGGAGACCCTGCACAGGACTCATATTTGGGAACCACTGCACTAGAAGGTGGTGGTGGCGTGGGCTGTCCCGCTAACACTCTCAGGGAGCAAAAATGCCCTTCAGTGCTTACTTTACTGCATCTCCAAAGGCTGACATCTACTTAACTCTTTATGTGACACATCCTCTATAATCATGTTTTCAGGTAATTTCATGAGAGCCCCCTCTTACACGACCCAGTTACTGCGAGTTTGTTCGTCTGGTTTTCCAGCCAGACTGTGACTCCTTCACTTCGCAGATGGGCCTCTTGGGTTAGGAGCTTTCCCAGGTCACACAGCAAGCTGTGGCGGAAGCAGGATCACCACCTAACACCCTGCCCGGGTCTTCCTGGTCTCCTTCTGGTTGAGAAGCTAGCGCTGTGTTTTAGGGTTTCACTGGTGGGAACCTAACAACATCGTTTTGCAAATACGATTCGCATTTCCAGCAAAATGAGAATTGTAAATGTAAAAACAGGAAATACTAAATGTCAGCAAAGAAAGGAACAGTAAGAAAAGAGAAAAAAACCTAGGAGGGTGGAGAGTCTCTAGATACCTTCATTCCCCTTCCCGACCTCTCCACTTACAAAAGCAACGGTTCCAAGGTTGGGAACCTTCCTGGGGCCTGCGGGGTGCCCCGAGCCTAAACGGCCCAGCGTCGGAGGGGCGGGAGGGCACCGGCGGTCAGGCAGCGCTTACCATAGCGTCCGAGCCGTGGCCCCCGAGCGACGTGGGGAAGCGCACGTCGCGAACCGAGAGCCGAGAGATCCTGCCGCGCACCATGTCGCCCGCACCCCGAGGCTGCCAACTCTCACGGCCGCGCTCGAGAACTTGGCGAACTCAGTGAACTTGGCCCGACTGGAGTGGCCAGCCCAGTTCAGGGTCCCATGACTCCTACGTTTTTCGCGCCAAGTTTCCGCCCGTACTGAGGGAGCTGCACCACAGGCGGACTCGTTCGGGTTCTCCACCCACCTCGCTCCGCGTCGGCAACCCCGCAGGACCCTGCTCCGCCCAGACTAGAAACACGCAAAGTGACCTTACCGGGAGCGGTGCCCGAGAGTGCGAGCCCGAGAGTGCGTGTCCGGTCAGAGTGAGATCGCCTAGCAGCAGATTCGGGTCAGCTCAGCGCCTGCCCTCAGTCGGAAGGTCAGCCAGGATAGCCTTGGGCTAGAAGATCCTAAGGGTCTTTTAAGTGACCTCAGCCTGTTTACCACCTGATAAAGAGGCGGCTCACGATTTATTACACCCTTGCTGATGCAGAGTGCTTTAAATACATGACCTCTTATCCGCCCAACTCTACAAGTAGGCAGGTCATGTCCATTTTATTGGTGAAGGAATGGGGATTTGGAGAGATTGATTTAAGAGACTTGCCCAAGGCCACAAAGCTAGTTAAGTGGCTGAGAGTTCTAGCTGCAAACCCAGGGCTCTGTCCTCTGGGTTGCAGGGACTCTGGGGTTCAGAGCTATAGGATCCCTCTGACAGCATGGTGAAGGCTATGGACACCGCCCCCTCCAACGTGCACATGTAAGTTTTTATACCATTTTGGGGGGGGGGCGGGGGTCACTGACCCCTTGCCTTGTAGTACAGCAGGCCACCTTTCAGTTCCTACTTCTGGGGACTGCTTTGAAAATTAAATGTTTGGGAAGCAGTGCTGTATAGATATTCCATTAATATATGTTCCTGTTGGTATGGCAAGGATGTTTTCAGGGATACCCAGGTCACCTCTGCTGCTCAAGGATGCAAACCCCGTTGAATGAATTCCTTTGGCTAAAGACTGAGATGGTTAACTCAAACGCCTACAGAGGCTGCATGGACACCAAGAAGCAAAGGTGTGTGTGGGGGCGGGGCGTGAGGCAAGAGGCAGTCACTGCAGCTAAGGGGCAGCCAGTTAGCTCCAGCTGATTGTGGCCCTGTGGGAATTAGAGCCCGGATTGCTGCATCTTCACATTTTCCAAGGGAAGTCTGAAATTCGGATGTTAATAGGAAATAGCCCTTCTTTTCCCTGTCCTACCCACTTTGCCATTTAGATAGAGATAATTTTACATATGGATCAACATTTATTAACAATTGTGTTACCTATTTGTTCACCCCTATTTTTTGCTTTCTTGATTTTGGGGGTTGGGGGTATGTGGCTGGAATATATGCTCAATTTATTTTTTTCAGAATGGGTCTCTGGCCTGGGTGATATATTCCGAGTACTTTGTGTTCTGAAGATGTCTTTTTCTTTCAGATCTGAAGGATTTTATTGTATAGAATTCTTAGTTCAAATGAATACTTTTTAAAGTAATGTTAAGTCTCATTCTTTAAAGAATACGCTGAGTTTTGGGTTTTTTTCCCACTCTCTGGAAAATGTTTGGATTTTCTCTTTATGGTTTAAAAATATTACTAATATATGTTTAGGATGAACTTAAGTATTAATCTTACTCTACAACTGATGGATTCTTTCAAGCCAGAAGCAATGTATTGCTCTGGAAAGTTTTCTCTACTGTTCCTTTCATTGGTTCTTCCTCTTCATCTGGAACTTACGTTGGTTTGTTAAGTTCAAATCTGAATCTGTCACCCATGCTTTAACTTAAACAAAAACAAAAAATCCACAATTTTTTTGACTCTTTGTTGAGTTCTGGGCATATCCTTTGGTTTAATATTCCAGCTTACTGACTGGATCAGTTTATCATACAGGGAGAGGCCTGGCTACCCAGCTATTCCAAATGCTGACCACACCCCCCATCCAAATCCCTATAATTAATAGCCCCACTACTTCTAGGAAAAATAAAGTAAAAGGGACAGGATTTATACTCCCATCTTACACAGCTAGAAAACCAGTTAAAATATTTGGAAGAAAGGATTTCAGACACTGGACCACAGGAGAGCAGAACTGTGATCTTGGAGAGAAGAAAAACAAAGCACCCTACAGTTGCACCAGCTTACTGTCTGGAGGCTGGAGGCTACTGGAAAGGGGGGTCCCAAACTGAGCCTAGCAGCGTTACTGACTTGAGAAGACTAATATTAGTGTTTGAGGAGGCCAATGTGGCTGTAATTTTAGAGGCAGAAAACAGAAGGATCTCTTCTAATCTTTGGCTGAGTGTGGATATGCACATGAATTAGAGGAAATTATTCAAATTTGAGGAAAGTCACCAGAAAGGAATAGGCAAAAAAATTATTGGAGGTTGCACAAGGTAGGGAATGGTACCTATTCCTGCCAGCCAGAGTGAGAAGATTTAGTAATACATGGGGCATCAGGTAGAACCCTCAACGGGGTATTGCCTTACTGGCAGAAAAAGTCTCCTAAGACTAAAGATTGTTTTGGATCTAACAGAACTTGAATGCAAAACTTGGAAGGATTCAACTGATTCCAAGTTAAGACTAGACAAAATAATACCTGGAGTTTCCACAGGGCTTAAAATAGTTCCTGTCCCCATGAGCCAGGGTAGAAAGTGTACATGAATCAAAATTCAACATTATTTAAAGGAATGCCCCCCTCCAAATTCTAGCAACCAAAAATTACAATTTATAGTGTCCAGCATCCAATCAAATTTACTAGGCATATATAAAAGCGGGAATATATAGCCCATGAACAAGATAAAGGTCAATAAATAGAAACAGACTCAACAGTCCTAAAATTCAGACAAGGACCTTCAAGATGGAAACTACAAGCATAAAGAGGAGAGGTATGAAAGATACAAAAAAGAAAAAAATGAAAGCTACAATTTCTAAGATTAAAAAAATACACTGTATGGGATTATAAGCAGAAAAGACACTTCAAAAGAAAAGATTAGTGAATATGAAGACAGAGTAAAAGAAAGTATCCATAATGAAGCAAAAAGAAGGATTAAACAGAAAAAGAATAGAAGAGAGCATCACTGACCTGTGAGACAATAGTAAATGGCCCAATAGACACGTAGAGGTCCAGAAGTGAATACAGAAAACAAATTGAAAAATAATGGCCCCAAATTCCCAACTTTGATGAAAACTATAATCCACTGAATCAAGCATCTTAAACTCTAAGTAGAATAACCTTTAAGAAAGTCATGTGAAGGTACATCATAAATAAATTGCTGAAAACCAGGAATAAAAGACTATTTTTAGGGACTTCCCTGGCGGTCCAGTGGTTGAGACTTCGCCTTCCAATGCAGGGGGCGCAGGTTCAATCCTTGGTCAGGGAGCTAAGATCCCACATGCCTCGCAGCCAGAAAACCAAAAACATAAAGCAGAAGCAATACTGTAACAAATTCAATAAAGACTTTAAAAATGGTCATCAAAAAAAAAAATCTTTAAAAAAAAAAAGACTATTTTTAAAACATTCTGAAAAAAAAGACACTCTACATTTAAAGAAATAAAATTGAGGACAACAGAAGACTTTTTGTCAGGAATAATGCAAGTTAGAAGACAGTGAAGAGACATCTATAAAGTACTAAAGGGAAAAAAAAAAAACCCTGTCAACCTAGAATTCTTAACTGAACTAAAACATTTCAAAAAGGAAGTCAAATAAAAACTTTTAAAATGCAGTACTATCAGACCTGTGCAAGAAGAAATATTAAAGGAAGCACTTCATGGAGAAGGAAAATGATATCAGAAGAAATCTGGATCTATGCAAAGGAATATTACCAAGGATAAAGGGAAATATTTAATAATGATAAAGGAGTCAATTTGTCCTGTGACGCAATAATCATAAATGTATATGCACCTAATAAGAGTTACACATGAAACAAAAAAGATAGAATTAAAAGGAGAAACAGAAAAATCTACAATTATAGTTGAGGATTTCAACATTCCTCTTTCAGTAATTGATAGGAAAAGCCAACAGAAAAGCAACAAAAATATAGAAGACTGAGCAATACTATCAATTAATTTGACCAAACTGACATTTCTAGAACACTCTAGCTGACAAAAGCAGGATGCATATTATTTTCAAGTACAAACAGAACATACATCAAGGTAGAACATATTCTGGGCCATGAAACAGAGTTTTAATACAGGTATACATTTGAGAGGATTGAAATTATACAAAATATGTTCTCTGGCCAAAACAGAAATAAACTAGGATAAGAGATTTCTGGAAAATCCCCAAATAATTAACAATTAAATAGCAAACATATAAATAAGCCACGAGTCAAAAAAGAACTCAGAAGGGAAATTAGAAAATATTTTGATATGGTAAGAACATATCAAAATATGTGGAATGCAGTTAAAGTAGTATTTAAACGGAAATTTATAACATTAAATGTATTAGAAAAGAAGGAAAGTCTCAAATCAATGATCTGAACTTCCACCTTAAAAAAAGCTAGAAAAAGAAGAGTAAACTCCAAAATGACAGAGCAAATAAAACCCAAAAGGATGAAATAAGTGAAGATAGGAAATCAGTGAAACAGAACACACATGCACATGGGTGATCGTGCACACATGCACACATACACACACATAAATACACGCATATAGAGCAAATCAATGAAACCAAAAGCTAGTTCTTTGAGACAAATCACTAAAATAGATAAACCACTAGCCAGACTAATGAGGAAAAACAACGGAGAGAAGACACAAATTACCAAGATTGCAAATAAAAGTGGAGGCAGCACTACAGATCCTACAAACACTAAACAATAATAAGGGAAGATTATGTACAAACCACCAAAGTTCATTCAAGAAGAAATAGATAGAGGGTAGGAGGGAGGGAGACGCAAGAGGGAAGAGATACGGGAACATATGTATATGTATAACTGATTCACTTTGTTATAAAGCAGAAACTAACACACCATTGTAAAGCAATTATACTCCAATAAATATGTTAAAAAATAAATAATCCTATAACTATTACAAAGTTTAATAATTTAATTCAAAGTGAAAATTTTTCCCTCAAAGTAAATTCCAGGCCATCTCAGCTTCACTGTTTACCAAACATTTATGAAACAATAGCAATTCTATGTAAACTCCTCAAAAAAATATGAGAGAACATTTCCCAGCTTTTAAATAGAGAGGTTAGTATTATCCTGATACTAAAACAAAGATATTATAAGAAAACAAAACTGCAGAACAATAGCACTCATGAACATATTCACAAAAATCTTTTTAAAAAATAGCAAATCTGACATTAGCACTATATAAAAAAGACAAAACATCACGACTGGGTGAGATTTATCCCAGTAATGCAAGGTTAGTTTAGCATTCAAAAATCATTAATGTAATTATTCTTCTTAATAATAGACTAAAAAAGAGAAACTATATGATCTTCATACAGACTGAAGAAGTATTTGACAAAATTCAACAATGATTCATGATTTAAAAAAAATCTCTTATCAAAGTAGCAAAAGAAGAAACTTCTTCAACCTGATAAAGGACATTTGGAAAAAACTATTGCCACCATCTGACATTATAGTAAAAAATTAATGCTTTCCCCATAAGATTAGAAACAAGCGCAGTGGTTGGGAGTCCGCCTGCCGATGCGGGGGACACGGGTTCGTGCTCCAGTCTGGGAGGATCCCACATGCCGCGGAGCGGCTGGGTCTGTGAGCCATGGCCGCTGGGCCTGCGCGTCCGGAGCCTGTGCTCCGCGGCGGGAGAGGCCACAGCAGTGAGAGGCCCACGTACCGCAAAAAAAAAAAAAGAAACAAGGCAAGGATATCTGCTTTCACCACTTCTATTCAATATAGTTCTGAAAGTCCTAGTTAGTGTAATATGGCAAGAAAAAGAAACAAAAGGCATATTGGAAAGAATAAAGTAAGCCTCTTTATTCTTGGATGACATGATTGATGGTTTTTGTAGAAAATCAACTTTGACTCACAGACATAGAGAACAAACTTACGGTTACCAAAGGGGAAAGTGGGGGTGGGGGGGGAGGGATAAATTAGGGGTTTGGGATTAGCAGATACAAACTACTATATATAAAACAGATAAGCAATAAAGTCCTACTGTAGAGTACAGGGAACTCTATTCAATATCTTGTAATAACCTATAACGAAAAAGAATATGAAAAAGAATATATATATATATATATATATGTGTATAACTGAATCACTTTGCTGTATACCAGAAACTAACACAACATTGTAAATCAACTATACACCAATAAAACTTTAAAAAAGAAAATCAACTTTGTAGAATTTACCAAAAAAAGCTTCTAGAATTAACGAGTTTAGCAAGTTTTAGGATTCAAAGTCAATTTAAAATCAATTAGGGATTTCCCTGGTGGTCCAGCGGTTAAAACTCCATGCTCCCAATGCAGGGGGCCCTGGTTCAATCCCTGGTCGGTGAACTAGCTCCCATATGCCACAACTAAGAGCCTGCATGCCGCAACTAAAATAGCCTGAATGTCACAACAAAGATCCCGTGTGCCGCAACTAAGACCCAGTGAAGCCAAATTAATTAATTATTAAAAATATAAAATCAATTACATTCAATATAACTAAAAATGGGAAATTAAAATTAGAAAACAATGCCTCTTTGTATTAAAAGTCTGGAATACTTAGACACAAATTTAACAACGACAACAACAACAAAAAAGCAAGATCTATACACTGAAAACTTAAGACCTAAATGTACAGAAAGTTCATAATCTTGGATTGGAAAATTCAATATTGTTAAGATATCAGTTCTTCCCAAACTGAACTACTGATTTGATGCAGTCTAATCAGAATCCCAGCAGGATTTTTTGTAGCTATTAAGGACTTGATTCTAAAATCCCTATGGAAATTTAAAGAACCAGAATAGCCAAAATAATCTTGAAAAGAAGAACAAAGCCAAACAATTTAAACTACTTGATTTTAAGACTTAACTATTATAAAAGCCACATTAATTAAGACAATGTGATATTGGCATAATGATACATGTAGATCAATGAAACAAGAGTCCTGAAATAGACCCACACATATACAGTAAACTGATTTGAAAAAGATGCCAAGGAAATTCAATGGGTAGAAGTCTTTGCAACAAATAGTGCTAGAACAAATGGATATTTGTATGGAAAAACAAACAAAACACTACCCTTGGCCTTTACCTTATATCATATACAAAGTCATCTTGGAATCCAGACATAAACATAAGAGCTAAAATTATAAAACTTCTGTAGAACACAATGGAGAAAATCTTTGTGAACTTGGGTAAGGCAAATTTTCTTAAGATACAAAGAGCGTAAATCATAAAAGGAAAAAAAATGATAAATTGCACTTCATCAAGATTGAAAATGTTTTCTCTTCAACAGACACCATTAAGGACATGAAAATGCAAGGTGCAGAATGGGAGAAAAATATTTGTAAAACATGTATCTGGTAAAGTCCTTGTATCCAGAATATTGAAAGAATTACAACTCAGTAATAAACAAACAACTTGGTATCAAAAGATGGGCAAAACAGACCCTCCACCAGAGAAGATATATGAATTTGAAATAAGTTTATGAAAAGACTCTTTTTTAATATAGCAGCCTTATTCATGATAGCCCCAAACATCCATCACTTGGTAAATGGACAATCAAATTGCAGTATATTCATACAAGGGGAAATTTCTAAGCCATAAAAAGATGAATCTCAAAAGCATATGCTAAGCGAAAGATGCCAGACACAAGTGACTACATACTGTGTGATTCCATTTATGTGAAAACCTAGAAATGTAGAACTGGAGTGGCAGAAGGCCCTCAGTGGTTGCCACAGGTCAGGAGTGAATGGAGAGGACTGACTGTAAGGGGGCATGAGGGAACTTTTTGGAAAGATGAAAAAGTTCTACATCATGATTCTGGCAGCGGTTTCACGACTGTACACGTTTGTCAAGACTCATCTAATTGTACACTTAAAATGGTGAATTTTATTTTATGCAATTATACCTCAATAAAACAAACAAAAAAATGTTGCGCTGGGGCTCCCTCCTCCTTTTATTTGTTAATTTTGAGTTTGAATTCTCTGAAATTGCACTTAAAACTCTCCAAGAATTTTCTCTTGTATTTATTTTGGACTGGGTTTCTTTTGGTTCCAGGAGTTTCTCAAAATTTCTGGATTGATGTCATCTTTCTAATTTTCTAGCAGTGGTAAGGATTACGAAAACAGACAAACCAACAACCCAAGATCTTTGATCCTTTGAAAGAGTTTGGGGGGCTTCCCTGGTGGCACAGTGGTTAAGAATCCGCCTGCCAATGCAGGGAACACGGGTTTGAGCCCTGGTCCGGGAAGATCCCACATGCCGCAGAGCAACTAAGCCAGTGCGCCACAACTACTGAGCCTGAGCTCTAGAGCCCGAGAGCCACAGCTACAGAGCCCGAGAGCCACAGCTACTGAGCCCACGTGCCACAACTACTGAAGCCTGCGTGCCTAGAGCCCTTGCTACGCAATAAGAGAAGCCACTGCAATGAGAAGCCCACACACCACAATGAAGAGTAGCCCCCGCTCGATGCAGCTAAAGAAAGCCTGCGTGCAGAAACAAAGACCCAACACAGTCAAAAATAAATAAATAAATAAATTTATGAGGGGGGGGAAAACAAACAACTTTATAAAAAAAAAAAGAAAGAGTTTGGGATCGGGAGACGTAAAAGCATACATGTAGTTTGCTAATTCCACAGTATATTCTCTCAATGTTTTAGGAGACCAAGGCTGAGGCTGTCCTTGAAAACAGGGATTATAAATAGCAATTGTAAGTGAATAAAAGGACTCTCATAACATTTAAGGGACACACCACTTTAAATAATTCAGTTTTTCTATTAGGATCACTGTCACTCCTTCTGGCCAACTGCAAAGTTGTTTCTTTTTATTTCTCTTGTCCCTATTACCACTTGGGCTGGGGGCAATTTTTTACTTCGGATTCTCGAAGTCCTCCAGCTTCCTCATGCTAACTTGACCTTTAAGATGTGACTGAAGGTGTACTGAACTGCTCCCCTGTGTATGTGGGAAACCTAGTGTCTGTCCCTCCCAGGGTCTCTGAAGCGCTTGGCGGACTTTTATTTTGTCACAACATTTAAACTCTTACATGTGAAATCCACCCCTCCCCTTTTTTGTACCTTGTCAACCCTCTGGACATTCCCCTAATCCCTTTACTTCCCCAAATGCCACCCACCCAGGGTGTGTAGCAGAGCTGAAGGAAAGTTTGTGGTAACAGAGGAGAGCTGATCAAGCATCTTAGACATCTTGTTTCTTGAAGGTCTGTCGGCCTTTCCTGCTACTGTGGGGTTCTCACACCATTTAACTTGGCTTTTATTGTTTTACTAATTTTCTGGGTACCTCCTTTTTCTTCCATTTCCTCTTTTTCTTAGGTCAGCACTCCCACCCCCTCATTCCTATTCATTTTTCATTCTACCCATGAATTGAATGATTCATTCATTCTTGGAGTGTTACATCTAACACTAGTCTGTTCAATGGAGTTTTAACATATATGGCTACCAATTTTTGAAAAACAGAAATTTAATTGAAAAATTCTTAAAAAGTTCCAATTTAGAAATTAAGAGTTTTGAATATGCTCAACGTTTGGTGTGTTCTCTCCATTTAATAAGGTCTTATGGTAACTTAACATTTAACAGAATATTGTATATTGCTACTGTTCCAAAAATGTTACTGTTTTGCAATAACTCTCACTTTGACATATAACATAAGAGTTTCCAATTTTCTACTGATACATCTAGTGGTGGCATGATGAGCATCAGTCAGGGTCCCAGCTGGAAACAAATGGCACACTCGAATTAAGATAAATCAAGGATATTTACAAACGGGGGGGGCAGGATAAGGGAATCACAAGAATTAATGCAGCAACCAACATTAACAGAAGCACCCCTAAGGCAGAAAAGATAGGGGATGGGAGGTCCCCCAAAGGAGAGGAGGTCCCTTCAGTTGGAGGACATAGCCAGCCCAACCTCACAGGGAGTGAAGCAGGGGAATAAATACCTTGACCTCTCTTTCAGGTCCTCCGGTCTTCTGCTAGAGCTCCTCGTTGGCTCAGCCCAAGAGGAATCCAGAGCAAGGGAACCCACTGGTGAGTACAGGCCAGCCTTCTAGCAGAGTATGGCTGTGGAAGGACAAATGGAAGACACCGGGCATACATTGCTTATTTTAATCAGAAATATTCCTTTCTGTATCGACAATTTGTTAATTAATCGGGACTCTGCTGTTGAAGGAAACCCAACTTGATGTCTTAAAAAAAAAAAAAAAAGTAAAGAAAGAAAGAAAATGGAAGAAAGGCAGGGGAGGAGCTGATTTTAGGGAAATAAATGCTGTTCAGGCACACACTCTCCTCCTCATCTCTGCATATGCTTGTTTGTTTTGTATCCAAGTGGGGACCTGGATTCCAAGAGCACTGAGCATTGGGGTAGATCTTTAGAGCAGTATAATCAGACAAAGGATGATTCATCTTCCAACTCCACGGAGAAAAGTCTCAGAGGACTTTACTAGGAGATTTAAATCTTGATTAAAAGAATAAATCAAGGGATGAATAAACATTTGAATAGACAGGATGGGAAGACTGATTGGAAGATGTTATTTCTTACAAGTTAACTTATAAACATAATGTAATCCTAACCAAAATCTCACCTGAACTTTTTTGGAGTATGAAAAATAAAGTCTAAACTTCATCAAGAACTTGCCAGAATACCAAGATGAAGAAAAAAAAAGGAATCGCAAAGGCAACTTGCTTAACTATTAAAATGCATTATCAAGTGATTAGTCATTGAAAGTAGTGACGTCAGAATGGCTAGTTAACTGGACAAAACCAATACAGTGGGCATGGATTAACCAATAATTGGTGCTGGGAAAATTAACTGTATGGGAAACAATCATGCTAGACTTATAAGTCACATTTTATACCCAAATAACTTCCAAACGAATTAGAGTGATGTAAAACACAAAAGCATAAAATGTAACAGATGAGATGAATATTTAATCTTGGGATGCAAAGAACTGTTTAGGCATAAAAAAGATTTGATAACATACAAATGTACAACTTAAATGTCAAAAAAGTTACATGCAAACTTAAAAGGCAAACAGCAAACTAAGAAAACATTCTTAAGTTGAGAAACTATTACCGTACTGTATAAAAATATTTAATAAATGCTTACTAAATGATGTGTTTGTTGATTAAATGTTAATTTTCTGAAATCATTAGGGAAAAACAAAGTTAATAATTTTGATAATATAACAGTAAACGGCAATTAATATTATTACCTTATTGAAAATAACAAATGCTTTTGATTGGCCATTCATAATTTAGTATCTTATTTTCATTAAACCTATAATAGAAGTATAAAACACACATAGAAATAAGGCTCACATATTTTTCATTTTTAGAAAACTGAATCCTTTATGATCAAAAGTAGTTATTCTATTTTATACCCTTCACACAGATTCTTCTGTGAATAGCTTCACTTAAATCACTTAGGTTTCTCTGTATAATACATTAAAACTGTAGTTGCTGATATAATTAAAAAAAAAAAAAAACCTGTAAAAATAATGTAACTCACTCACCTGACATGGAAAATTAACCACACAGAATGAGTTCAATAATGTTCTGAATTTCATAAAGAATTGATTTAACTCTGCTCAAGAGTCATAACTCAACACTTTTTTTCCCCAATGGAAGAAGAAACAGAATATACTTTGCTTTAAATACCAATTCTTAAAAAACTGATGAGAAAGTATTAGTAGTGGCTAAAAAGATAAATCGGTGCATTCAATGAAAATTTTTATTTCAATTATCCACAAAACAATATAATAACACTTTATAAAAATATTAAGTTTTAGGCTACCATTATTCATTTAAAAAAGTGTGCTAGAAGGCTGTTTTTGCCAACTTCCTCTTTTGGTAAGAAAAACACATTAAGAGGTTGAAGAAGAAAAGCTGTTGGAAAAAATCTTCAAATGTACAAAGTTGTTTATTTTTCTCAGCAATTTAAAAATACATAACCATTTAAACTGAATACACATTAAGTTAGTGTTTTATTTCCTAACTATACAATCGATATTATAAAGAACTGCTCCATTCAGTTAAAACCTAATGAATACCATCAACTTTTTCTGGCCTATTTTTCTGAAGAGAATTAGTACATAAACATATAATTTTATCCTTTTTAAAATGCTTAGAAAAATTTTAATATCATAGTTCACACAAAGCCCTTTAAAACTCTGATGTCACAGGTTGTAGACGTTAAAGGTAAGTGATGACAGCAGAATTCTTGGGAAAACCCTCTTGGAAGAGGGATTCAATACTAAGCAGGTTACGTAAACATAAGAAGCCACCACAATTTTTAGTACCAGAACTGTTGCCAACCTGCATGAAGTTCATCTGTCACATTTTAAAATGGTTTGAATCTCAACAGAGAGACCACAGCACAGAATTTTAAATTTAACGATCAAATCAGGTATGTGATGGTGGTCAGTAATAACATTCCTAAAATACTGGGACCTGATGTGTTGCTTTATTTAAAGTGTGACTATAAAAGAGAGTATTTTAAAACGTAAATACCAGACTTTCATTTGTCAGATTCAGTCCCTTTGCTAGACACTTAAACCAGTGATGCTGCTATTCAAATTCGTATTTTGGAATTTTCTTTTTGAGTTAGTCATGAAAATCAGTATTATTCTGTACGTTTCACTTCTGTACTTTAAATAGGCAAAATCTGTCCCCCTCTTTTCACCACTGCTATTATTCCGAATATGTTTTCCTCCTCAAATCAACTAAATTCTCGAAGGGAAAAAATGATCATCATTAAGCATATTTAAAAAGTGAATGTAGATTCAAACATGGATTTGAAACCTGGAGTTCTAAAAATGTTTTGCATAAAAGCTGTATCACTGGAATTAGTGGGAAGCCTTAACTTAGCTATTTTGAGGCTTATAGCACTCATTTAGTATTTATGTTAAGAAAGATTAGTTTTATAGTCATACCTTATAACTCTTAAAATCTCAGAAAATAAGTGAGGAGCTTTGAGTGCCAGCAAAGCCATTTTGTCACTCTGTAACGTCAACATTAAACATTACATTCCATCTCTCTATCTGTAAAACTTTCACATTTTCTTTTCTCATATTTCTTTAAATACATTTTCCTCTCTGTTAGTCTATATTCAATAAGAGCAAAAGTGCATTCAAGTCCCTGATCTAGTGATATTTTATATTTGTGGCACCCATCATCATAAGTACATATTAGCAATCTCACAGTACCAGTCTGTTTTTCAAAAAGGACTATTTAAATGCTGGGTTTATTTTTTTTCATGCTATCTAAAGATTAAAAGATTTCCCCTTGGGTTGGATAATATGATTTCAATTATATATTGCCTTTAAAAAAAATCAGTGCAACCTTATAAAAGATTAACCCATATTCTAGTTACCTTCATTATTTTAAACTGAGCTATTCAGAAATGATTAAAGTGAAAAATTTCTTCTACTTTCCAGTTCCATGAGTATACTGAGTATTAACATAGTGCATTATACTTTCAAATTCCACTGCTGTTGTCTAACATTTAATCAAGTTTTAGATGCTGTTTATATTCCTTTTTGCTTCTAGAGACCTGGCCCACTTCCATGCAAACAAAGGCATATATTAAGGTTGCATATTAACTGTTCAACTTAGAAAAAACTTTTAATAATAATAAATGCAAGAAATTTTAAAAAATTGGAATGGAATTGTTTGGTCCCGTGAAGTTCTGTAATTCTAGATTTTATTATAGTATAACTTTTTAATCTCCCAAGTTTTGTCTATACTGATTGATAAACTTCTCTTAATTATGAGTTTGGGGAATAAAAGAAAGGTAGTGATTCATAAACAGTAGCCTTGTTGCTCTTCATTGTCATGCTATCACTCACACAGTCATCAATATCTTAACTATACTTTCTTTGGACCCTGAAATAAGCTGAAAAATTCATCATTGGTACTTTAGAGTTTAACACTTAGGAAAAAAAAAAGTGGTTTTGTGCAACCACATCTGTAATTCCAGTTTACCATCAAAAACATGCAGGGTGAAGATTTTCTTCTTTTGATTCCTGTACGTGAGGAAGTCTACACAAGTTCTTTACATTTTGGCAGATTTGTGCATATAAAATTGGCTTCTCGGATTATAAATTTTCTCCTGGCTGGTACTGTGGCTCTGTAGCAGTGAAGTAGTCTTCCAAGAAGGACTGGATATATTCAAACGTTGGTCTTTCATCAGGGTCCTTCTTCCAACAAAGATTCATCAATTCATGTAGGGACTCTGGACAGCCCTGCGGGCACGGCATCCTGTACCCTCGTTCCACCTGTTCCAGCACCTCGCGGTTTACCATACCTATCACGCAAGATTCAAACACCAAAAAACAGTGACGCCAAACTCCACTAGCAAAAAGAACAAATCCCCTAACCACTAACTAATTGGAGGTATATTTGAGTGAGTTTATTTAGAGAAGCGATTCTTTCAACAAAGAAAGTGAATTTTAAATGTCAAAGTACATCAACAAGAGCTTAGAAAATGCTAATCTGTTTCAACATATCTTTTTTCATTCCACCTAAAATCTGGCTTTTAATACTAATGCCTTCAATGAGAATTCAGAGTGCTACTCTGAGGTACTGATACTTTCTGATACTAACAGTTAATAATGACCAAACTTAGGCTAATGAGGAACAGTGGCCAAGAACTTTCAAACAGGAATTCAGAAGAAAGAGTGCTAGTCCTGGTTTTGCCAAATATACTAATTATGTTATTTTATATCAAGTCACTTCCTTGAAACAGTTTCCTTATCAACTGTCACCTGTTTGACTTACCTCAAGTTATTACACAGTTCCTTTCTTGTATTCCTCTGTAATCCCCACCAACCCCATCAGCAGTGCACCCTGTGTTATCACAGGGTAAGCATACCCTCAATTACCTGGGGAAGGAGAGGACTAGGATATATTTATGCTCATCTCCTAAGAGAACAGCAGAGCGAAAAGGCCCTTTTAGAAAATGCCCCAAAGGGAGAAAACTGAGCACACCTTACCCTATCTCAAGGACTGTGGCTCTCATAGACTGCTCCCCATCCAATGACAAAAAAAAAAAAATGAGACAGAGAGAGAAAAATAAACGTCTCCCCCAACCCCTTACACTTTTGCTCATAATAAACTCCAGTTACATGAAATGCAAACTTACCTGGATATGGCACTCTGCCCTTTGTTACCAGTTCCGTCTGCAGAATTCCAAATGACCATACATCAGACTTTATTGTAAATCGACCATATAGTGCAGCCTCAGGAGCTGTCCATTTGATTGGAAATTTTGCACCTAAAACAGTATTGACAAGCTTGCTTCAGTAACTTGCTTTTCTCTATTTGTGTAAATATGACATAAGCAAGGTTAATTTTTTGTCACTATCCCTACTGTACATGTCATCAGTGTCAAATTCTTCAAAAGTACAAGATACATGGGAAAATTTTCTTTAATACTATTTAAAATTTGCATTAATAAAAATCACATTTCTTCCTGATAAGATATTCAATGACAGAATGGCTGATGGGGATAGAAAATTATTCAAGAAAATAGAGGTGGGGGCGTCCCTGGTGGCGCAGTGGTTAAGAATCCGCCTGCCAATGCAGGGGACACGAGTTCAAGCCCTGGTCCAGGAAGATCCCACATGCCATGGAGCAACTAAGCCCGTGCACCACAACTACTGAGCCTGTGCTCTAGAGCCCGCAGGCCACAACTACTGAAGCCCATGCGCCTAGAGCCCGTGCTCCGCGACAAGAGAAGCCACTGCAATGAGTAGCCCGCGCACAGCAACAAAGACCCAACGCAGCCAAAAATAAATAAATAAATAATTTTTTTAAAAAAAGAAAAGAGAGGTAAAAACTCTAGTAAGAAGCAACCAAGTACATGGGTTATAGGATCTATAACTTTTAAGTCAGTCTAGCTCCTAGTAGTTCTGTTGGTTGCCAAGAACCTATTCTATCGGTTCTAACGTCTACTGGTTTTCAACCACAATCTCCTTTCTAAATATTTTATGATATCTCTCTGGAAAATTTTATTGTACTATCATTTTTAAAAGCCTAAAAGACTAAAAAATATTTAGTCAAACATTTAGTGTATACTTACTTTTTATGCACAAGACATTATGCTAATTGTTATAGGAGACACAAAAACATAGCCTTTGTGACGTTTATACACTTATAGTGAAAATGAGATTATAGGTGTCTTAAATACTTGAAGTTCCTTATATATGTATATAATGTTGTAAAACAGTTCTTTAGATGTTCAAACAGAAGATCAATTTTCATTAGCACAATCACAAAAGGTTTCATTTAAAAAGTGGAGGCTAAGTTTAGTCTTAAAGAATGCTTAGAATTTTTGCAGGTAAAGATTAAAGAACAATAGGAAGATATTTCAGCTGGAGGGAACAGCACAAACGTATGGAGATTGAAAAGAAAGCACTGTGTTGAAGACAGGGTTTCTCAACCTGTGGACTACTGGCATTTGGGGCTGGATAATTCTCTGCTTGGTCGGGGCTAGCTTGTACTTTGCAGGGTGTTTAGTGGTATGCTGGGCCGCCCCCAGTAGACGCCAGTAGCAACCTCCCAGTTGTAACAACTAAAAATGTCTAAAGGGACTTCTCTGGCGGTCTAGTGGTTAAGACTCTGCACTTCCACTGCAGGGGGCACAGGTTCGATCCCTGATCGGAGAACTAAGACCCCTCATGGTGCGTGGTGCAGCCAAAAAAATAAGTAATAAAATAAAAATAAAAATGTCTCAAGAGGTTGCCAAATGTCCCTCGGCGAGCAGTACCACCACCCCTGGTTGAGAACTGTGATTTAGGGAACAGTTCCCTGAATCAGTGGTACTCAAACAGTGGTTTGAGTACCAATATGGTCAGTGACAAAAAGATACAGTCCAATGAAAAAAAGAGAAAAAAGATCACACATCAATTCATAAAGCTAAAATCACTAATTTATAGGTATATTCTTTATTCTGAGATTACATTCTTCCTGCTTGTGTAGTGTTAAAATGCTCTTTCTTTTATGAAATGATGGTAATAGTGGATAGCTGAGAAAAGGTTTTTTTGGTATATCTACTAAATAAATCTTTGCTAACCTTTACGTTGGTCTTACTAGTTTGTATTGAAATAGTCTGTTTATAATTCAGTTGCAGACAGACATTAGTCAGTGAGCTCCCTGACAGCAGAAATCATGCCTCTTACAGCTGTGCCCTGATGTCCAGCACGTGGAAGGACTCAAATGTCTGTTAAAGACAAGCTGGAACTAGACAGTAGGAGATGATGAATGCCAAGGTATCTTTTTTATAGGTGTGGAGGCCTGAAGGTTTCATCAGGATGAACAACCTATGTGCTGATCTGCACTCGACCTTACTTACTCTCTGCCTGTCAAAGTTACACTCTTTCTTTTCATAGTGGACTGAGCATCCACTATGTTAGGTAATGTCAGGCACTCTACATCTATTAATGCATTAAGTTTCACAACAATCTTGAAAAGTAAGTATTACCATCTAATATTTATAAGTGAGGAGACTGAGGCCCAGTCAAAAAGGTTAGGTAACTTGGGTGAAATCTCTGGGCTAACAGGAGATGGAACTGGAACTCAAAAACCCATACTCTTGAACATATGTATATATATAACTGATTCATTTTGTTGTAAAGCAGAAACTAACACACCATTGTAAAGCAATTATACTCCAATAAAGATGTTAAAAAAAATTAAAAAAATAAAAAAAATAAAGAGGGAGGAAAGACACAACCTTGACTTTAAAAAAAACCAAAAACCATACTCTTTCTGTATGCATATATTTTGTCCTTTAAATGTATACTGAATGAGAGCTCAGAGAGATAGACACCAAATAAAAGAAGTGACCTGTTGTAATTTCTGTAAGCTCCCCTCCCTGTTTACAGTGTCAATCTTATAAGTGTTTTTATTTACTACAATTTTATATATAATAAAGAATTATTGTAAATCTGGCACGGAACTGGTTTCCAAAGCCTTTATAAAATTGTATGCTATTTCTTAATACATTAACTCCTAGTCCTTAGTGTAGTAAAAACTGGATGGTTCTGAAGTTCGTTACAAAAGTTATTTTAAAATGTTTCTTATTTGTTGGCATGCCAAAGGCAGTGTGAAGAGAATACTGCTTGCTATATTTATAATGCAAAGAACACCCACAGTTAGATTCTTCCTTGGGGGAAATAACTATCAGAAAGCCACAGTACTATGCACTGTGTATAATTTTATGAATAAAAATCAATGTTTTTATGACTTTTTTTTTCTTTTCCTTTCTTTTTTATTGGAGTACAGTTGCTAATGTTTCTATGACTCTTCTGAGCAGACCGAGAGCTGTTCTTCTTATTCTGTAAAACCCTGTATATTCAAAAGAATGGTAAGAAAAATCCATCGAAAATGAGGTTACAAGCATTTATTAAAAAGCCATTTTACCTTGTCTAGCTGTATACTCATTGTCTTCAATTAACCTTGCTAAGCCAAAATCTGCTATTTTGCACACAAGGTTTTCTCCTACAAGAATGTTAGCAGCCCGAAGATCTCGATGAATATAGTTCATTCTTTCAATATATGCCATACCATCAGCAATCTTGGGAAGAAAAAAAACATATGATACAAAGGGAAGGAGAGAGAGGACAATTCTGGTTAATGTTAAGCCAGATCGCTGAAGAATCATATATCTTCAAAAGAGATGATGGTAATGGGGCATAGTCTAGCAGATAATAATAAGAACAGAAAACCTTTTAATGGAGTGGGGGGAGGGAGAGGAGGATATGGAGGGAGAGAGAGGGAAGGAGAGAAGGAGAGGGGATAGGGGAGTAGGAGAAAGGCCCAGAAAGCCTGAAGCATTTACCTGGCCCTTTCCAGAAACAGTTTGCTGGCCCCTAGTATAGAGGGGCTCAGAGCCTTGAGCTCAGGTGTGTGGACGAGGCTTGACATATGCTAAAGTCTCACAGGTACGGTTTCTTGGTATAAAGTTTCTCTAAATTGTTAGATCCCATAGACATCTGGACACTCACTGAGAGAAGAGTCTTAGACCCAATGTGTCAACCAAAGCCAATAAAAGGCCCCTTGAATACCTACCACACACCTGAATATAACTTTTAATAGTTTTCAGATCCAGAATAGTAAAACTATCCCATCTTTAACTGTATACTGCCATCTTAATTCTTGTTTTGGACTATATTAAATAAGAAATTCAGCATATACTTTATCTTTATTTATTTATTTAAAGACCAATATTATTAATTATTTTAGGTATATTACTTTCCAACCTTCTATCCTGGTAGGATCAGTATGATTCTATGTTGCTTAATATCTGCCTATCTACGGCATCCCACTCCCAGCTTTGTTCAGGGCCTTTTGCAGCACACACTTTAGATTTCTAATATTTTCTTTGGAATAGCGATCATTCATCGACTTAAAATTTATCTACTGAAATATAAATACATATAGATTTTATACTTGTGGATGCATATGTTTCTGAAAGGCCATATGATACAGGAAAGCACTGTACTGGGAGTTACTTACCTGATTCTAATACTAATAAGTTATATGACTTTTAGATACCTGGGTCCTCAAGATACTACAGTATCTGTAACATACGAGTTCAGACTGGATTATCTGTAATGTTCCTCCCAGCTATAAAATTCCATGATTTCACTATTTGAACAATAGTATCTACTAAGATTAGTTTACATTTTTAATGTACACTTGCAATTCAAATGGACACATGTATAAACACACAAGTACCTGAGCAGCCATGTCAACCAGTTGTGGGAGCTTCAAGTACTTTCCATCTCCCTCCTTCAGGAAATCTAATAAGCTCCCTGTAACAGACAGCAAGACATTCATAAAAAATAAGCAAATCTTAAATCAGAATTGCAACAAACATTCCCCTACCTCCAAACAAATCATATCACAATACAAAACTTCAGCTTTTTATTCTTCAATATTTTTTGCAGCTTTGGAATTTCTGAATAATTATCTTTAAGATTCTAGAAGAGGGCCCTAAACTGAATTTTTTAAAACTTCTGATAACATGAAAAAAAAAGGGAAAATGCAATCATCTCACCAGATTACAGACATTCTTTCCTTGTTTGCTTTGATCAAAATCAGCCCAATTTTTAGTCAAAAAGTAGTATTAGATACTTATATTTTTAAGTCAATCTGTAACAAGAGCTCAGACAACTTGAGGACATCTTGGGGTACTTGAAACTAAAGCTAGGTGGCTAAATAAATGAGTTGATATGAAGTGTTAGTACAACCAACTTCTCTCAATTTTAGCAGAAGATACCATGCAACAGCAAAGTACTATGCATTACAGCAGAGATAAAGGTTGGAAAGAAAACGTCTAATTGCTATTCTATTACAGGTTAAAAACTTACCATGTACCTGAATTTAATCAAGAGAAAATATCCGACAAACCCAAATTAAGGCACATTTTATGAAGCAACTTTGTTCTCTTAAAAAAATAACGTTATGAAAGACAAGAAAAGCTGAGGACTGCTCCAGATTAAAGGAGACTAAAGAGATGGATGACTAAAAGCAATGCATGACCACGGACTGGATACCAGATCGGTGGGCGGGGTGGGGGGGACTGCTATAATCGTCACTGGGACAATCGGTGAAATCTGAATATGAACTGTATTTTAGGCAACAAAATTGTAACCATGTTACATTTCTTGAATTTGATCATTGTACTGTGGTTATGTAAGACAATGTTCTTGTCTTCAGAAGACAAACTCAAGTATTTAGAGGTAAAGCAAGCATAACGTCTGCAACGTACTCTCAAATGGTTCGGGAAAAAACCCTCACATTTATTCATACATATATATAGCACTGGCCGAATCTGGCTGAAACATACATGGGAATTCTTTGTATTATTTTTGCAACTGTTCTGTAAGTTTAAAAGTACTTCAAAATAAAAGTAAAATAAAACAAAAAACAAGGCAAGGCAAAGAAAGCCCTTTCCGTGTTGACAGGACTATGAAGCAAGACATAGTCATGACTTAGTATCTTCATTTATAGAGATTCAAAGTCAGGGAATCTCTCTCTTCCTCTGGTCCGTCTATGGCAGGGAGGACATGTTACTGTGTTTCTCCATTTATCTGCCCTTTCAAATATTTACTGAGGGTCTACTACATGTGAGGCACTGTAAAAGGCATAGAAGATACAAAGATAAATAAGCTCTTAAAATACTATATGAAAGTATAGTATATAGATCTAGAAACTATATGCACACAAATAGATATTGTCCAGTAGGTGTTATAAAAGTTACTGTAAAAACTACAGTGGAGACACGATGGATCTGGTTAATTCTATGGAAAAATCAGGAAAGGCTTCACAGAGGAGATGCATCTTGAAGAAGAATGGGGTCAGATAGAGAATTCCAGGAAGACAGAATAACAAGTACAAAGGCAGTAATTCATGAAACGGCACAGTAAGTTCAAGGAACTGAAAACGGTCCTTCCTATGCAAGAACATGGGCACAAAGATGGGAACTGATGAGAAAGAGGCTGCAGGAGTCAGAACACAGAAGGCAATGCATAAATGGACTTTATCTTTTTTATATGAAGTTTTATAGAGAAGCAATATGATCAGATTTATGTTGAAAAAGCAATCACTCCAATTTGATGAATGATATTGTACTAAAACTGCATAAAAGGAATAAGTTTAAAAGTTCCTGCAATAGTCTAGGAAAGAGTGAGAAGAGGAACATTTCCAGAGGCACTTAATAAATGGAATTAACAGTCCACAATGGACTATTATTACATAAGGGGGTGGGAAAGTGAAGACTGCGGGGCCTCATTGCCAAAGTCTGTGTTTCTAACAAGTGTCCAGGTGATGCTACTGCTGCCGCACCCAATGTTCCAGAGTCTCTTTCCCCTTTCCAAAAATGGCAAGTACAAGAATATTCACTGCAGCACTGTCTGTGATGGTGCAAACTAAAAGCAACCTAAATGTTCATTGGGAAAGGAATGAATAAACAATGGAACACTCATACAGAATTTCATTCAATAGTTAAAAGTACACAAATGAGATCTTCCCTTATCCACATGAATAACTCTCAAGCACGTGATGCTGAATGAAAATAAAGCTGGTTAAATTTATGTAATTTAAAAATATACAAATACTGTTAATAGGTTAACTATATATTAGTAAAAGTATATCAACAGGAAAAACAGAGATGGGAAAAGCAACAACTTCAAAACTGAGGTTACCTCTGAAGGGAATGGGCTCAAGGAGGGGTAAAAACAAGGATTAAGTTAGATCTTTAATGTGTTGTTTCCTTAGTAGAAAGATCTGAAGCAAATATGGCAAAATGTAAACATTAGTTAAATTTGGATGGTAGGGACATGGGTGTTATGGTATTCTTTGTATGTTTGAAATATTCTGTAATTTAAAAAGAGTAAAATGGCTAGTTAGGAAGTAAAGATGTAATACTGTCTTCTTTAAAGAATCCTGGGGCTTCCCTGGTGGTGCAGTGGTTAAGAATCCACCTGCCAACGCAGGGGGACAGGGGTTCAAGCCCTGATCCCGGAAGATCCCACATGCCACAGAGCAACTAAGCCCGTGCGCCACAACTACTGAGCCTGCTCTAGAGCCCGCGAGCCATAACTACTGGAGGCCATGTGCCTAGAGCCTGTGCTCCGCAACAAGAGAAGCCACTGCAGTGAGAAGCCCACACACCGCAACAAAGAGTAGCCCTCACTTGCCGCAACTAGAGAAAGCCCATGCACAGCAATGAAGACCCAATGCAGCCCAAAATAAATAAATAAATTAAAAAAAAAAAAAAGAATCTTGGCTGTGAAGGGAAGCAAAAGGTAAAGAGAAGTCAGTGAAAAGCAGATGTTGGGACCAAGAGAGGGTTTTCTTTTTAAACGAAAGGAAGGATTTAACTGTCCTTAAACAGAGGAAAGAACACTTCTTTTTCTTAGCCTGCAAGACAGACTGATGTTATATAAATACACTGCATGACAATGTTGAATATACAGAAAGAAGCAAAAGCTACAGTTCTTTGTTTCAGGATTTAGAATCTAGATAAGGAGCCATGATCAATCCACTATGTAGAACATCATTCAGTGTAATGATAATTGCTAAAACAGTGCAAAGGCTGCAGAGCACAGAAATCCAGGACTGGAATGTGTGTTATTTTGACAATTCTTTTTTTCTGATCTTTAATTACAACAAATCCCCCCTCCCTTAAAAGTTTCTTATATCCATTTATCAGAACATTTTGGATCATATCAGTGGGTCCTTAACCTTTTTTTGGTCATGGGTTATTTTGAGAATCTGATGAATGAGAGTCTATGGACTCTCTTTCTAGAAAAACATACATAACTGTGCAAAGATTGACAGAGAACTTCAGAGGAAGTTCACTGACCCTCTGAAGCTCATTCATGGCAGAGAGAGCATGTATTTGATAAGTAATTATGAAACCAATTCAGAGCAGTCCTTAAGTCGGTCTCATATACCTCTCTGGCCTTATTTCCAACCAGTTACCTTCTATACTTTCCACTACCCATGGTTTTGTTCCCCATTTCCTCATAGCTCTGCAGAAAAATACTGGTACCCTTCACTTTACTTATTCATGTCCTTCATAATCTTAAAGGGTATTTCAAGACTTGTCTTTTCTACTGATATTTCTCATTTTATTCCAACCTATGTTATCTCTTCCTCAATTTCTATGTTACTTACTGAATGTGTCAAAACACCTAGAAATCCATTATGCTTTGAACTTGTTTGTTGATAGCGAGCTGTTATTTACTTTTATACTGAAAATTAACTTATCGGGTTAGGTCTTTTCTCTCTTAATTCAATGTAAGTTGGTTAGATGGCTTTATTTCTTTGATACCTTATAATACTGGCACACTGTTTATATATTAGAAGCATTCAATACATTTTAATTGTTAACAATTTCTAGAGCATTCTGATTATAAAGAGAACACACGAAGCAATGAGTCTGGATAGATTATGGAGGGCCAAGTTCTAAGTGCCTGAATAGCAAGATGGGGAATTACAGAGTTTAAAACCAGAAGGGCCTCTCTCGCCTCCCTGCTTCCAAGATGACCAAGAAAAGAAGGAATAATGGTCACCCCAAAAAGGGCCGCGGCCACGTGCAGCCTATTCGCTGCACCAACTGTGCCCGATGTGTGCCCAAGGACAAGGCCATTTAAGAAGCTCATCATTCGGAACATCGTAGAGGCTGCAGCTGTCAGGGACATTTCCGAAGCGAGTGTTTTCAACGCCTGTGTGCTTCCCAAGCTGTATGTGAAACTGCATTACTGGGTGAGTTGTGCCATTCACAGCAAGGTAGTCAGGAATCGTTCTCGGGAAGCCCAGAAAGACCGAACACCTCCACCCCGATTTAGACCTGCGGGTGCTGCCCCATGACCTCCGCCAAAGCCCATGTAAGACGCTAAGTCCTTAAAGACTAAAGAAATAGTGTCCTCTGGAAAGACAATAAAATGGAAATTATATTTAAAAAAAAATTAAAAAACTAGAAGGGGCATTTGTGATCTTGTATACTAAACCTCCCATCTAGAAATAATCCTAACCCAGCAATCTGACAACATAGACTTCTACCATATTCCCCAATTAAATACTTCTTGAAATCAATATACAAAGCTAAACGGACCATTAGCTTTATCTCCACTATATTCTTATGCTATCAATATCCTGATTTAAACTTTCTCCTTGCCCCTTTTCTCCCTTCTAGTTCATCTAATGTACTCTGACATGGGATATTTGGCAGTTGTTTGAAGTAGAGATTCTTTGCCAAAAGTGCCATGTGCTTTGGGAGCTTTAGGTAATGTTTTGGCTCTCAATTAGCAGGCTGTGTCAATTCTTAACTTTTGGTTTTTCTGTTTCTTTTGGGGGGAAATATTTTCTTATGGTCAATGTGTAGCTTGTAGTTGGTCCTGTCACCACTAGATGGAACTACATCACTGATCAAGATGGACAAATGGTGAGGGATGACTCCATCAGTGGCTCTGACTAATGACTCATTAAGACTAAAAAAAGGAGATAAAATTCAAGAGGATAAAAAGCAGGCCTGTCAGCAAGCATATTTGGTGACTTACTAGTTCCTCTTCTAATGCATCATCAGCAAAGGGAAAGAGAGAAGAGCGACAGCCTTCCCTTCTTTCCCTGGCCCTAACCAACCCTGTTACTGAAGATCCCACACCTTGGGGTCTGGTGTTTGGAGAAATGGAGAAATTTCAGTTGACAGTAGTGGCAAAAAGCAGTTTCTAGGATTTCTGAGTGAGATTATATTAAAACTAGATAAAGTTAATTTTCTTAACTTTACCTGATTTCTTTGCTTTAGTACTAAAAATATAAATAGCTTTCTGATTGCATTATTTTAAATCAACTAGTGTGAATACTTCTTTTCTTTTTCACCTTCCCAGCTATTCCACTGACTTTAGTCAAATGGAATGAAGGACTATTTACTTTCAAAATAAATTCAGGGCCTTATTTCCTTTTTAAACTCCGTACTATCATTTGGAATAACTGGAGCTAATTTCCATTAAACAAAATGTCAGGTTTTCTCTTTTCACATGTCTACATAAAAAATCTTAAGTTAGAAAATACAGTAAAAATCTGGATGCATAAAAACAGATGAAGACTTAAAATTTATTAACAACATGAATACCCCATGAAATACTAACATACACATACCTTTTGACATAAATTCAGTGACAATGTAAATTGGCTCTTCAGAAACAACAGCATATAGTGGAACAAGTTTATCATGTCTTAACTTTTTCATTATCTGAGCCTCTTGAAGAAAAGCTTCTGGCATCATTGTACCTGGTTTTAGTGTTTTGATTGCAACTTTTGTGGTTCCATTCCATGTTCCTAGAGAAACAACCCATATTTCACTATTTTAACCTATATTTTAAGAGATTTACAACAAACTTCAATGAGCAGCAGTAACCTCAAATATTTCAACATATCTTATCATAAATTGGGGCATTTTCATCTATGTCTAAACAATGACAAAAAACAAAAGTTCAGGCTCCTTACCCATCCATACTTCACCAAAACATCCTTGTCCTAGTTTAACCTCCAGTCGCAAAGATTCTCGAGGGATTTCCCAAGCATCTTTTGCTAGACCTTGAGTCTGGGGTTTCACAGTTGGACACACAGTTGTTAACTTATGGCATAAACCATCAGCATGTTCTAGATAAATGAATAAACTACACTGTAAAATGAATAACTTACAAAAATTAAGGTACATATAATTGTACCAGTGTTTTTAAAAGTTTAAATTATAGGAAATAAAAACAATGTTCTATCAGTTTTATTACAAAAGCACAAACACAAAAAGGGAGTTGCATAAAAGAAGCAAAACATACAAGAAGTCAAACATTTTATTAAATACATTTTAAAAGTTATTATTTATTATGTCCCATTATGTCCCAGCTATTGTGCTAATTCAGCCCTTTACAAATATCTCATATAAATAAAAGAGACTTAGAAAACTTAAGCAACTTTCACAAGGTGACCCAGTAAATACATGATAGAGATGGGTTTCAAACCCTAGATCTGACTGCCTCCAAAGTTCTGCTTTTGACCACTGTGCTTCATTTCTTCCCAAAGAGAATGTTACCATTAATTGTTATTTCTAAAAACCACAAGTGAGGAACTTCCCTGGTGGTGCAGTGGTTAAGAATCTGCCTGCCAATGCAGGGGACACAGGTTCGATCCCTGGTCTGGGAAGATCCCACATGCCGCGGAGCAACTAAGCCTGTGCGCCACAACTACTGAGCCTGTGCTCTAGAGCCCGTGCGCCACAACTACTGAGACTGCATGCCACAACTACTGAAGCCTGCACGCCTAGAGCCCTTGGTCCACAACAAGAGAAGCCCCTGCAATGAGGAACCTGTGCACTGCAATGAAGAGTAGCCCCCGCTCTCCGCAACTAGAGAAAGCCCACGTGCAGCAACGAAGACCCAATGCAGCCAAAAAAGAAAAATGAACCCAACTCAATAGTATTATCTGTTCCTCATTTTAAAACTAAAATACATTGGGCACATACTGTGTATAAAGTAGCATGTTAGACCTTAAGAGACATGAAGACATGGATGCTGTCCTCATAAAATTGAACATGAGGAAATAATTTTCACCCTTGAAATATTCACGTACCTGTATAGTGTTTTACCAATTTCTGCAGAGTATCAAATTGTGCTCTGGTTGTGATATAGTATCCACCATTGTCAAGTTTCCTAATTTTGTAGTGTTTCACATTGTCACCCCTTACCTCATCCCAATCACGAATAGAGAGGGAATAAGCACCTAGAAGAGAAAATGAACACTTCTACTATACCTTTCTTAAAATACTGCCCAAGAAAATTTTTATACTTATATTAACAATATTCATACCTTTAGTAGTTTCACTCTCTCTTACTAAGAAAATACCTCGTTGATTCCCAGGATTCAGAAGTAATCTTTCAGCATCTTTTCTCCCCATTTTGCCAAAATACCATCTGGAAAAAAAAATGAGTAGTGTTCTGAGTTAGAAGGGTGTAATAAGCATCAGAAAAATTATACATAGATATTAGTAAGAATGGAGTGGGATAGGGAGGATGACAAAGAACAGAACACAGCTTTAAAATACAGTAAAACAGAATGAAAGATCTTTCTTAAATATTACAAGTATTACTATCAGAATATATTGTCATAGTATTTTCATGTATTAACTACTCAACAAGTCTCTTAAACTCCACCTGGCAGTCACAGGAACCGTAAATATAGAAGGAAAGGCAACAATGACAGTCTTTTAGTCAATGACAGATGAAAATATTAAGATTAT
The DNA here is from genome assembly GCF_011762595.2 of Tursiops truncatus. Taxonomy (NCBI): domain Eukaryota; kingdom Metazoa; phylum Chordata; class Mammalia; order Artiodactyla; family Delphinidae; genus Tursiops; species Tursiops truncatus. The sequence goes on along the minus strand of NC_047046.1, from coordinate 37,071,366 downwards.
AGTAGGAAGAGTAAAAGTGGTTCTCTGGCAACAGTGTGATCATTTGTATTCAGTAAGATGCAAGTAAACCATGTCCAAATTATTAGAGACTCTAAATTACTGTGGGTTCATTTAATACGGTTTTGTGAATAAAAATGCAATTTTTGCTGAGGAGGAGCCACAGAATAATGGAGAAGAAAGACCAAAGGACAAAATGGAAAGTAACACGTCCCAAAGCAGAACAGAGAGTTATGGAGACAAATTACACATCACTAATAAAAAAGCAAACAAATATTGATAGAGCACCTACTATGTGCAAGATGCTGGGTCAAGTGCTATGATATGAAGATGATGTATTATTTATGGATCCCAGATAAACCTGCTTTGTCATAAAAGTACAGGCATACCTCATTTTATTGTGTTTTGCTTTATTGCGTCTTTTAAAAAATTGTAGGTTTGTGGCAACCTGGTCAAGCAAGTCTATCAGAGTCATTTTTCCAATAGCATTTGCTAACTTCGCGTCTCTGTGTCACATTTTGCTAAGTCTCGCAGTATTTCAAACATTTTCTTCCACATAAGACAGCAAACTTAACTGCTAAATGTTGTGTGTGATCTGACTGCTCCACCAACTGGCTGTTTCCCCAACTCCCTCTCCTCAGGCCTCCCAACTCCCTGAGATACACAATGTTGAAATTAGGCCAAGTAATAACCCTACAATGGTCTAAGTGTTCCTTTCTCTGAGTGAAAGGAAGAGTCGATCAACATGGCAAACTGTTTTTGATTTATTTTAAGAAACTGCCACAGCCACTCCAGCCATCAGCAGCCACCGCTCCGATCAGCAGCCACCAACATGGAGGCAGGACCCTCTACAGCAAAACAATTATGGCTTGCTGAAAGCTCAGACAATGGTTAGCATTTTTTAGCAATAAAGTATTTTTAATTAAGGTATGTACATAGTTTTTTTAGACATAGACTGTTGCACACTTAATATACCACAGTGTAGTGTAACCATAACTTTTATGCACTGGGAAACCAACTCACTTTACTGCAATACTTGCTTTATTATGGCTGTCTAGAACCAAATCCACAATATCTCCAAGTATGCCTGTAATATGTCACTGAAGGTGAACTTTAACTTTTTGAAAGTTGTAAGAATGGTACTTAGAACTCCCATACACACTCCACCCAGGTTTCCTGTTAACATTTTGCTTTGTCATATTCTCTTTTTCCCTGTGTATGTGTGTTTGTGTGGGTGTGTGTATTTCCTTCTGAACTGAATTGATAGTTGCAAACATGCTGAATCGTTACCTCTAAATGCTTCAGTGTGTACATCCTAAAAGACAAAGATACTCTCTCTCCTTAGCCATGGAGCAAGCACCTAAGTCAAGAAGTTAACACTGATACAATAACATCAATGGAGGATAAATTTTTGGCGTGAAAGAGTCTGCAGAATATAAAAAGGGTTAATGCAATTATTTTAAAGTGAAAAAATAAAGGCTAGGGACTAGGCATAATACAGTATTATAAATGCAGATTCATTTATGATCCTACTGTAAGCAAATACTATGGCATTAATTATTAATTTTCAAGTAACATCTCCTATTAATACGATACATTAGCTGTATTAAGACTGGTATGTAATTGCACGTGTGTAAAGTTGTGGCTAAGTAGAATGTGCATTAAGACATTTTAAAAATCAAAATAATTAATAAAATATGAAGCAGTGCCATACTCTTCTGCCTGAATGGAATCTGCAGGGGCTACATAATTGCTAGGGATATAGCCATTCTTTCCTGTAGCAATTGATCTTGCTTCCCACCAGTCTCCTTCCCTGCAACACATAAAACAACAATTACCACAAGGTAGACCACAGCTCAGGACACGATCTATTGCAGTGCCATCTTGTATCTGAAACAGACAAGAAGTATTACTTCCATTTTTATTTATGCATTCATTTGATCAAGAATTAAACTCCAAGAATAATATTTAAAAAATAGGTTAGAGGACATCACTGGTGGCGCAGTGGTTAAGAATCTGCCTGCCAACCCAGGGGACATGGGTTTAATCCCTGGTCCAGGAAGGTCCCACATGTCATGGAGCAACTAAGCCCCTGCACCACGACTACTGAGCCTGCGCTCTAGAACCGTGAGCCACAACTCCTGAGCCCGTGTGCTGCAACTACTGAAGCCTGAGCGCCTAGAGCCTGTGCCCGGCAACAAGAGAAGCCACCACAATGTGAAGCCCGCACACCACCACGAAGGGTAGCCCCTGCTCGCTGCAACTAGAGAAAACCCGCGTGCAGCAACAAAGATCCAACGCAGCCAAAAAAAAAAAAAAAAAATAGGTTACATGAATTAAGGGAATAAGGCCAAGCAAAATCACAATTGCATTGTTTCTGCTTCAAACCAAAAAACAAAACAAAAACCCTAAAAAACAAAAAAAAAAACCACTTTAATTTTAGTTATAAAATCTCTTTTTTACGTAACCTAACCTTTCAACCTAAGACAATAAACTATGCTGAATAAAACAATTTGGGAAGTAAATCTTTCAGATTACTCAGTTTCGATGAAATGTTTTCTCATTTAAAAGCTTTACTGAGATATAATTTGTATACCATAAAATTCCCCCATTTAAGATTTTTTAAGAGTTTTGCAGCCGTTACCACTATCAATTTTAGAACATTTTCATCACCCCCAAAAGAAACCCTGTACCCATTAAGAGTTACTTCCTGGGCTTCCCTGGTGGCGCAGTGGTTGAGAGTCTGCCTGCTGTTGCAGGGGACACGGGTTTGTGGCCTGGTCCGGGAAGATCCCACATGCCATGGAGCAGCTGGGCCCGTGAGCCATGGCCAATGAGCGTGCGCATCTGGAGCCTGTGCTCCGCAACGGGAGAGGCCACAACAGTGAGAGGCCCTCGTACCACCAAAAAAAAAAGAGTTACTTCCCATCCCACCCCTCCCCCACCATTTCCAACCACTAATCTGCTTTCTATTTCTATGGATATGCCCATTGTGGGGCATTGCATATAAATGGAACAATACAACACCTGGTCTTTTTGACTGGCTTCCTTCACTCAGCATAATTTTTTCAGCATTTATCAGTTGCTCATTCTTTTTTTATTGCTAAATGATTTTCTTTTTTAAAAAAAATTTTTTTATTCTTTTTTTCTTTTTTTTGGCTGCATTGGGTCTTCGTTGCTGCGCGAGGGCGTTCTCTAGTTGTGGTAAGCGGTAGCTGCGGCGAGCAGGGGCTACTCTTCGTTGTGGTATGCGTGCTTCTCGTTGCGGTGGCCTCTCTTGTTGCGGTGAACGGGCCTCAGCAGTTGTGGCTCGTGAGCTCAGGAGTTGTGACTTGCAGGCTCTAGAACGCAGGCTCAGTAGTTGACTCAGTAGTGACTCACGGGCTTAGCTGCTCTGCGGCATGTGGGATCTTCCCAGACCAGGGATCAAACCCGTGTCCCCTGCACTGGCAGGCGGATTCTTAACCACTGTGCCACCAGGGAAGTCCCAATGATTTTCTTTTTAACAATGCATAAAATTACAATGTTTCTTTCTATCATATTAGGAGAAAAAATTCAGATGCCCTAGAACTACTGTAACCAAAATATTAGCAATGAGCAATAATAAAAAGATTTAATTCCTGTAATAAAGTATATTTACAAGAATGTTATCCATGAACATCCAAATAAGACTAAAGTCAATTCAGAACATGAGAACTACATGTAGTTTGTAATAGATAAGCCTTGACTTTTCCAAAATTAATGTGAAAGGAGAGTATATTATCAATCTGCAATGAGGAAGACATATGGGTTCTGCTGCTATAGATTAAATGCATGTTTTGCTTTACCAGAAATAAGTATTGAAAATATTTTGTCTACATTGAAATTTCATAAATTCTTGAGGTGAATCTGATCTTTTAAAAATGAAATGGAAAATCCTTTTGTAATTCAAATGTTTACAAACTCATATACTTGGCTTGTAGCTTCCTAGTATATATTAAGTACGTTCAGATATACAAACTGAAAACTTTGATCCTGATAATCATTCACTGATTCATTCAAACATTCACTGAATATCTTTTAAGTAACAGACCTTACAACAGAGTGTGCTAGAAACAGGTAAAAAGTCCTTATCCTCAAGTAACTCCATCTAGAGCAGGATTTCTCAACCTCCGCACGACTGACACTTTGGGCTGGACAATGCTTTGTGGTGGGGGGGCTGTCCTGTGCACCGCAGGATGCTGAGCAGCATCCCTAGCCTCCATCCACTAGATGCCAGTTGTAGCACCATGGATGTAACAACCAAAAATGTCTCCAGACATGGTCAAATGTCCCCTGGCTGATTCTGCCCCCATGCTGAGAACCACTGGTCTAAAAGGATGATAGGCAAGTGATAAATTTTAATTCAAAACTGTGATGACTGCTATAATTGAGGTTTGCACAGGTTGCTATGTAAACATGTAAGAGAGACACCACCAAATCCAGCAGGAGGTGGGGACTGGGCCAGGCAGGAAAGGTAGAAAGCATATCAAGAAAGGCTTCCTTGAGAAAGGACACAGGAACATACACTTTGACGGATGCACAGCGTTGGCCAGATGAAGGAAGAAAAGTGGAGGGACAAGAAGTTACATTCCAGAAAAAAGGAATCGCATGTGTGAAAGCACAGAGAAGGGGAGAACCCCCAGTGTATTCAGAATCATAAATAAGTAATTCACTCTGGCTGGGCAGTGGAGTGAGGAAGGGGAAAAAGCTCAATGAATGACGCCTGCTCTTATTGCTGTTTTATCTTGACAGCAGCCAGTAGCTATTGAAGGATTTTAAAGCCGAGAGACAGAATCACATTTCATGTTCTCAAAAAATAACTGGTAGCAAGTGGGAACAAAGATGGAAGGAAACATGACTGGATGCAAAGAAACCATAAGTGTCTATTCTGAGAAGTTACAAAGTGGTCACTGTGCCTGCTAATGAAATTATGGGATCTATTTTCTGTAACAAGCACTGAATTTTCTATGGTGGCCCACTAAATGACAACAAGTCTGAGAGTCACATAAGGAAACAGCAACGTAACATGGTCAGTTTGGGACTGCAGGAGTTCCTTAGCCTTTTTAGTTTGTTTTTTTAAGAGAAAGAGATTAAGATCTTTAAATCATCTAGTACTTAGATAAATGGGATCATAGAAATATCTTTATAAAGGTTTTTTTTAAGTAAGGTACTTACTTACATATACTCCCTCAATCCTCACTCTTAAATCTCTACTGTTTATGGCAGAACCACAGCAACACCATTTGCAGAAATCATAACTTCTGGCTCCAGCAGTAGTATTATGCCGTATGTCTAAAGAAACCAAATGTATCATCCAATCCAGTGGGCAGAGACCCACGCCCCACTACTCTCGTCTCTGAATCATCATCCAGCTCAGTGGTTTCAGTGTAAAGTAGGCTGTCATTGGTATCTCTCCCCCATAAAATGTTCATAACACTTACGTATTGTTAATTATTTGAAATCTTTCACCCTTCTTAAATGAAAGGTCTTCTGTAGTTCTAGCTTCATAATCATATAAGGCCACAAATACAGTAACACCACCTATTGGGGGAAAAAAAGACCAATGCAAATTATATAGACAAATTAACAACAGAAAAATTTAAAAACATTGCCAACAACAACAAAAAAAGCTTATTAAGCATAGCTCTTTTCCTGGTCTCCAGAATCTATTTTTAAAAGTTGGAGGGGCTTCCCTGGTGGCGCTGTGGTTGAGAGTCTGCCTGCCAATGCAGGGGTCACGGGTTTGAGCCCTGGTCTGGGAATATCCCACATGCCGCGGAGCAACTAAGCCCGTGCGCCACAACTACTGAGGCTGCGCGTCTGAAGCCTCTGCTCCGCAACAAGAGAGGCCACGATAGTGAGAGGCCCGTGCACTGCGATGAAGAGTGGCCCCCACTTGCCGTAACTAGAGAAAGCCCTCGCACAGAAATGAAGACCCAACACAGCCATAAATAAATAAATAAAATTAAAAAAAAAAAGTTGGAGATTTGGGTTGCTGAAGTTTTCAAGTTATTAAGATGCTATCTTAAGGCCTTCCATGAGACTACTGTACTCTACAAATTCTAAAATTCTATAGACCCAGAGAGACATTTTTAATCTTGATTCACAGCTGCAACATCTCTAGCTTGAAAAGACAAAGTTCAAATCAATTCTTTGGCAGAAAAAGCATTAACGAGTATTATAAACTACTAGCATTGATCATCTCAATTTCTTAAAAACAGTAAGTGAACATTCCCATCCTTAAGACTAATCATTCACTGTATAGCACAGGGAACTCTACTCAATACTCTGTAATGACCCATATGGGAACAGAATTTAAAAAAAGAGTGGATATATGTATAACTGATTCACTTTGCTGTACAGCAGAACACAACACTATAAATCAACTATACTCCAATAAAAATTAATTTAAAAAAAGACTAACAGTAATAACTAGGGTTTTATTAAGATTATTTATTATATTTAACACAAAGATAAAAACAGCATGCTTTTCTTAGAAACTAAATGGTATGGCTGATATGGATTATAAATTCCAAAAGTAATTTTGTCATATAAAGCACTGTATGTAGTTGGTTAAGACATAAGCAACTTAAATAGCCAAACTATTATCTGCAAGCGAAAGAACAGAATCTCATTTATCTGGCTTCTCCCCTGAGGCCCGGTCATATATTAACTACCTATTTGACATCTCAAATGTCTATCAAGCACTTAAAATTTATTAGGTACAAAACAAAGGTGTTGGGCTTCCCTGGTGCTGCAGTGGTTGAGAGTCCGCCTGCCGATGCAGGGGACATGGGTTTGTGCCCTGGTCCGGGAAGATCCCACATGCCCCGGAGCGGCTGGGCCCGTGAGCCATGGCCGCTGAGCCTGCGCGTCCGGAGCCTGTGCTCCGCAAAGGGAGAGGCCACAGCAGGGAGAGGCCCACGTACCGCAAAAAAAAAAAAACAAAAAACAAAAAAACCCCACAAAGGTGTTGACTTTTCTCCTCTAATCTGAAGTATTACTGAAGTCTTCCCTACCTCAGCGAACATTACCAGTCAGGTATTCAAGCCAAGTCCATTACCAGCACTGTCAGTTCTACCTCTAAAGTACCTTATCTACTTCCTTTTCATTTCCAGCTCTTCCACCCTAATCCAAGTCCCTGTTATCTCTTACTGGGAAAGTAATAGCCTAACTCACTTCTATATCTGGTTCCCTACATCCACCCTTCACGCAGCTGCCAGAAGGAAGTTTTTAGAAAGGGAATTCAATCGTGCAAATTCTTTACTGAAATCTCTTCAATAACTTCCTTCTAGCTTTGAATAAAACCCATACTTCTTACTATAGTCTATGAGGTCCTGAGAAATCCTGACTCTTCAACCACATATCATGTAACTCTACCCTCTGCCCATACTAGTCCTCAAACCTGCCAAGCCCATCTGTACCTCCTAAAGTGCATTTGTTATTCTCTCTTCCCAGAAAGCTCTTTTCCCATTTATGCACATATTTAGGTCATTCTCATCAAACCTCAGCTCAAACGATTTCATCTCAAGATGGCTTTCCTTGATCATTTAAAAAGGGCCTTCGCCAATCATTCTAGTTAGTTCCTTCATAGTATTTATGAACCATTAATCATCCTGTTTAGTTGTTTCTATAATTATTATCCAACCCTCATTATAATGTAAACTCCACTGGGGCAGAAATCTTGTTTCTCTTGCTTACAACTCTCTATACGTGGCACACAGACACTCATCAATAAATTAATACCCATGAATGGACTATTTCCCGTAAATAAACTGCTTTAGGTAACTCAAGTATGTCTTCTCAACATTTAATCATTTTGGATTAATATCTTTCCAGAACATATAATCCTGAAAATAAACTTTTACTGGTGACTGAGAAATACCATCATGACCAACTATTACTGAAGTATTTAGAGTTAGGGGACTGGAATTAAGACTATTATTGACTCTTTGATGTCCATAACTTCTCAAATGAACAGTCTAACAGAATTTGTGTATGACATTCTCTAGTCACTATTTTTGGTCTGGAGGTGAGCAGAGTGAAGGGACACATTTATAGTCCATGCTTGTAGAAGAGATTCTTCTTTTGTCCCCTCATGTTGCTCAATTTGATGCTGGCAGCTGTTTTGCCAAGGCTAAGGATAAAGTGGACACTCCAAGGGCTCCAAGAGAGACACCAAAGAAACTCGAGTCCTTGATGACATCAAGGAACTGCTGGATCAAGGAATCCTGGAGCTCACCCTACCTTTTAAAGCCAGTTGTGCTTTGTTACTCAAGGGAAAAGCATCCCGATAGGGGACCCTTCACAAAAGAACCATCTCTCTTTTTGAAATTTCTGACTACGTTTTTAGAGCATTTCTGACTCCACGAAAGGTTGTTGGCCATCACTTCTTGCTGTTCTCTGAAAAGATATTATAGGGTAAAAAATGAAGTTCTAGAATAGGGCATTAAATCTGTGCCCTCCTGCTTATTATCTGTGACTCTGAAAAAAAAATCATTTAAACACTGAGCCTCAGGATTTTTCTTTTTTCAGTCAGTAGTGTCTAATCGAAAAAACTGTATTATCATCACGAAACTGCCACTTACCTAACATTTATCAAGTAACTACTATAATACTTTAATAATGGCTAGCACTTTACAATCCTCAGAAGTTGTAATATTCTAGAGGGAGGGGTATACATTTTTCAGGGTGGTTGTTTTTTGGCCGTGCTGCACGGCATGTGGGATCCTAAGTTCCCCAACCAGGGATCGAACCTGCGCCCACTGGACTGCCAGGGAAGTCCACAGGAGGGAGGGGTATACTTTTTTTAAAAATAGATCTTTATTGGAGTATAACTGCTTCACAATACTGTCTTTGTTTCTGTTGTACAACAAAGTGAATCAGCTATACGTATACATATAGCCCCATATCCCCTCCCTCTTGAGCCTCCCTCCCACCCTCCCTATCCCACCCCTCTAGGTCATCGCAAAGCACCAAGCTGATCTCCCTGTGCTATGAGGCTGCTTCCCACTAGCTATCTATTTTACATTTGGTAGTGTATATATGTCCATGCTACTCTCACCTCGACCCAGCTTCCCCCTCCCCCACCAGTCCCCAAGTCCATTCTCTATGTCTATGTCTTTATTCCTGCCCTGCAAGTAGGTTCATCAGTACCATTTTTTTCTCTTTAAGATTCCATATATATGTGTTAGCATACAGTATTTTTCTCTTTCTGACTTACTTCACTGCATATGACAGAATCTAGGTCCATCCCCCTCACTACAAATAACTCAATTTCATTTCTTTTTATGGCTGAGTAATATTCCATTGTATATATATGCCACATCTTCTTTATCCAGTCATCTGTTGATGGACACTTAGGTTGCTTCCATGTCCTGGCTATTGTAAATAGAGCTGCAATGAACACTGTGGTACATGACTCTTTTTGAATTATGGTTTTCTCAGGGTATATGCCCAGCAGTGGGATTGCTGGGTCATATGGTAGTTCTATTTGTAGTTTTTTAAGGACCCTCCATACTGTTCTCCATAGTGGCTGTATCAATTTACATTCCCACCAACAGTGCAGGAGGGTTCTCTTTGGGGTATACGTTTTTAATCTTTATATTTCCAGTGCCTGCCAGTCAGCACTCAATAATTATTTGAAAAATGAATTAGTGAAATAATTAATTATATAACCCAGTACATATATATATATATATATATATATATATATATATATATATATAAAATCACCATCAGATTACTACCAAATTTCCCAGATGTACACAATAAGACTTGAATTTATGTTGGAGACTTTAATTTTTACATAAACTTATTTTAATAGTCCCCCAGTAAGTTATTTCTGTTATAGCAGGCAAACTTTATGTATTGCCCAAGGTCACATTCTCAAACCAACAACAGGATTGTCCATTTAAATCTCACCTGTTAAACCAGCAGGATATGAACTTGGCACCACTGAAAATGAGGAAGATGCTCCTCCAAAAGGTGTCACCCCTGAGGATCCTCCAAATGGTGTCATGGAAAGGTTGCTGAAATTAACAGATGTGCTCTTTGTGGAGGATGTTGGTGCCACTGCAGTGTGCTCTGCTCCATAATGGCTGACACTTGTACTGACCGGTTCTGGAGTGTTTTCTGGTCTGTATTTAACGGCTGGACTTTTGTTCTCTTTACTTTTAATGCAGCCCATTATCAAATCTACAAAGGTGATAAGACAAATTTTGAGAAGCAGTTAACATAAAACATACTTCAAAAGGTGCAATTCAATAGTTGACTTTAAACGAGGCATTTTTCCCCTGCAAATAAGTAAACAATTACAAAACAAACCAAAAAGAACCTAGACAGCTGCAAATAAAGTCTCTCCACATCATTTATCTTTATTACAATTCTGCTAATGTATCATTCCAATCATGTCATTCTCCAGCTCAATCTCCTTTAATGGTTCAATGCCAACATGCCACAGTGTATTGGGAAAACCATGGGCTCTGATGCCAGAGGTGAGAGTTTGAATCCTAGCTTCTTACTTCCTAGTGCAGTGACTGCAGGTATGTTGCTTAACTTCTCTGCACTTCAGTTACTTGAAAAAGGAGAACAATAATATCACCTACTTCATAAGGTTTTCTATAAGGATTAAATTTCTTACAACTTCTAGACAATCTCTGGTTCTACACAGTGGGTACTAGCAAATTCTGGTTGGTTTCCTTCTACCTATACCAGCACTGTGTAACAGAAATATAACCTGAGCCATGCATATAATTCTAAATTTTCTAATAAATACATTTAAAAAATAAAAACAGGTAAAATTAATTTTAATAATATATTTGATTTGACTCAATAAATCTAAAATATAATTATTTCAACATGTCATCAATATGAAAAAACTTAATGAGATGTTTTATATTCTCTTGTACTAAATCTTAGAAATCTGGTGTGCATTTTAAACTTAAAGTACATCTCAATTTGGACCAAGCACATTTTAAGTGCTCAACAGCTGTATGTGGCTAGTAGCTACTACACAGGACAATGCAGCTCTATATCTTTTCCCTTCCCTACCAATGGACGCACTCCCAATGCTTGCCAAATTGGACTTAAATTTATCTTTCCCACTTTATCATTTCCTCACTTACCTTATGCACACATGGAGAAAAAATAAATTCCTGTTTCTCCAATACATATGCCCTGTGCTTTCCCATTTTTGTGTTTTCCCTCCTAAAAGCGCCTCTGTCGGTTAATACTCTCCTCACATCTCTACCTGCTAAAATTTATCCATTCACTGAGGGTCATTACAAATGTTACTTTACCATTCAGGCTGTCTCCATAACTGGTAAAATACCTTCTTCCTTAAAACTTCTAATGTACTTTTGGAGAGATTTTTGTACGAGACTCTCACTTGCATCTTGTTTTCTGCTAATTCCCAGCCTACCCTCAAGTCACTGGCAACACACTTCTTAAAAAGCAAGAGTTTCTCACCTCTTATATACTGTACAGCCTACCAACATGACTTGCATATAGTATGTTTACTGATATGACAAAATCTGCATTATTCCATTCACTTCCTGCAGAAGAACTAATGGTGATTTCATTAATTCACTTTGTTTTTTTTCCTGGCTGTGACGCGTGGCATGCGGGATCTTAGTTTCCCAACCAGGGACTGAACCCGCACCCCCTTCAGTGGAAGTGCAGAGTTCTAACCACTGAACTGCCAGGGAATTCCCCTAATTCACTTACTTTTTACAGTATTTCCCTTCTTTTACAGCATTCAAAAGGAAGTAAGTGAGTGATAAGATGACTGCTTCATCAATTCTGAAAGACTGAACATTTTTACAAACTCAACTACATAATATTGATTTAAAATGTAGCTATAAATATTAAAAGAGAAACAGTCTCAGAAACTCAAAGTTGGAAGGTTTTCACATGTATCTTAAAACAGGTATACTCTGAAGACGTGACAATAAAGCACAGGATTGGAACATGACTGGGACTGGAAACTTACAATATCTACTGAAAACACTATGAGAGAATAATGAGCTAAATATATAAAAGGCAGTCTTCTAAATGTGTTAGAAAAAACTAAAGGTAAGCTGTTTCATAATCTAGGAGTTGGAAAACCCTTTAAAGCGTAAAAGTAGAAACCTTAAAGGAAAAGACTAAGAGATATATGATTAAGTTGGGGGGGCACGTGTGGACACAGAAACTCTTAAGTGAAACTAAAGACATGAGAAGTAGGGAGAATATCTTTGCACTTGCTCATGCTCTTACTTGCTCTCTCAACACATACATGTACTCGTATGAAAACTGGTTGACGTTCTTAATACAGACAACTCTTACACGTTAAAAACATATATATAAGCCCCTTAGAAAAATAGGAAAGCCTATCAACAGGCAATTCACGAAGGAAATATGAAAGGCCAATTAGCATATGAAGATATGTCCAACCATCCCAGTCTTCTAATAAATGCAAATTTTTAGGGAATTCCTTGGGGGTCCAGTGGTTAGGACTCCACACTCTCACTGCTGAGGGCCTGGGTTTGATCCCTGGTCGGAGAAGTAAAATCCCAAAAGCCACACGGCACGACAATCAATCAATAAATGCAAATTTTTAAAGGTATCCTTTTTGCTTATGAGATTGGCAAATTTTGGCTCAATACTCAAGGCTGAAGGGTGAATTTTAATCAACAATCAATATATACCCATAAAATATGTTAAATTGCAAAAATATTTTAAAATCTATACAAGACTTTCACTATTACCTATATCCAAAGTCTAAATATTAAAAAAATATTTTAACAATTACATAGACTTTGAAAGAACAGTAGTTGTATGACAGAGAAAAAATTATGAAAGCCAGTAACGGTGCTAACATTTTAAATTTGATAACAGACCAACTGAAATACATCAATTCATAACCAAGGTTACTATAACTATTTACCCACCCTCATTTCTATTTCCAGCTTCCTTAATTCCTCATTTTCACCTTTTTCTTCACTCAGGGTCTTTGCTAAGGTCTTTTCGCCCCGTAAGACATCACTCCTAACTTAACTCCTCTTCCTTCAAAAGTCGTATCATCTTTTTTCCCCTCACTCTACCAGTTTTTCATTACTACTGTCCACCAGTCTCTTTTTCTTAAATAGAGTCTTTGGTCCAGCTCCTCACATCTACCCACTTATTCTTTTCAATAGCTCCAGGACAGTTCCAATAGCACCCAGCATCAATACACAGGAGCCATCACGGCTGCCCATCTCCTTTAGAAACATTTATATATATATATATATATATATATATATATATATATATATATATATATATATATGTGTGTGTGTGTATATAAGTGTGTGCGTGTATATATATATATATATATATATATATATATATAAAATATATATATATTGGCCACACTGCGTTGCTTGTAGGATCTTAGTTCCCCGACCAGGGATTGAACCTGGGCCCCTGGCAGTGAGAGTGCTGAGTCCTAACCACTGGACTGCCAGGGAATTCCCTAGAAACATTATTATAAATGTAGGATGTGATTTACATTTTTAAGTAAACTTCAGGTGCAATGAGTTATACAGATTTTAATGGACTGTCTTAGAAACATAACATTATTTAAAATATTTACATGGGAAAAGCCTCTTTCAAGTTCCAAGCTACTAACTTACAGATACATATTTATTAACAACATATATTTATTAGACACTATAAAGGGAGCTAAGGATGGCAAGAATGGTTCTTTTTCTTTAAAAAGGTCACACATAAGTGAAGGAAAAAAACACAGTATTGTAAAATTTGAAAAATGCCAGAGTGAAAAAAAAAAACACTAGAGCAGAGGTACATACAGAACATCATGGGAATACAACAGAAGTTATGAGCTCTGCCTTGAGTGCTTGGGAAAGAAAATTTTTGCAGACAATGGCATCTGAGCTAGGTCTTGAAGAGTTGGAGATTTAGGGAAGAAGAACTAGGATATTCCAGGAAGAATGAAGTGGGAAGAATGGTTCAGATGTTTGGAACAGCATGGTGTATTTGGGGAACAGAAAACCCCGTGGCAGGAGTATAAGGGGGTGTTTTTGAGAATGGTGGGACAGATGGCTAGTGTTCGAGGAGAATTTACACACAAAGAGGATTATTTGCTAAGCAATAACTTTTAGATTTATCCAGGGAGCACTGGAAAGTTAAGATTCTTAAAAAGATGAATAGGGCTTCCCTGGTGGTACAGTGGCTGAGAGTCCGCCTGCCGATGCAGGGGACACGGGTTGGTGCCCCGGTCTGGGAAGATCCCACATGCCACGGAGCGGCTGGGCCCGTGAGCCATGGCCGCTGAGCCTGAGTGTCCGGAGCCTGTGCTCCACAACAGGAGAGGCCACAAGAGTGAGAGGCCCGCGTACCGCAAAAAAAAAAAAAAGGTGAATCGCAGAAAATATTAGAATTTTAGAATAACTGTGGTAAAAGGACAAATTATAGAGTGGAAAGAAAGAATGGCGGCAGTTAGTCAAGTTACAAAACTACTGCCATGACCCATGGGAGGCAGGACAAAAGCAGGAATACTGGGGCCAAAGATGAGGGGAAATGAAAATAAGTAAAATAATCAACTCTAGGTGATCGGCTGAGTATGGGTGGAGGAGACATGAAAAAGGAGTCATTTACTCAGTCCTTACAATTTACCAAACACTTTAAAAGTAGTTACTATGTGCATGCTAGGGGCTGGATGACGCAAGAGTTTCTAGTTTGAACTGAGTGGAAAGTAACACCATGAGGTAGAGAAAAGAAAGACAGGTTTTTCTGGACCAACCAGTTCAGTTTCAGATGTTAGTTTTAGGGGTCTGTGGGGCATGATGTTAAGAAGTCTAGTGGGGAATGACAGTAAGTGTAAAACTCAGAAAGAGGTAGAAACCAGAGAAAAGTTAAAATTTTTTTCAGTGTTACCACACCTTTTGGAGATAATAAAACTCACCCAAGGCACAGACTTGGAGAGGTGTGAAAAATTAATACAGTGTTGCAAGACACCTACAGATAAGGAACAGACGGGCAAGGAAATTAGGAAGCAGCAATTAAGAGTTGGGAGTGCTTTCATAAATACAAAAACACAATTGGAAAGCATAATCATTAACTTCAAGGTAGTGGAAAGGGTTGGGGAAGAGTTTCAACTGTATCTGTGGCACTTTTTTTTTTTTTCTTAAAAGATAAATGAAGCAAATAGAGAAAAATGTTAATGTGTTAAACGTAGGTAATAGATATAATTCTTTTTGTTAGTTTGGAGTATTTAATACATTTTTAACAAGCAGAATAATACAGTGGGAATAGAGAAATAGACTTTCAAGAAGAAAATGACTAATAATGGTAAAGACCAACATGAAATCAAGTGGCGTTTAAACTGATTTTAAAAGGCCAGCTGATTAGTAATTAGGAGCTCGCTGATGACTTTCACAAGAGCATTTCTTAGCATCATGAAGGTAAAAGTGAGAGCACAGTTAAGTTGAATAATAAATTAATGACTAGGCCATGAAAATATGGTGAAATCTGGAATACAACATCTTCATAAGCTGGAAACATACACTTTGTATCAAAACGTTTTATATGATTTGTCTACTTCACAGATACTTTCCTTCGCAGTCTTGGCGTGATCTAATTCGGCAGACACTTGGGTTACTCAACAGCCATCCTGCTTTGATAAAAGAACCCTGATTTTGTTCACCTTCCTTCATTTGTCCAGCCCCAGGTAATAAATAATGACTGATTTAAGCCACTCTTGGTCCTATCCCTTTGCCATTAACTGTGTAAGCCATGAGCATGGGCTTCTAGGAAGTTTCTCCTCACTTGTAAAAAGGAATACAAGACAGAAATATTCCATTTCACTCCCTAGATGTTATTGTTGTTGATGCCTAAATCTGAGACCACAAAGCACCCATGTGAAAGGAGGACACAAACATACTGAAAAGGGGAGGGCAGAAAGATGAAAGGAACTTGGGTCCCTGATGCTGCTGCTCAGTTACTGAACTATATAACCCTATAATAACCCGAGAACACAATTTAGCTCCAGAAATCTTACTGTGTGAGATAAATATCTACTGTAAAAGTCAATTTTCTTGTTTGGTTTTCAGTTACTTGCAGCTGAAAGGATCTTAAATAATAAACTACTCAAATCACATGACAATGGTTAATATATTAAATCCCTTTCAACATATCAAGAATCAAGAGCTTAACAAAAATAGATCTTCTCTCAAAGTATTTACATAAATCTGAGCTATCCTTAAGACTGTAAAATTTATAGTCTATAAAAGTAAAATTCAATTTTTAAGCAAATGATTTCATATAGATATTTGCTTGAGTATAAGGTGCATGAATATTTGCTGAAAAACAGGCTTTACCTCAATTTGAATATTACTGTTACTTTAAGATTTTCTGAGAAATATGAATTTAAAATTTAGATTACAGAAACTTCTTCCCTTAGACACTATCAGATATTCTTTCCTAAAATGTTCTTTTTTAAAAAAATTAGCTTCGGGACTTCCCTGGTGGCGCAGTGGTTAAGAATCCGCCTGCCAATGCAGAGGACACAGGTTCGATCCCTGGCCCAGGAAGATCCTGCATGCCGTGAGGCAACTAAGCTCGTGCGCCACAACTACCGAGCCTGCGCTCTAGAGCCCACAAGCCACGACTACTGAAGCCCGCACACCTGGAGCCCATGCTCGGCAACAAGAGAAGCCACCGCAATGAGAAGCACGTGCGTTGTATCTAGAGAAAGCCTGCATGCAGCAACGAAGACCCAACGCAGCCAAAAAAAGAAAAAAAAAAAAATCAACTTTGGGCTTCCCTGGTGGCGCAGTGGTTGAGAGTCCACCTGCCGATGCAGGGGACATGGGTTCGTGCCCTGGTCCAGGAGGATCCCACATGCCGCAGAGCGGCTGGGCCCGAGAGCCATGGCCGCTGGGCCTGCGCGTCCGGAGCCTGTGCTCCACAACGGGAGAGGCCACACAGTGAGAGGCTCGCGTACCACAAAAAAAAAAAAAAAAAACACAACTTTGAGGTGTAATTTACATACAATAAAATGCACCCATTTAAAGTGTACAGTTCAATGAGTTTCGGCAAATGTCTATAACTGTGCAACCAATACTATAATTACAATATAGAAGATTCCAATCACCCCCAGAAGATTCTGTTGTACCCTTTTCCCAATAGGGAAAATCCCCAACCCCATCCCTAAGCAATCACTGATTTGTTTTCTCTAACTATACATTTATCTTTTCTAGAGTTTCATATAAATAGAATAACACTATAGTCTTTTTCGTGTCTGCCATTTTTTTAAATTAGGCATTGTGTACCTGAGATACTTCCATATTGCTGCATATATAGGTAGTTCATTAATTTGTATTGCTAAGTAGAACCCCATCATATACCATAATTATTTAGCCATTCACTTGTTGATGGGTATTTGGGTTGTTCCAGTTTGGGGCTATTATAAATAAAACAGCTACAAACATCCCCATACAAGTCTTCGGGTGGGTAGATATGTGCCTCTCCCCCCTCTCCCCATAAATACCTAAGGAATAGAACTGCTTGGTCATATAAAGTTAAGTTACTGTAATAAGCTGCTAAACTGGTTTCCATAGTGACTGTACCATTTTGCATCCCCACCAGCAGTGAATGTGAATCCATTCTCCACATTCTCAACAACACTTCTAAGTCTTTCTTTCCCCTCTCAGAAACCCATCACATGTTTACTTGGGTTTGGATATGATCCAAATAGTCTACACAGCTCTTTGACTTTTTATTCTATCTAAAGAGCTTTGACAATTGAAATCTACTGATACCAAAGGTAGCTGACAATATAAAATGCATATGGCTGAATTGATGTTACACACATTTACAACATGAGCATTACCAAAATCATTAGAACTGTTGATTAACCACTGATTTTAGTTCACTGATATAAACAATGGTCAGGACTTTGGTCAGTAACTGCCAAACACCTTTACCACCATTTAATTTGCCAATGTTATCAAGAGCATTTCAATCTCAAGCCTGCCCTCTAAAATCCAGTATTATTTCTACACTCAGATTAGATCCAATGGCAATCTAAGACTGCATGGTTACTAAGATGCAATGATGATTCCTTCATACCTTACTACATCAATAGGTCAGTTTCTCACTTTTAAAACCCTATCTTTAAAAATTAAGGCATAAATGTGTAAAATCCACTCATATTAGTATACAGGTCTGCAAGTTTTGACACATGCATACAGTCGTGCAACTGCCACCTCAATGAAGATAAAGAACAGTTCCATCCCCACCCCCATCCCCTGACACCTCCATGCACTTTTTGTAGTCAACCTCCCCCTCCAACCCCAGGCAACCATTAATCTGTTTTCTGTTCTTACAGTTTCACCTTTTTTTTTCCAGATACCATACAGCATGTAGCTTTTTGATTCTGGCTTTTTTCAGTTAGCATAATCCATCTGAGATCCATCCATGTTTTTGCAGGTATCAGTTCATTCCCCTCCCCCACCCCCCTTTTTTTAGTTCGTTCCTTTTTATCGCTGAGTGGTATGCATATACCACAGTTTGTTTATTCATTCCCCAGTTGATCTGGGTTGTTTCCAGTTTTTGAAAATCACAAATAGAGCCACTATGACCACATACACATAGGTTTTTCTGTGAACACAAGTTTTCATTTCATTTGAGTAAATACTTAGGAGGGAAACTGCTGGGCTGTATTGGAAGTATAACTTTATAAAAAACTGCAAACACTTTTCCAAAGCAGCTTTAACATTCTGCATTCTCCCGATCAAAATGAGAATTCCAGTTGCTCTACATCCTCATCAACACTTGTTATTGGTCAGTTGATTTTTTTAGGTGTGTAGTGCTATTGTTAAGGTTTTAATTTATATTTTCCTAATGACTAAGCACCTGATATTAAGCGTCTTTTCATGTGCTTATTTGCTACTCGTATCTACTTTGGTGAAATATCTGTTCAACTCAATTTTTTAATTGGGTTGTCTTCTTTCTAATATATTCTGGAAACAAGAATATTTACTAATATAATACTATTTATTATATTATTTAATATTCCAGAATCAAGTTCTTTGTCAAATATTTTTTCCCAGCCTATAGGTTGCCTTTGCATTTTTATAGCAGTATCCTTGAACATGATTTTTAATTTTGATGCTCAATTAAGAAATTTTAATTTTATGGTTTGTGCTGTGTCCTAATTGAGAATTCTTCACCAGAAGAATTTCTCCTGTTTTCACCAGAAGTTTTAGCTCTTTATATCAGGCCTACTGAGCCATTTTAAGTGGATTTTTATATATGTTGTGAAGTCTGCGATCCCATATTTTTAAATTGGATATACAGTTCTTCAACTGCCATTTGCTGAAAAGACTATCCATTTCCCATTGAATTATCTTGATACCTTTGTCAAAAATCAATTAATCATACGGCTTCCCTGGTGGCGCAGTGGTTGAGAGTCCGCCTGCCGATGCCGGGGACACAGGTTCGTGCCCCGGTCCAGGAGGATCCCGCATGCCGCGGAGCAGCTGGGCCCGTGGGCCATGGCCGCTGGGCCTGCACATCCGGAGCCTGTGCTCCGCAGTGGGAGAGGCCGCGGCAGTGAGAGGCCCGCATACCACAAAAAAAAAAATCAATTAATCATAAATGCAAGGGTCTGTTTCTATACTATTAGTTCCATTGTTTTATATTATATGTCTATGCTAGTGTCAATTATCACACTGTCTTCATCACTATAGCTTTACAGTAAGTCTTGAAATTGGATAAAATAAGTCCTCCAGGGTTTTTTTTATCTTCTCCAAAATTATTTTGGATACTCTATGGAAGGGGGTCAACAAACTTTTTCTGGAAGGGGTCAAAGAATAGACATTTTAAACTTTGCAAACCAAATGGTCTCTGTCACAACTACCTGACTCCACCATGTTAGTGCAAAAGCATGTTAGTGCATAGACAATACATAAGTGCTAAGTGTGGCAATGTTGTAATAAAACTATTTCCAAAAACAAGCAGCGGGTCAGATTTGGCCTGGAAGTTGCAGTTTGCCTGTGCACTAGGGTCTTTCATTTCCATACAAACTGTAGAGTCAGCTTGTCAATCTCTAGAAAAATGCCTGCTGGAATGTTGACTGGGATGATACTGAACCTACAGATCAATTTGGGGCAAACCGGCATCTTGAAAATATTGATCTCCTGATCCAAGAATACAGTACTCCATTTATTTAGAACTTTAAAAATTTCTCTCAGCAATGTTCTGCAATTTTCAGTGTATAGATAGATAGGTCTTGTTCAATTTTTGTTAAACTTATCTCTAAGCATTTCATGGTTTTTGGTTATTACTATAAATGGTATTATTTTATTTCTATTTCTAATTGTTCATCACTTATATAAACATATATTAATATATTAATAATATATATACTTGATACTTATATATTGACCTCATATCCTGTGACCCTAATAATAATAAGTTCACATCTTAATTCTAATAGCTTTTTTTTTAGTACCATAGGATTTTCTATATTAAAGGTCATGTGTACAAATAAACACTTTTACTCTCCCTTAGCACCTCTAGTACAATGCTGAATAGAAGTGAGGAGAGAGAACATCTTTGCCTCGTTCCTGATCTTAAGGGAAAAGCATTTAGTCTATCACCATTAAGTATATTAGCTGTAAGACTGTAGCTGACCTTCATTAGGCTAAGGGACATTCTCTTCTAATTCTGTGTTTGCCTAGAGTTTTTGTCATGAATGGGTGTTAAATTTTGTCAGATATTTTTATATATCTACTCAGATGATCACATGGGTTTTCTCCTTTACTCAACTGATATGGTGGATTAAACTAATTGATTTTTGAGTGTTAACCCCACCTTGGCACCTCTGCATTCTTGGAATAAAACCCATTTGGTTATGATATATTACCCTTTTAATATATTCCTAAAGGCTAATATTTTGTTCAATATTTTTATGTCTATAATCAAAGAGATATTGCTCTTTTGTTCTCTTGTAATTTGTCTGTGTTTGGTATCAGGATAATTTTGGCCTCATGAAATAAGTTGGGAAATGTTCCCTTCCTCCTCTATTATTTTAAAGAGTTAAAATTAGTATTACTTCTAAAATGTTCAAAAGAATTCACCAGTGAAGCCATCTGGGCCTTGAGTTTTCAATTACAAATTTAACATACAGGGCTACTCATATTTGATTTTTCTTGTGTTACTTTGGTAACTTTTTCAAGATTTGTCCAATTCACCCAAGTTATTAAATTTATATTAGCATAAAGTTGTTCATAATATTCCTTTGTTAATCTAGTCTAGCACCACAGCCCTTTCAAGGTTTCTATTAGAAGTTCAGAGTAATCAACAAGGACTTTTTCCCCTCCAGTTGGTAAAACCTCAAATGCCTCCCAACCCTCCGTGATCTCAAAGGGCCACCAGCTCACAACAAACTGCTCTTTGCCTGGCTTTACAGTTTCACACTCTGCAGGTACCTTCCAGAATTCAGCAAAAAAATCAGAGAGACTCCTTTGCAGACTGTTAGCGTTATTTTTCTAAATAGTGGTCTTTCTGCTGGAATTCTCCCCTGCAATTTCCAGCTGCCTTGGCCTCCATGAATTCTGATCTCCTCAACTTATTAAGACCACTCTCAGGCTTCCCTGTGGCGCAGTAGTTAAGTAACCGCCTGCCAATGCAGGGGACACGGGTTCAAGCCCTGGTCCGGGAAGATCCCACGTGCTGTGGAGCAACTAAGCCTGTGCGCCACAACTACTGAGCCTGCGCTCTAGAGCCTGTGAGCCACAACTACTGGGCCCACGTGCCACAACTACTGAAGCCCACACGCCTAGAGCCCGTGCTCCGAAACAAGACAAGCCACTGCAATGAGAAGCCTGCACACCGCAACAAAGAGCAGCCCCCGCCCCGCTCGCCACAACTAGAGAAAGCCCACGCACAGCAATGAAGACCCAATGCAGCCAAAAATAAATAAATAAAGTTAATTTTTTAAAAAAGAAAAGAAAAAAAAAAGAACCACCCTCCTTTGCCCAAGATCCCTATCCCTGCTCTGCAATTCAGACCATGCCTCTAGAGAAAGCTGGGGTGATTAGGTGACTGCCCAGCTTACCTCATTTGTTTCCTGTCTTTCAGGGATCACAGTCCTGTATTGCTGTTGTTCAATGTCTGAAAACAATTGTTTCATATACTTTGTCCAGATTTTCGGTTTTTGGTTTTGGGGGGAGTGGTAAATCCATCACAGTAAATCCATCATGGCCACTTTAAATGTTCTTAAAGGGGACTTCCCTGGCAGTCCAGTGGTTAAGACTCCACGCTTCCAATGCAGGGAGCATGGGTTCGATCCCTGGTTGGGAAACTAGGGTCCCACATGCTGCAAGGCACGGCCAAAAAAAAAAAAAAAGTTCTTAAATTTAATCCCTAAAAAAACATTTCATTCCTTGGTTTTAATATCATTAACGTGCAGAGAGTTTATTTCTAAATAAAATTAAGTCAGTTTATATAACAGATAATGGACTTATTCCTTAACAATAACCACTTTCAGGGACTTCCCTGGCGGTCCAGTGGTTGAGACTCTGCGCTTCCACTGCAGGGGGTGTGGGTTCGATCCCTGGTAGGGAAACTAAGATCCCACATGTCACTCCACATGGCCAAAAAAACCATCATCATCATCACTTTCAAACAAATTAACATTTTAAGTGTTTTACTATAATTGAAGTGCTCTGTAGTATTTTTAATTTCAAGAAATAATTTTTAAGGTAGCATTTATGTACCCACTTGCTAAGTCTAAAATTTATACTCAGCTTCATGAGTTAGGCTCTTTTGGACTCCAGAAAGTTTTTATTCTAAACATAAAAATGGTAATAGGGAAGAGGCAAGAGTCTCATAAAAACCATAAACTACAGAACAATCTAATCATATAGATTAATCCCAAAAGGCTGATGGTGTTCAAGTTTGAATGCAGGTCTTGATACTCGGTAATCATTGCTTTATTGTTAGGAGCTTATTGCTTCCCTTCTATAACATGGATTCAGCATCTCTATTTCCATACCCCGATGCTTCAACCAACTATTTCACTCTCTACTGGGATAACAGTTCCCTACTTCTAACCCCTATTTACTCATAATTTTGATTCATTTATGGTCTATTCCAGGTTTCCTCAAACTCCCCCAGCCACTGCCTAATTCACTTATTTCTGAGTTTGCACTAGCATGAAGAAGAGTAAAAGCAAAAGAATGTAAGCTGCTATCTCATTGCCCTAACCTGCTGACCAGATCTGTCCGTCAGGTGCTCACCCCATGGTCTCCTTACGAGATTGTGGGCCTAGAAGTTACCATGATGATTAGTCTGTTCAGCATAAGCTCTTGCTTTAGTACCTATTAAAAAAAATTTAGTACCTATTAGCGAAATGTACTAAAAGTAAAAACTTTTCCAACTGAAACAAATTTCTGTGTTAGATTTTTTTTCTTTAGTGGAAAGGAAGTCAGAGATATGGAAGATTAATGTGTAATGCTGATCTAGCCCCACTAAGTCACCAGCCATTACCAGAGGGTAGAGTCAGGCAGGTTAACAAATGCAAAGTTTTACTTTGATCCCTCATCACGCCTAAACTATTGTACTTTCTCATCTTCCCTGGATAAAGGGCAAGAGAAGGTAGAGTGGAACTAAAAACATCAACAGAGCTTTGCTGATGGGGCAAATTCTCAAAAGCAGAGAAGTAAAATGGCCCCTTTCTATTTCTCATATGGCTGTCTTGTCATCCCCCAAAAGAACGTAAATTATAGTACTCGAAAACCTTTTGTTTCAAAATGCTATAGGAAATAAAGCATTGATAAGGTAGTGACAACAAGAAGAAATGCTACCAGATATTTAAGATGGTCAGGCATTCTCTTTTCAAACCTCAGGCCTTCATAATCCTGTCCATTTCAACTTTCCCTCTTCTCTCTACACATCCCACTTATTTTGGCAAAAATTTTTTCTAACTTTCCTATGTTTCTCATACTCACTTAAAATATAATCGGAATTTTCTTGATTTCTGCCCATGCTTGCTGCTTCCACTACATTAAAACTGCTCACTAAGGTCCCCAATTAACTGCACATTGCTAAATCAATCCAGTCCTCATCTCACCTAACCAGTCAGCCACAGTCCATACAAGGGATCCCTCCCTTTTCCACCTAGTTTCTAGGACACACCCTCCTCACCTCCTGACATCTAAACACAGGCCTTCTCCATCTACACTCACTCCTTTGCTGGTACACCCAGTCTCATATCTTTAAATACCTGTACAACAGTATACATCAACGGTTACCAAAGTCTCCTCACTTGAACTCCAGATTAGTTTTCTAAATATCTACTCAATATCCCCAACTTGCATGTCTAAAAGCACCTCAAATTTAACATTTCCAAGACTCCTAATCTTTTTCCCCAAACCAGCTCCCGCAATCTTCCCCATATCAGTAAATGTTAATGCTGTTCCTCCAGTTGTTCAGGACAAAAACTCTGAAGTATCCTTTAATCTCTTTATTTCACATCCTATATCCAACTCTACAGCAAATTCCTAAGCTTTATTTTACAAATATATCCAGAATCTGAAAACTTTTCTCCACCTCCACTGCTAATCTGGTCCAAGTCACACCATCTCTCACTAATTCAACAACATGGAATTACTCCCAACAGCCTAGATGGTCTCCCGGTTCCTGCTTTTGCACCCCCTCACGGGCTTTTCTCAAAGTAACAGAGCTATCCTTTTAAAACATGAATCAGGGACTTCCCTGGTGGCGCAGTGGTTAAGAATCCGCCTGCCAAAGCATGGGTTCGATTCCTGGTCTGGAAAGAACCCACATGCCACGGAGCAACTAAGCCCTTGTGCCACAACTACTAAGCCTGCGCTCTACAGCCCGAGTGCCACAACTACTGAGGCCACATGCCACAACTACTGAAGCCCGTGCGCCTAGAGCCTGTGCTCTGCAACAAGAGAAGCCACTGCAATGAGAAGTCCACGCACCGCAACAAAGAGTAGCACCCGCTCGCCACAACTAGAGAAAAGCCCATGCGCAGCCACAAAGACCCAACGCAGCCATAAATAAATAAATAAATTTATTAAATAAATAAATAAATCACAAGTCATTTCACATCACTCTGTGCCACAATCCGTCCAAGACTTTCACTGCACTCAGAGTAAAAGCCAAAGTTCTTACAATCGCCTTCGAGATCCTACTACGGAGCCCCCATTACTTCTCTTACCTCATCTCCTACTACTGTGTCCTTATTTGCCCCATGGCCTTCTTGTTGTCCTTCAGACAGGCCAAGTAACTCCCATCTCAGGCCACTGCCCCTTCTTTTCTCTGCCTGGAAAGCTCTTCTGCTACATACTGGCATGGCTCATACCCTCAGCTTCTTCGGGTCTTTGCACTATTACCACCTTCTCAATAAGAACTTCTCTGACCATCCTATATAAAGCAGCAGTACAACATTCCCTAGAGTACTGCCTATTCCCCTTTAACCTGCTTTATTTTTCTTGATAGCACTTATCACTATATAAAACATAAGCGTTGACAGCAAAGACTGTTCTGTTATTTGCTTATTGGATGTACAGCACAGTGCTTAAGAACAGATTTTAGAAACAGAATGTCTGGGTGCAAAGTCTGAGTCCAGGGCTTCCCTGGTGGCGCAGTGGTTGAGAGTCTGCCTGCCAATGCAGGGGACACGGGTTCATGCTCCGGTCCGGGAAGATCCCACATGCCGCGGAATGGCTGCGCCCGTGAGCCATGGCCGCTGGGCCTGCGCATCCGGAGCCTGTGCTCCGCAACGGGAGAGGCCACAACAGTGAGAGGCCCGCACACCGCAAAAAATAAAAACATAAAAAAAGTCTGAGTCCACCGTTCAGCAGCTTCGTGAGCTTTGGCAAGTTACTCAACCTTTCTGTGCCTGTTTCCTCATCTGTAAAATGGGAATAATAAAAGTTAAGACTCAAGAGTTATTGTGAGGATTAAATGAGTTAATACATGTAATGCGCCTACAACAGTGCCTAGCATATAATAACCACTAATGTTTGCTATAATGGTAATGACTTTGAGGATAATGATGGCTCTCCTCTCCAGAATCTAATGGCAAATTTTGTTTTTAAATTTTATTGAAGTATAACATATATGCAGAAAAGTAAATATAACAAATGTACAGCTAGACGAATTAGCACAAACCAAACACCAATGTACTCACCACCCAGATTAAGAAACATACTTAACTGCCAGCAACCATCCTACTGGAAATATACCTTGCAGGAGATTGCTGGGTCACAGAGTACACAGTGCAGAACAGTTTTCCAGGGTGGCTGCACCAGTATATAATCCCATCAGCAGATTATGAGAGTTGCCATTGCTTCACATGTTCATCAATACTTGGCATTTTCAATCTTTTAAAATTTATCTGTTCTGGTGGGTATGTAGTGGTCTCTCACTGTGCTTTAAATTTTGTGTTCATAATTATTGATGAAGTGAGCACCTTTTCATATGTTTATTGGCCATTCTCTTTTGTGAAATGTCTATTCAAAACACTTACTCAGTTTCTTATAGGGTTGTCTCTTTTTCTTATTGATCTATAAGGCATTCTCTGTAGTATTCCCAGAACCTAGAACAGAGCCTGGAACATAATAAGCATCAATAATATTTTTAAAATGAACGAATGCCTGCTCTGTTTTTCTTCAGATCCTAATCATCTCTGTTTCTGCAACTATGCTACATAATTGGATAATTTATAGTGATTCTCAACCTCTAATCCAATCCAAGGAGGTTCTAACTTGTGAACTGCTTAATAATTTTTATAAAGGAGACCTTGTCTAGAACACCATCCAGGATTAAATCTTTCAATGGCTTCCTAGTACCTACAGAAGAAGAACCCAACTCCTTAACCTGGTATTCCACGTTAACTTCCCCAATTTACCTTCCCAACCTGCTTTCCCTACCACCTGCTAATCTTCCCAAACACAGACCTGGGGTTGGGGGAGACAAAAAAGCCAATTAGACTTTAAGTATGTAAATCAGGGAGCAGAGACTGTCTTTTAGAGGCAGAGCTAGCAGGATGTACAAAAGCCCACAGACAAGACAGAACAAAGTGGGATTTTGAAACCGTAAGTAGTTTGGTGCTGAAGTACAATGTGGAAGAGTAATAAGGGGAAAGATGAGGCCAGAAGAGACAGCAACAGGGAACAGAGCCTATACTACAAGGATCTTCTTCTGCTTAATACAAATTGCTTTAGATGCATGGGTATTCATTTAATTTTTGTTAAAAGAATAAATCAGGGACTTCCCTGGTGGTCCAGTGGTTAAGACTCTGTGCTCCCAATGCAGGGGGCCTGGGTTTGATCCCTGGTCAGGGAACTAAATCCTACATACCACAACTAAAAAAGGCTGCATGTTGCAACTAAAGATTCCACATGCTGCAACTAAGCCCTGGCGCAGCCAAACAAATAAATAAATAGTTAGAAAAAGAAAGAATAAATCACTGAATTGTAACTTGATTCTGACTTATTCTTTCCAACAACCTGCCTAACATTTGTTTCTCCCCAAAAGGCCAAGCATAGCAAGCATTCTAGAAATACTTGTAGGTTCTTCGACTATTTCCTTAACTTATCAATTCCATAAGTCAGATAAAAGTTTTTCAAATTTCCATCAGGCAGTCATATATCAGAACTGCCTATACTATAACAGAACCTGCTTTGTAACAGTATGTTTAGTAGAGCTGGAACAGATTTGAAATAATTTTTAAAATGCACCTGGCTCAATCATTAGCAAGTAACACTTCACATTGTACTCTATGTTAAGGTATTCTGTCTTAATAATATTTTACTCTTTAACAGTGTTTTATGTCTCCAAAGTATTTTTTTATTATTTAATTTGACCCCATAATAATCCTAATATTACCAGGGAAAAAAAAGGTAGGTATAACCTCTACATCTTTTATTTGAAGAACCTGACATCTGGGTGGGTGAAGTCATTTGCTCAAGGAGATGAAGCTAAAAGTAAGCACAACTGGGGAACTGGGTCTGAGTTCTAGGCTGCCCTCTTTCCACTACCCATACAGCCTCTGGGGAAGCTTGTGTATAACATTTTCTGTTCTTTGATAAGTTACTGAACATCAGCCCTTTAGAAAATGTTACAAACATGATAATACTATTGGCAGTCAGCCTCACTGCTCTACCCACAACACAAATCTACTAACTCTGAAAACAGCATCCCGCCCCTCTCCACCATAACCATGTTGTTTTATTATTAGTAATAGTGATTAAAAATTCTCAGATGACTTAACACATTTCTGAACTCTTAAATTAAAATGTACATTATTTCTATAAACTAACTCTAGCAAGTTAACCAACTGTGACATTATATGCTGTATCCAGTAAGGGGGTAAAAAGCCTAGTTTGACACAGTGCTCTATGGATCATAAACATAGTCAACGATTTTTTCTCTTACTTTCATTTTTAAATCCTTCCCTTTAGCATAAAGCACAAAAGATAAGCAGGACTATGAAAGAATAGAAAACAGACGGAGAGGAGGAAACATCACACGACTAAAGGGCGTGCACTTTGTCTAGTAAAAGCAAACAAAGAACTTAATTTCCCAAGAGTCAAAGGAGAATAGAAAATGTGAGCAATGGAAAACTGAGCTTGCAGTCTCACTGACAGCAATTTTCTACCACCAATTTTTTCTTTTTTTGCACTTTAGATGTGCAAACAAGTGAACTTAAAGAAAAAGCCAACTCATTCTAAATTCTGGGTTGTTCCGCATGGTTTCTTTAATGAAGTCTGGCACAGGATCAGCCATAAGGACCTGATGTAAAGAACACTTAAAATTTATTGTGTTAGGAAATATAGTAACAAATTACAAATTAATGTAAAGCCCCAAGATATTTATTACTTGTAAGTATTTATAAGCATCATTCTCTCTACAAATTCAGTCAACTCTTGAAAAAATAAGCTGATTTTATACCTATCTTAAGATTTTTTTATCGTTCTTTGTCAAGATTTTTGACCTAGAAATAGTAAACAATTAGTTAATACTTTCAAGTCCTTATGGAAATTAAATGCTCCTCAGACACTGTATGGATTCTTCTTTAGTCGTAGTTTTAAGCCTTAAAAATATATCATTCAGGGCTTCCCTGGTGGCGCAGTGGTTGAGAGTCCGCCTGCCGATGCAGGGGACATGGGTTCGTGCCCCGGTCCGGGAAGATCCCACATGCCGCAGAGCGGCTGGGCCCGTGAGCCATGGCCGCTGAGCCTGCGCGTCTGGAGCCTGTGCTCCGCAACGGGAGAGGCCACAACAGTGAGAGGCCCGCGTACCGCAAAAAAATATATATATATCATTCAACTATTTCTATAATAATGTATATGTCCCTTCTGTTTATCTTTTTAAGACTAAAGAGAAGAAATTAGATACACGATTTTAGAAACATCAGTTTATAAAACTGACCCAGAACTCTTTAGCTTTCTCCAAATTCCTGTAATATTTTTTTTCCACTGTGCTTTTGCTGTAACAATATTTTGAGTTTCAATGCATGTTTTAGTCAATAGATATAAAACTGAGACATCTATTTGGTAAATAAAATATACAACTGTAAACATGAAATTAATGCAGATCTGAGGAAAGGGAGCTTTAGCAACAGAAGCAACAGCAAGGAATAGTCAGATGTATTTCAAAAATCAAAATAAATCACATGACATGGGACACGGCTGAAGATGAGTTTAGGGAAGCAAGGCAAGAAGCGAATCAGTTTAATCTGTTACCACTCTCAGAGACCAGGAACCTTTCAGACCTTTGATACCATTTGGTGCAGGTCTTATATTCTGTAAAATCACTAGCCTTTTATCAGGAATAAGCAGAAACTGTATCCTCGCCTCTCGAACTCAGGCTAGTATTTCTACTAGTACGAAAGAAGTTTTTAAAAACACATTTTGGGGAGTTCCCTGGTGGCGCAGTGGTTTAGACGCCATCTGCCAATGCACGGGACACAGGTTCAATCCCTGGTCCGGGAAGATCCCACATGCTGTGGGGGAACTAAGCCCACGTGCCTACAGCCCGTGCTTCGCGACAAGAGAAGCCACCGTGATGAGAAGCCCGCGCAACGCAATGAGTAGCCCCCGCCTGCCGCAACTAGAGAAAGCCTGCACACTGCAACCAAGACCCAACGCAGCCAATCAATCAATAATACATTTTGATTGGTATCCAGGAATTTAATTGTAACTTGTGCATATTATATAGGTTTAAAACCATCATTTATTTAAAAACTATTGTGAAATAATTTTAGATGTATGGAAGAATTATAACCTTTTTAAAACACTGTCCTTTTTAGCTTACTTTGCCAACTTCTCAAACAAGATGTTACATTACTACATGAAGTAAACAGTTTACTTTGGTTTTGTCAGAGGTTAATACAGTGTTTTAAAATGCTTGCTTCAAAATTTGAATTACCAAGTATGTTAAAAGATATTTTAATTTTTAACTTCCACGAAGAAAGTTCTGTCCTGTCAGCAATAATTTTTTTTTTAAACTGTGGTTTTGTCATACGATATGTACTCAATAAATGTTTATTTTTCTCTTTCCTGGCACTGATTTTGAAGGAAATAAAAGCTAATATAATTCTCTGGATATCTACTAGGTAAAAGGATACGTGGAGTACCAATTTTGCCTTTAAATAGGTTTTTTTTTTCTTCTAAACATAAAAGTCTACAGAATAATGGTAATTACACAGTAGAATGGCAAAGACAATCAATGACTTTCTAGCGATTTGCTGGAAGAGACCGTGATTTTATTTTTTTAAAATTAATGGAAAAAGTCTTTCAGATCCTCTAAAATATCAAAATTCATTAGATACCTATAGGCACTGCCCTCCAGAAACATGAAGGGTGAAGATGAAAGACTAGTTCTCATTTTGTCAACATATCCACTCTCTGCAGGAGGCTTTGTTAGCTGGGACAGCTATCTTCCAAGAACTCAAATTCATCACGTCTGAAATAGAATCTGCCATCTTTCCCACCAAAATCCACTCTTCCTTCTCTGTCACCCAGATGTCAGTGAATGGCGAGGACACTGTTCCAGTCCACCCCGCTGCCTCAGTCAGAAACCTGAGAGTCATTCTTAACTCATACTCCTCCCACGCTCCCACACATCCAGTCAGTCAACAGGAACTGACAATACTACCCTGTAATCTCCAACATTCTTCCACTTTTCCCTCAACTAATTACTACTTCCCTCGGTACTAACCATTTACTGTCTGGATTACTGCAAAAGCTTCCTTCGCTGACCTTCACTGTCTCTAGTGTTAAGAATTTCTCCAGTCTTTTCTGGGTGTAGTGTGAAGGATGTTTGTGTTTTCTAAAGAGAAAATCTGATTAGGAGCCTTCAATGGCCCTGTCCATATACTGCTCCCAATATAAGGTCTAAATTCCTTAATATGAAATAGGAGTCCCTGCATGATTTGCTTTATTTACCTCTCCTGGCTCACCTCTTTCCATCCATCTCCTTGCTCCCCGCATAAGAATTTTTTTTAGATTCTCAATTGCACCATTTTCTTTTCATAAATGCTCACCACAACCTACCTCTTTCCTTATGCTTGGCTTATGACTACTCAACCTTCAGCTCTTAGCTTAAATGTTCAAGGCATCTTCCCTGACCTCTCACGTGCTCTTATAGCCCATTTTATTCCTTCCCCACAGCATTTACTAAATTGTCACTGCCTGTTGGTCTCTGTTGTACCTTGGCCCGGTGCTAGCCCACAGAAGATGGTCAATAAATGTCTTTAGAGTGAATGAATAAGAACTGACTTGGAATTAGACCACATTTCAATTCTGGTTTTGTTTCTTAATAGCTACTGGGATTCTTGATCAAATTAGTTAATCTCTCCTAAACCCAGGTTCCCTCATTTTTCTGGAGGAATGATATCTATCATGAAAGGTTGTGAGAATTAACTAATATTGTATGTAGAGCAGCTAGCAGTACCGTAACAAAAACAAGTGTTTGCTTTAGTTAAGACTATTCTGGCTACAAGGACAGAACTAACTAGAGGTAGATTAAGCAAAAAGAGCATTTTAAATAAAGGTTACAGCAGTGTCTCATGGAATCCAATCCAAGGTCATAAGAAAAAACCAGAATCAGGAGCCCAAGCCATAAAAAGTTAGTTTGTTCATTTTTCTCTCTTCCTCCTGAGTCCTCCTCTCTCTGCTCACTCCCTCCCCAACCCCCTCTTCTTTCCTCCTCGTCTCCCTGCCTATTTAATCCCCCTCTCTTCTCCATTCCCTTCCTATATTTGTCTCAGTCCCTCTCCATCTTTCACCTCTGCTACTCTGTTCATGTGTCTTATTCTTTTCTCCTGTGGAAGAATGGCTTTTTGGCTCTTGACGTCACATGGTAGAACAGTTCCAGAGTTATGGCTATCAACAGTTCCAGAGTTATGATCTTCATTTTAGAGCCAGACAGAGGATTCTAAGTATCAATTCCAAATTCCTAAAGGACTCTGGCCCATATTGGGTCAGCTGCCTGCTTCTGGGTCTGTCTCTCTAAGCCAAGAGGTGGGATCACCACCGGAAATGGCAGATCCCACTTTAACCATGAGATGGTGGAGAAGGTCCTAGAAAATAAGAGAGTCTGAGCAATCAAAACACTTGGCGTTTACTGTTCCACCAAGTGAAAGCTATTAACATTTAGAGAGAATTATTTTACTCGAGTGAATTAGCTACAATAAGAATATATTAGTAATTAGTCATGTTTTAAGTTATACTTCTTTGATTTTAAATTTTATATGAATGGAAAACTTGATAACAGCATATATAAAAAGGATTATAGGGCTTCCCTGGTGGCGCAGTGGTTGAGAGTCCGCCTGCCAATGCAGGGGACACGGGTTCGTGCCCCGGTCTGGGAAGATCCCACATGCCGCGGAGCGGCTGGGCCCGTGAGCCATGGCCGCTGAGCCTGCGCGTCCGGAGCCTGTGCTCCGCAGCGGGAGAGGCCACAACAGTGAGAGGCCCGCGTACAAAGAAGAGTAAAAACTGTATAATCACTATTAGTACTTGACTAATAAATACATCAATATTATTAAAAAAAAAAAAAGAATCCACCTGACAATGCAGGGGAAAAGGGTTCGAGCCCTGGTCTGGGAAGATCTCATGTGCCGCGGAGCAACTAAGCCCGTGCGCTAAAACTACTGAGCCTGCGCGCTAGAGACCGTGCCACAACTACTGAGCCCGTGTGCCACAACTACTGAAGCCTGCACAGCTAGAGCCCGTGCTCCGCAACAAGAGAAGCCACTGCAATGAGAAGCCTGCGCACTGCAACGAAGAGTAGCCCCCACTCGCCATAACCAGAGAAAGCCCACGCACAGCAACGAAGACCCAACACAGCCAAAAAAAAAAAAAAAAAATCACACTGGTCTGTTAGGGTTCAGAGTTTATTATGATTTAAAGGTAATTCTGTACTAAGCAACATAACTTTGCTAAATTAGGAGAATGGTTTAATATAACCAAGTAGAACAAAGTAGTTGAATCAATCAAATGAACAACTCATTCATTTAACTAGGTTTTAAAGGGAAATAAGCCAGTAAGAGTACCACCTTCCTCTTCCCTTACAAAGGGAATTAAGTACTAGCCTTGGAGGAAGAAATAAGAACGGGCAGAGCTGGCCTGGCTCTAAGTGGCTGGAGGAGAGAGAAGCACTGTAGAAGGTCCGAGTCCTGGTAACAGGGCTGTGGTTGGCATTACGAGCAGCCTGTCTGGATGACACTCTGGACCCAACTGTTCTTTCAGTGTCCCCTGAATGGGAATTCGTTAGGAAGCTGGTCTCAGCATAGCAATTACCAAAATCACAAGGACTCAAAGACGGGAGACTAAGTGGGTGGGTGACTTCCTTGACAGCACAACACCAAACACGGAGGCGTTTTCCTTTTTTCCCCTCTATGGAGTGAGAAGGAGGGGTGCTTAATACAGGAGTACTGAATTTGGGTGACACACGCAGGAGAGCTAAGGAAATCTGAAATAGGACCTTTGTCTCTTGTGGTTAGCCCAGAAGATATTCTGCAACATACACTACTATAAAAATGTCATCATTAATAAATCCTCATTATCATGGATTCCATATTTGCAAAATAGCCTGCTTGTTAAGATTTATTTGTAACTCCCAAACCAATGATAATTTATGGTGTTTTAGCAGACACTTGCAGACATGAGCAGAGCCATGAAAAATGAGTTGCGAGATCCACACGTACCCAGCTCAGGGCAAGCAAGGCTCTCATACTGTAAACTAGTGTCCTTTCCACGGTCTATCTAGTGCCACTTTCTTTTCTTTTTTCTTTTTGTGTTTTTGTTGGTGATGTTACTGTTTAAAATAGTATCCCAGGTGTTGCTGCTGAAGCGCTGTCCTCTCTCTAAACACAAGAAGGCTGTGGTGCACCTTATAGAGAAAATGTGTGCTGGATAAGCTTCATTCAGACACGAGTTATAGTGCTATTTGTTAGTTCAGTGTTATTGAATCAACAATACACATTAAATAAGGTGTGTTTTTAGTAGTTTTCTCCCTACTTGTTGAGCCTTCTAGGGCAGACTTAAGATGTATTACTGGAAGGAATCTTAGTTCTTTCAGGAGAGCTCAAAAAGAAGGCTAGATAACTGTAAACTTGGTGAAATCTAATTGTATTTCTCTGTTTTGCTAGATAAACTATTTGCCTCCTCCAAAAGAAAATATAAATAAGGTGTGTTTTTAAATAGAAGCACACATAAAACAGATTATACATTTATCAGCTGACAAAACGTTGTAATCAGAGGCTCACAGGGACCTAACCTTGTATTTCCTCTAGGAGCAATGGTTCAGTATTCACTGAAATCAGTGTTCAAGGTGACTTTCTAGAACATAACTACTGCAAATAATGTAAACTGACTGTATATAAATACTTTGATAGAAAAGACTTCCATAAGCGAGTCAAAAGTTGTGCTTTTTGAAAACTGATTACATACTGCTAAATTTCCCTCTAATAAATTTTTTAAAGGAAAAATCTAAAATGCTGTACTTTTAAAATGTATAGCTTTTTGTTCTGCTTTAAAATTATATCTTTAAATGTACTAAAGCCCTCCAACAATTTCTTTGCCACTTTTGCATTTTTAAGTGAATTAAAATTCATTCAAATGAATTGTTACATTATATTGTTTTGCTCCAAATAGAAAAGTATTGAATTTGCTAGGCATGTATTTAGTCATCAATTACTAAAACAAAAATCAGTAATTTAGCAAATCAAGAACAAGTAGTTAAGACATTCGTATTTTTGTATATCTAATATTGTGCACACCCACTACATTTCAAAATGTTTTTCTGAATAAATGAATGAGCAAAAGTAATATACACAAGGTAATATACCAAAAAGTAGTCTGATTAAGCATGTAGGGTAAAATAACTAATGAATTTAATCATAACCTAGTAATAAATATATTTCTCTTAATTAGATGACAATGATTTCAAAAAGAGCTAACACTTACTGAACAGTTAGTGTGTTATAGCCACTGTGCTTACCACTTAAAATGAATTATCTCATTTAATTCTCAAAACACTCTGAAAAACAATTACTGTTACTTTCCTCATTTACAGATGCAGAACCTGATACACAGAGGATTAAGTAACTTGTCCAAGGTCACACGGCAAGTGAGACAGTAAGACTCCAGACCTCCAGTGGTCTACCACTGTCAAACTGAACATCTTTAAAGCTTCAAGTTGTATAAATGGGTCTCTATTTTCAATTTTTCCATACCACCTGCGTGATAAGGGTCTGAGGTACTTATTACAAATGAAGATTCCTGGCTCTCAGTCCAGGTTTACTGAATTCGAATTTCTGGAAGTAGAACTCAGGAGGCTACACATTAACAGACATCCCAGGTGATGAGCAGGCACTCATTTTTAAGTAATGATGAGAGCCACCATTTTTAAGTATATGATTGACCCCTTATTCCTATGCTCCAAGCATACCTATTTACTATAACCAGAAAGCACCTTGCTTTGTCCATCTTCTCTGTGTCTTTGTTCCTATTACCAGCTTCCTATGGAATGTCCATTTTATTTATCCTTCAAAACCTTCTCAAATCTTACCTTCACCTGGCGTCTCCTGAATGGGCCTTTCTCTTGATCTGCCATTGAACTTTAAGACTCCAATACAATATTTCTCTCAGGTTATCTAAAGAAGTGGAATACTTAATTGATAAACAGAAAGGAGAGTTTCCTTTTTACCTCCTAAAAAGCCTTATTAATATGGTGCCTCGCCTGGAGTAGATGTAAATTTTTTTTAAGTTTGTTGAATTGAATTACAGATTCTTTTCCCCATCAATGTTTAGGACTTGACCCAAAAGATAAATATTAGTCAACAAATTAATGTTTGAATCTGGCTTCTTTAGCCAAAGGAAATGGAGATAAAAAGACTGTAGTACAAAAAAAAAAAAAAAAAAATCACCCTAAGTAAAAATAAATTTAGGGCTTCCCTGGTGGCGCAGTGGTTAAGAATCCACCTGCCAATGCAGGGGACACGGGTTCGAGCCCTGGTCTGGGAAGATCCCACATGTCGCGAAGCAACTAAGTCCATGCGCTACAACTACTAAGCCTGCACTCTAGAGCCCACGAGCCACAACTACTGAAGCCCGCACGCCTAGAGCCTGTGCTCCGCAACAAGAGAAGCCACCGCAATGAGAAGCCCAGGCACTACAACGAGGAGTAGCCCCCGCTCACCACAACTAGAGAAAGCCCGTGCTCAGCAACAAAGACCCACCGCAGCCAAGAATAAATAAAAATAAACTTAATCCATAATAATTAACAAGATTAATTTACTAGTTATCTACATCTCCTTTAATCTGTCAAGACTGATAATGCTTATGACCTCAACAACTGCTCTAGCCTCAAAATGTCAGTATAAGGTAGGTGACAAGAAAACAGCAGCTATATGAGAAAGGTAAAATGCATGTTGACCATTTCCAGACATTTCTGACATCATCTTATCAATTGAAGGTGGCAACAACAATTGATAATATCGGTTTTCTGCATTATTATTTAGCAACTGCTATTACTCCACTTAGAAATAGGTAGGAATGTTATAGACACGAGTAAATGAAAACTTATAGGAAAATAAGATTTGGTACTTATCAAATTTTTATATAGTCAAGCTCCAAGGACCATATCTATATCATAAAATCAAACAGATCTACATGACATATTTTCTGAAGGACTTCATTCCATTTACATTTGAATTTCCAAAGAATATCAATTTGCCTGCTTTGGCTCTTGGGAGTAAAAAATTAATGTGGAAGTAGTGTGAATGGTTTTATCATAGTCCAATGGAGCTGTCACATTAAAAGGAGACATGAAGTTTTTGGCCTCTC
Organism: Tursiops truncatus; assembly: GCF_011762595.2. Classification (NCBI taxonomy): domain Eukaryota; kingdom Metazoa; phylum Chordata; class Mammalia; order Artiodactyla; family Delphinidae; genus Tursiops; species Tursiops truncatus. The sequence goes on along the minus strand of NC_047046.1, from coordinate 37,033,963 downwards.
ACCTTCCGAGATGGCCCCACACACTGTCTATGGAGCGTGTATCTCCCTGATTAAACCTTCTTTCATTTAAAAAAAAAAAGGGAGACATGAAATTTTTAATCAAAGAAGAGTTGATGTTTTCTTTCTTTCTACTTTCATATTACATGAGAAGCCTTTTACCCTACGCTATAAACGATCACAGTCTTTAGTTCCTTAGCATGACCTAAGAATCAAAGCCAGAACCTTGGTACAATATTTCTGAACTGTTCCTTACTTCTGTGCTATACTATTTCAATCCTGAAGTCATTTTTTAAAAACATGTATGTAATAACTATGTGAATATATGTCAACATTTAAAACATCTTATTAAAAAGTTAAAAGACTGCATTTGATTTTTACGGTTTATCATATAAAGGAGTACAAATTTCCAACAAGAGCCACAAAAACTGTATTAGAATTGGTTAAGATTTTTTGCAATACTGATACTATTTTGTGCTCTTACCAGAATACTACAGTAGTATTAGCAGTATTTGCTTGCTTACAGCAAGTATATAAAAAAGGTGGGTTGTATTATTAGGCCCACATTTTATAGTATTATTTATTTGAGGAATGGGTATTTAAAATTCCATGAGACAAGTTACCTATACATGCATAAACTATTTCTGACTGGAAACAATTTTCTCCTATTTATCATTTTTGAGTATTGACAACAGAATACTATATGCTATAAAACCTAAAGAAATGGCACACAAGTGTTTTTTCAAGTTTTCCTAAATAACATGAATACATAAGATTTTTCATGATCCAATACTCTTGTGTCAAGGAGGAAATGCAAACTGAAATTATAAAATAAAAAGAATAACAACTTCCTACCACATCAATGAGCTATAGCAAAGGTTGTATTCAGAGCAAAATTCATAGTCTTACACACCTATTACTAAAAAGAAATTAATACAAATAAAATTTAGGGAAAAAACCCAAAAACTCAAAAAGAGGATTTTTACTTGTAAATCATACTGAGATTTCTTTTCCTGTTGTTTCTAATTAATTTTTCTTTTAATTTTCTTTTATTTCATTATTATAATGGAAAAACTTCCAATGTGATTTACAAATAAAAATCAATGAAATAGATAGATCACTAGATTTAATCTTAATCAAGAAATGAAAAGGGCGAGTACACAGTTTTAGGTGTGAAAAGAATGCTAGAGCAACAGAAGATTTGAAAAAACTATAAACGGGAACTTTAAAAAAGTTTTAACAATCAGATGAAAAGGATGACTATCTAAGCAAACGGAAGTTAATAAAATTAACTCAGTTAAAAGATAGGAGACCTAAATAAATCAATAAGCATGAAAAGGGTTTAAACCTTGTCAAAAATTCCATCAAAAATTGTTAAATATTTCATGGGTAAATTATCTGACACCTGTCAAGAATAAACTAGTTCTATGCTCTTTAATCTCTTCCAAAACATACAGGAAAAAGTTTCCTTATTTTTTTTTACTGACAGCCGAATCCTGACAGTTGGTTTGGGGTCTCTACAGAGCCAAGAAGTGGGGAAACAAGGGAAAGATCTAGTGAAGAGTTCCTAAGTCAGGGGAATCTTCGCACTCTCTTGGACTGCTAGCAAATATCAGTCCCTAGCAAATTAAGAGTTTTTCTGAGGAAACAACAGCACTGAAAAGCCCTTAAAATACCACAGACACCAAGGACCAGCAGCAGCATGCTCTTCTAGCCCACCACCAGATATTTGATCACTGACTTAGTATTGTTTTTTAGTTTTTTAGGGTTTTTTTTTGCAGGCTTAGAGAATTTTTATTGAGAGTCTCGGACAGCCTGGAAAATGCAGTGCAAATAATATATATTTTCTACTTTTTAATCTCAAAATATATCTAATTTGTCTTTTGATTTTTCTAACCTTTTGATATAGATTTTTCCTAAGAGAGAAGTCCACGCCACCTGTCTTTTAGGGATGCAATTTTCTTGGTTGTAATATTTTTTCAACAGACATTCTGGATAATCAAGAAACCTTCCCAATCACTACCTACGTTACTCAAAAACTCTCCATATTCATTTATTCATTCAAAAATTACTGAGAACCTAAGAAGTGGAGATATAGTAGTGAACGAAACAAAGTCCCAGCCTTCATGCAGTTTGCACTCATATTGGGAATAGTAACAGACAACATTAGGCACTTACTATGTGCCAAGCACTGTTCTAAGTACTCTTGCACACATTAACCTACTCAATCTTTAAAACAACCCTGTGAGTTAAAGGCTTTTTCTTTTTACTTTTCCTTTAAAGGTGAGAAAACTGAGGCATAGAGATTATGTAACTTGCTCCAAATCAAAGATAACTCCCAGGCAGCCTGGATCTAGAGCAATGCTATCCAACAAAAATATGATGTGAGTCACATATATAAACTTTAAATTTTCTAGTAGCCGCATTAAAAATAGGGGAATTTCCTGGAGGTCCAGCGGTTGGGACTCCGCGCTTTCACTGCAGAGGACCAGGGTTCGATCCCTGGTGGGGGAACAAGGATCCCACAAGCTGCGTAGCAGGAAAAAAAAAAAAAGGTGAAAAATAAACAGGTGAGATTAACTTTAATAATATCTTACTTAACCTAATATATCCAAAATATTATAATTTCAACATGTATCGACCAAAAAAGTTGAATTATTTTACATTCTTTTTATATTAAGTCTTCAAAATCTGGATGTATTTCACACTTACAGCACATTTCAACTGCTCAACTGTCCCATGTGGCCAGGAGCTACTTGACACATTGTGATTAACAATAAGAAATATGTATTTGGTTTTCCTCCCTATCCCTAGCCCAGAGCTCCTAAAACCCTTGGAATTTCCTGACGGATAAGAGCAATAAAGGTGAAGGAACACCTTTTGTTATTCACAAGTCCCTGAGTTTGTGTTAGTGGTAACTAGTAGAAAGCCCCTAGGGTGAACCCACCAGTGGATTGAGTGGCTGGAAATTTCAGCCCCACCACACACTCCCACCTCAGGGGAGGGAAGAGGAGCTGGAGCTTGAACTAAACACCAACAGTCAATGGTTTAATCAGTGAAGCCTCTGTAAAGAGGTCTCCATAAAAATCCTAACTGAAGGGGTTCAGAGACCTTCCAGGTGCTGAAGAGACCTGGAGGTTCTGGGAGGGTGGCTTACCTGGAAGCCCCACACCCCTTCCCACATACATTACCCTGTGCATCTCTTCCATTGCCTGTTTCCGAGTTGTATCCTTTTATAATAAACCAGTAACCAAGTAAATAAACTTTTCCTGAGTTGTTAGCCATTACAGCAAATTATCAAACCCAAGGAGGTGTCATGGGAAATCCCAATTTACAGCAGTTGGACAGAAGTTGTGGGTAATGTGTAGACTCACTATTTGCAACCTTGGTATTTTCATAAGTAATGAAATAGAGATAAATGAGATAGGAAATTTTAGGTGAACTCCTAAGGCATAATTATGTTTTAGGTATGTCTATTTAAAACTAGATTCTCCAAGGACTTCCCTGGTGGCCCCGTGGTTAAGACTCCACGCTTCCAACGCAGGGGGCCCGGGTTCCATCCCTGGTCAGGGAACGAAGATCCCACATGCCACGTGGCGTGGCCAAAAATGAAAAAAATAAATTAAAATTTCAAGTAAAAATAGTTTCTCCAGACTTTTGGTAACTTGAAACTTTAAAGTTTTGCTAAATAAAGTTAAATGATGGGAATTCATTGAATATCCAGGTCATTTCAAATAAGATAAAATACTGAAACATTAACTGCTAAACAAGTCTATCTACTTTTGTCTTCTTACGAGAGAAAAACTAAAGACGTTTGGGTTTATTAGACACATCCTGTACCACGTAGAGGAAAGAAACTATGTTATGAGAAACTAACATAATATTGTAAATCAACTATACTTCAATTTAAAAAATTATGCTCTGAGGAAATGTATGTTTCTAGAGGTTATAGAATATGTTCATAAAATTTGCCAATGGGGAAATGGTGGTATGACAAACAGTCCACAATTACTTACTTCTTAGTTTTCATCAGAAATTAAGGTTTTTAAGAGTTGAGAATTTTAATTAATGTAATTAAAACTAAAAATTAATATGGAAAACATCTTTGTATGCAAGGAAAAAGAAGGTATAAGGAATGGAAATGCATTTTGTTAAGGGAAAGAAAGTAGGGGACAAATTAATATGGATACAGAAAGTTGCAGAAGATTTGCAAGAGAAAATAAAGAATCCATAGAAAGGAATTCTATGGGACTTCCCTGGTGGCAAAGTGGTTAAGAACCCACCTGCCAATGCAGGGGACACGGGTTTGATCCCTGGTCCGGGAAGATCCCACATGCCGTGGAGCAACTAAGCCGTGTGCCACAACTACTGAGCCCACGCACTGCAACTACTGAAGCCCACATGCTCTAGGGCCCATGTGCTGCAACTACTGAGCCTGTGTGCTGCAACTACTGAAGCCCACGTGCCACAAGAGAAGCCACCACAATGAGAAGCCCGCACACCACAACGAAGAGTAGCTCCCACTCGCCGCAACAAGAGAAAGCCTGCAGGCAGCAACGGAGACCCAACGCAGACAAAAATTAAAATCAAAAAAAAAAAAAGGAATTCTATGTGTGGTCAGGATTAAGATCAGGATGAATTTAATTGAGTCAATGAATTTTAAGATTAAAGGCAATATGGTACAAAACTTGAATATGTTTTCTTTGTTAAGAAAACAAATTTTTTTTGTGGGGAATACTGAGCGGCTAACTTTCTTTACCTTTTAAGTAATTTGTTCTAACTCTATATATTTGCTTTTGAAATCTTTTATTGTCACTTTGTTAAGTGAATAAGTATTGTTTCATGGTGACCTATGATCTATTTGACCAAGTGTTTTGAAAGTTGGTATGCAACATTTCCATTCCCCAAATTGAGGCAAGAATACACCCTGTTTCAACAAGAAGTAGCCAGAGCAGCTGTCGCCCCATTCCCTGAAAGATTTGGGGAAAGTTAAAACAGGAGTGGGGACTGAAACCAAGTTCCATTACAAAGTTTATGGTTAATATGTCTATCCAAAACTTTATCCCCTTTCTTGTCCCCTCTGACCTCAATGCCGTGCTAACTGAACACTAATCAACCAGAGTCAGATGCCTAAAGCTGCTGATGTAGATATCATCAGTAATATACAAACTCAGGTCATTTCTCCAGGGCAAGATGAGCTAACAGACCCCTGAGCCATGGACCACCTGGCTAGGAGAATCATAAACCAGAAACATCCTGACTCCCAAAACTATGACTGAAAAATGTCACAAGACCATGTCTCTTTTGTTAATCCCAGCCTCTTTGTTCTTCCCCTTTAAGAATATCCCTAACTCAAAGACCAAGTTGGAGTGGGCCTGAGGCTTGTCTTCCACTCCCCTGCATGGCACCCTGTAACAAATCCTTACTTTGCTACAAACTCCTGCTGTCAGAGTTTGGCTTTCTGCACTGCAGACACACAAGCCCTCTGCTCAGTTTCAGAGCCTGGGACATCTTACACCAAGAAAATTAAGTACTACTCAAAACATGATGTGGATATATCGAAAGTGTACAGGAACCATCTTGAAGAGGCTCTTGCTGGCTAAATACAGGATGAATTTGAGCATCAAAATGAATGACAGTAATAGATTATAACCTGTTGACTAAAAAGAAAATCCAAAAATCACTCTGATATAAATGAGTGAGAAGGGAAGATTTTCTTTCAGAATCCCAACTAATAAACATAGAAGGAATTACACAGTTAGAAAAGTATTACTTTGCAGCCATCATTTCAATAATCAATTCAGGCAAGACTCATTCATGGAATCTAAAACTATTTTCCTACAAATCACTTATTAATGAAAAAGAGAAAAATGTTAACTTTACAGTGGAGAAACCTGACAGATATCACCTTACCTAAGCAGAATTAATACTGCTAATAATGGGACTAACAAGGTGTGCCTCCTGATGGGCTATACCAGGAACGACACAATACCCCTGATATATCAGTAGTATTCCTGCCCTAATTCATAATCTAAATCTAATCACGAGAAAGCACAGACAAATCCTCAATAAGGTACCCTGTACAAAACAAGCATTCTGACTTTTCAAAAATATCAACATCATGAAAGATAAAGGCTAAAGAACTATTCAGATTAAAGGAGACTAAAGAGCCGTAACTAGATGCAGTGGGTTACATTCTGGATTTTTGTTATAAAGGACACTATTAGGACAACTAGAAAAATTTTGATTATGGACTGCGACATTAACTCCTTAGGGCTGCTGTTTAAAAATAAGTAAATATGGGCTTCCCTGGTGGCACAGTGGTTAAGAATCCGCCTGCCAATGCAGGGGACACGGGTTCGAGCCCTGGCCCGGGAAGATCCCACATGCCGCAGAGCAACTAAGCCTGTGCGCCACAACTACTGAGCCTGCGCTCTAGAGCTCGCGAGCCACAACTACTAAGCCCACGTGCCACAACTACTGAACCCCACACGCCTAGAGCCCGTGCTCTGCAACAAGAGAAGCCAGCGCACCGCAACGAAGAGTAGCCCCCCGCTCGCCGCAACTAGAGAAAGCCCGCACACAGCAACGAAGACCCAACACAGCCAAAATAAATAAATAAATAAATATATTAAAAATAAATAAATAAATTTTTTTAAAAAGGCTTAAAACAACAGAAATGTATTCTCTCACAGTAATGGAGGCCACAAGTCCAAAATCAAGGTGCCAGCGGGACCACGCTCCCTCTATCTCTGGATAGAATCTTTCTTGCCTCCTGCTAACTTCTGGTTGTGGCTGGCAATCCTTGGACTCCTTGGCTTGCAGCTGTGTCGCTCCCATCTCTGCCTCTATCGTCACATGGCATTTTCCTCTTCTTATCAGTACACCAGTCATACTGGATTAGGGCCCACCCTAATTCAGTATGACTTCATTTTAACTTGATTACGTCTGCAAAGACCCTATTTCCAAATAAGGTCACATTCACAGATACTGGGGATTAGAACTTTTGGGGGAAACACAATTCAACCTACAACAATTATCTATTAGATAACTGTGTCATAGTGATGTTAAAATTCCTGAATTTGATTGACTGTACTGTCGGTGTATAAGAAAATGTCCCTGATTTAGAAAATGTACACCGAAGTAATTAAGGGTGATGAGAATGATGTCTGCAACTAACTTTCAAGGTGGGGATGTGGGGAGGATACCCACACACATATACAAGAAAGGAATGACAAAATCAAATGTGGCAAAATGTTAGCAACTCTTCTGTAACTTTGAAATTATTTCCAAATAACAAGTTTTTCTAAAACCACACATGAAATAATACCTATGAATAAGCTTAACAACAAATGTTCAGAGTCTATATTAAAAAAATAAAACTGTGGGATATAAAGAACCTTAATAAATGAAACAAACCATTTATTTTTAGATAATAAGATCCATTATTATAAAGGTGTCCATTCTTCCCTAAATAAATCTAAATAATTAACATTATCTAGATCAAAAGCACAATGTTCACATGGAAAAGTAAATGCATAAGAATAGCTGAGAAAATTTTTTTTTTTTTTTTTTTTTTTGCATTACGCGGGCCTCTCACTGTTGTGGCCTCTCCCGTTACGGAGCACAGGCTCCAGACGCGCAGGCTCAGTGGCCATGGCTCACGGGCCTAGCCGCTCCGGCGGCATGTCGGATCTTCCCGGACCAGGACACGAACCTGGGTCCCCTCCATCGGCAGGTGGACTCTCAACCACTGCGCCACCAGGGAAGCCCGAGAAATTTTTAAAAAAAGAAAAATGAGGAAATTTGTCCCACTAGTAATCACAACCTCACGGTTAAGAGTATAGGCTCTAGAGTCAGAGTTGGTGACAGTCCTAGCTTGTAACCTAAATAAATATAACTTCTCAAAACCTACTTCTTCACCTGTAAAAATAAAGATATTGAAAATACTTAACTCAATTGCTTGCTTTGGCAGCACATAAACTAAAATTTGAACGATACAGAGATTAGCATGGCCCCTGTGCAAGGACAGGCACATTTGTGAAGTGTTCCATATTTAAAGAAAGAAAATCCTTTCATTAAATAAGATGGCTACCGGTCAGAACATTTAAGCCAGATTTTAAAAAGAAAAAAGAATACCTAACTCTGGGTTTTGTGAGAAATGAATCAGGTAAAATATGTTAAAGTATTTACCACTGTGACTGGTACACAGGTAATACTCAATACGCATTAGCTGCTGCTCCTGCTGTTGTTATCAGGGTCATGATCATCCTCATCATCAAGCTATGTGGTCCTGGCATAGTAATAAACAAGTAAATATCGGGAAAACAAAGAGTGCCCCAAAACAAGCCTGAGAGTAAAAGAATTTGTAAATGCTAAATGTGGCATTTTGAATCTGTGGTAAAAGGAGAGATTTAGATTTAATAAAGAGCATTGGTGAGCTCTATCATCTGAGGAAAGAAAAAAGGAATTGGATCCTTATCTTACAACATATATAAGTTTCAGAGTAAACAGCTAAATTATTTGTAACATAAAACAAAACAAAAACCTATAAATAGAATTTTTAAAATTATTGTCAACTGTGGAAAGTATTCTTAGAACACAAAATTCAGAAGTTACAAAAGGAAAATTACTTGTAATACTTTAAGATAAAAGAAAAACATTAAACAAAATAAAGACAAGCAGAGATATGAAGTGTTTGCAACATAAAGGATTAATATCCATTGTACACGAAGAATCTGTAAAAATCTATAAGAAAAAGACAACCCAAGAGCAAGATTGGCAATGGTTATGAGCAAGCACAGAAAAATGCACAGGAGACTTCAACTGAAAAAGCAAATAAAAATAACTCTGAGGTATCTTTGTTCATATATATAATAAAAATAAAACAATGTTCACAGATATTACGGGATAAACACACATGCTTATCCCATACTCCAGTTTAATTTTCCTTAAAAAAGAAAAATCCAGAAATACATAAAAAGAGCTTTAAACCTGTTAATATCCCTGACTCTGAATATCAAAAAGATAAAGCAAAGTCTATAGTGCCATTAGAAGACTTAATTACAGAAAGGGGAAAATAAAACAGACCAAAAAATAAATAAATTGGAAAAGGAATCACTGACCCTTGCTGTTAGAAGGAAACTAAGCTTTATCAGGTCCGACCACTCACCAACACAGGAAAGTACCACTGACAGATGATCTAGAGCCAGTATTTACTCAGACTACAAAGAGGTGGTTCAACAATTCAAGAAAGCACTGCTGGACAACTAACTGTTAAGAATTACTTCTCTGTAACATTCCAATTGTTTATAAATGGTAACTGTTTAATAAACTGTTACAGAATCTTGTCCAGATTTAAAGGCAACTTTCAGTGTCTGCATTTATTAAAATTCACCTTTTAAGGCATCATTTAATCATTTTTCTTTCTTTTTGAGATGTCTGTCTCTATGACTTCTTTCTTTTTTTTTTTTAATTTTGTTTTTATTTTTGGCTGCGTTGGGTCTTCGTTGCTGCACGCAGGCTTTCTCTGGTTGCGGCAAGCAGGGACTACTCTTCGTTGCAGTGCACGTGCTTCTCACTGCGGTGGCTTCTCTTTGTTGCAGAGCACGGGCTCTAGGCGTGCGGGCTTCAGTAGTTGCAGTACATGGGGTCAATAGCTGTGGCTCGCAGGCTCTAGAGCGCAGCTCAGTAGTTGTGGCGCACAGGCTTAGCTGCTCCGTGGCATGTGGGATCTTCCCAGACCAGGGATCAAACCTGTGTTCCCTGCACTGGCAGGCAGATTCTTAACCACTGTGTCACCAGGGAAGTCCACCATGATTTCTTTCTATTATCAGTGGGGTCCTGGGAATATCAGAAATGTCTTTTAGAACCTTCAGATGGAATTCTTCTGGACCTAGAAGCCTGAAATCAGTCAAAGCTAGATACCCTCTTACTATCTGCTATCTAGTTTCTTATACTTTTTTTCTAGCTTTTCCATTAATGAGCATCCTCTTGTTACAGAAGTTAGGAGATTAAAAAGAAGACGTGCTAGTTGTTTCTTATGATCTATCATTTCGACTTTCTGAAGTTGTGGATCTGTGGCTTCTTACTGCTGGCTGTGATTATCTCGAAGAATCGTCTACGTTGTCATTAGTTTTTCCCTCTTCTAAGCATCAATCATCCTAAAAATCCTATTCATCCTCTGACAACCTAAGAGGTTCTTGACTCTCTCTTCTACTTGACCTTTATTACGAGTTCCTCCTTCTGACTTAAGTTCTATTCATTAAAAAAAAAAATCAAAAGCTAAGCCCCAGTAGGAGTGGCTTAAGGGGGTGGGGGGAAGGGGAAGTGTGAGGTGAGACTGGGGAAAAGGAGGTTTAGCTCCATCATAATTTCCACCTGCCACTATTCCCCACCAAATTCTTTGATACGGCTAATTACTGTCTTTTCTCAATCACTAAAAGTGCTATCTAAATGTATTTAGATAAAAGCCCCATTCTACTCTGACGCCCTTCCCTACCAGGGTGCTTCTCAAACTTTTCATATAAAAAAGCCTGGGAAATTCATTCCTTTAGGTGGTATATTGCCCACTACAATCTTAAACCATCACCGTTAGTTCGCTCCTGTACTAATATTGTTGCCCGAATTAAGAAAATACCATCTGTGCCCACACCTTTCAAATAAATATTCTAATCATGTTTATACAACTAGATAGTGTATTTCCATATACCTAACTCATTCAACTACTAGGTTACTTCCTGTTCCCTTCTGTGGTAGAGACAGCTACGTTTCCACTAAAAATGCCTTCTCCCCTTCTATGGTGTAAAGTTGTCACTGGAAGGTAGCTGCCCTGCCAAGGACTATTTGTCTCAGTTCTACCTACAACCAGATACAAGCATATGACTCAATCAGTGTATGGGGAACGGATGTGTGCTACAGTTTTTAAGAAGCATGGCTGCTAGAGATATAGTTAGAGACTATGATATAAAGAAAAGAAACCCACTTATTCTTACTTCTCCTTAACATTTACAAGTCACTGCTAAATCAAATCTCAGTTTCTTCATCAGACTCAAGTAGAGTGTTTATCTGAATTCATCCTGAGCATTAATGCCATTGTTTAGCACTGGGCCTGCCACTCCAAGGAGTCTTGAGGTTACTTGCTGCATGAGTTTTCAGTGAGAAGCTGGCTGCTGACACTCCTTTCTCCTATGCCCATGGCAAGCAAATATTGCCAGCGAACTGCTGTACTTGCCCATATTTTAAAACTATTTAATACATGCCTACTATGTGCTGTTGTTCTAGATACTTGGGATAACTTCAGTAAACAAAATAAAGATCCTACCCTTGTGGAGCTTACCTAGTGGAAGCCATTCTAAGCTCATAGAGTTGGCACAACAGGGTATTTTATATATTTATTTTTTGGCTGCGCTGCGTGGCATGCGGGATTCTAGTTCCCCCAACCAGGGGGAACCCGTGCTCCCTGCAGTGGGAGCGTGGACTCTTCACCACTGGACCACTGGGGAGTCCCTAGCACAACAGTTTAAACCTATCTGCTAATCCTTATGTAGACTCAATAAACACAGGCAGTGATGGAACTGTTGGCAGTGATGTGTGGAGTTGTACTGCGGATATTCTATGTGGGATAATAATGCAACAAAATCAAGCTGTATTCCCATAGAAAACAATGCTCCAGCTTATAAGAGAGGACAAAGGGTACATTCTTAGATACAACGGAAGAAATAAAAGGAAGCCAAAGAAGAAAAGGCTTCTAAGGTGGTGAAGGAAATCACTGTCAATGGAACTTGACACAGTGGCAAAAGAGTAGCAAACAAAATTTCCATTTAGAGCTTTAGATGAGACTCTTCATGCAGAGAGTGAGGAATTCACGGAACAATAAGATTTAAAGGAACAAGCCAGGGCTTCCCTGGTGGTGCAGTGGTTAAGAATCCACCTGCCAATGCAGGGAACAAGGGTTTGAGCCCTGGTCCGGGAAGATCCCACATGCCACGGAGCAACTAGGCCCGTGCGCCACAACTACTGAGCCTGCGCGCCACAACTACTGAAGCCCGCACGCCTAGAGCCCGTGCTCTGCAACAAGAGAAGCCACCACAATGAGAAGCCTGCGCACCGCAACGAAGAGGAGTCCCCCGCTGGCCGCAACCAGAGAAAAGCCCGCGCGCAGCAACGAAGACCCAACGCAGCCAAAAAAATAAAAATTTTAAATAAATAAAAGAACAAGCCAATTTGGAAGAATTCTACTGGATTTCCTTAAGAAGGAAGTGCAGCTTTGAATGTTGGTAAGTCTGTACCAAGGTGCAGGAAACCACCATCCTACTGACAGAACAAATCAGAAAGTGTGCTCTCTTTCTGCAGCATGTGCCTGAAACATGATGGAGGACAATTTAGACAATACAGAGCTTCCATCTATTTCTACGAACTCATCTAGGAATAAATCATATAATTAGTAGAAAAGAAGGCAATATTGCACAGTAGAAGGAAAACTGATTTGACCATAAACTATATATATATATATATATATAAATATATATGGGGGGAGGCTGACTATATACATACAGACTATATATATACTTTACAAACCCAAACTTACAAATGAACCACATTTACTCCAGTTGAGTTAGAGTAATAACTCACTTCTGCATGCTCCTTTGCTCCTTTGATGAATTTTTTTCTTTTTGGCCACGCCACACAGCTTGTGGGAGCCTTGTGGGATCTTGGTTCCCCAACCAGGGATTGAACCCAGTCCCTCCAGAGTGAAAGCGTAGACTCCTAACCACTGGACTGCCAGGGAATTCCCTGATGAATTAAATTTAGATAGGAAAAAAACTTGATTGGAAAAACATGCAAACACTGTCTCTGTAATGTGGGCTGTAGCTACAGTTTAGTTAGTTCAATAACCCAATTTTTTACCTCATACAATAGTTGACCTCAACACCCATTATGAAAGATGCACCACAAAGCTAATTCCATTAAAAAGAAAAGTGTAAGTGTTGAAAATTCTCAGCCTGATACAAATGTACAGTTTAAGGAAGAAGGAAAAAGATAAAAAAATCTCCCTTTCCATCATTGCTCCTTATCCCTAAGGAAGGTGTCTTATAGGAAACAGTCTTGCTGTCAATTATTCAGTCACATCAACGAGTCATGTGACCTTAGCAAATTACATATACTTACTGGTCCTCAGTTTCTTTGTGTGTAGTAAAAGCCTATCTTATGCATGATTCCTCTGTGTTTTGGGAATGCCTTTTCAAAGATTTAAGTTAAACGTGAAAATGTATATGAATGTATAGCAAAGCATCTGACATAAAACAGGCTTTCTTGGGACTTCCCTGGTGGTCCAGTGGTAAAGAATCCGCCTTCCAATGCAGGGGACGGGGTTCGATCCCTGGTCGGGGAACTAAGATCCCACAAGCTGCAGGGCAACTAAGTCCCCACACCACAACTACTGAGCTCGCGCGCCTCAACGAGAGAGCCCATGTGCCGCAAACCACAGAGCCCACGTGCTCTAAAGCCCACACGCCACAACTAAAGCGAAGCCCACGTGCCAAAACGAAGAGCCCGCGCCACAATGAAAGATCCTGCATGCCGCAACTAAGACCCGATGCAGCCAAAAAATTGTTTAAAAGAAAATAAATAAAATCTAAAAATAAAAAATAAAACAGGTTTTCTTCCGTCTTTACCCAATACCTAACAGAAGGAGTGAATGGGTGGGAAAAAGAAAAAAGGACACAAAAAAGAAAATTATAAACTTCATACTACATCCACTTCTCATTTCTCCTCTTCTACTCCCCTCATTTTTGTTTCTCATTCCCAATCTTTTGACCTGTTTCCATTTCTCACACCGGATCAGGGTAGGAAGCAAGTTTCACAGTGCCTAGCAAGCAGGTGGGAGGAACTAGGGAAGCTTCTGTCCTTAAATTAAGCTCAGAGTCCTAGCATCCTAACATGGAGCTCATAACAGTGATTTTTAAATAGTGAAAAGCTGGGAAGGTGAGGACTGGCAAAGCTACAGGTTATCCACTGTATAATCAGAGCATTTAGTAGGCCAAGTATTTCATTTGCTCAAAGAGCTCAGCAAATTTAAAAAAAACACACAAAACTTAAAATCAATCAGAACATATTTACCACAGAAACACTGTTATATCTTTATGTTAGGTTTTTACAGGTAAACTCTAATGGGCTGCCCAGAAATCTAACCAAAAAGGCTAACCTTACAAAAAGAACTTTTTCTGGGAAAAATATACTGATTTTCCACCTTATAGTTTTAGTTTCTTTTCTTTTCCTTCCTTCTCTTTCTTTCTACAAAATCTATTATGCAAACCTTAAAAAGCTAACCATCTTCAAATGCCCATGCTTATTTTGTTCTAAATGTTAACTACATGTGTTAAAGAAAAATATCCTAAATAATTAGTCTCCGGTTCTATCAATTAAAAAAGATGTTTTAATTAATGTCAGAGGCTCTTTTCCCGATACAATGCAGCAAAGCTGTCATCCAGTCATGACTACCTGTTAACTGACATCACAACTATGTGCTTCAATGAATCATTCAGTCCTTTTCTAACTTTACTGCAAAATAAATCTGAAATGTTTTTTTAAAAGCCTTGCTTTCAAATGTGTTTTCTTATAGTAAAACCTCTGTACAGGTGTTGTGGAGCCTGTGTATGTGAGCCACACGTATCTGTAATGAACTAACATCTAGAAAAACATCAAGTCTTCCTGCCTAGAGAACTGAATCGGTTTACTTGAGGCTAAATCTATGTAGTACAAAGGGATTTATTAAAGCTTCAGATGTATCACAGCCTAACACCATCAAAAATCAGAGAAGTATTCTAATGGATTATCACACTAAAAAGATCAATCCAAAAAATTTATAACAGCCTCATAATTATAGCCAGTTCCACCCAACTGTGAATTCCTAGAAGGTAGCAGTCATGCTGCAATCATTTTTATAACATCAAAACTGGCATAGTATTTGTGGCACCACAGGTTTAATAAATGTCCACTTAATGAATGGAATACACTTTATTTGCCTGAGAAAGTCCAGGGTCAAGTCTGTGGGTCAGTTTTTTACCCTAACTTTTACTTACCTGATATCTAATTGTATTTCAAATTCTAGACTCTAAAACATTTCCTTAAAATTTTATCAATATAAAAACTTCAACTGCAGTAGAGCCACATATTTAAATAAGGCTGAAAGAATATTAGAAAACATCTGGCCCAACTGTACCCCCGTTTCAAATGGTGAAACTGAGGCCTATGAAGTTCAGTGAATTGACCAAGGCCACATAGCTCTTCACTGTCACAAGTGGAATTAAAATGCAGATGGTCTTCTACCTTTTAGTCTTGTCCTTATTACACCATGTTACCTTCTCTGCTCCTTTTCAAATGCCTGACTGCTGCTAATTAAAAAGTATCTATAATGTGAAAATACTAATTACATCAGAACAAATGTAAGAAATCAATAAACTTGGGACTTCCCTGGTGGCACAGTGGTTGAGAATCCACCTGCCAATGCAGGGGACACGGGTTCGAGCCCTGGTCCAGGAAGATCCCACATACCGCGGAGCAACTAAGCCCGTGCGCAGTAACTACTGAGCCTGCGCTCTAGAGCCCACGAGCCACAACTCCTGTGCCCTCGCGCTGCAACTACTGAAGCCCACGTGCCTGGAGCCCATGCTCCGCAACAAGAGAAGCCAGCGCACCACAACGAAGAGTAGCCCCCACTCTCCACAACTGGAGAAAGCCCGCGCAGCAATGAAGACCCAATACAGACAAAAAAAACAAAAAACAAAAAACAAATCAATAAACTTGCCATGAAACAGTTTTAAGTATTAACTTATGAAGCAAAAGCCACCAATTTTCTCCACCCCACCCCAATTTCTACTTAACGCTAAGAAACTAAAAGTTACATTAAAAAATTAGAGAAGTGACTAGCCTCTGTAATCAGTTTAAGAAAACCTAAGGTCTACATATATTGTTAGGAACAGAGGCTGAAACCAGACAATCTTTAGGTTTCAGTGGTCAGTCTTTTCCTCCCAGTACTTCCTGCCTCCACCCCCACCAATAATTCAGCAGACATACCCTATGACCTATGCATTCTTTCACAGATTACATCAAGAAAACAAGGATTTCTTTTTCTTTTTGTCCTTGGAATATACGAATATTATCACAATTATAATACTGTCACTAATACCATGATAGGATACCCCCCAAAAAAATTTTTTTTTAAATTTTTGGCTGCACTGCGTGGCACCAGGATCCCCGTTCTTCGACTAGAGATCGAAACTGCACCCCCTGCAATGGAAGCATGGAGTCTTAACCATTAGACCACCAGGGAAGTCCCCCAGATGTACTTTTTTTACAATCTAGGATCTTGGGCTTTCAACATTCACTAAAATAGTAAAAAAAACACTTATTTAAAATAAACCTTACTAGAAACTAGTATAACTTCAACTACAAAGAGTTTCCAGTTTATGTTAGAAATATCAAAATGACCTTTAAGTTCACATTTAAAGTTTAAACTTTTTAAACAGTTTTATAAAATCATTTTCTAGACCAAAACTTATGAGGGTTAAAGATCTAAAGAACTTGTTTTAACATCAGCTTCTGAAAAAGTACTACGCTACTTCTGTAAAATTTTACTACAGGTATACCTTAAAAACATGTTGTGTGTGGGGAAAGTCTGTGTATATAAACTCATATAAATATACACAGAACCACATCCCTGAATACAGCTCAAAAGGATTTATTCTATTAGGGACTGTTCTCAAAGATTCATAGAAAACAGTTCCTTGCCACAGCGAGTACTAGGTCAAGTATATCACAGTCATGGAAAGAAATAATTAGAATGCAAGGAGAAATGTGCTTTGATACCAGCGTTTTGTGGGAGCACAGCGAAGGGGGTCAACACACCAATGTCTTGTTAAGTATGTGCCACGATAACAATGTGTACTTGTTAATGTTCAAGTGTACACAGTCTTCCGTACTTCTTCCTTCCTTCTGGTTACACCAGTTTGAGAGCTACTTCTCCCAATACTCTCTATTCCCCATCCCAAATCAGCCAAATCCTGAACCACTAAATTCCAAAGCCAGAACTATCAAAAGGAATTGTCTAGATTTTCCAACGGTAGTGGTAAACGAGAGGACAAGATGCTGCTGCTCTTTGCTTGGCACACTGAGCAACATTTCAGAAGCAGCAAAATTTGCCTGCGGCCTCTTCCAGTCTGGGGCTTGCCATATAGAGCTGATGCTGTATCTGCGTTTGTTGATGTCCATCTTCTCACACCCCAGGAATAAAGAACAACAGGAAAAATAATCTAGGGTTCCTACTTGCAAAACTCCAGCAGTCACAGGGGATATGCCATGTGCAGCTAGTTCTAGAAATAATCCCTTTTGAAGGTCTTCCACTTACTGGAAAAAAAGCAGGGAGTCCAAAGAACATATCAGCTCTGCCACCCGCCAAGCAACAGTAACAGCAGCAGCACTTCGAAGAGACACGGGTTAAAGCGTATATGGTATACGCTTCAGAGAACCTGAAATCACATATATATTCAAATTAGGGAAACTGAAGGGCACTGCTGTCCCGGGTTGGGGGGCGGTGCGGGGGAGCAGAGGCATAGCTCAGCCCATCAGTAACCTCATTGTACATTATCCTGTACTCTGAAATTACAGGATTCCCTTTCTTTCCTGGAGTGAGCTTCAAGATCTTAAAGAATAACACCAGGTAAACCTAACCCAGACCAGGATGTGTTGCTATCAAGTCTGCTAGTTCCAAGACAACAGTGGCGCTGCTGCAGCCAACGATTCCTTGGCACACAGACACGTTAAAATGATCCTGGCAGCGGCACTGGCTCTTCTCTTTCACCCTCTGTTGTTACTCTAGCTCCTTTTGCTAAATCTGCCTCTGAGTATAGACAGGAGCTGGATGGTTCATAATCACCCAGCAGCTGTAGCTGAGCAATAGGCAGCCTAATTGTGGCGCCGGAGCAGCTGAGAGGAAGAAAAGAGAGACTGCATACCCTACCATAGCCACACAAACCGCCGCACACACTACCAATCAGATACCAGGGTACTTTAACAGGAACAGATGATTTCCCTTAAAGAAAAGCAGTTGTACCTCACTAGAGGAACTTGTATTTGTATTACAAACCTGTTTAAACGTGAACTGAAGGTGACCTAAGCCATGTAGCGTTCTGAACAATGAAGATTTTAACTAAAACTTCCTGTAAATATTCACACAACAAAGCCAGCACCACAAACATCACCTTTGAAACATAACTGAAAGTTCCTGTGATATAAGAACTTGGTACAGCCATGATCTCCTCTTCAGCTCTACATTACCACAATGCAAAGCAACCACACCAACAACTAACACAGCAAGCCATTACACAAAGCAAGTAAAGTAGCATAAGGCAGCGATTCACAGCATTTTGGAAACTCCAACACCATAATGTCATTTGAAACAAAACACCATTTCTTTAGGTGCTATACGGCACATCTTCATAAAGTCTGAGTAAATGACAACTTATTTTATGCTGAGAATTTTAAGACATCCTTAAGAATATCAAATCGCAGGCTGAAATTACCAATCTAAAGAATTATTGTTCCAGAAAACTGAAAATGGATGAAAGACTTATTACCTCGATGCCATAGTTAAATTTTGCGTCTTAACTGTCATGCTACCATAATCTTCTGAAAAATAGGGCATATTTTATATTTGATGATAGAACAGTGTTCCCTAGTTTAATAAACATACTTTGATTACCTACTATTTGTCATGTACAACATACAAAACTGAAAAGGATTTAAAGTTAGTTAAACCTGGTGTCTTTCCTCAAAATATTAACATAATTAACATATGTTATTCACCTGTGAAAGTAGTTACATACGCCAGCTGGTATTTCCCAGTTATGGTTTAATAGGTCTAATCCTGTTTGCAAAGGGCAGCCCAGCAGTATTCTAAAGTCAGCCACCAAATATTAAGTCCTTTAGCGAAACACCTTATACAGTGTAAAGTACATTACACACAGGCTTCTTTAAAAAGGAAATTTTAAAAGTTTCACATAAACTAAAACACAGACACAGAAAAGCAATCATGGCGTAATGAACTATACGCTTGAACTATACCACCATCAGGTTAAAGAACTTTGCCACCACTTCAGGAGCCAGGTCCCAATCACAGCCTCCTCCCTCCTCTTTTATCTTCACTTTTACAGAAATCACTTCCTTGCAGGTTTTTAAAAATTACATAGTTTTACCCCCCGAGTTTGCATTCCTAGATACCAGATCTTAATACTGCTCTTTAAAAATTTTTGACATTAGGCTTTTTTTAATATAATGCTAGTAGAAACTAATAATAAATAACGTCTACGCTAAACAGACTCACTAAAGAGCTAAACATATTTATAAAGAAAAATTACATTAATAAATTATTTACTGCCTAAAAGGATGCAAATTTGAACTCTACATAAACAACTCTTAAAGCATGTGTCAGTAATATTTCATTTACACTGGGTCCTTGCTATCTTTTAGAATATTTATTCTTTTAACATTACATATCATGAAAGAGATTTATTTGCATAGATGTTGATTTTTCAGCTTGAGAATTCACTGATTCAAAAAAAAAAAACTTGAACCATGTGTTAATATTATACTTCAGCCATAAGACAAATTCCACCTATCCCAGAAGATAGGTCAAAGCTGTAATTTCACTTTCGGTTGAACAGAATGGAGTCAATTTTGTGGTTTATGAAGTCACCAAAAATGTACTGCAAAATTAAAGCTATTATAACATTATGGTGGTTACGGCAGAATACATATTTTAAGAGCCCTTTTATACTTTATCCTGGAAACATGAATGTGAACTGTCCTGTACTTAGATTCAGATCAAAGTCTTTTTTTTCAAATTTAGGACCCAATGAATTGTCAACCAGCATTCAAAATCTCCACTGAGGTTTAGCTAATGTCCAAAAATTAAAATACAATTACACTTCCTTTTCTTAAAACATCAACTATGGCAGGGGTCTAATATATTAATAAAGACAGAACAAAACATAAATAATGAAATATAACTTTCTTACAGAACTACAGATGAAAATCTTGTATGTGACACATACAAGGTCCTTGGCTTCTAATACAAGACACTCCTTCATTACCTGTCCATTCAAAATGTTTCCTGTCCACTGTGTGCCAACCATTGTGCTAGTTAATACATTAAATTTACCACACTTTGCCTTAAATGCCTATAGTCACATGTACCTATTTAGTAATATTTTCCTTAGTGTGTAATTTAACCACAGATAATTTAACAGGATGGTTTAAACACACTTAGAATTATCAACTTCACTTTGCCACTGCAATCCTGCAGTTGCAATGCACAAGTATACCACCATCATCTATGTGAACACACATTCCGGTGGGAACATATATACACATAATAAATGGCTTGAACATAAAGTTTGATTCCAGTGGAGACTCAGCTTTTCATTTCTCTAACAATTTATAAAGCGTCAGACCTTGTGTTATGCCGTGCCTGTTTTAATTAATGAAGCAGAAAATAATTCTACCAAATCCAAACCATGTTGGGTCCCACCCACTACAGAACAAAAACTAAAGCAGTTCCTACCCTACATCGGATTTGATTTTCTAAGAGCTTCTTAAAACAACGTTGTCCCATGCCCAATAAAGCAAAAGCTGGAAGCAATTATCAAGAAGAAAAACACACATTAAAACAAAATTTTCTGTAACACATGTGGACAGAGAACCGAACCAAATGGGAGGCGGAGCGTCGTAACACTAAAAGTGCACGCTGAACAGCGTATTTCCCAACCCCCAACCCAAAACAAAGGAAAACTTTAACATGTTGCGGTTTTCAATCAAACCTAGCGCAGCGAGAGGCTCACCCGCTCGCCCCCCCCTCCCCCGCCCGCTCTCCCGGCACAGTTGCCACCCCGTGTCCGCCGACAGGCAGACCCCCGACCCCGGGGACGGGAAGGGGCCGCTGCTCCCGCCCCTTACTTCGGCCAAAAGAAACCTCGCCGACCCCTCGCCGGGCGGCCAGCACGACCTTACAGACGCGGGTGCGGGTGTCCCGGCACTCCCAGGACCTTGGGTCGGACTTGGGCGGGACCGGGAAGGAATGGACTGGGCGGAGACCGAGGCAGAGGGCGAGCAGGTAGCGCCGGGAAGGACACACGCCCGTCGGGCGAGCCGGGCCGGGGGAGGGGAGAAGTTTCTCCCAACTTCCCGACTCGGAGCCGGCGGGGAGCGGCGGCGCCTCCGGACGCAGGCAGGCGCCGGGCCTAGCGCTGCGGGGCCGGGGTCGGCCGCCTCCTGCTCCGCCCGCGGGGCCCCGAAGCGTCCTTACCTGCGCTCCAGCGGCGCTCGCATGAGTCGCCGCAGCGGCGGGGAAGGGTGGCGGGGAGGGGGCGGCGGGCGGAGGGGAGGCCCGTGGGGCCCTCTCCGTCCTCCACCTCCTCGTCCCGGGCGCCGAGGGGCAGCGACGACGGCACAGCCAGCCGGGGACTCGCTACTTCAGGAGGGAATTCCCGGGCTCCCCAACACCGCGGCCTCACGCTCCACCTCCTCCCCGCGCGGTGCCCGCCCTCACTCCCGGCCCCGCCCCCCCGTGTAGGGGCGGGGGCGGGCTACCTGCGCGCGCGCGCCCGCCCGCTCACCGGAACTCGCGCCGCGCCCGACCGGGCTCCCGCGACCTCGCCTTCCGACGCCGGCGCGCGCCCCCTCGGGTTGCGGGCCGCACTCCAGCTGTCCCGGTCGGCGGCGAGATCGAGTCACTAATCCCGACCCAACATGGCGGCGGGGTCTGGGGCGGATTCCCGAGGCGGCGCAGGCTGAGGGGGCGTGAGGAGGAGGCGCTTCTCCACACGGAAAGCAGGCCCACAGCGCCCCCTCCCCACGCGCGGAACCTGCGGCTCGGCTGCCGCGGAAGATAGGGTGGGGTGCCTCGGCCTCTTTCCTTTCCCCTCGCCCCGCTCTCTGTAGTGCCGAGGGCTTTGTTTTCGTGGGGGAGTATAGGAGTTTGGGGGGTTGGCTGTTTGCTCTTCAGTACTATGCTTCCGCACCCTTTGTCGTGGATAGTAAAATCTCAGCCCAGCCAGGGGGGTGTTACTAACACCCTCATCACCAGCCTGATCACCGTCCAGAAACGCTCGCGTCTGGCCTCCTTCCGATCCAGGGATCCTGTCCCAGCCCCAGGAGCTTCCTGTTGACTGTAGGTCGAACCAGCCTTGCCGGGAGAGGGAACCGAAGCCGAGTTTTGTTGGCGACTCGCCCAGTAATGGTGGCCTTGGCTTGTCTTGCGACAGCGTGTTCTTAGGCGATGCTGGCAACGTCCCAGAGGAGGAACTGGGGCAGGTATTATTGTCCCGTTTGACAGCTGTGGAAACTGAGGCTGCCACCCCAATGAACGTGGAGCAGCCACAGCTAGAATCCTGCTCATCTGAATCCAAGCACCTTTCCTACTGGCCTTGCAGCCAGCCGCTGAAGCAGAAGGAAGAGGGTCCAGAAGGTCCAGAAGGACCTGGGAAAAAATGAGGATCTGCCAGTGTCCAGAAGGGCTGAATATTGAGTGTCTTCTGCTGAAATCACTTCTGCCCTGACAGACTCTCAGATTAACTTCCTCTTCGTATTTCCTCTTTGGTGGGGTTATCAGAACTATTAATGTTGGGACTGTTGGTTTCCTTTGTGGTTTTTAGCGAAATTCAGAATCATCTTCGGCAAATACGAAATGGTACAATCATATGTGCCAGTATTCGGGTATTCTAGAAACTTAGGAAATGCATATAAGGGTTTGAAAAAAATTTTTTTTCAGCTCACTGAATGAGCCAAAGATAGGCATAAGCATTCACATTAACTAAACGGTAACATCGTGCTTCATATGATTTAGCTGCTAAAACTTCATTTGCCCTTGACTGTCTTGGTTATTAAAATTTTCATGTAAATTTATATTTAGCTTTTTTTTAAACTAGAAAATAAATTCCTTGAGCTGCTACTTTTCTAAACTTCTGTGTAAAATAGAGATAGTATTTTTTGTCCTAAACTCTCAGCCTCAAAAAAATCAACTCAAAAATACTAGTTTACTCCAGTTCAAGGGATGAAGTGGCTTTGAAGATGTTCTGTATGGAGTTTTAAAGATGGGAGAGGGTGTCAAAATCCTACATGTTTTGTTATACCCATTTATCTTCACTTTTCTTCCCTTAACCCTCATTTTAATTCTTTTTATTACTTCATTCCCTGTTTTCTCTTTTGGAATATTTGTCTAACAACATCAAGCTTCAGTCTGTAAATATTCTGGAGATTTTTCAATCTGGAGTCTCACTTATTTCCAAGCATATTTAAAACAAACGGGACAAAGAGAATCTCTAAAGCCTCACTGAGTTTGGTATAATAGAAATTGCTTTCAAGTGAAAATCTGTTCATTTGTGAAAAGGACAAATGAAGAAGCACACCCCTGTGTCCCTCCCACACAGCAGGGACGTCTGGTATGTATGGGTTAAGGAGTGATAAGGAACCTAAATCATGGAATCCCTGGGCGAGTCTGCTGGATGAAAAAGCTAGGGGAAAGCTTGAAATAAATTAATGAAATAGGTTAAGTCCCTACAAGAGTGAAACACATTGTTTATTTAAGTTTATTAATGCTTACAATTATCTGACTGGTGGAAAGTCTGAAGGATTTGGAGTTTCCTTGGGGCCCACTCCCTCTCACCCTGGATGTGATTTTGCCAGGAAGTGGTTGTGTGTGGAATAAACCTCTCCCGCCTGTGTCAGTCATCTGCTGCTGTTGCTGCTTGCATCACTGAGGCTGTGATGATGATTTTCTCTTCCTGGTAACTAGAGAGCCTGCAGTCCTACACAGGGTGCAGGCACTGGTCTCTGCTCTTTAATGACTATCCTCACTATTCCCCCCCAAATGCCTTCCACCATAACCATTCAAAGCTTGGATCTCCTTAAGTCACGGTGCCTCGGGTTATCTACACCACCTCAGCCTTGCCTCCTCCACCTGGCCAATTAGGGCAAATATGAGGAGCCCTCTAAGCAAAGATAGGGAAAATCGAGCAAAAGGCAAGTATCCATCCTTGAATGTTAGGCTTGTTGTGCCAAGCTCTGTGGCGAGATGCCATACAATTTCTGATGCTTTCATTACCTCCAGGACTGGTGCTCACCTGGGCAAGGTCTGTCTAAGAGAAGCACTCCACTGGATGTGTAAGGACACCTCCTACAATGAATAGATACAAGAAACGGTGATCTTATGTGAGCTGCAGCAAATCCAGCCCATCGTTTTGCCCTGTTTTGTTGCTCTCTCCAGTGTCTAACTTATTGCCTGCCTGGTCTACAATCTTAGATTTCCACCCTGTGCCTGGTGTGCCTCCCCAGCTCCGGGACTATTTGTTGGAAATCTAGTCTTTGCTGTTGGAATCTACTTGGGCGTCATCTAGGTTTATTTTTCTGACTTCCGTTCTTCCTAGTTCTCCTGTAGTTTTGTCCCAGGCCTGTTATACCTAGCGAAGTCCCTACCAGTGTCAGCAGCTCTAGCTCCCCGGGTACCACTCTGCCTGTTCCTAGATAGCCTTTGCCATCACTTCAGACTTTCTTGCTCTCAACTTGGTTCATCACTCTGTTCTGTGACAGCAGTTTCTAAGCTGGATGGCACTTGGCATCTTCTCACATGCTGTCCACCTTGCAGAATATAGCATGCAGTGGACACCTTTTGAGGGTGTCTGTTTAACCCAAGGTCCTCTACTCTGAGAACCAGTCCTCTCCCAATAGCCAGAGTGTAGCCCTTTGATCTGAGTACCCCCTACTTTCAGGCTCCAGCTTGGAATTTTGAGGGAGTGACACAAAGATGACTCAGAGGTTATTCATGATGGTGTGGTGGAGTTCAGGGTCCAGTGGCATAAGGTGAGTGTCCAGGGGTAGGGAGGGCCCAGGAGCAGCAAGTGTCCAGTGCTGCTGGTGCCTGCATCCTAAGCAGACCATCCCTATGGCAGGACCTGGACTCTGCCCCACCTCCCTTGGTTCTTGCCTAAGCCTGCTCCACCAATCCTCCTGTTCATTCTCTGAACTTCCAAAATTAAATTCTCTTTCTGCTTAAATTAAGTACAGACCTTCTGTTCTTTGCAAATAAGAGCCACTGTTAGTTTCTGCTACTTACTCATACTGCTGACAGTAAACTCAAGTGCTGTGAGGGCAGCACCTCCTGCCCCCTGCACACAGTGGGGGTGGGTGAGGGCTGGGGGGAGCTCGTTTTCAGGGAGAGGATGAAGCAGATGCATAGTGAGAAGTTTTTCCGGGGATAAGAGCTTGTAGGACCCCAATGCCAACTCTAGTTGCCTTGAGCCACATGTAAGACCCCAAGAGTAGAACATAGCTGGCAAATCAGTCCCTCCTCCAGCTGCCAGGGGCAGTCATTTTTTTTTTAATTTTTTATTTATTTTTGGCTGTGTTGGGTCTTCGTTGCAGTGTGCGGGCTTCTCATTGCAGTGGCTTCTCTTGTTGTGGAGCACGGGCTCTAGGTGTGCAGGCTTCAGTAGTTGCAGCACGCGGGCTCAGTAGTTGTGCCTCACGGGCTGTAGAGCGCAGGCTCAGTAGTTGTGGCGCATGGGCTTAGTTGCTCCGAGGCATGTGGGATCTTCCCAGACCAGGGATCGAACCTGTGTCCCCTGCATTGGCAGGTGGATTCTTAACCACTATGCCACCAGGGAAGTCCAGTCATTGCTTTTACATCACAGCAGGCATCTACCCTTTCTCCCAGAGCACTACCTCCATCTTCAAAATCCTTCTCAACACAACGATTCAGGCAGCAAACACCTGAAATTGATGTTAGATATTGCAACCCATTTGATACCTCTGCCCTATAGGCTTATAATTTCCTCCCAAAATCTATATGTGCAAGTCCTGTAGCCATTCCCAAGTGTTTGACCTGATACATTAAGCTGATGTGTGGTCAGTGTCTCTGACAGTGAGTATAAACACGACCGAAATTGCTACCAGATTGCTACTTCCTGGAAATCTTTACAAATGGGTTATAAAAAGTAGAACATAACTTTGCTTAAAGGCAAGAAGTTAGAATGTTTACCTACATCAAAGGTTTAGAAAAGAAACTATACATCAGTCATGCTCTTATCTCTTAAATTAACTAACATCAGATCATGAAACATAAAGGACTGGAATCAGGGAACTCTTTTTTATTAGATATTTTGCAAGCTAACACTGGTTGGGGTTTAAAAATATGTTTGGAATGAATCTATGTCTTTGAAAAACTCTTTTAACATTGTTTTAAAGCTATGCTTTCTTTTTGTACTTTCAGTGGTATAGATCATTATTTTTTGCATTGTGTCTGAGCAATTAAAATCTGACAAGATCGTATTATATGATGTACACCATAACGCACTTTTAATTCTTTAGCAAAGTGTATTTACGCTTCTTTTACTTGTATATGAAGAAGGCTTTTGAGTACTTGAAATAGCTACTTAATTGCTCTTCTTTCTAGGGGAATATCTTACATAACAAATATCTAACATAAGATCTATGCTTTGATGAAATGTCTTAGGTCATGTGAATGAATTAATGTGACTGCAACACCGATACCAGGGTTGTAAAAACCATGGCTGTCTCTTATTGAGCCCTTACCATATGCCAGGTGCTTTACCTGAGTCATTCACTGAATCCTCATAATCACTCTGGAGGTTAGTAGTATTATTCCCATTTGCAGATTGGATCCCATTGCAGAAAAGAAATTATTTCTTAAATGTATTTCAATGACTATGTAAAACAGCGTTTGTTTCTCCAAATTCTGAAATAATTAAAATTGGTAAACTGCCTTTATAATTAGGAAACATAAATAAGAAATGTGGGATTCTACAAATTTCATAGGAAATTCTTTAATGTATAATCTTGTATCTCTAAGAAAGGGTTGGGGACAAACTTAAAAGATGCATGAGAGGGCTTCCCTGGTGGCGCAGTTGTTGAGAGTCCGCCTGCCGATGCAGGGGACACGGGTTCGTGCCCCGGTCCGGGAAGATCCCACATGCCGCGGAGCGGCTGGGCCCGTGAGCCATGGCCGCTGAGCCTGAGCATCCAGAGCCTGTGCTCTGCAACAGGAGAGGCCGCAACAGTGAGAGGCCTGCGTACCGCAAAAAAAAAAAAAAAAAAAAGAGAGATCTTATGCCTTTATTAACTTGAAGGATTGGAAAATTAATGGCAGTATACTTTCTTTGTATTGAAATTCAACAAATTAAATATTAATAGATTTTCAAAGATTTTATGTGGACTTTTTTTTCAGGGAAAAAGGAATTAATATCCTACCACATTTAATGTTAAAATACATAGTTTTAAAAAAAAATACATAGTTTTCTTTAGGATATTCATTGGAGACTAATACAATCAGTTTTTACACTTTATACCTAATTTAATTTAAAAAATTTTTTTGTTTTGCATAAAAGAGCTAGCCACTTTTTTTAAATTATCTTTTAGCTTTATTGTTATTATCATTTTCATTTCTTTATAGTGGACTACTCTACAACCATTTCAAATTTTTGAGCCCTGAGTTCTGGTCATTAATTCCTGTGGGCCTATGTCCTTCTGAATATTTGAAAGCATGTTTACTAAAGAATCAACAGCCATGCACTGAAGAATCAAAGAGTGTACAATGACTCACACTAAAGAGGATGCTATTTAAATAATCCAAATGTGACTAACTTCAAAGTAGAGATTTTTTTTTTTGGACACCTGGTAATTTTGGCATAAAATAGAAAATTGGCACTCATGCTCATTTCACGTAAAATTAATTCCAACAAGTTAAAATAGAACCAGAGCTGGAGACCAAGGAATGGATGTTTTGTTTTGAAAACCAGACTGGAAATTCTGTTTATATTATAGTAAGGCCCTTTTAAAATTTATTTGAACTTGTGCTCAGGAAAATATTTAGATTTTCCTTAGCCCTCTTAAGGACCTATTGTCTAGTTGTGGATTTTATTTGAAAACCTTGAAACAGAAAAAAAAAAAATTCCTCCTTTTGTCAAAGTCTCCAAGCCTCACATATTCTCTTTAAAAATCACCAGTCTCATTTCCTTTGAGATGATGAGCTATACATCCAAAGAACAAAGCATTTCCTGAGTCTGTTTAGAGTACATAGGATTAGTTCCTAAGTGTTTGTCATGTACCCTCAAGAACCTGGTAGAAAGTAAAAAACAAAACAAGAAAGCCAGAAACCTCCCAAAGAATACAGAAATTTATATAAAATCTTGAGATGGTAAATAGCACAGAATTACGTAAAGTCCCAGGAAGTATTTGATAAGTTTGGTCATTTAGACATATAAACACTTATTAAGCTTTACGTTCCTTAAGATAGAAAGCTATGACAGTGGAAAGATGTTTGGACTGGGAATAAATACTAATTCTGGTCCAACTGCTAGTGGATATGGGGTTTCTTTTCTTTTTTTTTTTTTAATTTGTTTGTCATTTTTATTATTGAGCTGTAATTATTCTTTGTACATTCTGGATACAAGTGCCTTATGAGACATAATGATTTGCAGGAATGTTCTCCCATTCTGTAGATTGTCTTTTCACTTTTTAAAAATCAATTATTTATTTATTTATGACTGTGTTGGGTCTTCGTTGCTGCACGCGGGCTCTCTCTAGTTGTGGAGAGTGGGGCCTATTCTTCTTTGCGGTGCGCGGGCTTCTCATTTCGGTGGCTTCTCTTGTTGCGGAGCACAGGCTCTAGGTGCGCGGGCTTCAGCAGTTGTGGTACACGGGCTTAGTTGCTCCACGGCATGTGGGATCTTCCTGGACCAGGGATTGAACCTGCGTCCCCTACATTGACAGGTGGATTCCTAACCACTGTGCCACCAGGGAAGTCCTGGACATGGGGTTTCTTTAGGGGTGAAGAAAGTATCCTGGAATCGGATAGTGGTAATGGTTGCACAACTTTGTGAATAAACTAAAAACCACTGAATTGTACACTTTAAAGGGTGAATTCTGTGTCATGTAAATTGTATCTTGATTAAAAGAAAATTCTGGTTCCAGAATTTTATTCCCTTCTGTAACTATGTAATCTTTTTTCCCCAGCTTTATTGAGGTATAATTGACACAAAACAATGTGTAAGTTTAAGGCTTGCAAGGTGATGATTTTGATACCCGTATATATTGTGAAATGATTACCACAATAAGGTTAGTTAGCACATCAAACACCATTTATGCTACATAGATCAAAGAAATAAGTATAAAGTACATAAATGTAGGGAAATCAATGCCATTATGTAACTTGCAATGGAAAGAGTAGGATACTGGGACAACTGACTATCCATTTGGAGAAAGAAAAATTTCTCTTAAAGATTTTGTGTAAATTTATTGGCCATTCATATTTCTAATTTTGTGAATTGTCCTTTACCAACTTTGCATTTAGGTGTGATTGTCTTTATGAGTTTGTAAGTGTCCTATTTTGAGATTTTGAATTCTTCATTTCTCATAAACGACGGCAACGTTTCCCCCAAGTTTTCATGTGCCATTTAACTTTATTTGTAGGTTTTCTTTTAATACAGAGAACTTGAGAAATATTTTATTCCATTTATCAATCTCTTCCTTTTTGGTTTCTTTTAAATCCCAGTCTTAAAATTTCCTTTCCAACCTAAAATTATTTATATATTTTTTCCTAGTATTTTTGTGATTTTTTTTGCATTAAAAAATTTAGTCCGTTTGAATATGTTTGATGTTGTAGGACATGAAGTAGCAATCTTATTTTTCTTTTTTTTTCTAAATGGATAGTCAGTTGTCCCACTATTCTCTTCTTTCCACTAGGATTACATTTATCTCTTTTTCTTGCCTGATTGTTCTGACTAGGAGTTCCAGGACTAGGTTGAATAGGAATTGTGAGAATGGGCACTTTTGCCTCATTCCTGATTTTATAGGAAAAGCTTTTTGCTTTTCACTATTGAGTGTGATGTTAGCTATGAGTTTCTTAGATATAGTTTATATTATGTGAGCTATGTTCCTTCTACACTCAATTTCTTGAGAGCTTTGATCATGAAGGGGTGTTGAATTTTGTCAAATGTTTTTTCTGCATCTATTGAGAAGATTATATAATTTTTATCCTTCATTCTATTAATGTGATGTATCACGTTTCTTAGCTATATAATCTTAAGTAAGTTTCCTAGGTTCTTAAGACTTCAGTTTTTCCACTGTAAAGTGAAGGGGTTTTATTAGAGCAATGCTTTTTACACGGTGGTTTGCAATCCTTAGTGAGTGGCAAAATCAATTTAGTGGAGGGCAACCAGCATCTTAAAAAAAAAAGAAAAAGAAACAAATATCTGAGTGTATTGCATATAAGAAGTATTATTTTGCCAAACTCTTATTTCCCTTATATGTGAATACATAAGGAGTCATGATGTAAAATATGTTTTTTTTTCACTGTTGGTTACAATAAAAAGTTAGCTGATTTGTAATCTCCCTCTTATAAAATTCTGTCAATTTACACTGTTCAATTTGGTAGCAGCAAAATCTCCAATCCTTACTGCAAACAATGAAGCAGTATAATCATTATGATCATTCCCATTTTATAGGCAAAGAAAATGCAGGAAAGAGAAGTTAATAAGACAAAAACATACAGCTATAAGTGATAGAGCTGGTAATTGAACCCAAGTAGCTTAATTTTAAAGCTGCCACTTTTAACCACTATATCATTCTATCTAGAATTCTGGCAATAAATTTTTAAAGTTTTAAATTGACCTACAATCCCGTAGCCCTTCTCCACTTAATATTATAGAATTTTGTATTTTTGGTGAGTATTGGTTTTGTATTTTTGGTGAATATTGGTTTAAAAAAAATAAGAGTTTCCTTGATATTAAATTAACCTCATCTGAGAAATCATTAAAAAGAGTGGGGGAGGGAGTATCAACACATCAGTTCAGACCATCAACTCATTTCTTAATGCCCTTTGTAGATCCCAAGATTTTGGCTGAGTAGTAGAAACTTTTCACTTTAAAACAAACAAAACAGGGATTTCCCTGGTGGCGCAGTTGTTGGGAATCCACCTGCCGGTGCAGGGGACACGGGTTCGATCCCTGGTCCGGGAGGATCCCACGTGCTGTGGAGCAGCTGGGCCCATGTGCCACAACTACTGAGCCTGTGCGCCACAACTACTGGAACCTGCGCGCCTAGAGCCCATGCTCCGCAACAAGAGAAGCCATTGCGATGGGAGGCACGTGCACCGCAATGAAGAGCGGCCCCCACTCACCACAACTAGAGAAAGCCCGCACGCAGCAACAAAGACCCAACACAGCCAAAACTAAATAAATTAATTAAAAACAAAACAAAACAAACAAACAAAGGTGTTTCTGCAATAAAGAATCTTCCCCTAAGAATAAAGCTCCTATAATTCCTTGGCTACATTCTATTGAAATAATGAGTTGTTCAACTTTAGCTCAGTTGAATTTGGCCACAAAAATATCTAGTATTCTTCCTCAAATCAGAATTGTTCTAATTAGCTCCCCAGGAAGGCAAAAGATCATAAGAAGCCTGAGAAATAAGAAGCAGAATTTAGATGATGCACTGAAGTCAATGCAATGGAAACAGTAACAGCAAAGGTCAAGTTCTGTCTTCCTATCTTATTTCTTCTTGATGATAGCTGTATCCTGTGACACATACACATACTCACTCTTCTACTAATGCAACAAACACAACGTTATTTTGACACAGTCCCAGCTTCTCAAGATGACTCCAATCTCTTGGCAATAAAAATTGGAAACCATCCTTTGTTAAGTGCTTGTTTTTACTAGACTTTTGCCCTGATTTATATACTGATTTAAATGGTCTTCACCACAGTTTGTGAGATTACTCCACTTTTTATTTTCTTTTGTAAAATGTATTTATTTATTTATTTGGCTGCACTAGGTCTTAGTTTCAGCACGCTGTGTCTTCATTGCTGCATGCAGGATCTAGTTCCTTCACCAGGGATCGAACCCAGATGCCCCAACCCCTTCATTGGGAGCCCAGAGTCTTAACCACTGGACCACCAGGGAAGTCCCTACTCTACTTTTTATCTTATTTTATTTTAAATTATTTATTTATTTATTTTTGGCTGCGTTGGGTCTTTGTTGCTGCACATGGGCTTTCTCTCTTTATTTTTTTAACATCTTTATTGGAGTATAATTGCTTTACAATGTTGTGTTCGTTTCTGCCGTATAACAAAGTGAATCAGCTATATGTATACATATGTTCCCATACCCCCTCCCCCATGCATCTCCCTCCCACCCTCCCTATCCCACCCCTCTAGGTGGTCACAAAGCACCGAGCTGATCTCCCCATGCACTGCAGCTGCTTCCCACTAGCTATTTTACATTTGGCAGTGTATATATGTCATTGCTACTCTCTCACTTCATCCCAGCTTACCCTTCCCCCATCTCCATGTCCTCAAGTCCCTTCTCTACATCTGTGTCTTTATTCCTGTCCTGTCCCTAGGTTCTTCAGAACCTTTTTTTTTATTTTAAGATTCCATATATATGTGTTAGCATACCGTATTTGTTTTTCTCTTTCTGATTTACTTCACTCTGTATGAGACTCTAGGTCTATCCACCTCACTGCAGATAACTCAATTTTGTCTCTTTTTACGGCTGTGTAATATTCCATTGTATATATGTGCCACATCTTCTTTATCCATTCATCTGTCGATGGACACTTAGGTTGCTTCCATGTCCTGGCTATTGTAAATAGTGCTGCAATGAACATTGTGGTACATGACTCTTTTTGAATTATGGTTTTCTCAGGGTATATGCCCAGTAGTGGGATTGCTGGGTCGTATGGTAGTTCTAGTTTTAGTTTTTTAAGGAACCTCCATACTGTTCTCCATAGTGGCTGTATCAATTTACATTCCCACCAACAATGCAAGAGGGTTCCTTTTTCTCCACACCCTCTCCAGCATTTATTGTTTGTGGATTTTTTGATGATGGCCATTCTGACCGGTGTGAGGTGATACCTAACTGTAGTTTTGATTTGTATTTCTCTAATGGTTAATGATGTTGAGCATCCTTTCATGTGTTTGTTGGCAATCTGTATATCTTCTTTGGAGAAATGTCTATTTAGATCTTCTGCCCATTTTTGGATAGGGTTGTTTGTTTTTTTGATATTGAGCTGCATGAGCTGCTTGTATATTTTGGAGATTAATCCTTTGCAGTTGCTTCGTTTGCAAATATTTTCTCCCATTCTGAGGGTTGTCTTTTTGTCTTGTTTATGGTTTCCTTTGTTGTGCAAAAGCTTTTAAGTTTCATTAGGTCCCATTTTTTTATTTTTGTTTTTATTTCCATTTCTCTAGGAGGTGGGTCAAAAAGGATCTTGCTGTGATTTATGTCATAGAGTGTTCTGCCTATGTTTTCCTCTAAGAGTTTTATAGTGTCTGTCCTTACATTTAGGTCTTTAATCTATTTTGAGTTTATTTTTGTGTATGGTGTTAGGGAGTGTTCTAATTTCATTCTTCTACATGTAGCTGTCCAGTTTTCCCAGCACCACTTACTGAAGAGGCTGTCTTTTCTCCTTTGTATATTCTTGCCTCCTTTATCAAAGATAAGGTGACCATATGTGCGTGGGTTTATCTCTGGGCTTTCTATCCTGTTCCATTGATCTATATTTCTGTTTTTATGCCAGTACCATACTGTCTTGATTACTGTAGCTTTGGAGTATAGTCTAAAGTCAGGGAGCCTGATTCCTTCAGCTCTGTTTTTCTTTCTCAAGATTGCTTTGGCTATTCGGGGTCTTTTGTGTGTCAGTGCAAATTGTGAAATTTTTTGTTCTAGTTCTGTGAAAAATGTCATTGGTAGTTTGACAGGGATTGCATTGAATCTGTAGATTGCTTTGGGTAGTATAGTCCTTTTCACAATGTTGAGTCTTCCAATCCAAGAACGTCGTATATCTCTCCATCTGTTTGTAACATCTTTAAATTCTTTCATCAGTGTCTTATAGTTTTCTGTATACAGGTCTTTTGTCTCCTTAGGTAGGTTTATTCCTAGGTATTTTATTCTTTTTGTTGCAGTGGTAAATGGGAGTGTTTCCTTAATATCTCTTTCATATTTTTCATCATTAGTGTATAGGAATGCAAGAGGTTTCTGTGCATTAATTTTGTATCCCGCTACTTTACCAAATTCACTGATTAGCTCTAGTAGTTTTCTGGTAGCATTTTTAGGATTCTCTATGTATAGTGTCATGTCATCTGCAAACAGTGACAGCTTTATTTCTTCTTTTCCGATTTGGATTCCTTTTATTTCTTTTTCTTCTCTGATTGCTGTGGCTAAAACTTCCAAAACTATGTTGAATAATAGTGGTGAGAGTGGGCAGCCTTGTCTTGTTCCTGATCTTAGAGGAAATTGTTTCAGTTTTTCACCATTGAGAACGATGCTGGCTGTGGGTTTGTCATATATGGCCTTTATTATGCTGAGGTAAGTTCCCTCTATGCCTACTTTCTGGAGAGTTTTTATCATAAATGAGTTGGGCTTTCTCAGTGGCCATGGCTCATGGGCCTAGCCGCTCCGTGGCATGTGGGATTTCCTGGACCGGGGCATGAACCCGTGTCCCCTGCATTGGCAGGCGGACTCTCAACCACTGCGCCACCAGGGAAGACCAGGGGGCTATTCTTCATTGTGGTCCATGGGTTTCTTTCTCTTTGCAGTGGCTTCTCTTGTAGCGGAGCACGGGCTCTAGGCATGCGGGCTTCAGTAGTTGCAGTGCATGGGCTCAGTAGTTATGGTGTGTGGGCTCTGTAGTTGTGGCGCATGGGCTTAGTTGCTCCGTGGCATGTGGGATCTTCCTGGACAAGGGAGCGAACCCGTGTTCCCTGCAGTGGCAGGTGGATCCTTTTTTAAAAATATTTATTTATTTATTTTTGGCTGCGTTGGGTCTTCCTTACTGCATGTGTGCTTTCTCTAAGTTGTGGCGAGCGGGGGCTACTCTTGGTTGCAGTGCACGGGCTTCTCATTGCGGTGGCTTCTCTCGTTGCAGTGCACAGGCTCTAGGCATATGGGCTTCAGTAGTTGTGGCACACGGGCTCAGTAGTTGTGGCTCATGGGCTCAGGAGTTGTGGCTCACGGGTTCTAGAGAGCAGGGTCAGTAGTTGTGGCACACAGGCTTAGCTGCTCTGCAGCATGTGGGATCTTCCTGGATCAGGGCTCGGATCCATGTCCCCTGCATTGGCAGGTGGATTCTTAACCACTGTGCCACCAGGGAAGTCCTGTACTTTTTAAAAACTGAAACTCAGTTAAGATAATTTGGTATTAAATGATCTGGCTTGAGTTAAATCCCACATTCTTTGGGCCAAGCCTGGTAGTTTTTCCCACTGTCCGGCTCTGAAGTGTTGCCCCTCACTCAATGCACCTCTGTACACAGCATACATGTATTTAGTATGGTTTCTGTTGTTGTGATTATTTGAAATAAACATAACATGTTTACCCAGACATTTCCATTTTTTAGCTTCCATCTGCTATAGGATCTATGTTTTGCTAATACAGAATATTTAGAAGATTTAGTTTAAACACAGGGACTTTTATCTTTGGTTCAGCTCAAATCTTGACTATTTCCTTTATATTTGCAGTCACATACACATTTTTCACATTTCCTTTTTAATGCTTTGCTATGAATTGTTAAACTTAAATCCTGCAGCTAATGCCTAATGGGCCAGGAACAATGTAGCTATTTAGACAGAATTTTGCAAATTAATCGTGAAACTTAAAGAGGAATGGAGACCCCGTGTTGAGTTAAAAAAAAACCAAACCAACAACTATAATCCTATTCTTGGAGCAAGGCTTGAGATAATGATCCCCACAAAGAAGGTAAGTGACGTGAAGAAAAAGCATTTGTATAAAGCATAAAATAAGAAATGAACTTCAAACTTATAAAACCTAGATTTCCCTTGTGGTCCAGTGGGTAAGACTCCACACTACCAACGCAAAGGGGCCCAGGTTCAATCCCTGGTCAGGGAACTAGAACCCACGTGACTGCTGCAACTAAGAGTTCGCATGCCGCAACTAAGAAGCCCACATGCTGCAAGTAAGAGTCAGCGTGCCGCAACTAAGACCCGCCGCAGCCAAAATAAATAAATAATAAATAAATTTTAAAAAATTATAAAAACTATTTTGGAAAAATCAGATTATAAACTTCAAGACACAGGAAGAACACATTTAACAGAGATTTTAGCCAAGTAGGAATAACGCAGAACCAGTGTGAGAAATGTAATGGGTCTAGCCACATACAACCTTTCTGGCCATTTATTTTCTAAGGCAGATATCATTCATTTCACAGTTACTAAGTGCCAGGCAAATTTCCTGTACTTTAAATCATCTTAACCCATTTAACCCCTCACAACAATCCTATAAATTTAGGTATAAATGAAGCTAAAATCCCCAGAGAGTTAGAACTATTCTTTTGTGATGAATATCCTTTTCATTTTATACCAAGTAAGAAGATAGAGAATAAAATTCTTGTTCATTTTTTTGGCCGTGGCCTATGGGATCTTACTCCCCCCCAACCAGGTGTCAAACCCGGGCCCGTGGCAGTGAGAGCACCGAGTCTTAACCACTGGACTGCCATGGAATTCCCAAGAATAAAATTTTAATTGATGAATTTTAAAGAAACTAAGCCTTAGGAAAGCTAATGTGTCCAAGTGTGTGCAGTTATAACAAATGGCATCACTATTTTACTCTGAGTCTGAGTCATGATCACTGTTCTCCCCCACAAATGAGAAAGGTGCTCCCAGTCCTGCCCTTTTCCTTAGAGAACTCAGGTCCTTAACCTCATATCAATAACATTTAACTGCAAATTATATATGGCTTAGGACTTTTTCAAAACTTAGAATTTACTTATTGATTAAATAAGATTAGAATAAGTAAGATTAGAATCCTTATATAAGGGACTACTTTTGGATATTTGTCATGAACAGGAGATATTTAATTTCAGTAATAGATGTTGATTAATTTCCTTATTGCCATAATGACTGTAAACAAATTATGATATTTTAAATTTATTTGGTCTTTTTTTCCCACTTGGAAACCAATAATATTGTACACAAAATTTCCATTTTAATTGTTTTCTTCATTGTGTAACTTATGAAAAATCAGGACATTGAAATGAAGTGATTTTCCAGTTTCTTTTACTGAGTCAACAGTAGCAAATCATTGTTACTCAAGAAATGCTTAGTGTACAGAATGAAACAAAGAAATATCAAATTATATGCTGCTTGTAGAAGCTTAACAACTAGAATATTATATACAAAGATGAATAATAGCTCATATTTGATACATGCTAACGAAAAGCATAAAGAAGAAAATCTTTGGGAATTCTCAGTTAGAGGAAGATCTGAGTATGGTGAGGCAGTTAAAAAGAGCTCTGGAGCTTCCCTGGTGGCTCAGTGGTTAAGAGTCCGCCTGCCGATGCAGGGGACACGGGTTCGTGCCCTGGTCCGGGAAGATCCCACATGCCGCAGAGCGGCTGGGCCCGTGAGCCATGGCCGCTGAGCCTGTGCGCGTCTGGAGCCTGTGCTCCGCAACGGGAGAGGCCACTACAGTGAGAGGCCCGCGTACCGCAAAAAAAAAAAGAGCTCTGAAAAGGTAGTGGGACATAATTGGGAAAGACAATTCCATAAAGGCATTCTTCAAAGGGAAGGTGATGGCTTAGGCAGAGTTTCAGAGCCCCAGATGTGTGTTCAG
The DNA here is from genome assembly GCF_011762595.2 of Tursiops truncatus. Taxonomy (NCBI): domain Eukaryota; kingdom Metazoa; phylum Chordata; class Mammalia; order Artiodactyla; family Delphinidae; genus Tursiops; species Tursiops truncatus. The sequence goes on along the minus strand of NC_047046.1, from coordinate 36,996,272 downwards.
ATAGAATGCTACCAGGGCCAAAAGTCGAGGGTTTGTGCAGGAATAGCATAGGAGATAAAGGTTCCTGATGATCCAGCATTTACAACTTTTGACTTCAAACATGAATTTTCCTATCAAATGACTCCAGCTCTCACACTACGGAACTTTTCGAGGGTGGGCATTTATCTTATCTACCCTGATGTTTTCAGTGCTAACACAGTACTTTGAGTGCCTGACTCAGAAAAGACATTCTGCAAGTATTTGTTGAATGGATGGATGAATGAATGAATGAATGAGTCTCAGATAGATTCAGTGAATTACTCAAGGTCAAACAACTAGAAAGTGAGTTACAGCTGGCACAAACTGTTGCTTTTTACTCTATTCAGATGTGAACTATACAGTGTTACAGAATCATTATTTTTCCATTCTCCTTGTCTTTTTGGAAATTTTCTTGGATGGACCTTAAGAAGATTGTATTAGTTAAGGTTCTGCACAGAAACAGAACCAATGGGATATGTGTGTGTAGTTGTATGTGTATGTGTGTATTGAGAGAGACACACACACACACACACACACACACACACACACACACACACACACAGAGAGAGAGAGAGAGAGAGAGAGAGAGAGATTGATGATAAGGAATTGGCTCATGCAACTATGGAGGCAGACAAGTCCCAAGGTCTGCAGGGTGACTCAGCAAACTGGGACCCAGAAGAGCCAATGGCGTAGTTCCAGTTCTAGTCCAAAGACCTGAGAACAGGAAGAGCTGATGTTTCAGCTCTAGTTTGAAGACAGGAAAAAGTCAGTGTCCCAGTTTGAAGTCAGTCCAGCAGGAGGAATTCTCCCTTACTTGGGGGAGGGTCAGTTTTTTTTGTTCTACTTAGGCTTTCACCTGATTGGATGAGGCCCACCCACATTAGGGAGGGCAATTCATGTAATGTTTTTAATTTTAAAAAAAATTATTTACTTATTTTTGGCTGCGTTGGGTCTTCGTTGCTGTGCGTGGGCTTTCTCTAGTTGCGGCGAGTGGGGGCTACTCTTCCTTGCAGTGCATGAGCTTATCATTGTGGTGGCTTCTCTTTGTTGCAGAGCACGGGCTCTAGGGGCGCGGGCTTCAGTAGTTGTGGATCGTGGGCTCTAGAGCGCAGGATCAGTAGTTGTGGTGCACAGGCTTAGTTGCTCTGAGGCATGTGGGATCTTCCTGGACCAGGGCTCAAAACCACGTCCCCTGCATTGGCAGGCGGATTCTTAACCACTGTGCCACCAGGGAAGTCCCCATGTAATGTTAATCTCATTCAGAAACACCCTCACAGACGTGGTCCAGAATAATGTTTGACCAAGTATCTTGGCATCACATGGCTCAGGCAAGTTGACACATAAAATTAACCATCACAGATCTTTACCACTCACAAGTCATGTAGTCAGTTGAATATCCCAAATCTATTCCACTAAAACATCATGGGCTACATATTTGGTTCTCAATGTGTATTTATACAAGTTCCTTTTGTTGAGATAGTACAACATAATGGTGAGGAGCACCTCTGGTTCAAATTCAAGTTATCAGACGTGTGACCTTGACAAGTTACTTCTCTTAGTGTCAGTTTCTTTATCCATTAATTGGGAGTAATAATTGTTCCTCCATCTTAGAGTTGTTGTTATGAGAATTAAATAAAATAAGAGCATAAAATACTGAGTACAGTGCATGGCTCATAGTATTCACTCAATAAATTATGGCTACTGTTTAATAAAAAATACTAATGCAGGGACTTCCCTGGTGGTCCAGTGGGTAAGACTCCGAGCTCCCAATGCAGAGGGCCTGGGTTCGATCTCTGGTCGGGGAACTAGATCCTGCATGCATGTTGCAACTAACAGTCCGCATGTTGCAACTAAAGGTCCCGCGTGCTGCAGGGAAGATCCCACGTGCTGCAACTAAGACCCAGCGCAGTCAAAAAAAAAAAAAAAGAGAAATACTAATACAAATTTAATGAATGTGGCATACCATTACCACTTGTTTGATTTGATCCCATAAATATTCTTTTAAAATGTCAAGTTATGTTTTTAATTTTAAACACTCAAGTGAAATAATAATTCTTGGCAGGTACCATTCAGTTATATTTCTATCTTTAATTCCTAGTGCAACACCTGATACATAGTAAGCACATGACAACAATTTTAAGAATACTTAATATTGTATCAAAAAATATAATTTAGGGTGTTTGAATTCTGTCACCCTAAAAATATAGAAAATTTGAGAATAATTTTTATGCACAAACGCTAATTTGATTTGAAACGAAACATTTGGAGAGGTTATAATAGTAGAAGGCAGGTATTTTCATTTATTTAATATTTGTTAATTATGTTGCCCTATAAACCCGTGAGCCTATAAACAGTTTCCATAAACAACTAAAGATGACATGAACTTTTCATTGACTGAATCAATAAATAATTTTTATCACATTTTAAAATCACAGTGGCATAAATATAATGAAAATAATACCTTACATTGAATAATACTTTATACTTTTCAAATTATTCAAATACACTATCACATTTGATTCTTAAAACAACCTCGAAGAGTGGGTAAGTAGATGTTATTATCCTCATTTCAGGGTCAGTAAACTAGAAATGAGAGATTCAAATTAGTATGCCTAACAACAAGCAGCAAATTAATGACTAAGCTAGAAGCTTTTAACTTAGTATGCTTTCTAATACACCAAACCTCATTAGACTAAATTCCACTCTCCTAAGTAAAAAAATATCAGCATGGTCTTCAGTTAAGAAGGGATTTTTCTTCAATACATGTGATTATTAGGCAGTGTTTATCCCATGCTAAAATCTCAAAATTTTATTTTAATAAGAATGCAAAGTAGTTTTTCTACATATCACATCAATACCAAAAAACTATAATCACAGTGATGAATTTTATACTCTTGAGTACTATTTAAGGTAGTTTGGGTCACTAAATAACATCATATAATTTAGATGATAGTTTTTCTCATATTAGAGTCTTGGGTTTGACACAACTGTCTTTTTCTATGTTACTATAACATTTTCCCTTTTGATGTGATACTGTTTACTGTGTTGTCTTAAACTCACTCAAAAAAAAAAAAAAAAATCGGACTTCCTGGGTGGGACAGTGGTTAAGAATCCGCCTGCTACTGCAGGAGACATGGATTTGATCCCTGGTCCGGGAAGATCCCACATGCCACGAAGCAACTAAGCCCGTGCACCACAATTACTGAGCCTGTGCTCTAGAGCCTGCGTGCCACAACTACTGAAGCCCGCATGCCCTAGAGCCCACGCCACAACTACTGAGCCCACGTGCTGCAACTACTGAAGCCCACACGCCTAGAGGCCGTGCTCCGCAACAAGAGAAGCCACCGCAATGAGAAGCCTGCGCACCACAACGAAGAGTAGCCCCGGCTCGCTGCAACTAGAGAAAGCCCGCGCACAGCAACGAAGACCCAATGCAGCCAAAAAAATAAATAAATAAAAATAAAATTAAATTAAAATAAATTCTTTTTTAATAGGAGCGTGATATGCACTGGAAATAATAGTTTTTGTAATTTGGTGTAAGGGTCATATTCTTAACACCAATTTAAGAGTCAACTTTTTTTTTGTTGAAATTATAATTTTGACAAGATGATAAAATAATTAGAATGACCCCAAGTCTGCCACTCTGATGGTGTAGTTATTTGGTTATCATTGCATAATTTTCTCCTGCTAGTTCATCCCCCAAATTGCTTTTCCAAAACCCCAACATAAACAGCTACCTGGTAGTTTTGAGTTCGAGGACCATGTCTTTCACGTTATATGCCCTCTTACAGTACCCAGAATCATGCCCTGCATGCAGAAGGTGCTTAATATGTGCTTGAGCAATGAATACATAAATGAAGTTCTTTTGGAAGAGACCTGGGAATACTTCTTTTGTTAGAAGTAAAGATGAATAGATACCTCAACGCTGGGACGTCAAGAATGACAGTCCCGTGCAGAAGTGGAAAGAAGCAGCAGACAGCACGGGAAAATGCAGTAGAGGCAGCACAGAAATGAAGCCCAAGGAAATGAAGGCAAACTGGGACCCGGAAACTAAAGATAGGGGCAAGTCAGGGAAGGGGATGATGTCATCAGAACAACAACAGAGGAAGATAGTTTTGGCAGCAGCTTTTGAATAGACGTTGAAGAAAAAAAATGAGAGAGAGGGGAAAAAGGAAACGGGAAAAGGAAGTCTGCTCAGCACGCAGGATGACATTGTGGTGGGAGGAGAGCTTCCTGTCACAGCTTGATGTTTGCAACATCTGGTCACCTCTTATAACAAGGAAACTTTAGAAACTGGAGCCTTCTCAAGCAACCAGGTTAGAATATGTACGGATTCCACGGCCGTTAACAGTGCTGGCAGACAGGCACATCCGAAGAAAGAAAAAAATATAGACGGAAGACAATTGAGTCTCTTACACTGAGAACACTCCCACTAGTTTTCCAATGTAAGTATTCATATTTGGAAAAGTATATGCTTTACGTGTTTTGGGAATTTATTAGTTTTTTTTTTTTAAATTTATTTATTTATTTTTGGCTGTGTTGGGTCTTCATTTCTGTGCAAGGGCTTTCTCTGGTTGTGGCAAGCGGGGGCCCCTCTTCATTGCGGTGCACAGGCCTCTCACTGTGGCGGCCTCTCCTGCTGCGGAGCACAGGCTCCAGACATGCAGGCTCAGTAATTGTGGCTCACGGGCCCAGTTGCTCCGCGGCATGTGGGATCTTCCCAGACCAGGGCTCGAACCCATATCCCCTGCACTGGCAGGCAGACTCTCAACCACTGCGCCACCAGGGAAGCCCTATTAGTTTTGTATTAAAATTAAAGTGTTGAAATTTTCTCTTAATTCAATGATCTCAAATGGCAAAATGTAGCTAAGAAATTTGCAAAGAAAACAGTTGTTTCCAAAGCTAATGATTTTCATGACCCATTTTTCTGTCGCACTGTTTAATTTTTGCGAGATTCCATACCTTGCTTCATTTACAGTATTGGCCAGTTTTCCACAACGCAATTGTGCCCTCTAGCGTTTCTTAGTATTTAACGATGGCTACTTTGGAGTTTTAGAAAGTGGTCAGAGGTAGAACTGACTTGATGAGTAGGGAAAATAGTAAGGATTTCCACCTTATCATTTGTATCAGTCAGTAGAAGTGTGGCTATGTTATGGTAACAAATAAACCCCCGAATTTCAGTGGCTAAAAACACAATTTTTTTTCCTCACGGAAGGTCCAATGCAGGCTGGCCAGGCCTGTCTACAAGCAGCATCTTGAGAATCCAGGCTTCCTGATCTTGTGAACTCTGCCACCGTGTCAACTGCCAGACTCAACAGGACAGGGAAACAGATGGAGGGGGCCCACTGGCTTTCACCTGCTCCATCTTGGAAGGGACACATGTCACCCTGCTACTTTCCAGTGGCCAGAACTAGCCCCCAGCCCAATGGCAAGGTGGCCTGGAGGGTGGGAGAGGCAAATGGAGGTTCTGGGAGCACCAATGGCCTCTGATAAAGCTTCTACAAGAGCAGCTAGGGGACTTCCCTGGAGGTCCAGTGGTTAAGACTCTGCACTTCCACGGCAGGGGGCGCAGGTTCGATCCTTGCTCAGGGAACTAAGATCTCACATGCCACGTGGCACAGCCAAAAAAAAAAAAAAAAAAAAAAATTTTGATTTGAAGTTTTCCATTAGGAAATTATTCTATCAAAAAGAGAATAACAAGAGCAATTTTGATGTTCACAATTCTTCATTTTTGACACTCAAAATTAAATATCCCCATTTGTATAATGGCAGAAGTGTAGCGACAGACTTTTATATTACAATTTCTGTTCTGATTGACTTTTGTATAAAATTAAATGTCCTTTGCTCCTTTATTCTTTGAGAGAACTATCTTCCTTCTCCTGCATCTCTTCCTTGGATGTTTAAGTTATGATTTTTATTGTAATTACCTCTTTCCAACTTTAATTGGATATACTGGAAAGCTGTTCCCCAAACTGTTGTCCTTACTGACATCCCATCTTGGAGACGTATATTGCATTTATTTATGAAATTTTACAAATTTTATCTATTACTAGGAAAAATATATTTAAGGAAACTTTATAGTTATTTATTAAGTATTGAGCTTGATGGCTCTTCTTTTGATTTTTTTTATTGTGGTAAAATATATATAACCAAAATTTACCACTTTAACCATTTGTAAGTGTCTAGTTCAGAGGCACTAAGTACATTCACTTTGTTGTGCAATCATCACCACTATTTATCTCTGGAACTTTTTCATCATTCTGAACTCACACTGTACCCATTAAAAACTAGCTCCCCATTCCCTCCTACCCCCCAGCCCCTGGCAACCAGCATTCTACTTTCTGTTTCTATGAATTTGACTACTTTGGGTACCTCATATAAGTGGAATCATACAATATTTGTCATTCTGTGTCTGGCTTATTTCACTTAGCATGTTTTCAAGATTCAGCCATGTTGTACCATGTATTAGTACTTCATTCCTTTTTAAGGCTGAATAGTATCTCATTGTATGTTTATACATTTTGTTTATCCATTCATAATGGCTCATCTTTGACAATATCACATTAATTTTGTTTAGTCAGTAAATCATTAATACATCTTTTGAGAGTCTTCTATAATCTCTAGCACATCTTGATTAGAGAGACGTAAAACTGTTCAACCCTTAGTCATCTGTGTCCTCTTAGACTGTATATCTGAAATATCTTGCTATTTCTACCTTTTGTTAGGTCTTCTGGCAAGGCTCCACTTTTCAAAGGAAGTTTTCTTCTGGGGATAATCAACCGTAGTGTTTGGCTTCTAGTATGAGCATGTTCCATCATTAAGCTTTTCCTTTTCCACTTCAGTATTTAAGAGACAAGTTTTTCAAGTTATCTTAAATATGGAGATGCTGTAGAGTGACAGATACTTCATCTCTGGCTTCATCATATTTCTAAAAGTCTTTGTCATAATTCTAGTTTTATAATTTTATTGTTAATAATATTATTAACCCTCATAGAATAATAATAGCTACTAGGCACTGTTCTAAGTACCTGATACACACAGGACATGATGATACTGGCTTCTGAAATAGAAAATACAGGAGAAAAAGCAGGCTGGAAAGAGGGAAAATGATAACTCAAGTTTTGGACGTGTTGGCTTTGAGATGCTGGAGGAAAGTCGGTGTCTTGTGTAAGAGAGCAGGCGGGAGATGTGAATTTGTATCAGGACTCAGGAGCACTGCTGGGGCTGGAGGGGGATTTAGGAACGAATAATATGTAGGGAAGAGCTGCAGCTGTGGAACAAATGAGATTTCTAAGGGAGAGAGAGAATGCAGAGGGTCCACTTAGCCCAGCAGCAGCCAGGAGCTGAGCCGGATTGATGAGCAGGAATTAGCCAGGCAGGAAGGGTGATGGTCTGAAGCCTGCATGGCCCCTGGTGGCTCTGTTCTACTTTCCGTCTCCATGAATCTGACTACTTGGGTACTTCATATAAGTGGAATCGTGCATATTTACCATGGGAGCAGGGAGCAGTGGTCGCAGCCAAACCACCCGAGGAGTTTGCAAAACTACTCCAGAGCCAGAGATTCTGAGTCACGGGGTCTGAGATAGGCTTCAAAAAAACCAAGTGAGAACATTGTTGTGGAAGAAGACCAGAGGAGGACAGAGTCCTGTAAGCTCAAGGAGGTGAGGCTGCAGGGAGGGGACAACGGTGACAAAGAAGGGAGAGGAACGGGGCACCCACGGGGCCTGACAAACCAGGCTTATCAGGAGCTTCAGTGGGGCAGTTTCCATAGAGGGATGAGGGGAGAATAATTGTCCTCTGGGACACTGAGAGACACCGGGATCAGAATTACCAGTAGAAAGAGAAGGATTCAAGGCTGGGGGGAGATGCAGATAATGATGAGGTAGAAGGGATGGAAATGGAGGGACTGGATGCCTGGTAGCTTGGGTTTTCTAAGAGAAGCTGCAGGCACATTCACTGGAGGCCACCGCTGGGTGTGTTAAGCCATGGGGATAACACAGGCTTGAGGCTCAAACTGCAGCTCTGCCATTTCCCCACTCTGAGATCTCTGTGCCTCAGGCTTCTCATCTGTAAAATGGGGATTTAATTTAATTTGTTTATTTTAAAATGGGGATTCTAAATACTCTTTTCTGCCCTATAGGACCGCTGTGAAGGTTATGATGAGTTAGTACATGTAATAGTCTTAGGACAGCACCTGGAGGACTCAGGTGTGTTCTGTGCTGTGGAGGCAGAGACTGGTGGCTGGGTGTCCTCGGAGGGGATTAGAAAAAGAAACATCCAGAGGAGAGAGGTTGTTTTGGTTTGAAAACCACTGCCCTTTGGTGGAATGAATTTGGGATTGACAGTGTTGACACAAGGACTTTTATCCTGCCTTTGGCACAATATCGCTGTGGTTTGGGTCGGGTCCCTTACCTTCTTTGGGTGGCAGTTTTCTCCTTGGTGAAACGCGTGGGCTGCTCTCTGGCACCCCTGGTTCAGGCTCGCGGAGTGTGGGATTCCCAGCACAGCCGCGCAGCGCCTTTCGAGGTTCGCGGGTGCCACCCTGTGGTAGAAACGGATAGTGTTGTCAACAGGCTCCGCAAGGCTGAAGACCCAGCGACCCAGCTTTCTAGATGGGTTTTTATTATGTACAGAAAAATCTCTCCAGGGACAAGGGACCGTATCCAGGGTGGCAGTGCTCTCTTATTAGCATAAATGGAGCATGAGTTGGACATGGCACAGTAGCCAGAATTTCATTATGGCCATGATGAATAACTTAACACACGTGAATAATTTATAGCGTGCTCAGCCCATTGGAGCAAGAGGGTCAATAACACTAGCTAAAACTTGGAATCTGTTTACTTCAGTGCATTTTTTCGTTGTTGAAACAGTGACCTTGAAAATGACCCCATCTCAATAGTTAGGCCTATCTCACGAGTTTCCCAGTAGAGTTGTAAATCTGCTCTGTGTGTGTCCCGGCATTCTGTCCCGGCATTTGTTGAGCTGAGAGAAGTCAAGGTCACTCTGCCATGAGCCCCAGCAGCCTCTTCTGTCTCTAAGGGATTTTTAAATGACTGATTAGTAATACTGGAGAACCAGTTGTATGATTCAGAAAGGTTACTGAGACAAAAGCTTCTGGGAATGGCCTTGGCTTATGAATTCCCTGCCATGGGCAGAGAGAGTGTCTCTGTCAGGAAGGCTGTCAGGAAACAAATATAATAAAACGATAATAGACCGGAGGGAGGTTCTCTGTCATTTTGCAAATTTTTGAACCCTGGAAGCACAAGAGCCATGCCTCTGGCTTGGGACTGCATATATCTGCTCCCTAGGTTTAATCCCACTTTTTTTTTCCCCCAGCAAAACTTCAGACTGAAATTTTACCATCCAAAGAGCTAGCTTCAAAAGTTGCTCAGGGGACTTCCCTGGTGGCGCAGTGGATAAGACTCTGCGCTCCCAATGCAGGGGGCCTGGGTTCTATCCCTGGACAGGGAACTAGATTCCACATGCATGATGCAACTAAGGAGCTTGCGTGCCACAACTAATGAGCCCACGTGCTGCTGCTAAGGAGCCCTGGATCCACAACTAAGGAGCCCGCCTGCCACAACTAAGACCTAGTGCAACGAAATAAATAAATATATATATATTTTTTAATTGCTCAGAATATCTCCTGTTCCTTTATATTGGGTTGGCCAAAAAGTTCGTTCGGGGTTTTCCGTAACATCGTGAGGAAACGAACTTTTTGGCCAACCCAATATTTGGGTCATTTTATTCCCGCTATAAAGAAATTTGTGGATTAAAAACTATAGCATCCTGGGAATTCCCTGGTGGCCAAGTGGTTAGGATTCTAAGCTTTCACTGCTGTGGCCTGGGTTCAATCCCTGGTCGTGGAACTGAGATCCTGCAAGTGGTGCGGTATGGCCAAAACAAACAAACAAAACCCCTCATCCCCCACCAAACCGGATAGTATCCAAAAATTGTTACAGGACGATATCAAATCAATCACCCACTTTTGTAGTTCCATACGTCAATCCTGTCAACCTACCCTTTAATTCCTTGTCCCTCAGTCTCAGATCTAACTTCCCAGGCAAATGTAGTACACCCTGAGAAATTTAAACTCTCTACTCCCATCTGTAAAAGGTTAGGATATTTATACTCATTCATATTTCCTTCTCATTTCACAACAAAAGGTGTGCACCCTCCACTCGTGTTCTGGGTCCTATGACCTCTTACCGCCTACCTATACATCAACTATCATCGTCTTCTGTATTTTCAGCTTCTCCTCAGCATATAATCATGTGTAAGTGATTCGCATCTTTAAACAAAGATGCAAACTTGATCCTATTCTCCACTTCAGTTACTGTCTTGGGTCTCTGCTCCTGGTCTGAGCCGACCTTCTTAACAGGGCAGGTATGTTATCTTTCTGCATTTCCACGTATGAGAATAATTCCTCAGACAGTCATAAGGCTTCCAACTCAGCCATGATAGTGAAGCTACTCTGCTAAAATGACCATGGCCAGATTCAGTGGTTGCTTTTCTGAGCCCTCTTACATACTCACATGTAATGATGGCAGAACAACCAGATCCTCACGCTGTGATTTCCTTTCCGGAACAACCTGAGATCATTTTCTCTACTAATTACACGTCTCAAAGGGGTGATCTGATATTTCTAATGACATTTCATTCATGAAGGTCAGAGGGTCACATGTTAGTTACTGGGCTAGATGTCAAAATATAGAATTCAGCACTGGTTTCCACTCTCTGGTTTACAGTAAATTCTGTACATCATGTGCCCACTTAATATCAAAATGTCTGTCATCTTTCATAAGGATACAAGGACAATAAAAGTTAAAGCACTTATTTAAAAAAACCCATTTCACACCGCTGACCACCTTCATCTTTTAACTCTCTCCTCCTGGCTTCAGTGACACCAGACTCTTCTTTTTCCTCTTTAGAAATTCCTTCTCAGTTTCTTTTTTAGGCTTATGGGTGTGTGTGTGTGTGTGTGTGTGTGTGTGTGTGTGTGCACGCGATGCTTATGATTTATCAACCCCCTATTAAATGCACACATTATCTCATTTAATCCTCAAACAACCTTATAAGGTAGGTGTTTTTAATCTCCATTTTATGTGAGGAAGCCAAGACTCAGCGAGGTTAAATAACTCTGAGTAACATAATCAAACCCAGGGTCATCTGTCTTGAGGTTAAGTTCTTACCCTCTGATGTTATAGCGCCGCTTCAACTTTAACACACCTGAAGGCCATCACACGTGCTATTCTCTTTTACTGCAATGTTCTTACCGCATTTGGCTCCTTCACATACTTCATGCCTCAGCCTAATTGCCATCTCTTCAGAGGAACTTTCCTGATCATCTGATCTGTAGAAGTCTTTCTCTCTTTAGTTTTTCTCCATCACACCATCCTCTATAATTATTTTGGGTTTGTTTGGTTATTGTCTGACTGCCCCCCTAAGAAATAAGGTCATTGAAGTCAAGTCACTTGTCCAGGGTCACCATGAACATTTGCACAGGTTGTGCACTGTATAAGGATGCCTAGTTGAGGTAAGTGAATGGGCTAAAATCTGCCTTTACTTACCCACCAGACGGGTTGTCTTAAAAAAAAATTGTCCAAAGGTATCATCCAGGCTGGCAGTGGATGTGATTTTGCCTATCTTGTTCAATAGTTTATATCCAGAGCCTAGAACAGTGACTGGTGTGTATTGGACTTTCATAAAATATTTAGTGAATGGAAGGGAGTAATGTAGCTGCAGGACTGGTTTATACTAGAAAACAACCAACGAGTCCTTAATAAATAAAAAGTCTTCCAATGAGTTTCATTATACGTAGAGTATAATGAAACTCATTGGAAGTAGAGTAAAATCAAAATTCTTTTTTTTTTTTTTGGCTGTGCCGCAAGGCATGTGGGATATTAGCTGCCCGACCAGGGATTGAACACTTGCCCCCTGCAGTGGAAGTTTGGAGTCTTAACCACTGGATCGCCAGGGAAGTCCCCAAATCAAAATTCTTTGCATGGCCCATTGCATAGCACCCTTCTCCTGATTGTGATGAAAAATTGCAGTAGTTCTAACCTACTTCACAAAAGAACCTTCCAGGTATCTTTTGATAATCAAATTCATGATAAGTCCAGAGCCCACACATAACACAAGGAAAGCTGTTTCCTGCTATATTTCAACTTGCATGAAGGGATAGTCTGTATTTCTTTTTCTTTATTTCTTTTTGGCCACACCACGAGGCATGTGGTTTTTTAGTTCCCTGACCAGGGATGGAACCTGTGCCCCCTGCAGTGAGAGCACAGAGTCTTAACCAGTGGACTGCCAGGAAGTCCCAATATTCTGTATCTTAGAAGTCAGTTGAAGATGCCTTGAACACTTGCATTTTCTCCCTATTATAGGATGGCTTTTGATGGGACTCTTCACCAAAAAACTACCTAGTAACATTAGTTCACTCAGGTCTTGTGATTCCAATCAAATTTCCCTGCGAATGTTTCCTTGTCCATTTTTATTAGAATAGCCACTTACATGGGAATTCTGTACCAATTCTGGAATTTCTTTGACCCTTTCTTTGATAGCTATCTCGAACCACTTGGACCCTCACGGTACGTAATTCCTCCTTAGATGTCCACTTTAGCTTTCTCTTTGCAGATGACCCAGCTCTTTTACTAGATTCATCCTCATCGAATTCCATTCCAGCAGTCACATAACCATCTGCTTCTGTCTGACTTTTTACTGTGTTCTTGCCGTTATCCATTTTTACAAGGGTTGCCCACCAGTGCAGGGGAGACTGATCCCAGTGGTAATAGTAATTCAGCAACTGTGGAATCACCTCCCTTCAAGCTCCCTGGGCAGATGAGGTTTTTTTCTGATTCTGAAGGTGACTGGGAATTCATTGCCTGATGACTAACTTCCTCTTTTGTAATGTGATAGGTGGGGAAACAAGGCAAAAATCTCAACCTCTAAACTCCCTGTGAGGCTTTAATAAGATGTGTTTACAAAGGAACAATTTTAGAACACCAAACCAAGCCAAACAAAATCCCAGGGCCAAAGTTTTCGATTTTTCCTTGTTCATTCATCTGGAAAAGTAAATGGCAGCCGTGGTGTTTGGCGTGGCCAGGATGGCCTTAGTTAACATCAAGAACATGTGATTTCTCCTAGTCCGTATTTCCGGTTAGTCCTGCTTGAACATACACACGCCTCTTAAATGCTATGCATTTAGAGCTTCAGATCTGGAACAAATGTGATGACCTCCGAGGCCCTCATTGGCTTGCCTACTAACTTTAGGAAATTTGGGCACTGGCCCCCTCTAAGCCTCAACCACAGGAAGCGTGGGGTGGAGAGACCGCTTTCCTACGGCCCGTTACTCAGAATACTTGCTTGAACCAAATGGAAACCATCTGGCCAAGTGGATTTATTGTCATGAGCTAACAACACTGTATATTTTCATGTAGATTTAAAGGGCTAGGTTTCTGAAAAAATTTTAAAAATTGGCACTTTAATCCACTTAAGCCATTTGTTACTTATTTCAGTTTGCAGTAGATATTTTATTTTATATTTTTGGCCGTGGTGCGGGGCTTGTGAGATCTCAGTTCCCTGACCAGGGATTGAACCCGGGCCCTTGACAGTGAAATCACCAAGCTCTAACCGCTGGACCGCCAGGGAATTCCTGAGGTAGATATTGTAGATCAAATTAAAAGTGATCATTTTCCTTTTTAAGTATATTTGGCCCCTCAGTATTGCTGCTTTTCAAAAGTGTGTCTGACAATTCTCAACACAAATAGTAAAATGATGAAAAAAATGCTAAGAAGAAGTAGGCATCTTTCTAATCCCATGAGTAAATTTTCTACCCAAAGTGTTTCCGGCAGAGAATTCCATTTTATATAGTAACAACATTTTAGACAGCCTGGAAACAGCCTAGATTACCTGGTGTAATAATAACTATCAGTTATTAAGCATAGAATGCATGCTCTGCTAAATATATGTGCTAAGTCTTTTACATGAGCTATAGCTCATTTAATCCGTATACTGTGAATATAGGGTAGTTACCAGTTTTATTTTACAGATAAAGAAACTAAATTTGGAGGAACAGAGTAAATTGCGTCAGGCAAGATGGGTGAAAAGCAGGAAAGTGGGACCTGAACCAAGGTCTGTCTGACTCTAAACTCTGCCTGCCAAGTGCAAGAGCGATATAATTATGTTTATTTTTTCTGGGCTCAGAGCGGCCAGGGCATTAAAATAAATCCTAAACTTGTGAAATAATGACAGTTGCTTTGCAGATATGTTATATTGTGCAATTATCATGCTTATGTAAGGTGTGTATTATTGTGACCATTTCACAGATATGGAACTGAATCTCAGAGATAATTCATCACACAATTATTGATTGAATCACATGTAAACCCAGATTGGTCCTGGCTCACAAATCTCCTCCTGGGAGCTTGTTAGATGCAGAATCTCAGGGGCCCACCCCCTCCCTCACCTGTTGAATCAGAATCTGCATTTTATGAATTTGGTAAAGTTGCAGGATACAAAATTAATGCACAAAAATCTCTTGCATTCCTATACACTAATGATGAAAAATATGAAAGAGAAATTAAGGAAACACTCCCATTTACCACTGCAACAAAAAGAATAAAATACCTAGGAATAAACCTACCTAGGAAGATAAAAGACCTGTATGCAGAAAACTGACACTGATGAAAGAAATTAAAGACAAAACAAACAGGTGGAGAGATATACCATGTTTTGGACTGGAAGAATCAATATTGTGAAAATGACTATGCCCCCCAAAGTGATCTACAGATTCAATGCAATCCCCATCAAATTACCAATGGCATTTTTTACAGAACTAGAACAAAAAATCTTAAAATTTGTATGGAGACACAAAAGACCCTGAATAGCCAAAGCAGTCTTGAGGGAAAAAAACAGATCTGGAGGAATCAGACTCCCTGACTTCAGACTATACTACAAAGCTACAGTAATCAAGACAATATGGTACTGGCACAAAAACAGAAACATAGATCAATGGAACAGGATAGGAAGCCCAGAGATAAACCCATGCACCTATGGTCAACTATGACAAAGGAGGCAAGGATATACAATGGAGAAAAGATAGTCTCTTCAATAAGTGGTGCTGGGAAAACTGGACAGCACCATGTAAAAGAATGAAATTAGAACACTCCCTAATACCATACACAAAAATAAACTCAAAATGGATTACAGACCTAAATGTAAGACTGGACACTATAAAACTCTTAGAGGAAAACATAGGAAGAACACTCTTTGACATAAATCACAGCAAGATCTTTTTGATCTACCTCCTAGAGTAATGGAAATAAAAACAAAAATAAACAAATGGGACCTAATGAAACTCAAAAGCTTTTGCAAAGCAAAGGAAACTACAAACAAGACGAAAAGACAACCCTCAGAATGGGAGAAAATATTTGCAAACGAATCAACGGACAAAGGATTAATCTCCAAAATATATAAACAGCTCATGCAGCTCAATATTAAAAAAACAAACAACCCAATCAAAAAATGGGCAGAAGACTTAAATAGACATTTCTCCAAAGAGGACATACAAATGGCTAAGAAGCACATGAAAAGCTGCTCAACATCACTAATTATTAGAGAAGTGCAAATCAAAACTACAATGAGTATCACCTCATACCAGTTAGAATGGGCATCATCAGGAAACCTACAAACAACAAATGCTGGAGAGGGTGTGGAGAAAAGGGAACCCTCTTGCACTGTTGGTGGGAATGTAAATTGATACAGCCACTATGGAGAACAGTATGGAGGTTCCTTGAAAAACTAAAAATAGAATTATCATATGACCCAGCAATCCCGCTACTGGGCATATACCCAGAGAAAACCATAATTCAAAAAGACACATGCACCCCAGTGTTCACTGCAGCACTATTTACAATAGCCAGATCATGGAAGCAACCTAAATGCCCACCAACAGACAAATGGATAAAGAAGATGTGGTACATATATACAATGGAATATTACTCAGCCATAAAATGGAATGAAATTGGGTCATTTGTAGAGATGTGGATGGACCTAGAGACTGTCATACAGAATGAGGTGAGTCAGAAAGAGAAAAACAATATCGTATATTAACGCATATATGTGGAACCTAGAAAAATGGTACAGATGAACCGGTTTTCAGGGCAGAAATAAAGAGACAGATGTAGAGAACAAATGTATAGACACCAAGGGGGGAAAGTGGTGGGGGTGGTGGTGGGATGAATTGGACGATTGGGATTGACATGTATACACTGATGTGTATAAAATGGATGACTAATAAAAACCTGCTATATAAAAAAAAATAATATTTAAAAATTAAAAAAAAGGAAGAACTATCCTTATTTACATGACATGATTCTTTACACAGAAAAGCTTACGTAAATCCAAAAAATAATTCCTAAGACTAATAAGTGAATTCAGCAAGGTCACAGAATATAAGATTAACATAAAAACCCAAATATACTAACAATGATCATGTAGAAGCTGAAATTAAAACAACACAATTTACAATTGCTCAAAAAATGTATATAAATCTAATAAAACAGAAATGGGACTAATATGATGAAAATCCTGATGAAAGAAATCAAAGATCTAAATAAGTAAGAGATGTACCATTCTCATGGGCTGAAAGACTCAACAAGGATGTCAATTCTTCCAAATTAATACAGTTCCTATCAAAATTCCAGCAAGACTTTTTCTTTGGTAGATAAGTTTATTCTAAAATTCACATGGAAAGGCAAAGGAACTAGAAGAGCTAAAAGAATATTGAAGTTCTTTTTCCTGTTATTTTTCTGACTCTATTAAGGAAATTTTATGTCTTGAATCTAGTAATTAAAAAAATTGGGGGCTTCCCTGGTGGTGCAGTGGTTGAGAGTCCGCCTGCCGATGCAGGGGACACGGGTTCGTGCCCCGGTCCGCGAAGATCCCACATGCCGTGGAGCGGCTGGGCCCGTGAGCCATGGCCGCTAAGCCTGTGCGTCCGGAGCCTGTGCTCCGCATCGGGAGAGGCCACAACAGTGAGAGGCCCGCGTACCGAAAAAAAAAAAAAAATTGGAATGTGAAAAAAAAAAAGAATCTGCATTTTAACAAGATTCCCAGGTGATTAGTGTGCCCGTTAACGTTTGGAATTAGATTACATAGAGATTTTGGAAGCTACTTGAGGTGTCCCTCCTCTGCCTCCCCCTGCCCCATTTTTTCTCCTTAATCTGTAAAAATAACCAAAAAAAAAATCTGTTTAGTCACTATCACTCACCAATACTTCATAAACATGGTCTCATTTAAGCCTCATTAACAACTCCACAGTGTCAATACTATCATCCTCACTTACAGGTAAGGAAATTGAGTCTTGGGGAGAACAGAGTGCTAATGTAGGAACCGGAAAAGGTAATATAATTCCTCTCAGGTGAAATTAAGGTTCAAAATGGTATAAAATACTGCTTCTTTTGATTTTCCTTTTAACTAATGTTTAATAATAAAAAAGCTGAAAATTGGAGCTATTTGTTGAGTACTCATAATTTACTAAGCACTACACTAAGTGCCTTACCTTATCTAAATATGTAAAACTATTATATAAATGGAATTTATTCTCTCTGACAAGTAGACAAATATCATGGAAGCATTTGACTTGTTTATCACAAACTAATGGGTTAAAAGAAGGAATGATAACTGTTGATTAACTGTTATCAGCAAGACCATCTGACCATCCGCCAGCGACTCAGTCAGGTGTGGGGTTCCCTCCAAGGGACATTTGGAACCATACGGCGGCCCTTTAAGGTTGTCACAATGCATGGGAGGTACAACAGGCATTTAGTGTCTTGGGATGAGGGATGCTAAATGCTCTGTCAAGTATGGATTCCAGCACAACCAAATATCATCCCACCCCAAATGCCACTGGTACTCTCCTTGAGGAATGGAGACCTTTACCACAGTTTTTGTGTTTATAAAACAAGACTCAACCTTGGAGAGAACTGTACTAATTATTTCCGTTCCCAAAGACTTAACACGTTCCGCTACCAAATCATTGTGATAAACCCACTAGGACACAGATATACTGAGAACCCGGGGGCTGTGAGGCCATCAGAAATGATTTAATGGTCAGAGGGACCACTTGGATAAATCTTTTCTCCACCTACCTAGACTTCCACCGCCTCTCTCAGACAGGAAACCTCCGCTTCCTCGCCACCCTGTCTGGTGTTGGAGAATAAGGCACAGCCGGGTCCCACCCATTCCTGGGTAGAGGCGCGACCAGTTTGAGCGTGAGCCTCGGATCCCTCTGAGGCAGGTTTTCCTAGCGGGTGGGGCTACGTGCTTGAGCTCACCCTTCCTGCTTCACTTCCTACTGTAGGAGTTCCTGCCCGAGCCCCAGGCTAAAAGGTGAAGGTCAGGAGCCGGGCCAGGGGCAGCTGAAAGTGATGGATCTCGTGCTGTTTTGCAGGTTGCTCTGGCACCTGGAATGCAGGCGTTTCCAACTGGCCTTTCCTGGCTCCACAGTAGTTTCATCTACCCTTGGATTTGGAGGTGAAACGGGCAGCTATGTATGAGGAAAGCGGTCGGAAGCTGCACTCTACCCTCAGGCCTAAGCCTTTCTCCAGACCTGCTTTTAAGAGAATTTATGTTAACGGCTTGCTTAGCTATTAAAAAAGTGCCACTGTCTTTCCTTCTGTGTTCCTTCCCACTGCGCATGCTCGTCAGTGAGCCTGGGAAAGGAGCTGGGGGGAGGTGGAGGAGGGCTGCACAGAGGGGCAGCTGAACCTTGAGCATGTTCAGTCGCAGTAGTAGCTGCCATGTCCATGAAGTGCCTACGCTGTTCTCAGCACTTTTATTTACATTATTTTCTTTCCTCAAAACAACTCTGATAGGTCTTGTTCCTGATGTGGAAGGAGAAACTTTGAGACATTAGTAACTTGTCCAGGGCTACTTAATTATTAGATACAAGAATTGGAATTCAAATAGTTTTCTGTAGTCCAAAGACATTAAACATTTTAAAATTAAAAGACAAAGCTCGGCTTCCCTGGTGGTGCAGTGGTTAAGAATCCGCCTGCCAATGCAGGGGACACGGGTTTGAGCCCTGGTCCCGGAAGATCCCACATGCCCCGGATCAACTAAACCCGTGTGCCACAGCTACTGAACCTGTGCTCTAGAGACCGCAAGTCACAACTACTGAGCCCGGTTGCCACAGCTACTGAACCTGCAATCTAGAGCCCATGCTCCACAACAAGAGAAGCCGTGGCAATGAAAAGCCTACGCACCACAACCAAGAGTAGCCTCCGCTCTCCCGCAACTAGAGAAAAGCCTGCTTGCAACTAGAGAAAAGCCTGCTTGCAGCACCCAACGCAGCCAAAAATAAAAGAAATAATAAAGAAATGAAATAAAAAAATAAAAAGACAAAGGAATTTCTTCCATGTTTTATGATGCAGATTTATCAATAAAGCACTTTATTTTTGAGTTTATGAGTAGATCCTGTTGACTGAAATAAGAACACATGATGCAAAAGTTGTGAATTAAGTTTTATTCAGGGACCTTACTGAGGACTGTAGCTCGGGACACAGGCTCTCAAGTAAGCTCTGAAGAACTTCTCTGAAGAGGTGAGGGAGGAGCCAGGTTATAGATGAATTTTTTTGCTGGGAAAAACATATAGTCAAGCACAAAAAGATTATTGCTGATCCCAAAGAACAGACATCTCAAATTAATGATTTTAGTGTTTTTCTAAGTATGGGAAGATGCAAGAATCTGGGGTCATTGAAATTTTTCCTTAGATAAGTATCTTATCTAGGGACTGGTATATTCAAAGCACAGAATGCTTTCTGTTTTTCTCCATCCTGAATTCCCCTCAGGATGCACTGTCGGTGGCTGACTGCAGTGACTAATGGCTTGATCCCTGTAGAACTGGAATGGCAAGCAACATTTTTTTCTTTACAATCCAAAGCTGTATTTTGAGAAAAAAAATACATGGTTTCTGGTAGCTTCCCTAGGAATGTAGGCTGCTCTGTCTCTGGCAAGAATGTGGATCAGGTTCCTAAATTTTCCCAACACTTTCAACTGTGCCATCTGCACGTCTGGGATCTAAAGCATATGTATTTTCCTCCATTCAACAACACAGAAGACTGGCATTTTAGTTATTTGTCACTACGAATTGATTGCAATTCAGCCCTTGCCAGAGTTTGCTTGTGACATCTGATAAGAGAGAGAAAGAGAAAGGAAGAATATGAAAAAAGATTTGTGGGAATTGTGATTATCTGTTCTTCCAGGGTCTCCAAGTTATTGGACTGTATTATCTTAGGTAATCAGAGGATAATGTTCTTGAATCTGTGTGTGTGTGTGTTTGTGTGAGTGTGTGTGTGTAATCACAGTTCCTTTAAAAATATCCTTATAAGAGTAACAAAACAATGCTGTTAGGCTAATCTGTCATTTTACTAATTTCTAGGGCTGCTTTAATTGCTCTTGCAGAAATGACAGGTGTCCCTTTCTTTTCTCACTGTTTAGGGTCTGTTTCACAAAATTGGATGTTTGAGGGGGGAAGACTTTTTTTTTTGGCCTCTCCCCATGGCTTGTGAGATCTTAATTCCCCAACCAGGGATTGAACCTGTACCCTTGGCAGTGAAAGCACGGAGTCCTGACCACTGGACCACCGGGGAAGTCCCAATGGAGGAAAACTTCCTTTTCAGATACAGAAGGCTGGTTCTTCAGTCAAGGTATACAAATGTACAGGCTTTTACAGTATATGAATAATTATCCATTATATTATTCAATGTATTTATATAAGGATCCCTTTGAGACATTCCTGCTGGAGTCTAGTTCACCTTTATGGAAGAATTCATGTGCCTTATTCTATTCGGAAGTGAGACTTCATACTAAATATCTTTGCTTTATTGTTTTGGTTCCCAGAAAACTCATTGCCAAATGAGTACTTGACTATATTGCTTAATTAATTCCAGATGCTAAGTATACATATTGTTCCTTAAAAATTACATTAAAAATTTTAATTGTCAGCTTGTGTCTTAATATTTGTAAGTTATCTAAAACACCCTCTCCCACTTAATTTTTTTGGCAATAGGCATAGAATTACCCTATGGATTACTTGCTAACTGCCAAGGGCAAAAATACCTAAAATGGAGAGATCTGGCTTTCACCACCACAACCCAGTGATCAATTTTGCAATCAGTAATAGTAGGACAATCAGGCATTATGTGCCTCCTGATGAGATGCAATATGATGTACATGCTGCCACTTGCCAAATATGTTAACTTGAATGTAAGCAAGTCTGTAGGTCTTACTTCCAGTTCCTAGAAATAGAAGGGATAGAGAAATTAAAAAACATCTTGAAGAAACGAAGTTAAAAATAGAATGTGGGAGATTGTACAATGAAAATAATTGGGGAGATAGCGTCAGTTCTAGATTAAAAGAGATGAGAGAGGGAATTCCCTGGAGGTCCAGTGGTTAGGACTCCGCACTTTCACTGCTGAGGGCCTTGGTTCAATCCCTGGTCAGGGAACTAAGATCCAGCAAGCTGCGCAGCGTGGCCCAAATAAATAAATAAATAATTAAAAGAGATGGGAGAAGGTACCGAAACTAGATCAACGGTGATTGTTTTTAGGCATGTAAAGTGCAGCCACTTTGGAAATAGTTAACAAGTTAAATGTAAATTTGCTCTGTGATCCAGCAATTCCTCTCCTGGGTGTCTTCTACCCAAGAGAAAATATATATCCACACAAGGACTTGTATGTCAATGTTCATAGAAGCATTAACAAAAGCCAAAAACTGGAAACAATCTAAATGTCCATCAACTGATAAGTGGATAAACAAAATGTGATCTATCCAGACAATGGAATATTACTCAGCCATAAAAGAAACAAACTATTGATACATGTTATAACATGGGTGAACATCAAAAACCTTATGCTAAGGAAAAATGTCTAGATGCATAAGACCACATATTGTATGATTCTATTGATATGAAATGTCCAGAAAAGGCAAATCTAGAGAGACGTTGGGTAGATTAGTTGTTGTCATGGGCCGAGGATGGAAATGAAGGCTTACTGCATACGGTCATAACGGAGCTTTTGGGGGTGGAAAAAGTGTTCTAAAACTGGATTGTGGTGATGGTTTGTGCAACTCTGTACATTTACTAAAAATCATTGAAACGTCCACTTATAATGAGTGGATTTTACAGTACATAAATTCTACCTCAATAAACGGATTAAGAAAGGACTATGGCAGGGCTTCCCTGGTGGCGCAGTGGTTGGGAGTCTGCCTGCCGATGCAGGGGACACGGGTTCGTGCCCCGGTCCGGGAGGATCCCACATGCCACGGAGCGGCTAGGCCCGTGAGCCATGGCCACTGAGCCTGCGCATCCGGAGCCTGTGCTCCGCAATGGGAGAGGCCACAGCAGTGAGAGGCCCGAGTACAGCAAAAAAAAAGGACTATGGCAGATGTGATGTTCTGTGAGCCTTGCAGCTTTCCCCTTTCTCCTACTGATACTAACCCTGAGACTGTCCTGGAGGAGAACTGAGGGGCTCAGCCAATAGCCAGCACCAACCACTGCACCTGGGAACGAGCCCACCTTGAACTTTTGGGAGCCTGGCCAACCTTCTAGGTGAGTGAGTTCTTCAGGAGTGAGCTCAGGTGAGACCACAGGAGGAAACACTCGGCGGATCCACAGATCATGAGATGTAGTAAGTTGTTTTACATTAATTCTATATTTAAATATATACATTTAAATAAAAATATATACTGGTGAAGTGATATGGCAAAAGATTAACAGCTGTATTTAAATGGTGGATATATGGTTATTGTGCTGTTTCTATTTTCTGTCTGTTTGAAAAATTTTAAATGAAAAGTTAAAATAGACACATAGGGGAAATCATACCTGGAGAGGGAACTAGGCATTTGGGGTTAGATACAAATCCTTCCCTAAATTCATGTCTGCATTTCCACCCACACAATTCTTGAACATATGAGATGGGTCTTGAGTGAGTAGCTGCTGGGGGAGCAGAAGGGATTCTAATTAGAGGAAAGAGCAGATGCAGTGAGATAGAAACAGGAAAGGGTTTGGTTCATTTGGGGCTTATCGCTTATCTATTCCACAAAAATTATTAGCATCTACTATGTGCTCGGCACTGATAAAGGTACTAGGGATTCAACAGTGAACAAATGAGCTAAAATTCCTGCCTAATCGGTGCTTAAACTGTAGTGAAGGAAGACAAATAATAATAAACAAACAAATGAATAGTATATATGGAATATCAAATAATCAGGAGTGGATCCAGGTTTTATGAAGTTATACGAAGTTGGAGCATTCATTACTCCAGAAAAACCCCAACATCATCCATGAACATAGGGCGTTCTGATGCTGATGTTTCATGAGCTTCATAGTAAATCTGCTCAAATATCTTTGTGTGAATTTCTCCAGAAGAAGAACCAGGACAGATAAGTGGTGGATGCGGAAAATAATTCCAGGAAATACTGGTAGTGGGTGGGGCCGTGAAACAGAAGAAAATTAAGTTGATAAATATGGTTACTCCAGCCTGGGGAACTGGGAGATGGTATAGAATGAAGGGCAAGGAGCCTGGGGTATACCTGTGCACCATCTCCTGTCAGTCATGGGTTCAAGCTTGCTCTAGGCAGGCCAGTCAAAATTTCTAAAAGATAGACTTATACGGGATGGTTGGAACTCATACTGTAGCTCCCTC
This sequence comes from Tursiops truncatus, assembly GCF_011762595.2. Taxonomy (NCBI): domain Eukaryota; kingdom Metazoa; phylum Chordata; class Mammalia; order Artiodactyla; family Delphinidae; genus Tursiops; species Tursiops truncatus. Next base: position 36,972,546 of record NC_047046.1, on the reverse strand, counting down.
TGCTGTAGTTAGTCTCCAAACTGCAATAAACATTCACCACCTTTCTCACCTGCCACCCATTCTAGATTCCCCTCACCTGTGGCTCATCTTTCTGCTGGTCTATGTTGTTTGCCTAGTGGGAAATCCAGACCTTTACCTGGAGAGGTCTGAGCCCTTAGCTCCTGTGTTCTTGCCAGGCATGGTTGTTGTATATGGAAACAAGTGGGAGCCTGGTGAATCCCTGAGTTCCAGACATATTCTTCCCCGCCTTGATTATGTAGCAGCAATCTTATTTCCTCATGCTCTCTAAGGTCAATTACCCCCACCAGCAGAGTAACTCCACTCTGCTTTCTGATCCACTAGCAGAAAAGCCCCAAATGCAGTCAAAGCTTTAGGTTCAGTGGAACTGTTTCTTGGTTTCCCAGGAGAAGTGTTCCTGTGGTCCAGGAGAGCCTAACATTGCAGGGACAGGAACTACTTCTGCTCTTTGGTTCCAGGACCTGTGTGATCTCCTAACAGAGCCACAGCACCTCTTCACGGCCAGTGCTTCAGAGCAATTTTACCCTTTCAACATGGATCGAGAAGCAATATGCACAGGCAGATAAAAACAGGTTGTTTAAAGGGAGCAAAACATAGGCTTAGACCTCTACGAGTACCAGAAGAAAACAGATCCTTGCTGAAACTCCTTGTAGAGAAAAGTGTGCAGTTAGAGAATTTTATGCTTGGCCAGATTGCTGTTTGTTTGGGAAGATTAAAGGAAGATGTTATTATACATGCAAAAATCCTGGTAAAACACTTGTATTAGAAAGAAATTAGTTGGACATATAACTCAGTTCATCAGGAGATAAACCAACATTTAAAATTTAAGAATTAAGATACCATGTACAATGGAATATTACTCAGCCATAAAAAGGAATGAAACTGGGTCATTTGTAGAGACGTGGATGGACCTAGAGTCTGTCATACAGAGTGAAGTAAGCCAGAAAGAGAAAAACAAATATCATACATTAATGCATATATGTGGAATCTAGAAAAATGGCACAGTTGAATGTATTTGTAGGGCAAGAATAGAGACGTAGACATAGAGAACAGACATGTGGACACAGAGTGGGGAGGGGAGTGTGGGATGAATTGGGAGATTAGGTTTGACAAAAATACACTACCATGTGTAAAATAGCTAGTGGGAACCTGCTGTTATAGCACAGGGAGCTCAGCTCAGTGCTCTGTGATGACCTAGATGGGTGGGATGAGGGGGTGGGGTGGAAGATCCAAGAGAGAGGGGATATAGTTATACATGTAGCTGATTCACTTCATTGTACAGTAGAAAGTAACACAACATCATAAAGCAATTTTACTCCAAAAAAAAAAAAAAGAAAAAGGAAAAAGATATCTTGGCATATAGAGAACAGACTTGTGATTGCCAAGGGGAGGGGAGGGATGGACTGGAGTTTGGGGTTAGTAGATGCAAACTATTACATATAGAATGGGTGGACGAGGTCCAACTGTATAGCACAGGGAACTATTCAATGTCCTGGGATAAACCATAATGTAAAAGAATATAAAAAAGAATGTATATATATGTATAACTGAGTCACTTTGCTGTACAGCAGAAATTAACACAACATTGTAAATCAGCTATACTTCAATTTAAAAGAAAGATATCATGGCATAAAAGACTGGTATCAGTTAAACTTAGATTACAGGACCAAATGCAAACTTTATTGAAAAAACTGAAGAAGACCTAAATAAATGGAGAGATAGAGCATATTTAGAGATGGAAAAACTGTTTTTACTGCTTAATTACTGACCATTCTGTTGGTGGACACTTAATTTTCTTTCTTAATACAAATCAGACTGAAGTGAATGTTCTTTCATATTTCTTCTTAGGCACATAGACTAGAGTTTCTCTATATACGTTAAAGTGGAATTTCTGGTTCAGAAGACTTTTTTTTTTTTTTTTTTGCGATACGCGAGCCTCTCACTGTTGTGGCCTCTCCCGTTGCGGAGCACAGGCTCTAGACGCGCAGGCTTAGCGGCCATGGCTCACGGGCCCAGCTGCTCCGCGGCATGCGGGATCTTCCAGGACCGAGGCACGAATCCATGTCCCCTGCATCGGCAGGCGGACTCTCAACCACTGCGCCACCAGGGAAGCCCAGAAGACATTCTTATATTCAGTTTTACGAGATGTTCCTAAATCACTCTCCAAAGTGGTTGTAGGAATTTTACTCCCTCAGGTAGAACATGAGAGTCCTTGTTTCACATTCTTACCAATACTTAGGTCTTTATCATTGTTGAAATTTGCGTGAGTAGTAGCAAGGCCCAGCACCATGTCATATGTTCATTGTCTATTTGACTTTCCCTTTCTGCCAATTGCCTGTTCATATCTCCTGTTTGTTTTTTTTTTTTTTCTTTCTTTCTTTTTTTTTTTCTTTTTTTGTGGTCATGCCCCGCAGCTTGTGGGATCTTAGTTCCCTGACCAGGGATTGAACCTGGGTCACAGCAGTGAAAGCGCTGAGTCCTAACCACTGGACCACCAGGGAATTCCCTCTGTTCATTTTTCTATTGGGTTATTTCTCTCTCTCTCTTTTTTTGTTTTTTTTTTTTGCTTTTGATTTGTATAATTTCTTAATATGTTCTAGATACTAATCATTGGTAAGTTATATGAATTACAGGTATTTCCTTCTCCTACCACTCTATGGTGTGTCTTTTGATTTTATTTATAACTTTTTGGGAGTTTGTTTTTTTTGGGAGTTTGTTTTGTAGCATTTGAGCCTCGAGGCATCCACTGGAGGGGGTCTCGGTAGATAAAGACCCAGAGATTTTGATCAGGGTGATGAGTGATATGGGTGGATGTGGGTAGGCTCTCATTCCAGACTGCTGAAATTTAAATCCCACTACCACTTGTGTAACCTTGGGCAAGTTATTAATCTTTCTGTGCCTCATTTTTCTTGTATGTAAAGTGGGAATATTAATAGTACATGGATTATTATAAGGATTAGAGTGTATTAGTTTTCTATTGCTGCATAACAAATTACCACAAATTTAGCAGCTTAAACAACACAAATTTATTATCTTACACTTTCTGTGGGTCGGGAGCTGAGTTAGGAAACTCAGTTCTTCCTCCTGTGTCTCTTTTACTCGCACTTTACTAGCAAACTCACAACAGTTCTGACACCCGATGTGTGGGTTTCTTCCCACCAAGCAACTCCATGTGACACTAGCTGGGTATCCTACAATTTAACTTCATTCTGACACTATCTACCTGGGGATAGAGTCAGACCCCACAGGTTAAGGGCTCAGTCCTACAAGACTGCTCCCCTTCCCCTTTGTTTTTGGCCACACCACATGGCTTGGGGGATCTTGTTTCCTCCTTGAAGGATTGAACCCAGGCCCTTGGCAGTGAAAGTGAAAATTCCTAACCACTGGACCACTGGGGAATTCCCTCCCCCACCCCCTTTTAGATGCCAGTGGCAAGTCCAGGTTTTCACCTGTGCTTCTGACCTAAAGGCTGTACATCGAAGGTTCTCACGACCACCTCTCTGGGTTTGATTAATTTGCTACTTGCTGTTGGCCAACTGGGCAACCTTCTCATATCCTAGAGGCAACCTGCCTTCCCTGCCACGTGGTCCTCTCCCCAGCATGGAAGTTTGCTCCTGTGAGATCAGTAGAAGAATCTCTCTCATCCTCTGAATCTCTTCCCAAAGGAAGTGCCCATCTGATTAGGTCAGGCCCACCCAGGAAGATTCCCCTTTTGATTAACTCAACATCAACTGATGAGGGAACTTAATTACAACTGCAAAATCCCTTCTGCCATGTGATGTAATATAATCATGGGAGTAACTACCCCACCATAGTCACAAGTCACATCCACACTCAAGGGGGATGTGTACGATGGGGAGCAGGAATCTTGGGGACCATCTTACAATTCTACTCGTCATAACATTTCTTCTCACTGGTTAACCCACCTTAGGTTTTCTGTCTATTCCATAAACACATTTGTATTTAGAACTTGAGGAATTTCATATTGGACTTTCCTATTTGTTACCCTCTGGGCCCTTTGGGAAAGGGTTGTCTTGAACAGAATGGAAAGTAATAGTAAGAGTAATTGGGAAGAACCCCCCTGCTGCCCTCGAGAAGTCATGGAGGATAGGGACAAAGCCAAGGAGCCCTGCGCCTTCTTTTCAGGGTGGGACTGACAGCTGAAGCCAATGACACATCTTGTGTCTGACAGTTGGTTGCCCTATTAATTACACAGATGAATAACTTTTCATTAGGTTTCCCCCTTCAAAGTTGAATATGTCTTCATTCTCTTTAGAGTCTTTGGCAAATTAGATTTCTGGGTCATTTTATAAAAATTTAAGTTCTTTATTTTTAATGATGCCTGGAAGAAGGAAGAGAAATCATCATTTATAGAACTTTTAATGGGAAAAGTAATTTCTGTATTCTTTCGGGTGAGCACTTTTGGGCAAAAGTTAGTCACAGAATCCCCATTATTATTACTTCAACTATGAACCTGAGTTAAAAGAAGAAAGATTTGCTGATTTTTGTGTTTGAGATTCATGTACCCGAGGTCCAGGGAGTGTTCAATTTATTATTATACCATAAATTATGCATTAGATTAACATTTTTTAGTGATTCACTTTCTCATTTATTAATTTAATGAACACAATTTTTCAAAGTGAGATTTAATATTGTGAGTAGTACAGTGGTAGTAAGGATCAGATAGAACAATTCATCCTGTGTTAAGTGGGAACATTTTCATAACTTAGAGCATTATCCCTCATATAGAGAGATTGAACTAAATGTCAAGCTTCCTGTATTTGCCCAGAGAGCTTATCAGGTTGGTTTGTTAAAGAGGAAACATCTTGTGTTTGGCTGAAAGCAATTTAGAAAAAAAAATTAAAAAAAAAAAAAAGCAATTTAGAAAAAAAACTCAGGAAACTTTTAGGGACTGAACTGGTTCCATGCCTTTAAGAATTTATAAATGAACTAACTGTGGAAATGAAAAGAAATGGTTGTAAAGATTATTTCTCAACTTGAAAGAATATGAACCAGTGTCATCAAGAACTTAAAAGCCAGTTTGGGTGATACATGTGGTATATAATAAATAATAAAATTCTGTTCTATCTTTTATTCTAAGTAGCTGTAAGTATAGAACCAACTGCAGATACCATGCCTAGCTCATAGTGAAGCCATGAGTCGCTGGTTTTTATGAAAAACAAAATTCGTCAATAAGCTTTAGAAGAAAGAAAACATACTCAACCTTGGACCCTATGATATGATAATATTACCCAATACGCATGTTGAAATGCAATTTACTAACATTCCATCTTAAAAACAAATCATAGAGGATTCATTTTTGGGGGGATTAGACATAATTTGAATAGATTTCACCTCAACACATCAATCAGGTGGTATACTTTCAGGTGGAATGATTTTGCTGAAAAAATTTAAAAACTAAGTTATAGTTTAGTTCTAGTTAGTTTAGATTAGTTAGTTTAGTTTAGTTCTAGTTCTTGGTAGTCACAGCTCTGTCAGCTTGCTGCTCACTGCTACCAGATCGTCTCTCTTTTTTTTTATTTTAAAAGATTATTTTTTAAAATAAATTTATTTAGTTTTGGCTGCTTTGGGTCTCTGTTGCTGCACACAGGCTTTCTCTAGTTGCAGCGAGCAGGGGCTACTCTTCCTTGCGGTGTGCGGGCTTCTCATTGCTGTGGCTTCCCTAGGCGTGTGGGCTTCAGTAGTTGTGGCACGCGGGCTCAGTAGTTGTTGCTCCGCGGCATGTGGGATCTTCCTGGACCAGGGCTTGAACCTGTGTCCGCTGCATTGGCAGGTGGATTCTTAACCACTGCACCACCAGGGAATCCCCCAGATCTTCTCATTTTTATAAAGGATTTGATTTATGTATTTATTGAGAAATGATTGCCACAATAATTTAGTTAACAGAAATCACCTCACATAGTTACAAATCTTTTTCTTGTGATGAGAACTTTTAATTTTTACACCCTTAGCAATTGTCTTTTTTTAATTGAAGTATAGTTGACACACATTATATTCGTTTCAGCTGTGTAACATCGTGATTTGACATTCATGTACATTATGAGTTGATCACGATAAGTCCAGTAACCATCTGTCACCACACAAAGTTATCACAATATTATTGACTATATTCTCTATTCGGTGCATTACATCCCTATGACTTATTTATTTTATAACTAAAAGTTTCTACCTCTTGATCTTCTTATTTCACTCAACCTCCCACCTGCAACTTTCAAATATACAATATTGTTAATTATAGTCACCGTGCTGTACATTACACCCCCAGAACTTATTTGTCTTATAACTGGAAATAGGTACCTTTTGACCTCCTTCACGCATTTTGCCCACTGCCCACCTCCTGTCTCTGGCAGCCACCATGTCTGTTCTCTGTATCTTTTTTTTTTTTTAAGATTCTACATACACCTGAGATCATATAGTGTTTGTCTCTCTCTGTCTGACTTATTTCACTTAGTATGATGCCCTTAAGTTTCATCCATGTTGTCACAAATGGCAGGATTTACCTCTTTTTTGTTTTAAATAGCTGAATAATATACATATTTCTTCTATTTCTTGCCTATTATAAATAACATTGTAATGAACTTGGGGGTGCAGATATTTTTTTGAGATAGTGATTTTGTTTCCTTTGGATAAATACCGGAAGTGGATTTGCTGGATCATATGGTAGTTCTATTTTTAACTTTTTAAGGAATCTCCATACTGTTTTCTAATTTACATTCCTACCAACAGTGCATAAGGGTTTTCTTTTCCCCACATTGTCCCCAGCACTTATCTCTTGTCATCTTCTAACAGGTGAGAGATGATATCTCTTTGTGGTTTGATTTGCATTTCTCTGATGATTAGTGATGTTGAGCATCTTTTCATGTGCCTGTTGGCCATCTGTATGTCTTCTCAGACCTCCTTATTTTTAATAGAAGCAGAAATCTGTGTTTTGTTTTGCATGAGATCTTCTAATTTTTAAATGTTGGCTCAATTTTTATAAAAAGTACCTTTTGCCTCCAAAAACCCCACAAAAACCCTGTGTGTGGCCCACTGGGGAGAGAGAGCTGTGTGGGGCATTGATATTGATGTGAAATAGAAAGAGAATGGATTCAGGGCTGCTGTGCTCAACTACCTGGCCTCTTAGGGAAGCCTCTTCATCTTCTGAACCCCAGCTTCCATTTATACAAGAGGGGATCTGCAGACGTGTGGTTCCCAGAGATGGGGGTAGGGGTGGAGGGAGGGGGAATTGGATAAAGGTGGTCAAAAGGTACAAACTTTCAGTTATAAGATAAATAAGTACCAGGGATGTAATGTGCAACATGATGACTGTAGTTATGGTATATTTGAAAGTTGTTAATAGATCCTAAGAGTTCTCATCACAAGAAAAAAATAAAAAACAATTTTTTCTTTTTTTATTGTATCTATATGAAATGATGAATGTTAACTAAACTTACTGTGGTAATCATTTCACAATATATGTAAGTCAAATCATTATGCTGTACCCCTTAATACAGTGCTGTATGTCAAATATATCTCAATAAAACTGAAAAAAAAAAAAAGAGAGGGGATCAGATGCCATGTTCTCTAAAGAACTCTCCTCTAAAACTCTTGAAGAATTGCTTTTTCTGTTTTATACCGGTGACATGCTGTTCAGTCAGCATGTTTCTTGATGAATCTTCTACCTAATACATGAAATTCATGAGTTACTTGTTTTTTCATTTATTTTTCTCATGCCCATTATCTTTCACATAGATGTTCTCAGAGCAGGAGCATGCTCTGGACCATCTGTAGCTTATTACTCTTTTGTTTTGACATTTTAGGCTTTTCAAGGATTAGTTTCTTCAGGTGTAGTTCAAGAAACTAACATATCTATAAAGAGAATTAGCATAATAATTCTTTTCTCTCTCCTCCCCTCCTTTTCATTTTGTGTGGCATTATGTCTCGGGCCATAATAGGTAGCAGAAATGAAGCTAAAGTTAGTAGATATTTAGTGAATTTTAGCTTTTCAGGCAGTCATTCTGGTTGATTCAGTTCCAGTTTCTACTTCACCTTTAACAGTGTACAAATTCAAAATATTCTAGAACTAGTTGTAGTAATTACAGTTTTGCAGGTTAGGCCACAAAATATGATTTTTATTAAGACTGATTTCTTAGATTGCTGGAATTATTTCTGTGCCACCTGGGCTTGTTATGCCATCTAAAAGCATTATACCATTTATTATTATTATTTTTAAATTTTATTAGAGTATACTTGATTTACAATGTTGTGTTAAAAAGCATTATACCATATAAAACAACCACACTCAGGTGTAAGAAAAACAATGAGAAACAGGCAGCCTGATGTAAAATCCTATTCAGCGTCTCTAACCTTTTGTCAGTCTCTCTGCTTTACGTATTTGTTGTGAAAAGGTATCCTTAGCAACAAAGATCATTGGCTTGTTATACAAAAGAGACCCCAGACTGTTCTTATAAAGATTCAACTGCTTGACACTGGATTTGCTTTTTCTTCCCAATGATAATAAGCACCCAGATGGCAAGACTGGAGACCTGACAGCAAAAGCACATGGGCCACAGCATTTGAATAAAAAGTAGGATGTGCTTTAGGCCATGTGCCCACGTGCCTGAGGGCCTCCCCTTCTCAGCCCTCTCTTCTTGTCTTTCATCAGAGCCTCTTCTAGCAAAGCTGCCCAACAAAGGCAGTCTGGCATTTCATTATGGCACCAGGGAAATCAAAGGGAAAATAAAAAGGCTCATGAAGCATTTAAAAAACTTCATAATGGAAACAGTTGAGTTCCACCTGAAAGCAAATGTATATTTGTCAACATTTTCAATAATGACAATATTGTCATTATTGAAAAAAAGAATAATAATGAGAAAAAGGAATGATGAGCCCCCAAGATGATATTTGGGTGCATTTGAGAAGTAATAACATGGAGGCTGTTTTCTAATTTTTATTCTGAAATTGGTGATTTCTCTAATCAAAGAGGGTTCCCCTGCTTCTACGGTGGTTCTAATTAAGTAGGGGAAAATGTTCAGAAAGAGGGTATTACCTTTGAAATTCCTTTGAGACATTAAATGTCCTTCCCCCTTTCTCCTGAAGGAAACAGCAGCAAATGTCCTATTTGAGGCGGTGAAAAGAAGCAGGGTCTTCCTGCCTAGAGGCTGCTTTGACACTAGTTAATTTCCTACAGGTCAGAGCTACCTGCTAATTTTGTGAATGAGAAAAGTGGGAGAAGAAGATTGCGATAAAAACAAAACCCTTCCTTTCTTGGCACTCCTGTTTTGGTAGCCCTTTTCGGTCGCTGGGTTGGCACCTAACTGCAGAAAATTTTCCTAGAATTAGCTGTTCACACTTATAGGAGAAACCTCTGCACTGCCCCCCACCCAAAATTGAATTTTTTTCACCTTTTCTTGGCTGCCTGACCATTAAGTGACATTTATAGTTCAGGCAATGCTTTGTGTTTCTGCCCTACTCCTTTCCAGGTGGAATAAGGGCGAGCAGCTTGGGGAATCTCACTCTGAACAAGGCTACCCAGGCCCACAGGGAACTCTGTGTTCCTTCACGAAATGCAGAAATAATGAATTAGCCCAGGCTGTGCAAAGGAGTTTCTCAGACTGTCTCCTCTTGTGGGATTCAGATCTGTTTCATAATCTTCCAGTTTCTGAAAACCCAAGGTGACTTTCAACACAAGGCATCTGGGTGTAATTAAATAATTGTTGGCAATTATTTGCAGAGTCATACACACAGGGAAAACGGGAGACCTGATTGCAGCAGTGTTGCTTACACCTGTGGTTTTTGTTATTTAAACCCAGACATGACTCATTGGATATCCTTCTTATTAATGAGTCCCCCTTAAGGTACTAACTCAAGCAGTTCTATTATCTTTCTGTCTGAAATGACCAAATTTGCTCTTACCTTAATCAAGTAAGTTATCTTTACAATCTTTCTCGGGGGAAATCACCCCTTAGAGAAGCATAAACTTCTTTTATGTGGAATAGAATGTATATACTACCCAGAAGATAAGGCGTGTAAAAGCAAAAATGGTTGGCTGTGGACTTGGGACCAATCTCCCTCAGGCTTGATCCCTCAATAATCAATCAGTCCTTAAGAGGGAGGGTATTTACTTTTAAAATATGTTATTTTGCCTTACATCAAAAGAACATGAGCCCAAGTAAACACAAAGCACAAGAACAAGGGCGTTCAGGTTCAAAGTTAGGATTCCATTAACAGCTAAGTAAACCTGGGGGAAAAAAATCTGATTTTCTCTCTTTCCTAACTATGGTCAGAGATAATCAAGTGCTCCCTTGGCTCAAGACACTAACTTCGGTAAACACATACATGTTATATTTTTCTGTTTCATTTTTGCATTCCTCTTTCTGTCTCATTGAGGGTTTCTGTGAAATAGTGCAATTCAAATTGCTGCTGTCAATTCCAGTTTTGCCTTCTTTTACTCAGCAGTTGGGGGAAAAAAAGTGCAATTTAAATAACTGAGATATTTATTTAAAGTGAAAGATAGAGGGACTTCCCTGGTGGTCCAGTGGTTAAGATGCCACGCTCCCAATGCAGGGGTCGCGGGTTCTATCCCTGGTCAGGGAACTAGATTCTGCATGCCGCAACGAAGATCCCGCATGCTGCAACTAAGACCTGGTGCAGCCAAATAAACAAATAAATATTAAAAAAATAAATAAATAAAGTGAAAGATAATGAAGACTTGAGAATCCTGCTCTAAATTGCTTGTGGTCTCCGTCGCCTTTATGATAGATGGTTCCTATTTGCTTGCTGGATTGTGCTCTGTGAACCAGAGGATTTCCTGTAATGATGTAGAAGTCGTTTCAGGACCCTATCTTGGTCGCTATGTTCGTAAAAATAGTTCGCCGACCCAGAAAGGCCAAGGGCAGTGATTTTGGCAGAGAGCAAGTTCCTCAGAAAAAGCACTAGGTGGCGGTGCTGCGTCGTAAGTGCTAGAAGGCCGAGGCCCGCTGCACTTCAGGGCTGCTAGGATTTCTGTGGAGAGAAAGAACCCTGATCACTGATGTTTGTGCCCCAGAGCGATCAGATTAACTCAAGCAGAGGTGGTCCTTACAGGATATATATCTGGAAAAGGAATTTTCTGTTAAGTTTTCGTTAAGGCTGTGATTTGTTATATCAACAAACCATGGGACTTCCCTGGTGGTCCAGTGATTGAGACTTTGCCTTCCAATGCAGGGGGTACAGGTTTGATCCCTGGTCGGGGAGCTAAGATCCTGCATGGCTCCCGGCCAAAAACCCAAACATAAAACAGAAACAATACTGTAACAATGAGTCAATAAAGACTTTAAAGACGGTCCACATTGAAAAAAAAAACTTTATTAAAAAAACATTGTTTCACAGTCTAAAGGCTGGGGTGTTTTGTTTTGAAAAATTGGAAAGGAAATATAAGGGCAAAATTCAGAGTCTGTCAAGATTATAAGTACAATTTTACATTTTTTCTTTTTTCTTTAGTTATTTTAAAAATTGAAGTACAGTTAATTTACAATGTTGTGTTAGTTTCAAGTGTACAGCAAAGTGACTCATATATATATTTTTTTTTCCACTATAGGTTATTATAAGATATTTAGTATAGTTCCCTGTGCTATACAGTAGGTCCTTGTTGTTTACCTATTTTATATATAGTAGTGTGTATATGTTAATCCTAAACTCCTAATTTATCTCTCCCCACCCCTACGTTTTACATTAATTTATGTTTTCCATTGGATGATTAAAATTTTCCTGAGGCTGAAGGCTTTTGATGGCTTACTGGAAAAATAAAGAGCTGGTGGTGGGAGTGGCACTGTGGGCTCTGAAGGAGGAGCGAGACGGTATCTGGTGAGGCATCTACTTGTCCGGCCTGTTCTCAGCTGCAACAGAAGAAATCAGGACTGGAGACCACAAAGCTCCCTTCAGATTCTAATGGTCTATGATTATCTGATTTTAAGCAGTTGCAAAGTATGAGCTCCTGAAAGCCATTTAATTTGATTCCAGTTTACTGTAAAGGCATGTGAATGTTTATAATATGGTATATATGTGAATACTACTCTTGTTGAATGTCAGAAGGGATGTGCATTCCTGGAATTCCAAGATATGGAAGGAAAACTTTGAAGTTTTGGTTGAGGAGGTAATGGAATTGTCTATAATGATATTAGCTCAGTGCTTTATCTTTGCTCTAAATGTTTTGGAAACTGCTGGCCTTCTATTTGCTACATGTAAAATTACATTAGGAAGTCAGACAGAGAAAGACAAGGACTGTATGTTTTCACCCATATGTGGAATCTAAAAAAGCTGAACTCAAAGGAGTAGGGAGTTGGAATGGTGGTTGCCAGGGGCTGGGGGTCGGGGCGGGGAGGGGGGGGGAAACAGGAAGATGTTGGTCAAAGGGTACAAACTTCCAGCTGTAAGATGAAGACGTTCTGGGGATATGATGTACAGCATGGTGACTATAATTACAATATTGTATCATATACTTGAAAGTTGTTAAGAGAGTAGATCTTAAAACTTATCACCACACACACAGGTAGTTATGTGAGGGGATGGAGATGTTAATTAACTTTATTGTGGTAATTATTTTACAATATGTACTTGTATCAGATCATCACACTGTACACCTTAAACTTACATATATGTCAATAGTATCTCAATAAAGCTGAAAAAATACCCCAAATCACATTAGAATTTTTGAATCATAAGTCTGACATTACAGAATTATACAAGTTTTTCTTCTAGGGACATGATATATTTTACACATATATATTCTGTTTAAATTAACTTACTAATTTTCTTTTAAATAATTTGTTTATTTATTGAGGGAACCAGTAATGGGCTCTGCCTTCAAGGAGACTACATTTTTCTGGTCAAACAGTGAGTTGGGCAAGCAATTCCAATAATGTGTGGTAACTGAGCTAAGTGGAGAAATACAAGATTCTCTGAGAGAACATAGCAGTAGATATGAAAATTACTATCTGTAGACACTTCACAGGAAAAACTGATTGTTAGATTAGATTGTATGGAGATTTTTATAGAAAAAAAATAATCCTTTAACAGAGGAAACAGAAAAAGACATAAAAACTGAATGTTAGATTAGATTGTATAGGGATATTTATTCAAAAATATAATCCTTTAACAGAGCAAACAGAAAAAGACATTGTGTGTCTGTGTTAAATGCTGCTTTTCTTTATGGAAAACTGGAAACATGTAAAATTCTTTGACCACTTTGATCATAGATGCCATAGAAAAGCTAATACTAAACACTAAATAATATTAAATACGAAGGGAAATACTAAGGGAATATTTTTCTCTTAATTTTCAAGTCACATAGACAGTTGAATCTGAAAAAAGAAATTTTAAATATCAATAGGCTTTCTATTCTCTGTGAAACTTCTTTTTCCCTCTTGTTATTATTCATATCCTTCCTCTAAGAGAATGATGAATTCCTAATTAGAACTGCATAGTTACCCTAAATTTGAAATTAAAAGGCAACAATTTGCATTTGCAATACAGATCATTTCAGGTTAATGGCAACTTTTGCTAATGCAAGAAGTACACTGAAATTGCTCATTCATACTGTGAACAAAACAAGGGAGAAAATATTAATAGAACCAGTGATTCATAGTTATTTTTGTTGGGGTGAAAAACCATCTCTTGAGAAGGACAACAGTTCAATGAACAAATGCCATGGTGCATTGGATGACACAGACAATGCTCGTAGCTGAATGGAGGAGGACAAAAGTTTTTTTACAAGGACAGTTTTGATGCAATTGGAATATTACATTTATAATACCCTACTCCTTGTTGATGAGTAATCTGATTTCAGTGATGACCCTTTGCTTGAGATACATATATTCTGGCAATTGACTCCTCTTTCCACCCCCAAAATAGAATGTTTGAAGTTTGACATTGTCCTTTATTAATATTTTCAGTATTATTTCCACAACTTGGGCTCCTTCTAAGTGCTACATCCAGTTCTTACAACCAGAATGTTTTGTGAGCCCTTCTCTCAGGGAAAATTTTCAGGGTGATCCTCCTGAATCAGAAAATGTTAGGGGTGGACATGGTTTTAAAGATTGTCTATCTAATCCCTTATCTTACAGATGAAAAATTAAATCTTGAGGAGTTTAGTTACATATTTGATAGGTTGTGGAGCTCCAACTAGAACTCAGAGAGGAGAAACCAGGTGAGAATTTGTATGTATGAAGAATCTACTGTGGTAGCTGTGGACCCATCTTATTTAACTTTAATCCTTACCATAATCTTACGTCACGGGCAAATCCTTTTTTTTCTTTTTTTTTTTTGGCCGTGCCACTCAGTTTGTGGGATCTCAGTTCCCCAACCAGAGATTGAACCCAGGCCAGAGCAGTGAAAGCACAGAATCCTTACCCCTGGACCACCAGGGAACTCCCGGTGAATCCTTATTTTTAGACAAAGAGGTTAAGGCTAGAAAAGTAAGGGATACTAGTCCAAATCCAAGTTTGCTGGCTTTTCACTCACTCACTCATCCACTTAAAAAATATTGAGAGACGGTCTGTGCCAGGCGCCAGGCTGGGGACACAAAGGTGTGCAAACAGAGGTGGATTCTGGTCTTTAGTCGTTTATGGTTTGGCTGCAGAGACAGACACTAATTAAACAATCACACAAAAAAGATGTAAGATTACACTGACGAGGGCTGTGAAGGACACGACGGGTCATTTGTGCCACATCCTGATGTGAAAGCAGCAGTTTCCCATGAAGGTGGTCCTCGCAGAGGCTTGCCCAGCCTGATGCCAGCCTCTTGGAGAGCCAGCTTGGGGGAGAGGCTGGACGGGTTGGTGGGAGGAGAACAGAGGGACAACGTACTGCTCTTTGACTAATTTCTCTGGGGTCTCCTGGTCTTGCTTTCACATGGCTTCCTCTACTGATTTTTCTGTCATAGTTTGAACAATAACCCTGTCAATGTATTTTTCTTGAAAACATGGTAGACAAGACTTTGCTCTGTGAAATTGTGCTCAGGAGGGTGACAGCTTGCTTTGCTCTCTCCCAGTCACACTTCTGAGTCTTGGTAACACTCCATGGAAATTGTGACATTGACAGTGACTTCTCCTTACTATGAAGTACGATTCTAAAAGATTAAGTTGGCCTGCTTATCTATGGGTGAATGTCCGTCTATCCATCCATCCATTCATCCATCCATCTTTCCATCCATTCATTTTTCCATCTTTCCATTCTTTTACCCATTTTTTTTTAGTGGTTTTTCCCTCTTTCTGGCACAATTGCATCCTAAGGAATTTTTGTCATTGGGTACGATAACTCCATCAAATTTTGTTTGCTTATAAGACAAACCAAAGAGAATATGGAGAATGAAATGACTTTGTTTTGACAAAATGGTGGAATCCTGAATGAGTGTTGTCATTTTTATTTTCACTGCTGTCATCATAAAGTCTGTGCAACACAATTTTTTTCTCTTTTGGTGATATCGTTCTAGATATATTTCCTTGCAAATATGTGCATATGCTTACTCATTTCATGAAAATGAAATCACATCCTATAAACATTTTTGTGGCCCTTTTTCCTCTTAGCAATATACCATGAACATTTTAAGTTCAAATTAATAAAGCTCTTCATAATAATTTCAATGGCTGCACGGCATCCCATTGTCAGAATGTGCCATAATTTATTTATTTAATCTCCTGTTGTTAGGGACAGTTTGGAATTTCTCCATTCTCATAAACATTGCTGCAATGAACATTCTTGCATGTTTAACTTTGGGCTGTTGTCAACAAATTTCTTTCTGATAGATTTCTGTATTAAATTCTGATAGAATTGCTGTATTAAGGGCTTTTGATACATGCTGCCAAATTCTCATTTTTCATGAGTTTCTCTCAATTTATAATCCCCCTGTAACAAAGCATGAGATGTCTGTCTCTCCAATGATTCCCCGCCATAGTAACGCTAAGCAATGGCAGTGAGCATTTTTAACTATTGAAAACTTTTCCATGTATTATTGACTAGTTGCTTTTCTTGTTTTGCGAACTGTCTGTTCTATATCCTTTGGCCAATTTTGTCCTGAGCTGTTTAGTTTTTGGTAAGGTCTCTTTATATAGAAATGACATTTTCCCAGTTTATTATTTATATTTTGACAATGATGTTTTTGAGTTACAAAATCATTTGAGATAGTCAAATTTATTTACTTTTTCCTTTGTGGTTATTGCATCTGCTGTCATATTGAGGAAAGACTTCCAAGTTTATATAGTTATTCTACTTTTTTTTTTTTGCTGCATTGCATGGCTTGTGGGATCTCAGTTCCCCAACCAGGGATTGAACCCAGGCCACGGCAGTGAAAGCCCCGAATCCTAACCACTGGACCACCAGGGAACTCCCTAGTTATTCTACATTTTGTTCTAATAATTTATTTAAAAATATTTTTATATGACTGGAACCTATTTTGGAATATGGTGTGTATTAGGAATATAATCTTTCATTCTAAAATAGTTAGTAGGTTGTTAAAGAACCATTAATGGACTATTTTATTATTTCCTCTGACTTGAAATTTCATCTTTATCATATACATAGATTTCCAATTCACGTATTGTGGCTTACCTCTCTTTTATTCAGGCTTAAATAATTATGCCCTCACTAAAGTTTTGAGCTTATTAGTATAGCTCCTCTGCATTTCTTGCTAAGACTATTCTTAGGTATTTTATAATTTTTATTATTAGTTATTAGTTACTTTTAGTGCGATAGTTTCCATTTTATTTTCTACCGCTTATTGTTGGGACATAGGAAGGCTATTAATTCTTGTATACACATTAATTTGTGTTACCAAGTGCAAACTCGAATAATGTGTATATGATAAATTTTAAACTGTTAGCTAATATTTTAAATTGAAGCACACTGGAATCTTTTATGAATGGATTTTTTTTTGGATTTACTAGATACATATTTAATAGGAAGAAAATTTGCTTTGAAAGATGAAATTGTTGCTGAACATCCATCTCATAAAGAAGAGCAACATTTATTTTAAAGGCAGACAGACAGCTTTTTTCTTTAGGAATAATCTTAGTGAGTTTTTGGTCATGGAAGTCTTAGATTGGCAGAGGGTGAAGAAAGGAAAATGAAGGGGACTTCCCTCGCATTCCAGTGGTTAGGGCTCTGCACTTCCACTGCAGGGGGCATGGGTTCAATCCCTGCTTGGGGAACTAAGATCCCACAAGCCCTGAGGCAAGGCCAAAAAAAAAAAAAAAATAAGAAAAAGGAAGCTGTTCTGTTTAGTAAAATAACAGGAACATTCCTAAAT
The DNA here is from genome assembly GCF_011762595.2 of Tursiops truncatus. NCBI lineage: Eukaryota > Metazoa > Chordata > Mammalia > Artiodactyla > Delphinidae > Tursiops > Tursiops truncatus. The sequence goes on along the minus strand of NC_047046.1, from coordinate 36,955,247 downwards.
TCCTCTGCCATCTGAAGAGGCGGGGGTATGGGGAACCCCAAGGATGAGAATAGAAGAAACTATGAGGAGTAATGACCTCAGTGGGGGAAGGAGTACCACGAAAATAGAACTGCTAAAAAATTCCTTGTAAAGGGATTGCTCCTTGTAAAGAACAGTGATATTTATTAATAAATTATAAGTTGATTCCTGTTCTGAACCCTGTTGTGATCTGTTCTAGAATAGAGTATATTCACACAAAATTTGAGATGTAGTAAGGTCAACAGATCAGCAAACGACTGTCACTGAAAAGATAGTTTATTGCTCACAGTTTCGGAGAGAAGTGGGCATGCTATACCACCTGGGGTCACATGAGGAAGCACCAGGGTTGGTCATGAAGAAGAAGAAGGGGGAGGAAGTGTGGGTAAGCACTGATTGTGGTTTATTTGGAAAGAAGCAATTAAGGAGGGGTAAGCAGGCTTAGATTGCTAGTTTGCATAACTTTAGAGGCTCTGGAATACAGAGGCGGTTCCTAGATGTCTGGGGTGATTGGGGCAGGTGGATAATGGCTAAGGATCTGAGATCCCTATAAAAAGGTGATTGGGAGTGTGGACTCTGTATTGGCTGGTGTGTATTTGAAAGGCATGTCCCCAAACAGAGGACTCCTCTTGAGGGGGCAGGGGTGTTGAAGGAGGCAGAAAGTCAAGACAAGGGCACTCAAACATAAAGCAGAACAAGGTATGTCCAGCACATGTACATAGGGCAAATATTAAAGCACTGAGTTTACAGAAGCTATAAACATGCTTAATATTGATATGTAATCCTTCTCAGTTTTTTAAACTTTCAGTAAAGTTCTGTTATAGGCAACTGTCTTATATTAATGGTACTTTGGGGGAAACAGCATTATTTTCCATGTTGCAGGTGTTGCTACAGAGAGTGAATAGAGAAGGAAATCAAAGTAGGAGGTGATCAAGAGAAACAAAAGCACTCCCACCAAGAATTCTCAGAAATACTGAGGAGGGCTATGTGGATGGAGGCTCAAGTCAACTTACTTGGAAAATAAATGCTTCAGGGGACTTCCCTGGTGGTCCAGTGGTTAAGACTCCATACTCTCAATGCAGGGGACACAGATTCAATTTCTGCTCGGGGAACTAAGATCCCGCATCCTGCATGACACATGGCGTGACCTAAAAAAAAAAAAAAGCTTCAGGAAGGCTGGAGGAGGTGGAAACACTCAACAGCAGCCCTTTGGGTTATGATGGTAGGAATTATAAATTCTGGAGGCTTTAGGGAATGGTTTGAGGGCTGGTCTGTTCCTAGAGAAGGGCTCTCTTACAAAAGTGATTCTTAGGGCTTTTAAGAGTCATGGTAATGAATTTTGGGAATCTGATGAAACTGATACATTTTCTCTCCATAAAAATGTACAATATTTTATATACCATGTCAGGAGCTTTACAGAAGCCCTAGAGCCCATCTGTAGATGCTGGTCCATGAACCTGGGGAAAATACCTCCCAATATTAAAGTCATAGTAAAAGACGTGAACACTAAATGGTCTCCTTAAATTGGTCACAACACCTATAGTCCAATTACGCATCTTTGATACTCCCACATGTTAAATGAAAAACTACTTTTTCTTTAATCAAGGTTGGTTCCTTACCTATAATGTAGTGTAAAGTCAGGTTGACTTAGAATGACAGAGGTGTGACTTTTATCATAAATGCCAGGACAGTTTTCTAGTATTTATTATTAAGACTTAAGATTTTTCTCTATAGGCAATGAAGTTAAGGACTCATTTTCATACCCTTGTTTCTATCTAAGAGTATGGATAACACCAGAAAATCTAATTCTTTTTGGTTCTGAGTAGAAGAAGAGAAATATGATTATCAAAAGAGATTTTATCTTCAAATTATTGAAAGTTTTCTGAATAGTTCAAAGGAGAAATAAAGATCACATAATGACATAATGAAAGCCTGCTTGACATTTTTCTTAAAATTTTAATGAGGTAATTTGATAACTTATAGCTGTTTAATACCTGCCTCGGGACCACGGATTAGAAGTAATTTCACTGGTAAAATGATACCTAGAGGGAATAAAACAAAGCCATCTATAAGGCTTTCATAAGACATATTTCAGGGGCCTCCATTTATCAACTTATCTATCTTAAGTTGCAGTAAGAAGGTGTTGTATAATAAAGAATTTGTCTGGTCTTTGCCCTAGGTTCCTGGGGTGGAGATTTTAGGCCCTTGGAATTTTCCCAGTGATAGAGGTAACTATTATTCTTAGGGCACCCCTCAGACCACACTTAAGTTTATGCTAATAAGGTGACTCACGGGGCACCTTAGATGGCTTCAGGGTGGGGGCTGGCCTTGCTGGAAAGGCCAACCATGTGATTAGAGGGATGCAGCTCTGAGCCAGGTGATAGCAGCCCAGCCTCTGGCAGTGGGGAGAGCAGCCAGAGATTGAATTCAATCACACTGCCAATGACTTGATCAATCACACCTACCTAATGAAACCCTAATAAGAAAGCTAGACACCAAGTTCGGTCAGCTTCTCAGTTGGTGAACATATTGATATGCCAAGGGGGTCATATGTCCTGATTCCACAAGGAGAGGACGTGGAAGTTTCATATTTGTGAACTTCCTAGATCTCATCCTAAAGGTTTCTTCTTCTGTCTGGTCGTGGTCTACATCCTTATAATAAAAACCACAATCATAAATATAGAGCTTTCCCGAGTCTTATGAATCTTTCTATTAAATTATCAAACCTGAAGGGAGTAGAGGGAACCTCCGAATTTTTAGCCAGTTGGACAGAAGCCTGGGAACTCCAGGTCTTGCATCTCAAGTGAGGGGGTTCCTGTGGAGGTTTGCCCTCTCAACCCATGAAGTCTGTGCTAACTCTGGGTAGTTGGGTAGTTAGCATCTAAATTGCAGAAGGAGTTTCGGTGGACATGAGCAGAACTTCCTTCAGTAAGGTAGTTGGACATTGGAACTGGCTACACACTGAATAGGTCTGATCTCTCCTAGAACCTCTGGAGGATGCACAGCCCTGCCAACACCTTGATCTTGGTCTTCTAGCCTCCAGAACTGTGAGAGAGTGAATTCTGTTGTTTGAAGCAAAAATAAAAATTAGCTTTTTTTAAAAAAAATAGATCTTTATTGGAGTATAATTGCTTCACAATACTGTGTTAGTTTCTGTTGCACAACAAAGCAAATCAGCCCTATGCATACACATGTCCCCATATCCCCTCCCTCTTGAGCCTCCCTCCATTGCAGCACTATTTACAATAGTCAGGACATGGAAGCAACCTAAGTGTCCATTGACAGATGAATGGATAAAGAAGATGTGGCACATATATACAATGGAATATTACTCAGCCATAAAAAGAAATGAAATTGAAAAAATTAGCTTTTATACAGTAGTTTATGTTGAGATGGTGCCAACTGGGACTTTCAAATTTTACCGCATTGGATTAGGGAACCAACAATTACCCCTTGTTATCCTGTTTAACTCTTTTTTTTTTTTGGCCACACTGTGCAGCGTGTGGGATCTTAGTTTCCCGACCAGGGATAGAACCTGCGACCCCTGCAGTGGAAGCGTGGAGTCTTAACCACTGGACTGCCAGGGAAGTCCCCTGTTTAACTATTAAACAATAATCCCATGAGATCGGTGTGGGGAATGAAGAAAATGGATTTCAAAGAGGTTAAGTAACTTGTCTGAGACCAATTAGAGAGAACATAATGGATCTGGAATTCGACTATAAACCTGTCAGACCTCCTCAAACCCAAGGAAGCTTTGTTACTGTACATACCATGGTCAACATGGAACAATAGTGGTTTCTCTGTTAGAACTTTATAACTGTAGTGACACGAAAGGCTGAATCAAGGTTCCCTCCACTTTAATTTTTTTGTCAAAGCTTTTAACTCATTATATCAGTGGAACATTGTTACTTTTGGCAAAGGGTGATACAGTCAAAATAAAAATAATCTTGATAAAAAATAACCTTAGAGTTTCTTTTACAGAGACAATAGATTAGCAAGAAAAGTCTCCGAACACTGAAGCAAGGGTCTGTGCATGTACCACTGCCCCATCAGAGAGGATGAGCTAGTTGGAAAAATTAGTGTTTCAGTGATAGCCGAGGATAGAGTTAACCATTGGTGAAAGGGGTCCCAGTGTCCTGCCTCCCGTCCTTGCACTGTGTGTGTGTGTGTGTGTGTCTGAACATGTGTGTGTGATGACATTATACTCCAGGTAGGCTAGGAGTCTGTGAGTGCTTCCCTTCCCAACTAAGGCCTGAGGAGAAATCCAAGCTTTACAGAGAATCCCCTCCCAAAGTATGGTTTGGCAGTGGCAAATCCCCAGAGGGGAGGTCTGGGCAGAGGGCCTGAGGCTGTCCCCTGAGTCACCTGTGAACCTCGAGGAGTGTAGGAGAGCATTAGAAAGGTCCCTATGTGCTCAAGAGTAGAGTAGGATTGGCTGAGAGAAGGCTGATGGGCTAGAAGTGGTCTCCAGTCATGAATGCAGGGAGGTCATGATGCAGGGAAGCAGTCAACAGATGTCACATGGACCATGTGAATGAGGAACCACCAAGGACCCAGGAAGATGAGTTACATCTCTGTGGATGCTCATGGAGGACAGAGAAACATCAAGAACCAGACACCTCATCTGTGGAAGCACAGGCACTTTCATAAATTCCCCAGCATTTTTGCCCTTGGGTAAACAGTGGAACAGTGGGTCCCTGGATTTTACTTGGAAAAAAAATTCCTGAATTGACTAACTAAAAACTTGGAATGACTGACTGAGTAATCATTGATTTGACTGAGTTTACCTAGAAATTATTAGATGAAATTTTCTGCTGTTGGGTAGTAATAGAAGCTCAGGTAAGAAATTAAATTCAGTTATAGGAAAATAAAATACAGTTTTGCATATATGAGTTTATGACTGTAAATATTCATTCTTCTCTATGCAATAATACAAACCAAATTAGAGTGTTTCCCACCTGCCCCCATGTTTTTCCATAATTTTTCATCAATTCCTCTCTTATTTCCTCCCACGCAGGCTGGATTGCTAGGCTACCCCTGTCAGCTTTCTCAGATTTAGAGGCCAGGAGCACCAGGGGACTTGGAAGATGTCAGGTTGTTAGTTATTATTGTAATAACTGTTTGGTTAAATTAAAGCTCTATGAATTTGTATACTGAAAAATTTCAGATGATTCCTATTTATTTTAGCTCTGTTCCTTTTGCAATAAAAGACTTCTATTTAATTATTAATTTGGCTGTTATTTCTGGCAATTCTTGGCTATAAATAAATGTTTTAAAAATCTTATCCACAAACCACTAAGGATTTTTTTCCTGGTGGTAGAGCTGTTATATATGAAATTTTGACTCTGTAAGTAGTGTGTAACCATGAATAAATACTATCAATGTAAATTAAATTTAAATGATAGTTTCTTCATGATTTTGGAAGGACTGGGGACAAAGAATACAATTTAGACACAACTTAAAATGTCTTATTGTGACTCAGTGACAAGAAGTCACTATTAGAGATTGTGCTGGTTAGTTTTATGTGTCAACTTGGCTAGGCTATGGTAGCCAGTTACCAATCAAACACTAAGTCTCTCTGTGAAGGTATTTTGTAAATGTGATTGACATATCCAATTAGTTGACTTTAAGTAAAGGAGATTATCCTTGGTAATGTGGATGGACCTCATTCAATCAGTTGAGAGCCTTAAGAACAAAACAGGTTTCCGTGAGGAAGAAGAAAGTCTGTCTCAAGATAGCAGTGTCAGCTCCTGCCTGAGAGTTCCAGCCTCCACTATGGATTTCAGAGTTGCCAGCCCACACCATCCTGTAAGCCCATTCCTTGAAATCTCTGTCTCTCTGTCTCTGTCTCTGTGTCTCTAATATAATTATATTAGAACATCTAGAACTACTTTCGGTACCAAAATCTGTATCAGTCAAGGAAAACAGTAAAACTGGTTTTGTTTTCCTTAATTGACACAGATTTTGGTACCGAGAGTAGTCCTAGAGGAACTGAATCTTAAGGATGAGTTTCTGAACTGGCTCTGGGTTTTCTGGAATCAGCAATCTAATATGATTTGATTTAAAGGCATGAATGACTCTATTTCGGGGGCACTGGTAGTCCATGGCATAAAGCAGCAATAGGGATACACAAAATATCACCACTGGATACTCCAAATAGTTTTAGGAGGTAAGGGTATGGGTGACCATGAGCTTGAAACTTTAGAATGTTGTCAAACTGATGAGTATAATGAGATTGACTGTTGTTCTTAAGTGCACCGGAGAAAGTGGGGAAAGAAAAGAAAATGAGCTCAGGGCTTCAAATTCTCAGCTGCATAAATGAGCTCAACGTTTCTATTTCTACCCTGAAAGAAACCCTTATCTCCCGTAGCTTCAGAGCTGAGATTTCTAAAAGTCAAGCTGAGAGGATCATCCTGGAAGTGGCTGAATTATAATTTTAGCTGAATTCTCAACCTTGCAGGGTGTCTCCTGTTAAAGTGAAGACATTGACTGGGAAGGAATGGGACATATGGGGAGAGCCTGATGAAGCTGAGGTTTCGTTTTTTTTTTTTTTAATAAATCTATTTATTTATGGCTGCGTTGGGTCTTCGTTGCTGCACACGGAACTTTCTCTAGTTGTGGTGAGCAGGGGATACTCTTCCTTGTGGCGCACAGACTTCTCATTGTGGTGGCTTCTCTTGTTGCAGAGCACGGGCTTTAGGCATGCGGGCTTCAGTAGTTGCAGCGCATGGGCTCAGTAGTTGTGGCGCACGGGCTTAGTTGCTCCCCGGCATGCGGGATCTTCCCAGACCAGGGCTCGAACCCGTATCCCCTGCATTGTCAGGTGGATTCTTAACTACTGCGCTACGAGGGAAGTCCCGAAGCTGAGGTACTTGAATGACTAAATTCTGCTGAATTTCCTTTGACAATAGAAGTAGCCCTTCCATCCCTGTCTGAGGAGGTTAACCTTGCTTTGCTCCAAGAACCTGTAATGACCTCCCCTGAGGTAGTAGCCTGGAAAGAAACTGCTGATTCTCCTGAATGATGGTTCTAATTTATACTGACAGAAATCCGGAGAATATGTGTTAGGAATGGATATTAAAGTTGTAAGATAATGGTGGAAGGAACGTAAAGTTTGATCAGGCTGAATTTATTGTTATGGGTCCACTAAGTGTAGATTCTGGAGTCAATGTTGAAGCCCAAGGGGTTAGAATGGGCTCTAACAATTTGTCTGGTTGGTTGGCTAAAACATGGACCAAAAGGTAGCCTCCACAAAATAAAGTTGGAATGCCAGGACTGCCTTGGCATGCTGTAAAGGAGGATATCCAAAGACTGAAGGAGACTGAAATATTAGAGTGGATTTATCATGTTAATTTTCCCCAAGTGAGGGTTCCAGACAACACTCTTTCACCATGGTTATGAGAAACAAATTTGTAAGTGGAGTGCCAGCATACTTAAAGTACTCTGTGGTCATTCTTCTCTTTAGGTCAGAATTTGCAGTGGAACCTGCTGCTACTGAACTGGAATCCTTAAACACATTGGGGATAATTGGATCCTGGGGCATCAGAGGCCAAGTGGTAGCACTTAATCACCAAAGACACAGGGGGCATGATTATTGTTGTGGATCTCTAGGATATAAGCTCCACAAAAACACAGGCCCTGTCTTTTTTTTTTTTTTTTTTAATGCATCCATCTTCAGAACTTTTAACAGTGTCTGGCACATAGTGGATATTAATAAAATATTTGTTGAATGTATTTTCTATTCTTTTTTTTTTTTTTGGCCACACTGTGTGTCATGTGGGATCTTAGTTCGAACCTGTGTCCCTTGCACTGTGAACTTGGAGTCTTAACCACTGGACCACCAGGGAAGTCCCTGTATTTTCTATTCTCGATCTGGCTTATGCTGATTTTATTTTATTTTAAAAATAAATTTACTTATTTATTTATTTATTTTTGGTGGTGTTGGGTCTTCATTGCTGCGCAGGCTTTCTCTAGTTGCAGCGAGCTGGGGCTACTCTTTTGTTGAGGTGCGTGGGCTTCTCATTGTGGTGGCTTCTCTTGTTGCAGAGCTTAGGCTCTAGGCACGCCGGCTTCAGTAGTTGTGGCATGTGGGCTCAGTAGTTGTGGCTCGCAGGCTCTAGAGCACAGGCTCAGTAGCTGTGGTGCACGGGCTTAGTTGCTCCACGCCATGTGGGATCTTCCTGGACCAGGGATTGAAACTGTGTCCCCTGCATTGGCAGGTGGATTCTTAACCACTGCACCACCATAGGGAAGTCCCTATGCTGATTTTAATATGGCATTAAATAAGAGCCAATACTTGGGAATCTACTGTTTCCAGGATTAGCTATATGAATCTTAATAAATATTGATTAAACGAGATAAAATACATGCAGTGTCAAACACATTGTAAGGTAATCAATAAATGACACTTGAATTTGCAATCTGCATGCCGCTGGCTTTCTCTTCATTCAGGTAGAATCATTCGTTAAGCACCTATTATTTTCCAGGCCCTTGGCCAGTGCTGGGGATACATATACGAATAAAACATGAACATTGGCTCCAGTAAGCTCAAGTTTTTATTTATGGAGAACAGAAAGGAAAACAAATATTGAAATCCAAATATCGAAAGTGCTTTAATAGGTCTTAAGTTTCTGGTGATCCCAGAGTTGGTACAAAAGAGGGAATAATCAAATTTGCTAAAGTTAGGAAGAAAGTGTTCTCAGGGAAGTTTCCAAAGAAGAGGAGATACTTGAGGGACGAGGAGAGCATTCTGTCAGGGGAAATAGCACTTTAAAAAGCAAAGAGCTAGGGCTTCCCTGGTGGCGCAGTGGTTGAGAGTCTGCCTGCTGATGCAGGGGACACGGGTTTGTGTCCCGGTCCAGGAAGATCCCACATGCCGCAGAGCGGCTGGGCCCATGAGCCATGGCTGCTGAGCCTGCACGTCCAGAGCCTGTGCTCTGCAACGGGAGAGGCCACAACAGTGAGAGGCCTGCGTACCGAAAAAAAAAAAAAAAAAGCAAAGAGCTAGAAAACTAACTGCTGGGCTTATGAAACTCTAATAAATTGGTGATGCCTACTTAGTGGGTAGGATGGAAGGCGTCCCATGGTTGAGATGAGTAAGGGCTAGATCTACACTGTCCAATATGGTAGCTCCCTAGCCTCATGTGGCTGTTCAGTCCTTGAAATGTGGCTAGTCTGAATTGAGATGTGCTATAAGTGTAAAGTACATTTTGGAGTTTGAAGAGTTAATAGAAAAAAATGTAAATCTCACTAATAATTTTTTCACATCAATTACATGTTGAAATGATGATGTTTTGGACAATTGGGTTAAATATATACTTAAAATTAATTTCACTTGTTTCATCTTACTTTTCTAAATATCACTACTGGAGCATTTAAAGTTACATAAGTGGCCCCATTTGTGGGCTGCACTATATTCCTATTTGACTCTGCTGGGCTAGAGATGGATGGCTAAATGGATCGGTACATTCTTTGTCCTATGAGCAATGGGAGCCTTAACCAGAGTGTTACTGTGACTAGATTTGAATTTGAGCAGCATTCAGGGGGTTGTGTGGAGGATGTCATGGAGGGAACTGGGACTGCAGGTAGTTAAGTGTGCACTGCAGGAGCCCAGGTGAAGGATGAAGAGGGCCTGAGCTGAGCCTCGGGTGAAGTGGAGGATGATGAAAAGAAGATCTAACAGGGTATGAGTCTGCTATGGGCTTAATTGTAGCCCTTAAAAATGTGTACGTTGAAGTCCTAAACCCCAGAATGTAACCTTATTTGGGAATAGGGTCATTGCAGGTGTAATTAGTTAAGATGAGGTTATACAGGCACAGGGTGGCCCCTAATCCAGTATGACCAGTTTCCTTATAAAAAGGGGAAATTTGGACACAGACACACACACAGGGGGAGCATAATGTGGATATGAAGACAAAGATCTGGGTGACATGTCTACAAGCCAAGGAACGCCCAAGATTGCTGGCAAATCACCAGAAGCTCAGGGAGAGGCCTGGAAAAGCTTCTCCCTCTGCCTTCAAAGAAGGAATGAGCCCTGTCAAAACCATGATTTGGACTTCTGGCCCCTATAAGTGTGAGACAATAACTTGCTGTTGTTTAAGTCCCCTAGTTTGTGGTACTTTGTTCCTGGAGCTCTATAAACCTAATGCAGTGTTTCTTAAAATTTCAGATTTTAGGGAATTCCCTGGTGGTCCGGGGATTAGGATTCGGCGCTTTCACTGCTGGGCCTGGGTTAAGATCCTGCAAGCTGCATGGCGTGGCCAAAAAATTCAGATTTTATTTAGACTGAATTAATATTGCCTAGGTTAGCCTATGGGGGTGAGTTCTGTTGTCAAAGGGCCATGATTTTTTCACAGCAGTGGACCAACTTTAAAGAAATTCTTCTTTCCAGGTTTATAGTGGTAGGAATGGAGAGAACCGGGCACTGGGAAGCTGGGTCAATATCTATATTTTCTTCTGGTCTGTGAACAAGGGGGTGATGAGAAGTCAGAATAGTCTCTTCCATGCTAAACTCTCTTTCTGGTCGCTGTGATGGATATTTCTCATGGTGTGTTCTTCTACTGAATTCAGTATTCAGGCCCTGAATGGGACTGAGAAACTGCAATAGTTTTCAGTGGCTGGAGCATCGCTGTCCATGGGTCTTAGGTTCCTGGAGCCAGTTATAGGTGATTTTACAGGTGAGGGAAGTCTGGGGTTCAACAGGGTGGCCATGGTCCACTTGTGCTCATTGTGTTTATACAACTGAAAGGAGGTAGGCTTCAGGAAATAATTATTTTTTTTTACCGTTGGTCTTTCAGATTCAACTACGGCCAGCAAATAGCCTTGGTTTATGGATAATTCATATTCATGGCCGTGTGGTGTATATTTAACAGTTATATGCATGCCTCAAGGGATCTCATGACTTAAAATATAATAATTTTATTAGTTCTTATTGATTTATAAGTTATCACTTTCTACTGTAATGTGTTATTTATTTATTTATTTTGGCCACCCCATGCGGCATGTGGGATCTTAGTTCCCCAACCAGGGATGAAACCTGTGCCCCCTGCAGTGGAAGCTCAGAGTCCTAACCACTGGACTGCCAGGGAAGTCCCATAATGTGTTACTGCTCTACCTGATTTTGAGCTGGATATGAATATGCTTCAGAGGTAGAAATAAAAGAGTTTACTGAGGTATAACTCAATAAAGTACTCAAAATCTTAAGTTTACAGCTCGATAATTTTTACCTATGTATAGATGCATGTAACCATCACCCAGGTTAAGGGGTAGTACATTTCCAGAAGGCTCTCTCCTGCAACTACCTGGTCAATACCTTCCTCTAAAGGTAACCACTATACCTCTGTCATCATAGGTCAGTATCAGGCACAATTTTAGTGACTTCTTTTAAGCATTATAGATTTCTCTGTATCTGGCATGCTCCCAATGCAGGGGGCCCGGGTTCGATCCCTGGTCAGGGAACTAGATCCCACATGCATGCTGCAACTAAGAGTTTGCATGCCACAACTAAGGAGCCCACGTGCTGCAACTGAGGAGCTGGCGAGCCACAACTAAGGAGCCAGCAAGCTGCAACTAAGACATGGTGCAACAAAATAAATAGATAAATATTTTTTTAAAAAAGCCATTGAGTACATCAACTATACCACAATAAAAAAGAAAAAATTAAAAGAAAAGGTCAAAACAAAACAAAAAACAAACAAAGCTAATGAAAGCAAGGAAATAGCAGGCAGAAAAGTTTTCTTTAGGATATGTGTTCATGCCGCACAGAATCTTGGGGCAAATCTAAAAAGAAATCAAGTTGCAAGTATAGTGACTTTTTTTTTTTTTTTGCGGTACGCGGGTCTCTCACTGTTGTGGTCTCTCACTCTTGTGGCCTCTCCCGTTTTGGAGCACAGGCTTCGGACACGCAGGCTTTGGACACGCAGGCTTAGCGGCCATGGCTCATGGGCCCAGCTGCTCCGTGGCATGTGGGATCTTCCCGGACTGGGGCACGAACCCGTGTCCCCTGCATCGGCAGACAGACTCTCAACCACTGCGCCACCAGGGAAGCCCTATAGTGACTTGCTGCCTCTTCTATTCTATTCTAATTTAATTGTTCATCTGGGCAGAATCTGCTGTGTGATATGAGAGCAATGTAAATGAGGAGTATGTGTGTGTGTGTGTGTGTGTGTGTGTGTGTGTGTGTGTGTGTGTGTGTGTTATATGATACTTGTAACAGAAAGAGGTATCTTTTCTGTTAATTTATTGTGGGATAGGAAGACAGAATAGCCTAGATAAAATCTGTGTTAAGAGAATGTAAATTCTGTAGGCCAAGTACAGTCTTTGTAAGCATAGTGATTTTTTTCTTTCACACAATGCCATCTAATTAGAATAGCAGAAACTTGAAAATGCAAAAATCTCTCCAACAGTAATAGATAACTTTCCCATTTTAAAAGAACAGTCTAACACTCTTTAAAACCATTTTGGTTTAGATCACATGGGGACACTGCCATTGATTAGCTGTGGTGAATATAATACGAATTAGAATCTCTTGGGCTAAGATTCTCAAGCACAGGGTGAACTAAACTACTGTAAACACTTCACATCCATTCAGATACACCCATTTCTGGAACTTCAAAACCATCAGCTAAAAACAACTCTTTATTCAAATGACTTTGGGATCGAGGCTACACATACCATGACTTAAAACAAAATGGAGTTTAAACTCTCCCTACAGACTTCTCTGCACTTTGTCAGGACTAATTGATATGAAACCAATGCATTAGACCAGTGGTTCTCAACATTATTCTCCTACTTTTTTATTTTTAAGGTTAGCACAGTGATTTTTATTTTTATTATTTTTAAAATTTTATTTATTTTTGGCCATGTTGGGTCTTCATTGCTGCCTGTGGGCTTCTCATTGCAGTGGCTTCTCTTGTTGCGTAGCACGGGCTCTAGCCACGTGGGCTTCAGTAGTTGTGGCTTGCAGGCTGTAGAGCGCAGGCTCAGTAGTTGTGGCGCACGGGTTTTGTTGCTCCGTGGCATGTGGGACCTTCCCGGACTAGGGATCAAACCCGTGTCTGCTGCATTGGCAGGCAGATTCTTAACCACTGTGCCACCAGGGAAGTCCAGCATAGTGATTTTTAAAGGCAGTTTCATATGTATATGTATAACTGAATTACTTTGTATTTGTACAGGTTGTACACCTGTACAATGTATAACTGAATTACTTTGTATTTGTACAGGTTGTACAGGTTGTTAGTTTCAGGTTGTACACCTGAAACTAACACAACATTGTAAATCAACTATACTCCAATTTAAAAAAAAGCAGTTTGCAAAGCTGCCATAGATTGCATTCATGCTTGCTGTCTTAGGTAACAGCACAGCAGTTATCCTTGTGAGTGGCAATGACTTACCTGCTGTACTCATCTTCTTTAACTGAGATATTTGTTGGAGATTTCAAAAATAAAAAAACATTTTTGGCAGTTGTATGCACCCACCAATATTTTCTGAATGAAAGCAGCAGTGGAGGAGTAGAGGGGATCTGACTTAAGGAACTGTCTTAGCTCAGGCTGCTGTAAGGGAATACTGTAAACTGTGTGACTTAAAGATCAGACATTAATTTCTCAGAATTCTGAAGGCTGGGGAGTCCAAGATCAAGGTGCTGGCTGATTCAATGTCTGGCGAGGGCTCTCTTCCTGGTTTGCAGATGGATTCCTGCTTGCTGTGTCCTCACGCAGAGCAAGGGATGATCTTTTCTGTGTTTCTCCTTATGAGGGCACTAATCCCATTCATGAGGGCTCTATGCTCATGACCTAATTACTTCCCAAAGGCCTCACCTTCAAATACCATCACATTGGGGATTAGGGTTTCAATATATGAGCTTTGAGGGGACACAAACATTCAGCTCATAGCAGAAACTCAATAGACAACTTAACAAAGTGCATTTTGATTCCAGTTATTTTGATTGTAAACCTCATGACGGCAGAGAGTTTACACGCCTTATGCTTCTTTTTTAGCCTCTCCAACACATGTTGCTGTTAACTGACAAAAACTTGCTGATATTTTTATCTTGATTTGGCTTCAGTAGACGTGGTAGATGTCTGTTGACTGTGGCTGCTTGCATAGTGCTACACGGTGGACCTCAGGGCTCTGTCGCCTTATGTACAGCTATACATAGTATTACTATGTTTAACTTTTTATGTAATTTTGGGTTCCTTTAGCTCAAGAGTTGGGAGATTTGCTTCACGTTTTGGTGTGGCTTGCTGCTAAATATAAAAGTTTGCACAGTATTAGGCTACAGTGAAAGAGAACAGGTAAAATCTTTCTGGCTCTAAAATATGTCTGAATCCCTATAGCAGAAGCATTTGGAGAGGAAATATGAGTGGTCCTGCCTCTGAAGAGTGGAGCTGACTTTGTAGGGTGTCCTTCTCTGAATCCAGGACCCACGTGTCTCAAGGTACTTAGGTGCTCCATCTGAAAGGTCCTGTGGCCTCCTTCTTTTGTTCTCTGGCTGTTACTCTGAGTCGTGCAGTTTTCGTAAAGAGATTTTATTAATTTAGCAGAACATTTGCCTTCCTGGGACAGCCTTATTTACGAGGTGTCTGTTGTGTGAAACTTCAGGGAATGGCCATCACACACTGTTGCCCTAGTGCACGTAAACCACACAGACAGCTTTACCCAGACCAGTCTGTCTGCACACCATGCATTGAGCTGGCCCAGCAGCTCCTTGTTTTGTTTTGTTTTGTTTTGTTTGACCACGCCACACAGCTTGTGGGATCTTAGTTCCCCGACCAGGGATTGAACCCGTGCCCTCACAACACAAATGAACGTACCTATGAAACAGAAATAGACTCACAGACATAGACACAGACTTGTAGTTGCCAAGGGGAAGGGGGTGGGAGAGGGAAGGATTGAGAGTTTGGGATTAGTAGATGCAAACTATTATATATAGGATGGATAAACAACAAGGTCCTACTGTATAGCACAGGAAACTATATTCAGTATCCTGTGATAAACCATAATGGAAAAGAATATGAAAAATAATGTGTATGTATATGTACAACTGAGTCACTTTGCTGTACAGCAGAAATTAACACAACATTGAAGATCAACTATATTTCAATAAAACTAAAAGAAAAGAAAAGAACCCAAGCCCTCAGCAGTGAAAGTGTGGAGTCCTAACCACTGGACCGCCAAGGAATTCCTATGTAGCTCCTTCTTTTAACATCCTAGTGAAGCATCGTGAGATTGCAAGCCATTTAAAAAGCATTAGGCCCAGTTAACAATTGCCTTAAACTATAAGGCCTCGTAGCCACTTCTGTTCAGCATGTTTATTAGGGTTGTCACTTTACCTGGTTCTGTTGTATTTATGTACTCCCTTTCTTTTCAAAGTGCTTCCCAACAAGATATTAGTTCTGTGCAGAAGTCCTGTGAGGGGGAGCAGACTTTTATCCCAATTTAAAGCTGAAAAATGATGGCAAAATGGAAGTTGAAGGTGAGGGTATATATATAAAACAGAGGTGTTGCCTGCACTTGCAGGCAGGAGCAAATCCCCAAGTCTTTATCATTAGTTTTACAGTCGTGCATCAGAGTCCTTCTCAGTATTTCCCAGCATCCCCTGGGAATTACTTGCACCTTGTTTTGGAGAGGGGCATTATACCACCTGTATTAGTTTCCTAGGCTGCTGTAACAAAGTATCACAAACTGGGTGGCTCAGAACCACAGAAATTTATTGTCTCACAGTTCCAGGGGTTAGGGTGTTGGCAGGGCCATCTTCCCGCTGAAACCTATTGGGGAAGGAAACTTCCTTGCCTCTTCCAGCTTCTAGAAGCCCCAGATATTCCTTGGCTTGTGACAGTATCATGCTCACCTTCACTTGGCATTATCCCCATGTCTCTTCACCTAATCTTCCCTTTGCACATATGTGTGTCTCTGTCCAAATTTCCCCATATTACAAGGGATCCCAGTTATATTGTATTAGGGCACACCCTAATGACCTCATTTTAAATTGACGACATCTGCAAAGACCCTATATTCAGATAAGATTACATTCTGAGGTGCTGGGAGATTAGGACTTCAACATACATTTTTGGAGGACACAGTTCAATTCATAACACTGCCTTTTGAAAATTCTAACTAATGCCTCAAACATAGCACTTCACCAAGCCTGCTTGCTAGATACTGTTCAGCCCTGATAACATCTACCCCTGAAGGCTGGCATGGAAAGGATGTATTTTATGAAGGAGAGGTCAGGAGATACTAATCAGATGTCTAGACCTACTTGGTCCCACAAACCATGACAATAAACTTGGATCATAAAGGAGCCAAATTCTGAACAAAACACAAGTTAGATGATCCACCTCTGAATGATGTATGATAAATTATTCTTCCAAGATACAGTCAACCTCATTCAGTACAAATTTAACACATTCAATTAATCTTATCAATAATGAGAGGATTTGATACATACACTAGACACAGCTACTGTCGATGACCGTATTGCTTGGCTCTCCCCTCTGCTGTGTTTCTTCCCGTACCTGCCTTTGCTATGCTATCTTCCTTAATGTGTTGACTTGGTTCTGTTCTTTCTTCCTTTCTGATTTGCCTTCAGCTTTCCTTCCAAGTGGAGGTCACAGATCAGACCTACATGATGAGAAGAATCAAATAGATGCTTAGCTCATTATAAGACAAAAAAATTTCAACAGAGGAAGTACACATTTATTGGAAAAGTAATAAAGAAAAGCCATGAATTATATTTAAAATAAATCTCACACTTATTTCTCTTATTATAAAATACATGTTCATTAAAAAAAAAACTTTAGGGGCTTCCCTGGTGGTGCAGTGGTTGAGAGTCCGCCTGCTGATGCAGGGGACACGGGTTCGTGCCCCGGTCCGGGAGGATCCCACATGCCGCGGAGCGGCTGGGCCCGTGAGCCCTGGCCGCTGGGCCTGCACGTCCGGAGCCTGTGCTCCGTAATGGGAGAGGCCACAACAGTGAGAGGCCTGCGTACCGCAAAGAAACAAACAAAAACAAAACAAACAAAAAAAAAAACTTTAGGAAAAACACATAAGCATTAAAATAAAATAAAAAGAATCCATGATCCCCTTCATAATTCCAACACTGTCAATGAACTTTGTTAATGTTTTGGTATATTCCTTCCGGAGGCACACGTATAAACATTCTGCTTTTACAAAGCTGGTATTGTACATGTGGGTTTATAATCTGTTCTCTGTCTCTTTTTAACAACATGTTGTAAGCATCTCCTCATGGCATTAAAGATTTTTCTACAGTGTCATTTCCTTTCATCATTCTGCAGTGGAAATAAAGTTCCATTGTAGGGATATACTAAAAAAAATTAATCAATCCCTTACTATGGGACATTTTACGGTTGTTTTCAAATGTTTCTTATTATAATAAATGGTGCTGTGATTAGGGTTGTATTAATCTTTTGATAGACCTATGCTTATTTTCTCAGCATAAATTCATAGAAGTAAAATCAGTGGGTCAAATTTATGAATAATTGACAAACTGCTCTCTGGAAAAGATGGATCAGTTTACACTCCTGCCAATAGTGCTTGAGAACACATATTTCCTGGCATATTTGATAATACAACATGGTAGAATATAAAAATATCATTCCAATTTGGTAAATTAAAAAACCAACACTTTAATTTGCATTTGTATGACCATTTATGCTACATAGAATAGATCAAAGGAATAAATATAAAAGGTGTAAATATAAGAAAATAAAACTATTATGTAATTTCCAATGCAAAGAGTAGGATACTAGGACAACTGACTATCCAATTGGAAAAATAAAGATTTTGTGCAAATTTATTGGCCACTCATGTTTCTAATTTTGTGAATTGCCTCTTTATGTCCTTCACCAACTTTGCATTTAGGTATGATTATCTTTTCTTTATGGATCTATTAGTGTTCTTTGTACTTTGAAAATCTGAATTCAAATTTTCATGTTTATTTTTCATAAGCAATGGCAAAATTTCCCCATTTTCCTGTTTAACTATTTAACTTTATTTGTGAACTTTATTTTAATACAGAGAAATTTTAAAAAATTTTAGTCAATTTATCAATCTCTTACTTTTTGGTTTCTTTTAAATTGCCAGCTGTACAATTTTCTTTCCAATTCTAAAAGTATTTCTATATTTTTTTCTAGTATTTTTGAGATTTCTTACATTTAAAATTTTAATCCACTTGAACATGTTTGATGTTCTTGTAGGACATGAGTAGCGATCTAATTTTTTTTTTCCAAATGGATAATTAGTTGTCCCAGTATTCTATTCTTTCCCTTGGAAATTACATAGTAGTATTTATTTCTTCATATTTATATACTTGATATTTATTCCTCTGATATATTATTTCATCAGCACCACACTGTTACAATAACTGCAACTTTATCACATTTTTTAATACCTGTGAGTGAAACCTTATTCATTACTTACATCTTTAAAATGTCTTTAAAAATGATACTTACAGATAACTTCATTTATTTTAAAATGTCAAGAAAAAGCAAGAATTGTTCTAACTACTGCTTTAAAACTCATGTTTTGTTAAATAGTCATGTGCTTTTATGAAAGTTGATGCTTCTTTCCCCTTTAATAATAATAATGGTAATTATACAGTAATAACAAGGAGACCAAATGGTAGGAGAAAGTACAGTAACTTTGGAAACAGGCAGTCCTGGGTTGGAAACCTCACTTTGTCATTTATTAGCTGTGTGCTTTGGTCAAGTTAGTTCACCTTTAAGAGTCTCAGTTTATCCATTGGTAAAAAAAGGAATAAAACTACCAAATCTACTTCCTAGGGCAATGAGAGGATTAAATGGGGCATTGCTAATACAGAGCAAGTCACTGCTGTCAAAGAAGGACCCCAGTAAATGTAATTTCCCTTCCCTTATACTGGTCTAGGATTTATTGTTTGTAAAACATTTTTATATACATCACCTCATTTGACTCACAAAAGTCTTGACTCATTGGCAATCATACGATTTCCGTGGTATTAAATTACACGATGATTTAATAAGATATGATGATGATATAATGGTATTTAATGGTCATCTTACAAGATAATGTTTTTTTTACTTAAAAACATCACTGAAACTTCTGCTACACTCTTAGGTATGAAATCACTTTAAATAATGACTCAGGATGGCAATATTTTTAACCTTTTCAACAATTTGATAACATAAGTAAGAATATGTGTACCATTAATGCACATATTTTTAGACACATATCTATTTTCTAAAGCAAAGCCCATAAGTATGTGATATGTTTGTAGTCTAACTAAACCAGTTTCTGTTGTGTTAATAGCATTGGATTCCAATTACATTAACCATAATTTTTAATTTAAAAATTAATAAGAAAAGAAACATTTTCTTCTCAGTTGAGTCAAATCATGGATTAAATCTCATATTAAATTAGTAATTTATATTTATAACAACTCTGGAACAAATAAATATGTAAATTAGTATAATATACTACTGTCACTAAGACTGTCTGAAGTCACTGAGACTTGAATTTGAGTCTCTGCTTTACAATGTAGCAGCTGTGTGACTTTGGCTAAGTTACCTAAGCACTTTGAGTTTTAGTTTCTCATCTGTAAAATAGAATAATAGTAGTATCTAGAAAGAAGATTGTTTGAGGGTAAAGGAAATAACTCTAATCAAGCATTTATCATAGTAAGTGTTCAATAGATGATTATTTTTGCTGTTGTTATTGCTATTATTGACTGGCGAGTAGCAAAATTATGCAGCCCCATTGGAAGGAAGGACTTAAAAGAATTTAAAGGAATAATAATTGAAGCTTTCAAATAGTAAACTCATGGCTAATATAATTGTATTTCAAGCAGATGATAGTTTCTTAAAAAATTAAATCATGCCTCTATATTTGGGTGGAGAGAAGAATTAATTTAAAAATATTTGTAGAGATTTTATTATTAACACAAAGTGTTAGTAATAAGGATAATGAAAAACAAGTGCTCCAATATTATTACAAACAGACCTATATTCACAGATAGATAAGGCTGAGTTTGAACCCCAAGGACAGAGATTTGGGATACTATGAACTCATAGAGCAACATCCTGTTTTGATTTATGCATAAAAGCCTTGTTTTATTTTGCACACAGATCTTCCTTCCAACATTTTTAGAGGCTGTCACAAAAACTCAGTTAAGATATTGGGTGTCCTGTATCCTCTTCAAGCTTTTCTTCCTGCATTTAAGACTTACATGAGCAGAAGATTTAGACTTAAGTAGAGAGAAGACTTCCTTCTCCTTGGCTTTTAAGAGGACATGTTCTGGAAACCTCTGGAGAATCTTGCAGATGCTGCACAGTGAAGTATGGGGTATATATTTTTGGAACCTAGGGTAGGGGAGGAAAATCCTTCTTCTCTTCCCTTCTAGGTTCTTTGGTTAGCCTACTAATTAAATCAACATAAGACAGATTAACAACAACAGCAACAAAAAAACCAAATTTAATTCGTGTGTATGGAAGCCCATAGAAATATGAGACTACAAGAAGAGACCAAAGCAGGCAGCTTTTATACCTTCTGGACAAAGAAAAAAATAAACTTGTGAGGAATTGACAAGACAAAGAAGTTTGGACTTGGGGTAGTAAATTAGTGTAGAAGTAACAAGGTTTGTTTATAATACCCTTCTTGGCCCTAAATTTTCTATCTCTGGTGATAAGGATGCCCCGTCTACCTCCTGGGACAGGGAAGGTACTTTCACATGGGAGATTTATTTCCTGCTTTTAGGGGTACAAAGGAGGGTTAGTGTTTTTCTTGAACCAGCTGTTTCAAAATAATCAATATGCCAAAGTGGTATATTTGGGGCAGGCTGCCCTGAACCCCATCACCAGTAAGCTAATGCTCAGAACCAGGCCTTAGAAGAGCCACATATATGAGATAGTTGAAATCACCCAAACTTTCAGCAAAGGTTCAATCCTAGATTTGCTTCTTGAGTGTCTGCTTTGTCTTAAAACTGGCAAAATTTCTTGGCCCTGTGAACAGGCAGTTCTGTTCTTGAATTAGAAAGGTATGTTTTTGCTCATGTGGTTTGGAAAGGCTTCCTTTGCTGATTGTTTTCAGAGTGTGTGAAGCACTAGATTCTGAAGGTCAGAGAAACCATGACACATTCTGGGTAAGCTCATCAGCTCCTCACTACTTTGTGAGTTCAGAGGGGCATGATGCAGGCAGTCCAGTAAATGATGGTCATGATGTTCCACTGCAGAACATCTGGGTTTCCCTACAGGTATAATCGGTATGAGGTGAGTCATTAGTCATAACATTTTCTGGAAGAGTCAGAAGAGAAAAAGTTTAGAGTGAAATTGAATACAGTGTTGCAATTTACTCTTGTCACTCATATGAGAGGATGGTGTTTTGCAATGAGCTTGCTCACTGAGAAAGCTTACTGTAGCCTGGTTCCTAGCTAAGTATTGACTTAGAAATGAATAGAATGAAAATATAAGACTTTCTCAATCTGGTTTAATGTTATTTATACTAGGAATGTATGAAGATGTTGTGTGCAAACATGTCCTTTCATATGGTAAAAAAAAAAAAAAATCCATGGGGTAGGGGATGGGGATGGTGGTGGTACAGGGCAATGGGGAGAGCTACACAGTCAAAGAAAGGAAAAATGAAAACATGGAAACTGTAGGATGGGTAGCTAGGCCAGAAAGAAAGTAGTGGAAATCTCCTTACCCTAGGAAACTGAGTCTTGTTTACGCCAGGTGTTTGCTAATGTTGTGAAGCCATCTGCAAATTCAAACTCTCAGTAATATACTAGACATATTCTTCCTGTTTGAATACAAACCCCACTTTTTCAAGGGCTAATGAGTTCTTTAAAATCGAGTGTTGTTTGAGGGTTCAAGGCTTGAAACTTCAAGGAGACAGATGTGTTTGTGACCAGGAAAAACAATTCAGGGAAGTGTTAGTTTGACTTGTAGCTAGCATCCACCATTTCAGACTAAAAGTTTTGTTTCCATATCTTAAGGACCAACGGGATAAAAAGGAGTTGATAACGTTATAGGTTTGAAATTCAGGATCTTTGATCATTTCCAACAAATATTTCCAAACAGCCTCTTCTGGGTAGGTCATGGCTTAGCGGGAAACTGCCTGCCTTCTGTCGCTCTCCCTCACAGAGGACCTAGGTGAGGCTTTGCACTCTGAAGATTTCCATGGTACCACCAGCTTCTCTGACTGAACATGATGCCAGTTACCTGCCATTCTTTTCTTCCATGGTCGGGAAAGAAACTGTTGCCGGGGAATTCTACTTCGTCTAGTGAACGTTGCGGGTAAGGGTCGGGGCTCTTGGAAAGAGGACTTGAAATTCCTCTGCGTTACCCGTAAATTGGAAGTTCTAACTCTTGGGTCCTTTCTTCGTCCCCTCCCTCTTCTCCCTGTGTCACTGTCAATTACACTTGGGCATCTGGAGGTTTCTCTCTCGTCTGCATTTGTAGTGAGTAAGCAAGTCCATATCTGCCGCCACGGTTTCCTGCGCGGCCCTGGCCGGGACCCCTTGCAGCTCGCACGGGGTGGCTCCGGGCCTCTCCAGCCTGGTGTGATGCGCGCCTCCTCGCTGCTCCCCCAAATCCCCAGACACAAAGGCCCCCTGAAAGCAGCGTCAACACTCGAGTTAGAACGCTCCCGAGGTTGGAAGCAAATTACCACTCTCAGGGCATTTGGGGGTAGTTTTGGTCTTTGAGACATCGGTCGCCCCATATTCCCCTCCATGGAATAGAAAGCAGAAAGGGTCTGCGCTCGCGCCGAGGGTCTGTCGAGGCAGGGGTGCAGCCCCAGACCCCCCAAGTTCTTGAGCTGGGTCCTCAGCTTCTAGCTCCTCCCCTTTCTCAGCCTTCCCAGCATCTCCCGGCCCAGCGGTTCAGGACCAGACCAGAACTTTCAACAATAGGATCGCATCTTTGCCCACGGGACACCAAACTCGCCTAATGAGAGACGCTGCAATGGGACGAAAGTTCTGCGGGACGACCCTTTTCCGGGTCTGATTCCCCCAGGTAGCAGTGGGTCGGGGCTGGGCGGGTCTTTGGATTGTGCTGAGCAATACATGGATCTCCGAAGCTTGATTGTTTTTGGAGTTCAGTGGCCAAGAATCTCAAATTAAATTCTCTGCTTAGTCTTTCACTTCAGTGAACGGGTTCGGGCCTCGAGGCCGGTAATTCTGGCGTGCTGGGCCCTGAGGTCCAAGCTCACAGGGCCCACGCTGAGAACAGTCCAGTGGCACATCTTTTGTAAACCAGAGGCGCAGGTCGGATTCTTGGGGTGGGTGGAGCCGGCAGTTCCTTCCTCCTCCGCATAAACGTATTGGTGTTTGTGGATTTCCCCCTTTAATAGTCCATGAAGTCAACAAACTCCCCACATGGTGGCTCCCTTTACTAAAGTCGAGTAGTGAATTGGTACAAGGAGTCTTGGAAATTTTCAAATATTTCTAAAGATTTAACTCATTTCAGAATTCACGTGGGCGGAAAGAGTAGGATTTTAATCGGGTTCACCTTTGACGTGAAGCAAGGCGGAAGACAGGAAAGCCACAGCCGGTAATAGCTCCGGGCGCTTTAGTAAGAAAGCCGTCTCTGCTTGATTATCCGGTCGTGTTCACCGCCGGCTCTTTGTGTGCGAGCTTACTCCAGAGGCAGGGCTGAACACGGAACACACGCATGTAAACACTCCAACATAAATCAGCGAACATATGCAGTGGAGACAAAGAGATTCACCCCCATGTAGATGTGGTTTGAATCTTTATTGCAGATAGGCAATCTGGAGCATCCCCAGGAACAAACTAAGAGGAAGTGGCAGTTTCTGGCCATGAATGGTCAGAACGAAGCAAAACTTTGTCACCTTGGAGGAAGTATTAAATCTCAAATAAGAGAGCGGGAAAGGCATTGAAAATGAGCAGCATTATAATCTTGTCTTAGAAAAAGCATGCAGAATATAGCTTCTCTAAATGTTAGATCTAAATCATAGTAACAGGAAACACTCCCACTAAATTGCCATTTCCTCTAATTTTTGTTTAAGATCCAAATAATTAAAATGCACACTAATGGTTATCGATGGCTCTGTTTCTTTTTTAAAAGAAATAGACCCGAGTTCCCTTACTGGAGTAGAAATTTACAGATCTTCTTAAATAACCCCGGGACTTGGAAGCTTCCTGGTGTATATGGTCTTCCCTTATTGCTTTCCTCTCCCCACGTCATTTTCAGTTAAAAAATTTTAGCCATCCCCAACGAAGGGATTCCTGTTAGAAACCCTCAGTAAGTGAATTTGTACTGGGTATCCTCGTGCTTTCCCCGTCTGTCTGTAACCCCCAAACAGAACTCAAGCTGTAAATAAAGGGGAGAAACATATTTCTCACTCCCAAATTCTTAAAATTTCAGTTTTTGTGGAAAATACAATTTCACAATTTCAATGTTAAAATTAGTAAGAGCCACAGAAAGTGTGAAGGCGTCCAAATAGGTCATCTAGAGATCCAAAAACCAGGACTAAGGGGAGACATAGAATGCTCTTTACTCAGAAGGGCAGAGGCAAGGGTTGGACAGTTCTCACCATTAAGGGCATTCGTGGACACTGCAAGGGAGGAACATATCTGAACAACGGGGGAACTTGGACGATGAATCGCCACATTAAGGGCACCACTACCAAATCTTCAGAGGCTCTGGTGAAAAATTAAACTAGTGGCAATTCTCAATGTTTGCAGCATCTGCGACCAAACAGTTCAGCACTCCAAGCCTGGACAGCTCCACAGGCCGAGCTCCGGACGCGGCTTTAACTCTAATCAATTCTACTCAGAGCCAGACTGTCAACGACAGCCAGACTCATTAGCGATTTACTGAAAATCCTCCAAGACTTCCCTTTAAAAACAAAACGACTTCCACATTTAATTGTCTATCTAAAAGAACATACGCAAGAAATTAGGAGATCTAAATTAAATTTATTAATAGGAGGGCTTGATGGTGCTTAATTCCAGAGCTCAGAGCTCTGATTGCTGGGGCTTGATGAAAAAGCAAAAAGAAATAAGAGGGACATAGTTAAAAACATGATTTTCACCATTCTCAAAATTCTATGAATTCTTTACCCATCCTTGAGAAGTGGGTAAAATTGAAAACAATCAAAACAATTAAACTTCTTTAAAATTGTACTGTTTGAGTTAAAGGTGTTTATGAGAAGTCGATGACTCCGGATTTTATCCAAGAGGACGGCACAGAATAGTTAATATGTTCCTTGAGGGACTAGGATGCTGACGTCTTTTTCTGATACCCGATCATTACGTGACTGGAAAAAAAAAAAAAAAAAGGAAGTCATTCCATGAATAAAAATCGGAGTGCAACAGTGCAACAAAATATTCTGTACTTAAAGGCCATAGGCAGACAGATGTTGACAAAGAAGGCTCTTCCAAAGCCACGTTCGGATTGATTTCTGCTAACTGCACATATAAACAGGAGCAGAGGGCCGGTCACCTCTGTAACCACCGGCAGCAGCAGCAGAAGCCGCAGCTTCAGACGCAGCCAGAGGGACTTCTGAGCAGAGAAGGCGCTGCCGACTCGCGCAGCTGCCTGATCGAGTGGCTCCCACAGACGCCGGCTGCGCTGGGGCCCTCTCTCTTTCCTTCGTCTCCTTCTAAGACTTTCCCTCTTTCCTTATCACTTCTTTCTCTCCGTGAACTTAAGGCCACTTTGTCCCCCACCCCTCTTAACTCGTCGCCCCCTCCTTCTTCCTTCTACATCTCTCTCCTCGCCCCCTTCTCTCGGTGTCACGCTCCCTCCTAGTCCTGAGCGTCCACAAACTTTTGAACAGAATACCGGCCTCAGCAAACAAGTCCTTCAGCTCCTCCTGCTGCTCCTGCTCGTTGCTGCGGCTTCTGCTCAGACACTAACGCCAGACGGTGATGCCTCTTGGGTTGTGACTCCAGAGCAGAAACTTGGAGAAGCCCTTTGCCCGCCGTCCTACTTGGCAGCAAACCCTCTGCTGGCAGCGGTAGGAGTTGAATGGTAAGGGGAAAAAAATCTTACCAAACCAAACAACTCACCTGACTGCTAATTCTTTCGCCAGCATCAGGGTACGAGTTAGCTTTCCTTCGTACCAGATCTGGCGAGTTATTGGGCGTTGGGTATATACATATACTTTCTAACTATAGCGAGAAGGAAGTGGCGGGGGCGCGCCGGCTGTCATTAAGCCGTATTCAATACTGGGAGTCAGAGGTGAGCGCCGTCCCTCCCTCAGTTCAGGGAGTTTCTAGGGGTCGGAGGGTGGAAGGCCAGTGGCGTTCTGACTGCTGTGTGCTCTCTTTCGCGTCCTGCGCAGAATGACCATGTGTAGCGGAGTGAGGCTGGCCCTGCTGGTCTACGGGATAATAATGCACAGCAGCGTCTATTGCTCACCTGCCGCCGCCGGACTCCGGTTTCCTGGGATCAGGTAGGTGCTGGCTGCCCTAGCTGAGCTGAGGCCGGGGCTTCCCTTCCCCTGACACCTCCTCGTGGTCGCCCTCCTGCAGTTCCTCGGTCAGGCTACGACCGGTCAGGCTTACCACCACCTCCCCATGCGGCCCCACTGCACCGCCACCAGCCTGGGTCCGGCCGCGGGTCAGTGGCCGTGGCTCAGCGGGAGGATCCCGGCAGACTCCGCTGGGCCTCGGCCCCCCTCCCCCAGCCCGCCGCAGCCGAGGCGCCTGGGTGGACCGAGCGCACTTCGGCGGGCTGGTGAAACCTCCCCTCCCCCAACCCCTCCCACGGGAGGGGGGCAGGGCCGGGCCCTATTCTTAGCTTGAGTTAGGAGAACTTTGGCTCCCGGAGCCAGTTTGTGGGGGGGGGGGGTTGAGAGTGAAGCTCCTGTGGACTTTGCTTTGTTACAGCTTGTTCGGGACTATCGGGGCGGGGTCTCCCTCTCTCTCCTCACCTCAATTAGAATTCTTTCTACTGGAAGAGCTTCCTCTCAAGTGATAGGTTTTCCAACTGCATTTTGAGTCTTGGGGAGAGGGAGTGTTGGCCGGGTAGAGTTAAGAAGAAGCTATTTGAGAGAAGGAAAACAAAGATGAGGGAGGGGGAAATAGATGAAATGGATGCAAAGGAGCAACAGAAACCAAACTGGCAGGCAGTACTGGGAAGGCAGCCCTACCCACCCCAGGCAGGAGTAACCCTGGCTTCCCCCACCCACCCCCAATTCCGGGTTTCTAATCGGTCGGCGCTGCCCGGGTTCCCCGCCGCAGCCCCAGAGTCCCGGGCCTGTCAGCGGGAGAGTGGAAGCTCGCAGCGCAGCATCGGCACTCCGCTGTGCACCGGGCTCCTGGCGGCGAGGAGCGCGCGTTCTGACCGCAAAGCTGCTCCTCCGAGCCGCGCCCAAGAATGATCTCCTTAGGGGTCGCTGACCATTGATTTGGGTTCTGGCTTCGGTGTTAGGATTCCAGCATCTGGGCACGGGGTACGGGGTGGAAGTGCCGAGAAAGACCAGGAGACTCCGAGCAGCCGGGCCAGGGCAGACAGGCGCGTCGCCGAGGAAAGGCTGGGTGTGGGGCGAGCGCAGCAATGCCTTGCCCCTACCTCTCCAGGGATGGAGGAAAGGCGAGCGAAGTAACGAAGTATGGCTAACCCCTCCTAAAGCGCGCTACTTGCCTTGGCCGCTTTCCTAGTCTCTCCAGCGGCCGAAAGCGAGTGGGTTGTGTATACTAACCCATCTCTCCCGTCCTGTATCAAGGATTGAGTTGGTAGGTAAGGGCGACTGCGAGATTGTTGTCTCTCGGTCCCCTGTTGACCCTTTGACCCTCTCCCTTTGCCTCTGGGTTGAGATGGTGTCCCGCCGCCCCGCCACCGCTAACATATTAGCGCGAACTATCTACTTACTGGACTTAAAAGCCTTATTACACCCCCAGCTATTTTCAAAGTCCCGTGTGCCTGACACTTTCTCCGGGCAAGAGGTACCGGAGGGCGCGGACATGCCACAGAATGAGCCGCTGCCAAACAGGCTAAGTTTAGGGGCATCTATTACTCATGTTCCTGCCAGATCCTCTCCCGCCCAAAATAGAAGCCGGAGGTTCTCCGTGACCTACATCTGCGCGGGGAAGGACTCCCCTGGGCTCGGAGGCTGGGTGGGGGTGGCTGCTGGCGTTGGCCGCCGGACTCCCCAGCCATCCACCCTCTCTGGCTCCCGGCCTCCCCCATCCGGTCTTCGCGTGGCCAGCGTCTCTCTCCTAGAGCCCTTCTCATCTCTGCCCGCCGCTGCTTGTGGACGGAGGCTCAAGCGCCAGGCCGGGAGCGGAGCGGTCCTCCTCCGTGGCCAGGTGTGCTAAGTCGGCGCAGACGCCTCGGCTTCCCAGTGCCCGTTGAGGCCGCGGCCCGGGCAGGGCGACTCTGCACCCGCGAGATGAGGGGTGGGAATTTCTGTTGGGTGGAGTTTTCTCCTCCTACTTCTACCCGCACCCCTGTCCTAGAAGAAGAGGCAATTCTCCAAGGGGCGCCTTTAGGAAGAAGGAAAATCGTGAGAGCCCCTAGGGATCTTTGGGTCCTCGCAGAGCCGAGGAGGGACCTGTAGTGACCACTCCTCGTGCCCCCGACTACCGCTGCAGGCCGGAGGACGAGGCGTACGACGAGGACGGAAACCCGCTGCAGGACTTCTATGACTCGGATCCACCTGGCGTGGGGAGCCCCGCCTCCGCGCTGCGCGACGCCTACGCGCTCTACTACCCGGCGGAGGAAAGGTACCACCGCACGGCCCTGCGCCGGCCCAGGACTGGGAGGGAGAAAGGGGCAAGGGGTGGCCCATCGAGTAGGTTCTTTTTCATAAAAGCCCTCAAGCCTCTCCTCTCCCGGGATGGTTCCCACGAGAGCGAGAGAAAGTTAGTAGCGGGCCGGTTTGTGTGGACATGAGGGCCGCGTGGGGACGAAAGGTCCGTGGCCCAAGGAGTGGCAGTGAGTGCGCGCCCAGGCCGGGCTCCACACCTGCGGTCCCCGGAGGGCAGGACGAACTCCGGTTCCTGGCACTCACGGGAACATCCCAAGAGTCATCCCCGAGTGCCTTGCCTCTGGGGTTTTCCCCGGCAGTCTCCCGGAGCACCGGGGGGCGTGCGTGCCCAGCTGGGGACCTGGGGCTGCCACTTGGGGACAGTCAGTGACCCCAGGCGCGCACTTTGCCTCCTTGTTAGAGATTTCGCCCACGGGGTCCTTAACAAGGCCTACCGCAAAGTGCTGGACCAGCTGTCCGCCAGGAAATACCTGCAGACGCTCACGGCCAAGGGCGTGGGGTAAGAGTTTGCGAAAGAGTTAACCCGCGCGTAATGGCGCGCCCCCGCGAGCGCCGGGGTGGGTATCTGTGCCAATGCGCGCTGGGCGGGCGGCGCAGCTTCTACGTCCGTGCGTGCACGTGGGGCCGAGGGTGCGTCTGCGCCGCAGGGTCTGCCGGGCCAGCTCCCGGAGGCAGACTAAGGTTCGGAGACCGCGACTTAAGTTTGGCCAGAGAGCTCGGGAACTGGGCGAGGAAGGGAGAAGGCAGGAAACCCGGGGAATCTGATCCGTTTTGAATAATTGAAAAAAAGAAAAAGCCCCCCTCCCCCACCCCAGGCCTTCAAA
Source organism: Tursiops truncatus (assembly GCF_011762595.2). Taxonomy (NCBI): domain Eukaryota; kingdom Metazoa; phylum Chordata; class Mammalia; order Artiodactyla; family Delphinidae; genus Tursiops; species Tursiops truncatus. Next base: position 36,925,674 of record NC_047046.1, on the reverse strand, counting down.
ACCTTCAAGCTTCGTGGGACGATTGGCTAGGATATCCTCTAAGCATGACTTTTTCTTTCCTCATTTTTCTTTCACTGTAAATTCAGTTCGAAACAAACAAATCCTCAGATTTGGACCCTTAAGGAAACAGTTTTTGCTGGTGCCAGACAAACCCAGAGCACAGGGCTTGCGTGGAGCATCTCTCAGCAGAAGGCAACATTTTAATAAAGCCCATGGGACAAAAGATTACATTTTCCGCAATTAATAATTCATGCGATGAAAAATATTGCCTACAGCCTGTCGACTTATATTATTATCACGTTTTTCACTTTAGCGCGCAGGAGAGGAGTGTTCATGTCTGACTAGGAATTGCGGGATCGATGTAAACTCCACGGCAGCAGCCAACTTGAAATTTAGGGCTCTTCGGTTATTTTCTCTGTACGTGGGGTTGGGTGGGGGTGTGCCAGGAACGTCAGGACGATTGAGCGCAAAAGCATGGATATTCAAATCTCAGCAGGCAGCGTTTGGAGAGAGGTTGGCCTTAAGTCGCTTGCCTTTGGCCCGGACCTCATCTGGGGCCCATTCTGTAAGGACTTAGTGCCCCAAGATAGTCGATGGGGAGGGAGGAGTGAGGGTTCCCATCGCAGCCCTCCCTCCGGCAGCTCTCTGGCCGAGCAAGGCGGCGCGGTGGGCGTTGAGAGCCGGCGTCATCCCTGAAGACTCCCGCTTGGGGTGGGGCCCGTCTGCCTCCAGCAACTATTCAACCTGTGTCTCCCGCCCCGCCACCCTCTTCCCGACCTCTTTCCTTGCAGTGGGAACCTGGGCGGAGGCGCGGACGACGACTCGGAGCCGCTCTCCAAGCGCCACTCGGACGGAATCTTCACGGACAGCTACAGCCGCTACCGGAAACAAATGGCTGTTAAGAAATACTTGGCGGCTGTCCTAGGGAAAAGGTATAAACAAAGGGTTAAAAACAAAGGACGGCGAATAGCGTATTTGTAGCGATGAGTTACCAGCTACCCTGTGTATACAACCCTGACACACTGAAAAGTCATTTTCCCAACTGACTGAACAGTCATCGCTCTTGTGTTCTGTCCAAACATGTATTTATGTATGAAGTAAAGCCATTAAATGAATATTTTGATAATAATATTGTTTTTCTTTTTACAAAGCACTAGAGAATGCACAGATATACTTTGTGGACCAATTATTGATATTGATATATATATATATATTACAAATTTATATTAAGAATATATATATAAAAGTATAATTGAAAGCAGTTCAAAGTGTGCACAAGGATTGAAAATTCGCCTGAGCTGTTTGTTTTTATATAAAATAAATAGAAAAATAGACAATCATTGTTTTGAATATTACTCCTATTTTTGTAAACTGGAATTAAAAGGACAGTATTTTTATCCACTACAGGCCTGAAGATATTAATACCGACCATTTGCTACTGTACATAAACAGTGATGCCCTGCTCCAGGGAGATTTTGAGTAATGATTTGGGAGAATTGCTGGAGGGCACTCTTTCCCAGTGAGTCTTTGGGGCAGGCTGCTTCAATCCCAGCTGGACTCAACTAGCCACTGTCCCCCTCGCTGGGTGGCAATTCCAATACTTCTGCTTTCTTGGATTCTATTTTCATGTGTATTTGTTTCTCTTCAGACTCACCCCAGAAGGAAATTCTCCTGATAAAACAACAGCTGGATCCAAATTGCGCTTCTCCCCAGGATTCATACCACTCCCTGGGGGAGGAATTAGACTCTACAGAGAAGGGAGACTTGAATAGGAAGCTCCCTTTTCTGTACTTCCAGGGACCCCAATATTCCAAGGTTAGGGCAATTGGAACAAAGTGAAGGAAATGTAGGAATATTGGAAAAGGCAGAGCGTAAGGCAGTAGGAGGAGGACCCTCCTGGAGAGGGACTGGCTGGGGGCTGCCTCAGGCCTGGGAGCTGGGCATAAGCCGAGTCCCACCGTAGTCCCCTGCCTGCCTGACTTTGGGTGCTGGGTATTGGAAATGGATGCAAAGTACAATGTGTTTTTCTCCAGTGCTGTCCATGCTTCTCATCTTGTGAAATGGCCAGGATCCTCCCCTTTGAACCTTGCTCTGTAGGAGCCACCCTTTTCTTTCGTGGTTTTCTGAAGACTTCTTTCCCACCCTCTCGCACCAGTTTTTAAAGTACTGTTTACCATTTTTCATTCACTTCTATTAAATTTGTAATGCTTCTTAATATTTTTGTTGTTTGATGCTAGCACTTATTGTAAAGTATAGGAACCCTTGTGTAGTTACCACTAAGTAATTATGCACTAAATATGAATCTTTTGTTTCTTGTTGATTGAGTTTGTAGGTAAAATGTATTTTTCTACATTATGGCTTATTGCTTAGTAAAATTTATTTCATAAAACCAACCTTTGTCATATTAGAATGTGTAGTGTTCACATGTTGGTCAGTTGTACTAACTGACAAATCATTTAAATCTCATCTTCATATGTATGAGTACTATCTTATATTTGTGGTCAAGAGTGAGGTAAGCAAGCTCCAACAGGCCCTGAGAATGTCCCCTTGTATTCTTTCTTGGCTACAGAAAGCATGTCTGTCTGTTTCCTATCAATTTCTTGAACCTGTCAAGTAATCTCAATAAACAAAAGAACCTTCACCCAGCAACCAGCTCAAGCAACAACAGGCAAACCAGCCAGCCAAACTCCCAGATTTCAGGCCCAAGTTCTTTTGAAAAAAACAAAACAAAACAAGAAAAGATTAAACATTAGCTTGTAAAGTTTAAAGGACCTTTCCTTTTCCTTTACGGATTTGATCAGTATGAAGTCATAAATCAAAGAAAACTGACTTGGATTTGCATTCCCAGGCAGGATGGATGCTGCCAGGAGATCACATTGCAAACAGTGAAAGCACAGAGGCATTCGATCTATGCCTGAGTCCTGTGTACATAATCAATCTTTCTTTAATTCTGCAGTCTCCTCAGGCAATGTGACACGGGATGCAGTTTGCAGCTTTAGTGCCTTTCTTCGCCTTTTAAATCGCCACGAATCACAGATGGCTATTTAGTGGCCCTACAATGCTGCAACACATTGGCTTGCATTTTAGTCTTAATTATTTGTTTCTTGGATAATGGGCAGTTTTCTGTATTTGTGTCAGCTGTTAGTGGTGAAATAGGGCTCTAGTTAACCTTTTTTTTACGAAGTCTAATTTAGTGTTCCCGTGGCTAGTTGCAAGCATTTACAGTGATCACCCAGTTTAATCTTTTGTATATTTTTTAGAAATGCCAAGAGCCTTACTAATAACCTGGAGCAGATTTATGATATAGTGATAATTTAGATAGATGTTAGTCTTGAAGCTCTTATTTTATGTGCAACTGATTATAAAAACATCTTACCCGAGTATTATTACACACATGATATCTATAATTAGGACTTTGATAACTGTTATATAAAGTGTGTAAAATTTGTATGAATAAATTTTTATAAACAATGCAACTTCGTCTAATGTGTGGGGAAAAAAGACATTCAGGAAATAACTACTTTAAAATCTCTTAAAGTATTTTCTTTAGCAACCATAAGATTTTTCATGTCTGGAATATCTATCTAATCATCCATGTATTTTCATAAATTGTATTTTAATATCTGCTTGATGGGTTACTGAATTCGACTAAAAATTTAAAGTAGCTACTTAGATGGAGACGCCTAAGAAGATACTAAGCTCATAAATAGGTGAAGATATTGGAACCTTTATAGGATGCTCAATTTAGATTAATTTCCATCCCCTAGTGTGTAAATACATTGCTCAGTACTCAGAAAGTTGCTATCCAGTGGTGGGAGATAGTAACTGGGTATTAGTTACACCTTTGAAATAGAAATCTAACATTGTTATTTTGTAAGTAACTCTGCACACTAAATTGGTCTCCATAAAATTCTGTATAAAAATGACTTAACTTTGGAGGTTTAAAAATATGTTTAGAGATCTATAAACAACTGTCTCTGATTAAAATGCTTTGGGCAGAAGGAAAAAGGATATGAGTAAGCAAAGAGTTAATTAAATATCTTTAAAAGAAAATGTACTTTGAAGTCCAGGACAAAATGTGAAAAGTCATTTGTGGATTTTTTTTGTCATATTAACAAACTTTAAAGCAAAGCCTTCATATGAAAGTCCCATAAATTTCTCAGTGGTGTTTATTTTGGAGCCCTTGCTATTTCTGGGTTAAAAAAATGTAATAAAAATCACTTATAATAAGTCACATACAATTTAATTTAAATTGCCAAGTTTTCATCCTAAATATTAATGCATACAATTAATAAATCAATAAATGTATCACAATAATATTAAAGGACCAGTAAAGATCCGCAAGGATTCAAAAACTATCTTTAGAACTTAGCTTAGTATTTAAGGCCCAGAATCATATAAGGAGGACCTTATGACCTAGAGGTCTCATTTGTAGTGTATCTAAAAAAATGAACAGTAAAATTCATATTTACATTGGATTTTATTGGATAAGGAGTTTTTCTTCTCCATCTTTAAACTGCCCCCTCTGCTGCGCCCCTCCATGGAGTCGCTGAGTGTGTGTGTGTGTGTGTGTATATATATATATATATATATATATATATATATAGTATGCTAGTGCGGTAAGTGGAAGAATGAAGAAAAATAAAGCTAATTTATTTGGTTGAGGGCTAATGACTTGTTGAGAAAATAGAAATAAGCCCCAGACTGGCTGACTTCAAGTGAAGTTAATTGTATTTAGCAACTTTCTATATTCTCTTACATGGGTTAACTCAAATGATGTTTTTTCCTTGGAGGGATTGATATATTTAGGTACCCAAGAAGTCATCAGATGTGCCCTATTGGTGATAGGGCTGGGGACACATTGATTCAATACAGTATAAATTTACTGAACACCTAAAATGGACCAGGCACACTGGTTGAGAAAGCCTAACTAACATGTGGGAGTTAAGCTAGTATTTTTTGAAAGAATATTTTTCTGCAACAGGATCACATGGGGGAACTTGTTAATAATGCAGATTTCAGGACTTCACCAGAATCAGTGAATCTGCATTTTAAATAAAAACCGTAGATTAATGGGCAATGAAGTTTGAGACTGCCTAGATCTAGAATTTGGCAACATATTTTAGGCACATGTGTGTGCTGGGACTATTTTTTTTCATATTAATAAGCAACAGGTTATGCTATCTGTACACAGTAATAAATACATCAATAAGCTGTATTCTCCCAGGATGGACATTAGGTTCTTGAGAAGTTGTAATATTTTCTTTAGGTCACTAAGTCCATAGTTAGCATTATTTTACTTGTACGTTCTGGTTGGACCTCTCTGTTAGAGGAGCTTCTGGAAGAAGAGTGATCCTGTAAATAGAGTCTAAGTAGTTCAATCACATGACTGAGAGATTAATGAAATAATAGAACCTGCGCAGCTAGCTGGCGGTAACTGCGGATCCAGAAGTCAACTTGCAATTGCATTATGTCCAAATTTGGCTTGAATATGTCCCCCCAGCTGTTTACAAGATGATTTTACTTGGAGGCTCCACTGACCTCACACTCAACCCTACTGTTCACACTGTTACAAAACTGGGAACCAACATCAAGTCTGAGCTCTTTTTCTTTGGAACCCTTCTTTGAAGAAGGGAGATGCCTGCTTCTCTTTCGGCCTCACCACTGGCTTCCTATGCTGGTTTGTAACAGGTCAGCCTGTGCTTGGTCATTTCCCCTTCAACCAGGTAGCTTTAGCTCCTTTTTATCCCTCTGATGTTCTGGGGTAGCCTCCACTGTCACAGGGTCCAAAGTTCCTCATACTCTGGACCCAACATGATCCTTCTTTAGAAGGAAAAGTTCTTATTGGTCTTGGAAACTTGAATGCTCCTTTTCATCTCCCACAATTCCTCCATGGCCGGAATGTCCTTTCTCAACCTAACCCAACCTAAATATTCTGTAAGGGCTGACTCACACCCTCCTTTTTTAGGGATCTTCCTCAGCCTCTCTGAGTAACATATTGATGCCTCCACCACCATCCTTGCACTTGTTTCCGGTGACCCTCACTCTCTGCAGCAGTACTTCTGATCTTTAATTCCACACTGCTCTGCCCTGTTCCTGAACTGTTTTGTAAGTGCCTGCCTTGTCTCCCCAGCTCCATGATCTCCTGGAAGTCGTGGATGACAAAATGCACGTTAATGCCCGACACACTTCGGGGAACATAATAAATACCTCTGAGTGATGGAAATAACAGAGGACTTGCAGAATTCACCTTGACATTTCCCCCTTAGTCTAATAGGACAGCTACAAAGTGTATGTAGGAAGTGAAATTAACTTATTAATTAGGTGTTCATTGTAAATCAAACTAGATCTTACTCCAGGAAAAGCTACATAGAAAAGAATGCCAAATTAATTAGGTGTGTTTCTGCGATAAGATAAAATGAACTTTAAATTCGTATGTAGGCAAAAGGCTGCGACAGACTCAAGCAAGCCACCAGGCCTTAAGTTTTTCATCCTGATAAAGAAGAATTGTATTTCCAAATTAGAGGGAATTCACCTTATGCCTCAGGAAAGTCATACTTTTTCCTAGAATAAAGGAAAAGGGATTTCTTGAGAAACAGACTGGGAACTGGACTGCTCTCAAAGTGATAATTAACAGGGTAGTTATCTGCAGCTGTCAAACTTCTCCCATCAACAGAAATGTAATTTGGAACATAAGTTCATAGACAGGAAAAGGCACATAAGGAAAGACATTTTTTAACAACAGTGGAACATCGTGGTAGGTGATGTCATCTGGTCTAAGTTTATTTTCTTCTAGCTATATCTTTGCTATATATTACAGAATCCTAATTCAGGGAGGACTATTACCTATAAACCTAAAAGAAAATAGACAATGTGGTATGCATCTGCGCACATTTGCCCTCCTCTTGTTAACTACCTGGATTTACTCTTGAACACAGGTCCCTCATGCAGCTCTTGGCTTTTATGGGATGCAAACTGCACTTCTAGATGTAACTAATCAGGATAATTGTCCCCCCTGACCACAATTCAGGGCTTGACATGTTACCAATTTCAGGATAGTGGGATTAGAGATTTTTTTTTTTTGCTGGAAGCTTCTAGGAAAGAGGTTCTTTTTTTACTTCTGAATGGCATGATGTATGATTTAACACAACATATAAGAAGCCAGCCTCACAATGGAACTGACACCATGAAAGACAGACAGGAGTGATAGGAAGAAACACGTCCCTGAAAACAACATTGAGCCCTTGAATCAAATGAGCCCTTGAATCAAACAACCCTGAAGGCTGGACTGAACGTTCCTGTTAAATAAGCCCATAAATCCCCTTCATTGCTTAAGCCAGTTTTGTTTGTTGTTTGTAAGTTAAGACCTGTGTTGCAAGTCATGGAAACCCGACTCATACTGGCTGGGTATTTTTTCTTCATAAATCAGGAGAGTGTTAGAACTGGTCTGCAGAAGTTCCAGCCAACAGGAAGTGTTACAGCTTCCATTGCCCCAGTGTTCCAAAGCCTTCAACACGCTCTGCTAAAATTTTACTTTAATGTTTAAATATTGTAAAACATCTAGAAGTAAACCCAGTAACTGCTTTTAATTATAGTAAGAAATACCCTGTGAAGACCCTCACCATCCTTTGCCATCAACTCTACTACCTCTCTGAACCACTAGCATCTTAGAACTGCTCTGCTCTGAAACTTTTTTGAAATCCTGCCTTTCCCTGTACCCATGAAACTTGTGATAAAACTCAATAGAGCCACTTTGGAAGACAGTTTGGCTGTTTTTTACAAAAGTCAACATACTCTTACCATAAGATTCAGCAGTCAGGCTCCTTGGAATTTGTCCAAAGGAGTTAACAACTTATGACCACACAAAAACCTGCACACAGATGCTTAGAGAGTCTTTATTCATAATTGCCAAAACTTGGGAGCAACCGAAATGTCCTTCAGTAGGTGAACATCTGTGATGTTCTGATGCGCCCACCCCTACAGTCCTTGTGAGAGTTCAAATGTCCAATTGACGTATTCACCTGGATGTCCAAGCTCTCTAGGTACCCCAAGCTCAATATGTTCCCAAACGAATCATTATCCACATTTATTCCTCCTGTTTTTGACATCATTATCCATTATGTTACCCAATCTAAATACTTCAGAGTATTCTTCTCTTCCTTTTCCTCCTCTTTACTCCATTTATTTAATCGGCCAGTAAGTCTTAATGGATTTTCCAATCCTATCTTCTGCAGAACTCCATATTCACATAATCCTTTGCTGTTTTCACAGTAGCCTCCTAACACTTTGGCTCCACTTACTTCTTCCTAGTCATTCTCCTCTGCCTCCAGAATGATCTATCTAAGATAAAATCCTGGTTATCTTACCTCCTTATACTGGCTTGAAAAAATTTTTATGATTTCTTCTGGCCTATTGGATGGAGTCCGAAGTCTTTAGCCTGTCTTTAATAATTTCCCTCTAACCTACCTTTCTCTTCTCACCTATCACCTTCTATTTGTGGGTCCCTCTCTCTAGAACGGTCTTCTATCCTTTTTTTTCCCCTGGTGAAATGCTACTAATCTTTCAAGGAAGGACTAGCTCCTTTCTCTGTTTTCCTGCTGCATTTCTTCGTACTGCTAGACATGCATACACATCTTTTGCTGATAGGATGAGAACCTAAGGACCATAATTATTCAACTTCCAACGCTTAGGGCCTGTAGCTTCCGGCACATAATGGACACTCAGTCACTACATGTTGAACTGAAATTAATTCCATGAAGTTGGTGAATGATTATTCTCTATTTAGACACTAGGAACAAAATAATTTAAGGTATAACATGATATTAGGAAGGATTTTGACAGCAACAAATACTTTTTGAGTGATTGAGTCAAAGCATATTCCTTTGAATACCCAGTGTTTGTGTGCCGAGGTTGTTTGAGTTCTGCAGGATTGTTTCCCTCTTTGTTTTTCTTATTCTCTTCTCACCCTAGCAGGTGATAAATCTTATACTCAGGTGACAGATGGGAACAGCAACACAGAACTTGAACATGGTAGGTACTCACTGGAAGTTGTCTGTTGACTAAATGGATTTGTTTTCTGAGAAAATATAGGCCACCAATTTAGAGCCCAAATTCCTTGGAGTTGCTTAAAGGCCCCAAGTATATTTGACCTTGTGCATTGACTTGTGTGTTTCCAAAATTTAAGCTTTGATGAGAAATTTAAAAAAAAACAAATACATTCACACAATGGACATGAGACTTTCTTGAGTGTTTGGGAATTTTCCAACTTGCTTATATATGCAGATGTTCTTGGATGAGCCCCTGCTAAGATCTCTTCTAGTTCTCCCACTTTGAGTGTAAATAGGGAGCATCAGAGAAAGGCCGTCTGACTTCTTTAGTGTCATATACTTGCCTGTGGAAACCAGATGCTCAGTTCTACAGTGAGCTGGGGAAATAAATGATGCTCTTAGCATTAATTAGATGGAAGCTATCTTGGGATTGTGATTTTGCAGGGGCACATCTTGCTCACATAACTTTCATAATTATGTAAGGAGCTGATGATCCCATTTGCAGATTCTGTCTTCTGATCATGAGATTATTTATTGTGCTTCAATTAGAAAGAGGGAAGGAGAAGAAACAAAAATGTGAACCAGATCAATCTGCTGATTGCTAGGCATCCTGGTGAAAAAGGATATTGAAGCTGCTAAAGCAAGTCCTCTAGATTTCCCATAAATCTAATCAGTGTGTGTTTTCCTCTAGTATCATCAGTAATGGAGAAAGGATCCTGTCTTTTCTTACTTGGATCTTTGTTTGAGATGTAGTAAGGGAGAACTGCTGTTTTTTTTTTTTTTTTAAACTTTAAAGCTGATAATCAGTCTATCTTTTTTTCTTTTTTTAACATCTTTATTGGAGTATAATTGCTTTACAATGTTGTGTTAGTTTCTGCTTTATAACAAAGTGAATCAGCTATATATATATATCCCCATATCCCCTCCCTCTGGTGTCTCCCTCCCACCCTCCTTGTCCCACCCCTCTAGGTGGTCACAGAGCACCGAGCTGATCTCCCTGCACTATGCGGCTGCTTCCCACTAGCTAGCTATTTTACATTTGGTCGTGTATATATGTCCATGCCACTCTCTCACTTTGTCACAGCTTACCCTTCCCCCTCCCTGTGTCCTCAAGTCCATTCTCTACATCTGCGTCTTTATTCCTGTTCTGCCCCTAGCTTCATCAGAACCATTTTTTTTAAGATTCCATATATATATGTGTTAGCATATGGTATTTTTCTCTTTCTGACTTACTCCACTCTGTGTGAAGTAAGACTCTATGTCCATCCACCTCACTACAAATAACTCAATTTTGTTTCTTTTTACGGCTGAGTAATATTCCATTGTATATACGTGCCACATCTTATCCATTCATCTGTTGATGGACACTTAGGTTGCTTCCATGTCCTGGCTATTGTAAATAGAGCTGCAGTGAACATTGTGGTACATGACTCTTTTTGAATTATGGTTTTCTCAGCATATATGCCCAGTAGTGGGATTGCTGGGTCATATGGTAGTTCTATTTTTAGTTTTTAAAGGCACCTCCACACTGTTCTCCATAGTGTCTGTATCAATTTACATTCCCACCAACAGTGCAAGAAGGTTCCCTTTTCTCCACACCCTGTCCAGCATTTACTGTTTGTAGATTTTTTGATGATGGCCATTCTGACTGGTGTGAGGTGATATCTCATTGTGGTTTTGATTTGCATTTCTCTTATGATTAGTGATATTGAGAATCCTTTCATGTGTTTGTTGGCAATCTGTATATCTTCTTTTGAGAAATGTCTGTTTAGGTCTTCTGCGCATTTTTGGATTGGGTTGTTTGTTTTTTTGATATTGAGCTGCAGCATGAGCTGCTTGTAAATTCTGGAGATTAATCCTTTGTCTGTTGCTTCATTTGAAAATATTTTCTCCCATTCTGAGGGTTGCTTTACATCTTGTTTATGATTTCCTTTGCTGTGCAAAAGCTTTTAAGTTTCATTAGGCCCCATTTATTTATTTTTGTTTTTATTTCCATTTCTTTAGGAGGTGGGTCAAAAAGGATCTTGCTGTGATTTATGTCAAAGAATGTCCTTCCTATGTTTTCCTCTAAGAGTTTTATAGTGTCTGGGCTTACATTTAGGTCTTTAATTCATTTTTAGTTTATTTTTGTGTATGGTGTTAGGGAGTGTTCTAATTTCATTCTTTTACATGTAGCTGTCCAGTTTTCCCAGCACCACTTATTGAAGAGGCTGTCTTTTCTCCAATCAGTCTATGTTAATAAGTAGCTTATGTCCCTGAAATTACTCTGAAGGCATCCTAACATAGGAGGGAAAAAATAAATTTATGGAGTAAGGGTTTATCTGACTGTACCTTGAAATAACTAACTTTTAGTCATTCTTAATAAGTTATCTCTGTGTAGACTCAAGTCGTTTAGCCTTTAGGCTTAATTTCGTTTTTCATTCAATTTATCTAAAAAACTATAGACAACTGATCCCCAGATTCTTGCAAAGGTATTCAACTCAAGTCTTTGAAAGTATTCTTTCTTGTTCCTTTAAATGACTGAAGAAATCTGCCAGGGAACTGAAGGGTTGGTGAAAATGAGGGCTTGGACAGTTACATATTCTAGAAATTACCATTAATGTGATAAACACAAAGGATCCATTTTTCAGCAAAGGATTTCAGAAAATATAAGGCTGGAGGGGGTTTTATGAGTGTGGCTTCCTAGGTCTCCCCAGTTCCTTGGGGGAGATGGGCTTGGGAGGGTAGCAAAGGTAATCTGCCTGCCAAGGGTGGGTCCTGTCAGGCAGAGGGAAGCCCAAAGTAAGGGATTTCCAAATCTCTTTTACCCCCAACTACAGTGCCCCAAATCCCCAGCTTAACTACTTTATATAGTTATAATAACTGCTTTTAGCAAGTCACCTGTGTCTAATGTGCTGCTATATTTTCTTATTTTACAACCTTTGCCCCACTGTGCACAGATTATATAATAATGACTCCACCAATTTATAGTCACATGGAATGAACTATGTAAAGATGACCAGTTGTGAACACACACAAACAGGACTAGCTACATAATTTTGGGGGCCTACAGCAAAATGACAATGCAATACCCTTTTAAAAATTATTAAGAATTTCTAGACAACAGCAAAGTACTAACCCAAGCGCAGAACTGTTCTGAGCTCAGGGCCTAATGGGAGTGTACAGATCATACGGCCATGAAACTGGCTCTGGTTCTAGATTTGGGAGTGCTGAGTATGGCAGGTCTGGCCAGAGCTTACCCCAGAACCCTGTCTTTATTTGTTCTTAATGTTCTATCCTTAGTGTGTGTGTGTGTGTGTGTGTGTGTGTATGTGTGTGTGTTTTGTGTGATTTGACATGCACATAATTTTATTGTCCATTCAGTTTGCCATTGGCAGTGAAGTAGAGGAGAACAGATTTTTAAAATTGTGGCTAAAAAACACATAACATGAGCTCTACCCTCAACAAAATTTTAAGTGTGCCATACAGTATAGCTTCCTGTAAGCACAATGTGGTACAGCAGCTTTCTAGAACTTTTTCACCTTACGTGACTGAAACTCTCTACTCATTGAACAGTGACTCCCTCCCTGCCCCTCCTGCCAGGTCCTGGCAGCCACCCTTCTACTCTCTGCTTCAGTGAGTTTGACTACTTTAGTACCTCAAGTAAGTGGAATCATGCAGTTTTTATCCTTCTGTGAGTGGCTTATTCACTTAGTATAATGTCCTCAAGGTTCATCCATGTTGCAGCATAGGCCAGGATTTCCTTCTTTTTCATGGCTGAATAATATTTCATTGTAAGTATGCACCACATTTTCTTTATCCACTTATGTGTCAATGAACATTTAGATTGTTTCGACCTCTTAGCTATTTTGAATAATGCTGCAGTGACCATGGGAGTGCAAATCTCTCTTATCTTCATTGTGTCTTTTTATTTATTTATGGCTGCATTGGGTCTTCATTGCTGCGCGTGGGCTTTTCTCTAGTTGTGGCAAGAGGGGGCTACTCTTCATTGTGGTGTGCTGGCTTCTCATTGCGGTGGCTTCTCTTGTTGCGGAGAACGGGCTGTAGGTGCGCAGGCTTCAGTAGTTGTGGCTTGCTGGCTCTAGAGCGCAGGCTCAGTAGTTGTGGCACAGGGGCTTAGTTGCTTTGTGGCATGTGGGATCTTCCTGGACCAGGGCTCGAACCCGTGTCCCCTGCATTGGCAGGCGGATACTCAACCACTGCGCCACCAGGGAAGCCCCTCATTGTGTCTTAATTGGTCTAAATACCACTAATAAATAAAAGTACATTCTTTTGGGGCTTCCCTGGTGGCGCAGTGGTTGAGTATCCTCCTTCCAATGAAGGGGACACGGGTTTCAGCCCTGGTCCAGGAAGATCCCACATGCCACAGAGCAACTAAGCCCGTGCACCACAACTACTGAGCCTGCACTCTAGAGCCTGCAAGCCACAACTACTGAGCCCATGCGCCACAACTACCGAAGCCCGCGTGCCTAGAGCCTGTGCTCTGCAACAAAAGAAGCCACCGCAATGAGAAACCCGCGCACTGCAACGAGGAGTAGCCCCCGCTCGCCGCAACTAAAAGAAAGCCTGCGTGCAGCAACAAGGACCCAACGCAGCCAAAAACAAACAAACAAATAAATAAAAACAAGAAAAACAGTACATTCTTTTGGAAATAGTGTTTAACTGTTAAATGACTAAAACAGAATAATTTTACTGCTTTTTCAGGCTGCTCTCTATTGAAATGACCATCTTAGGTTGCCCAGCTGGCAATGCAGGCATTGAGCTAACATTCCAGAGGACTAAACCCATTCTGGGAGAACATGAGATGGTCCAGGCCCCACGGTGGACTCGCTGTGAGGGTCAGTGACACATAGTGCTGCCTCCCTGACCTCTGCATGGCTGCATTCCATCAGCAGAGTAAAGAAAAATACCACTCTGGAAAGGATGCTCTGAGACTGAGTAAATATTTGCAAGCAGGGCCTCAGCCCCTCCAGGCAGAGAGACCTAGGGCATTCAGCTGAGAGGACCTTACTATTGAGAGCTAAGGCTTGACTTTTGTGTGTTAGCAATGCCTCTAGCAGCATCAGCTGGCTCTTAGCTGATTCTGCAATCTGTTTCTTGTTTGCCTAAATCTTAGTTGTTGGGGGTTTAGTTCTTATTCTTGATTAGGGTGTTTCTGGGGCTTTTACTTACACAATCATGTTTTGCTTCAGGGAGAAAAATGGGGAAGTTCAGGTTACAATAGTTTCCCTTTGTGAGGAGCAAATAGCTTGGTTTAATATGCAGGTGCAAAGGGAAAAAGAGAGAAAGCAGGCTGAGTGATTGCTGGCCCTGCAGTGATAAATTTTCTAACAAGCTTCAGGTACATATGGCTTTCTCAGCTTCAGCCTCTTTGCTGATCAAACCTGTGAGCAGGTGAATGAGGGTAAGGCTTCCCTTTATACAGATAGACCTAGGTGTATAAGTCACCTACGCATGTTCTTGGGCTATTTGTACCAACAGAGGCTTCACTGAGCACCTACATATACTGCGAATTCCTTCTTTCCTGTTGTGGTGCTAGATTGAGCATCCATTTTGTTCTGAAATTCTGTGATTCTCCAGTCATCTGTGATAGTGAGAAGTGGTTACTCTCATCATATTTTAAGCTTGTGAGCTGCCCTGGATCTCTCCTAACGGTCCTGCTCAGGAAGGGTCAGGGTAGGGTTATATATAGGACCACTCAATGTGGGCCACAGGGACACAGCTGAGGAGGGAGGGCAAGGCACCAGGGGAGCTGTGGTGAATGGAGCCCACACTGAATGAATTGACAAGGTGGTGCTGTTATTAGTGATATTTGGGAATGAATATGACCCCGGCTTTTTTTTTTTTTTTTTTTTTTTTTGCGGTACGCGGGCCTCTTACTGCTGTGGCCTCTCCCGTTGCAGAGCACAGGCTCCGGACACGCAGGCCCAGCGGCCATGGCTCACGGGCCCGGCCGCTCCGCGGCATGGGGGATCCCCCCGAACCGGGGCACGAACCCGTGTCCCCTGCATCGGCAGGCGGACTCTCAACCACTGCGCCACCAGGGAAGCCCAACCCTGGCTTTTATTGTGTGATCTCCTTTCAGGACCTTGGAAACCAACCTTTTTATTGGTCTGTTCCTGATAGTGTTACATCCAGAGTACTGTGTTTTGGTTTTCATATCTGAAGGTGCATGTGGTAAAATTGGAAAGGGACCACAGATGAGCAATGGAATTGATTAAAGGCATGAAAAATAGGACTCATGCCTTATGAGGAGATGTCAAAGAACTTGTGGCTATTTTACTGGAGACGAAATACTGAAGGGATTCTTAGCAGGCGTTAAAACATTAAATATGTTATTTAAATGGCACTGATTATCTCTTCTAGAGCAGACCTAAGGAAGCTAACAGAAAATATTTGTTAGATACAAAAGAGCACATTTTTTTAAATTTAATTTTTTTTTGGGGGGGTACGCGGGCCTGTCACTGTTGTGGCCTCTTGCGTTGCAGAGCACAGGCTCCGGATGCGCAGGCTCAGCGGCCATGGCTCATGGGCCCAGCCGCTCCACGGCACGTGGGATCCTCCTGGACCGGGGCACGAACCCGTGTCCCCTGAATCGGCAGGTGGACTCTCAACCACTGCGCCACCAGGGAAGCCCCCACAAAAGAGCACATTTTTAAAAAGAAAAGATGACTGAACATGGGAATGGGTTTCTTAAGAAAATTGAAGAATGCTTCTTTTTCACTATTTACATCCAGGCTAGATGACCCCAAGGGTTGGATAGTTGAGGGGTGGGTGGGGCTGTACCCTCGAGGCCTCTCCCAGAACCTGTATTCTGTGTTCTCAGATCTCCCTTTGACCCACGGGAAGATGTTAGCAACGTACTGTCCTGGATTAGGAGGGTAGGGATACCTTCCTTACCTATCTGACTATTTGCCTCCCTCTTAAGTTTCTCCTTTAGCCGTTTGCTCCACACTTTAGGGTAAATTGGCTCTCCTGCTATGAGCAGCCTGTAGACTATTGCTAGGGAGCATGGGTCAGTTCTGGCCACAGGAGGTGGAAACCCAGGGGTGGAGTCTGGCCACATCTGTGTGTGTTGGAGGGGACAGAACCATTTGGTACAGCCACTGCTTGGCCTGACACACGTAGGCAGAAAGGTATGTTGCCAAAAATCTCAGCTTCTCTACACTGGTGCCAAATAGAAATACGGAGACAGAATTTAGGAGGAAAAAGAAAGGGTAGCCTTATTTCTTTGCCAGGCAAAGAGGGAACATAGCAGGCTAGTGCCTCCAAGAACTGTGCCCCCCTTGGAGAGGGTAGTGAGAAATTTTTATAGTAATGGTTCAAAGAGGGTGTGATCAGCTTGGGGACGTTTTTCTGATTGGTTGGTGATGAGGTAAGTGGGAGTCAGCATCATTGACCTTCTGGTTCCAACTGGTCTGGGGTTTAAATGTTTGTGGGCAGCATACCATCATTAATTGTTAACTTTTCCTACCTGGAGGGGGTTTCAGTGTCTGCAAAACTGCTCAAAGATATCTTGTGTGTGTCCATTGATGGGGAACGAGGTCCTGCCCCAAGGCTAAACTATTGTTTCTCTTGACTCTTTCTCCCTTGTCTAGGATCACCTCCCTTCCCTAATTAACAACTGCTTGAATCTGCCCTTTGGAACTCAGGGAAGGTCATGGAGGCTGAAAAGAAGGTGTTATTTCTAGTAATCAAAGAAGTGGGGGTCACAGAAAGACTTTATGTCCAGTAGCCCCACAGGGCCCTGCTGGGTATCAGCTATACCAAGAAGAGTTGCTGGATTTTGCAGACCATGGTTAGCAGCCCAGGTCTGCCCTATACCAGCTGAGTGAAATTGGATCAGCCACTCAGTTTCTGAATCTCTTATTCTTCCTCTATGAAATGAGTATGAAAATAACAATACCTAATTCACCAGGATTTTATGAGATTCAAATGAGATGAGAAAGTTCTCTGTAAACTATAAATTCCCATGCAATGGTCACTGGCCTGAGTTGGCCTTTTGCTTCTACTTACCTGGTTTCTGGTGTCCCTGTTACTCTCATCTGCTGCTTGCTCCTCCTGCCTAGACCCCCATGTGGCGCTGGCCTGTCCAGGCTTCTGACTTCCTTCCCAGAGCAAGATTCAGGGCTTCTCAGCCTCCCTGTATGTAGCCTTCCTCTACCTCATTCTTTCAGAATCCTAATCTCAAAGGAGTGACTATAAATTGGCTGTAATAGGCTGATTGGACAAACTAAGCTCTCTAATCACTCAGACTTTAAATGGGTAACCATTGCCAGGTAATAGTTTCCTGATCCAGGTGAGATGCATGAGCTCTTTAAGAAAAACCTTAAAGGATGGAGGGAGTGCTGGTGATGACTGGAGTCTCAGGCTTCTCTGAGAAGCATGTGGGGGAGTATTTCTGCTAGACCCCCCGTTAATCACCAAGACACACCATGTGGCATCTGCCTGCATGGCTCAGTGCAAATGGCATCATCTGAGGAGAAGCTGGGCCGGGGGAGGGTGGGTTTTCCTGTCTTCCCTGCGACAGACACACTCACTCAGACAGACTCTCTGAGGAGAACAGTCATTCATAGAGGTTAGGCTGGGGGCAATTTGGAGAGCTAAATTCTGAACATTTGTCAGTAAAATAATGCTGCCTCTTAAAATAGCTCAAGGATGTTTCTGTGCAAGGTGGTTTCTGTGGATATTTGTATATATATTAATGTATTTATATATATAAAATCTATGTCTATGTAAAAGGTATATCTTTATCTACAGTATGTATAAAAACACATATTCAAGCACATGCCCAAATATGTCATGAACCAAAAATGATTGAATTTACATAAGTTACAATATTTATGTCCTAAGGATGGCTAAACTTAGCTACAACATCTAATTTGCAGTGACGTCTTTCTTTAACAAGTTTTATAAGAGGGATGATTTAAGTCAAGGAAGAGCAGTGACTCATTCACATGGTGGGCCAGTGGCTAAGTTTAGAAAAGAAGGGATGCTAGGATCTTCTGGGGCTTAGAGTTTTACTGTGAAGTCATTTTGCTCTTCCACACTGTTTTTTAACATTCATTAGGTAAAACCAAGAACTTGTAATGCAATAGCAAAATTCTCATTTTCCTTATTTAATTAGTTCACTTAATATAGCTTTCTGTTTTAGGCTCTATTCTGGGTGGCCATTCAAATAATTTGAGCTTAGTTTGGTTGTTTTGCAATTCATGGTACAAGATGTTACCAAGTTGATTTTTACCTTTAAATTTTGACTAAGGTAAAAGCCTCCAGCAATTAGATATGGAAATGGAGAGACAATTGGGAAGTGTAAGAAATTCTTTTGCTCTGAAGGGAGGAGTCAAAGATCTGAAAAATACATTGTTCTACATTCATTCAAAAAACCTGATCTAAATTCTAGGGCCATAAGGGAGAGAAATTACTCTCAAGGAGCTCCTATTATTCTGGGAGGAAGATGGAAATGCAAAGTAATGTGATGCAGGGAGAGAAATATAAGGTCAGGGCTAGGGTGGCCACTTCAGGCGGTCACTGACTGATGCATGCAAAGGCTAGGAAACATGGTGTGAGTGGAGCAACAAGGCCTAAGTGAGTCCCCTTTGGATTTTACTATCTGGGGCTGTTTGAATGCAGAAAAATTGCCTCCAGCTGGAATTGCTCCAAGGAATCCTGTGTAGATGTTGCAGAGGGAGGGAGTCTGGAGAGCTTTTAAGAGTCTTTAAATTCCTCTCTAACCAATTTTTAAGATTCTCCAAAGATGAGGATTCAGATACTCTTGTTTCTGGTGGTCAGGACTTGTGACCTGCACACCTTTTCACATGCCTCATGCATCACGGTGTTGGGCACTGGTTCGAAGTCTTGACTGGGCTTTTGCAAATCATAATGCCCAGACTGTGATGGAGATAATTAATCAATATCAGGGTGGGGGTGGAGGTCCCAGACGTCAGAGTTTTTAAAGCTCTCCAGGTGATTCCAATGTATAGCTAAGATTGGGTATCAGTGGTACAGGGCAAAGTGTGATCCCTTGGACCAGCAGCATCACCATCACCTGGAACTTGTTAGAAATGCTAATTCCCAGTTCCCACCTGAGACCTACTAAATTGGAACTTCTGGAGATGGGGCCCAGCCATCTGTGTTTTAACAAGCTCTCCACATGAGCACGTGAAAATTTGACTCAGCAACTCCAAACTTCACTGATTTGCTACCTGGGACTGCTTGCTACCATGACCTCACCTGGCCACAAAAAGGCTGTTCTTTTCTAGTCTGGATAAGAATCAATAATTCCTCATTTGTTCCAGCCTGGTCAGACTGGAATTTTCAAAAGGACCTTTACTGAGGGAAAGCAAAAAGGGAACAAATGATATTCGAAAGCATAAAAAAATTGATTCTTCAGTATACTGATAACTAAAAGTCAACTAAAGTCTGTTCACTTACTAATTCATTTAACACATCTGCATTGAATAGCAGAGACACAAAGATAAATTAGAAGCCTCTCTAACACGAAGGGGCTCAGGGTTTTAGAGAAAGACAGATACGTAAATAAATGTGTATAAGGAAGTGTGAGAGGTGCCATCACAGGAACCTGGTCTTCACAGAACTCATTCACAGATGTGGGCCCAGATTTTGTGGGACCCAAAGCTTGTACATTTCTGGTGGGCTCACCGAAAGAACAGAATACACAATTATGAAAAAAAAATTAGGTGCGGGCCTTGAAATGCAGTCTGAAGCTATGACTTAGTTAGCTGGGTGGTAGATGTGTACCGCTGCTTGTCACAGTTTAGGTGATAGTCTCTTCAGGGCAGATCCTATATTAATCTTTCTCACTAATGGATCCTCTACATAGCACAGCGCCTGGCACTTAGTAGGGGCTCAGTAACTATTTGTTGAGAGAAATAATGAATCTATGCAGATGAAGGAGGAGGCACAGGTTAGTTCTGTCTTTACCCAGCCTTGGTCCCGTGGAAGCCCTGAGAAATCTCTTCACTCAGAGCCCACTCTTCTCTCTAAGGCAGTTCTCCTAAAACCTGGATTTTCTATACTAATATTATTACCTGGTGCTCTCATTGCCCCCTCAAGCATGGATCAGTGAATAAGAAAGGTCCACCCTATCCTAGCTTCAAGAGTCCTACTGTGTTAGGTTTGTTTGTTGGAATGTTGCTGATACATCTTTCACCTATCTGGAAGCTTCTTTGTTCTAGCTTCTGAGCCTCTTCTACTTGGTCTATATCATGTTTAATTTAGCTACGCTTATGCATAAACCAGATGGTGCTAGCAGGTTATACCAATTAGTTAAGCTTGGCCTTCTCATCAGTGTCTTTGGCTATAATCTGGTTTGATGTTAATGTTCACTATATGATTCAAAGTGGTGGACTCCATCTTTTCTCAGCATGGAGGACTTATTTCTATATTTTCCACCCTCAGTCAGACAGCCACCCAGATCTGCTTCTCCCCTCTGTGATTGCCTACTCACTTTCATCATTTGGTTTAGGGAGCATATCAATTAAGACCTCATTTGCATACCCACGCGGCATGCCCTGACCTGAGCCAAATGCTTACTCAGTGCTTGTGTGGCTATGATTCTCCCAGGCATTCTGCATAGAGGCTACTTGGTACAATTTCCCATTGCCTTGGCCACACCTCCAGTAATATAGCTCTTGCAAGCTTGTGACTGAGGTCTACAGCAGTGGTCCCCAACCTTTTTGGCACCAGGAACTGGTTTCATGGTTTTCCATGGCCGGGGGTGGGGTGGGAGGGGGGTGATGGTTCAGGCGGTAATGAGAGCAATGGTTCAGGCAGTAACGTGAGTGATGGGGAGCGATGGGGAGGGGCAGATGAAGCTTCACTTGCTTGCCTGCCGCTCACCTCCTGCTGTGCTCTCTGGTTCCTAACAGGTCGTGGACTGGTACCGGTCCACAGCCTGGGGGTTGGGGACCCCCGGTCTACAGGATCTTCATATTTACTGCTTTGTCTCATTGCCTTTGGGATTTCTAGATGGCTTTGTTTAAACTGCTTAAAATTTGCCCAGGTTGTCCCATCTTAAAATTTTCTCTATTTTGGACACTAATTGTTTTCCACTTTAAAAAGCTATTACAGGAGACTTCCCTGGTGGTCCAGTGGGTAAGACTCCATGCTCCCAATGCAGGGGCCCGGGTTTGATCTCTGGTTGGGGAACTAGATCCCACATGCATGCTGCAACTAAGAGTTCGCATGCCACAACTAAGAAGTCTGCATGCCACAATTAAGTCCACGTGCTGCAACTAAAAGATCCTGCGTGCTGCAACTAAGACCCAGAACAGCCTAAATAAATAAACAAATAAATAAACTAATAAATAATAAATATTAAAGAAAGCTATTACATTCTGGAGTGCTGGTAATAATCTGCTTTCCATCTGGAGAAAACCATAAGATGAAAAGATACATGTACCCCAATGTTCACTGCAGCACTATTTACAATAGCCAGGTCATGGAAGCAACCTAAATGTTCATCGACAGATGAATGGATAAGGAAGATGTGATACACACACACACACACACACACACACACACACACACACGGACAATGGAATATTACTCAGCCATAAAAAAGAATGAAATAATGCTACTTGCAAGCAACATGGATAGACCTAGGGATTATCATACTTAGTGAAGTAAGTCAGACAAAGAAAGACAAATATCATATGATATCACTTATATGTAGAATCTTTATTTTATATATATATATATATATATATAAACTGAATCACTTTGCTGTACACCAGAAACTAATATAACATTGCAAAGCAACTATACTTCAAAAAAAAATTCCTAAAAAAGAAAAAAAATTTGCTTATTAATTGGGTGATGGTTACATGGGTGGGTACAGTTTGTGGATGTTCATGGAATTGTACACTCCTCTGTAAGTATGTTATACTTTAAAAAAAGTAGACAACCTATTAAATTTTATCAAAATGTGCATATTTGTACAAAAAGCTTTTTATTTATTTCAGCTTTATAGGCATGGAACTACTGGATCACAAACCGTTTTTTTTTTTTTTTTTTTGCAGTACACGGGCCTCTCACTGTTGTGGACTCTCCCGTTGCGGAGCACAGGCTCTGGATGCGCAGGCTCAGCGGCCCAGCCGCTCCACGGCATGTGGGATCTTCCCAGACCGGGGCACGAACCCATGTGCCCTGCATTGGCAGGTGAACTCTCTACCACTGAGCCACCAGGGAAGCCCGGATTACAAACCTTTTAAAGGCTCTTGCTAAATTGCTTTCATATCGCTTTACCTTCCCTTCATCAGCAAGTAAATCTTATTACTTAAAAAACATTTTGATAATGTATAAGCAAAATTGTTTCTTTTTTCTAATTTAAATTCCTTTAAGTGTCTATACTTGTGTCTATACTTATACATGTTGAACATGGTCCAATTTAGAAACTTCAAATTATAGAAGTAATCTCTCTTTGTATATTTACACATACATACATATATATTTATATACATACATAAAGCACACATGGCTATGCATATCCATATATGTAAATATATACATTATATATATCCATATACCCATTGTGGAAAAGCTGGAAATGTAGAACACTGGAAAGAAAAAATTGGGCTAGATGATCTCTAAACTCTGAATGCTATGACCATAATATCAGAAATTTCATATCCAAGGCCAAATGGCAAAAGTCATGATGAAGGAGGCTGTCTCAAATATCATTTCTAACCAGCGCTGCCTTACTTTTTAGTCATAAATAAAAACCTAGGTACATTTTAATCTAACTGAATCCCACCCTGAAATGGTGGACACCACTGTTGAATGTCTACAAGTTGTATCCACAGTTAAGCTCTAAAGATAGATTCTCTTAGATAGAATTCCATTAAGCATTCAAATGACGAATATTTCACTCCTACTTAATTGTACTTCACTTAAAAAGTTATGATTTCTTTGCAATTTTGAGCACCTAAGAAAGCCTTGCTTGTTCTGGTACATTTTGAATTTCGTTTAAGGAACATTTCATTTGGAAACAAGCAACAGTGAAGAGTCTGATTACTCTAACTTAGGAGTGATTGCTGCACAGAAGGTGCATCTTATTCTAAAATGCATCACTGTGTTTCTACTTCTCAACTCTAATAGTCCTCCATCTTTCATACTGAAGGACAAAATGCCTATTACTACTCTCTCAAATGCTCAAATACTAAAGCTTGTGTGTCAAGCCTTGCAAAGACTGAAACATTTCTCACCCAAGTGTTTACTTCTAACCATGTTTTTGAAGCAAGTACTCCGGCCATTAACACTAGCCTGTCTTAGGTTGGTTCCCTAGAAGCAGATCCTGAGGAGGATGCTCTAGAAAGCAATTTATTGATTAGGAAGTGTCCCCTGGAAGGGGGTTGGGAAGTGTGACTTACAAGGGGAAGAGGTCAAGTGAGGGCATCGCCTGAAGCCAAGTCCAAAAAGGGGAGCACTCCCTCGAGTGGTCTACCTCAGTTTGCAGAGAAGAAGCGTTTTATCATCTGCACCTGTGGTCATACAGGGTAAGGCTCCCCAGGGGACATACATTTGGGTTTGGACAGTGGGAGGGAGATCACCAGAAAAGAGGCACAGGTGCTTACAGTTGGGAGTGAATATGTACTGGGAGCCATTGAGCACGAAAATGGTGAAGGGATTCAAGGACATATGAAATCTTGTTCTATGTCCCCAAAGCTTGTCTTTGTGAACAGTGAGAATATTCTCTCTAGTTTCTACCAGCTAGAAAGTGCAAATGCCATCTTGCATTTGGTGGCCAGTTGAATAGACTGGGGTTACGAGACATGAAGTCACAGCAGCATTCTCATTGTCCAGCTCTCCGAGGAATTCGGCATAAGGGTGCACCCGTCTACAAGGGGCCTTTGTTGTCTCAATTTTCATTGTCTGGTTACCGCTGGAAAAGTCCCATTCCAGCAGTACCTGCCCAGTGTTACATATTAGTGGGTCTGTGACTGAGGGCATCTCACAATCTTGTGAGGACTGGAGACACCCTTTTCACTAAAACTTTCTTACTGCCTGTGGCAGTGAAGGTCTTTGCTTTCACAGGCTTTGGGGGTGAACCTTCTGGATCCTGTGAGGGCTGCATCTTTTGCATTCTCCTTTGGGATGTCTCTTGTGTCCATAGTTAAGCCATAAAAAAGCTTACTGGTTTGAGTCATTACTGAAATTAATATAAGATCCTACTCATCAATGACCAGACAAAAGATTGTTTGAATTGGAAAAACTTCTGTATTTCAAAAAAATTTCTTTTAGAGACCTCTCATTCTAAACAATTGTTTTATTCGTACCTGTGGAAAGACCAAATTTAAAAAATGGCTACAAAGGAGTATCCTAGCCTTAGGGACTCCCTTAACAATACGAAAGAACAGAGATTAGACTTAAAAAGTAAAGTCTACATCTCACATAATTTCCCCTTCTTAAGATCTGGCCCTGTCTCCTCAGCAAATTCCCTTAGCTCCCCAAATTCCTCCACCTTCCCCAGAAAATCCCTTAAACACCCTGCTGCCTGTTTTAACTTCCCTTTCTCTGCAAGATTTACAGAGAACACTCCAGCCTAATAGCTAGGGCATACAGGTTATTCACATAAATGCTGAAAGTCAGGAAGTGAATTTAGCAGAAGCACCCAGAACAAGAAGTGGGGTTCACTTTGCTGTCCCTTACAACTCTTCCTACTCACCAGGGCTCTGTAATCAGGCCCTGCTAGCTTTAGGCCTTCCTATGCAATGCCCTTTGCAGATACATAGTCTAGAACACCACCCAAAGAATTCATGTTCCCCAGACAGCAGCAGATCTTTTAAATTATAAAGCCCCTTCACTTCTACTTTTGGAAGATTCTACCAAATTTAAGCAGGAATTAATGGCTTTTCAAAACCCTATTCACAGTGACCTTGTTTGGCTGCCAAGGGGTGTTCTTCCCACCCATATTAGACTATAATTATCAGATAAGTCAGACAGCCCTCCTGGAGAAAATCTCCCTTGGAGGAAACAGATGACCAGAAATTCTCCCAGGCCTTCCTGCAAATTACCAGGAAATGGCTCAGCCAGAGGCTGAGATTGAGGGGCTGTTAGAGACATTAGTGGAGGCTTGCCCCTCTAAGGTGAATTGGTCTAAGTTTAAACTGAGCACTCAGAAGGAAGGAGAGCATCCAAGGCCTTTGTTGAACGTTTTATAGAGTTTTGAAAGGTATACTTCACTAAACCCCGAAGCTCTAGAACATAAAAGATCTTTTAATTTTCGCTTTAGTAGGAAAATTTCTCCCTGATATAAAAAGGCAGATTCAAAATTGTGTGGTTAGTGGGCTAATCAACCTCTAAGCATTACAATGAAAGCATCACTCAATTCTTTGAAGATAGTTTGCAGGGATGCAAGAGGAAAAAAGAGTTAAATTTTTGAGTTGCAACTTGAAACTTTACAAACACAAAAGCAAAACTCTGAGAGCAACCCAAAGCCCACTCAGACTCTTTCTTTATTTGCCTTCAGACATTTACAGATATTGTAAAAAATCAGGACATTGGAAGTATAATAACATTTAAGAAAGAGAAGGAAACATTTAAATAGTAATTATCCTAGACTTCTGATAATAGACAAATATTCTCCAAACCTCCTAGGAAAAATTTATGTTCTTTCTATGTCCCTTGAAGATATCAATCTTACCATGTCTTTGAAATGTAAACACCCTAAGAGATAAGTAAAACAATGCTCACACATGCTTGGGACTGACGGAAAAAAATAGGGAAAAGAGGCTTTCTAAAATACAAACTGCTACAAAAGCTCTCTGGCCCAAACTGTAGTCCACAGCCTCCATAAGATTATTTGTCAAGGGCAAATACAAGTTTTGAAAATCTTCTCCATAAATAGTAAAAAGCTTTAGTCACCTGAGCTGGTCAACTTATTTCAACTGTTATTTATTAGCTAGTGAGTTTTATATTATTGTACCCCATTCACAACTAAAATTTTGTAACAGAAGCTATAGGGTCTCTATGCCTGTCTATACTGTCTCTGTGTTTATGTATATTCATGGATGTATGTTTATGTATATATATACATTTTTTCTACCTCCAGATGGTACTGCTAAAATTAATTTGTAAAGAGCTCATTTAATTGGCATAAAGGCAAACAAGTGCTATATAAATTAAGTACACTCTTAGAGATATAAAAACTAATCCAAATGTTTTTCAAGTTCATGTGATCTAGGATAATATTCAGTAAATAAAAACTAGTTTAAGATTTCTTGGTTTAATTAAAACATGCATACCTTTAGAGTTACCAACATTAAGCATAATACTTTTATTTTACTTGGTTTACTAAAAGTCAAATAAGCTTGTGATGTCCTGTTATAAAATTTGTGAACAAGAAAAATAAGATGATGACTAGCTGCTTTAACGTCTCTTGAAATTTTCATGAGTAATCTAAGTATGGCTGTTAACAGCAAGTGAATTAAAAGCAAGTGGAATAAAAATTTTAAGCGAACTTTTCAATAACAATTATGTTTTATGATATGTCTACTTAAATATTTTCCTAAATCTCTTAGGTAACTTACACCCTTAGGGTTTTGCTAAGTTAAAGTAAATGATGGAAATTTATTTAATATCTAGATCATTTCCTAATAAAATAAAATACAGAAACATTAGTTATTAAACATAGGTTTATCCACTTTTAGCTCCTTATTACCAAAAAAAAAATTGTACTATGAGAAAGCATTTCTAAAGGTTATGAAATGTATTCATAAATTTGCAAATCTAAAGAATGCTGTTGTAACAGTTCAATTCTTTGAAATGCTTACTTCTTAATTTTCAATAGAAATTAAGGATTTTAAGGGTTAAGAATTCTAATGCAATTAAAACTATTATAAATAGTAATATTTGCAAATTTTCCTTGCAACCCTGTATACAAGGAAAGTAAGTTGTGTTTTTGGCTTAGAAAAGGTATGAGGTATGGAGATGTACTTTTTTAAGGGAAAAGAAGTAAAGTAAGGTTGGATATTTTAGAAAGGAAAAGAGCAGTGTAAAGGGAAATCTATGGACACAGAAACTTGGGAAGAGAGAGAGAGAGATAGATAGATGGTGGGGGAGAGAGAAAAAGAATCTTGTGTGGTCAAGTTGGCTAAAAATTGAATTGTTATTATAAGGGTTTTAAAAATAAGCTTTAACACCAATAGTATACTTATGTAAAAGCACAATTTAATTTTGTTTCATCTGCTAAAAGGAGAAAGTTCTTTTGGACTATGGGTCTGCTCTCGATAAGACATTGTGAAAGATTTCTCTTTACCTTTTAAGTAATCTGCCAAGAAAGCAAAGGTTTTGTGTTTTATCAAAATAATTTTTGGGGGCTTCCCTGGTGGCTCAGTGGTTGAGAGTCTGCCTGCCGATGCAGGGGACATGGGTTCGTGCCCCGGTCCGGGAAGATCCCACATGCCGCGGAGCGGCTGGGCCCATGAGCCATGGCCGCTGAGCCTGCGCGTCCGGAGCCTGTGCTCCGCAACGGGAGAGGCCACAACAGTGAGAGGCCCACGTACCGCAAAAAATAATAATAATAATAATAATTTTTTGTGTTTCATGTTATCTTTATCATCAGGTCTTTGATTACTTAAGTAAACTGAATCTTCTAGATACTAAAAGAGCTAAACTTTGCTCAGAACTATGTAACTTTCTTTATGTGCCCTTGAAATTTTTTACTGTCCCTTTGGTTAAATGGCTAATTAAGTATTGTTTCATAATGATCTGTGATCCTTTTGAGTCAAGTGTCGAAAACTTTTTTATATTTTTGAAAAACTTCCCCAAATCAAGCTTTAAATGAAGTCCTGTTGACCTCAAACTAAGTATGGGATTTTCCAGAGGGTCCCTGAAACATTTTAAAAGATTTGTTCCATCTCCTTATAAAAGAGAGATGTTACACTAATTAGGCTTATTTGATATGTTAAATTACATGAGAAGCATTGTCAAATAAGTGATGCTAAACCATTTTAGGTTACTTTTGTATAGATGTATGTTATTAATATAAATGTTCCATAAATTGTATAAAATTCTTAGAAATCTGATATCTCCTGGTATGTTATCACTTATAATTCTAGTCATTATCTTGAAGTGTTGTGTGTCACAGAAATAATCAAATTTCCTTGTCAACTGCATTATAATGAACTCTCATCAGATCTTTAACTATGACCATTTTAAGTCTTTTGGCATTTACAGTTACTGTTTGATGGCTTTGGCAAATGTGTTTCATCTTTAGAGAAATTCATAGAAAGGACTCTGACAAGTACTCTAGAATACAGGTTTCTGATAACTTTCAGATCATACAACTGAACTGAGTAAGAATTTACAGAACTTTAAGGAAAAACTGGATTCATAAAATTGCTAACAAAGTTCAAGGTCAACAAGAATTAATTGCATAGGACTGAAACGACTAAGGTGGATGATTTTAATTTTTATGACTGAAACATTGCTGGTTCTTTTAGTGTTTTGTTTTTCTAGATTTAAGGAAACATTTTTCTCTTTTCTCTTAAGATACCTATGACTTAGGGCAATTTGATAAAGTATACCTTTGTGAATAAAGATGAAGCAATTACTCTGTCTTCCTACCTGATCCCTCGAGAATTAGGAAAATTCACTGAGTATTATTATTTTTATGGCAATACAATTATTTGCATAAGTTCAATAATAATGTTCTCCTTGTAACAAGACACAATTAAAAACATTGGTTATGTTACCAAGGCTCTGATTGGAATGTCATATTTGAGAGAGATGTATATATACTCAGTAGCCAATAAAGTCCCTTGGAAAAACATCCTGGTACCTTGCTTACAGGGTTCCTGGCAGCCTTACCAGGCAAGTAAGGAAGGTCACTTCCTGGCAGGTGCAAGAAACTCAGGGTATTTTGGGGACCTCAAGAAGAGAGAAATTTACCCAAATCTATGGGTACTGCAAGCAAAGTCTGATGGCAAATTCTCAGCTTGGCTTCTCCTAGAAGAGAGGCTTTTTAGAGCTCAGTCTGAGATTCTTTATGAAAAGTTCCAGCAAAGAATATTTAAAAGAGCCTATATGGTCAATCACTATCCTTGTTGCACTTACGTAAATAATCAAGTTTATTGAAACTAGACTCAATTTGTAAACAAATTAGTGTTATTGCGGTTATCTTTGATATAAATGGGTGTAATCATAGAGAGAAAAATTACGTTTCATTACATTTCAGTAATACGCCTCTGTGGATATCAGATTCTAGTGCTATTGTCTTTGAGGTTTGTTTTCTACTTGTAAACTGAACTGGACCCTGAATTCTTCTAGTTTCCTCCAGTATTTGGGTACAGCTCTCTCAATTAATGTTTCCAATTTCTCTACTACCCTTCTTGACTTGGAATCACTGAGAACTAAAACTGCCCTTTTCCCAAAGCTGTGCAAACTAATGTTGGACAACTTGATATAAACTACAGAGAAGTCAACACAACAGCTCATATATGGACAATCTTCAGGCCTGTTGCTGTGTAATCACTCAGAAAGGTTATCAAAGACATTCAAACTGCAAACTAGGAAATCTGTCATATTGCCACTGCCTGCCTTCACTCCATCTGAAGATGTTTTGAGCCCAATGTTAGACCTGCGCGGTCTCCTAGGAGTTTCGACTCGCCCAGGAAACAACAAGAGTCGGAAGTCGATGCAAAACGCAAGAGGTTTATTGAAGGCCGGTGCACCGGGGTTCCTTGGTCCTCACGCAGGAGGTCGAAGAAGGAACCCCTTTGGGCGCGAATATGTCAGTTTTATAGGTTCCCACTTCCCCGTATGTAAATTATAGATTTGGTTGTGTTCTCCTGCTGATTGGTCCCGGCTTAGGCTCGGACCAGAGAGGGAACTTGTCCCCAGCTGCCTGATTGGTCTTTGACAGACACCTTTTTTACATTTTGTTATCTCCCTCCTTCTCCCCAGCTGCCTGATTGGTCTTTGACAGACACCTTTTTTACATTTTGTTATCTCCCTCCTTCTCGGAAGGGGGCCGGACATCCTGGAAATTCACCCATTGTCTAAGAAGCCCCTATTGTCTGGAGAGTTCTTAATCATTAGCTGGAACAATGTCCCTCGAGTCCCACACCAATATCTAGAAATCTTCTTGACTGACTACTCTCAAAGCTCAGATTGGGTTTATAACTTGCTCCAACCATCGACCTTTTGTTTTTCTTTTGTTTCCTTAGAAATGTTTATTAAATACCTTGTTGCTAGCACAATACAGGCCTAACTTTGGGAGCCCACCTTAGCATCACCACCTCCTGAAATAAGTTTGACTGAACCAACCTATTTTCAAGACTAAAAGAGGAATTCAATGAAATAATGGAGCAATCTGCCAACGTGGCTTCTGAATTGTGAAACTTCTTGGAAGTTTCGAAGGTAGGATTGAAGGAGAGCAGAGTATGCTACCCCAAAATATGATTCTTTGGCATATTGAATCAAAGTTACTTTGGAAACAGCCAGTGCAAGAAGAACATTCTGACACTCCTTTGTCTCCCTGAAAGCAGGAAATAATTCTCTCATGTGAAGTTACTCTTCCTGTACCAGGAGGGTAAAAGGCATCCTTATTGCCAAAGATAGGGAATTCAGGGCCACAAAGTCTGCGTAAACAAACCTTGTTACTTCTTCACTAATCCCGAGCCCAAACCCCTTTGTTTGGCCAATTCTTCACAAATTAATTTTTTCCTTGTCTAAGAGGTATAAAAGCTGCCTGCTTTGGTCACTTCTTGGAGTTTCATATTTTTATGGGCTTCTGTATATATGAAATTAAAATTTTCACCTGTTAATCTGCCTTATGTCAATTGAATTATTAGACCAGCCAAAGAACCTAGAAGGGAGAAGGGAGAAGTTTTCCTCCCCTACACTATCAACAAGAAAGTATTTCTCAAGTAGGTTGAAATGTATTTGTTTCCCTACACTTTTGGTCCATTCAGAACAGATGCCTGTTGTCATGGTAACAGAAACAAGAGCAAGTAAGAGTTTTTGAGTGCCCTAGATGCTTTTGTACAGGGGGAGGGGTGAGGTTGAATTGAAATGTGGACTTAAAATGAAATATCATTTTCATCTTTCTCTCTCCGTAGAGGGCAGATGTCATGATTATGCCTCAATCGATTCCCCAAGAGTAAGCATATTCAGTCAGTGCATTTGAAGATGAAAGAAAAGAGAGAAAGGGAGATGAAGAGAAAGGAGGCTTCATTTTCTCCTTGCTCCTTCCCAAACTATTTCATCCAGTGACATGCTTCTGGAAATATTTTGCCTCTCTCGGGCTCATGGACTGTAATCCAAACACATATCAGTTTTGAGGAAATTTATAACTCCTCTCCCATCTCTATATTTCAAAACACATAGGTTAGGTTCACTTTTTAAAAACATAGATATGATCTAACTAAACCAGCAAGAGTAGGTTTGGTTTGGTGTTTAATGAAGAAGAGTGAATTTTCCTTATTTATTGTGTCTAACCCAAACTGTGCTCCCTGCCTGGAAACTCTCCTTCAGTTTGGATGCCCATTTCCCTCACTTCAGCACTGACTGAGGCTCATGGCTGCACATCTTCTCAGTTCTGTCCTTTTCTGTCCCTTCTTTTTCAAGGTACAGCAGACACTCACCCACAGCACACTCCTGGCACCAGGTGTACCGTACATGCCCCATGCTCTGACTTACCACCACTCCCTCTGGAATCTTCATGAATCAGCTCTGGTTCCCTCATGCCACCATGGGGCATAGCCTGCCTGATTCCCAGGTACCTTCAACTCTGGAGTATCTTTCCTTTCCTGTGCGTGTGTTGAAAGGCATCCATCCCCCGCCCCCAAGCAATTTCTACATTGAACACAATTAGCAATTATAACTTGGGGTCAGAGACCTGAGGTCTGAGTCGGGTGGGGCAAAGTTGAGCAAAGGTGAAGATGAGAGAGTCTCAGGAAGAGAAGAGGCAGAGACCTAGAGAGGATGGTGGTGCTCGAGGCAGTGGAGTACATGGCAGACAGCAGGCGCTTTGCAGGCTGCCCAGCCAGCTGGCACCCAGAGGTTGTCCCTTCCGCTGTGGAAACCCGGACAAGTTATTGAATTATTGAACTTCTCTATACCTTACTTTCCTTATCTGTTGAATAAAATAATATTTTTACCCACTTTAGAGTCTTGAGAATTGAATGGAATAATGTATGCAAATTACTTGCTAGTGTACCTGGCATCTGCTAAATGCTCAATAAACTTCATTATTATGTGTGAATACTATTACCACCCGAGATGGACCCTGTTGACATTTATAGGCTGCTTAAAGAAAACCTATTCATCTGGACCAAGCCCCTCTGTTGGTTAAGTTTGAGATCATAAGAAATCTCAAAGGTTTAAATGGGCAGGGTCTCACCTGTGATACTTCATTAAGCATATTCAGGATATTTGGATATTTGAAGTTCAAGAAAAGAATTTGAGGACACCACTCCTAATATTTGCAAAGCCAGGGTCACTAGTGTACATAGATGTCCACAAACCATGTGTCTAAATTCTGAAACATTATACATCAAGCTACAAAACTGTTAACTGTTTTACTTTCCATCTTGACACACACATTTTCATGGCAACCCAGAAGTCTGCTTTTTATTTTTCAATAGTACTTTAAAATAGCATTTATTGCCTGTGTTCCTAGTTACAAAATTAGTACGTGTGTGTAATACTAATTGTAGTTACAATTATTTTATCAAGCATTTATCCTACGTCAGGTACTGTGCTTCAACTTTATATGCATGATCTCATTTAGTCTTAATAACAATTTGACGGGGGATGTCCTATTGTTATTTCCATTTTATAGACATGAAACGTGAGGCAAAAAAAACACATAGAAAAAATGACCCATAATGCTATCCTCCAAAGTTAACCAACACCTTGATGCCTGTTTTCCAGTAATTTTGGAAGGCAGCTTTGAATTTAGAATTCTTGGTCTTCTTGGTGGTCTGTGCTGAAATATGGTGACACAGGGAAGGCAAGCCCTGGTTCTTAGCCTGAGGCCATCTGCCTCTCTCCCCATCCCTGGCTCTCTCTTGCATGCACTTACGTGGGCATCCCTCTCCACTGTGTACATTCACCCCCTCAGGCTGAGGCATGAGCACTCTAGGTGTGGTCCACCCTCTGGAGGAGGGACCCTGGGAAGTGGTCCTGCACAAGTTCTGGAAGTAGCTTGGGGTTGTTTGACCCGGAAACTCTGGGGTCCTAGATACCCAGAGCGTGTTCTAGGAGGGGGGGATGTGGGCTTTGGGTATGCATATCCCTTTGGCCCTGCAGACTCTGTCACTGGCAGGGGTGGTGGTTCCAGCTGGACAAGTGCCAGATAGGGGATCCAGGACAAGGGCCCTCTTGCCTGGGTCTAAGGGAGGTACTTCCTTCCTATTCCTGAGGAAAGAGAAATCTGGTAGCCTAAGCATTTTAAAATTTCTGTATAACTTAATGAAGGCCCAATTAAAGCATATTTATAGTCTGTACTTAACAAATAAGTCTAGTAATGCATTAGTATAATTATAGTCTAGTAGCAGAATTACCTTTGTAGTATCAGTATCTCAGTGCTTGCTTATAGTTTAATGAAACGCCTTTAGAATCAATACCATATGTTGTTGAATTAATTAAAAATACCATTTGTATTTTGGCTGAATAAATATGAGTCACAGATTTCAGCAGTTTATTCATTCACGCAACAAATATTTATTGAGTGCCTACTCAATAGATACTTGCCAGGCACTGTACTAGGCACTCTAGTGATACCAAATACTATTGATAATTAAATAAATATTGACTGGATCTGCATCTTGTAAACAATTGACATAATGCAGTAAATTGGAGATTCAGGCTCAGAGAGGGAAAAGTCTAGGAGTTTCCCAGAAAGGATGGGGGTGATTATTTGGTTAGAAAATATTTCTCGATTCATAACATGCTCTTGTTTTCCAACACCACTTCTTGATTTCCACTTGCTTAAGAAAATGTAAATTATAGAGTTTAGAAGCATTCCTCTTCTAAAAATGGCTCTTTTCTGCAAATACGAAATCCTTCTTATCACTTACCTTATGCTTCTTTGGAGTCGTATTCTAAATGTATAGACTTGGGTTGACTCTCCTATTTGTTCCATGACTAGACTATATGATGGTGGGGTCCAAGGGGATATGTAGTGATGGCCTGATCAAAGGCATTTGGGTGAATGCCAGCATCTCTCTCCAGGGATGAAAGAACTGGGATATAGCAGGAATTGAATCTCAATGGCTAACATTTAGTAGATGCTTAACACAAGTTGGTTGGGTATTGTAACCCCACACTATGCCAGAGATTCCACCATAAAGGTTTAGACCTCTATTAACAGTGCCACTAGAACACCGATGTTTTAATGACCATGAATCGAGTTCCTGCTTTGCTTTTACTTTGTGGTTGTATTTATGTATATGAAACAATGGAAATGGAAAGCGTGAAGCAGTCTTAAAGAGAGTGAGTTTGTGGAGCTGGGAAAATTGTGAATAACAGACTCCCATTTAGAGATCATGGCCATATACTCTAGCTAAGTTAGAATTCTTTCACCATTTATTTGAACATCAATTTCTGAACAACATTTTGGTATGACATTTGAAATATTACCTGCACAAATATATGCCTATAATTTATTGAAATCTTGTCAATCTAGAAATGGGAAAAAAGGCTGTGAGGAGTCAAACCATGAAGCTCCTTGTATCATGGGCAGTAGCCACCTTAAGAAGTGACAATAAGGTCGCTCTTTTCCTCACAGTACTGGAATTCTTTAATTTCCTTGGGCACACAAGTTGAAATCCATATTTCATTTAGTAGGAATTTATGTGGATAAATAAGCTCTACTTTTAAAATATGACTACCTTGGAGAACTGATCTTAGAATGAACGTTTTTCAGTCCTGTTGCTTTCTTTCTGTTACCTCCCTGAAGTCAGCCACACTGGTGGCTTGGAGGGAGGGAGAGAGGAATGCTGGTCCTCTCAGTACGAGGAGAGCAGTTCTAGGGAGGTCCTGATGCAGGGTCCTGATGCAGGCTTCTGGGAAGGACCAGGGCAACTTCAGGGAGATGAAGGGAGAGGGTATAGGGGAGAGAGGAGGGCTCTACAATTTTTCACTTTGTCTCAAACTGAATTACGTAAAGAGGTTTGAATCCACTTAACATTTGCTTTTTTTTCCTGGTAGAGGAAGCATATAAATTAAGAAGAATGTTATATACTGTCTGAAGCAATCAGAAAACTGAATGTGTGTGTGTGTGTGTGTGTGTGTGTGTGTGTGTGTGTGTGTGTGTGTGTATGTTTAACTTTTTCTGACTGTAGGTTGCAGTGGTCTTATTTACTTATTTTCCAGCTTTTTGGAGATGTAATTGACATATAACATTGTGTAAGGTTAAGGTATACCATGTGATGATTTGATACATGTATATATTACAAAATGATTACCATAGTAGGGTTAGTTAACACATCCATCACCTCACATAATTACAACTTATAACTGGAAGTTTGTACCCTTTGGGCAATATCTCCCCATCTCCCCCATTCCTTAGACCCAGGCAACCACTATTCTACTCTCTGTTTCCATGAGTTTGGCTTTTATAGATGCCCCGTATAAATGAGATGGTACAGTGTTTATTTTTCTCTGTCTGCCTTATTTCACTTAGCATAATCCCCTAAAGGTCCATTCATGTTGATGCAAATGGCAGGATTTCTTTCTTATGGCTGAATAATATTCCATTGTATGTATATACAAACAGATCTTCTTTATCTTTTCATCCATCAGTGGACACTTAGGTTGTTTCCATAACTTGGCTATTGTGAATAATGTTGCAATGCCCATAGGAGTGCAGATATCTTTTTGATATCCTGTTCTCTTTTTCTTTGGATGTATACTGAAAAGTGAGATTGCTGGGTCATATAGTTCTATTTTTAATTTTTTGAATATCCTCCATACTGTTTTCCATAACGGCTGTACCAGTTTACATTCCCACATCCTCACCAACACTTGTTATCTTTTGTCTTTTTGATGATAGCCATTCTGATAGGTGTGAGGTGGTATCTCGTGGTTTTGATTTGCATTTTCCTTATGATAAGTGATTTTGAGCATCTTGTCATGTACCTGTTGCACTTCTGTATGTCTTTGGAAAAATATCTTTTGAGGTCCTCTGACCTTTTTTTCTGGCTATGAATTCCTTATATATTTTGGATATTAACCCCTTATCAGATAGATTGTTTGCAAATATTTTCCCTCATTCTGTAAGCTGCCTTTTCATTTTGTTTGTTTCTTTCTTTGCCATTTAAATGGGTTTCCTGGAATAAGCAGGGTCAGTGTTTTGAGTCCTTTTTGAGGCAGTGGCTAATGTACTGTTTTACAGTTGAAGAGGATCTTTCAGACTCTGAGAGTTATTTTAAATCTTTGAGAGGGATGGTTCATAGGTAGAGATTTTATTTTCAAAACACACATTATGTGATGAGCTCAGATGGGCCAAGTGCCTCTATTTACCTCTTTTGAAATGAGTAACTTCCAGGAACTGCTGCAAATGTTTAACCTTGAAGAGGGTTTTAACTTTGGGAAAGTAATTTTTTAGCTTTCCCAAACTATTTTTGTATATAGGACCTCAGGACTACAGGTTTTTAATTTTTTTTAATTTTTAAATTATTTTTTAAATTTTTGGCTGTGCTGTGCAGCTTGCAGGATTTTAGTTCCATGACAATTGATCGAACCCGGGCCCACAGCAGTGAAAGCACGGAGTTCTAACCACTGGACCACTGGAGCTTTCATGGTTTCTCCTCCCTGGAGGGCATACTTGAGTTGTTCCATTTCAAGGGGTTAAGGTGTCCCTTCTTTTGGGCTTAGGGAATGGGTCTACCATACAAGAGCTCAAATGCACTTAACTTTATCTTATCCCTTGGGGCTAAAATGCATGTGGAGCAGGGCAATTGGAAGCAAAGTAATCCAATTTTTTTGAGTTTCCTGACATAGCTTGGCTAAGGCCGGTTTCAAGGTCTGATTGGTTCTCTACTTTCCCTGATGATTGGGGTCTCCACCCATTTTTGGGCTTTGTCTAATTCTTCCTTTGTGTAGATTAGGGAATAATTGCATGGATCTGGTCTTTGAGATGTAAGAGGTTGTTGCCAAGATACTGTTTCTTGGGCCACCCTTTTGGCAGTTGCATCTGTTCTGTTTACCTTTATTATCTCTGAACCCCCCCCACCCCTTTTGGTGGCCCCTACAATGACTGGCTGCCACGTTTTTGGAAGCTGTACTGCTTCTAAGAGCTTCAATATGCTTAAGCCGTATTTCACCTGTTTATTCTCTGCAGTAAGCATACCTCTTTCCTTCCAAATAGCCCCGTGTATGTGTAGGATGTCAACTGTGTGAATGTTCAAGATCTTTCCTGTCCTGATGAATGGATAAAGAAGATATGGCATACACATACAATGGAATATTACATAGCCATAAAAAACAATGCCATTTAAAGCAACATGGATGGACCTAGAGATTATCACACTAACTGAAGTTAAGTCAGAAAGAGAAAAACAGGGAATTCCCTGGTGGTCCAGTGGTTAGGACTCCATGCTTTCACTGCTGAGTGCCTGGGGTTCAATCCCTGGTTGGGGAACTAATATCCTGCAAGCAGCGTGGCCGGGGGAAAAAAGAAAAAACAGAAAGACAAATATTATGTGATATCACTTATATGTGGAATCTAAAATACGACCCAGGGACTTCCCTGGTGGCGCAGTGGTTAAGAATCTGCCTGCCAATGCAGGGGACATGGGTTCAAGCCCTGGTCCGGGAAGATTCCACATCCTGTGGACCAACTAAGCCCGTGCACCACGACTGCTGAGCCTCTGCTCTGGAGCCTGCGAACCACAACAACTGAAGCCCGTGCATCTAGAGCCCGTGCTCCACAGCAAGAGAAGCCACCACAATGAGAAGCCTGCGCACTGCAACGAAGAGTAGCCCCCGCTCGTCACAACTAGAGAAAGCCCATGCACAGCAACAAAGACCCAACGC
This sequence comes from Tursiops truncatus, assembly GCF_011762595.2. Classification (NCBI taxonomy): domain Eukaryota; kingdom Metazoa; phylum Chordata; class Mammalia; order Artiodactyla; family Delphinidae; genus Tursiops; species Tursiops truncatus. The sequence goes on along the minus strand of NC_047046.1, from coordinate 36,887,617 downwards.
AGCCAAAAATAAATAAATAAAAAATGACCCAAATGAACATATCTATGCAACAGAAACAGACTCACAGATATAGAGAACAGACTGTGGTTGTCAAGGGGGAGGGAAGGATTGGGAGCTTGGGATTAGCAGATGCAAACTGTTATATATAGGATGGATAAACAACAAGGTTCTACTGTATATAGCACAGGGAACTGTGTTCAATCTCCTGTGATAAACCATAACGGAAAAGAATATGAAAAAGTATATATATATGTATAGCTGAATCATTTTGCTGTATAGCAGAAATTAATACAACACTGTAAATCAACTATACTTCAATGCAATTAAAAAAAAAAAAAAAGATCTTCCCTGTCCTGAACTCTAAGGCTTGGGTGAGGGCTATCAACTTCACCTTTTGGGCAGAAGTCCGTGGGGATACCCTTCATGCATCTGTGATTTGGGTCTGGGAGGTTACTGTATATCCTGCCAGCCTTCTCCCCTCTCATAAAACTGCTCCCATCTGTGAGCCATTCCTCTTCGGTGTTTGGGACAGGCTCACTTCCTAGGTCAGGAGACTGGAATAGATTGTGTCTGTGGTTTCCATATAGTCATGCTCCAGGGGTCCCGTTTCTGTGGGTGGCAGGCTTAGTGTGTAACGGATTTTTACAGTAACCACTGGGTTGTCTAAAAGCATTCCTTGAACTTGAATCAACTTTTGGGGGATAGCCATTCTGTTCCTTTGGAACTTACTAAAGGCTGAACCTGGTGTGGAGTCCATACAGTGATTGGCTGACCAAACATTAACTTTTCAGCAGGGTTGTAGTAGCTGCTACTGTCCATAGGCAAGGAGGCCATCCTTTAGCAGTTTGAACTAATTTTTCAGAGAAATTAGCAACCACCTGAGCAAGGGCTCCCAGTTTTTGAGCTAATACCCCAAGGGCGATTCCCCTTCTTTCATGAATGTAAAGGTCAAAGGGTTCAGCTAAGTCTGGGAGGGCCAGGGCAGGGACCTGCAGTAATTGCTTTTTCAATTCTTGAAAGGCCCCTTCACATTCTGAGCTCCATTCAAAAGGGTCATCATTCTTTCCTTTCAACTTTTCATACAGAGATCCAGCTATTAGACCATACTTAAGGATCCAGATGGGGAAAAACCTGGCCATCCCCAGGAAGCCCCTAAGCTGCCTTCTATAGGAGAGGCAAGGCTGCAAATGCCTTTTTTCCTTTCCTGGGGTGGGCTTCTCTGACCTTCGGTGAGAATGAAGCCTAGGTAGGTCACCTTAGTTTGTGATATTTGAACCTTTTTCTTGTATCCTTTCTTATATCCTTTCTCCGCCAGGTGGTTCAGGGTGGTTACAGTATTTTTGTCAGAGGCCTCCATAGTAGGGCTGGTGATCAGAATGTTCTGTATACTGGAGGAGGGTTCCCTCCTCCAGATGTAGATCTTTTGGGTCGTTAACTAAATTTTCCCCAAAGATGGTGAGGGAATTTTTGAATCCGTGGGGCAGGACTATCCAGCAGTATCCTTTTTGTTGTGTGTTTGGGTCCTGCCACTCAGAAGCAAAAATTTCTTGTGACTCTGGGGCTAATGGAATACAGAAGAAGTCATTCTTTTAAATCTAATACAGAATATCAGGTCCTGGAGGACAGTGAAGTGGCCAGCAGGGTGTAGGAATTAGGGACTGCTGGATGTATATCCTTGGGGCTTTGCTGACTGCTCTGAGGTCCTGTACCATCCGGTATTCCCCGCTGGGTTTCTTTACAGGGAGAATGGAGGTATTACAGGCTGATTGGCCTGGTCTGTTAAGGCCCTGGTCAATTGCAGAAGCAGTGCCCAATAAGGCCTCCCGACAAAGGGGGTGCTCTTTTCTATTGGACATACATGTCCAGGTTTTTGATGGACTATCACGCGACTAGCTCCTGCAAGCTCATCCCACCCGTCTGGGCCCAGACATCAGGATTTACTCTGGGGAGATGGAATTGCTCTGTCTGGGGAGGTTTGCCCTCAGCCATTAACATTATCATCCTGTGCCCTTTGTCTAAGGGGACACCAATCTCCGATTTGTACATAAAGGAAGGAATGGCGTTCTAATGGCTCTATGAATGCCTGTTCCTAGGCCTTCCCTGATACCCCCTTAATTTTACAACTCTTGTGACTGAGTTTTGCCCAGTCTGGTGTTCAGAACCCAGTAAGTGGCACTAGTTTCGACTAACAATTCGACAGGCTTTCTCCCATTTCCAGGGTCAGCCGAGGCTCCTTGCGGGTCAATTGGAGCCCCCTGACCCTGTCGTTCTTCATCTATTTGGATCATCTGTGTTCCAGGCTAGTGGCTGGGATCTGCCATTTCCCTCCCTCTTTGAGGGTGGCTAGGGCGTCCTCCCTTCGAGCGTCCCTCTTGTTTACAGATGGCACACTGATTGGGTCCTAGTCCTTGGCTTGCTCTCCCTCGTGGGGGGCAGGGGTCACTCACCGGAGTCGAGCGTCTCCGTGGGCGGTTAGTCATTGAAGGGCAACAGCCAGTAGGTGGGCTTGCGTCGGACCTTTTTATCCTCTGACTTTTCCTCTTCTGCATCCAGGTTATTAAATACCCAGTAGGCAATCTCAACCAGGCAAGAGGTAGGGGTATCTGGGTCTACTTCCAGTTTGGTGATACTCAAAAGACTTCCGATTCTGCAGGGTGCACCCTACTGGGCTGTCCTTCATATGGTGGAGGTTTGTTCCCCATACGTTAGATGTTCTGTCTTGGATTTTTTTCCAGCTACTGAGGGGGCGGTTGGAGTAATTTGTTGGCACACAAATGCCACAAGATTTGACTGAAATAAGACTTTCAGTTCGGGAAATTTGAAACCAGTACCAAATGGTCAATGGATTCCTCAAAAGACCAAAGTAGAAGGCGTCTAAATGGCGTGGACTCTGATATAAGTGGGGGCCCCCTTGACTCTGTAGCAGCCTGGGTTTGAGATAGTCAGCCCCTCCTCAGTCAGAATGTCCCACAGGAAGTGAGATGGGGCCACCTGTGGCCAGAGCAGCTCAGCTGCGTGAGTTCCCGACCAACTTGGTCCCTTGGGGGTTGGCACCGCTGTCTGAGGCAGGGTCTTCTCTTTCCTCCTTTGGTTGAAAAGGAGGAGTTTTTGGACCTCCCGCCCGGTGAGAGCTGAAAGTACGCGGGAGTCCGTGGCGTCTGCACCCATTCGCTGGGGCAGCTGGTATTCCGTGCTGATCCCGGGAGGGGAGCCTGTGGAAATTCAGTCGATAAAGAATCACCCGAATACGGGTTGCTGGGAGAAGTTGCTCCGAAATCGGCTGAAGGCTGCGGCCGTCCTACCTGGGCAGGGTGTCCTCAGAGACCTGAGGTGATCATCCTCACGTCAACCTCCCAGAGCCTCCGCCGTCCTCCTGCTGGAGCCGGGGCGAGCCCGGAGCCTAGCGGATGGGTGCAGGCGAAGAGGCCATAGTCCGACTTGACAGCGTCGCCAGACCCGACAAGGGCCCTCCTGCCCGGGGTCGTTTGAGCCAATGGAATGGAGCCGAGTTCAGAAGCAAAGGAAAATTTTATTCTTTGATCAAAGAATAGAGAGGTGCGAGCTGCCGCTTGAGAGCACACGCTCTCCAGCGGCAGGGCTGCTTTACAGGGATCTAGTCAGCCAGCGGGGGAGGGGCCGGGGCACAGCCGTGCTGCTCGGGGGCGGAGTCTCTGCACACGGCCCGCCGCAGCCACCATCTTGGATTGAGGTGTCGTGCGCAGCGCCTCAGCACCCGGCCCGCCGAGCTGAGGCGTCAACGCAGCCATTCCTCACAAGGAACCCTGGTACGAAGTGCGAGGTGTGAGGACTCTGCCTGTGGCACCCTGTGAGCAAGTGAAACTAGACGAAGCACAAAGGGGGAAAACAAAAGGTAAGACTTTATTACCCAGCCTCTATTTTTATTTTCCAGGAATTGTTTATGGGCTCTGCCGGTAACACTTAGTCAAGCCTCTTACACTCTGAGCCTCAGCTTCCTCAGGGTGATGAGAACTGCACCAAAGATTAGAACCACTGTACCTGTTTTTTAAAACAACCTTTTAATGAAGCATAACATACATCCAGAGAAGTGTACAAATCATAAGCGTACAATTTAGTGAATTGTCACCAAGTATCCACACTCATTTAGCTGGTAACAAGATGAAGAAATTACCCCAGAGGCCTGCCCCCACTATCTTCTGGAAAAGATAGCACTATCAGACTTCTAACATGGTAGATTATTGTGTCTGTTTTTTTTTTTTTTTTTGCGGTACGCGGGCCTCTCACTGTTGTGGCCTCTCCCGTTGCGGAGCACAGGCTCCGGACGCGCAGGCTCAGCGGCCATGGCTCACGGGCCCAGCCGCTCCGCGGCACGTGGGATCCTCCCGGACCGGAGCATGAACCCGCGTCCCCTGCACCGGCAGGCGGACTCTCAACCACTGCGCCACCAGGGAAGCCCTCTACTACTTTTTATAGTCATGGGTTGTATCTGCCATCTGATTCTGAATCCCTCAGTGTACGTTTTAGGGTTAATTTACTTTTATTTAAGCCTAAAATTTAATTGGTGTTGCTTCATAATACCATATATTTGCATATTTATAATACCATATATTACATAATACACAATTCAGTATCATTCTGGTTACCCCTAATTGGATGAATTCCTCCAGAGACACTTTTTTTTTTTTATATTTGGTATTTTTGATGCTTTTGTTTATTTTTAAATTGAAGTATAGTTGATTTACAATGTTGTTCCAGACTTTGCTCTACAGCAAAATGACTCAGTTATACACATGCATACATTCTTTTTTTATTCTTTTCCATTATGGTTTATCACAGAATATCGAATACAGTTCCCTGTGCTATACAGTAGGACCTTGTTGTTTATCCATTCTAAATGTAATAGTTTGCATCTACCAACCCCAAACTCCTAGTCCATCCCTCTCCTTCCCCTGCACCTTGGCAACCACAAGTCTGTTCTCTCTGAGACCCCCATTCTTATTTATTTATTTATTTGGCTGCACCCGGTCTTAGTTGTGACATTCAGGATCTTTGTTGCCGCATTAGTTGTGACATGCAGGATCTTTGTTGCCGCATGTGGGATCTTCATTGCGACATACGGGATCTTTAGTTGTGGCATGCGGGGGATCTAGTTCCCTGACAAGGGATCGAACCTGGGCCCCCTGCATTGGGAGCGTGGAGTCAACCACCGGACCACCAGGGAAGTGCCATACCCACTCTTCTTAATGCAGCTTCCCAAACCTGCCATGGTGCCTGCAGCTCTATAGTTAACAGTTGTCCTTTCGGTTCAAGCAGTATTTGAAGGTCTCTGTTAAAACACATACGCGTTGGCTGTGAGTGTCATGCTTTGTGTCATCAGTATACTTTGCTGCTGTAACTCAGACATAAGACAGATCTATTTGGTTGGGATGGAAAAGGGAGAATGTCTGGTTGGAAGCTGCAGTGGGGTGGGCGTAGAACAGTTTTCCCCAAGTAACAAAACAGACTAGGCTGCATTTCATATAACAAAAAGTCCTATTCAAAACCAGTTTCCATTCTTAAATCATGATCATCCCCTAACAGAGGAAAGGGTTAAGAGCTTTTGTGCTGTGGAGGGGTGGGGGTGAGAGGAAAAGCCAGGAGGACCTTAATTCCTCATAATTCTTAGTAGTTAAGAGCCCAGACTCTGGAGTTCCAGTGTTCGTTCTTCCATATGGTCAGTGCGACCTTGGGCAGGCTATTTAATTCTTTGTGCCTCAGTTTCTTCACCTATAAAATGGAGATGATCATAGTATCCTCATAGGATTGTTGTGAGGATTAAATGTTATTTTATGGAAAGTGCTTAAAATAATGCATTAAATAATAACAACAGTCATTATGGTTATTACAACTTCTCCTGTTGCTCCTTCACTTGTCCCATCAAATAGTAGCTTCTTTGTAATTCTTACATCTCTTTATGCTCCAAGATTATACTTTTCACATAAAGAGATTCCACCTAAATAAAGCTACCCACCCCCCTCCCCAAACAGGGGCAGGGGAAAGGGATAGCCCCAACTGGGCTTTAAATATATAATTTGATTTACTTGATTACATACTGTTGCGACTCAGGGTGGGCAGCCCTAAAATATGCCACAATGGCATTTTGATTTTTTTGGATCAAAATTACTTAAAAAGCAGCCAGTGCAAGAGGGGCACTCAGACCCTCCTCCCTGTCTCTCTGAAAGCAGGAAATCTCCTATGTGAAACGTGCACTCCCTACATTTGGAAGTAGAAAGACACCCTCATTGCTAGAGATAGGGAATTTGTTTACAGAGGTCAAGAAGCTTATGTGAACAAACCTTGTTACTTCTTTAATTTAATATCCCAAGCCCAGACTGTTTAGATTCTTCACTAATTGAGCACCCCAAACCTATTTCTTTCTCCTGTCAGTTCCTCACAAATTTATTGTTTCTTTGTCTAAAAAGTATAAAAGGTACCTGCTTTTGCCACTTCTTAGGTACCATTTCTGATACCTCCGTGCATCTGAATTAAAATGTATTGCTTTTTCTCCTGTTAACTGTCTTGTGTCAATTTTATCATTAGTCCCACCACAAGAACTTAAGAGGGGTAGAGGCAGAAATTTCCCACTCCTTGACAATACTAAAGTAAATTGGAGGTCAGTTCTGTTTTATCTTCGGGTCTGATAGGCTAGTAATATGCCTTCTACCAGAACAGTGAAATGCAATTTTACTATAACAAAATAGGGAAACCCTTGGAGCTCCTTCCAGTAGGATTTTTGTTGGTTTCGGCCTTTCTTTACCTGTGTGTGTTTTATTCAAGAGGCAGTTAGTAGTTGTGTCCCTTGGGCAAGTTACTTAACCCCTCTGAATCTAAGTTTCTGTATTTGCAAAGTGGCAGTAGCAATATTTACCTTAAAGGGTTCTTATTGAGAATAAGTGGAATGACTTATGCAAAGCATTTAACCTAATTCCAGGCATATAGGAGGTACCCCCAAATGTCAGTTTCCCTAGTAAATTCTTAACAAATGGATGACATTTTCCTTTATGCATAGATGATGACAGTGTTACTTGTAATAATTAGTCTTTTCAGCTCCTGGGATTTAGGTTGTCTGTTTGGTAACTTTGTGTTACTTTCAAGTCTGTAACTGCACAAACTACTCAGTTACGGAGTATTTGTCGAGCTTAACCTATGAGCAAAGGCTTGCTTCAACAAGGTATTTTTTTTACTGGTGATGTTGAACATATAAAAGTGTGGATGTCTTTAAAATACATCTGTGGATGTGTGTAAACATATATTCTAGATTTGAGGGCAGCTCTCATATTTACACATTCTACTCCATTGTCTAACCCTGAGGTGTCCTTATTTTTAGTTCAAAAAACTGTTTTATCATATGTGAATTGCTGCCTCATCAAATGACACCTTTATGCTTCCCTCTAGTAATAATTAGCTCAATCTGTGCTGCGTACCGCTTGAACTCTAGTAGATTGGGTCAAAAATAAGAGGCTATTGAGATAACAACCCAGACCGTGGAAATAACTCCTGGGGAAATATCAGGTAAAATATATACACATACCCGTACACACACATACTAAAGAGTTATGTAACTGCTTAGACGAAAGAGCATTTGGGGTATTCCAGCCCATCTGGAATTTACTTGATGGCTCTGGATAAATCTAACCATAGTCCTGGGTTTTAGTTCCCTACCTGTAATTCAGGGATAAGGATAGATTTGTTGGGAGATTAAATTGGTAAAATAAGTGGAGTACTTTATGAACCAGAGGGGAAAAGTTTTAAAGCTCAGAGCCAGTTTAAAAAAATTACGGTAAGAATGCATTGGACAATTTGGACTTAGGTCTTACCCTAGGAATTATCAAATAAACAATAGATTTGATAAAACTGGAAATACTTTGTTACTTTAGACAGTGAGCAGCTAATCACACACTGTCTTGCTCTGCTTCCCAAGTGCCAATGGTGTAAGCAATATTAACACTGGGTCCAGTTCATGGACTTTTGCTGGTGCCATTGTGCAGTCTCTGAGAGGGAAAAGGAGAAAGCCCTTAAGTTAATAAGGCTAGTAAGGCAAGGACATCATCTGGCAAATAAAACAATTAGTCAACTGCTTCCGCAAACAAGGCGGAGTGGGGTATGGTTCTGTGATTTTGTCCCCTGTCTACCTGTCCACTTTGGTTCTCTGCCTAAATGGAAAACCTTTCCTGTGTCCTACACCTGCACCCCTGGATGCTTGCAAACCTGCGCTATAACACAGCAGCCAGTTTTGTGTGCTCCTGAAATGAGCCTGTATTAGTTTACTATTGCTGCATAACAAATTGCCCCAAGCTTACTGGCTTAAAACAACGCATGTTTATTATCTCACAGTTTCTGTGGGCTAGGAGTCTATGCACAGCTTAACTGGTCTCCTGCTCAGGACCTCACAGGGCTGTAATAAAGGTGCTGTCCAGGCTCCATTTTCATCTGGAGGCCCTGAGTATTCTAAGCTCACTGGTTGTTGGCAGAATTCAGTTTCCTGTGGCTGTAGAGCTGGGGACTCCCAGAGGAGTCCTAGTGATGGTTTGAGGTGGTGGGGGAAGGTTATGGGTCTTCACTTTTCTAGGCTCACTCCTGCTTCTCCTTACATTTCTACAAATTCTCATGTAAAAGTATTTGACTCTCTATGAATATAGACAATTCCATTGTTCATTTCAGAGTTTGAAAAGCTGGAGGAATCCTTTCAGAGTCCTTTTGTATTTGAAAGCAGCAGTTTACTACCAAGTGGTGCCCCAGTAACACAGAGCATTAATATCCTCTGTCCGACAGGCCACTTTATTCCTAGAAGGAGGTTACATTCCAGGAAAATCTGGTGTATCTTCAGAAGTGGCTCAAAGTTCTTTAAAGAAATAGCTGAAGCATATTTTGTGGCCTCTTTCAATCCCCCTTTAAGGCTCTAGAGTCAGTCGACCTCAGTTTCAGCCCTGACCCTCCTCCTTACTTGCTTTCTATCCTTGGGAAAGTTCCCTTATTTCTCTGGCTCTGTTCCCTGTCTGTTAAATGGCAGTCATAATACCAACCTCACTAGATTATTTAATTAGATGGGATAATATACACAAATGATTTAGTTAACACCCAATAAGTGGTGGCCATATTTATTGGTTCATTTAGAAAGGGGTTTCCATTTTATTTTATTAAAAAAATTTTAATTGAAGTATGGTTGATTTACAGTGTTGTGTTAGTTTCAGGTAACGGAACCAAAGTGATTCAGTGATATATATGTATATATATGTGTGTGTATATATATATATACACACACATATATATATATGTATATACATATATATATAGGCTATCAGGAGTTGGGAGCTGATAAAGTTTTCTATGTTACTTACGGTGTAATATCAGAAGGACTTTTGTTTGTGAGATTAGTTAGATCTTTTTTTTTGTCTTTTTTATTGAAGTATAGTTGATGTGCAATATTATATGTTACAGGTATACAGTATAGTGATTCACAATTTTTACAGGTTATATGCCATTTATAGTTATTATAAAATACTGGCTATATTCCCCTTGTTGTACAATATATCCTTGTAGTTTATTTTGTACCTAAAGTTTGTACCTCTTAATTCCCTACCCCTATAGTGCCCCTCCTCCCTTCCTTCTCCCCACTGGTAACTACTAGTTTGTTCTCTATATCTTGAGAGTCTGCTTTTTGTTGTTGTTGTTATATTCACTAGTTTGTTGTATTCACTAGTTTTTTAGATTCCACGTATATGTGATATCATACAGTACTTGTCTTTGTCTGACTTATTTCACTTAGCATAATGCCCTCCAAGTCCATCCATGTTGCTGAAAATGGCAAACTTTTGTTCTTTTTATGGCTGAATACTATTCCATTGTATATATATACCACATATTCTTTATCCATTCATCTGTTGATGGACACTTATGTTGTTTCCACATCTTGGCAATTGTAAATAATGCTGCTGTGAACATTGGGGTGTATGTATCTTTGTGAAACAGTGTTTTTGGTTGTTTTTTGGATATATACTCACGAGTGGAATTGCTGGGTCCTATGATAGGCCTATTTTTAGTTTTTTGAGAAACCTCCATATTGTTTTCCACAGTGTCTGTACCAATTTACATTCCTACCAACAATGTACAAGGATTCCCTTTTCTTCATATCCTTACCAACATTTGTTATATGTGACCTTTTTGATGATAGCCATTCTGTCAGGTGTGAGGTGATATCTCACTGTGGTTTTGATTTGCATTTCCCTGATGATTGGTGGTGTTGGGCATCTTTTCATATAACTGTTGGCCATCTGCATATCTTTGGAAAAATGTCTATTTAGGTCTTTCGCCCATTTTTAAATTGGATTGTTTGTTTTTTTGATGTTGAGTTGTATGAGCTGTTTATATATGTTGGATATTAACCCCTTATTGGTCATATCATTTGCAAATATTTTCTCCTGTTTGGTGGGTTGTCTTTTCACTTTGTCAGTGGTTTCCTTGCTGTGCTTTTAAGTTTAGTTAAAATATATTATAAAAAATATTGCTATGATTTATGTCAAGGAGTGTTCTGCCTATGTCTTCCTCTAGGAGTTTTATGGTATGCGGTCTTACATTTAGCTCTTCAATCCATTTTGAGTTTATTTTGGTATATGTTGTTACAGAATGTTCTAATTTCATTCTTTTACATGTAGCTGTCCAGTTTTTCCAGCACCAGTTATTGAAGAGATTGTCTTTTCTTCATTTTGTATTCTTGCTGCCTTTGTCATAGATTAATTGACCATAAGTGTGTGGGTTTAGTTCCCTATTCTCTTCCATTGATCTATGTGTCTGTTTTTGTGCCAGTACCATACTGTTTTGATGACAGTAGCTTTATAGTATAGTCTGAAACCAGGAAGTGTGATTCCTCCAGGTCTGTTCTTCTTCCTCAGGATTGTTTTGGCTATTCAGGGTCTTTTGTATTTCCATACAAATTTTAAAATTATTTGTTCTAGTTCTGTGAAAATTTGGTATTTTGATAGGGATTGCTTTGAATCTGTAGATTGCCTTGGGTAGTATGGTCACTTTAACAATAATAATTCTTCCAATCTAAGAACATGTTATAACTTTCCATCTGTTTGTGTCATCAACCAGTGCTACCCAATAGAACATTTTAGCATGATGGAAATGTTCACATTCTGTGCTGTCCAATATGGTAACTACTAGCCACAAGTGTCTATTGATCATTTGACATATGGCAAGTGTGACTGAGGAACTGAATTTTTAACTTTTTGAATTTAATTAATTTTAAATAGCTGTATGTGTTGGCTGGTGGCTATTGTATTGGACAGTACAACTCTAGATTGTCAACTTTGTGATTAAATGATCTGTTGATAAAAAGGATAAAGGATCATGATAAAGGTGATGGTACCAATTAAGGTCTTTCTTCAAAATATTTCTTATATTTCCCTAAATCCTGCCTCTCACCATGGGGCTTAAATTCCTCCTCTCTCCATGGTCCAGCCCTTCATTCAGCAGCCTCTACACTCAAAGCAAGAATATTGTCCTCAAGTCTTTTCATGACTTGAATATCAATAATAGAATATCAATAATTAATAGAGGGACAGGAGGTTTCTTACGGCATATCATGCTTCGGTATTGCAGGTCAGGAAGGGGCATTTGGAACGTTAAATCATAGACTGTTGGGTAAAACAAATTTCTTGTTATAGAGAAATCTGCAGAATAGCATTTGTTATAATAGTAGGTGTGTTCCATGGAATCATATGTTATTATAAATGTTGTATTCTAGCTTCCTTGGGAAGCAGGCTCTGAGATGGATTTGTGTGCAAGTGGTTAATTGGGGAGTGGTCTTAGGAACAGCTCTTACAAGGAATTATGCAACGCAGGACTGGACAAAGGGGGAGGTGAACTGGGATGCAGCAGCAGCAGAGGCCTCAGTTGATCCCATGGTGTGCTCTGAAGCTGAGAGGGCTTTTAAAGTTGTCCCGAGTTGAGGCAGAAGGTCCAGCCCCCAGTTTGGCTGAGGGCAGTGCTTGTAGAGGGACAAGCTTTGAGCTCTCAGTAGACGTTACTCCCAGCAGCCCTGGAAATGAGCACCTCGGCTATATCACAGCATCCACTGCAATCAATTTAATTTTCATTTGGAGAGGAAACCTGCCTGCTTTCCTTAGGCTTTATTTAGGTCTTTTGCAGGAGGCAGCACGACATCATGGTTTAAAAGCAGGGCTTTGGGATTGGTTCAAGTCCTGTTCTCGGTGATCTTGGGCAAGTTACTTAGTCTCTTTAGGTTTCAATTTCTTTGACTAGAAATTGAGGATGCTGCTGCCTATTAGTAAGAACTGCTATGGGAGTGGAAAAACATGATGTGTGGAAGGCACTTGGCACAAGACCTGATGCTTGGTAAGCACTCCATAGTGGCCACTGTTTTAGGATTCTAGGAATTTTATAAGACACAACTTTTGGGCATAAGCATTTCCCACTAGGAGCACAGTAGAGTCCAGTGATGGATTTTGGCAACAGAGGATGAAAAAGAGCTGTGCTTCAACGCTCAATGCTGAAGCATTTATGAACCCACCCCTTTACTTCTCCTAGCTGTTGCCTTTGCTCTGGCAGAAGGGCCCAGAATTGGGATAAGCTAAGTTTGAAAATCCAACCATAGAAACAAGGCCACTGCTGTTCCTGCATCCAGAGGGGAGAGAAGCCACTTGGAGAGCTCTTGATCCTTTTCTCAGGAGGAAATACACCCAAGAAATGATAAGAATCTTGCTCATTTATGTTTAGGTTAATGATGTAATCCTTAGAGATTTCCTGAAATGCGTCCTGCAGAAACACACCCCCTCAGTTCTAATCACATTTCTGTAACCTTGATGGTGTGTGGCATGAATAGAACCTGTTACCACTTTCAAGAACTTCACAGATATTAACTGTAGCAGTTAGTCCCAGAGCCAAGGGACACACCTTCTTAACTTTGTTATCACAGGTTTTCAAGCTGAAGTTCCAGATGTAGGAAGAAATAGCTGCGAAAACCAGTCCACTTCAACTGACCCCCCAGTTGGGGTGTTTCCTGCCCTTGCTTTCGTGATATTTGAAGACATCATCATCTGCTAATCCTAGAAGAGGGGGTATTGTGGTGCAAAGCAGAGCATCCCAGACTTGGATTTTATAAAACAGTAGATTTTAAAAAGAAAACCTAATTTCCTGAGTAAGGATGTAAAAAAGCCCCTATAATCTTTTACCACTATCATTTCATTAAAAGGAAGGAAATTTTAACAAAACAAAATAAGAAAGATAGTCTTGAGAAAAAAGATACCTTTTAAAGCTGAGTACATCTAGCTTCATGGAAACCTACACTCTCTGTATTTTTTTACCTTTTGCCTCCAACAGGTGCAAACCTTGTCATGGGCTGGCCTAGTCCCAGGCATAGGAGTGGACCATCAGTGGAGGTACACACCCTAGTGGTCCTTGTAGCCACTGAACCCCTGAAGGGCAGTGACCAGGGCTGTTTTGTTTATCACTATAATTGGTGCTTAAGACAATACTTGGGGCTTCCCTGGTGGCGCAGTGGTTGGGAGTCCGCCTGCCGATGCAGGGGACACGGGTTCGTGCCCCGGTCCGGGAGGATCCCACGGGCCGTGGAGTGTCTGGGCCCGTGAGCCATGGCCGCTGAGACTGCGCGTCCGGAGCCTGTGCTCCACAGTGGGAGAGGCCGCAACAGTGAGAGGCCCGCGTACTGCAAAAAAAAAAAAAAAAAAAAAGACAATACTTGGCACGTACTAGGGACTCAATAAATATTTGTTGAATAAAGTGATGAATATGATTATCTGGTTGTGACCTTGGCCAAGTCACATCATAGCTGGGGCTCAGATCTGTGCAATTAGATCTGTGAAGTCCCATCTGTATGATCTGTACAATTGGAAAGTCACAGTGGATGCTGCCAAGTTCTCTTGTGTTTAACAAACAAAAACCAATGCTAGGACTGCAAAGGAAAAGAAGAGTATTTTCTGTTCTTTTCCTTTTTTTAAAGGATAATTCAACTTTTTGGGCCACAATGACTTTTGCAGAGGTTTGTTGCAATGCTTATCTCCTAAACGAATGTGCTGATTCTCTGTAGGTAAACCCTGTTTCTCAGGGGCCCCAGGTAAAGCAGGGACCCTTGCATACTGAGTTATTAATTTAAAAACTAAGTGTTGGGGGATGGGGAACCTTGCCACAATTTTTATTTAGAGGATTATATATTAACTTTAAACAACTGTTCTGTTTTTTCTTTTTTAACATATTTTTAAAAGATTTATTTTATTACACATTTTGTTATTATTGTTATTGTAAAGTGTCCCATGGTCACTATGTGTAATTGAGTTTAAAGGTCTGTTAAATCTTTGATGAATAATACAACAATCACCCTAGCTTATACATATTTCAAAGCCAGTTAAATCCCAAGAGCTGGAAGCAGGCAGAGGGTTGAATACACATTATGTCTCTCTTTCCACATTCTTACTTAATCCACTTTCTTTAGGGAAAAGCTTCTTTTTGTCATGATCGGCCGGAAGTGAGGAATGAGAGATGTATTTTCATTAAGAATAGAGGCTTTGTATGAAACTTCTTCATCTGTCTGAACATCTGATAGGAGCAGGGCTTTGAAAATGAACTCAGATTGAATTGTATATGCATTTTGATTTTGAATGATGCCGAGTTGTGCAAACATTTCCCTGAGTTATGGCAAATGTTCAACAGAAAAAAGGATTCTTAAGACAACATATTAATATGGATTGCCTGCTTCTTAAAACAATAACCATAGTCTGCATCCTGTGTATTTCTTAGGGAATACAGAGCATTATTTTCAATTAGGAAATTTCATATGAATTTAAAGGATTTTTTTTTCATTAAAATTTCATTGCATTTTTCTCTAGCTCAAACATGGCTAGAACATAATGATACTATTATTTGGCCCTAGAAAAACTAACTAGTTATTATGGTATCTTCAGCCTGTTGTTTCAAGTGGAGGTGATTTTTATTGAGACATGACAAATTGAGAGTATTTTAAAAATGTGATCTTTTACAGTGCTATTTCTTTAAAATTGAGCGAGGCTTCCTGTCCACTAAGAATGCCCAGCCTGTCTGCTCTGTCACCCTACTCCTAAGAGAAGTCTGGCTCTACCCTCTCTTGCTCTCACTTTGGTTGGTGCTAAACTGCTCTTGAACACATTTTTCCAGAGCTGGGATGAGAACCCAACCTCTGTTGATGTCACTGTTGACCCTGATCTGTGGGGGTATTTGCAAATGGGAGGAAGTTACAAAATAGCCACTGGCCTTCCTTTTTTCTCTGCTCAGCTCACCTCCCCACTCACACCCTCCCCTCTGTTCTTAGAGGTTTGTGAGATGCTTCATGAAGGCGTGAAGGCGAGTGTGAAGACTGGGGTGTTTGCTGTAAAATTATTTAGCTGCTCTTAGCCTCAGTTTTGTCATCTCTAAAATGGGAATAAACACACATATTTCATGGGATAAAGATTAGGTGAGATAATATATATATAAAGTACTACCATAGCGCTGGGCATATAGTTCTCTTTCACATGTCTGCTTATTTCTATAAGCTGGTATCCAAATTAGAAACAGAATCATCTGTTGCCATTGCTCTAAGAAATTCCTTTTGTCACACGTTGAAGCTAGCCTTCAGCTGAAGGGTAGCTTGAAGAATATGATTGGCTGGCTGTCTGGGGACTGGCCACTGGACCTGAGGGCCAGTGGGACTGCATGCTAGGATGAAGACAACCCCACAGGAGGAGGATGTTTTAAAAATGTCCATGTCTAGGTCACCGTAATTTTATTTATAAACTGCTCAAGCAATGTGGGTCTTGGAGAAACTTCCTCTTTATGAAAGATTTCCACATTCAACCCACCCTAAAGCAGCAGGAAAGTTCTGCATTATTTTTTCCTTGCTTCTGTGAAGCAGAACACAGTGTTTAGTGGGAATAGACCAAAGAAATAAGAGCAAGAAAACGCTGTCCTTATCAATCTTTAGGCGTGGTTGGGTTTCTGGTGTCCCAATTCTGTCTCCTACCCTGCCGCCACCCACCTACACCTCACCCTCCTTCGCTGAGTATTCTTGTTGAGCCCTGGAGAAAGTCCTTAAAGCACTAATGCAGGTAGGCAAGAGAAATAACTTTTCTTTTTTAAAGAAGAAGAAGGAAAAAAACTAGCTTCAGGTCAAATATTATGGCTGTGAAATAGCCAAAGCTCTTTCAAGCTTTGGAATTTCTTTTGGTATTTTATGAAAAAATGATTAAAAGGCAAAATTTTCTTCAAACATGACCACTTAGATATAGTATTTGCATTTGTTTCTGAACCCATGCTGGCCATTACTACATGGAACAAACTATCAGAGTATTGATCCCACATCTCCAAACTTACACCCACTTTGGGGGAAGCTTGGGCTGGAAATGAAGCTCTAGACTTCTTTGCCTGTGCAGGTAGATTTGATGTTTCAAGTCACCAGGAGTTTTACTAGGCTGGGTGGCTTAATGAAGGAATATAGCTACTTGGTCTTTATGGTGTGCTTGGTGTTATCTTCTGAGACAAAGTTGTTTAGACAACAGTGTATTTTTACAGGTAATAAGCAACAATGATAACCACCAGTTTCAATGGCAAATATAACAGCTAATAGAGCTACTTTGTGAGAGATACTGTGCTAAGAGCTGTATAATCTATTTATAATAATTCATTTAATTTTTGATTCATTTAATTTTTCTAGTCACTCTACTTTTATCCCTATTCCACAGATGAGGAATCTTATGCTTGGAGAGATTAAGAAATTGACCCATGATCACACAGCCAATGAGGGCCAAAGATTTGAGTCCCTGCAGCTTGGGGTCAAGCCTGTATTCTCTAACTACTGCTTAGTTTCTAGCTGTTTGATATAAGCTGAGTCTTGAATTAAGTTCCTCTAAATCTGTCTGAATAACTTTCAGACATGCAGCTAAGTTTTACTACATATTCCTGGTAATTTTCCAATGTTCAGTCTCCTTAGACTGAAATGTTATTGATACATGCAGAAGAAAATGGATCAGTGCTGACTGTCATCCCATCAGACATGTGATTTAAAAAGTATTTCATCTTAATCTGTAGTAAGAATTATATTTTTACATTACGATCCAATACATACATACTTATATATGTATTATAAAACACAGTACAATAGCTTTTATTATGTGGAACATATTCTGATACTGTCTCTTCTATCCCGTTCCTTTCCATTCCATTCCATTCCAGTCCTCTGCTCTACTTTACTAAAAATGAGCCTCTTGAGATCAACTTCACTTCACTTCCCACTAATGGGTCAGAGCCCACATTTTTGAAAAACAGTCCCTTGGCTGGATAGCTTTTGCTATTCTTTAGAAATCCTCTGCACAGTGTTATTCATTTCAGCATCCTTCTAGAGGATTTTTCACATTGTGAGGAGTAGCCAGGGTGAAATTGGTGTTAGAGGACCCTGAAGAAGGTGGCATTCTCTCTCTGAAGGAGGTCAAGGCTGTAAATCTGGCTTGCTCTGGAACACTGAGAACTCCAACCTTAGAAGCTGGTCCCAGCAGCCTAATACCTTATATGGACAAATCCAGCCAGTGAATAAAGACTTGAAAGCCTGACCAGCTTCAGGCAAGGGTTCTTCAAGAATATTCAAGGATGCAAGTAATCTTGATTTTTAGTAGTTCCTCAAGCAGAAACACAATTCTCACCCCTCTGAGGCACGTTGAGAACTCAGGTGACTTGTGAATTTTGTGGGGCACGTTATTTGGCTGAGAAATGCTGCCATGTTGACCTGTTGGTTCCCAGTGTCATGGGCTGCTGCCCCTAGCAAACAGGATGAAAGTGGGGAATAAAAGTGAAAGTGGGGGAAAAATACAACAGTTAGGCACAGCCTCTTTGGATATTCTCTGGTACCAGTTGTTTTGTTTATTTTCTTTCTTATTCCCCTTTTTGGGTGTAACTGATGGGAAAGGGCTTAATGCTAATAACAGTTAACATTTATCCAGTGTCAGCTCTAGCCTAGGTACTTGCTCAGTGCCTTGTGTGGATAAATTCATTTAGTCCTTGCAAAAACCTAGTGAGTTAAGTGATTACCTCCCCCACTTTACCAATGTGAACATTGAGATTAGGAAGATCACCTTCCAAAGATGATACAGATAGTAAGTGATGCTTAGGGATGGAATCAAGGCATTCGGAACCCAAAGTCTGTATAGTGAGCCACCACACCACAGTCTGACCATTCACCTTCTCTTCATTGATGTCTGGTGGTCAGTTTCACAGGGAAGGGGCAGAGGTTGGGGTGGGGGGTATCTGTGTTTAGTGGTGGGCTCTCAAGTTGTTCTTTCAGTGTATGTATTGAGCATCTTCCCTGTACTTGTCACTGTGGGTGTCTACTGTCTGCCTAGTGAAACTTTCAGACGCTGGTTCTTCCAGATTTGCAGTGTCTTTGGAATAGTTGAACACTCTGGATGCTTATACTCAAGTGCATGAAACTTAGTACTTTGATGGACTGTCTAGGTGGCTGAGGAAGGTACTGGAGAACAGACATGGCATTCAGGGTAACTAGGTCTCTGGGGACTGTGCCTGGAGGCTGGAAATGGGAAATGATCTAAGTGAGTTGGCAGAGCCCAGCCATAAGAGCAGTGGGTGATAGAGGATGGAACTCTGTCGAGACCATGAAGACAGTGGGTGGCATCTGGGGGGGCTGGAGTAGCCAAAAGCTGAGCCCAGCCTTGGCATGAGATTCTGGGACTAGACTTTGGTTCCAAGGAGACCTCAAAAGGCAGAAGAGCACCAGTGATAAAGGAACAGAGCATTACTCCAGCATCAAACCTCAGCCTATGGATTCCTAAATTCCCTGGCCAAGTATTAGCCTAAATTTAGAGATTAGGACTACGCAGCGGTTAGGTGTGGAAGTGAGAACTTCTGGGATAGTGGGCTGGGTTGTCATGTTAGGAATGGAGACACAAATGGCTTTGCCCAAATAAGCATTTCTGCTGGGTAAAATGCACCAGAAGGCCAAGTTAAATGTTAAAAATAAAAATGATACAAAATAAAAAATCCTATAGTTTCTGTTTTGATTTTTTTTTTTTTTGGTGAAAGGAATAGAAATGTCCTGGCAGGGACGGGAAGATAATTGTGTGCGTGTGTGTGTGTGTGTGTGTGTGTGTGTGTAAGAGGATGTAAGGCACTGGGAAAGCTTTTAGGAAGATTTTCCTTAAATGATAGCCTCCAAACCATTTGAGGGTAAGAATAATAACAATAACTCTGATTCAGTAATCATTAACTCTTTTCAGCATATTCAATGAATGCAGGAGATTCTATTATTTTAAAGGATTTTAAGTTATTTCAACTGATTTGGCTGTATTGTATTTTATTTTGTGGCCTAGGGCAAACGATTATACAATACCTGGTTGTAGCTCTTGAAAAGGAAAAGTAGATGGCTGTAAATTCATGATGGATACTGAGCTCTTTGGTTCCCTGTGAGAATTATATCACCAAGTGTTCTCTCCTCCTGCCTGGGGCAGGGGTTGGTGGGGGGAGTGTGTTGCTCCCTTAGCTTGTTATTCAGAATCTTTGAGGCGGAGATCCTTGATCAAATGTTCCTACTGAGGAGAAGATTCCATAGATAGCACTTTTCACTTGTTCTTTATTTTATTTTATTTTTTTCCAAGGAGATGGCCATACACAGAGAGAACCATACTTTTAATTCACAGAAGAACATTGCCATCTAGATGAAAGATTACATTCTGAAGGCTCGGTAAGTGAGTTTTATTTCCAACTTTGCCTGTGACTCTAAGATGCCTTTTCTACATCTGTAAAATCTCCACCTGTGTCACAGTGGTGTTATGAAAATCTGTTACGAAATGCTTGCAGTATCCTTTGAGCTTCTTTTGGAGAAATATGAAATATTACTATTATGTGAAAATGGTAAAGCTTAGCATTTGACTGTAAATTTTTATAGCAGTAGACCATGATAAATGGAAATAAAATGGACAGACTTGGATGATAATGTATATTGACATAGATTTTCTGGATGGTAAGATAATCTCCCAAAAGGAAATTCCAAAAGTTAAGAACAAAATAAAAGTAAATATATACAACATTTAAACATTCTTAAGTCTTCTGGGCTCTAATTAAAACCCTAGGTCAGCATTTTCCAAACCGTGTTTATACTTTGTTATTTTTATTTATAAAACAATATAAATATCATGAGAAATTAAAAGGTGTTTAATGAGTAATATATTCAGTGGTCAAATAAGTTAAGAAATGCCAGGTTAAACAGCTAGGTTAAATGCTAGATTATACAGCTCTTTTTCTGTGCATTGTGCTTCTCCAAAAGAGGGAGATGGTTTGTAGCATTTCTGAACTGCTTAATGCAGTTTGGAAAAAGTTGTTATAGGCCAGAAACAAATTTAAATAAGCTTATTTTTTAAATGACTGCTCAGTTTTTGGTTGCTTAAGCATCCTTGGTAATTAGCAATACTAAGATAAATTATTTTGCTACTTTTGTATACTTGCTAAGTTAAGAAAATTGAAAAATAAGACATTAATATTCCTTCTGGGATTTTCATTACATTATCTATACTTACATCTAAGTATACTGAATATATAGTACATGATTCTGTTCTTACCTACATGGATATTCTACATATATACATATACATATGTGAATAAAGTATAATCCTTCAAGTTATATTCTTGGCCTTTTTCCTGCCCACATCTGAATTCAACCTTTTCTTCCCTATGTGTTTCTAAACTGTACAGATTTGGAAAATAGATGATTTTAGAGGAAGAAGCAAAAGTATTATTAATGATTGCCTCAAAAGTCATGCAGGGCTTCCCTGGTGGCACGGTGGTTGAGAGTCTGCCTGCTGATGCAGGGGACACGGGTTCGTGCCCCGGTCCGGGAAGATCCCACATGCCGTGGAGCGGCTGGGCCCATGAGCCATGGCCGCTGAGCCTGCGCATCCGGAGCCTGTGCTCCTTAACGGGAGAGGCCACAACAGTGAGAGGCCCGCGTACTGCAAAAAAAAAAAAAAAAGTCATGCACATGACGGGGACTAGCTGTGAGGTGTTAAAAAGAATCACTTTTTTCTCCTTAAAATTAAAAAAAAAATTGTAAAAAGCCATAATGAAGGTGTTTCAAAAAATAGTAATAGATATGTCAAGGAAGGTCAAGGTCCTAAAATATTCTCTTAATAGGTGTCACCTGTATTTGGCAAGGGTTATGAAATTCTGGCTGGAAAAGAATTGTTTTGCTTTGGATGGTTGGAGGCTGGCTGGTTGGAGAAATGGCTACGACATTTAACAGCGACCCCTGGAGTCTAGAGCGTGAAGTGTCACTGGCATAGTTTTATTGTTTTAACTTTTCAGTTAAAGAAAGAAATCATCCTTTGGCTTTCTCTTTGCCAGAGACACAGGGCACAGCGGCTCTGTGGTACAGTCCCCAGTTAGCTGCTGCTGCTTGAGTTCCTGTCATTCCGCCTTTCCATCAAAATGGTTCCATTTGATGATTGCTTGCTTGACTCTCTTGGGCTGTGTAGTGGTTGTTTTAAAGAGGATTGGAAAGTCCTCCTTTTTGAATGAACACTGCTTCTCTAATGAGAAAGTGATCAACATTTAAAATCTCTCTTGGGGAAGGAAATGGGAAGAAAACATCTTTCTCTGGAGTTTTCTGACTTATCCATGAGGAAGCAACAATGATGTAAAGCATGGGAGACACTCAGACATCACTCCGAAAGCCATGTCTGAAGTCCTTATAATGGACATTTTCTATCTGTCAGTTTTGTGCCACTGCTGTCTATTCATTTCAAGGTATGATAAGAGAAATGGTTTGCCTGAGAGCCACTGCTCATCCCACATAGAGCACTTAATGAAAAAAAAATTGTGTTGTATTTGGAACATTTTGGACTCTTTATCCAAAGGAGATAAATAATCATTTCTCTCCAAACATAATATGCATCTATTAAAGCCAAGCATCATATATCCTGAAAGGAATATGAAGGAAAAGGCAATCAAGGCTTTAACTTAAATGACTTTTATTATTGGTTTGGGATTCAGGTCCTTATAATGATTGCCCTTTACTGATAGTACAACAGGAAAGACGTATGGGGTCCTTGCCTGGGTCTGTCACTTATGGTCTGGTAACTTGAGGAAATCAGTGTGGGTAAAATTGAGTAAAAATATCTGTCTAAATCGTATTACAGAATCCCCGTATTGTTAAAAAAATCAATGAGATAAATCACACGTACTTGGAATATGGTAAAGGGCTAAAACACTATGAGGTTTTATTACTGTTATTTTTCCAGTACTTTTTACAGTGTGGAGTACGACTTGTTTTCTGATGTCTTTGGCAACAGCAGTAAATAGAATATTGAAGAAGGACAATTTATACTTTTGGGGATGAGCGTGCAGGCAGTTTGGAGCTGTGGCGCAGAGTGAACTGCCTTTGCTGATGGAGGGAGAATTTGCATTTGGCAATGGAAAGAAGTCCCAGGGACCACAGGAATATTTTAAAGACCCTTCTGATCACTTGCTAGAAGGTGGCACCTTGTCTGAGATGTGCAGATGGCTGGTATTAAGATTCACACCTGAGCAGCCATTGCTGACGGAAAAGAGGTATTTGTTTTAAGATGAGTTTGGCAGGGGATGGTGGCCTTCGGGGCGTCAGAGACTAGCAAGGTGACGGTGGGTTGGGATGTATGCTCTGTGAGAGCTTGTGTCTCCTTTTGCCTCCCATATACAAGACTGCAAGGGATCCCAAACTGGCTATATTTAACAATGGTTCTTTCCATAGTACAAAGCATCTTTGGACTTATAGGTCAATTAAAGGGAAGGAGATTTAAAAAATAGCAACAAGCAACAAGATTTCATTGTCTATACTAAATATCTAGAGCTGCTGCCTAGGTGAGACACAATTATTAGCTGTTCGCTAAGCAGGAATTCAATTCGATGAGAAATAGCCACACAGTAGCGGATTCCTTCCTTGCCTGCCATTCATTTTACAGAAGAGTTTTGTGCTACTGGAAGTGAGAAGAACTTGGCACAGCCCCTGGTACATATGAAGGACCCAGTACCTGTTCATCAGCAGTATTGTTACTGTAGGTGTTCATCGTTATCATCAGTGCATGTAACCCCAAGTGGAAAGGTCAGGGTGAGCTGGCTGTAGGGACAACTAGATCCAGCATATCAAACGCCATCTCTCATTTCTGTCTCTTTGCCTGGAAGCCTCATTCTCTCTTATAAGTTGCTTCTCTGCTCAGCTGGGGACATGGCAACAGGCAGCTCTGTCCTCCCATCTTTGGAGCTTGTGACCAGAGAGATAAAGACACTGTTCCCCACAGCACAAACTAAGAAAAATCCTCAGGAAAAGACCCTGCTTGGTCTGGTGCAGCTCATATTTTAGACCAGTTACCAACAAGGTAATTGACAGTACAACATTTCGTAAATTGTAAAAATATACGGCAATGCGTGGTGCTGTAATTATAAATGTAATTATTGTTTCATCATTTTTTCTCTCCCTTCTTTATCTGTCTCACTTCTGTTGATACTTGTTCTTCAAAATTTGGTACAGATGTGGCCTTTCCAAGAGACCTCCTTTGACCCCCTTAGGATAGGTTATATGTCCCTTCTTTGTGTTCCATAGTATTGATACTTTGTGCTAAATTCACCTGTACCACAGTACCCCTGTCCCTGTACTTCCTGTGCTAAATTCTCCTTTGGACTCTGAGCTCTTTGAGAGAAGCTATATTTCATGTCTCTGTCCTCTAGCACACAATGGGTGCTTAATAAATATTCGTTGAATAAATTATTATTCTATAGATGAAGAAGCATTGAACTAAATACATACTGAACCCAGAATGTCACTTAGAAGTTATTATTTAAAATGGGGGGAGGGATAAATTGGGAATTTGGGATTAACAGATACACACTACTATATATAAAATAGATAAACAATAAGGACCTACTGTATAGCACAGGGAACTATATTCAATATCTTGTAATAAACTATAATGGAAAAGAATTTGAAAAAGAATGTATATATACATACATACCTACACACACACATAACTGAATCACTTTGTTGTACACCTGAAACATTGTAAATCAACTATACTTCAAAAAAAAAAAGGAAAAAAATCTATGAACAGGGTTTGTTATCCTGTGATTTGTCTCTGCCAATATTATGATTATATGCTTTATGATTAACTGCACTGAAGCAAAATTACTTAAGATAATACAGGAGTTAATTTTTGTTGAGGACTTACTATGTGTCAAACACTGTTCTGAGTGTTTTACATGTATTAAGTCATATAATCTTCACAAGAATGTGTTCTTACTAATAATCTTACTGTTTTACAGATAAGAACACTGGGGCACAGAGAAATTAAGTAACAGGCTTAAGGTCACAGAGCTAATAAATAAATGGTAGGAATGGCTTTCTAATGTATACAGTCTGGCTTGAGAGCCTCTACTCTGAATTATAGGTTACTAGTTTGTAGTGCTTTGCTTAAATGAGTTTTAATCCTCTAATATGTTCATACAGACACACCTTTCTGTTGGTATTGAGGGAACAAATTCTCTCTAACCCTTTTGCTTCTCTCCTCAGTCCTAGTGTAATTGCAAACATTCTCCTGCATGAACACCACAACCAACAGTATCAAAACCCACCTATTGAGCCAGCCCATTAAGTGCAGGGTACAGTGCTAGGTAAGGGGATGCAAAAGGGTTCATGACACATGCTTTTGCCTTAAAAGAGCTAAAAATCCAGTTAGAAATATGGCCCATAGAAATAGAACTATCATTTCAGATAGTTTTGCTACATCCCAAACAAACAAAACAGACAACAGGTGATTTGGGGTAGTTAATGGTATTTTAAAAAGTTGCCAGAAAATCTGGATTTGAAGCCCATGAGATGAAGCACACCCCAGTAGACTGTCAATTCCCAAGTATGGGTCAGTGCCTTAGTCATCTTGGATAAACACCATGCCTGGTGCAGAGTAGACCCCCTGGACTGTGATGTGAAGTGACTTGGATCCTAGCTATGCTAACTTACAACCTGGATGTGGGCAAGTCACTACCCGACCTGTGCCTCAGTTTACTCACCTTACTGTCCTCACTGTGTTACTCATGAAGAGTAAGGAGAGGTACCTGAAACTTGAGAAAGTTGGGAGCAGAAGTCAAAGCACCCAGGACTAGGTGTCTTCCCTGAGGAGGGAGAAACAGCTGTGCTCTGTTCACATGCTCCTGTGAAGTAAGCCTGTAGCCCTTCAGGGAGGAGCACGCTATTTAGTACTGTGCTTTGGAAGGAAATACGATTTAATTGAGTGTGATGTCCCCGGTGACAAACTTCTTTGTGGTTACACTGCCGACTTGCCTGGGCATCGGAGGGCCCTGGAGACGTAAGCTGCTGGGATGAACCCAGATTTCAACTCAGAGCAAGCCATCACAAGTCAGCTGCCAGTTCTTCACACTTCTCCAGACTGAGCAAAGCATTTCACTGAAAAGTTGGCCCACAAAAAATTTCTGATGAATTCCAACTGGTTCATAATTTGTATGTGAGATTGAAACCAAGAACATTTCCTGTTCTCTTATATTCTGTTCCCCAGGCTCCTGCACACTGGGTCTGTGGAGCCTGAGACGTACGGGTTTGAATCCCACCTCCACTTACTAGCAGTACCTCTGTGCCTCAGTTTCCTTCATATATAAAATGGGGAGGGGAATAATATATAGTAAGATTCTAGTAAGAATTATACGACATGAGCATTTGAAGAACTCAGTAAATTGTCTGGCATGTAGTAAGCATTGGTATTATTATTTGGTGACCGTACTGAGCCAATAAAATTTAGGTAGAAGTTGGTAAATGGACCATAGTGTTCTTGTATCTCCCTGAGGAGGGTCTGAGCAGATACACAAAGATCTAGAAGGATCCAAAGTGGTGGCTGCTGGAAATGGCTTCTTCTGCAGCTATTCCCTTCAGTCTTCCTTAGTCTGTATCTTTGACTCAGACCACCAGCCCACCTCCATCTTTCTTGAAAGGACACACCTGGAACCTCATCAACAAAACAGGCTCACAGTAAAGAAGCAATGAGATGCAGGGAATTGTTGACAATTCTGGAACACTGCAACCAAAGCTTCCCCCTTCCTCTTGAAATACTGAAATATTAAAAAGAGGAAATTAGCATTACAATGACATTTGAAAGAAAAGCTATTCTGAGTCTGTGCATTTTAGTCTCCTAGAAGGACGGAGATTGGGCCTTGGGACCCCAGGGCCGCCCTTTTCGTGAAGTTGGCATATTTTTTCAGGTACACAGTAGGACAAAGATGGATTAAATTAGAGCAGTTTGGCCACACCTGTGTCCACACTGTTCCCACGTCAGACCTGGATCTGTGTAGGCATGAACTGCTCCGACCTCTGATGCAGAAGCTTCTGGTCCTCCCACTGTCATTCCAGTGTTAGCATCAGTCAGGGAGACCTTGCTAGGTTGGCAGACTGTGACACAAATTACCATCATGGGACATTTTGTAGCTTCTAGCAGTTATTAGTTGAATAGGAATGAAGTGATATCCGATTGAATAAGTGAAATAGGTAATTATTGGAACCATAGTCATCTTCCTGAGAAGCAAACTATCTGTGGGATTTTAGCAGGGATCAATTAGCCCACTGTGGAAGCATTCAAACACAACACTTGTATTCTGAATCAGGCAAGACGGAAATCTCAGACTTAATAAATTGCCATTTTTAGGTACCTGATATCATCATGGACCAAGCTCCCTCTGTTTAAGTGGTGGGCTCTTATCTTAACCCTTCCACATTATTTTATTTTATTTAAAATTTTTTTTATCTTATTTATTTTAACATATTTATTAGAGTATAATTGCTTTACAATGTTGTGTTAGTTTCTGCTGTATAACAAAGTGAATCAGCTATACGTATGCATATATCCCCATATCCACTCCTCCTTGTGCCTCCCTCCCAACCTTGCTATGCCACCCCTCTAGGTGGTCACAAAGCACCGAGCTGATCTCTCTGTGCTATGCAGCTGCTTCCCACTAGCTATCTATTTTACATTTGGTAGTGTATATATGTCAATGCCACTCTCTCACTTCATCCCAGCTTACCCTTCCCCCTCCCCGTGTCCTCAAATACATTCTCTACGTCTGCGTCTTTACTCCTGTCCTGCCCCTAGGTTCATCAGAACCTATTTTTTTTTTTTAGATTCCATATATGTGTGTTAGCATACAGTATTTGTTTTTCTCTTTCTGACTCACTTCACTCTGTATGACAGACTCTAGGTCCATCCACCTCACGACAAATATCTCAATTTCGTTTCTTTTTATGGCTGAGTAATATTCCATTGTATATATGTGCCACATCTTCTTTATCCATTCATCTGTCGATGGGCACTTAGGTTGCTTCCACGTCCTGGCTATTGTAAATAGAGCTGCAGTGAACATTGTGGTACATGACTCTTTTTATTTATTTATTTTAACATCTTTATTGGAGTATAATTGCTTTACAATGGTGTGTTAGTTTCTGCTTTATAACAAAATGAATCAGTTATACATATACATATGTTCCCATATCTCTTCCCTCTTGCGTCTCCCTCCCTCCCACCCTCCCTATCCCACCCCTCTAGGTGGTCACAAACCACCGAGCTGATCTCCCTGTGCTATGCAGCTGCTTCCCACTAGCTAGCTGTTTTACGTTTGGTAGTGTATATATGTCCATGCCACTCTCTCACTTTGTCACAGCTTACCCTTCCCCCTCCCCATATCCTCAAGTCCATTCTTTAGTAAGTCTGTGTGTTTATTCCCGTCTTAACCCTCGGTTCTTCATGACCTTTTTTTTCCCTTAGATTCCTTATATATGTGCATACAGTATTTGTTTTTCTCTTTCTGACTTACTTCACTCTGTATGACTCTAGGTCCATCCACCTCACGACAAATATCTCAATTTCGTTTCTTTTCATGGCTGAGTAATATTCCATTGTATATATGTGCCACATCTTCTTTATCCATTCATCTGTCGATGGGCACTTAGGTTGCTTCCATGTCCTGGCTATTGTAAATAGAGCTGCAGTGAACATTGTGGTACATGACTCTTTTTGAATTATGGTTTTCTCAGCATATATGCCCAGTAGTGGGATTGCTGGGTCTTATGATAGTTCTATTTTTAGTTTTTTAAGGAACCTCCATACTGTTCTTCATAGTGGCTATATCAATTTACATTCCCACCAACAGTGCAAGAGGGTTTCCTTTTCTCCACACCCTCTCCAGCATTTATTGTTTGTAGATTTTTGGATGATGGCCATTCTGACTGGTGTGAGGTGATACCTCATTGTAGTTTTGATTTGCATTTCTCTTGTGATTAGTGATGTTGAGCATCCTTTCATGTGTTTGTTGGCAATCTGTATATCTTCTTTTGAGAAATTACTATTTATGTCTTCTGCCTATTTTTGGATTGGGTTATTTGTCTTTTTGATATTGAGCTGCATGTAAATTTTGGAGATTAATCCTTTGTTGTTTCATTTGCAAATATATTCTCCCACTCTGAGGGTTCTCTTTTGGTCTTGTTTATGTTTCCTTTGCTGTGCAAAAGCTTTTAAGTTTCATTAGGTCCCATTTGTTTATTTTTATTTCCATTTCTCTAGGAGGTGGGTCAAAAAGGATCTTGCTGTGATTTATGTCATAGAGTGTTCTGTCTATATTGTCCTCTAAGAGCTTTATAGTGTCTTGCCTTACATTTAGGCCTTTAATCCATTTTGAGTTTATTTTTGTATATGGTATTAGGGAGTGTTCTAATTTCATTCTTTTACATGTAGCTGTCCAGTTTTCCCAGCACCACTTATTGAAGAGGTAGTCTTTTCTCCATTGAATATCCTTGCCTCCTTTGTCATAGATTAGTTGACCATAAGTGTGTGAGTTTATCACTGGGCTTTTATCCTGTTCCATTGATCTATATTTCTGTTTTTGTGCCAGTACCATACTGTCTTGATCACTGGAGCTTTGTAGTATAGTCTGAAGTCCAGGAGCCTGATTCCTCCAGCTCCATTTTTCTCTCTCAAGATTTCTTTGGCTATTCGGGGTCTTTTGTGTTTCCATACAAGTTGTGAAATTTTTTGTTCTAGTTCTGTGAAAAATGCCATTGGTAGTTAGATAGGCATTGCATTGAATCTGTAGATTGCTTTGGGTAGTATAGTCATTTTCAGAATGTTGATTCTTCCAATCCAAGAACATGGTATATCTCTCCATCTGTTTGTATCATCTTTAATTTCTTTCATCAGTGTCTTATAGTTTTCTGCATACAGGTCTTTTGTCTGCTTAGGTAGCTTTATTCCTAGATATTTTATTCTTTTTGTTGCAGTGGTAAATGGGAGTGTTTCTTTAATTTCTCTTTCAGATTTTTCATCATTAGTGTATAGGAATGCCAGAGATTTCTGTGCATTAATTTTGTATCCTGCTACTTTACCAAATTGATTGATTAGCTCTAGTAGTTTTCTGGTAGCATCTTTAGGATTCTCTATGTATAGCATCATGTCATCTGCAAACAGTGACAGCTTTACTTCTTTTCTGATTTGGATTCCTTTTATTTCATTTTCTTCTCTGATTGCTGTGGCTAAAATTTCCAAACCTATGTTGAGTAACAGTGGTGAGAGTGGACAGCCTTGTCTTGTTCCTCATCGTAGAGCAAATGCTTTCAGTTTTTCACCATTGAGAATGATATTGGCTGTGGGTTTGTCATATATGGCCTTTATTATGTTGAGGAAAGTTCCCTCTATGCCTACTTTCTGGAGGGTTTTTATCATAAATCGGTGTTGAATTTTCTCGAAAGCTTTTTATGCATCTATTGAGATGATCATATGGTTTTTATCCTTCAATTTGTTAATATTGGCATTTAATTTTTGATAGTTTGATTAATATGTGTCTTGGTGTGTTTCTCCTTGGATTTATCCTGTATGGGACTCTGTCTTCCAGACTTGATTGACTATTTCCTTTCCCATGTTAGGGAAGTTTTCAACTAAAACCTCTTCATATATTTTCTCAGACCCTTTCTTTTTCTCTTCTTCTTCTTCGACCCCTAAAATTTGAATGTTGGTGTGTTTAATGTGGTCCCAGATGTCTCTGTGATTGTCCTCATTCTTTTCATTCTTATTTCTTTATTCTGCTCTCTGGCAGTTATTTCCACTATTTTGTCCTCCAGGTTGGTTATCTGTTCTTCTGCCACAGTTATTCTGCTATTGATTCCTTACAGAGTATTTTTAATTTCGTTTATTGTGTTGGTCATCATTGTTTGTTTGCTCTTTAGTTCTTCTAGGTCCTTGTTAAATGTTTCTTGTATCTTCTCCATTCTATTTCCGAGATTTTGGATCATCTTTACTATCATTGCTCTGAATTCTTTTTCAGGTAGACTGCCTATTTCCTCTTCATTTGTTTGGCCTCGTGGGTTTTTACCTTGCTCCTTCATCTGCATATTTCTCTGTCTTCTCATTTTGTTTAACTTACAGTGTTTGGGGTCTCCTTTTTGCAGCCTGCAGGTTCGTAGTTCCCATTATTTTTGGTGTCTGCTCCCAGTGGGTGAGGTTGGTTCAGTGGCTTGTGTAGGCTTCTTGGTGGAGGGGACTGGTGCCTGTGTTCTGGTGGGTGGGGCTGGATCTTTTCCTTGTGGTGGGCATGGCCGCATCTGGTGGTGTGTTTTAGGGTATCTGTGAACTTAGTATGAGTTTAGGTAGCCTCTCTGCTAATGGGTGAGGTTGTGTTCCTGTCTTGGTAGTTGTTTGGCATGGGGTGTCCAGCAGTGGAGCTTGCTGGCCATTGGGTGGAGCTGAGTCTTAGTTTTGAAACGGAGATCTCTGGGAGAGCTGTCGCCGACTGATATTATGTGGGGCCAGGAAGTCCCTGGTGGTCCAATGTCCTGGTCTCTGCTCTCCCACCTTGGAGGCTTAGGCCCAACACCAGTCCAGAGCACCAAGACCCTGCCAGCCACACAGCTCGCAAGAAAAGGAAGAAAAACAAACAAAAAACCAAACAGATAGAATCCCAAACCAAATGGTAAAAGCAAAACTAAACAAAATCACACAAAGAAACATGCACACACACACACTCATAAAAAAACAAGCAACAATCAACAAAAGCAAAACCGAAACAAAACAAAAATGAACAGACAGAACCTTAAGATAAATGGTAAAAACAAACCTAAACAGACAAAATCACACAAAGAAACATACACATACACAATCACAAAAATAGAAAAAAGGAAATAAAATAAAAGGGAGAGGGGGAAGATGGCGCAAGAGTAAGATGCGGAGATCACCTTCCTCTACACAGATACATCAGAAATACATCTACACATGGAACAACTCCTACAGAACACCTGCTTAACACTGGCAGAAGACCTCAGACCTCCCAAAAGGCAAAAAACTCCCCATGTACCTGGGTAGGGCAAAAGAAAAAAGACTAAACAGAGACAAAAGAATAGGGACGGGACCTGCACCAGTGGGAGGGAGCCGTGAAGGAGGAAAGGTTTCCACACACTAGAAGCCCCTTCGCGGGTGGAGACTGTGGGTGGCGGTGGTGGTGGGGGAGCTTCGGAGCCACGGAAGAGAGCACGGCAACAGGCGTGCAGAGGGCAAAGCAGAGAGATTTCCGCACAGAGGATCGGTGCCAACCAACACTCACCAGCCCGAGAGGCTTGTCTGCTCACCTGCTGGGGCGGGTGGGGCTGGGAGTTGAGGATTGGGCTTCGGTCACAGCAAAGGGAGAGGACTGGTGGCGTGAACACCGCCTGAAGGGGTTAGTGCACCACAGCTAGCCGGGAGGGAGTCTGGGAAAAAGTCTGGACCTGCCGAAGAAGCAAGAGACTTTTTCTTCCCTCTTTGTTTCCTGGTGTGCGAGGAGAGGGGATTAAGAGCGCTGTTTAAAGGAGCTCCAGAGACGGGCCTGAGCCGCGGCTAACAGCGCGGACCCCAGAGGCGGGCATGAGACGCTAAGGCTGCTGCTGCCACCACCAAGAAGCCTGTGTGTGAGCACAGGTCACTCTCCACACCTCCCTTCTGGGGAGCCTGTGCAGACCGCCACTGCCAGGGTCCCGGGATCCAGGGATAACTTCCCCGGGAGAACACACCGCGCACCTCAGGCTGGTGCAACATCATGTAGGCCTCTGCTGCCGCAGGCTCACCCCACACTACGTACACGTCCATTCCCCAAGCCTGAGTGAGCCAGAGCCCCCGAATCAGCGAATCCTTTAACCCCGTCGTGTCTGAGCGAAGAACAGATGCCCTCCTGCGACCTACACTCAGAGGCGGGGCCAAATCCAAAGCTGAACCCCGGGAGCTGTGCGAACAAAGAAGAGAAAGGGGAATCTCTCCCAGCAGCCTCAGGAGCAGCGGATTAAATCTCCACAATCAACTTGATGTAACCTGCATCTGTGGAATACCTGAATAGACAACGAATCATCCCAAATTGAGGTGGACTTTGAGGGCAAGATTTATTATTTTCTCCCCTTTTCCTCTTTTTGTGAGTGTGTATGTGTATGCTTCTGTGTGAGATTTTGTCTGTATAGCTTTACTTTCACCATTTGTCCTAGTGTTCTATCTGTCCATTTTTTTTGTGTTTGTTTTTTTTTTACTTAAAAATTTTTTTTTCATAACTTTTTAAAATAACTTTATTTTATTTTACCTTACTTTATTTTATTTTCTTTTATCTTCTTTCTTTCTTTTCTTTCTTGCTCTTTATTTCTTTCTTTCTTTCTTCCTTCCTTCCTTCCTTCCTTTCTTTTCTTTCTTTCTTGCTTTCTTGTTTTCTTGCTTTTCTTTCTTTCTTTCCTTCCTACTTTTTCTCCCTTTTATTCTGAGCCGTGTGGATGAAAGGCTCTTGGTGCTGCAGCCAGGAGTCAGTGCTGTGCCTCTGAGGTGGGAGAGCCAACTTCAGGACACTGGTCCACAAGGACCTCCCAGCTCCACATAATATCAAATGGTGAATATCTCCCAGAGATCTCCATCTCAACACCAGCACCCAACTTCACTCAACGACCAGCAAGCTACAGTGCTGGACACCCTATGCCAAACCACTAGCAAGACAGGAACACAACCCCACCCATTAGCAGAGAGGCTGCCTGAAATCATAAGTCCACAGACACCACAAAAGACACCACCAGACATGGACTACCCACCAGAAAGACAAGATCCAGCCTCATCCACCAGAACACAGGCACTAGTCCCCTCCACCAGGAAGCCTACACCACCCACTGAACCAACTTTAGCCACTGGAGACAGACACCAAAAACAACGGGAATCTACGAACCTGCAGCCTGCAAAAAGGAGACGCCAAACAGAGTAAGATAAGCAAAATGTGAAGACAGAAAAACACACAGCAGATGAAGGAGCAAGATAAAAACCCACCAGACCTAACAAATGAAGAGGAAGTAGGCAGTCTACGTGAAAAAGAATTCAGAATAATGATAGTAAAGATGATCCAAAATCTTGGAAATAGAATAGAGGAAATGCAAGAAACATTTAACAAGGACCTAGAAGAACTAAAGATGAAACAAGCAACGATGAACAACACAATAAATGAAATAAAATGTACTCTAGAAGGGATCAGTAGCAGAATAACTGAGGCAGAAGAACGGATAAGTGACCTGGAAGATAAAGTAGTGGAAATAACTACTGCAGAGCAGAATAAAGAAGAAAGAATGAAAAGAACTGAGGACAGTCTCAGAGACCTCTGGGACAACATTAAATGCACCAACATTCGAATTATAGGGGCTCCAGAAGAAGAAGAGAGAAAGAAAGGGACTGAGAAAATATTTGAAGAGATTATAGTTGAAAACTTCCCTAATATGGGAAAGGAAATAGTTAATCAAGTCCAGGAAAAACAGAGAGTCCCATACAGGATAAATCCAAGGAGAAACATGCCAAGACACATATTAATCAAACTGTCAAAAATTAAATACAAAGAAAACATATTAAAAGCAGCAAGGGAAAAACAACAAGTAACACACAAGGGAATCCCCATAAGGTTAACAGTTGATCTTTCAGCAGAAACTCTGCAAGCCAGAAGGGACTGGCAGGACATATTTAAAGTGATGAAGGAGAAAAACCTACAACCAAGATTACTCTACCCAGCAAGGATCTCATTCAGATTTGATGGAGAAATTAAAACCTTTAGAGAAAAGCAACAGCTGACAGAGTTCAGCACCACAAAACCAGCTTTACAACAAATGCTAAAGGATCTTCTCTAGGCAAGAAAGACAAGAGAAGGAAAAGACCTATAATAACAAACCCAAAACAATTAAGAAAATGGGAATAGGAATATACATATGGATAATTATCTTAAATGTAAGTGGATTAAATGCTGCCACCAAAAGACACAGACTGCCTGAATGGATACAAAAGAGACCCACTTCAGACCTAGAGACACATACAGACTGAAAGTGAGGGGATAGAAAAAGATATTCCATGCAGATGGAAACCAAAAGAAAGCTGGAGTAGCATTTCTCATATCAGACAAAATAGACTTTAAAATAGAGACTATTAGAAGAGACAAAGAAGGACACTACGTAATGATCAAGGGATCAATCCAAGAAGAAGATATAACAATTGTAAATATTTATGCACCCAACATAGGAGCACCTCAATACATAAGGGAAATACTAACAGCCATAAAAGGGGAAATTGACAGTAACACATTCATAGTAGGGGACTTTAACACCCCACTTTCACCAAGGACAGATCATCCAAAATGAAAATTAAGGAAACACAAGCATTAAATGATACATTAAACAAGATGGACTTAATTGATATTTATAGGACATTCCATCCAAAAACAACAGAATACACATTTTTCTCAAGTGCTTATGGAACATTCTCCAGGATAGATCATATTTTGGGTCACAAGTCAAGCCTTGGTAAATTTAAGAAAATTGAAATTGTATCAAGTATCTTTTCCGACCACAACACCATGAGACTAGATATCAATTACAGGAAAAGATCTGTAAAAAATACAAACACATGGAGGCTAAACAATATACTACTTAATAACAAAGCGATCACTGAAGAAATCAAAGAGGAAATCAAAAAATAACTAGAAACAATGACAACGGAAACACGGCAACCCAAAACCTATGGGATGCAGCAAAAGCAGTTCTAAGAGGGAAGTTTATAGCAATACAATCCTACCTTAAGAAACAGAAAACATCTCGAATAAACAACCTAACCTTGCACCGAAAGCAATTACAGAAAGAAAAACAAAAAAACCCCCCAAAGTTAGCAGAAGGAAAGAAATCATAAAGATCAGATCAGAAATAAATGAAAAAGAAATGAAGGAAACGATAGCAAAGATCAATAAAACTAAAGGCTGGTTCTTTTTTGTTTTTCTTTTTTTTTTGGTACGCAGGCCTCTCACTGCCATGGCTTCTCCCGCCGCGGATCACAGGCTCCGGACACGCAGGCCCAGCAGCCATGGCCTGCGGGATCCTCCCAAACCGCGGCATGAACCCTTGTCCCCCACGTCGGCAGGCTGACTCCCAGCCACCGCGCCACCAGGGAAGCCCAAAGCTGGTTCATTGAGAATAAACAAAGTTGATAAACTATTAGCCAGACTCATCAAGAAAAAATGGGAGAAGACTCAAATCAATAGAATTAGAAATGAAAAAGGAGAAGTAACAACTGACACTGCAGAAATACAAAAGATCATGAGAGATTACTACAAGCAACTCTATGCCAATAAAATGGACAACCTAGAAGAAATGGACAAATTCTTAGAACTGCACAACCTGCCAAGACTGACTCAGGAAGAAATAGAAAATATGAACAGACCAGTGACAAGCACTGAAATAGAAACTGTGATTAAAAATCTTCCAACAAACAAAAGCCCAGGACCAGATGGCTTCACAGGCGAATTCTATCAAACATTTAGAGAAGAGCTAACACCTATCCTTCTCAAACTCTTCCAGAATATAGCAGAGGGAGGAACACTCCCAAATTTATTCTATGAGGCCACCATCACCCTGATACTAAAACCAGACAAGGATGTCACAAAGAAAGAAAACTACAGGCCAATATCACTGATGAACATACATTCAAAAATCCTCAACAAAATACTAGCAGACAGAATCCAACAGCACATTAAATGGATCATACACCATGATCAAGTGGGGTTTATTCCAGGAATGCAAGGATTCTTCAATATACACAAATCAATCAATGTGATACACCATATTAACAAATTGAAGGAGAAAAACCATACGGTCATCTCAATAGATGCAGAGAAAGCTTTTGACAAAACTCAACATCCATATGATAAAAACCCTCCAGAAAGTAGGCATAGAGGGAACATTCCTCAACATAATAAAGGCCATATATGACAAACCCACAGCCAACATCGTCCTCAATGGTGAAAAACTGAAAGCATTTCCACTAAGATCAAGAACAAGACAAGGTTGCCCACTCTCACCACTCTTATTCAACATAGTTTTGGAAGTTTTAGCCACAGCAATCAGAGAAGAAAAGAAAATGAAAGGAATCCAAATTGGAAAAGAAGTAAAGCTGTCACTGTTTGCAGATGACATGATGCTATACATAGAGAATCCTAAAGATGCTACCAGAAAACTACTAGAGCTAATCAATCAATTTGGTAAAGTAGCAGGATACAAAATTAATGCACAGAAATCTCTGGCATTCCTATACACTAATGATGAAAAATCTGAAAGTGAAAGCAAGAAAACACTCCCATTTACCATTGCAACAAAAAGAATAAAATATCTAGGAATAAACCTACCTAAGGAGACAAAAGACCTGTATGCAGAAAATTATAAGACACTGATGAAAGAAATTAAAGATGATACAAATACATGGAGAGATATACCATGTTCTTGGATTGGAAGAATCCACATTGTGAAAATGAGTATACTACCCAAAGCAATCTACAGATTCAATGCAATCCCTATCAAACTACCACTGGTATTTTTCACACAACTAGAACAAAAAATTTCACAATTTGTATGGAAACACAAAAGACCCCGAATAGCCAAAGCAATCTTGAGAACAAAAAACGGAGCTGGAGGAATCAGGCTACCTGACTTCAGACTACACTACAAAGCTCCAGTGATCAAGACAGTATGGTACTGGCACAAAAACAGAAATATATATCAATGGAACAGGATAAAAGCCCAGAGATAAACCAATGCACGTATGGTCACCTTATCTTTGATAAAGGAGTTAGGAATGTACAGTGGAGAAAGGACAGCCTCTTGAATAAGTGGTGCTGGGAAAACTGGATAGGTACATGTAAAAGGATGAAATCAGAACACTCCCTAACACCATACACAAAAATAAACTCAAAATGGATTAAAGACCTAAATGTAAGGCCAGACACTATAAAACTCTTAGAGGAAAACATAGGCAGAACACTCTATGACATAAATCACAGCAAGATCCTTTTTGACCCACCTCCTAGAGAAATGGAAATAAAAACAAAAATAAACAAATGGTACCTAATGAAACTTCAAAGCTTTTGCACAGCAAAGGAAATCATAAGACCAAAAGAGAACCCTCAGAGTGGGAGAAAATATTTGCAAATGAAGCAACTGACAAAGGATTAATCTCCAAAATTTACAGGCAGCTCATGCAGCTCAATAACAAAAGCACAAACAACCCAATTCAGAAATGGGCAGAAGACCTAAATATACATTTCTCTAAAGAAGATAGCAGACTGCCAACAAACACGTGAAAGAACGCTCAACATCATTAATCATTAGAGAAATGCAAATCAAAACTACAATGAGATATCATCTCACACCAGTCAGAATGGCCATCATCAAAAAATCTAGAAACAATAAATGCTGGAGGGGTGTGGAGAAAAAGGAACACTCTTACACTGCTGGTGGGAATGTGAAGTGGTACATCCACTATGGAGGATAGTATGGAGGTTCCTTAAAAAACTACAAATAGAACTACCATATGACCCAGCAGTTCCACTACTGGGCATATACCCTGAGAAAACCATAATTCAAAAAGAGTCATGTACCACAATGTTCATTGCAGCTCTATTTACAATAGCCAGGACATGGAAACAACCTAAGTGCCCATCATCAGATGATTGGATAAAGAAGATGTGGCATTATATACAATGGAATATTACTCAGCCATAAAAAGACATGAAGTTGAGCTATTTGTAATGAGGTGGATGGACCTAGAGTCTGTCATACAGAGTGAAGTAAGTCAGAAGGAGAAAGACAAATACCGTATGCTAACACATATATATGGAATTTAAGAAAAAAAATGTCATGGAGAACCTAGGGGTAAGACAGGAATAAAGACAGAGACCTACTAGAGAATGGACTTGAGGATATGGGGAGGGGGATGGGTAAGCTGTGACAAAGTGAGAGAGTGGCATGGTCATATATACACTACCAAACGTAAGGTAGATAGCTAGTGGGAAGCAGCCGCATAGCTCAGGGAGATCAGCTCGGTGGTTAGTGACCACCTTAGAGGGGTGGGATAGGGAGGGTGGGAGGGAGGGAGACGCAAGAGGGAAGAGATACGGGAACA
Organism: Tursiops truncatus; assembly: GCF_011762595.2. Taxonomy (NCBI): domain Eukaryota; kingdom Metazoa; phylum Chordata; class Mammalia; order Artiodactyla; family Delphinidae; genus Tursiops; species Tursiops truncatus. The sequence continues at coordinate 36,849,071 of NC_047046.1, read as the reverse complement.
TATGTATATGTATAACTTATTCACTTTGTTATAAAGCAGAAACTAACACACCATTGTAAAGCAATTATACTCCAATAAAGATTTAAAAAAAGAAAAAAAAAAAAAGAAGAGAGCAACCAAACCAGTAAACAAATCCACCAATGATAATAAGCACTAAAAACTAAACTAAGCTAAACATAAAACCAGAAACAAATCAGACTCAGAAAGCAAACACCAAGTCTACGGTTGCTCCCAAAGTCCACCGCCTCAATTTTGGGAACATTTGTTGTCTATTCAGGTATTCCACAGATGCAGGGTTTATCAAGTTGATTGTGGGGATTTAATCTGCTGCTCCTGAGGATGCATGGAGGAATTTCCCTTTCTCCTCTGTATTTGCACAGCTCCTGGGGTTCAGCTTTGTTTTTGCCTCCACCTCTGCATGTAGGCCCCCTTCAGGTGTCTGTTCCCCGCCCAGACAGGAGGGGGTTAAAGCATCAGCTGATTAGGGCTCTCTTGCTCACTCAGGCTGGGGAGAGCTAGGGGTACCGTAGTCATAATTGGAATGTGGGGCAAGCCTGCAGCGGCAGAGGCCACCGTGACATTGCAACAGCGTGAGGTGCACCATGTGTTCTGGAGAAGTTTGCCCTGGATCACGGGACCCTGGCAGTGGCGGGCTGCACTGGCTCCTGGGAGGGGTGGTGTGGAGAGTGACCTGTGCTTGCACACAGGCTTCTTGGTGGCGGCAGCAGCAGCCTTAGCATTTCATGCCCGTCTTTGGTGTCCGTGCTGATAGCCACGGCTCGTGCCCATCTCTGGAGCTTATTTAGGTGGTGCTCTGAATCCCCTCTCCTTGCGCACCCCGAAACAATGGTCTCTGGCCTCTTAGGCAGGTCCAGAGTTTTCCCCAGACTCCCTCCCGGCTAGCTATGGCATGCTAGCCCCCTTCAGGCTGTGTTCACGCAGCCAACCCCAGTCCTCTCCCTGGGATCTGACCTCTGAAGCCTGAGCCTCAGCTCCCAGTACTTACCCGCTCCAGCAGGTGAGCAGACAAGCCTCTCGGGCTGGTGAGTGCTGGTCGGCACCAATCCTCTGTGTGGGAATCTCTCCGCTTTGCCCTCCGCACCCCTGTTGCTGCGCTCTCCTCTGTGGCTCTGAAGCTTCCCCCCCGCCCACCACCCCATCTCTGCCAGTGAAGGGGTTTCCTCGTGTGTGGAAACTTTTCCTCCTTCACAGCTCCCTCCCAGAAGTACACATACCATCCCTATTCTTTTGTCTCTGTTTTTTCTTTTTTCTTTTGCCCTACCCAGGTACATGGGGAGTTTCTTGCCTTTTGGGAGGTCTGAGGTCTTCTCCCAGCATTCAGCAAGTGTTCTGTAGGAGCTGTTCCACATGTAGATGTATTTTTAATGTGTTTGTGGGGAGGAAGGTGATCTCCACGTCTTACTCCTCCACCATCTTGAAGGTCTCTTCCTATATTTTTTTATTTTAAAAGCCTAGACGTTTCAAGGATGAAAATGGGGGAGAGTGGGTGAGAAGTTCTTAGTAAAGGAGAACCAGTTTTCCTCTGTCCTGTGCCTTGGAGAAGATATGAAGATTAAACCCTGAGAATTAGAGATTTCTTGCCAATGTGAAATTGCGTTGTGCTCTCCCGGCCTGAGACCTCTCATAAAACCAAGACCAAGACCTAATGATTCAGTGTGCCCATGTATTCACTTTCCTGTTATGTCAGAAAAGGTGACTGCATTTCTGATTTGTTCTTGAGGGGCTAGGGAGGCAGGAAAATGACAGTAAAGAGAAACCGTTGCATGTCTTCTCCCTTCTCCTTGTCTCTTTGAGCAAGAGAAAATCAGTAAACTGGTTTATTCTTTATGTTTTCCTTGTTCCAGTTCAACAAATACTTGTTGAGCAACTACTATGTGTCAGGAGCTCAGTCTGTCAGACTCAGGGAGACAAAGATGAATGACAGGGCTTTCACATGTTTGTATTCTAGGAAGGGAGGGAGGAGAGGGAGAAGGAAGGGGAGGAGAAGGACCAAGGCCAGATCTTTCCTAAGGACACAGGATGAAATGATCACCTTCGCCTGGATGTGGCAGTCCACCATAACTGTCATCACTTCATCATTACCCCACAGAATGATGGCTTCTCCAAGACCCCTCTGGATAGAAATAAAGCATTGCATCCTGTCAGTATGATAAACCCTCGAGAACATTTCAATAACTGTACTTATGGCTTCATCTCTGCCATTTATAAGATATATGACTAACACAAGTAACTTTAACTCTGTCTGAGCTTCAGTTTCCTCATCTGTAAGATGGGAATCATAATACCTAAGAGTTTTTGTGAAGTACTGTGTAAAATGTTATTAGCACAGGGTTGGCACTCTCAGCATTTGTAGTTTTTGTTACATATTCCTTGAGGTGCTCTTGAGTAGAGACTGTTTTCTCATATATGATTTATCTTGGGGTTGGACAGTGGGTAGATGCCCTCCTTCATCGTGACACTTGCAGACCATAACTACCTTCTCCTTGTACAAAAATTCCTGGTCTTTTGAGGCTCAAACCATCCGGCTGCACCACTTTCTCCCCCTCCCGTTTGTCGTAATTTACTTACTCTTTTGTGAGTAAATCTCTTTGGTATTACTCTCTCTCACTAAAGATTTTAGAACCATGACTCTCAATCTTTCTGTCAACTTTACCTTCTGCCCTCATCAGAGGTAATGTAAATATCCACAGTTACATTTATTCATTCCAAACTTTTGGTTTTTGAACATTTCACCTGCATTGGCTTTCTCCTCCACTCCTATGTTAAGCAACCCTCTCCCATAGCCACGCCCTAATTGCTGTCATCACCAGAGACTGCCACATCTGCACGGTATCTAAGTCCCACACCTTGCTCCCTGAGAGCCACTTTTTGTATCTTCCCTGCTCACTTGCTCCCATCCCCCCTGCATCTCCAGTCCATTGGCCCTTTTGTTTTCTCTCTCCATCAGAATTGTGTTCACATTCCTTGGTCTAGGTTGTCCTTCACTGTCCATTATGACCATTCTTTTGTTGCAAATACCCTCATGTTTCAATCTCTTTCTGTCCTGCCCACCTGACAAAACTCCAGCTCTGGATGAACCAAGCCATCAACCTTATTCAGGCCCACTCTGAAGGTATTGGCTTTTTTTTTTTTTTTTGCGGTACGCGGGCCTCTCACCGTTGTGGCCTCTCCCGTCGCGAAGCACAGGCTCCGGACGCGCAGGCTTAGTGGCCATGGCTCACGGGCCCAGCCGCTCTGCGGCATGTGGGATCTTCCCAGACCGGGACACAAACCCGTGTCCCCTGCATCGGCAGGCGGACTCTCAACCACTGCGCCACCAGGGAAGCCCCGAAGGTCTTGGCTTTGTTGGACACAACCTGGCAGATGCCAACACTATGGATTCACAATAATCAAACTTAATTAGTTTCTCCCCACTGTGTGGCAAGCTTAGTACTACTCTTTCTAGTAAGCTCCATCCTGCTTTCCTCAAGGACTATTTCATACCTTTTCCCTTCTCCTTAGAACTAACTTTCCCTCAGTCTCAGAAGATGACCTTGTCTCAAATGTAAAAGGGAAGGTAGAAGCTCTCAGATGGAAACTCCTGCTTGTTCCCTTTGCATGATGTACACGGCAGCCTGTGTCTGCAGGCTCTTTTCACAAGTTATGATGGGGGGACACAACCTTCCTCTTATCCAGGGCCACTTGCTCCATGTGTGGTTTGAACCCCATTCCCTCTCTCCTTTTCCATCTACCTGGATTTATTTGATCAATATTAACATATGTTGTAGTATTTCCCACCAGGAACAACCGCAGTGACAGCAACAACAAAGACCATGATGACAAACAACCACCACCCTCCTTTGACCCGAGTCTGTCCTGTTACTGTACTTTCACAGCCACCAGCCTGGTCTGCTCATGGCTGGTGTTATTTCCTCACAGCTGTCTTTTTAACCCACTCCAGCCTGGCTTCTGTTCTCACAATTCTATTATATCTGCACTTACTAAGGTTACTTGCCTGTGTTAAATTCAATGGACTTGTTTTCATTCTCATTTTACTTTATATGTAGCAACATTCAGCATTCCTTTATTTGAAATGCCTTCTTCTCCGGCTGTCCCTGGCACCACGCCCTCTTGGTTTTCTCCCATCCATGGCTCCTCTTTCCCAGTCTCCTCGACCACCGACCTTGAAATGCAAGCCTGCTTCTCCTCTTCCTCTGCACTTTCCGTGGGCAATCTCAGCCCCTTCTGTGATCTTAATTACTGTTTGTCTCTGCATGGGACGCCCCAACTTATAGTTTCAGCTCTGATCTCTCTTTTGAGCTCTAGACATTTATATACAACTGCATTCTAGACACATCCACTTTAGTGGTTGCAGAATTTCAAACTCAGATCGTCTAAAATGAAGTTCTTGATCTTATCCCACACTCCCTCCCCCCAGGCTGCTCTTCCTCTGTTATATTCTGTTTAGTGGGCAGTATCACTATGTGTCCTGTTGCCCGGGCCACAGCGAATTGAACTCCAAGTTTGTCAATTCTGCTTCAAAAATGCACACTAAATCCATCTCCACATCCTAATGCAGGCTGGCATCAGCTCTTGTCAGGGTTACTGCAGTAGCTTCTTAATGGTCTCTGCAATCCACTTTTATAGTTCTGATTCATTCAGTACACTGTAGTCAGAATAACATTTTAAAGGCGAAATTTGATCAAATTGACGTTTCCCATTGCATTTAGGATAAACTACAAAGTAATATAACACAGCCGGTAAGACTCTGACCAGTTTGGTTCCTGCCAATCTTCCCTTTGCTTAGGATATTCCAGCCATTGAGGCCTTCTTCCAGCTCCCAGAATGACCCAAGCTCTCTCCTACCTCAGGGACTCCCTACATGGTATTCCTTCTGCCTGGAGCTCTCCCCCACTCTTTACTTGTCTAACTCCTACACATACTTCCGGTCTCAGAAGTTAGCTTCGTAAGGTGTAAAAACTCTCTTGTAGTATTCTGTACTTTTCCATCATAGCACTTATTATGATTTTTATTGTTAATTATGTGATTATTTATCTGTCTCTCTACTAGATTATGAGCTTGTAAGGCAAGGACTATTCTGTCTTCCCACCCCTGTATCAGTGTCTGGCACATGGTATGTGCCCAATAATATATTATGAATCAGTAAATCATTCATTAAAAAACCCTGAACCAATAGGAGGTGATTATGTCAGGAGTGTTTTTTTGTTCACTTGTTCATTCATTCATTCATTCATTCATTCAACAAATATCTAGGTATTTTTGAATCCAAGGGAAGAAATTACTCTCTTCAACTTTCTTTTGACTCTTTCATATCTTAATATTCCTTAGCAAGTTAAATCTAGCTCTTCAGGGACCCAGTCCCTGGCAGTGGCCACATTTGTCATATCTGCCTGGCTCACTGGATTTATCAGGTCCAGGAAAGCATTTTCTTCTCTGTGTATGGCATTGCTTTGTTCCTAAATGTCTTGATTGTTCTTAATTCTGTAACAGATAATATGAATTCACCTGTGAAAGATGAAATCAAGTGTGTTTAGAGGGTCACTTATATCATTTGTGTGTTTTTTTAAACAAGCATTTATTGGACACCAACTGTGTGCTAGACTCTCAGACTTTTTCTCACTTAATTCTCACAATAACCCCTTACAGTAGGTTAAACTATTCCTAATTTATAGGTGAGAAAGTTGAGGCTCAGGAAATTAAATTGATCCAAAACACAGAGATAAAAATGCTTTCTTTTTGTTCTGATATGATATTTGCATTTTTCAAAATCATGAATTCATGTTAAAAAATGAGCACAGCCAAATGTTGAATTATGCCTGGTAATACTTCCTTCAGAGGACTTCTTTCAGAGGACATTTTATGGGATTCTGTTTTATAAGAGTAGGATGTCAGTGTCCCAGAGATCCTGCAAATTGTCCAGAATTTAGCTGTGTGCTGTGCTTGGGAGTGTTGGGGAGGGGGGTAAATGCGCTTGATTCACTCTGAACCAAGTCAGGCAGAAATACGGTACCACTCTTCTAGACAGACATCTGTTCAAATATAAATTTCCTGTTTATTGAGGCTTCTGCTCTGTAGAAGTAAAAGGTCTCGATATGGCTGAACAAGTCAATCATTATAAACCTTGTTAGTGTGACAGCCCCCTGTGTATTGTTTAACTGGAAATGAAACACAAATACACCAAACCCCTGCAGTATCTGCTTCACAGTGCGTAAATCGACTGTGCATCATGTCACTTGAAATTTGATGGCAATCTACCAAATGGCAGAAAAGACTTCATCCTCGGAGGGCTATGCAAATGAGTCCAGGCTCTGAACAATAAGGTGAAAGGATGAAGCCTGTCCTTTGCTCCCCTCCCCCAGATCCTTCCCAGAAAACATTCCCTAGGGTAATTTCTTAGTGGCAACTGGTGAATTATCCAAATACAAATGACCAGTGTTCATTCAGTTCCACATGCAGATATGGCTTTAGAGGTTCTAAATAGCATTGAAATGTTCTTCTTGCTTTCTATGTTCCAAGCTATATTATTGCTTGCAGCAAAACCTTCTCAGACCCTTATTAAGCCATCTTAATTGCTTTCCTCAGCTTTCTTTCTCTTTTATTCAAACCTCAGAGGTGAGGGATAATCTGCTCTTAGTTAGGTTAAGATAAAGATGCTCATCTTACTCTCACCCCTATTTGCCCCTCTCACCTAATTTTTGACACATCTATGCCATAGAAAAGCTTGTAGTTTGAAAGGACTAAACCAGTCTGCTAGTCTGCTGTTGATAATTGGTCTGGACTGAGGTTAAAATATTTTAACGTTTAAAATATGACTGGTCCTAAAACATTCTATAGGACCAGTCATATTTTTCTCTGTTTGGGGTTTAAATGTGTAGGACATATCTCTATCCAGCTCTAGTGGGAAGATTTATTCATAAATTGTTATTATGGAAACTGGAAGTCTCAAAATATTATCCATTCCAGTTGCTAGTCTTGAGCAGATTAAATCATTCAAAACAAGCATTTGGCTATTAGAATCAGCTCTTCTGGGTCATGGTCAATGCTTGTCAGGGCTGCCCCTGAAGGCAGAGCCCAGGTGTAGGGAGGACGGGACAAGCCAGTGTGGGTCCATTAGCAGTTCATGGGAGGAGCAACCTGGCTGAAGTCTGGAAAGGTTAGGCCCTTTGAGAGTATATAAATGGGCATGCCAAGCCCAGTGAGCAGAGCTGCAGAGGCTGGAGAATGAATCAAGAGTTAGGAATGGTGGCCAGATTATGGACTGTCTACTCCCCATAAAGCCACTGTCTACCTCATCAGTTCTTTTAGGAGCATCTAGGGGAGCTGTAAGCCTCTTGAAGGGTTGAATGTGTGTGACAGTCTCCTTTATGTTCAGTGACTTTCTTGGAAACAGTTAATGATCTTTTTTCCCTTGTCAAATATAACCTCCCCTTTAATCATTCAATACCTCATTTTTGAGAAAAGGAGGAATTTATTGAATTTTATAACCCGATTTATTCCTATTCTTCCCTAAGAAGATATCAGAGTAACTTTTGATAAAACATGGAAAACTATATTCCATAGAATTATTTGAAATATCCAAATAATGCATGAGAACATTCTTGAACCATTTTAGGTTAAATGTACCTTATGAGTTAAAAGCGGCTGACTCTATCTCTTGTTGATGAAGAGGGAAAATAGTCTCTCTTTGAAAGGCGAATGATTTTTGTCCTGGAGAACATTTTGTTCCTTAGGAAAGCTGTTGATTTCTCAGAAGAAACAGTTTATTTTCTCATCTCAGGATGAGGAAATTGTTTGAAGGATATTTTGTGTAATTCAGGAGTAGGTGGATTTCAAAACTGTAGTATTCTATAGGAACATACACATGCTATATGAAGTTACATAATGCCAAGAAGTTCTATAGGATTAATAATCTTTTCATTGCTTCTGGGGCCAGAGAATGTGTTGTTTTAAGTGTAGACTGCTTTGCATTAAACAGAAAGAAGAGCAAAACTTTTAAGCTTTCTGTTTTGGAACTAGAGCAAGGCACTCCAGTCATGGTAATCATTAGTTTACAAGTCTTACCTCAGTGGTACCCCATTAATTCTTCCTGAGAAGCATCATAGCTTACAATTCTCAACTATGTAATTTTCTGGCATTTTTCTTATGGATGGTCTAGGATATTTGTATGGGAACTCAGCTAGCCATCACTGTGCTGCAACCAGTTTAAAGACACAAAAGAAAAAGAAGACGGTTTCTGCCCTTAAGAATATTCACCTCTAGCTGGGAAGGCAATATGCTTGTGAAGGACAGTTAAAGACAAATCTACAACGACAGTGTATCCATCAGCATTTATACATTAGTTTATAATAATTATGACTACCATTTTTGAGTGATTACTATGTACTGGAAAATTTACAAAACATTCTATAGGACATATTACTATTTCTGTTTTACGGATGAGGAAGCGGAGGCTCAGAGAGGTCACGTGACCTCCCCAGGATCACCCAGCGAATAAATGATGGACTCGAGATTGGAATCTAGTGGGGTCTGACTCCCATGCCCACCACTGTATCTCCATGGACAGCAACTGTGTCTGTCTTCTTCACTGGCTTACCTTAGCACCTTGCACAATGTTTGACACATGGTAGGTACGCAAGGATGACTTACAGATTGGCTGGCTGCTGCTGAAGCACACAAAGGAATTATCTTGCTCTAAAGCTGTAACCTTATCATTGAACTAAATATGTTTTCTTTGAAATAGTCTTTATATGATCGGGTGCAAAACGTTTTTTTCTCCATAGGGCACATGGTTCTGCTTTCTCTGTTAGCTTCTTTATCTTCTCCTGCCTTTAGCAAACCGTGAGGCTCTGACTTTGAGCTTGGGGAGGGCAGTACTTGGGTGTTACTGGCTGGTGTACCCTCTCCCCTCCCACCAGCTCTGTAGATCCACCAGTACCTGGACAGGAGCTTGGCTGCAGCTGGGGTAGGGGTGCCATCCTCTGGACGTCTGACCTCAAAGGCTGTAGCACGGAGGGGAGAGCAGAAGGACCCTTTTCTGTGAGCCAGAGAGTGGCTCTGCTGTGGCTTCCTAAGTGCAGGCTGGGAAATGCGACTTATTACCCTTCATTAGAAGAGCACTCTAATTTACAGACCTTAGAATGAAGTTATGTGCATGATGCACTTTTGAACTTATTACTGAGTATATTAAATCATATTGAAATGCTGTTCCTGCAGCAGGTGTACTGGTGACTGGGATCTCAGACAGGGCCTTGGGTATGAAATGTCAGCCTGCAAACATTATTCCCTCTTCTATTGCCACATTCCTTCCACAGTTTGGAACATCTGTTCATATTTGTTTATTGAGCCCCTGGGGCTCACTTATCCAAAATCATGCTTAACTTCATGAAATTGCCAGTTTAAGGGCAACTTTTTCCCCCACTCTGTAAAAATGAATGATATAATAAAAAGAATGGGTGTGGGAGGGATCATGACATTTTAGCCCCTTTTATTTGCTGCAGGTTATTAGATGGAGTACATTCACAAAGAGAAAATGGTCTTGGACACTTGAGAGGCTTGGGCTGGCTGGACTTTCAGTGTGGGTTTTAAACTTAGCCCTTGGTATGGGGAAGTCAGGAGCAGAAAATGACAAGGATAGCAAGGTGAGTGGTAGGGTGTGTTAGTCTGCTAGGTGCTGTTAGATGCAGAAACAAAGCACTGCAGACTGGGTGGCTTATACAACAGAAATTGATTGTCTACCAGTTCTGGAGACCAGAAGTCCAAGATCAAGGTATCAGCAGGGTTGGTTCCCCCTGAGGGCTGTTGGGGAGACTCTGCTCTTGCCTGTCTTCTAGTTTCTAGTGGTTTGCTGGCAATCTTTATTGTTGATTGATTTCCGCTGCATCATCCTGATCTCTGCCTTCATGTCCAAATATGTGTGTGTCTGTATCTAAATTTCCCCTTTGTATAGGGATACCAATCATAGTGGATTAGGGGCCCACACTCATGATCTCATTTCAACTTGATTACCTCTTTAAAGACCTACTATCTCCAAATAAGGTCATATTCTGAGACACTGGGTTTAAAGCTCCAACGTATCTTTTGTTTGTTTGTTTTTGGCCGCACTGTGCAGCATGCGGGATCTTAGTTCCCCCACCAGGGATCAAACCTGTGCCCCCTGCAGTGGAAGCGCGGAGCCCTAACCACTGGACCGCCAGGGAATTCCCTCCAATGTATCTTTTTTGGATACAATTCAACTCATAACATAGGAGTAGGGGAATGTAAAAAAAAAGAAATTTTATTTTTGAGAGAGAAAGAGAAAAAAAAAAGTGCCAACTCTCTGCCCAGCACTGGGCTGAGTACTATAAGTGTTGGCGTGAAGTGTCTTCTGCAGACTTTGTTGACATTATTCTGATGCCCCGGGAATGATGTTCTTCTGATTATGTCTCTTGTTCTCCCAGGATTTGAAAACTAACACTGACCTCCAGCCCCCTTCTCCACGGGGCTGCCTGCCCTCCATCATTGGGACGTGTGAGCACCTTGGCCAGTGGTGTTTAGATTCACTCAGCTGAGCAATTGGAGTTTATCAGCCATTATTGGTTTTCTTCTAAATAACTTCTCTAACAGCTGACAAAACCCAACACAGAATATGTGAAGTTAACTTCTCTGCCTATCAGGGACAGATTGGCTTCCATCCACACTAAGCTTTCAATGAAAAGGTTGGCGTTTGCCAATTAGCACAGCATCATGTGCAAAGATATGCTTAATAAATTCTTTGTGAGGATTTGTTTGTTAACTTATGCACCAGGCGTTTGTTGACATTTATTTATTTATGATTGAGTGCCTGCTTTGCATAGGGCACTAGGGGGTACCTAACATGACAGGAAATTTATGAGATAGTCCAATCTCAAATGCAGTGTAGGAATTCCTCCTGTAGCACCCCTGACAAGCTTATCTTGAATAATGTCTGGGATAGGCAGCTCACTACTGGAATGAGGAATTTATTTCTACAGGTGGGCATGTCTAGTTCTAAAAGTAGAAAGTACTTAAAAAAATTGAACCAAAATCTACTTTGTGATTTATACTTTGTAATGATATAATGTCTACCCATCCTCCTAATTATTTTTAGAGGCACTTATAAATTGAGATATAATTCATATATCATAAAATTCACCTTTTTAAAGCGTACTATTTAGTGGTTTTTAGTATGTTCACAAAGTTCTGAATCGTCGCTACTATCTAATCCATTACCCTCAGAAGACACCCTGCATCCATTAGCAGTCACTGTACACTCTTCCCTTCTCCCAACCCATTAAAACCACTACTTTCTGTCTCTATGGGTTTGCTTTTTCTGAACATTTCATATAAATGCAATCATATAACCTAACCTATGGCCTTTTGTGACTGGCTTCTTTCACTTAGCATGGGATTTCAAGGTTCATCCCTGTTGTAGCATATAGCACTACTTCATTTCTTTTTATGGCTGAATAATATTCTATTGTATAACTAGACCATATTTTATCTATAAATCAGCTGATGGACATTTGGATTGTTTCCACTTTTTGGCTATTACGAATAATGCTGCTATGAATATTAGGACTACAAGTTTTGATGAAAATGTATGTTATCAGTTCTCTATACCTAGGAGTGAATTGCTGGCTCGGATGGTAATTATGTGTTTAACTTTCTGAGGAACTTCTAGACTGTTTTCTATGATAAAATGTGGCACCATGTTACATTCTCATAAGCTATACATGAGGGTTCCTATTTCTCCACATCCTCCCCAGCACTTGTTATTGTTCATCTTCTTGATCATAGCCATCCTAGTGAGTGTAAAGTAGTTTCACTTTGTGGTTTGGATTTGCATTTCCCTAATGACTAATGTATCTGTTTTGCATGAGAGGCTCATCCTAAAGGCAGATTGTCAAGGCCCTTGAAGCGTCAGGTGAGAAAGACTATTCTGAGGAGAGGAGGATTTTAAGACTCTTTTGGCCTCTGGTTTAACCCTCCATGGGTCAGGGAGCCACAGATAAGACTCAGAATCATTTTACAAAATTTCAGTGATGAGCTCACAGAAATATTGCCTCTGTAAAGCAGATGGCAACGAAGAGCTCAGTTCTCTTTACTTTTGGAGCTCATTAGATAAAGGCAGAGAAAATGCTGAGACTTGAGCAGAGGACTGGGCCAGCAGGAAGCTGTAAGTGGATTGACTCAAGGACAAGGACAGGGACATTGCCTTCTCTGGTGGATTCTAGAGGTAATCCACATGGTAGCTTCACTGGACATGCTGGTGCTGTCAGCAGTTTCACAGGAGGGACTTAACTGTCACAGAAGGCACCACTCCTTGAGCTGGGGCAGGATCAGAAGAAAAGGGAAATGGCAGAGAGCACATGGTGACAGACAGGACTAGCTGAGTACCCCTAGGGGACTCCTGAGTGAGGAGAAATTTGAAGGGATTTGGAGGATCCCCAAAGAATACGTAGGAACAGAGACAGAGAAATAACAGTTTTGACTGTTAATTTCATCCTTCTTTTATGCCTTCACTGGTATGGCTTGGGGAAGTATAGATTACAGATGAGCAAATAGAACAAAGGGGGAAACAAATAGCAATACATAATTTCAATAGTCACACCTAAAATTGGCTCCAATAGTTAATTCAGACTCTGTTCCTCATGTTCATTTCAGATATTGGTTATTTGCTGGTTTCTCTCCTTTACATACTGTTGATATTTACTGTTCTACCTTTCTGTCTGGTTCCATGAGGGCAAAGTCTCATTTACATAGTTTATCTGAATCCAGCCTCCTGGGTGGTCCTCTCTATTGCATGCCGTATCTTCCCTGCTCTCCTGCCTGATCCAGGGTATTGGAATACTTTATATATATGTATACATATACACACACACACACACATACATACTTATATTGCAGTACTATGCTAGTGTCCTTCAGACTTCTCTGTCTGGGAGAAAAAAGCTTTAGGAACTCTAATGATGGAGTAGAATTTTGAGCAGAATTTTGAAGGGAATGTTGGGGTTTTTCATATGGACATGGAGTGAGAAGATAGAGACACAGAAGCTTGAAATTATTTGGCATGTTTTAAAGAGCCTGCAAGTAGTTTGGCATAAGCATGGGGTATTTGTGGGAAAGTAATAAGATGAGGGTGGAAAGAGAGGATACGGACCAAACTATGAAAGATTTTCACTCTGAAGGCAAGCAGGGAACGCTAAAGGATTTTCAGTAGGGGAGCAACTTGGTCAAATTTGTTTTTTTAGAGAGCATATTTTGGGAGCTGTACTAGGGAACAGTGAGACTGGAGGAAGACCTGTCAGGAGGCTTTGCAGTGGTCCAAGTGAGAGATGATGGTGGCCTAAGATGTGACATTGGAAATGGTGAGAATTAGGGGGATTTTAGAGACTCTAAAAAGAGCCAGAAACCTTTGTAATTTACTAGATATGGAGGTTAGGTGAGAGAAGGGAGGAGTGAAAAATGACTCAGTTTTTGACACTGGCACTTGGGTAAATTGTGTAATTATAGAGATAGAGAAAGCAAGAGGAGGAATTTTGTGACAAGGTAGGGCAGAACATTTTGTTCTCTTGTCTATACAGCATCAAAAACCTTCGACATTTGAATTAGCCATCATGATTCTTTTTGTCTTTTATTACACAGCCTCAAATAATTCATCTATTTTCTTAAGATATATCTTTGTTCATACATCATTTTAATTGCTACTTATACTTGACTTTTCCACTGTGCCTCCTAACATATACTACCCTGATCTAAAGAAAACTTACTAAATGAAGTTGAACCAAGAGACTATAGAATGTTACTGTTGGTCTCCATGATACTCCAGTGATATATGATTTATATGATACATAAATATGTACACCAAGACATTTTTTTTCACCAGTTTTAGAAGCTTCTCAAAACTTTTTTTGCTAACTGCAAATTCTTAGGTCATTTTCTCATTTCTTGAGTATTTACAAATATTTCAGTTAAGATGTCCTCAGCTAATAGTGACTCAGACCATAAGGAGATCTCGTGTTTACTTAAAAGAAGCTTGGAAGAATGTGATCTCAGTCTTGTTTGATGGATAAATGATGTCATCAGGATCTAGGTTCTTTTCTTCTTTCTACTTTGTTATCTTCAGAGGATTAGGTTCATTTTCATGTTTGTGACCTCCTGGTTTCAAAAATGGCCACCACAGCTCCAAGCATCACATTCTTGCATAAAAATATCCACAGCAGGAATGAAGGGGAAAACAACCTTCTTCTTGCACACCTTTCTTTTTTTAGAGAGGAAAATCTTTCCCAGAACTGTCCAGCAGACTTCTTTTTTATTTCTTATTGGGCCAAATCACTGGGCCAAATGGATTGAGATTGCTATGCTTGGTGTAGACCAAGATTGATTGCCTGGAAAATGAACTATTACTGTCTAAACAAAATCACTGTTTTGTTACCAAGGAAAATAGGGAGTTGGCTGTGGAATGGGCAATCAGCCTACAGGAAACCAAAGAAATGTTTGATGAAATAAAGGAACAAGCAACAGAATGGATCAGTTTGCAGTGGTCTTAAATTTTTGTATCTATCTATCTATCTGTCTATCTGTCATCTCTCTACCTGATTTCTAGTTCTACTAGCTTAAATCCTTATAATTCCATTATCATCTAACTTACATTTTATCATCTTATCCAGAAACAGTATGGGCGAATTTGTCAAATGCTTTATGAAGAAAAAAAAAAGAGAATAAATTACCATACATTATTAGTGACCTAGCAATGTTTTTTTCCTTCCAGTTGTTTTGAGATATAATTGACATACAACACTGTATAAGTTAAGAGTGTACAGCCTAATGGTTTGACTTACATATGTTGTGAAATGATCACCACAGTAAGTTTAGTTAACATCCATCATCTCATATAGATTTAATATAAAGAAAAAAAAGAAAAAAAATTTGTGATGAAAATTCTTAGGATCTACTCTTTTAACAAATTTCATATATATCATATGGCAGTGGTAACTGTAGTCATCATGTTGTACATTACTTATTCATCTTATAACTGCAAGTTTGTATCTTTTGACCACCTTCCTCCAGTTTCCCCACCCTCCACCCCCTACTACCAGTAACCACAAATATGATCCATGAGTTTTTTATTTTGGATTTTCCATTTAAGTGAGATCATACAGTAACAATTGTCTTTGTCTGACTTACTTCATTTAGCATAATGCCCTCAAGGTCCATCCATGTTGTTACAAATGGCAGGATTTCCACATTTTTTTACTGGCTGCATGACTTTCCATTGTATATGTATTCACCACAACTTTTTTTACCCATTCATCTGTTCATGGACACTTAGCTCATTTCCATGTCTTGGCTATTGTGAATAATGTTGCTATGAATATGGGGTGCCGATCTCTTTTCAAGTTAGCATTTTCATTTTCTTTGGAAGTAGAATTGGTGAGACGTATAATAGTTCTATTTTTAGTTTTTTTGAGGATCCTCCATATTGTTTTCCATAGTGGCTGTTACAGTTTATAATCCTACCAACAGTGCACAAGGGTTTCCTTTTTTCCTTTGCCAGTATTTGTTCTCTTGCCTTATTATTTTGGCTGCACCATGCAGCATGTGGGATCTTAGTTCCCCTATCAGGGATTGAACCCGCGCCACCTGCATTGGGAGTGTGGAGTCTTAACCACTGGACCACCAGGGAAGTCCCTTTCTTGTCTTTTTGATGGTGGCCATTCTAATCATGATATCTCATTGTGGTTTTGATTAGCTTTTCTCTATGATTAGCAATGTTGAGCATTTTTAATGTACCTGTTGGCTATTCGTGTATTGTATTGTTTTTAGAAAAATGTCTATTCAGGTCTTTTGCCTGAATGATTGGATGATTATTATCATTATTATTTTGTTATTGAGTTGTATTCTTTATATATTTTGGATATTAACCCCTTATCAGATAGATGCTTTGCAGATATTTTTTCCCCACTCCATAGGTTGTCTTTTCACTTTGTTGATTGTTTCTTTTGCTGTGTAGACATTTTTTGTTTGTTTGTTTGTTTGTTTTTGCGGTACGCGGGCCTCTCACCATTGCGGCCTCTCCCGTTGCGGAGCACAGGCTCCGGACGCGCAGGCTCAGCGGCCATGGCCCATGGGCCCAGCCGCTCCGCGGCATGTGGGATCCTCCCGGACCGGGGCACGAACCCATGTCCCCTGCACCGGCAGGCGGACTCCCAACCACTGCGCCACCAGGGAAGCCCGTGTGTAGACATTTTTTAGTTCAATGTATCCCACTTGTTTATTTTTGTTGCTTGTGCCTTAGGTTTCATATCCAAAAAAATCATTATAGAAATGGTTTTAGAGATTACTAACACATTATTTTCTGTATATTCATGAATCCATTGTTTCATAAGTTGGTCTAAAACTTTTCTGGTGTTCCTGGGATTCATCCTTTACTTCTTTTTTTGATAAATTGGAGCAATGATCTTTTTTCCTAATTATTCCTCAAAAGATATCTTTGGTGGTTCAGAGATAAAACCTGGGTAATCTTTCATCCTCTTGAAGTAGAATTTGTGTGGTCCTTAAGACTTGAACTCATTTAAAGTAGTAAGTTCACTGGATTTATTGTGGTGATCATTTCACAATATATACAAATACTGAATCATATTCTATACCTGAAACTAATGTAATGTTATATGTCAATTGTATCTCAAAAAGTTGTAAAGAAAAAGGACAAGAAAAAGTAGAAGGTATTTGTAGCACATATAACAAACAAAAGACTTATAAAGAATAGCTAATAAGAAAAAGAAAAAAAACTGAATTGAAAAATGAGCAAAATACTTGAGCTGGTACTTTAGAAAAGAGGATATCCAAATGGCCAATAAGTATAATATGGGGTTCATTAAGCATTAGGGAAATTATTAAAACCACAGTGAGATACCATTACACAACTATCAGATAGACTAAAATTTGTGAGTCTGACAATACTAAGTATTGGAAGGATGACAAACAGTGGAAACTCATGTACACTGCTACTAGGAGTTGTGAAAGGATACCAGTTTGGGAAACAGTTTGGCAATGACTAATTTAAAAAAAGTGATCTGATCCTGCTTTGCTTTCTTATTTCCCTTGGGATGCTTGATCATTCCCCTTCCAGCTAGTTTTACTCTCTTTCTCTCTGTCTCTCTCCGTTTCTCTCTCTTGCACTTTGTCTACACACACAGACACATGCATACATGGAATTGTGTAAGTAGTTCTTTATGTTACCTATTAATAGTCACCATTTATAGTCACCATTGCATTTACTTTTTAAGGTATGGACCTATCTTCACCTTGTTCCTCTGGCTTCAGAAGAACATTATTAACCCCAGTCCCCGGTGTACTCTCTATGACCATGCCTTCTTTTTCCTGATTACTGTAATCTCTATTGCACTGAAGGGAGGATAAAATGGGTTAAAATCTGTTCACTGGGGCATGGTAACATTTGAGTCAAAAGACTTCCTGAAGCAGATAGGTAAAATTCCTTGTTTGCATGTAGATTGGCTGGAAATATTTCCCTTGGTTTCCATTTCAAATCATTATGAAGTTTGTTTTTATTTGTGCAACTTAAAAAAATAAACGCAGTCATAACCTGAAGTTTTGTGTAAGGCAAACCTCTGTTCATGCTGAGTTAAAGAAATGACACTTAAAAATGATTACTTTATGAGATTCAGGATAGTGCTTACCTCTGGGTGGGGGTAAGGGAGGAGGGTACAAGCAACTTTCCAACTGTATTGGTCATGTTTAGCTTCTTAAGAAAGGTGATACCCTAATGTTTATTGTGCTAGTCTTCACATATTTGTGCACATTCATGCATTAAACATAACTATATCTATAAACAGAAAAAGATTAAAAATAAAAGTAATAGGGGCATATACCCTGAGAAAACCATAATTCAAAAAGAGTCATGTACCACAATGTTCATTGCAGCACTATTTACAATAGCCAGGACATGGAAGCAACCTAAGTGTCCATTGACAGATGAACGGATAAAGAAGAAGTAGCACATATATGCAGTGGAATATTACTCAGCCATAAAACGAAATGAAATTGAGTTATTTGTAGTGAGGTGGATGGACCTAGAGACTGTCATAGAGTCTGAAGTAAGTCAGAAAGAGAAAAACAAATACTGTATGCTAACACATATATATGGAATCTAAAAAAAAAGGTTCTGATGAACCTAGGGGCAGTACAGGAATAAAGACACAGATGTAGAGAATGGACTTCAGGACACGGGAAGGGGGAAGCTGGGATGAAGTAAGAGAGTAGCATTGACATATATACAGTACCAAATGTAAAATAGATAGCTAGTGGGAAGCAGCTGCATGGCACAGGGAGATCAGCTCAGTGCTTTGTGACCACCTAGACGGTTGGGATAAGTGGAGTGGGAGGGAGACGCAAGAGGGAGGGTATATTCACTTTGTTACACAGCAGAAACTAACACAACACTGTAAAGCAATTATACTCCAATAAAGATGTTAAAAAAATAAAAAAACTAAAAGGAATAAATTGGCAGAGCAATCTTACTTATTACATTGACTAGGTAAAGAGTTAATTGGCTGATCCTGAGAGATTCCTGCATTCTTTTATTCACTTATTCATTCAGTAAACACTGATTGAACACTTACTGTGCTATGTGATGGAGCTATAATGTAGAATAATGTGGTTGCAGGCCCCAGCAGATCTCCCAGTACAGTGGAGTACACAAATGTGTAAAAAATAATTGTCTGATACTATGACCAGCAATATAATAGAAATACAAAACGTGTTATGATAACTGAAGGGACGTGTGCCTGTGTGTGTCTGTGTGTGTCTCTTTGTGTGTGTGCCACTAAGTATGTTAAAGCTGTCATGGATGGCTTCACAAAAAAAGACTCTAAGCCTCTCTTTTTCTTAGTTATACCAGATGCATGCTCCCTGTGAGCGTCATTCTTTGCATTGCGAGCTTATGGGAACTATTTATCCTGAGGACCTAAAGGTTGATGGGAGAGGAGATCTTAAATGGCACAAGTGGCTGGTCTTGTTTTCAGGTGCCTGTCTGTGTGGTTCTGAAGCTTCCCTTTTGATGCATCCTTTTGTAAATTTCTCTGCAGTCCAGGACCAACTGATGCTCTACCTTAAGGAGGAGAGATTTATTCAAGTCACATTGGAAGACCATGAGAAGGCAGTAACTGCTCATCTGGGTCATATGAAGAGGGAATTTGGGCCTCAGTGATGGATTTCTGCCTGGCCCTCTTTCTGTTTTTTCCTCCTTTAGTTCAGAAATATAGGAAAGTAGTAGGGTGTAGAGGGAAGGAGAAATCTGTTTAGGGATTCAGTGAGACATAAGATTCAATTTCAACATGACTTGCCTCCAAAGCATCATCTGGAGCATTTTCACTGGAAGAGGTAACACTTGGGGTTTTAGAAATTGAATTTGGTGCTGATGAAAGACCTGACTTAGAATCTTGGTGTTAGTTTGTTCCCTAAAGGCAGAGCTGGCCAAAAGGCAGCAGTGAGGGATAAGTTAAACAAGAGGAGTGCCTTGTTGACTCAAGTGTCCTTGAGTCCAAGGTCCCAAGGACTTAATGAATGTCCTATGTATATTCGTAGTTGGGGATTGCATTACAAAGTTCACATCCAAGGACATAAGTATAGGGAAGTGAGCTGATCAGAGGCCGAATCAGAAAATACTCACTCCTAGCCCCGCCCCCCCAACACCTTTTGTGTGTTTTCTCTGGTTTTCATTAGACTGGTGTACCTGTCTACCTACTTAGCACTAGAAACATTCCTCATTCCCTTTCCAGTGGTCTCCAGGTTAGACAATGGTTTGGGGACCTCATTAAATGTCTAAGATTGACGTATGTTAGACACTTGACTTAGGATAGTTATAGAGAAGTAAAGCTGATGGTGATTCAAAACTTTTCCACTGTATAATACTCAGGGCTGATATCTCATTTCTGGAGAGTATACCAAACATTTCTTAGCTTCTAGTTTCCTTGACCTGCTAATAATTCCCCCAGAAAGATATCAATTTTACTTGACATCTTATAACTGTCATGGAAATAATAAGCGATCATTCTTTTTTTTTTTTTTTTTTTTTGCGCGGTACGTGGGCCTCTCACTGTTGCGGCCTCTCTGTGGAGCACAGGCTCCGGATGTGCAGGCTCAGTGGCCATGGCTCACGGGCCCAGCCGCTCCACAGCATGCAGGATCTTCCCGGACCGGGGCACGAACCCGTGTCCCCTGCATTGGCAGGCGGACGCTCAACCACTGCGCCACCAGGGAAGCCCGCGATCATTTTTAACAATTCAATTTGATAAGTAGATACCTTTTCTCCTCTAAAATTGATGAAATTTGAGCAGCAGTCTCAAATTATATCTTCACAAAGTACAATAAAGTTAAGAGGAAAATGTGTAGGTTTTTGAAGAAAAGCAATAATGAGAAAAATGCCTCACCATTTTCCCCTGCTTTTATTCATCCATTAAAGAAATATTTATTGGGTACCTGTTATGTGCTAAGCACTGAGTGAAATGTCAGGGATAAAATGAATAACAAACAAAAGTCTTAGCCCTATAAAAATTTCTGGTAAGAAAGAGATATTGAATAAATAACTACCTTCATTCATCATTACAAACTATAATAAGTGGTATAAAGACAATTCATGAGGTACCATGAGAACTTGTAACAGAAAGCCTGTGAGTCAGAGAAGGGCTTCCTGAAAAAGTGGTTTTTGAGCTGATATTTGAAGGAAAAGTAGGAGTTAACTAGGCAAAGAAAATGAAGTGTGTTTTAGTTAACTTGGGCTGCTATAACAAGTACCATAGACTGGGTGGCTTAAATAACATTTATTTCTCATAGTCTGGAGGCTGGGAAGTGCAAGGTCAAGGTGCTGACAGATTTGGGTCTGGCGAGGGTCCCGTTTTCGGGTGTAGGATTTCAGCATATTACTTTTGAGGGGACGCATAAACATTCCATCCATAACAGAGTTCTGAAGCTCTGCAACAATATGTGCAAAGGTCCTGAGGTGGGTAGGAGCTTTTAAGAAACTTAGAGAGGCCAGTGTGGCTGGAGCTCTAAGGGAGGAATAGAGGGCTTACACTGTGAAGCTGCAAGATAAGCAGGGGCCAGATGATCCAGAGCCTTGTAGTAACAGTTAAAGATTTTGTGATTATTCTAAGAAAATAGGGAAATCATTCGAAGGTTTTAATCAGGGGAATAGCGTGATCATATTTTTATTTATATTTATTTATTTTTAAAATTAATTTTTATTGGAGTATAGTTGCTTTACAATGTTGTGTTAGTTTCTGCTGTGGCGTGATCATATTTTTATTTGAAACATCACAAATTGTAGTGTGGAGAATGGGTGTGGGGCAAGCAAGGATGTTGGGGGCCAGTGAGGAGGCTATTAACTAGCACAGGTGAGAAGTCATCATAGCTTGGATTAGGTGGTGGAAGTGGAGCTGGAGACCCATGGATGATCTGAGTTATTTAGTGGTAAATTGATAGCACTTGGTGATAGATTGGAACTAGAAGGTAAAGGAAGTGGAAAGAGTCAAGTCTTACTACAGCTACTTGATTTATTGTAATGATTAGGCAAGAGTGCTGGTCACTGTAATAAGGATCACTGGAGGAGAATCAGATTTTGGGAGAAAATCATGAAGTTTGTTTTGCATCTGAGGGAGCATTTGAGGTGTCTTTCAGATATCCAAATGGATATATGGAGCAGACAGTTGTATACGAGTCTGGAGCTAAGAGGAGTAGTATGTCTGGGAGATGTAAATTTGGAAGTTGTTGACATATAAATTGTTACTGAAACCACATTTTGGGTGAAATATGGGCTGAGATTGATTAGCTAATGCAATTTAGCTCACCATGACCACATGCAAGTTCATAAAATTTTAGCATTGGATAGAAACTTAGAAATTACCTTTATTTTTTGAAATAGTAAAATATTTTAAATTATTTCCACTACAAAGTAATACATGCTTATTAGAAAATATTTTGGAAACATTAGCCCTCCCTCTACTTTCCCCATTTTTGTAAACAGATGATGAAAAGGAGATGTCAGGAGATGAAAGTGGGTCATCTTCAGCAGCATATATGGGCCAAGAACCCTAAACGCCTTAACTACGGTTATTTTATATCATGATAATCCATTGTTTTTAGTCCAGGCATTTCTTTGATATAGAGAGGTGAGATCTTGGGAAACAGAGAAGCCATATATTACTATTATTTTGATTATGAACAGGACCAGTTCTTAACAAACGATCTTCAACACTAGAACATTTGTAGGTCCTGGGTAACATAAGTGGTATAGCACACAGAACTATCCTTTTATCACCTCTTCTCTTCTAGTCTAAAGTTACTCAGTTACCTAATTTCCCTGACACCATTTTGATATGGAGAGGGCCAGGTCATACTTGGAACTTTCTGTTATTTTGTACAGATTTGTAGTTTCATATCTAGTTGAATTACTGTTTTTCCACCTGAAATTAATCAACATATAAATTCGTGTAATTCCGGAGCTGGAAAAGACAGCAGTCTTTTAGGGGAAGTGCCATGTTGGGGAACAGGGATAGGAAGGGTTAAAGACAGTAGCTCTCTTGCTCTTTCCTAGAAATTAAAAGATCCTGGAGTGCTTATGTGAGCTGCAGGCCAACGTAGGTAATAGGAGAGTACTTTGCAGGAAAAAATGAACTGAGGAGGTAGAAGAGAGTCCTTCTGTGCCTTCTGTTTTTCTAGGACAGCCAAGATGGGAGATCTTTTTTTTTTTTGCGGTACGCAGGCCTCTCACCGCCGTGGCCTCTCCCGTTGTGGAGCACAGGCTCCAGACGCACAGGCCCAGCGGCCATGGCCCACGGGCCCAGCCGCTCCGCAGCACGTGGGATCCTCCCAGACCGGGACACGAACCTGCGTCCCCTGCATCAGCAGGTGGACCCTCAACCACTGCACCACCAGGGAAGCCCAAGATGGGAGATCTTAAAACAAGAAACTTCAAGAAATCACAAGCAATGATCTGACCCCAAGTATTGCTGCTGAAAACCAGAGAGCAACCTGGTAATTGAAAGGGCTAGCCCACTGGAAGTGTAATTAATCTTTTTGGCAGTTACCTACTTTCAAAACAAGAATGAATCAGATATTTTATCTGAGGTTGGTAGTGAGTCATCTTTGAAGAAAACGTCTAATTGAACTCTGGAAATCTGGAACCACCTTGGAAGATGGCATTCTGACCCCTTACAGTAAATAGTGTCTCATCAATATTTATATTTAATAAAAAGAAACTATGACAACTCAGTTATATTTTTGCTTGTTTATTAGTAGAGACTGATGTAGGCAAGTTGGACGGTGAACATATTGGTGTTTATCAAGTACCATTCAAAGGAGAGAACTTATCTGGCAGACACAGATGTTTTTGGTTGCTTGTATTCTGGTGCATGTCACAGGTTGAGTTCCCTGAAAAACAGACTCTGAGATGAAGAGGAACATACGGGAACATTCAGGAAGCAGGACAGGGCAGAGGGAGAGGTTGAGCTGTGATGCATCTCAACAGATGTCTCAGCCAACTCTCTGGGGAGTTCTGAACCTGGGATGACTCTTCACAGTTGCCCTGAGTTGAGCCAGGGACCAGGCCATTATACTCCCATGTCAATCAGTTGGTAGATTCTGGCCATCCTAGGAAGGAAGCATGATCTTGGGTGAGACAGCTCTCTTCAGCAGAGGTGGGTCTACGTAGGGGTCTGACAGCTGAGAGCTTCTGCTTTCAGCACTCTCAGAGGCTGGGAGTAAGTCTTCTTTCCTAATGGGGGTCTGGGTAGCAAATCCCCACAGTCACCACAGTCCATTCATTGGGCCATTATGATCTACTTCTTTGTGTCAGTTCTGGAAGCAACTTCTCTAGGATTCCAGTGGGCCGTTTTCTCCCTTATGTAAACTTAACAAAAGAAGGTAATTTGACAACCATAGCCCCTGATTTGCAGAAAGTCTTAGGGCCACAATTGATGTTCATCATCACCCTCCTCTACTCTTTTTTTTCGATTCCCACCACCCTTCATTGATACCTTTGCTGGTCTTAGTGGCTTACTTGTTGGTGTGACCCAGACCTTCATTCTGGGTCTAAGGGGTCTAAGCCCTTGGTATGAGGAAGCTATAGTGCCCAGGTGGAAGCTACAGCTTGCTGTTCAGTGAAACTCTTGCTGTGTCCCTTGGAGGAAGCATTCCCTCTTTGGGTACTAGGACCTGTAAAACCACAGAGCCCCAAGCTGTAGGGCGGGGAAGCACAAATTCCCCAAATGGGACTCTGGGAATAATGGTATATGGGGCCACTCCTGATTCTACTCGTTATTTCTCAGACCCATATATTCTACCTGCTGGGGACACAGTACTCATGTAAACATCATTGATTTAAAATATGTACTGCATCCTGGAGGATGGCCCTTGACAGGTAGTTTTTCTGAGTTGGCACTTTAGCTGTGCTTTCAATAGGCTGTTCCATCATCCTATCAGGCTCTCAGCTTCTGGGTATTGCAGTACATTATATGAGAAATTGATCCTATGGTCAGTTCCTTCTGCTACAGCTCCTTTGCTGTAATATTCATTCTTTGGCCTGATGCAATTTATGTGGGATACTTTGCCAGTGGACCAAATATTCTGTAAGCCTTTGGATAGTAATGCTGGCTAAGGTCCTAGTGTAGGAAAGGCAAATCTTTTGTAAATGTATCTCCCAGAATATATGTCTGTTCCTATGAAAATGAATAATTATCCTTTCTATGGAAGAAGGGGTCTAATGTAATCAGCTTGCTACCAGTGGGTGATTGGCCCCTAGAAGAATGGAGCTGTACTGGGGACTCAGCATTGTTCTTTGCTGTTGGTGGGTTAGACATTCAGCAGTCACAGTACTAGATCACCCTTGGTGGGTTAAAGGTCATTCTTTGAACCCATGCATAGCCTCCATCCCTGCCACCATGACTACTTCTTTCATGTGTCCATTGTATCTGTCATGGGGTGGCTATTGACAGAGGGTGACTTATATCAGCTGGCTGAGTCATTCTATCTACCTGAGTGTTTACTTCCTCTTCTGTGATGAATTGTCTTTGATGGGCATTGACATGTGGTATAAAGATTGTCATACCTTGTCTCTATTCCGGTATGTCTATCTACACACCTCTGCCTAAAGCTCTGCTTTTTGGGAGGATCTTCCCTCACCACTGAATTTCAGGGCCAATTGTGAGTAGGGATATAGTACAGCCACCATCCATTTTTGGTTTTCACCCACATGATGAGCTGACCCATCTATGAACCAAGCTCAGGCTTTTTCCCTCCTCCATCAGCTGGTCCAAAGGGATCACTCCTGTGACCATACATGTGCACTGAGGAAGAGGCTCAGGCGCCACGGTGGTGGATGATATGTGGGTCTGGGCTACTTGCTGTGCAGCCTGCTTGTGCTCTGTGCTCCTGCTTGTGTTCAGTCCCCCATGTACATTTCCATCTGATAGCTGGACCTGTCCAACCTGTGACTTGGTGGTGCTGACATCCCCAGTTCATAGGGGCTGTTCTAACTTGGTGTCCAATGGTCCTACACTCTATTTCTACCAGGGCTCAGAAACATGCCAGGAACCATTTCCTAAAAGGTGTGTAATTCTCCGTTACAGGTGTCATGCCCAAGAACCCTATGAATCCGTGTTATGAGTCTCCTATTGGTACTTGCCATAAATTGCACATGACATCTTTTCTCATCACTGAAACCTCTGTCACCACAGGATCTGCTGGGATATATGGTCCGAAAGGCCGGGTTGCTTGAACTGCAGCCTGGACCTGCTGCATAGCCCTTTCTTGCTCTGATCTTAATGAAAATCTGACAACTTTTCCTGCCCTGGACCCCCACTAAAAGCTGGAAACTTGGTGTTGAAGCAATATTCTCAATATTCTCAGGTATGGAATATGCTGCCTTCATAACCCAAAGAAGACTATCAGGCCTTGTTCTTCCTTCTTCATAGTGGAAAATGCAAATCTTAGTATTTGTCCTTTACTTTGGAGGGGAAGTCCTGGCTTACCCAAGTCAATTAGACATCTGAAATTTTTACTGGTATGTTGGGGTCCTGAATCTTCAGAGGGAATATCTCCCATACTCTGGAGTTCATGTGTCTTACCATGGCCTCCAATGTACCAGCCAGATTTTGCTTATCTGCTCTGATGAGTATAGTGTTATTAATATAGTGGGCCAGTGTGATGTTTTCCGAGATGTCCAGTCAGTCCAAGTCATGCTGGATTATATTATAGCAGAAGGTGGGAGAGTTATCATGGTCCTGGGGCAAGACTATAAAGGTTTACTGTTGTTCATTTCAGGTGAATGCACACTGTTTCTGCTCTCTTGTTAGAGAGATGGCAAAGAATGCCTATGCCAGATCAAATGTCACATAACCATGTACCCAAGGCTGCTCTAGCAAAGACTTCACATATGGCACAGCAGCTGCAAGTGGGGTTACACTACTTGGTTGAATTTGTGGTAATCCTGTCTACTGTGGAATACTTCTCGTTTTTGTGGGGAATCTGAATGGTTAATTAAAGGAATAGAATTGAATTATTTAAATATGTTACTGATCTCTGCCTCTCTCCCTGGGAGGCGGTATTATTTTTGATTTTCTATGTTGGTGGTGGTGGTAAGCGTTTGCAATTTCAGCAGTTACCATTTGGCTTTCCACATGGCTCTAGTGTTCATCACGTAGGCCAAGGAACCAATATGGGCGTTCTGGCAGCTAGAAGCGGGTCCATTCCAGTTACATATTTGGAGACCAGGAAAATGACCACCAGCCCAGTCAGTGGACCTACTGCACTGACTGTGAACTGGACCTGGGTCAGGACCTCGTTTATTATTTGGCCCCATATACCTCTATTCTAATGGGACCCATGATGATACTTTAGTTTTCTCAGTTTCTGTGTCAACTTGGACCTACGCAGAGGGAGTAATCTTTACACCTCACAGCATACCACAGGAAGCAGAAGGTGCCTTGGGTGAGCAGCTTTCTTCTGAGGCAATCCCTGTAGGAGCTCACAGCTGAGGGAGTTCTTCTTGCCGCTGTGGAGTAAGTTCTTCATTCCTGAAAGCTTCTTTTTCTTGGAAAGAACCCCCTATATATAGAAACTTTACTAAACTTAAACCTTCCCCCCATTCTGCTTCAGTTACTCAGAGTTCGGGAAGGAGAAGAGAAAGGAAATTGACCTTTGAGTGCCTACCCTGTCCCAAGCATCAGGCTTGGTATTTTGTATATTTTGTATACCATTTCAATTTGGGAACCTTGTTTGCATTTCTCCAGTGTTTGTACAATCTTTGATTTCTCAGTATCTTCTTTGTCCTTTTGCCTGGAAGGTCCTTCCTCACTTTGCTTGTCTATGGAAGCTGTTCTCGTCCTTTTTGATTTAACTCAAATACTGTCTTGTCTTGGAGTTCCTGATCCCTGAAAAAGGGCTGGGTGCTTTTCATAGCACTTTATGGCCATCCCCCACTAAGCTCTGCTCACAGATCACAACTGCTGTGTCTGCCTTGCAGAGTCCTCTCTCAGTTCTGAGCAGCTGTGCTGCTCATCTTTGCATCCTCAGGGTATAACACAATCCATGTCATAGAGTGGGAGTGCATTAAATGTTGGCTGAGGATTCTCCAGTCTGGAAAAAAGTCTCAAGCACATCAAATTCCCTTTCTTTCAAGGACTGAGCTCATGACATAATTTCTGATTAAAAAAACTTGATTTCCTAGTTTCTCAATAACAGGGTGAAGAAGCTCTTAGAGAAAAGAAACAGGCATTTCTAGTAGCAAAATTTCACTGCATATTTTTCACTGTGTATTTTCACTGCAAAAGAATAAATCAGCATTCTAGTTTGTCAATCGGTCCCTTCAGAATATTTTATCCAGAGTCAATCCCTCAGACCTTGAATGCTTCCAAGTTACTTCCAAGTTGAATGCTACCATCTATCAGCTGAGTGTTGATGCCCGGGTGAACCTGGAAGCCACACAAAAGGTGGTGGAGACTCTGTCCATCAGATTCTGTCATTCTCTTTATGAGTGAGAGGATGAGAGCCCTACCACCAATCAGGATTAGCTATTTCAGACTCTAGGTAAGTAAGAACTACTCACTACTCATTGTGCGAAGCCACTGACATTAGGGGTTCATCCTTTACAGCACCAAGTACTTCCTTATCTAAATCAGCTAGCTTGTCCTCCACCAACAGCATATGAACGTGCCCCTCCTTATTCCTTTCAGTCTTACCAATGCCTCCATAGTGCTTAAAAAAGTGCCAATTTCATAGCAGGTAAGTGGTAGGTGTCTCGTTGTTTAATATTTCAATTCTTTGAGTTCTAGTAAAGTTGGCATGGTGATTGACTACTTGTATTTCTTCTTAGCCCAGAGTTCTGTGACTTCAAAAATTCCTGGAAGGCCAAAAAAAAAAAAAAAAAAAAGAAAGAAAAATTCTAAGTTTTAAAATTTCTCCCGTATGCATATTTATGAACACTTGGAGATACTATCTTTTAGCCAAAAAAACTAGACTGAATTAGCAGAAATATGAGAATAACTTGAATATAGTTTACTTGGAGCTGCCAACAGCCTCTCAGTGGGGCTGTGAGCCAATCTGATGGGGTATATGAGCAGAAGGAAAAAAAACTCAATGGAAGTCATTCAGTTGTTTTAATTAGTCTTGAATCTAGTGGACTAAATGAAAATTCATCTGATTTAATTGAGTGACACTAACTGGTGAAGAGAAGGCAATCAAATAGGCTCTGCATTATAGTTATTCAAAATTGTTTTTTTTTCTAATTTACTTCTAATATTTTACCCTTCTTGCTTTGTGCTCTGTGGTCAGACTCTAAAAATAGTTTAGTATTTATTGGAATGTATCACAACAGATTAGAGAATGCTCTGTATACTTGGGCTTGCTTTTATGTTTTCAAATCAAGGGTTGAGATATTTTGTTCTTTGAGTTGGATCACTGAACACAGAAATAGCCAGTGATGCATCATCATGTTTGTTGCCAAAAACCTAAGTCCACAAGAGGATGAGATGGTTTGCAGAGGTAATAGAAGGGAGAAGAGAAGGTTTATAGGAAGAAACAGACTGATTTGGAAGAAGCAATAGGAAAATATGGACTTCTACCAGACTGAAGACATGATTCTCCCAGATGGGCCCTGTGAGTGCAGAAACAGTGAGGACCCAGGCCCATTTTCATGGTGGTAATTAGTGAGGCAGTAAGATCCCAAAGAGAACAGCTGCCTGGTGCATAGGAGAGGGCCTGACCTCGGGCTTAGAGTTCCCAGCTTTACATGTATCTCTCTACCTCTGGCAGAGCATAGAAGCCATAAGAAGTTTCAGGATCTGAAGAGACCATGTAGTTCATGACAGTGGGTTATCTCAGCAATAAGTTATGAAGACAGATGACCTCAACATGACCCTGGAGAAAGGGGCACCCCTCACCAAGCTGCAGGATGGGGGCCAAGCCAGAAATTAAGTTTATTTATTAAAAAATTGATTATTTTGCACACCTGGGTCAGTGGACAGAGATTAATGTCTACTCTATCCACATTTCCTGGGGCCAAACATCTCAGATCATTATGTGCTCATGAGGAGCCATAGCTTTATTTAATTGCATTTGTTCGTTCACTATAATTTGATAATATTTCTTATGAGCACACATTTAAATAATTATTCAACTAAAACAATGTTTTCAGAGTTGGCCTGGCAAAGGGGCTTTGAAATCAGAAGACGCCAGTAATATATGATCCCTTAGCACAAGGTTTAGATTTGAATTTCATCATGACTTAGCGGAAATCAGAGCAGATTTATTGTGCGTACTTAACTGTGGGTAGAGTTATGTGCAGAAAATGCTTCTTATGATCATGAAAAGTAGCACAAAGTGTCATTGAGTTGCTGTCATAGGACACTAGATCCTAAATTTTAGAAAAGGACCCTAGAGTATCCCCCTGTATTCCTTTCTTTGCTTAGAGGTATCTGAGATTTCAGTCATTGCATAAGCTTTGAGTTACCTTGAAAAGGAGAAGTTAGAGGAATGTTCCTGAGAATAGGGACTGTGGCTGGCCCTGGTTTTAGGGCCAAAGCCGTCTTGATTTCAGGAGCCTGGACTCCCTGTCCTAGGAGAATGGACTTTCTTACTAAGTTATGCACTCTTTTGGTTTGATTTGAGACCTGGAACCACACTGGTGGTGCTTGGGCTCCCACCCTGGGTTCTGAGTGACTACTCCTTTTCCGTGTATGTAGTTGCATTTCAGTTAGTATTTGGAAATTGATTTTACTATTGTGGATCATTGCAGGCCAGGAAAAACCAGTCCCTCGTTTGTTCCCCATCAGCAGTCTGCAACATTTCACAGTCATGGTTGGCATCAGTGTTGTCTGTGGGAGAGAGTGGCTAAAAAACCCATATTGATTTCTGTCCACTTGGACTTCCAGCTGCTTGCAAGCCTACCTTGACCAAGGTCCTTCCTCCTCACTTCTTGGGCCACCTTTGTATGGGACTGCTGCTGTTGCTGGTTTTATCAGGTCACGGTTAGGCTGAGGCACCTGAAGCCCTGTTTCAGTACACCTTGGAGTGTTTCTCTTGTGTGTATGAACCATGGTTCCTTCACTTAGACCATCACACAGACAGCAACTGCAAAGGCGTCATCCACCTTCCATGTAGGTTCTGCTCGGCAGGCCTGGATGTAGCACACACCCAGGCTTGTTGGTATAGCTCTGTAAGGAGATCAACATGTCTAATGCCTATTTTCTGAGTCCTGTAAAGGCCACTTCTAAGGCAGGCATGGGTCTGGGAGTTCACCTTTGTGCAGGGAAGTGTGGGAATTCTGTGAATTACCAGTGTGAAGGGAAAGACTTAACTCAGAGTAGCTTAATCCTGTATTTGCATCTGTTGTGAAATTAAGGATTTTGAACGTATCCAAGGACCTGGGCTGATTTGGAGCAGCCTTGAGCCTCTACTTTTGTGATTGAAGTATGTTATTTATTTATTAATTTATTTATTTTTGCGGTACGCGGGCCTCTCACTGCTGTGGCCTCTCCCGCTGCGGAGCACAGGCTCCGGACGCGCAGGCTCAGCGGCCATGGCCCACGGGCCCAGCTGCTCCGCGGCATGTGGGATCTTCCCGGACCGGGGCACGAACCCGTTTCCCCTGCATTGGCAGGCGGACTCTCAACCACTGCGCCACCAGGGAAGCCCTGAACTATGTATTTTTTAAAAAGACAATCACTCTTGCTTCAGAACCTGAAACCAGAATCATAATGTTGGGATTTCACAGGGACCTCTGTCTCTTTTATATTCTCTTCTCTTCTACCTGTGGATTAAGTTAAAACAGGTGTTTAGTCTTAATTTCTTTCATTATCTTGATAAATAACATCACAAAGCAGGGGATCCATTAATACTTCAGATCCCACTTTTTAAAGACGAGCTGGCCAACGAGAATGAAGCCCCTGATACTGATGTAACAGTCTTGGGGAGACACACAATCAGGAGAAGGGAGGGCTAGGGTTAGGGAGAGGAGGAGAGGAGTCAGGACAGGCTAAGTATTGTTCAAGACACAAATTAACCTTGCAATCTCAGTGACGTGATGCAGTGAAGAATCACTTCTTGATCATGCATAATATGTTGCAGACCCTGATGCTCTGTAGGGTAGCTCTGTTCTGTCCTAAGCAGCAATTTAGGAACCTCATCTGCTCCTTTCTAATATTTCTGTATATCAGCACATGGATTCCAGTGCACAGTGACAGGGAAAGCAGAGCCAGAGTCTTGAGTGGGAGCTTTTCCCTTTCACCTGGAAGGGACTCATGGTACCTCTACGTTCATTGGCCAGAATTAGTCACCCGACCCTGCCTAATGGCAGGGAGGCTGGAAAGAGTAGTTTCCCAGGAATGAGAATAGACCCTGCTACTTGTGACCAATTGTAATGTTTACCCAGTGGAATATACATGATAAAAGGACTGTGGCTCCTGTCTTGAAGAGGGGCTGCTGTGGCTGGCATTTTCCCACACTTTTCTTCTTTTTTCCCCAGCAGGGACCATATTGCTGGTTTAGCATTGCCAACACACAAGGTCCACCTTGCAAGCGTTATCAGCTACATCTCTCCCTGAGAGTTTCTGCTACGGAGCTCATGTTGAGAGAGTGGGGAGCAGGGGAATTCCAGGGGGACAGTTGGTACAATTCTTCATTTGTCTCCTGCACCCAGTAAGTTCGCTTCCTATTTCTAAGACTCATTAAAAGTACTCATTTTGCTTAGACCATGTGGGTGGGTATGTAGGATTTTGAAAAGCTGTTGCTGATTCCTCCAGCTCATTTAGGAGCCATCTGGAAGAGGCCTTAGGGCCAAGGCGGACATGCTGTTTCTCCAGCCTCTGAGAGCTGTCCCTGGGGAACACACACACACACGCACGGACGCACGCACGCACGCGCTATAAATCACTTCTCTCATTGGTGCTAAATTAACTTTTAAGCTTTCTTCACTCCTGAATCAGCTGAGATCAGGATCCTGTGTGGCAGGAGGCTGAGCCCCGTGCTCGACATTGATTAAATATAAATTACTTTTGTTGTGAGATTTAATGCATGCATTAATAGAGGCATCAGTGGTTTCTAAATGCTGGTCTGTGGACTGGCTGAATCAGAATAACCTGGAACACCTTGGAAAATACTCCCAGGCCTCACCTCAGACCAACTGAATTGGAATCCCTGGATGAAGGCTCAGGCGTCTTTACTTGAATGAGCTCTTTAGGTCATTTAGATGCACAGGCAGGTTTGGGAATCACTGCTGCTGTGGTAAGAGCACTGGGAGTTTGAATATCTGCTAGCTGGGTTCCAGTCTTGCTCTGATGCTAGCTGTGTGGACTCGACAAGTCACTCAACATTTCTAATCTCAGTTTTGTCATCTTCATGATGGAACTGAACCTAGTTTTTCAAATGAAATATTAGCCAGAGCCTCAGTATGCAAAGCATATAAAAGTAGGATGGCTCAGGTGGAAGCAGTGGTCAGGTTATCCTTTAATTCCCAGCATGGCTCCTAAAGTCTGCCAAAGAACTCTAGGAATTTCTGGGACACAGTTTGAAACACCTCTGGGTGAGTGATCATTAAGTTTCTTTTCTGTCCTGGAAGTGTTTGAATCTTGGTCCATCTTGGGGGTGGGGGGGGCATGAAAATCAATGACAAATTATTGTCTAGGGAAGATTCATATTCTTTCTGTTTCTCTCTCTGTCTCTTTCTCTGTTTCTTTTTCTCTCTCCTTTTCCTGGAACAGATGAAAACCGAGGATGTGTATTTCTTTCCAAGTTCTCAGGTGAAAAGTGGTGGGGATTTGAGGGGCGAATATCTGAGTCTCATTTGAAAGTGCAAAGTTGTTCTTGCTTGTAGACTTAGTTTCTATTGCCCATGGAATTTTTGGGTTCAGATCACAATGTTTTGAGGTTGAATTTATCAATTTGCAGGTTTTAACATTTCCTAACACATTTGACAAAAGTCTTGGCAGGCAAATCAGGCTCATATTCAGTAAAAATGTATCATACATGGTATAGACTGTGTAAGCAGACTTTTGTTCTATTATTGCATCTAACCACTCAAGCATCTTCTGGAATCCTGACTATTTTTGGTTTTGGGATGTCAGGTATTTATTATATTAGAATTATATGAGATTAGGCATGACAACTCCTTTAGGAATTAAGAAGCCTTAATTAGGTTCCAGAATTGTCCTGGTTTAGTACAGGACCAGATCCTACAAAATCTGAATTTATTACATTATTTAAGAGTTTTATTTAAAAAATAAAGTCATTACTTCCAGCATCAACAATAATGATAACTACCATGTGACTTCTAGGTTTCTTAATATTTTTACTCCTAAATACTCTTGCACATAGTTCCTAAGAACAAGGATATTCTAATACACAATCACATGCTATTCTAACATTTAGTAATAACAAAATTTAGAAAAGTCAACATTAATATTATCAAATATTCAGTCCATATTCAAATTTTGCCAATTGCTATCCACTTTTTGATGATATTGATGAATTTTTATATTATTCATTTTCAAATTTGAATGTGATAGCCCCATAGTAGTAGTATGAGAAAAGTTCTATAGGATGATTAATCTATATATTCATTCATTCAACATTATTAAATAACAATATTTAAGGATATAGAAAATGAATTTCTAGCTATAAAGCATCATTTACCTTGAAGATCTCAGTCCAATGGTACCCATGGAAGTAGGTAGAAAATCACAAATAGCAGAACATGTTATGATAGAGAGAACCACAGGGTAATAGAAAATGAATGGCCATCATTAACAGAAATGGGGAAACCAGGAGAAGGAGATGGTTTGTGGATGCTGAATTAGGACATGTTTTGGTAGTATGCAATACAGATGGAGACTATGGGCACTTGGATCTGCAGGGAGATTAAGGTTAGAGCCATAGCTTGGGAAATGTCATAGAATAAAGTTGAAATCTTAGAGGGGATATATTTTTTTAAAGGGGAGAATATAAAAAATTAAGGACCGAAAATTGGAAAGAAGATGAAGATCCAGAAAGCCTCAACACATAACTACTTTTTTCATCAAATATTTTTGTCAGATTATTTATTTATTAGAGGACTACTAGGTCATTGCAATTCATGTTTTGGTATGCCTGAAAACTCTGTAATCTATCTTCTGCCTTGGATAGAGGGTTTGAAGAAAACAGTCCACATGCAAGTTTAAATAGGAAGTTAAAAATTCACACTGGCCTTTTTCTGTTGAAATTATGATATGAATCACTATTATTTGAGAAGCTTTTTGCCGACAACAGGTAACATCCTGCAGATTTGCCTCTAACTATTTTATTAGTTGAACTGCTGGCATGTTTATGCTTTGAGACCTAGTCTAGAACTGTTAGACTTGCCAGATGAAAATCACAAAGACCAGTTCAATGTAGGAAATAATCAGTTTTTCATGCTCATTATCATTTAGATGAGTCTCTTACAAGGGAACGTTGCAGCATGACGCATTCCTCTAGGTAGCTAAGAGGAAGACTTAAATGCTCCAAGAGAAAAAGCAAAGATCTTAAATTTCAGAGTAAAAGAGAAAATCAAAGGATATTTGTGAAAACAAGAGCCAAGGAACAGTTCATTGCCAGAAAACTTTTCAGTTTCATCAATATTTTCATAGTTGCTTAACTTCATCATTCTTTGTGTGCCTTTTCACTGTCCTGAAAAAAGAGAAAACCTTTCAAAGCTTAAGTATTTTATTAAATCTTTTGTATTTTGACACCATTTGGAACCATTTTAACAGTTCATATTGAAAAAAAAAAGGCATCTCATGTCTCTCCTAAACATTAAAAGAAAAACAGGGACCCAATTATACTGCTTTTAGCAGTCTTGGCTAAAGGTTGAGTTTTTACTTATGTAACCAGTGAGGGATCTCAGAGACTGGATTATTGGGAAAGGAGAGAGTCTTATGATTCTGGATTTTTGTCAATTTACTAACATTTCCTAAATCTTACATTTATAATGGGAATATTCCAAGTAATTTCCCCGTCTTTTATTCCAAAATGTTTAAGGAAGGTGTTAACACTACACTGGCCTGCCTCCTAAAGAGTATGATTTACAAAGCTACTCCATAGTTGTGCTTATTCTTATTTTTAAAATGGCTTTTGGCCTTTGGCTCTGGCTACCAGGCTTGCAAGCTTAAACTCATTCTGCCTCCGTTGAAACCGTACTGCCTCTTCTCCCAGGGGATTACCCAGCGAAGTGTGTGTGCCTGTGGTGCTCAGACATGTGCACTTATATCAGATATATGTGCCCATGCAAGGGAATAGGTGGCAGAAGAAATGACCATTTAGAAACATGAGGACTGAAATGGGGCAACCAAGACACACTGCTGCCTTCTCCTAATATCAGATTGCATTTTTTAAATATAGAAACTATTCTTTTCACAATAAAAGCCTCTGGCAGTGATAAGCATGATTTCCAAGACTGTACATAGCACCATAAGAGCTCCAACTAATGTGCCCAGCTTCACTTTCAGCGTAGCTCATTAGAACAACAATGAAAACCAGCTGTTCCCTGGTGTTTGGCAAAGAAAGAGCCAATTAACTGGCCATCATACACCTGGTTCCAGATTTTGCCATCTCCTTATGCGCCTGTAAGAGCAGCCAGTTTGCATGAATTCTAGTCATTAAATGCAAGCCAGTGGGTGGGGAGATGGTGCGAATGAGTATTCTCTGAACTGCTGTGTGGGCGAAAAGGTGAAAGGCCATCTAGAGCTTGGATACCTGGAAAGGCAACAGTGAATTAATTTAGCAAGGTATTGACTTTGTAAAACTGTTCCTTATTTTGTGTATGTTTATTTGAAGACTAGAAATACATTGTTTCTACAGATGCAAATATAGAACCATTTTGTAATGCATTCCTTTGGATTTTTCTCTTCAGTGATAGTGACATTTAAAGTGTGAACCACCCATCTATATTGTCATTAACCATATACCTATATTGGAGTATTTAAATTTCACTGGAATTCATCAGTAAGGCTTTCCTTTGTGGATTTGTTAAAATATCATGATTAACTCAGAAATAAAAGCAATGATTGGAGCCCTTAAGCTATTTTGGAATAAATCACATAATTGGTATCTGACCATTTAGTCCCTGAAATAAAACATCTAATGATGTGGCCCCTGGAAATGTTACAGGTCTACATCTCTCTGGAGTAATATCATTCTCAGTAGAGTGGTCAATAAGACAATCATTTCTCAGCCCTGAAGACTGAAAAAACTGTTGTATTACACTTTCCAATCTTTTCAAAATCACATTTTAAAAGTCCACTTTGTTGCAAGATGACCAGTCTCATCTGATTTATAAGCCATGGCCTCAGAGGAAAAATGGAATGCTTCGAGTTGAAGTCGTAGAACAAACGTGTAGGCTGGAAGCAGACACTTCCTGCATTTTGAGCAGTTTCCAAAATGTGCTTCGGAATATGTCAGTTTACAATGTTTAAGTCATGTGGCAGGTGATCATTTACTTGGCAGCCTGAGTACGATGCTTATTTTCCATGAAGAGTTCATATTTTGGATTTACATAGACCTACCCTTTCTATCTGATCAAGAAAGCATATATGTGGATGATTACTTTCTAGAAATCCCCTTTCTTACCATTTCATATTTTAAAAGAATTTCATGAATTTTCACTCCTCAAACTCTCTAATGATATTAAAATGGTCTCATTTCAGACGGGGCTTTTCACCTTCATCTCTTTCCTCATTCTTAGTAATGTTGCAATACATTTTAGAAAAATGTCAAGATTCCTCTGATCTAGAAGTTGCACCCTGTAATGCACAAGAGATGGAGTTCTTCATGAAGAATACTTAGTGGAATTTCTTTAGATCACTTGAGGGTTGTATATTCTAATTCCTATAATTAAAAAAAGTTAGATGTTTACATCCTACCCACAACTAAAAACAAACAAACAACTTGTCGATCTTGGATTTCTATGACCTTAAATAAGAAGTTGAATAAAGAAAACAAAGCTCCCCAAACTATAGTCACAGCCCTTTTTTATGTTAATATTTGAAAATTGTTCTTCTAAGAGGAGTTGTTTATTTGCCATTGTGAATTGATTGCTAACACTTGATTTGAGAAGGTCTGATCAATATCTTAAATACTTTTTGGTAATTTTCTTGTCCCTTTCCATCTTTTATCACTCAGACCTGTTCTTCAAGATATTCTCATCACATTTCTTAAGGACTTCACCATCTGTCTGAAAGTTACCCTTTCTTTCCTAAGTCTTCTTCAGAGGTCCTGATTTCTATGGTGTCAACCCTTCTAAAATTATAGCTTCATAATATTTTCTTGATGTCCTTAACTCTAGTCACCTTCATATCACTTTGAGCTTCTCGATAAAAATTACTCTGAACTTGGGTAAAATCTGAAATTTTGTTCTATGGTAATAGTTTCCTTACCTTTGCAACCACTTTCATTTACTACTGTCGATTGAATTATTTTTGTGCACCGTGACAGTCCGATGTTTTTGTCTGCCCCCTCATTACCTGCTCCTTCAGACTTAATTTGTTTCCTTACTGGCCCTGATCCCAGGGTTAGCTATTATAACAAAGTCCTCACCAGAATCTTAAAATTCTTCACCTGACTTCACTAACCTTCTGTGTCCTTGTTATTGCTTGCTGCTTACCAAAAATTGATAGAGAAAGTCAGGACATTACACTGAGTAAACCCACACTTACTCATATCAGGATAAAGCCCCCAATCCCTAATAGAGTCTGTAAAACCCTTTGTGAGCTGGCCCAATCTAGTGTCTTTGCATCCTCCTCTTAGCCTTCTATTCCAGCCACACTGGTCTCCTTGTACTTCCTCAAATACTTCACTCTTCCTGTTGGTTGGGGGCCTTTATCTTCTAGTTAACCAGTCATTAGATGTCAACTTTAAATATCACTTTCTTAGGGAGAGTGGTAGTTTAGCTTAAGCCTCCTCACCCTTCTAGTATATCATAGACCATGTACCTCTATCACAGTTAAAATTATACATTCCTTTTTTTTTTTTGCGGTACGCGGGCCTGTCACTGCTGTGGCCTCTCCCGTTGCGGAGCACAGGCTCCGGACACGCAGGCTCAGTGGCTGGCCATGGCTCACAGGCCCAGCCACTCTGCGGCATGTGGGATCTTCCCGGACTGGAGCACGAACCCGTGTCCCTTGCATCGGCAGGCAGACTCTCAACCACTGCGCCACCAGGGAAGCCCACATTCCTTTTTTTGATTATATGTTTGCCGTCACTTTGATGAACACATAAACCAGAAGTATTTCTGCTTTTCCATGTATACAAAGCAACTGTGCTGTGTGCAATAAATATCTTCTGTGGAGTAAGAATAGTAAGTACTTCATAAGTGGCGCTTTTATTAGTAGTAATCTCTGAAGCAAATGATATTTAGACATCTCCAACTATTAGAAATGTTTTTATATTGAAGTGAAGTCTCTTTTCCTAAATTTATTCCTTGGGGTCACACAAAATAAACTTATTTTCAGTGTGGTGTTGTCAAGTAGAGTGGTGTAGTACAGAGAGCATTGCTTTGGAGTAAGATTTAGCTGAAGCTACCATAATTGGGGGCTTACTGTGTGCCTGGCACTATGCTCAACTGTAAAGTGGGAATGATAATAATTGTTTTACGCAGTTCAGTTCAAAGGGCATTTGTTGAGAACCCATTGTGTTCTATATAGTGCATTAATATTTGGGATAAAAGATTAAACAATATGCTATACTCGAGGAGTTTATAGTTTATTGGAGAAAGTATCTCAGGTGGGCTTTTTGCTATGAATATGGTTTACTGAGGGGTTGGCTTGATTTTTCCAACTCTCACAGTAAGAATAAACACTCAGGTATGTATTGGGACTCAGATTATTTCCAGTTGTCTGCCCAAGGTGAGCAGACAAAATATTTAGCAAGAGCTTCCAGAACAGTAGTGACCCAGGAACCTGTAAGATCCTCTGAGGATGAGGCAGGTGGATGGAATTCTTGGTAGAACCTCAATTTGTATCATTGGCCACTGGGGGCTTTTTAAAAATTAATTAATTAATTTTTTGGCTGCATTGAGTCTTTGTTGCTGCACGTGGGCTTTCCCTAGTTGCGGCGAGTGGGGGTTACTCTTCTATGCAGTGTGTGGGCTTTTCATTGTGGTGGCTTCTCTTGTTGGGGAGCATGGGGTCTAGGTGCCTGGGCTTCAGTAGTTGTGGCAATGGGCTCAGTAGTTGTGGCTTTCGGGCTCTAGAGCGCAGGCTCAGTAGTTGTGGCGCATGGGCTTAGTTGCTCTGAGGCATGTGGGATTTTCCCAGATCAGGGCTCGAACCCGTGTCGCCTGCATTGGCAGGCGGATTCTTTTTTTTTTTTTTTTTTGTCGTCAGGGAATTTTATTTTATTTTATTTATTTTATTTATTTTCACACACACATACACACTGTATTTTATTTTTACAAGAGATAAATAAACGGACACCAAGCATTGTAAATGGATGACCACAACAAAAGCAACAATGATTGCAATTACCAAACATGAAACACACTCATACTATGTCATAATATTGACATTCAGTCCAGTAATCCTCCACTGTAACAGCTCCGTTACTTTGCAGTGAAAATTGATTTGTATATTTTTTGCCTCTGAGTCCTTATGGGATTAAAAAAAATTTTTTTTTTATTCAAACAGAAAGTCACAAAAATTGTAATCATCCTCATCAGTTCACTCAGTCCCATGTAATTAATTTTTTTTCATCTTGATCTTTTGTTAGCACTTTTATGAATTCATCTGAGTTCTGAAAATGCTTATTCATTCAGTTCAGGAGTATAGTCAGTTACCAGAAACCTGTACTTGTCAGGGTCTTTTCCATCAGTTCCTTGAAGATGAAACCCTTTTATAGGAACATTTTTGCAGAAGCATCAGAGTACACCCAGAACTGTCTGTAAATGACAAAAGACTTAAAAATGACCATGGGGGCTTCCCTGGTGGCGCAGTGGTTGAGAGTCCGCCTGCCGATGCAGGGGACACGGGTTCGTGCCCGGGTCTGGGAAGATCCCACATGCCGCAGAGTGGCTAGGCCCGTGAACCATGGCCGCTGAGCCTGTGCATCCGGAGCCTGTGCTCCACAACGGGAGAGGCCATAACAGTGAGAGGCCCGCGTACCGCAAAAAAAAAAAAAAGACCACGGTTAAAGATTTGATGAAAGTTCATAATAATGCAGTTGACAAGGAAATTTAGTTATTTCTGAGATATACATTTTAAAGTAATAACTAGAATTATGACTTATAACATTATACCAGAACATATAAGATTTTTTGAAATTTCATGTAGTGTCTGAAACATTTATATTAACATATTTCCATATAAATAACCCAAAGAAAGTTTAGTATTAGTTTTTTGTTTGTTTTTCTGTACTGCAGGGTCTTATTAGTTATCAATTTTATACACATCAGTGTATACATGTCAATCCCAATCGCCCAATTCATCACACCACCATCCCCACCCCACCGCAGTTTTCCCCCCTTGGCGTCCACACGTTTGTTCTCTACATCTGTGTCTCAACTTCTGCCCTGCAGACCGGTTCATCTGTACCATTTTTCCATGTTCTACATACATGCGTCAATATACGGTATTTGTTTCTTTCTTTCTGACTTACTTCACTCTGTATGACAGTCTCTGGATCCATCCGTGTCTCAACAAATGACTCAATTTTGTTCCTTTTTTATGGCTGAGTAATATTTTTTTAACGTTTTTTTGGGAGTATAATTGCTTTACAATGGTGTGTTAGTTTCTGCTTTATAGCAAAGTGAATCAGTTATACATACACATATATCCCCATATCTCTTCCCTCTTGTGTCTCCCTCCCTCCCACCCTCCCTATACCACCCTCCCTATACCACCCTCCCTATACCACCCTTCTAGCTGGTCACAAAGCACCGAGCTGTTTTCCCTATGCTATGCGGCTGCTTCTACCTAGCTATCTATTTTACATTTGGTCCACTGGGAGCTTTGTTGGAAACTCTTCGCTATGGAAACCTGCCTGCCTTTTCCTCCCCTCACCTAGGACTACGTTGTGCCCCTATCCTGTGTAGTTTTCTATATGCAGATGATTACTTTCCTTCACATAAATAAACTAATTTTTATCCTTTGCCTGTGTCTGATGGTGTCTCCCATCATACCCTTCATCCTTGTATCAACCACTTAAGGAGATGCACATGTACATTGATCATTTAAATATATGAGATAAATGATATAATAGGGAACTCTTGTGGTGCTGTGGGAGTATAAATTGGTACAACCTTTTTTGAAAATTGGCATTACTTACTAAAGTTGAAGATATGCACTCCTATGACTGCATTTTCACACTTAGCTATATAGCCAACAGAAGTGTGTCCATATGTTCACCAAAAGATATGTACTAAGATATTCATAGCAACAGTATTTGTTATAGCCCCAAACTGGAAACTACTCAAATGCCCATCAATAGTAGACTTGACAAATGTGTATTCTATCCATACACTGCAACACTATACAGCAACAAGAGCAAAGAATTTACAACAACAAATTACAATATGGATGACTCACATAAAATACAGAACAGACAAAACATACCTAGATGTCAGAAGTTGGGATACTGACTACCATTGTTGTGACTAGTTCTTAGAAGAGAGCACAGGGTGGCATTCCTGGGGGTGCTGATAATGTGTTTCTTGATCTGGGTGCAAGGTAGTTTGTGAAAATTCATTGGCCTTTACACTTTTGACCTGTATATGCGTTCATATTTCAATAGAAAGTTTAGAAAGAGTTGGTTCTACTGGTTCTATTTTATCTTCTTACTGAACTCAGGACTCCTAAAAGCAGCTTTACAGGAGTAAAATGTGGAAAATTACCATCTGCGAAAGGAGCTGTCTTGTTATATATTTCAGACTGGCACTTGGTCTGAAAAGCAATTGTCAAGCTAGTAGGGGGGATCTTCGAATGATGTTCTATAGATGATAATAATTGTCCCAGTAATTGAAAGCCCCTGAGATGAACTGACTTGGAATCTACTTCCCTATTTTATTCTGACTCTAGTTACTATTTTTCTTTTAAAATGGATCTGATAGTCTTAAATATTAAATACTTCCACTTTTATTTTGTAATGTGCTTTTAAAAAATGACAAGTTAGCCACAGAATTGGTATTCCTAAAGAAAATTGCTAGCTGCTCCTTGAACATCCTGTAAAATGAGACTTTGGAAAATGAGTTAACTATTTTTTTCAGTTTTAAGAGTTTATTTGAGCAAAAATCAATTTAAATCAGTTAAAGCCAAACTGGAAGAGTGTGTGTGTGTATATATATATATATATATATATATATATATATATATATACACACACACACATATATATATATGTATATATATATATGTATGTATTTATTTACCTACCTTACAGTTGTATTGAGATTTAATTGACATACAGTGCTGTATTAAATTTAAATAATTTAGTAACTTGACATATGTAGACACTGTGAAATGATTATCACATTAAGTTTAGTTAATATCTGTAACCTCATATAGTTATAAAATTTTTTTCCTTGTGATGAGAACTTTTAGGATCTACTCTTTTTCAAATTATACATGCAGCATTGCTAACTATAGTCATCATATTGTACATTATATCCCCAGTACTTATTTATCTTATAACCAGAAGTTTGTACCTTTTGACCACCTTCATCCAATTCCACCACACCTCCACCCTGCTTCTGGCAACCACAAATCTGATCTGTTTCTATGAATTTATTTTTTGTTTTTTTAGATTCCACATATAAGTGAGATCAAACAGTATTTGTTTTTCTCA
Source organism: Tursiops truncatus (assembly GCF_011762595.2). Taxonomy (NCBI): domain Eukaryota; kingdom Metazoa; phylum Chordata; class Mammalia; order Artiodactyla; family Delphinidae; genus Tursiops; species Tursiops truncatus. The sequence goes on along the minus strand of NC_047046.1, from coordinate 36,805,700 downwards.
GTCTGACTTATTTCACTGAGTTAACTTTTAATGTAAGAATTACATATTAAATTCTAAAGTTGCTGCACACTCACATTTTTAGGAAATGGAATATTTAAAAGTCCCAGAAAAAAGTGGGTTGGTTATTGCAAAGTAACTTTCCTTTAGCGCATAGCAGGGATCCATCAGGCAGATTACCTAAGTAGTGCTGGTTAGGTAATTCTTGATTGGTTTAAGATTCTGTTTCTGGGAGAGCAGAAATGGTAATTAAGTCTTGGTTTGCTGACATGGAGCTTAGCATAAGGGACTCCATTTTGGGCATTTAAAAATTATTTATTTATTTATTTATACAGCAGTTTCTTATTACTTATCTATTTTATACATATTAGTGTATATATTCAATCCCAATCTCCCAATTCATCCCACCACCCTCTCCCCTGGCCACTTTACCCCTTGGTGTCCATACGTTTGTTCTCTACATCTGTGTCTCTATTTTTGCCTGGGCATGTTGTTTTGTTTTTAACATAATCTTGTCCTGGACCTGACTCGTGAACTAAAGGAGAAACATTTTCAAAATCCACACTCAGTTGTGCATTTTCACAAAATGTCTTTCCTATTTTAATAAGTTAGGAAGTTTTAATGATTCTAAATGTGTGCCTATGTTGAACAGTTGATGTTGCAATCTTTAACTGTAGAACTTGCCACAATTAACTGGCCTACTGAGTGCATAATGAACCCTGATGACCTAATAGGAGAATGATAAACAGAACCGTTTGGCTGGTTAGTTCTGGCCAAACAGAACGAACTTTTGGAAACAGATCTTCATTAGGATAAAATTACATAGGTTAGACCTGGGTCTGTCACTCATTGATTTCATTTCATTCATATAATCATCAATCAGCAAATATATTTAATTCTTACTCCACACTGAGCACTGGAATCCAATGATGAACAGGTTGTCTAGTGAGCAGCGTGCTGATTGCTGTGACAAGGATAGACACTTCAGGCCAGGAGCATATTCTCTAACTGCTGTGTGCTCTGTGTGCTTCAGAATGTCATGTTCTATGCATCATTCTACAAGAGTGAGGACACAGTGTAAGAACTCTCTGCCAACAGCTGGTTGGAGCAGCAGTTTTATTTTAAAGTCCACATTGTGTTTCCTTGTTTGGAATCTTCTCGTTCCACATCAGTTAGGTCTTTAATTTGGATCTTACTCTCCTTTCACCAAAAGTAATACTGGGTAAATGCACCCCTTCACCACTAATTTCACATTGTGGTTAAGACACTTGGATAGTCAAAACAGTCAGATTGCCACTTTCGGTTCATCACTACTTAAATTAATTTCTTAATCTGGAATAATAATATTGCATGACCCACCTAACACAAATATGCCTTGTCATGATAAGAAATTGGGTAATGCGTAAGTTCAGAAGGTATATGAAAAATGCTTTATGTCCCCCCAATTTTAAGCTCTCGGCATGTTATACCCATGACAGTTGACACATTTTATAGCAAAGGAATGAACAGGTAAGTTTGCTTTTCATGAATTTGAGTGCTTCTTACTCTTGCTAAGTCACGATAATTTTCCAGTGAAGACTCGTGGCTTCTGAATAGAGGACTGCTGATTTGAGATGAGTGCCTTCTGTGTTGAAAAGAATTAAGTTGGAGGATGGTGGATTGCATTCATTATTCACCTTGACTGTTTGGAGAATACTGAGTATACACAGCTGGCTACTCCAGAGGATGTTGTGACAGGTAGGGAAGAGGATAGCAAGGCAACCGCCCATCACTATTCACCATTCTCTCAGTTGCAAGAAATGATTGTCAATACTTGATCCAAATTTGTTTTCAGGGTAAAGTCTAATGAAGTTCAATGATCATTTGTGCCTTGAGTTTTACCAAAATATATGGATTTGGGCTGAATGATTAATCAGTTGGTTCGGGTGAGGAGTTTCCTTGAGAAGAAATATATCTTGAGAATCACACTGTGCATGCTGAGCTGAATCCTGCTATTTTCACATAACACTTATAATTAATATCTTCCTATCCCATTACAGTGTTTTCAAAGTAGTCACGAGTATGTCATCATTTGATCACTTGGTTATTGTTGGACATATAAATTGTATGTAATATAAAAATATTTTCAATGACTTTCTATATATATTTATCTGAATCTTTTATTTTTTATTTAAGATAGTTCTCTAAAGTAAAAATTACTGGCTCAAAAAATAAGGATACATATTACTACCTTGTCCTTAGTAATCACATCAATTATGTTCTACAGGCAGTAATACAAATATCTAATTTTTTTCACCTAATCCTGCTTTGGGTATTATCATTTAAAAACTTTTCACTATTTTGAGTTGGCTTTTTTCACTCAGCACAATGTTTTTGAGATTCACCCATGTTGTAGTGAGTATCAGTAGTCTGTTCCTTTTCATTGTTGAGCGGTATTCTCTTGTATGGGTATAGTACCACAATTTATGTATCCATTCACTTACTGAAGGGCATTCAAGTTGTTTCTAGCTTTTGGTTATTATGAATAAAACTGCTATGAATAAGTCTTTGCATGGACATATGTTTACTTTTCTTTAGGGTAAATGCCTAGGAGTGAAATTATTGGGCTGATAGTAGGAGCAGGTTTAGATTGATAAGATACTGCCAAATTGTTTCCCAAAGTGATTGAACTATTTTACACCCCCAAAGCAGAACTAGGGTTCCAGTTGTGCTGCATCCTTGCCAACACTTGTTATTTTCAGTCTTTTTAGTTTTAGTTATTTTAGTGGTTGTGTAGTTGTATCGCGTTGTGGTTTTAATTTGCATTTCTTTGAAGACTAATGATAAAAGATTATCTTCTCATGTGCTTATTGGCCTTGGTGGCATTTATTTTAGCAACACTTGATTTAATGTTGTTATGTTGTATTTAAATTTTTTGCAAAGTTGGTAATATGTACAAAAGGTAAAATTTTAAATAATACAGAAAAATTTGTGGTTAAAAAAAGATATTAAAGATATTAATCCCATCCTAAATTGTCTTTGTTTTCCCAGTTTTTTTTTTAAAGGCAACCATTGTTGCAAGTTTACATGATGTGTTTTAAATACTTATAAATCCTATCATATCTTTTAAATATACAGGTGATTTTTTTCCCTTTCCTTGGATATAGTACACAGAAAAGTGCACATATCATAAGTGTGCAGCTTGAGGAGATTTTCACAAACTGAACATATTTGTATAACCTGTATCCAAATAGAACACTACTAACACCCTGAACACTCTTCTGGTCCTTCCTCAGCACTTTTCCAAGGGTAACTGTCACCTTGATTCTAACAATATAGGTTAGTTTCACATGTTTTTATACTTTACATAGGTAGTCACTATGTACACTCTTTGGTGTCTGGCTTATTTTCCTGAACATTTTGTTTGCATGATTCATCTATACTGTTGGGTATATTTGTAGACTGTCCATTTCTATTGATGTTTTGTATTACAATGTAAGGATATACCACTATTTATCCATTTTATTACTGGTGGACATTTACCTATTATTAAGATGTCTCTACACGTATTCTATTACACATCTTTTGGTGAACATTATATGCATTTCAATTGAATATATATCCAGGAGTAGAATTTCTGAGTTATAGGTACTGCCCATGTTCAGCTTTGCTGGATACTGCCAAACAGTTTTCCATAGATGTACCAACTTACATTCCCACCCACAAAGTTCTGGTTGCCTCTTCAACAGTCCCAAAGTATTTTCTATTTTTAACTTTTTATGAGTGTTGGCTCATTGTATCTTTTTAGTTCCTGGCAAGTGGTGATTTTAATTTGCATTTCCTTGATGACTAGTGATGTTGGGAACCTGTCATATGCATATAAGCCATGTAGATACCCTCTTTTGTGAAGTGACCATTTTCCCTATTGGCTTGTTTGCCTTTTATTTATTAACTTGTAGAAGTTCTTCATGTATTCCTAATATGAGTGTGGTGGCAGTAATATGTATTGTAAATATCTAGGTTTGTGTGTTGGTTTTCACTCTTAATGGTGCTTTTTCATGAATGGAAATTCTCAGTTTTAATATATTCCAATATATCAATTTTTTCTCTTATGTTTTAGTGTTTTCTGTATCTTTGTTAAGAAGTCTTTTCCTCCAAAGTGATGACCTACGTTTCCTCTAAAAGTTTATTTTTTTTTACCTTTCATGTTTAGATTTGCAATTTAAAAAAAATGTTTTGAATAAACATTTTATTGTCATTATAAAAATAATTAGAAAATGTTTCCTATATTTCTATTCTTTGGAAGAACTTTCGCTAAATTTGTGTTTTGTTCCTTGAATGTTTGGGAGAATTCACTAGTGTGTGTGTGTTTAAGTTTAAATCATGAATTCAATTTTGTTAATGAATGTCACACTATTCAGATTTTTCTCTTTCTTCTTCTGATAGCTATGATAAATTGTATTTTTGGAGGAATTTTTCTTTCATCCAAGTTGTCAAATTTATTGGCCTGAAGGTTTAAGTACTCTCATCTTTTATTAGTTTTCCTGTCTGTATTATCTTTTCATGTCTGCAGCATCTGAGATGCTGCTCCTTTTTGATTCCTGATATCAGTAATTTATGTTGCCTTATTTTCTTCCTTAATCAATCTTAGGGATTGTCCAATATTATTATTTTCAAAGAACCAAATTTTCACTTTGGTAATTGTCCATCTTACACATTTGTTTCAAATTTTTTCAAATTAATTTCATTAATTTATGCTCTTATTTTTATTATTTCTTCCCTTCTACTTTCCTAAGGTTTGATTTATGGTGAAATTATGTGTTTTTATGTACTTGTGAAAACATTTACAGTATGTTCCATATATATATATATATATATATATATATATACTATATATATATATTTTTTTTTCTTTCCAATCTTGGTGACACTGAATTTCTTTCACAACCTAAAGGTCAATGTGGGAGATAAACAAAATGAAATCTTTTCAAAAGTTACCTCTGAGGAGTCTAGCTCCTTGCCAAAATCTATGTGATCTTTAAGCCTGACTATCAATAATTTTTGCAACTGTAATTACGTGGCAGGCCTCACGGGGGAAACCTGCCCTCCGCATACCAGACTTGGGGCACGGCCAGTGCATTGCCGCCTTTGAAAGGAGTTATCATCCAGGGCTTGGGACTCTCTGTCTGCCCATGCTCTTACACATGGCTGCATCCCTAGCCCAGCTTCTTCCATTTGGAGGCCTCTTTACCTTGGGCCTTCGGCAGAAGTTTCTTTATGGCGAAGGCAGCGGAAGACTTTAGAGACACTTTCCTCCTGATGAAATACTTAGTACTTTTCCACGCCTAGCACTTCCCACTCCCTTCCCCTTATCCTCTGGGCCCATAAAGCTGCAGGAACGTTTTGTTTGGGGCTCCTTTGGCAGTGAAATGACCCTATCTGTGCTGGTTCACCTGACACTCGATTGGTGACTGATGAGTGGTGATGTTCCATGGGAGAAAATGGAATGGGAGGAGTTGACACTTTCTTTGGTTTGGCTTCTTGCTGATACTATTGCAATAAGTGATTAAAGACTTGACTGTTACTTTCATTTTGGTTTGTTGTCTTAATCGGCTACTCTGACACCTGACAGCTAGGCTCTCTTCAGCTTAGCTCAGGGCCCAACAATCACACTGATCAGTGTGGAACTTCTTGGGAAATTTTCGTAGCAGACAATCTGAGATCATACTTTGCATCTTGAAAAGTAAGAAGCTGAATAAAGCATAATTTGGTGGAGATTGACAATATTCATCTTGTTCCTTTGGTGCAAATATCAAATTTCTTCTAGAGGATTACCCCACTCAAGTCAAAATATTTTCAGAATCTTTTTAGCATTCAGGCAAAGAATTAAGAACTCTCACTAACTTCTCTCTTCCCCTAAGGAATGGGAAAATACAAAAAAATTTTTTTCCTGCATATTGATTTAGTGTGTGGCTTTAAATGAGAAAAAGCTCTGGTTCTTAAACTCCTTAAGATTTAGGTGAAAGAAGTTTGAGTCTATGCAGAGTTCGGAAGATATCAAGAGAAATATGTGACTAACCTCCTTTATAGCGATTATTGGGGATTTACACATTGTTTACATGTTTCACGTGGTTTGTGTCCTGTAACTGGTCTTAGATTTTTCAAGAGATACTTCTCTATGTTGGTTGTTATGAACATCACATATACTTTTCTGCCTCTCTTTTGTTGTGTTTCCTCTTTTGTTTTATCATCACAAAACCTCAGAATGATAAGTCAGTAAAAAGTGATCTGATTTGCCTATTGTTTAGGATTTTACATAGAATCATTGTAATTTTTAGATGAAAAACACTGATGGGAAAGGGTGCTCCTCTTTTGTCACCCACTTCTGCAGCTTTGCTTCATTGTTGTTGTTTCATCCTGTTCCATCAGACTTCCCTGGGGAAGGGCTGGGTAGCATTAAGCTGAAAAATGGAGGAAAAGACCCACAAGGCTTTTTGTTCTCTCTGCACAAAGGCTAAAGGATGAATAACACAAAAGATTGAATGGCCACAGACGAGAATTGTAACTGTGGTAGGTTATTTGTTTCTCCTTTCCTCTTTTCCCTCCTTTCTTCCTGCATTTAGACTTTCTAAACTGGGTTACATTTAGCTTGGGGTGATCTTTATTTTAGGTCTCCAGAGAGGCAGATCAGCAGCCCGTGAAGTTCACCTGTGGTCTCCCCAGCCTAGGCCTTCAGTGTGGAAAAGGAGGATTCTGAGCAAAATCTGTGGGAGTTACAGTTCTATGTATGATTAAGTGGTTCTTTGCTCCAGAGTGCAAGTTAATACCACATGAATAACACTGAGTTATTAAAAGTAATACAGCAAACTCATATGACTACTTTTCGTTGGTAAATTCTTTAAAGCTTTTCCTTAAAAAATCGAGATACAACTTACCGTACTAAACTGCAGAGCTCAATGGATTCTGTCTATCTATCATCTATCTATCTATCTTCAGGCATCCAGAAACAGAACAAGAAATAAATCAAGATGCAGAACATTTCCAACACTGCAGAAGGCTTTCTAATGACCTTTCCCAGTCAATATTTTCCCACCTCGAGGTTTCCACTATTCGGGTTCCCACAGATTATTTCACTATTCCTGACCTTTATGTAATTGGAGTTGTAAAATATGTACTCTTTTGCTGTCTGGCTTCTTTCACTTATCATTATGTCTGTGAGATGCATCCAGATTTTTCTCTAGGACATTCTTTCTCTCCCAATATTTTAGTTAAAAAGTAGCCATTACTTTGTAATAACTTTAAATGGAGCATAATCTATAAAATATTGAATCACTATGTCACACACCAGAAAATAATATATTACAAATCAACTATACTTCAATTAAAAAAAAGTCAAACACTGAGACATTGAAAGGATTGTGAGTGAGCACACACAAACTCTCCTTCCAGGTTCTACACTACCATCACTTTGCTATACCATCTATCCATCCATCAGTCCAGTTTTTGATGCGTTTCAAAGTATGTTATTGGTATCAGTGTCCTTCATTCTGGTCCACTTCAATATGCATGTCTTTCCCTTAGTATATTCTTGATTTCTGAAAAGTTTAGTAGTGTTAGGAAAATCTGTGTGACTTCTGAGAGACAAGGTGAAAATTATTGGACCATCGTGATTGAATTTAGTTTCCCTGTTGTAACATTTCATAGTTTGGGCTTCAGTATTTTTGTTTATGGGGTAAAAGTTGAGGGAGGAAGCAGTCGATTTCTAGCTTTTTTTTGGGGGAGGAGGGTTGGAAGGGTAGTGAGGATCTGTAGATCCCACAGGAAGGAAGTGGGAGGGATTCAGAATTGAGAAAGGAGGAGGACGAGATGCAGCAATTCAGGGAAAAAGGAATGAGGTCTGAGTTGTACTTTCTGATTTCAGGAAGAAGAAAATAGAAGCTTCTTTCACTTAATCCTTAAATTTGCTCTGGCTAAGTGCATTTTGTTTAGAGGAAACTCTGCTGAAAATAGCAGATGTTTAGTCTAAGCATAACAAGTGTGTATGCAGAGTTATTGAGAACGGAATACTTTTTCTCAATTTTTACTTTTAACGTGAGTAGGCAAGATCGTGGAAAGCATCTTGGGGGAGGAAAATCTTCAATGTATTTCTAAAATGAAGGACAGGTGAAAGGGACTTCAGAGATCATCTGATCTCAACTCAAATTAGAATGCCTTGAGGAGCTTTCAAAAAACCACTGCAGGGGCTTCCCTGGTGGCGCAGTGGTTGAGAATCTGTCTGCCAATTCAGGGGACAAGGGTTCGAGCCCTGGTCTGGGAAGATCCCACATGCCGCGGAGCAACTAGGCCCGTGAGCCACAACTACTGAGCCTGCGCGTCTGGAGCCTGTGCTCCGCAACAAGAGAGGCCGCGATAGTGAGAGGCCCGCGCACCGCGATGAAGAGTGGCCCCCGCCTGCCACAACTAGAGAAAGCCCACGCACAGAAATGAAGACCCAACGCAGCCAAAAACAAATAAATTAATAAACCCTTAAAAAAAAAAAAAAAGAAAACCACTGCAGAGGGAAGGAAATCCAAAAAAGAGGGGATATATGTATACATATAGCTGATTCACTTTGCTGTACAGTAGAAACTAACACAACATTGTAAAGCAACTATACTCCAATAAAAATTAATTAAAAAAATAAGATAAAATTCAATAACCATTAAAAAAAACCACTGCAGAGCTTCTGACCTAACCAATCTAGGGTGAGGTCTAGACATTTGTGTGTGTGTATATTATATATATATATATATATATTTTTTTTTTTTTTTTTTTTTTTTTGCAGTACGCAGGCCTCTCACTGTTGTGGCCTCTCCCGTTGTGGCGCACAGGCTCTGGACACGCAGGCTCAGAGGCCATGGCTCACGGGCCCAGCCGCTCCGTGGCACGTGGGATTTTCCCGGACTGGGGCATGAACCCGTGTCCCCTGCATCGGCAGGCGGACTCTGAACCACTGCGCCACCAGGGAAGCCGGACATTTGTATTTTTAAGAAGTTCGCCAGGTGATTCTAATGTGCAGCCAATTAGAGAACTGCTAATGCAGTTCAAACTTTTGGTACCTACCTTTAGAGGATACTTTCTTTTTTTTTTCCATAAATTTATTTATTTTTGGCTGTGTTGGGTCTTTGTGGCTGGGCGTGGGCTTTTTCTAGTTGTTGTGGTGAGCGGGGGCTACTCTGTGTTGCGGTCACGGGCTTCTCATTGTGGTGGCTTCTCTTGTTGTGGAGCACGGGTTCTAGGCCCATGGGCTTCAGTAGTTGTGGCACGTGGGCTCAGTAGTTGTGGCTTGTGGGCTGTAGAGTGCAGGCTCAGTAGTTGTGGCACACGGGCTTAGTTGCTCCGCGGCATGTGGGATCTTCCTGGAGCAGGGCTCGAACCCGTGTTCCCTGCATTGGCAGGCGGATTCTTAACCACGGTGCCATCAGGGAAGTCCCGTTAGCAGATAACTTTTAATCAGATGTAGGAAGATAAAGTGACACTTGATGCATATTTCTTGGCTAATGCATAATTAAGACAAGCAAACAGTCAAAAATGTGTCACAAATTACCACCTGAAGAGGATCCTTTCCACAAATATCTGTGCTTAGAGGAATTCTTTCTATAAATGGCTTGTTTTCTGATGTCAGCAAACATGCTGATTTAGAACTTCTTTTCCACATGAATTGAAATGATCATATATAGACTCCATGGGGGTGTATTATACAGAATCCAATAATAGCTGAAAAGATCACATTCTTATATTTGTTCAAGCTGCCATCTGTGGTGATATGCTGATATCGTGGCATTAGACAAAAAAACAACACTCTCCGAAGGGCAGTTGACATAAGTTTAGTGCCTGCTTTGAGAACTTTTAACTCCACAAAAACTTCAATGCAGTCTGTCATATGGATCATCTCAGGGTCCTTGTGAATGTCTTCTGTAAGCAAGGTGATATTTAACAAGCCCGTTTTTAAATGTTTGCATTTAAATTCCTAAGTCAGTTGTAAATGAGTATTATGAACCGAGGTGGCTTAACATCTGTTTATATCAAAAAGATTTAAGTTGACCACAAGCTAATAGAAACCAGCTGTATAGTGATCCCTCTAGTCCATCTCTTACTGAATAACAATGTGTGGGAGCAGGAAGTCACACCATATGAGAACGGTAGTAAAAACGGGATGATTCTGAAGAGCTTCATTGCCATAGAAGAGTTATCCTGTGCTTTTCCAGAAAGCCATTCATTCACCAAGGTGAATGAATAGGTACCAGTTACAGTGAAGCTAGTTTTACTCTTTGAAATAATTATAGCTAACATTTGTTGAACATTTGGTATGTGCCATCACTGTGCTAAACATCTTATTTTACTTCCTTAAACTCTAACAATAACCCTATGATAGATACTTTATGTTACAGATAACTAGGGAGGCTGAGGCTCAGAGAGAAATTTCCTTGAGCTCACACATTGATAGAGATGAGACTCAAACTCAGTCTGATTCTAGAGCTAGAGCTTTTCACTAATGCCTCCCAAGGAAAAAATTTTCCACCTTATTTTGTTGGCTGCCTCGAAATTTAGCTGCCTCTCTCCCTTTTTGGAAGGAGCTTGTACTACTGAAACTTTAACTCTTCCAACTGTAGGATCCAAAGCTGCACCGGAAATGGACTTTGGTAGTTCAAGTTGATAGTGTAGTATCATGTGGTAAAGAGTATGGATTTTGGAGTCAGGAGATTCAGGCTCGATTCCCAGCTTTATCACCTCCTGGCATTCTAGCCTTGGACAACTTACTATCTCTTCAAGTTTCTTTCCATTTATGAAATCAAGATAAAATTTTCTACCTTTCATTATTGTTGTGGGTGTTAGAGATAATTCATATAAGATGCTATCTGACAAAGAGTATCATTATTATTTTTCAACCCTAATTTGACATATGTGTGGCCAGGGACAGCATTCACAGGTCCAGTTGTCATGATTTAGTGGAGGGCAATGAAGGAAGAAAGAATTTGACTTTTCATTAGTCTTTTGCTGAACTAAGCCACCCACTAATGAAGTTTTACCACGTTTTCATATCCCTAAATGAATATGAATGGTTGTTTTGGATTGGCAAAATTGATAAAAAAGTCAGTCAAGTTACTTTGAAAGCTAACCTTATTTTTTATCAAAGAAAATATACTTAGCACTGTCTTTAGTCAGAGGTCTTATCCACTCAGAAATAGAGCCCATTAGTTTTGCAAATTCCGTGCTTTACAATTGTCCTTTGAGTCAGGATGCTTGTTCATAAATGCATGCCATTTTGGCCACTTTAAGAAAAATAGAAATCTAGTGTCTACCTTAGGTTAGTTTCTAATCATCTGTTAATTTCAGTAAAATCTTCTGTGCATAGACAGGGCCAGGCCTCTTGCTTTGTAGGTATAAATGAGGAGCTTCCTAATTATCCCAGGGAAAGAAGGTTGCTTTAAGAGTAGTTGCCATAATTTATACCACTGTATTTTTTACCTTTTAAATAAATTTTAAGTAAGAAGGTTAAAATAAATTAGATAATTTTTCTTTATGCCATGTGGCTATATAAAATAACAGTTAAGAATCACTGTCACTTCTGGCAAAGGTGATATATTTCCTTTGAAAAAATTTTTTTTGGGTCTCCATTGAGTATTCCTGATTCTTGTGGGGGAAAAAAGCAATTGAAAAACTTTATTTTTAAATTTTTATTTATTTATTTATTTTTTAACATCTTTATTAGAGTATAATTGCTTACAGTGGTGTGTCAGTTTCTGCTTTATAACAAAGTGAATCAGTTATACATATACATATGTCCCCATAGCTCTTCCCTCTTGCATCTCCCTCCCTCCCACCCCTCTAGGTGGTCACAAAGCACCGAGCTGATCTCCCTGTGCTATGCGGCTGCTTCCCACTAGCTATATATTTTACATTTGGTAGTGTATATATGTACATGCCACTCTCTCACTTTGTCCCAGCTTACCCTTCCCCCTCCCCTTATCCTCAAGTCCATTCTCTAGTAGGTCTGCATCTTTATTGCTGTCTTGCCCCTAGGTTGTTGAAAAGCTTTAGATAAAAGAACTAAATTTTTATTGGGGTTTCAGAAAGAGACCAGGAGACAACAAGAGAAGTGGAAGGAAAGAGAGTTGAATAAATGGAGGGTACATGTCAGCTTGGAGGTGAGTGTATTAATGACTTGGTAACTGTTGATGTTCATCATGAGTGAACATTTCAGTCTGGGGAACTATTATCCTTACAACTAGAATAATCAAATTTTATTCTGTTGAGGGAGGAGGTACTATATGCCTCCAGGCCTTGACATTCAAGTTAGCACCACTGATGAATTCATAATCATCCATTAAAGACAAAAAATAAACTCAACCCCACTGGCCTATACCCTGTACACCCTTTTGCAGAGGATGACCCCATTTTCTTCTCTTTCACCTAGGCATTGGTCTTCCTTTATTCTTTCTCTATAACACCTATATAATATCCTTTTCATCACCTAGATTATTTCATATCCATCCACCTCTCACCTTTGTCACTGCTACTACTCTAGACAATATATGTTCCCTGGGTGACTGTAATTGCTTCCTGTCAGGTCCTCCTCAACTGCATGTGTCCATCTGCAGCCTGGAGTAATCTCTTCAAGACACAAATCTTAATTCATACACCCCCTTTGCTAAGAAAGCTCCAATGGATTTTATTGCCTTTAGGATAAAGACTATGAGCTACATGGCTCAATGTTGCCTGCTTGTCTAACTACTTCTTTAGCTTCATTGCCTACCTTCCTTTCACTCTTCCTCTTTGTAACAGTGGGCTTTGTCCAGTCTCTCTCAAGCATCCTCTTTCCTCCTGTCCCAGGGCATTTGCATGTACTCTTTTCTCTTCCTGGAATGCTCTTTTCTCTCCTGTCTTTACCTAGTTAATTCCTGCCTGTGGATCTTAATTCTGCTTAAGAATGTCTACCTCAGAGAGACCTTTCTTAATTGCCATCCCACCAGCTCAAATCAATCCCCCGCTTAAATGTTCTCCCAGAAGTGGGTGGCTCTCCTTAATTTCACATTTCTGGTACAATTTTACAATTCTAAACTTTGAATAATGCCTACTTCCTCGCTAGATTATAAGATCCATGAAGGTAGGGACTTTGTTCTTGCTTACCATTATATTTCTAGCATCTAGCACTGTGCCTGGCACAGAGCAGGTTCTCAAATGTCACTTGAATTATTGAAAACTGTCTTGGTATCATACTCTGTTTCAAGGAAGTACGTCTTGCAAAACTTCTGACCGAGCCACCGACTTATAGCCCAAGATCTGTAACCAAGATTGCCTTTAGTCTCTGTGTTTAAATCTTTGTCTTGGTTCTCTGTCCAGTATCCCAATCCATTCCTGTTTTTCCATCTGGTCATTGCACGATCTGAAATCTTGTCTCTTGAAACCCAGTGCCTGTGTTTGCCCACTATCTTCTCTATACCTAAGGGGCTAGTGTTTAGTGTTTTCTCCATTCAGTCCCATATGGTCTGTCCATCTCCCAAGCTCCCAAAGCCTTTGTTGTGATATTTACCTTTTATTTTTTAACAACTCTTTAAAACTATTATAAAGTATGCATAAATAACTGCCATTCACTGCTCTTCAATTAAAAAAATTCATTTGTAACTTTATAGTCAAGTATTGAAAACTGTGGCTCAAACTGAGTCAAAACATAATAGGATACTGTCTCACATAACTGGGAGTCCAGAGGTCTGCCAGGGCACAGGCATGATGAAGTCATGAGCTCAGTGATGAAGACAATGTCCAGGGTGTCTTTAGTGTCTGTCTTCTGTCTTCCTTGGTGTTTTCTTCATCCTAAGCCTGATGTCCCTTGTGATTCCAAGATGGCTGCCAGTGTCGATGAGCCATGTATTTCCTGGTGCATGTCTAGCAAAATAAAGAGAAAAGGACATTTTTCCCCCCTCAATCATAGAGTACAAGTCTTTCCCTTCAGTCTGGTTGTACCAACTTTGGTTACATTCCCACTCCACACCAATAATAGTCATCTGGGGAATACAATGCATTGATTGGCTTAGAAATTAATCAGGATGCCCTCTGGAGTTACCTGAATAAAGTCAGAGTTTTTTAGGAAAGGAAGGAAGGGGTGGATGTTAGTTAGGTAACGAACAGTGTCTACTACCAATAACTATTATGGGCATACGGCTGGGTGTGGCACCAATACGAAACAGAACTTCTGTACGTTTGGGGAGGCAGACAAGTAAACAAATAAGTAGAGTAGGAAGTCACAAATGTCAAATAAAAGTGTAGACCACAGGAGTCTTTTCCTTTTGGGACATGGGGGTTGCAGGGACAGTAGGGGCAGTTTTGCTGGCTGTCTTGTGGAGTCCTACTCTGTGGTTGATACCCCTTGCTGTTCAGTGGCCCTCAGACAGGAGGTTGATTAAATGACAACAGCAAGAGTTTTTAACCTTCTGTGTCTTGGGTAATGCCTCCCTAATAAACCTGGATGAAAGTTTAAGCAGTTCTCTACTGAATGGTCCAGGTAATTTTCCCAAGCCACCCTGAGCTGGGGAGAAATTCAGCTCTAGCTTCATTCTGTATATCTAGTTACGTTCTTTTGCATTCTACAAAATGATGCTCCCTGCCTAAACCTTGAGGACTGTCCCACATGGAAGCTGTTCGCTGTTCCCTAACTTCCTCCTCTTTTTCACTTTCTCTTTAACTTGTTCCCTGTAGGTGTCTTCAGTGTCCTTCTGTTCTCCCAGACTTATCTTGGTATGTTCCATGCTTTTCCCTTCCATCTTCTCAAATATTTGTCTCAATCCATTATTCTCTCCTTGCATTTTCATTGCCCTCATTGTCAAATGAATGTCAGACCTTCCTCTTCTGCTCAGCTGTGTTGGCCTTGCAGAAGGGAGAGGTGAGGACAAACCCTTGAATGGGTACAGCATAGGGATAGGGAGAGAAAACATAAGGGGTTTTTACCCTGTTTGGCAGTTGGCTTTCTCCGCGAGCTTGAAATGGGTGCCTCTTTATCAAAGAATTGTTTTTTTCTTCCACACTGAGTAAGAAATTACTATTTTAATGTTAATTATTAGTATTTTAAATATTAATTAAAATATTAAAAGTATGTCTTACCAATATTTCTCAGGAAAGACTTGGCTTTTTTATGCTAAGGCAGCGTTTCCTTCTCCAGTTTATATTATACGGCACCCTTGCATAGGTTCTTATTTCTCTTGAAACTCTAGGTTTATTCTGTGACTAGTGAGGAGAAAGATAGGAGTAGGAATTAGAAAAATGACCTGGGATCTCTTGATACAGGAAATTTCCAGGAAGGAGGTGGCATTTGGACTGGACTTTAAAGAAGAAATTATGTGTGATTAATAAGAATAGGGTTCAGGATGGGGAGGTTTGGGGTTGCAGGCCAGTTGGACATAAAACCTGGAGGCATAAAATTATATATCCTGTGCAGAAAAAGTTATCCTTGAAAGACTGAAATTGCATTTTGACAATTTGCTGATTGTCCTTAAATCTGTCCTTTTAAAATCATGTGTAAAATGCTTCCTTGTGAAAGTATTTTTAACTGAGTCTAGTAGGGCAGTGCTCCTAATCTTATTTTTAATTCTGGACTTGATTCTTTAAGGTAGGAGTGACAAATGAAATTGGGTTTAATTACATTATTTCTTCTAGTTTAAAAATAAAAGTGGATGATGATATCATATTGTAAATCAAAATCTTAAGAGTGGATATGAGGGTTGGTGGGTGGGAGTACAAAGTAATTTTGCTGAGGAGAATTATGACTAATAAAAGATATTTGATTTTAGTTATGTCTTAATTCTTCATCTGTCAAAGTTCTAGGTTAAGAAATTAATTTCATATCCTGATGATTTCTCCAAAGTATCAATCATTATATGGTAATTCCCTAAATTCTGGGAATATAAATCTACAAGTCATCCAGATTCTACATATTAAAATCTGATTGTGCTTCTTTGCTGTCTTTTATTGCTTTTCATCCTTCTCTCTTGTCTATTTAATACTTTACTGCTAAATGAAATGAAAGGAGCTAATAGACACCTTCCTCTTTCATTTTGTGGAAAGATCAATTAAAATACCAGTGGAAAATTTGTTACAATCCTTAGCTAGATTTGGGGGTGGGTGAAAATGTGTTCTTCTAGCCTGCCTTTTGATAATAATAGAATATTTGAAAGAAACATACCTAAAATAAAAAGGATAGTTCCTTAGCTCAGGAGAGTTTCTCGGTTCCACATTTTGTGCCTGAGCCATCTAGTTGGAGTAGGAGATGGTAGAAATGATGTGAAGCCTGTAGTTGGTTGTGGGCAAAGACTAGCCAGTATTAGCCTAATGATCCCTGAGATCTTCAAAGGACATTTTATCATATTATGACGGAGCATTTGTTATTCTCTTGACCTCTTAGCCCAAATCTTATAAAAACACGTTTATATTCTAGCTTTATTGCCAATTACATTAAATGCCTGATCCATCAAATATTAAATTTGGAAGGGATCTCAGACATCACTTAGTCCATCTTCTATATTTTACTCCTGGGATAAGCTTAGACAGTAGGGAGTGAATTCCAATTGCATTTTGAGGAATGGATTTAGAGGTTAGGAAACAAAAATCAGTTTTTAAAGTTGCTTTTGGTGTAAAGTGCAGTTCCTCTAGAGAAGCTTAGATTTGAGAAGTTAGAAGAACAGTGAGTAGACTTGCAGGCTAAGGAAGTCTAAAGCTAGTAAAAGCTAAATTCAGTGTAGAAGATGGCCTTAAATTTGTCGGGTTGAGTAGCTGATATCCTAACGTGGATGGCTCTGTTGAGTGGCTGGAAAAAAAAGGCTAATTGTAGTAAATGGGACAAGGGTAGGAGTTAGTTTTCAGAAAACTTTCTCTTTCCTATTAATCTGCTCCACTACTGAAATTCGAGAATGTTCAATCCTTAATTTTTAAAAAAGATACCTATATTCGGGTGTGCTTTATTTAATGATACTGTTTTATTTTTCCCCAAAATTGGTTGTAAAACAAATTTCAGACCATGGAATTGTTTTCACCGTGACTGGCATAATGGATTGGAAACATTGTCTCAGGGAAATTTTTTGATCTCAACATGAAATGCAAAACAAAACGAAAACTCTCTATGTAAAATATTCTACTGCCTTTTGGAAACTTATGTAGAACTAAAATCGTGTGAAACATTAATGACTTCAAGTCTCAAAACGCAAATAACTTCCCAGAAGTTTTATTCTCATGGGACTAAACTGATTTGAAGGAAATGCTCCTTCAAATGACCCTGCCTGGAAAGCCATTCTTTATTGGCAGAACAGAATAGGGACATTGATGCAAAACAAATTACAATAAACACAGTGGCTTAAAAAACACCCATTCATTATCTCACAATCCTGTGGTCAGAGGTGGGATGGGCTTCTCTGCTCAGGGTTTCACAAGGCTCATACCTAGGTGTTGGCTGTGTTGGGCTTCTATCTGGAGGCTCTGGGGAAGAATAAGCTTCTAATCTCATTTAGGTTTTTGGCTGGATCTAGTTCCTGTAGGTCTGAGGTCCTTGCTGGCCATCAGCCATGGACTACTCCCTGCTCTTAGAAACCACCCACATTCCTTCTTACATGGCCCTCTCCATCTCCAAAGCCACAAGGGTGCTTCAGGTCCTAGTCATACTTGGACTCTCTCTAAATACCGCTTCTGCCATCATCTGGAGAAAACTATCCACTTTTTTTTTTTTTAAACATCTTTATTGGAGTATAATTGCTTTACAGTGGTGTGTTAGTTTCTGCTTTACAACAAAATGAATCAGTTATATATATATACATATGTTCCCATATCTCTTCCCTCTTGCGTCTCCCTCCCTATCCCACCCCTCCAGGCGATCACAAAGCACCGAGCTGATCTCCCTGTGCTATGTGGCTGCTTCCCACTAGCTATCTACCTTACGTTTGGTAGTGTATATATGTCCATGCCTCTCTAGCTTTGTCACAGCTTACCCTTCCCCCTCCCCATTTCCTCAAGTCCATTCTCTAGTAGGTCTGTGTCATTATTCCTGTCTTACTCCTAGGTTCTTCATGACATTTTTTTTTCTTAAATTCCATATATATGTGTTAGCATACAGTATTTGTCTTTCTCCTTCTGACTTACTTCACTCTGTATGACAGACTCTAGGTCCATCCACCTCATTACAAATAGCTCAATTTCGTTTCTTTTTATGGCTGAGTAATATTCCATTTGTATATATGTGCCACATCTTCTTTATCCATTCATCCGATGATGGACACTTAGGTTGTTTCCATCTCTGGGCTATTGTAAATAGAGCTGCAATGAACATTGTGGTACATGACTCTTTTTGAATTATGGTTTTCTCAGGGTATATGCCCAGTAGTGGGATTGCTGGGTCATATGGTAGTTCTATTTGTAGTTTTTTAAGGAGCCTCCATACTGTTCTCCATAGTGGCTGTACCAATTCACATTCCCACCAGCAGTGTAAGAGTGTTCCCTTTTCTCCACACCCACTCCAGCATTTATTGTTTCTAGATTTTTTGATGATGGCCATTCGGACTGGTGTGAGATGATATCTTATTGTAGTTTTGATTTGCATTTCTCTAATGATTAATGATGTTGAGCATCCTTTCATGTGTTTGTTGGCAGTCTGTATATCTTCTTTGGAGAAATGTCTATTTAGGTCTTCTACCCTTTTTTGGATTGGGTTGTTTGTTGTTTTGATTTTGAGCTGCATGAGCTGATTGTAAATTTTGGAGATGAATCCCTTGTCAATTGCTTCATTTGCAAATAGTTTCTCCCATTCTGAGGGTTGTCTTTTTGTCTTGTTTATGGTTTCCTTTGCTGTGCAAAAGCTTTGAAGTTTCATTAGGTCTGTTTGTTTATTTATTATTTTAATTTCCATTTCTCTAGGTGGTGGGTCAAAAAGGATCTTGCTGTGATTTATGTCATAGAGTGTTCTGCCTATGTTTTCCTCTAAGAGTTTTATAGTGTCTGGCCTTACATTTAGGTCTTTAATCTATTTTGAGTTTATTTTTGTGTATGGTGTTAGGGAGTGTTCTGCCTTCATTCTTTTACATTTAGTTGTCCAGTTTTCCTAGCACCACTTATTGAAGTGGCTGCCTTTTCTCCATTGTATATTCTTGCCCCCTTTATCAAAGATAAGGTGACCATATGTGCATGGGTTTATTTCTGGGCTTTCTGTCCTGTTCCATTGATCTATATTTCTGTTTTTTGTGCCAGTGCCATATTCTCTTGATTACTGTAGCTTTGTTGTATAGTCTGAAGTCAGGGAGCCTGATTTCTCCAGCTCTGTTTTTCTTTCTCAAGATTGCTTTGGCTATTCAGGGTCCTCTGTGTTTCCATGCAAACTGTGAAATTTTTTGTTCTAGTTCTGTGAAAAATGCCATTGGTAGTTTGATAGGGATTGCATTGAATCTGTAGATTGCTTTGCGTAGTATATTCATTTTCACAATGTTGATTCTTTGAATCCAAAAGCATGGTATATATCTCCACCTGTTTGTATCATCTTTAATTTCTTTCCTCAGTGTCTTACAGTTTTCTGCATACAGGTCTTTTGTCTCCTTAGGTAGCTTTATTCCTAGATATTTTATTCTTTTTGTTGCAGTGGTAAATGGGAGTGTTCCCTTAATTTATCTTTCAAATTTTTCATCACTAGTGTATAGGAATGCAAGAGATTTCAGTGCATTAATTTTGTATCTTGCTACTTTACCAAATTCATTGATTAGCTCTAGAAGTTTCCTAGTAACATCTTTCGGATTCTCTATGTATAGTATCATGTCATCTGCAAACAGTGACAGCTTTACCTCTTCTTTTCCAATTTGGATTACTTTTATTTCTTTTTCTTCTCTCATTGCTGTGGCTAAAATTTCCAAAACTATGTTGAATAATAGTGGTGAGAGTGGGCAACCTTGTTTTGTTCCTGATCTTAGTGGAAATGTTTCAGTTTTTCACCATTGAGAATGATGTTGGCTGTGGGTTTGTCATATATGGTCTTTATTATGTTGAGGTAAGTTCCCTGTATGCCTACTTTCTGGAGAGTTTTTATCATAAATGGGTGTTGAATTTTGTCAAAAGTTTTTTCTACATCTATTGAGATGATCATATGATTTTTTTCCTTCAATTTGTTAATATGGTGCATCACATTGATTTGCGTACATTGAAGAATTCTTGCATTCCTGGGATAAACCCCACTTGATCATGGTGTATGATCCTTTTTATGTGCTGCTCGATTCTGTTTGCTAGTATTTTGTTGAGGATTTTTGAATGTATGTTCATCAGTGATATTGGCCTGTAGTTTTCTTTTCGTGTGACATCTTTGTCTCATTTTGGTATCAGGGTGATGGTGGCCTTGTAGAATGAATTTGGGAGTGTTCCTCCCTCTGCTATATTTTGGAAGAGTTTGAGAAGGATAGGTGTTAGCTCTTCTCTAAATGTTTGATAGAATTCGCCTGTGAAGCCATCTGGTCCTGGGCTTTTGTTTGTTAGAAGATTTTTAATCACACTTTCAATTTCAGTGCTTGTGATTGGTCTGTTTATATTTTCTGTTTCTTTCTGGTTCAGTCTCAGAAGGTTGTGCATTTCTAAGAATGTGTCCATTTCTTCCGGATTGTCCATTTTATTGGCATAGAGTTGCTTGTAGTAATCTCTCATGATGCGTTATATTTCTGCAGTGTCATTTGTTACTTCTCCTTTTTCATTTCTAATTCTGTTGATTTGAGTCTTCTCCTTTTTTTTCTTGATGAGTCTGGCTAATGGTTTATCAATTTTGCTTATCTTTTCAAAGAACCAGCTTCTATTTTTATTGATATTTGCTATCGTTTCCTTCATTTCCTTTTCATTTATTTCTGATCTGATCTTTATGATTTTTTTCCCTCTGCTAACTTTGGGTGATTTTTTTGTTCTTCATTCTTTAATTGCTTTAGGTGTAAGGTTAGATTGTTCATTTGAGATGTTTCTTGTTTCTAGAGGTAGGATTGTGTTGCTCTAAATTTCCCTCTTAGAACTGCTTTTGCTGCATCCCAGAGGTTTTGGGTCATCATGTTTTCATTGTCATTTGTTTCTAGGTATTTTTTGATTTCCTCTTTGATTTCTTCAGTGATCTCTTGCTTATTTAGTAGTGTATTGTTTAGTCTCCATGTGTTTGTATTTTTTTACAGATTTTTTTCCTGTAATTGATATCTAGTCTCATAGCGTTGTGGTCGGAAAAGATACTTGATACGATTTCAGTTTTCTTAAATTTACCAGGGCTTGATTTGTGACCCCAGATATGGTCTGTCATGAGAATGTTCCTTGAGCACTTGAGAAAAAAGTGTTTTCTGTTGTTTTTGGATGGAATGTCCTAATAAATATCAATTAAGTCCATCTTGTTTAACTTATCATTTAAAGCTTGTGTTTCCTTATTTATTTTCATTTTGGATGATCTGTCCATTGGTAAAAGTGGGGTGTTAAAGTCCTCTACTATGATTGTGTTACTGTCGATTTCCGCTTTTATGGCTGTTTGCATTTGCCTTATGTATTGAGGTGCTCCTATGTTGGGTGCATAAATATTTACAATTGTTAATCTTCTCTTGGATTGATCCCTTGATCATTGTGTAGTGTCCTTCTTTGTCTCCTGTAATAGTGTTTAAAGTCTGTTTTGTCTGATATGAGAATTGCTACTCAGGCTTTCTTTTGATTTCCATTTGCATGGAATATCTTTTTCCACCCCCTCACTTTCAGTCTGTATGTGTCCCTAGGTCTGAAGTGGGTCTCTCATAGACAGCATATATACGGGTCTTGTTTTTGTATCCATTCAGCCAGTCTGTGTCTTTTGGTTGCAGCATTTAATCCATTTACATTTAAGGTAATTATTGCTATGTATGTTCCTATTACCATTCTTAATTGTTTTGGGTTTGTTATTGTAGGTCTTTTCCTTCTCTTGTGTTTCTTGCCTAGAGAAGTTCCTTTAGCATTTGTTGTAAAGCTGGTTTGGTGGTGCTGAATTCTCTTAGCGTTTGCTTTTTTGTAAAGGTTTTAATTTCTCCATCAAATCTGAATGAGATCCTTGCTGGGTAGAGTAGTCTTGGTTGTAGGTTTTTCCCTTTCTTCACTTTAGATATGTCCTGCCTCTCCCTTCTGGCTTGCAGAGTTTTTGCTGAAAGATCAGATGTTAACCCTGTGGGGATGACCTTATATATTGTTTGTTGTTTTTCCCTTGCTGCTTTTTATGTTTTCTCTTTGTATTAAATTTTTGATATTAAATATGTGTCTTGGCATGTTTCTCCTTGGATTTATCCTTTATGGGACTCTCTGCACTATCTGGACTTGACTGTCTATTTCCTTTCCCATATTAAGAAAGTTTTCAACTATAATCTCTTCAAATATTCTCTCAGTCCCTCTCTTTTTCTCTTCTTCTTCTGGGACCCATATGATTTGAATGTTTGTGCATTTAATGTTTTCCCAGAGGTCTCTGAGACTGTCCTCAATTCTTTTCTTTCTTTTTTCTTTATTCCTCTCTGCAGCAGTTATTTCCACTATTTTATCTTCCAGGTCACTTATCCGTTGTTCTGCCTCAGTTATTCTGCTAGTGATTCCTTCTAGAGAATTTTAGATTTCATTTATTGTGTTGTTCATCATTATTTGCTTGCTGTTTAGTTCTTCTAGTTTCTTGTTAAATGTTTCTTATATTTTCCTCATTCTATTTCCAAGAGTTTGGATCATCTTTACTATCATTACTCTGAATTCTTTTTCAGATAGACTGCCTATTTCCTCTTCTTTTGTTTGGTGTGGTGCTTTTTTTTTTTTGGGATACGCGGGCCTCTCACTGTTGTGGCCTCTCCCATCGCGGAGCACAGGCTCTGGACGCGCAGGTTCAGCGACCATGGCTCATGGGCCCAGTCGCTCTGCAGTATGTGGCATCTTCCTGGACCAGGGCACGAACCCGTGTCCCCTGTATTGGCAGGTGGACTCTCAACCACTGCGCCACCAGGGAAGCCCTGGTCTGGTGTGTTTTTACGTTGCTCCTTCATCTGCTCTGTGTTTTTTTCTGTCTTCTCATTTTGCTTAACTTACTGTGTTTGGGGTCTCCTTTTCGGAGGCTGCAGGTTCGTAGTTCCCGTTGTTTTTGGTGTCTGCTCCCAGTGGGTGACGTTGGTTCAGTGGGTTGTGTAGGCTTCCTGGTGGAGGGGACTGGTACTTGTGTTCTGGCACATGAGGCTGGATCTTGTCTTTCTGGTGGGCAGGACTGCATCTGGTGGTGTGTTTTGGGGTGTCTGTGAACTTAGTATGATTTTACGCCTCATCTCTGCTAATGGGTGGGGTTGTGTTCCTATCTTGCTAGTTGTTTGGCATGGGATGTCCAGCACTGGAGCTTGCTGGTCATTGAGCAAACTTGGGTCTTAGCTTTGAGACAGAGATCTCTTGAGGAGCTCTCGCCAGTTGATGTTACTTGGGGCCGGGAGGTCTCTGGTGGTCCAATGTCTTGAATTCGGCTCTCCCACCTCAGAGACTCAGGCCTGAACCCAGCCAGAGCACCAAGACCCTTTCAGCCACATGGCTCAGAAGAAAAGGGAGTAAAAAAAGAAAGAAAGATAAAATAAATAAAGTTATTAAAAGAAAAAATTAAAAAAAATAATTAAAATAAAAAATTAGAAAAAGTAATAAAAAAAGAGAGCAACCAAACCAATAAACAAATGCACCAATGATAACAAGCACTGAAAACTAAACTAAGATAAACATATAAATGAGAAACTAGTCAGTCACATACAGCAATCCCCAAGTCTGCAGTTGCTCCCAAAGTCCACTGCCTCAATTTTGGGATGATTCGTTGTCTATTCAGGTATTCCACAGATGCTGGGTGCATCAAGTTGGTTGTGCGGATTTAATCTGCTCCTGAGCCAGCAGGGAGAAATTTGCCTTTCTCTTCTTTGTTTGCACAGCTCCTGGGGTTCAGCTTTGGATTTGGCCCCACTTCTGCATGTAACTTGCCCTCTGGTGTCTGTTCCCGCCCAGACAGGACAGGCTTAAAGTAGCAGCAGATTAGGGGAATCTGGCTCACTTAGGCTTGGGGGAGGGAGGTGTATGGAATGAGGGGGCGAGCCTGTGGCGGCAGAGGCCGCTGTGACGTTGCAGCAGCCTGAGGCATGCTGTGTGTTCTCCCGGAATATCCACTATGTTTTAACGATCATGCTCCTAAACTGTTATTTCCTTGACAGTGAATTTTTGCATTGTGAGTTTTCCTTAAGTGGATTCATACAATTTTTTGTCAGTCACATATCTGTTTGGAGGGAGGCAATTCCCTAATGAAGATTTAAACTTTTTCCTTTCAAGTTTTTCTTTTTTTTTTTAGAATGTTATGGTTAAAATTTAATCAACCATTGATCTATCCTTGAATGAATCAGATCCATCCAGTAATAGCACATTTAAATACATGGTTTAAAGCAGTCTCTACTTCTGCGGCAAACAGAAAAAAAATAAAGGGTCTCTAGGAGCAAAATTAATTGCTCTGCATCAAGTTGCATTGCTATTTAAAGGAAATTTATATTATGATTATATTTTCCACTATTTAAAAATTTCAGGCATATCTCACTTTCAGTATTGTGTGGTTTCTATTGTCAAGCTTTTATTTGTTATTTGTTGAGTCTTAAACTTCATTAACCTCAAATGAGTGCATTTTTGGTGCAAAAAAGTACTCATAATATCCATGGGCTTTTATAATTTTTAAAAAGGATTTCTTATTTCCACATTTAATTTTGAAAGTATATAATGATGTGGCTAATATTATTATTTTAGTAAACTGTTAGTGTTCCAAATTTGGTAGTTAAAACATTATGATTCCTACAGTCGATTCAGAAAATTTTGTGGAATCACAATTTTAATTGGACTGCTTACTCTTATGAATTTTATTTTCACTTCATATTCCCTTGGCTCTGATCTTAAACTATTTCATCAGTCGATAAAGAGACGCAAAGATATTTCCAACCCACAATGACCTCATTCTCCAACACAGATTTCCAATGAAGAAGGGGGAGAATGCTGTGTTTCTTCTAAATCTATCCCCTAATTGCTTTTATCTTCTGCAAAAGTTCTGTTTTGTTCAGGTGGTTGTTTTGAAGCATTCTGTGCTTTCAGAATCTCTTGAAATATTTACAGATGATGAGTCTGCAGCCAAAACACTCAATAAACAGCACCTGCAGAACTTAGAGTTTGTCTAAATTTGGAAGTCAACTGGGGACTGGTCGTTTGGACAGGTCTAGGGAATATGACTTTTGGAAGAGAATTTCAGAAACTTGACATAAAAGCTTGTCATATTTACAATGTAACTGCTAGATTTCTTTTTATACAGTGTATTTTTGTCATTTTAGTATAGTTCCGATTGTTTTTTACATTTAATATGCCAGGTTACCACTCTTTCTGGTAATTAAGAGATTGTGTAAATATTGCAAATTTGCAGAACAGTACCTTTAAGTTAACCTGGCTGAAAGTAAGATTCCTCTCTACTTATGACACAGCAGGGTGGGTATTTGACTCTGCTCTCATCCTTCTTCCAATGGTATGCTGATAAATGTTTAACAACAGGCTCATCAAAAATAAAGCCCTGATTTGTAGCATTTGCTGATTTACATGTAAGTACTTCCTCCATGGCCGATTTCAAGGTACCAACGATTTAATTGCCACCTTGCAAAATTTCTGAAAATTTAATAATTGGCAAAACTGGTATAACAAGCTGGTATAATCATGAACTGATAAAGGTCTGCTATAGCACACCACTGCCTGAATCTCTCTTACCTCCTGACATACACTTGCCTGTCTCAAACATCCACAATTCAGAAATTTTCATCTTTATTTGTATATATCTTAGTACTTTTTCCATGTTGTTATTGTGTTAGATTCATGGAAAAGCTGAAACTTTGTTTTCGCTCTTCTAATTTGCATGCAACAAAATTGCCAGGAGTTACTGCCTGAAAAATACCTTAGAAAGATTCCTTTGCATTGAGAGCAAGGAATTCTATTTATAGGGAGAAAATAACATTCATTATCCATCCAGCACCCCACTCCCCCACCCCAAAGAAATAAATGTGTATGTGAGAGAGAAAAGGGAAGAGGAATTTTTTTTTTTTTTGGCAGTATGCAGGCCTCTCACTGTTGTGGCCTCTTCCGTTGCGGAGCACAGGCTCCGGATGTGCAGG
The DNA here is from genome assembly GCF_011762595.2 of Tursiops truncatus. NCBI lineage: Eukaryota > Metazoa > Chordata > Mammalia > Artiodactyla > Delphinidae > Tursiops > Tursiops truncatus. Next base: position 36,779,517 of record NC_047046.1, on the reverse strand, counting down.
CTCAGCGGCCATGGCTCACGGGCCCAGCCACTCTGTGGCATGTGGGATCTTCCCGGACCGGGGCACGAGCCCGTGTCCCCTGCATCGGCAGGCGGACTCTCAACCACTGTGCCACTAGGGAAGCCCAGGGAAGAGGAATTTTAAAGTAAAGATAAAATTTAGTCTAATGTAATTTCTTTCTCTTTATAGCTTTTATATGGACTTCTGAAGTGCAGGCACTTTGTATGACAAAAGGGAGGAGTAAGAAAGCTGGCTTGCTTAGCCTAAAGACAAAGAGTCAGTCTCTTGTAGAAGTTACAGGAGCTTTCTCAGGATGTTTTATTGAGAGGTCTTTAGATAGAGAAGCAGAATAAGAGAAAGAAAATGATGTGAAAATGGCATTATCAGCCCTCTCTCATTGCTCTTGTAATGAAGTAGACCTCTGAGAGTTTTGCGGCTTCAGTCCTCAACTGCAGTTAATTAGGTCACATCAGCAAAGGAGGTGGTGAGAGAGAAGCTTTGAGCCTTTGGTCAATACTGGTTACGTCAACTAGTAAGAGAGATGAAGACAACCCAAGTTTCCATTCTCTTGACTTTATCAACATATCATTTATTTACTAGTAGTTGGGTGATTGTGATTTAATCCATCTGGGCTCCTAGAGACACATGATTGTACTATTGCAGGGACCTCTCCAGGAACATAGAGGGAACTTGGTGATCATCCAAACCAAAGCAACGTTTATAAGAGTGAAAATATGAGCTCCTTTATATTATTCTTGGGAACTCAGATGCTTTCTTAAGTTGTACTTTCACCATGATTATCTAGTTTCTTTTGATGAATTAAAATTCAAAGAAGGTGGATTTTTGGGGTGCATTTAGTATAATTGGGGAAAGTTGAAATTATGTTGGCTTGAAAATTTTTAGAAATTCTTATTGTTTCCTTATTTCCAGAAACAGTGACATATATCATCCGAATTGTATTGATTCTTGGTTATTGAAACATGAAAATAATCTTTATTGATTTCTCTATTCCCTAGGCATGACGTTTTCACATCAGAGGACTAAAAGCTCCACCCTCAGCATGGTAAGGCCGCTATTTTCTGAGTAAGTGGCACAGGAAGAAGCCTGTACCTTAGTTGCATCTGTGCAGAACCAGGATTACCTCACTTTTTCTTGTCTTCAATTGTCTTTCCCCACGCTTCCCACACCTCATCTATATCCCATAAATATTCCCCGTCCCTCGCCTTTGAGGAGGCAGATTTAAGATTTGGCGGCTTGGTGATTAAACCCTTTCTTTGCCACAAACCTCAGCATCTCAGCGTTTGGTTTGCTGTTCCTCAGGGAAACAGACCTAGTTTGGTAACATATCTCTTTTTTTGATGAAGTGTCTCTTAAAATACTTTGCCTTTTTTCCCTAAGATTCAGATATTTGTTTCCGTATTGTTGAGTTTTGAGGGTTCTTTATATATTCTGGATATAACTCTTTTGTCAGATATGTGATTTGCAAATGTTTCCTCCAGTTTGTGGCTTGTCTCTTCATTCTCTTGTGTCTTTCAGAGCATAAACCCTTATTTTTTTTTTTTAACATCTTTATTGGGGTATAATTGCTTTACAATGGTGTGTTAGTTTCTGCTTTATAACAAAGTGAATCAGTTATACATATACATATGTTCCCATATGTCTTCCCTCTTGTGTCTCCCTCCTTCCCACCCTCCCTATCCCACCCCTCCAGGCTGTCACAAAGCACCGAGCCAATATCCCTGTGCCATGCGGCTGCTTCCCACTAGCTGTCTACTTTACTACGTTTGTTAGTGTGTATATGTCCATAACTCTCTCTCGCCCTGTCACAGCTCACCCTTCCCCCTCCCCATAACCTCAAGTCTGTTCTCTAGTAGGTCTGCGTCTTTATTCCTGCCTTACCCCTAGGTTCTTCATGACATTTTTTTTTCTTAAATTCCATACATATGTGTTAGCATACGGTATTTGTCTTTTTCTTTCTGACTGACTTCAGTCTGTATGACAGACTCTAGGTCTATCTACCTCATTACAAATAGCTCAATTTCGTTTCTTTTTATGGCTGAGTAATATTCCATTGTATATATGTGCCACATCTTCTTTATCCAATCATCTGATGATGGGCACTTAGGTTGTTTCCATCTCCGGGCTATTGTAAATAGAGCTTCAATGAACATTTTGGTACATGACTCCTTTTGAATTTTGGTTTTCTCAGGGTATATGCCCAGTAGTGGGATTGCTGGGTCATATGGTAGTTCTATTTGTAGTTTTTTAAGGAACCTCCATACTGTTCTCCATAGTGGCTGAACCAATTCACATTCCCACCAGCAGTGCAAGAGTGTTGCCTTTTCTCCACACCCTCTCCAGCATTTATTGTTTCTAGATTTTTTGATGATGGCCATTCGGACTGGTGTGAGATGATATCTCATTGTAGTTTTGATTTGCATTTCTCTAATGATTAATGATGTTGAGCATCCTTTCATGTGTTTGTTGGCAGTCTGTATATCTTCTTTGGAGAAATGTCTATTTAGGTCTTCTACCCATTTTTGGATTGAGTTGTTTGTTTTTTTGTTATTGAGCTGCATGAGCTGCTATAAACCCTTAATTTTGATGAAGCTTAATTTATTAATTTTTCCTTTTGTGGGCCATGATTTTGGTAAAGTATTCAAACTCAAGGTCACAAAGATTTTTCTCTTAATTTCTTTTAGAAGTTTTATAATTTGAGGTTTATATTAGGTCTGTGAATCATTTTGAGTTATATGTATATCATATGAAATATGGGTTGAAGTTTATTTTTTTGCATGTGGACATTCAGTTGTTCCAGTACCATTTGTTGAATAATAGTATCTTTCTCCACTAAATTGCTTTTGTACCTTCTCAAAAATCAATTGACCAAATATGTCTGTCTCTTTCTGTTTTCTCTACATGTATTCTGTTTCATTATTTGACTGTATATCAATACTACTTTATCTTTTTTTTTTTTTAACATCTTTATTGGAGTATAATTGCTTTACAATGGTATGTTAGTTTCAGCTTCACAACAAAATGAATCAGTTATATATATACATATATTCCCATATCTCTTCCCGCTTGCGTCTCCCTCCCTCCCACCCTCCCTATCCCACCCCTCCAGGCGGTCACAAAGCACCGAGCTGATCTCCCTGTGCTATGCGGCTGCTTCCCACTAGCTATCTACTTTACGTTTGGTAGTGTATATATGTCCATGCCTCTTTATCGCTTTGTCACCGTTTACACTTCCCCCTCCCCATAGCCTCAAGTCCATTCTCTAGTAAGTCTGTGTCTTTATTCCTGTTTCACCCCTAGGTTTTTCATGACATTTTTTTATTTTTAAATTCCATATATATGTGTTAGCATACGGTATTTGTCTCTCTCTTTCTGACTTACTTCACTCTGTATGACAGACTCTAGGTCTATCCACCTCATTACAAATAGCTCAATTTCGTCTCTTTTTATGGCTGAGTAATATTCCATTGTATATATGTGCCACATCTTCTTTATCCATTCATCCGATGATGGACACTTAGGTTGTTTCCATCTCTGGGCTATTGTAAATAGAGCTGCAATGAACATTTTGGTACATGACTCTTTTTGAATTATGGTTTTCTCAGGGTATATGCCCAGTAGTGGGATTGCTGGGTCATATGGTAGTTCTATTTGTAGCTTTTTAAGGAACCTCCATACTGTTCTCCACAGTGGCTGTATCAATTTACATTCCCACCAACAGTGTAAGAGGGTTCCCTTTTCTCCACACCCTCTCCAGCATTTATTGTTTCTAGATTTTTTGATGATAGCCATTCTGACTGGTGTGAGATGATATCTCATTGTAGTTTTGATTTGCATTTCTCTCATGATTAGTGATGTTGAGCATTCTTTCATGTGTTTGTTGGCAGTCTGTATATCTTCTTTGGAGAAATGTCTATTTAGGTCTTCTGCCCATTTTTGGATTGGGTTGTTTGTTTTTTTGTTATTAAGCTGCATGAGCTGCTTATAAATTTTGGAGATCAATCCTTTGTCAGTTGCTTCATTTGCAAATATTTTCTCCCATTCTGAGGGTTGTCTTTTGGTCTTCTTTATGGTTTCCTTTGCTGCGCACTACTTTATCTTAATTACTGTAGCTTTATAATAACTCTTGAAGTCATGGAGTGTAAGTCCCTCAATTTTATTCTTCATTTTCAATGTTGTTTTGACTATTCTAGTTTCTTTTCATTTACATATGAATTCATTTTTTCCCAGCTTTATCGAGGTATAATTGGTATTTATATGAATTTAGAATATTCTTAATTTATACAAAAAAATCTGTTGGGATTTTGAGTGGAATTGCATTGAATCTCTAGAGCAATTTGGGGAGAATTAATATCTTAAAAATATTAACTTTTTAGATTAATATTAACTTATTAGATCTAGCTTTTGTTGTAGTTGTCATTGAATTGACCATATAGATGATCTTTCATCTGTAAAATAAAGAGAGCTTTACCATATCCTTTCTAATCTAGATGCCTTTACTTCATTTTAATGCCTTATTATTCTGGCTAAAACCTCTTGTACAGTGTTTACGAGAGAGTGACATCCTTACATTGTCCCTGATTTTAGAGAGAAAGTTTAGTCTTTCACAAAGTTTTCTGAGAGTTTTTATCAGGAATCATTTTGATTTTGTGAAATGCTATTTCTGCATCTATGAGATAATCATATGGTTTTTTTTTTTTTTAGTCTGCTAATATGGTGAATTATATTGAATTTTTTGGAAAGGTTAAACCAACTTTGAATTCTGGAAATAAACCCCACTGAATCATGATGTATTATCCTTTTTATTTATTTTTACATTCAGTTAGCTCAGGTTTTAAGAATTTTTGCAAATATGTTCATGAAGGATATTGTTAGGTAGTTTTATTTCCTGTAATGTCTTTGTTTGGTTCTTTTATGAGGATAATGCTGGCATTATGGAATGAGTTGGGAAGAATTCCTTGGCCTTCAACTTTCTGGAAGAGTTTGTGTAGAATTGGTAACATTTCTTTCCTAAATACTAATTAGAATTCACTAATGAAATTATCTGGGCCTGTACCCATAAAAGGATGTTAAATTGTGTCAAATGCTTTTTTTTTTTAATTGAAGTATAATTGACAAGTAAAGCTATAATGTATTTAAAGTGTATAACATGATTTATATATGTCATATATATGTATGAAAGGATTTCCCACCATTGAGTTAATAAACACATCCATCACCTCACATACTTACCTTTTTCTTTTTCTCTTTGTGAGAACACCGAAGTGTTACTCTCTTAGCAAATTTCAGTTATACAATACAGTATTATCAACCACTGTCACCATGCTGTACATTAGATCCTCAGACATTATTCATCTTATAATTGAAACTTTTTACACTTTTACCAACCTCTCCTATTTTCCCCAGCCACAGTCCCTGGCAACCACCGTTAGATTCTATTTCTATGAGTTTACTATTTTTTTAGATTCCACGTGTAAGTGATGCCATGTAGTACTTGTCTTTCTCTGTCTGGCTTATGTCACTTAGCATAATGCTCTCCAGGTTTACTCATGTTGTTGCAAATGGCAGGATTACCTTCTTTTCAAAGGCTGAATAATATTCCAGTGGTGTGTGTGTGTGTGTACACCACATTTTCTTTATCCATTCGTCAGTGGACACTTAGGTTGTTTCTGTACTTTTGCTGTTGTGAATAATGCTGCAGTGAACATGGGAGTAGAGATCTCTCTTCAAGATAATAATTTCACTTCCTTTCCACATATATCAGGAAGTATAATTCCTGGATTATATGATAACTCTATTTTAATTTAATTTCTTGAGGAAACTTCATACTGTTTTCCATAGTGATGGTACCAGTTTACAGCCCCACCAACAGTGCTCAAGGGTTCCCTTTTCTCCACATCCACATTTGTTACTTCTTATCTTTTTGTTAATAGACATCCTAAAGGTGTGAGTTGATAGCTCATTGTGGTGTTGATTTACATTTCCCTAATGATTAGTGATGTTGAGCACTTTTTCATGTACCTGTTGGATATTTACATGTCTTTGATGGAAAAATGTGTATTCAGGTCCTTTGTCCAATTTTCAATTGGGTTATTATTCTTTTTTTCCTATTGAGTTATATGATTTTCCTGTATATTTTAGATATGAACCCCTTATTGGATATGTGGCTTGCAAATATTTTCTCCCATTGCATTCCTTTTTGTCTTGTTGATGGTTTCCTTTGCTGTGCAGAAGCTTTTTAGTTTGCTATAGTCCTACTTATTTACTTTTGCTTTTGTTGCCTTTTCTTTTGGTGTCAAATCCAAAAATTCACTGTCAAGACCAATGTCAAAGAGACCTACTCTCTATGTTTTCTTCTAGGAGTTTTATAGTTTCAGTTCTTTCATTCAAGTCTTAAATCCATTTTTTTTTTTTTTTTTTTTTTTTGCGGTACGTGGGTGTCTCACTGTTGTGGCCTCTCCCGTTGCGGAGCACAGGCTCCGGACGCGCAGGCTCAGCGGCCATGGCTCACTGGCCCAGCCGCTCTGCGGCATGTGGGATCTTCCCGGACCGGAGCACGAACCCCTGTCCCCTGCATCGGCAGGTGGACTCTCAACCACTGCGCCACCAGGGAAGCCCCTTAAATCCATTTTAAGTTGATTTTTGTGTGTGGTGTAAGATAGGTGTCTAGTTTCATTCTTTTGCATGTGGATATCCAGTTTTCCAACACTATTTATTAAAGATGAAGAGACTATCATAAGGCTTACATAAAACATCTTACAGTTATAACTGCCTATTTCAGGCTGATAGTAACTTAACTTGGAACACATACAAAAGCTCTACATGTTTGCACTCAACCCCACATTTTATACTTTTGATGTTGTAATTTATATATTTTATATTGTGTATCCATTAACATGTTATTGAGTTATAGTTTTACTTTTAATACTTTTGTTTTTTATACTAGAGTCGTTAGTGATTTCCCACAACCACTACAGTATAAGATGTCCTGAATTTTTATATTTATTTTTACTGATGAGTTTTATACTTTCATATGTTTTCATATTAATAATAAGAATCCTTTCATTTCAGCTTGAAGAACTCCCTTTAAGTTTCCTGTAAGGCCATTCCAGTGGTAATGAATTCCTTCAGCCTATTTTGTTCTGGAAACTCTTCATCTCTCCCTCAATCCTGAAGAACAACTTTTCCGGGTAGAGTATTCTTGGTTGGCAGTTTATTTTTCTTTCAGCACTTTGAATATATCATCCCACTCTCTTCTGGCTTGCTGAAAAATCCACTGATTATTTTATGGGGGTTCATTTGTACATAACAAGTTGCTTTTTTCTTGCAGTTTTTAAGATTCTTTGTCTTTAAATTTTGACAGTTTCATTATAATGATTCTTGGCATGGATCTTTTGGTATTCATCTTATTTGATATTGTTTTGGCTTCCTGGATCTGGCTGTCTGTTTCTTTGGCCAAGTTAGGGAGGTTTTCAGTCATTATTTCTGTGAGTAAGCTTTCTGCCCCATTCTCTCTGTCTTCTCTGGATGTTTTGTTGCTTGCCTGTACTCCACTCCCCGGATCACTTACTCTGGAAGAAGCCATGTTGTGAGCAGCTCTATGGAGAAGCCCACATTGCGGAGGATGGTAACCTCCTGCCAATAGTCATTTGAATGAGATTGAAAGCATCATCTCCAGCCATAATTGAACCTTGAGATGATTGCAGCCTCATCAGATACTCTGAGCTGTATCCATCTAACTAACCCACTCCTGGATTCCTGACCCTCAGAAACACTGATATAATGTTTGGTGTTTTAAGTGTCTAAGGTTTGGGGTAATTAATTACCAGCAAAAGATGATTAATACATTTACTCAACAAGCACATATTGATGATATGTGTAGGTTGTTGGGTGTTCACCATGCCTACAAGATGAAGTCTAATTTCTCATACATGACACCCAGAATTCTTTATTATCTGCCTCCTACCACTTTAGTCTCTTCTTTCACTATGCTAGACCATCAAAGCTCTGTTTTACTTATCATAACTTGCTGCCATTCCTCAAATATACCAGGTAGTTTTTTGTCTTTGCATATGTTCTTCCCTCTATCTTTATTCTCCTGTTTATTTACTAAACTCCTGTTCATCCTTTAAGACTCAGATCAACATTTCATCATTCTTGATCCTGCCAGGATGATTTATATCTTTTCCCACTGCTTAAAAGATTGCCATTTCAAGTCACCAAGCCCTATAGTTTTCTTAAAACTCTTCCTATTTCAGGGCAAATTATTTTAAAGGTTATTACTTTCATGAAACTTATTCCCTAGCCAAAGTAGAATTAAACCCTGGTTACCTTGGATACTTACCATACTCTATGTATTCTGTCAGAGCATGTGTGACACACTTTATTTTTGCTTATTTGTTTGTTTGTTTTTATACCTCTCTCCATTTATTAGACTTTAATTCTCATGAAGGCATTAAAGATTTCTCATCCTTTGTGATTTTAAAGCACGGTGCTTAGCCTATAGTAAGGGTCAAATAAATGTTATTTGAATAAATTGAATGTTCTTAGCTTTGTTACATTTCCTTTTAAATTGAATATTTGTTATATAAGATCATAGTTTTGTTTTTTTAAAAAATAATCAGTTTTTCATGTAAAGCTTTATTATTAGTTTATAATTTAGTTGCATTATCTTCAAAGTGTGTGATCTCTATATTTTACCACTTTGGGTTTTTCTCTGAAGATTCTGTTCCAAAGCTTTCAAAATACCATTTTTTAAAAATACACATTCTGAAGACACTTGAAAGAATCTTGTATTTTTTGTAGGAAATACAGCATACATGTGTGTTTAAAACCTACTTTCCTCATATACACATTTACTTTATAATGCCATAGACCAACAGAAGTACATCTCCCACTACACTTACGATTTCTGTCAGTTTCTCCTTGTATTTACATTAGGCTTTGCTTGATATGCTTAGTGCATGATGGTTCATGTCTTCTACCTTTTTTATCAATATAAAACAACTATCTAATCTTATTTATTCATTGGATTTTATTTTCTGGCCCGGGACTCATAGTTTTATGTTAATATGATTGTTGACTGCTAATTACTGTCTATACTGGCGTGACAGTGAGAAGTTGTCTGAACTTGGAAATAGGACTCACCTATGCGTGTTGTTTTAAAATACTCATGATAGTTTAAAACAATGACAAATTAGCATGACTTTCTATCTAGAACATCCTTCTTTTTGTGTCCTTAACTCTAATTCATGTTTTATTCTGGAGCACATCTCAAATCAGAGTTTATGAAACAGTTATTCAGGGCAATAATTTGTACTGAAAAAATATTTTACTTTAGTAATGCCCCTTCTTGTGTATTTTGTATTTTTCAGACCATTAGCTGTTTGTCTTACCAGTTTAGCAGAGAAATCTAGAGCTGAAATGTTAGAAAACAATTGATGATCCATTGGAAATTGAACTGTCTTTAAAATTATAATGAATAGGTTGGAAAAGATTTGGTGACGGATACAAATTTTCCTTATTACTTTTAGTATATCTTGCTGTCACATATGGCAAGGCACCTGATTTAACAAATGGGTTGATGTTTGATTTGATTTTGTTCATAGCTATAGTTCTGAACTTTAAGTGCTCATAAAAATGCAATAGTAAAAAAGTAAAAAAAAAAACAAACACCTTTGCATTAAAAAAATGCAATAGTAGCATCTTAGATTATAGTAGTTCTTTCGAATATTCTGAATTGTCAAATGCTTTTGATTTAAAGAATGAAGTAATCTATTTTTTCTTATTGTCAATAATTTAAGAATAGAAAATAATGGAAGTATCTGTATTTTCTCTATCATTGGCCAGTAATTTTACGAGTACTTCATCTCCAGTTGGAAAAACTCTTATAGTAGTCACCTCTATGTCCACAATGTTCTCCTACTCTTCTAGAAATACTTCTGTGAAATCTTCCAATAATTTTTAGTCATACTCTGTATATCAGCTATATTAAAATGCCAATACTTGTCAAGAATGACAAGACCCGAAACTTGAGAAAGGATTCGAAAAATAGAAATTGATTGAAAAGAACAAATATATACAAATAATAGTAATGCAGTATCTAGTAATTAGATTTAAATTACCCCAACTCTTGAAATAGTCACGATTCTGAGAAAGAATAAAGGAAAAAACTTACAAGTGTGTAAATTGTTGACATCAAAGTCTGTATTATATATTTGATTCTACATAGAGTTTCTAGGCTTTCACTTAGAGTGAAAAAGCAGAAGCACTTGAGACAAAGCACAAACATTTAGACAGTTGATAGAGCTAATAAATAGTGTAAAGAATTAAGATAGTGGCTAGCCTGACAGCAAAGGAAGAGATAGAAACCTATACATCTGAATACATAATTTGAGCTCTTCAGTGTAGGGCAGTGTCCTCTGAGAGCATCACTGTGTTATTTCACAGTATATATTATTTATATATGCCCATATTATTTTATGGTATAATCATCTGTAAAGATTACCCTGAAACATAAAGAAGGAATGACTGAAGGGATTAAGTAAAGCTTTAGCATAATCTGGAAAACGTACCTTCCTGGGTTACTTTATTCGACAAGTGAGTTGCTAGGCAAGTGAGTTGCAGCACACGTGCATTTCCCTTGTGCCTCTTTCTATGCAATGTGCTCTCTGCCTAGGTGTCATTCCATTGTGCCGTCGTATGCAAACTTTTCCATTGCCTTCACCCTTTTGGAGCCCGGTCAGGTGGAAACAAACTGGGGTTTGGGACTTTATAAATAGAGATGGGTCAATGTATTCTATTAATAGCAGAACTGTCCTAAATCTTCGGCCAGGACTCAGAAGAATTCATAACTGAAAGTTTGCAAATATAGACAAATTTAAGGGCTAAAATAAAATAGCAAAAACATATATACCATTATGTTTCTAATTATAGGAGAAACAAATTTTTTTTTGTCTCTAATTTGATTTGAAAAAATATATTTTATAGTATAACTCTTTGTCCTCTGTGTTGGTGTTTTATTTTAAGCAATGCAAATATCTTAGTAAATTTTCTTGAACCACTGGGTATGGAATACCACAAATATTTAATTTTGTACTTGAAAGCTGGAGTGACTGAATTTTCAAAATTAGATAATAAAATCTCATTAAGATTTAGGAAACACTTATTTTATTTTTATTTTCATTTTAAAAATGATTAATTCAGGTTGTGGTATTAATAGTTGCATTTTTTAAATCACTGCATACTGAATAGTATTCCTCTGTCTCTGTCTGTATATACACAGTATTGTATGGTTGTACTGTGTTTTTCCTTTTACTGCTGAAGGATATCTTGATTGTTTAGTTTTTAATGATTATGAATAAAACTGCTATGAATATTTACCTGCAGTTGTATGAAAACAAGTGTTCAATTCATTTGGGTAAATAACTAACAATGTCATTGATGAGCTGTATGTTAAGTCTGTTTAAGTTTATAAGAAAATACAGACCTTCCTCCTAAGTGGCTTTACTATTTTCTCATCAGCAGTGAATGAGAGTTCCTAGTGCTCTTCATCCTTGCCAGCATTTTTAATCGTCATTAAGATTTTTTAAGCTATTCTAGTGGTGTAATAGTATTGCATTGTGGCTTTAATTTGTATTTTTCTAATGAAAAATCATGTTAAGCGTCTTTCCATGTGTTTATTTGCCACCCATATATCTTCTTTGGTGAAGAATTTTCTCTCACTCACTTTTTAAAGTGGGATTTTTGTTTTTCAATTGTTGAATTTTGTTTTTCTTTATATATTTTGATTGTAAGTTCTTTATCATATGTGTGACCTCCAAACACTTCTTCCAGTCTGTGACTTGTCTTTCATCTCTTAAAATCTTCGTGGATTAAAAGTTTTTAATTTTGATAAGTTTTTTTTTTTTTTTTTTTTTCCGGTACGCGGGCCTCCCACTGCTGCAGCCTCCCCCGCTGTGGAGCACAGGCTCCGGACGCGCAGGCTCAGCGGCCATGGCTCACGGGCCTAGCCGCTCCGCGCCATGCGGGATCTTCCCGGACGGGGGCACGCACCCGTGTCCCCTGCATCGGCAGGCGGACTCTCAACCACTGTGCCACCAGGGAAGCCCAATTTTGATAAGTTTTTAAATTGTGATATATCATTTTAAAAATAGATTGGGTTTTTGGTGATTTACCTAAAAATTTACTGCCAAACCCAATGTCATGTAGGTTTTTTTTCCTTTACGTTCTTTTAGAAGTTTTACGACTTTACATATTATTTTTAGGCCTATGATCCATTTTCAGTTAAGTTTTTATGTGATGTGAAGTATTGTTTAGATTTATTATTATTTTTTTTTGCATATGGATGTCCAGTAGTCTCAGGACCATTTGTTAAAAAGACTGTCCCTTCTTAATCGAATTACTTTTGCACTCATATTCAAAATCAGTTGACTGTATTTGCATAGTCTATTTCTGGCCTCTCCGTCCTGTTCTTTTGATCTGTGTTTTTATTCTTTTGCCACTACTACAGTGTCTTAATTACTGTACATTTAGAGAAAGTCTTCAAATAATATCTCATAATTTTTGCAAAATGTTTTTATTACCATTCAGTTGAAGAGTCCTACTTTCCCATGTGTTATCTTCTTTGATCCATGGGTTATTTTGAAGGGTGTTTTAAAATTTCCAAATATTTGATTTATTCCCCTCAAATTGTATTTCTAATTAATTTTGGCCAGAGTATATATGATCTCAGTCTTTTGAAATTTATTATTTGTTTTGTGTCTCAATGTATGATATATCTTAGGGAATAAAGAAACATTGTAAAACGTAATAGGGAATACTTTAAAATTATGGTCATATTTTGTACAAACCAACAACATAGAGTACTATTGTAGTACATTTTATTAAAATAAACTCTCTTATTTGATGCCTCATTTCAACTTACTGAAGAATGTAAACAAGTAAGAATTGTAGGTCTTTCCCTGCCCCCCCTTTAAAATTGAAACTGGGCATTCTTTTCGATTTCATTGTTAGATTGGGGTATTTTCCCCAGCAATTAATATAGTTAATACCCAGCTTTTACTAAGAGTTCAATAAATATTAACTAATTTAATTTTTATTCTAGAAAATAGGTGTTTAATGGGGTAGGTAAATTTTTGAGTAGATTGAAGTATTATATCACCAAAGCTGGGATGGGATGTTTTGAGATCATCTAGTTCAACTGTTTCATTGTACGGATGAGAAAACAAACAGACAGGTTGAGTGAGTTATCCTCTGTAAAAAGGCCAGTTAGTGTCAAGATAGAACTAAAAGTGTCTTGCCTCAGAGCTTCATGTTTTTTGCCCCATTGGTACAGTTCTCTGAAGTGTCCATGTTTGTCAGGTTAAAATTTGAAGACTTACCTTTAACCATTTATATATTAGAACTATGATGGGTTCTGAGTCAAGATGGTGACAGAAAGCTACTTTATGATGCTACTTAGCTGGAGTACCTTCAATTCCATCAAATGAATGCATAGTTAATCAGTTTTCTCATGGAAGTTCTGGCAACAGTGGGAAGGGTCATTATGGTTCAGTTCAAACTATATTTTCTAGTTAAATGATGTCTCAAATTTACCCTATTGTTGGTGGCTCCCTTTTACATAGACAGAAGAATGTAAGGGATTGAGCACCCAGAGGGCAATTGTGATTATTTTACCTTTACCTATTAAACTTTTGGGGCTGGCTCTATTTATACTCTTGCTGATAATTTTAGAGGAATAATAATTCTGTTTTATGTGAACATGTATGTATCTCTTTAATATATCTTTTTTGAGTTTGCCACTGATTCTAGAAATTTTAGACCATCTATGGCAATTTTCTTGACCTAAAAAATTAAATTTCTTCCAAATTTGATTAGATTGTTATAAGTGAAATAAAGTCCTAATTTCTAACCCTTTTAAAAACATTTGACTTTTTCTTTATACCATAATATAGTATTATGTTCCCACAAACACTTTTTACAGATATTGTTGAAATCCAAGGGACCATAAGGATTAATATTTAGTTTGAACATTTTCCCCAACCAATAAAATTCATTTTATTTTCCTGTGCATATCACAGTTGCTCTGAGCTCAGCCTGCCTGCTAATTGAGTTACTTATTTAAATGGTGAAATGGCTTCTTAACAACTTCTTTAATTAGCTATTTAACAGAGCTCAATCTTCTTGTCTAGAAAACAGTGATGTTAAAACTGTTAGTGTGAGATCCTAAGTTCTGGCATTGTTTCTAGTTAAATGATAATGACCTAGAATTTCTAGTAATGCTTTCATATTTGTATTTAACTTGTTTTCTTTGCTTTTGTATTACCTCAGTTCAAAATTCAGAGGCTCTACATGTTGAAATAGGCTATCTTTAACCACTGAAAGCAGAGCTTAGCTCCAGACTCATTTATTTTGAATTAGGCAAGGTTGGCACCATCCCCGCATAGATGAATAGCTTTTGACTAAATTGTGTTGTGTTCTTTTCAATAGGAAACAGCTTCCTCCCCCACTTGCTCCCTGAACAAACACTGCCACTTTTATTACTGATCATTAATGGGTAGACATGAAGCTGACTGTTCTCTTAATGTTACTGTAGTGATTGCGTATTCATTTACTATATGCGTATAAGAAATAGGCTCTGTGTCTGGTTTACTTGTGATCATTTTCAGATAACAATCTGCAGACAGATTGTTCCTGAACTATGACCCTATAATATTGCTTGTGTGGTGTCATTCTGTTTGTTAATTCATTCCTTGATCACATAGCTCTTACGTCTAATACATTTCCACCATATTCTGTAGCAAATTTCCATTATCCTTATAGCCCAAAGCTCATATATCTATCTTCGTTAGAGTCAGTTTGGTAGTGACTGCACCAGCATATAGCAATATAGTAACAAGGTTCTGAAACAGGATGGGAGAAGGAAATGATGCTCTATATTCTTAGTTCTTATATTCCAGAGACTTGGCAGGGGGGAGAAGCTATACTCGCTAAATCTGTTCACAGCCAAGTGTTTTTAGAATCTTGGAATTTTCTTTTTTGGAGTTTTTCATACTGTGGATTCATTGGAAAGCTGATGAAACAGATTGCTTGTAAGAGAGTCAATATAAAAATAGTCTGCAAGAAAGCATGCCACCATCTGTGTTGTCTTATCTAGAGATTGTATCCCTGTCTTAGATTGACTTCCAAATTATTATGCTTATAAATATTAATTGATGGAAAGAAATTAGAAAAAGTATAAAAGTGTGTCTGTGAATATTACATATACATATATATTTAACACATACACAGTTTTGGATGAGAATTTCTTCTGTCTTGGTAGATAAATTCAATTTGAAGTTTCCATTAAAGTATCTATTAATCAAAGCACATATAAGACTTTAGAAATATTCTGTTTTGCTAAGTCAAAGGCTAAGGATGAAGACACACATCAACCATGGCATCTTTGGTGACTCACAAAAGCACTAAGAAATGCATTTGCTTCTGGATAATGTATGAATGTGTACATGATATTCAGCTACGATCTATCATGACAGGAGAATAGAGGTAGAAATTATTTATTAGGCAACAAAGAAAAAGTAAGGCTGATGTGGCATAAAGGAAAAAGCTTTACTTGACCAAAATAAACTGATATTTGAAGGAAAACAAACAGGTAAATATTATTAGAACAGTAACTTGGGCCAAATATAAAAGTGAGTAATATTCTCTTAAAAAGTTTTATTTTGGTGAGAAAATTAGTAGCAATGCATCCCAGAAATTCTCTTTGGATTTATTTATTGACATTGAAGCTTCACGCCTGGAGAAAATCTCTCTGCAAATGTGGTTACTTAATGCTTATTATGAGTTTTCCCATGTGTTTTTCTAATTAAAATGGGTTTCCTTAGCATCATAGTTGTAGGAAGAAATATTTGAAAATGAAGTTTGCTAAGCTCTTAGTCCCTGTTTCACATAGTTTCATTTTCTACATTGTGCAAAGTACTGTTAATTGGGCAACTTAGGAAAGATGGTTCTGGGAGCAGTGGAAGGAAGCCGTGACCCTAGAACTTCCAGACTTGTCTTCAGTTGTTTGAATGGAAGCAACTGAACCAGACTAAAGGTTACTTTTTTCCTTTCTTTATCTTTCCATCTCTTCTGATGGTTTTAATAAACAGCATGTATTCTTTTTTTTTTAAGATAAGATTTTATTTATTTTTAATATGTCTATTGGAGTATAATTGCTTTACACTGTTGTGTTAGTTTTTGCTGTATAACAAAGTGAATCAGCTATATATATATATGTATCCCCATATCCCCTCCCTCTACGTCTCTCTCCCACCCTCCCTATCCCACCCCTCTAGGTGGTCACAAAGCACCGAGCTGATCTCCCTGTGCTGTGTGGCTGCTTCCCACTAGCTATCTGTTTTACATTTGGTGGTGTATATATGTCCATGCCACTCTCTTACTTCGTCTCAGCTAACCCTTCCCCCTCCCTGTGTCCTCAAGTCCATTCTCTATGTCTGCGTCTTCTTAACATGGGCTGTATACTATTCTTAGCATGGTGTGTGGGAGTCAATAGCTTCCTACTGTATGTTGATTCAGTTGTGCCAGGAAAGACTACCCATCTAAAGGAAATCTTCCCTACTTGCAAGGAATCATTTTACAAGGGAGACAAAACCCTGAGTTCCACAATTAGAGTTGAAGTCTGAAGAGGCAACACAGCAAACACAACACACACTAGTGTTAAGGGGACAATTAAGCACCTCTTAAGAACAGGTTTAGAGGGAAGGGATGTACTCAGAGCATGAAAACCCTGAGTACTTGAAGGGGACCAGTTAAGGGGCCATAGTGGGGAAAGTGTGATAAAGGGAGACTAAGATATCCTGGGAGCATTTCTATAAATATGTGTATGATTAGCAATTTCTGATAGGTATTCTCTGGTCAGAAAAATAAATGAAAAAATTCCACCAAGGAGGTTGATGTGAGAGTGTTTCTGTGTGTGTGTCCTAAGTAGGACGTCTCTGTGTGAACAATTTCAGAAAATGCTTCTCTTAGAACGAGTCATTCCTTCTGTGGTAAAGGCAGGACGAATGACACACAGGTGCAACAAGCCAGTCAAGAAGCTAAAACTCATCTCTGAACCTCCCCCAGCCAGAGGAGCACCTGGAGACAGCAGTGTGACGCCAGTTGTAGGAGGCATCCCTCATCCTCTGTAGAAAAGGTGACAGTACACCTGTGGCAGAAGTTGGTGCATTAGCTCAAGCCTGGTCATTGGCCTGGCTTCAGAAACATTTTTGCTGCTGCTGTGTTCTAATCTTAATCTTAATGTCTGTGGTTACAATAAGACAGCAGTCTCTTACAGAAAAAGCTTTGGACAAAATTCAACACCGATTTATGATTAAAAACCCTCCAGAAAGTAGGCATAGAGGGAACTTACCTCAACATAATGAAGGCCATATATGACAAACCCACAGCCAACATCATTCTCAATGGTGAAAAACTGAAACCATTAACCCTAAAACCAGGAACAAGAAAAGGATGCCCACTCTCACCACTATTATTCAACATAGTTTTGGAAGTTTTACCCACAGCAGTCAGAGAAGAAAAAGAAATAAAAGGAATCCAAATCGGAAAAGAAGTAAAGCTGTCACTGTTTGCAGATGACATGATACTATAAATAGAGAATCCTAAAGATGCTACCAGAAAACTACTAGAGGTAATGAATTTGGTAAAGTAACAGGATACAAAATTAATGCACAGAAATCTCTTGAATTCCTATACACTAATGATGAAAAATCTGAAAGTGAAATTAAGGAAACACTCTCATTTACCATTGCAACAAAAAGAATAAAATACCTAGGAATAAACCTACCTAAGGAGACAAAAGACCTGTATGCAGAAAACTATAAGACACTGATGAAAGAAATTAAAGATGATACAAACAGGTGGAGAGATATACCATGTTCTTGGATTGGAAGAATCAACATTGTGAAAATGACTATACTGCCCAAAGCAATCTACAGATTCAATGCAATCCCTGTCAAACTACCAATGGCATTTTTCACAGATCTAGAAGAAAAGATTTCACAATTTGTATGGAACCACAAAAGCCCCAAATAGCCAAAGCAATCTTGAGAAAGAAAAACGGAGCTGGAGGAATCAGGCTCCTGGACTTCAGATTATACTACAAAGCTACGGTAATCAAGACAGTATGGTACTGGCATAAAAACAGAAATATAGATCAATGGAACAGGATAGAAAGCCCAGAGATAAACCCACACACCTATGGTTAACAAATCTATGACAAAGGAGGCAAGGATATACAATGGAGAAAAGACAGCCTCATCAGTAAGTGGTGCTGGGAAAACGGGACAGCTACATGTAAAAGAATGAAACCAGAACACTTAGGTCAAAATGGATTAAAGACCTAAATGTAAGGCCAGACACTATCAAACTCTTAGAGGAAAACATAGGCAGAACACTCTATGACATAAATCACAGCAAGATCCTTTTTGACCTACCTCCTAGAGAAATGGAAATAAAAACAAAAATAAACAAATGGGACCTAATGAAACTTAAAAGCTTTTGCACAGCAAAGGAAACCATAAACAAGACGAAAAGACAACCCTCAGAATGGGAGAAAATTTATGCAAATGAAGCAACTGACAAAGGATTCATCTCCAAAATTTACAAGCAGCTCATGCAGCTCAAAATCAAAACAAACAACCCAATCCAAAAATGGGCAGAAGATCTAAATAGACATTTCTCCAAAGAAGATATACAGATTGCCAACAAACACATGAAAGGATGCTCAACATAACTAATCATTACAGAAATGCAAATCGAAATGACAATGAGGTATTACCTCACACCAGTCAGAATGGCCATCATCAAAAAATCTACAAACAATAAATGCTGGAAAGGGTGTGGAGAAAAGGGAACCCTCTTGCACTGTTGGTGGGAATGTAAACTGATACAGCCACTATGGAGAACAGTATGGAGGTTCTTTAAAAAACTAAAAATAGAACTTCCATACAACCCAGCGATCCCACTACTGGGCATATACCCTGAGAAAACCATAATTCAAAAAGAGTCATGCACCACAATGTTCATTGCAGCTGTATTTACAATAGCCAGGACATGGAATCAACCTAAGTGTCCATCAACAGATGAATGGATAAAGAAGATGTGGCACATATATGTGATGGAATATTACTCAGCCATAAAAAGGAATGAAATTGAGTTATTTGTTGTGAGGTGGATGGACCTAGAGTCTGTCATACAGAGTGAAGTAAGTCAGAAAGAGAAAAGTAGTGTATGCTAACACATATATATGGAATCTAAAAAAAAAAAAAAAGGTTCTGAAGAACCTAGGGGCAGGACAGGTATAAAGACGCAGATGTAGAGAATGGACTTGAGGACACGGGGAGGGGGAAGGGTAGCTGGGACAAAGTGAGAGAGTGGCATGGACTTATATATACTACCAAATGTAAAATAGATAGCTAGTAGGAAGCAGCTGCATAGCACAGGGAGATCAGCTCAGTGCTTTGTGACCACCTAGAGGAGTGGGGTTGGGAGGGTGGGAGGGAGATGCA
The DNA here is from genome assembly GCF_011762595.2 of Tursiops truncatus. Lineage (NCBI taxonomy): Eukaryota > Metazoa > Chordata > Mammalia > Artiodactyla > Delphinidae > Tursiops > Tursiops truncatus. The sequence goes on along the minus strand of NC_047046.1, from coordinate 36,759,928 downwards.
AGAGGGAGGAGATATGAGGATATATGTATATGTATAGCTGATTCACTTTGCTATAAAGCAGAAAGTAACACAGCATTGTAAAGTAATTATACTCCAATAAAGATTTAAAAAAAAAAAAAAAAAGACAGCCGTCTTAGCCTGGCTATGCATTAGAATCACCTGAGAAGTTTTCAGAAATGCTAACGCTTAGGTCCCACCTCTACCACTTGTACCAGGGTCTCTGGTGGTGGACTTGGACTTTGGGTCCTTTAAAAGCTCCCCAGTTCAGCTACATGTAACAGAATGAAATTAGAACATTCTCTGACACCATGTACATAAACTCAAAATGGATTAAAGGCCTGAATTTAACACCAGATACTATAAAACTTTTGGAGGAAAACATAGGCAGAACAATCTTTGACATAAACCGTAGCAATATTTTTTTGGATCCGTCTCCTAAAGCAAAGGGAAAAAAAAGCAAAAATAAATGGGACCTATTTAAAGTTAGAAGCTTTTGCACAGTGAAGGAAACCATTGACAAAATGAAAAGACAGCATACTGAGTGGGAGAAGATATTTGCAAATGATATGACTGATAAGGGGTTAATATCTAACATGTATAAACAGCTCATACAACTCAACATCAAAAACAAACAACCCAATTAAAAAATGGGTGGAAGAACTTTTTCTGCAGAAGACATGCAGACGGCCAACAGGCACATGGAAAAATGCTCAACATTGCTAATATTCAGGGAAATGCAAATCAAGACCACAATGAGATATCACCTCATACTTGTCAGAATGGCTAACATCAAAAAGAACACAAGTAACAAATTTTGGTGAAGATGTGGAGAAAAGGGAACCCTTGTTCACTGTTGGTGGGATTGTAAATTGGTGCAGCCGCTGTGGAAAACAGTATGGTGGTTTCTCAAAAAACTAAGAACTATCATAGGACCCAGCAATTCCACTCCTGGGTATATATCTGAAAAAAACCCACTAATTCAAAAAGATACATGCACAGCAATGTTTATAGCAGCATTATTTACAGTTGCCAAGATAAGCAAGCAACCTAAATGTCCATCAACAGATGAATGGGTAAAGAATATGTGGTATATACACAATGGAATACTACTCAGCCATAAAAAAGAACAAAATTTTGCCATTTTCAGCAACATGGATGAACTTGGAGGGCATTATGCTAAATGAAATAAGTCAGAGAAAGACAAATACTGTATAATATCACTTACATGTGGGATATAAAAAATTCAACAAACTAGTGAATATAACAAAAAAGCAGTCTCACAGATACATAGAGGACAAACTAGTGGTTACCAGTGGGGAGAGGGAAAGGGGGGCAATATACGTGTGGGAGGAAAAAAATGGGGTTATTATGAGATTATACGAAATCATCTGTGTGAAACTTTTGAAAACTGTAAAGCACTGTAGAATTTAAAGAATCTTTCATTCAATTAAAAAAACAGCTCCCCTGTTGTCTATTGTGTAGTGAGATTGATCCTGAATACATAGATGAAACTAGTTGATAATATTCAAGGATAATTTTTTGGTTACTGAAAGGAGGAAAAGTATATTAACATTTTGAAATAATGTCTGTGAAAGATATTTTTGTATTTAAAACCTGTCTTTAAATTGCAGTGTTTCACTAAAGAAAATAACTGGTAATTGACTATGGAAGGAAAAACTACACACACAGCTTTTATATATTTAAAAAGGATATTTATATATAGTAGTTGTAACGGGAGTAACAATTTTATATTTTGATTAACTAGAAATGCCTTAGGGTTAAATTCATTAAATATTAGCAGTATTGAAAGCCACTAATTGCCATAAAAATTGGTGTTTCACTTTAGGTTGTGCTCACATCACATTCGTAATGTGTCTAAATGAAATTATCATGTGAAAGAATATGACCTATGTCAAGAAATAAACTTGCTAACAAATTTATTTAAACTTTCTCTTATTCCTACTAGATGATAATAAGGCATCCCATAGAGTTGTGAATAGTCTTACATTTTAGAAAATGCATTATAGATTCTTAAGAATGAATAACCACATTTAAGTTTATTGAGTGAAAGGCTAAGAAAATTTTTTAAGATTTTTAGAACATATTGCTAGATTAATTTCCAAATAGATCTTCTAATTTACACTTTTATCAACAACATGTGAAAGGTCTGTTTTAAGGCCACTTCTCTGTGGGTTACTGGACCAAGAGGTGAGAGTTCTGTGGGTTCTGCATCTGCACATGCAGAGGGCCGACTGTACTATGCCATTTTATATAATGGACTTGAACATCCGTGGATTTTGGTATCCGCAGGGGTCCTGGAACCAATCCCCTCAGATACCGAGGGACTAAGACATTCTTTGCAGGCTCCATTTAATGGTTCTGCTCTTTACTTTCTTGGTCAGGGTCAACTCTCTTATTGGGAACATTAGAGGATGGATGGGGCTTCCCCTTCCACTTGTGCAGTTTTATTTTAGGATGCTGACTTTTGGTTAGATGTTAATGTTCTTTCTAAATCTTTTTCAATGTGTGTGAAATTTGTCAAAAGCTGTATGTGAATCTGGTCCACATTAAGTTTTTATCAGTAATTTTGAGAACTATGTATGTGTGAGGGTATATATGTATACAAATATGCATATATGTACAATATGTTTTTGTAAAATATTTTTTAAAAAATTGGATAAAAAATATTTTTGGTTTTTATTGACTCTATTCCATCTTTATGGAAGTATTTATACTTATGTTCTTAAGGGCTATCATTTTGAAAGAAAAATACATCTACTTTATTACCACAATCATGGGGTTCTGCAAAACTTAATAAGGGAGTTTGCTGGTGTTTCAGACATGTTGATAAGTAACTGGTCATCCTACTTTAAGACAAATTATTTTTTTAAGGTAAAATAGAGTCTAGGTGCATACCAGGTAGCATGTTTCACTTTTCTCAAAGAAAAAGGTCTAAGACATTTGTCAGAGCATCTGTGTTACTACATAGTCTTTCTGCTGTCTCATTTGAATGTTCGTGGCCGGATTTTCATTGTTCTAACTTTAATCACATCAATCACTTGAAAAATATCTGATCTTTCTTTTGGCCTCATTGTTCTTTGTGCACATATTGGAAATTTAAATTGTCTTTTCTCACATTACCTTGACTTTTTTTTTTCTTGAGTGAATGTTTCTAATATATAGCACACACACTAGTGGGATTATTTTGATCAGTGTCACTTAACTGAACAGTTTTTTGCCCAGCCTCTGTACTGACTACAACTCTGGCTTTTCTTAACATGTAACTTACTAATAGGTTCCTGGTTCCCAAACATCTTTCCTCCATCTAAACCTTTACTGCATTTTCCCGGGCTTGCTTTATTGTACTCTTCTATGCTGTTGACCATTACTTTTCTTTGTGATTTATTTTGTTTTTATATATGTATCTATAAAGAGTGGAAAACTCATTCACTCACAGAAAGACACTTGGAACTGTTTTGCTGGTGGAAAAGATAGATTTTTAATATTCTGTTTTTGTAGTTTTATTTTTATATCAGTGGCATGCATTTGTGTGTTGGTAGCTGTGTGTGAAGGCTGTGGTTTTAGGGCAATAATGTCTTAGAATAATAACTTTATGGTGTAGTTTATTCATGACACTGAAACTGGAGGATTAATCACACAGAACATCTAATCTAATAATCCTCTACCTTTCCTGTCACAACACATTTGGAGGATACACCAGTCGTATCAGCAACAGTGGTTTAATACTGCAGATCCCAACAGAGAAGAGAAGTGGGCATGGTTTTTGGAAGTAGTCTGAAAAAGTCCTGGGGAAATGACACTCATTTCAAATCTCTAAACCACACTTTCATTCTAGAGTGAAGGGAATTGAGTTCACTTGTCTGTAATCTTTATGTCTGTATTATTTACCATGGTACCCCTCCTATCCTGCATAGCACTTGCTCAATAAATACTATTGAATGAATAAAGGTGATACTAAGGTACAGAATGATGAATGGACTGAGCAAAGTCAAATGGCTAGTAAGTTTTATTGCTGGGACTTCGGATTGCTTTCTTTTGTTCTTTCGTTAATTCTGTTCTGTTAATTCTTCTCTGTAAGGAGAAGAAACATTTAACACTTCTGACTGGATAGCCATTCACTTTCTCTCATTAAAAAATTGCCTTGCTAGCTGAGAACTCTAACAGCAGCAGCAGCAAATACTGAAATAGTGCTTCCTATGTGTTAGGTGCTCTTCTAATCTTCACAACAATACCATGACTATTTATGACACTAGGTACTATGATCCCCAGTTTACAGCTAATGAAAATAACTGAGGCATAGAGAGATTAGGTCACTTGATTGAAGAGACACAGCAATGTTGCTATTGTTGCCATTGTTACTCCAATATTCAAAGCACATTTTGGGATTCTTATCTGTACAATTCTTCTTAGACTTGGTCTATATGAACAGTTGAAGGGGAAGAGTTTTTCACTCATTTATTAACTTGTTAAATATTTGTTGAGCACAAGTTCTTTGCCGGAACTGGAGCTAAGCACCAGGGGAAAAGAATGAATATGATAGCTCCTATTCTTAAGGAAAAGGCAGAATATAAATATTATTGTAAAGGTGTTCATTTATTCAATTATTTGAGAGCTTGTGGTGCATCAGGCACTGTGTTCTAGGTGTTTTTGGAAAATCAGTGAGTAAGAGGCAGTGCCTGCTCTCAAGGAGATTTTAGCTAATGGGGTCACTGGCACATAAGCAGTTAAAATATACCATACATGTCACAATGATGGTATGCATAAAGTGCACTGGGAACATTATGATGGTGTGCCCAAGTCTTCAGGGAATTCGACAGCCAACTCTTTTGTGGGAATGATGTTGAATTCTGTCCTGAAGGAGAGTTAAAATTTATGGGTGGATAAATTCAGAAAGGGAATGCCAAGCAGAGGCAGAGGCACAAAACAGGGACAGCATGAGTATTACTGAGGCATGAGGCTGGAACAGGCAAATGAGGCTCAGGTTATGAAAAATCTTACCATGTGAAAGACTTCTGCCTAAGTCACTGTTCTTTGTCCCCTGATATCCAAACCCTGGGATCCTGACTATATCCTCCTACTCTTTGGTCTTTGCATTTTTTATTACCTTGACTACACTATCTGCTTACTTCTCTTGGCCTTGGTTGATCTCATTGGTCTTTGTGTTTGACTTACCTGAAGTTTTTGTATATTCTGTCCCTTTTCTGCTTGGAGCTTCTGAGTCTGGGCTGGACATCTTGAAGTCCTCCAGGAAGTAAGAGAGTTGCATATATGGCAACTAGAGGAATTGTTTCCTTAAGGGAAGAGTTTATCACCTGGAAATCATGTAGTTTTACCACACAGTGTTGGCTAAATTATGGTATCTTCTTGAGTGTGCACTGACTCAGTGTTTTTTTTTTTTTTTTTTTTTTTTTTTGGCGGTACGCGGGCCTCTCACTGCTGTGACCTCTCCCATTGCGGAGCACAGGCTCCGGATGTGCAGGCCCAGCGGCCACGGCTCGCAGGCCCAGCGGCCACGGCTCACAGGCCCAGCCGCTCCGCGGCATGTGGGATCCTCCCGGACCGGGGCACGAACCCGCGTCCCCTGCATCAGCAGGCGGACTCCCAACCACTGAGCCACCAGGGAAGCCCAGTGTTCGTGTTTTGCCCCAATTTCTGTTCTTATTTGGGTAATTTTCTTGTCTCAAGTTAGGCAGTAAAATGTTTTTGCTTTGGTGTCAGAGTAGTAATACATATCCAATCACCTCTGATAATAACTGAACAAAAATGATGACCAAACATTCTTATGACAAAATTATGATATACAATTTTCCCCCCCAATATATGATGATTATAGTATCCATAATCTTCTCTTTCTTTTCTGGATTCCTTGCCACTCGCTTTTGCTAATTTTGCACTTTTGCCTTCTGGAATTTCTAAATTTCTGTATGATGTTATGGACATGTTTTCAAAGTATTGTATGGATTTTTTGGGGTAGATGTATGCTTCTCTAATAATCCTTCTCTGTTGCTTTGTATAAAACCTGGGCCATCACTTGCAACAACATGGATAAACCTTGAGGGCATTGTGCTAAGTGAAACAAGTCAGACAGGGAAAGACAAATAAATACCATATGATCTCACTTATATGTGCAATCTTTAAAAAACCCCACAAAACCCAAACTCAGATTCATGGAATCAGAGAGCATATTGGTGATTGCCAGAAACCAGGGGTGGGGGTGATTGAAATGGGTGAAGGTAATCAAAAGATATAAAATTCCAGCTTTAAATTAAGTCCTAGGGATTTAAGGTACAGCATGGTGACTATAGTTAATAATACTGTATTGTATTTTTGAAAGTTGCTAAGAGATTAGATCTTTTTTTTTTTTTTTTTGCAGTACACGGGCCTCTCACCACTGTGGCCTCTCCCGTTGCGGAGCACAGGCTCCGGACGCGCAGGCTCAGCGGCCATGGCTCACGGGCCCAGCCGCTCTGCGGCATGTGGGATCTTCCCAGACCGGGGCACGAACCCGTGTCCCCTGCATCGGCAGGCGGACTCTCAACCACTGTGCCACCAGGGAAGCGCGAGATTAGATCTTTAAAGTTCTTATCACAAGAAAAAAATGTAGCTATGTGATAATGGATATTAATTAGACTTATTGTCGGGATCGTTTTGCAATATATGCATATATTGAATTATTTTTTTTAACCTGAAACTAATATAATGTTATATGTGAATTATCTCAAAAGATAAAAATGCTGGGGCATTTAATCTTTTTGCCTGTAAACACTGTTAGGTACATTTTATGATATTCTGTTTTGGCCTTTAAATAGGAAAGAGTCTTTAAGAGCCCAGAGTAGAGTTTAAAAGGGATAAGTTAGCAAGTTTAATAAAAATGTAGCTGAGATTCAGATATATGTGTGCTTAGAATTTGAGGTTTGTGGCCTAAGGATCATAGATTATTCTTCCTTACACAATCAAAATTATAAAATCATTTAGCTTTCTTATAAAGTAAAGGTTTCTTATACTTTTTCCAGTTTCTAGATGGAGTTAAGGAGTAGAATATGTTTGAAAAATAATACAAGTGGGAATAACATGATGAAAATTTCTTTTCCTTTTCAGTATAAAGCAAGAAAGAAAACCAAGTATCTTAGTCTAAGTTCAGATGCAACATATAGCAATTGGCTCACTCATAATTACTGTAGAATTCTATTTACCATATCTACATAACAATGATTAACCGTATCTAAAAGATAGGTAGAAGTACAAATTCTATATGAAGTAATACAGCATGGTGGAAAGAACATTTTATTTGCAGTCAGATGCATTAAGCTCTAGTTTTGCCTGTGTATCCTTGGACAAGCCCTTTGGTGTGTCTGGGCCTTCCCTTCTCATCTGTGAAATGAAAGGTTTCATTGGACGACCCCTATGGAACTTTCACAGAAAAATTTCATAAATGGATTCTAGAAGGAAAGGGAGGTGTTTGTGGTGGCAGACCCCCTACAGGAAAACACAACATGAGGGCACTATATTCCCTGACTTAGGTCTGACATCTAAATAACATAACATTAAAAGAAGAGTTTGCCTATTGTCTTTGAGGTAGGTCCTCAGAAGAGGAAACATTTTCCTCTTAAATTCTCCTTTTCTTCACAGAGTTCCTCAAACTTCTTGGATTTTATATTAAGAAGTTAGAATATCCTATACTCATTTTTATATTTATATGTTTGCTAGTAAGGGGATGCATGTTATTTGTTCACTGTTAGTACTAACCTTTTGTTAAGATACTAATTAATAGTGCTGAGCTGTGGTCATTAGGGTAAACCCATCTGCAACAAAATACCCATCTTTGTGACTAGAATAAATTGTTATGTAGTGAGAAGAATGACCATGGGATGACTCCTACAGTGATAGCATTAAAAAAAAAAAGTAAACAATTTAAGCTATAAATACCTGGTTATCAAGGGGGCAATTAGTTAAATAAATTTAAATGTATGTATGCATTTTCTAGGGTGATACCATGCTGGTACATCATTTTTTTTTTTTAACTGGCTTAACATTTTCTAATTTAAGATGGAGGCCAAGCAAGAATCCTGCTGCAATGTCACAGTGTATAATTATTGGACAGCCAGCGGCAATTTTTAAAGCAAATTTCACACTGTCGCTGAGACTGTGTCATGCATTGCTAGTTTGAATTAGTTTGTGAAAGTTATTTATATATCAGACAATTTAAATTAATGAGACCTAGCATTCTGTTAATAAATTAGGCCTGGAAATTTATGTTTGCAAAGGTGATATAGCTATAAATAGGTATGTTAAGCAAAGATAAAATATTCAGATTTTTGTTTTCCTTTGTGACAAATCACTTATAAATTATTTTCTCCCTTTTATGTTTTTTTTGTTGTTGTTAGGACCTGAAGCTTAGCTTTCAATATCCACTGGAAAACAAATAACATGATTTGGGCTTAGCTTCCCCGTGAGAGCTTCCCTGTTATCTCCTGTTTCTCACCCCAACCCAAGTCAGTTCCAACAGTGTCTCCCATGCCAGTTCCTCCCTTCTCATCTTGTGACTCCTTTCCCATAACAACTTTTAAGTAACACTTGGCTGGGGGCTTTGTGGTTGCCAGAGGGGGATTCTTCCCCCACCCCCCCCGCCCATATATCTAAGCAGTATTCTTAGGGACAAATGACAAGGATAATCCTAATATTCCTATTTACCATGTGATGTTGTTTACATTTTCCTTTCTTAAAGAAAACCATAGACAAGACAGTGGTAGGCTGACTTGTCAAGAATCCAAGCAGAAAATGAATCTGTGGTGGCAGTACAGGCAGAACTTAGATAAGATGCACAGTCAGCAGACAGAGATATGGACAAAGCAAAATTGTAATAGGAATGCAGATAAATAAAGGCTTGTTTAGAAGCAAGATCTACAGACACGGAAGACTGGGTTTTGGTTGGCAGGCAGAATCCGAGTGGAAATAACGGAAAAGCAAACTCCAGCCAAGCGTTTTCAGTCAGCACCATGGACGGCTCCCAGTGCCACCTCTGAGTGCAGGTGTTCACAAGTATAGCTGCCTCTGGCAGCGCAGGTATGGACAGTGGTAGTTCTTGGCCCAGTTACTATAGGCTTGCTAACATGCCATAATAGTACCATACTCTGAAGTGGATTTGAAGTTGATTATAATTAGTGAATACTTCTTTGGGCACTTTAGAAGTACAGTAGTCCTTATACTATAACTCATACATAGCTTGCAGTTTCGGGGATGAACAACTAAGCTTGGCCTCAAGGACTGGAAAGGTATGATAGTATCTTGTAGGTCTCTCTGGAAACTGGGAAGCAGTACGTCATCATGGTTAGGAGTGCAGGCATTTATGGCTTCGACTATCAACTCTATTTCCAGTTATCTGAGTTCCTTAACCTTTCCAAGGCACATTGTCTACATTTTGAACATAATCCATTTGTAACTCATCGGTGATAATAATAGTACTGACACTAGAGGGTTGGTGAGAAGATTAAATGTATTTATTATTACAACAACAACAATAATTGAAGTAGTCTGTTGTATTTATATAAGATAATCCTACCTATTCCATCAAACTTTCCAAAACTGGCCACACCATCACATTGGCCTGAGGAGCCTAGTGTGAATGTCTTAAATATTCTAGGCTTGTTTGTATGAAAGGCTTTATAAAAGTTAGTGTATAATACTTCTTGCATCAGAGAAGTGTGGTAAAGCCTCTATGTTTTGGCCTGTGTGAAAACCACTGTTAAAATACTTTGTAATACAAATTAAAAATAAAACTGCAGGGCTAGAGGTATAAATATGCCTGCACCCTTGAGTGACCAGAGCTTAGATTGGCAGTTTCAACTTAGAGAAGTGTACAGTGATCTCAGATTCACTTCTTTTAGCCTTGGTTGCTTCTTAATCATGTAAGGAAATACCTTAAACAACCCTACTTGAGTCTACTGTACAGAAATATAGCAAAAGTATTTGAATAAGCTGGGTGGGAATAGTAACAAGCTTGCTATAAAAACTCATAATTCCAATAACTGATTGTGTGTGACTGTGGTGTGTGTGTGTGTGAGAGAGAGATCATTCTCTTTTTTTGCTAATAAAGAAGGTACAATTCACTGATGTTATTTTGAGTGCCTACAATACACAGCCCAATGGTGCAGGTAAAAGAGAGTATGGTATAATGACGAATGGTCAGGATTGTTTTGGAACCAGGATAACTTAAATTTGAATTCCATAACAGAAGCTTACTTCACCTTGGGCAAATCATTGAACTTCCTTGAACTTACTGATCCCTCCTCAATAAAATGCAGATAATATTTTATTTTGAGAGCTGTTACAAAAATTAGAGATGGCACATAGTAGGAATTCAATAAATGGCAGCTATCATTATTTTCATTAAATTAATGTACCAATTCAGCTAGTCATTTGCACCAAATTTGTTTATATTAAAAATTCTCTTCTTTTGTGATTTTGCCAAAAGTTAAAATGATTCTCTTAAAGAGTCATCTTTAATAATGGTTTAACTTTTTAAAATTAAAGTGGTTTTAGAGAGTTTAGTTTATCAGATTTAGATATGTGAAAGTGCACATTTCCTTCTTTTTTGATTTTTTAAAAAAGTCTTTTATTGAATTTGTTTCAATATTGCTTCCTTTTTTTTTGTTTTTTTTGTTTTTAATGTTTTGGTTTTTTGGCTGTGAAGCACGTGGGATCTTAGTTCCCCAACCAGGGATCGAACCCATACCCCCTGCATTGGAAGGTGAAGTCTTAACCACTGGACCACCAGGGAAGTCCCTTTTTTGATGTTTTTAACTGAAATTTTAGTAGTTGCTTTCAGACATTTCCATGAACAATGTTCACACTTTATTACTTTTTCAGATCACGTGACAGTACATATTTGTATATTGTAATTGAAAAATCTACATGGCTGTTGAATTTAAATGGACTGTTCTTTTTATTAACTTTTACATTTTCTGATTACTGTGTTTAAAATGAACTTCTCCATCACAGGGAAAACATATTTACCTTGGTGGGATGACTCACTGTTGACTGATTCATTCCCTCTCAGGGCGGAAGCTCAGTCTAGTGGTTCAAGCTGTGATGTGTGAGTCAGCTGTTCTGGTTCCATTCCCCTTTTGGCTCTTTAATAGTTGGTTAAATCCCTTTTCCAATGGAGATGGTGCCTCCCTATGTATACCTCACAGGGGGCCTGTCAGAAGTGATGAATTTGCACAAGGGAGAGTGGGGAATAGGATGATGGGGAAAAGTGAAATAACAGCAGTCCTCATTTAAAGCAACACATTTGATATTCACCTTTTCCCACGGATCAGTGTTGACTTCAGGGATTTAGTGGTAAATCAGAAGTGGTTGAATATTGGGACTTAAATTGCAGATCAGAGGAGATAATGGTATATACTCTGCTCCAATAGTGACACTGAAGTGGCTTAATAGGCAATAAGGATTGATTGCTAACCTGAAGACAGAAGGCCTGTTAAGCTTTTATGACAGTGGTGTTTTCCTTTTAAACACCATTTAACTGAAGATTTTCTCAGCGTGGTTTTATTCTCCAACAGAAGGGGTACACAGGGCTAATAGCAAACATATTGTTAGTAATTCACAGTACTCAGTAAACTTTCAGTTCCAAACAGGCTTACATTTAGCATATACAGTAAGGAGAGCTTTAAAGTACACTGCAGTGGAGTCATGTCATTATACAGCCATTTACAAAAGGGTCTGAGAAAGAAGAGATTTTCTTTAAAGATACATCAGTAGAATGATAAATACAGCATTAAATAAGCTAGTCATCTATTTATTAAATAAATACGTGGCAAAGCACTCTTCTAAGTTTCATGATTTGATATGTTGTTTTACTTAAATGTATAGGCAAAGTATTAAAATCAGTCTGTGTCATATTATTTAATTTTTCTCCAACTCTGGGCTTCTTGGATATTAAAAGGAATATGTTTTTCTCATGGTGTTTTTCCTATCTGTGCCGTTGGCAAGGGGAACTCTCCTCAGAACCTTGAATTTTTATTGTCTTAGTTTGGATTCATCCAGAAGGAGACCCTAAGATAAGGACTTGGATGCAAGTAGTTTATTTGGGAGGTGATTCCAGGGAATAGGGGAATGAGGGAGAGAACCAGAGAAGAGAAGGAAGCCCCTAGTGTGTTATTAAGCAGGTTACCGGATGGGCGACTGCAGCCCAATCCTACTGGGGATCTCTGGGCTGCATGTAGAACACACTTCAGAGTCACCCTCACAGAGGGGCAAGGAAGGTGATGTTTACCTTCATCCAGTTGTGGCTGAGGGCCACTTCCTGGGACATTTACTCTTATAACTTGCTCAGGAACAGGTGGAGATGCTCTCATGGCTAGAAAAATCTCACAGGCAAGGAGACACAGGTGTTCCTAGTAAGCAATCTTCAACATGTAGGGTGGCAACATGGGAACATGAGCAGGTGTGGACACTCTTTGCCACATACTCTTTCCCTCAGTTATTTTTTTCTGGCAGAAATTTCTTCCAGGTCTCTGGCAATTCATCCGTAAGTTTCTTATTTTGTCTTTTTTTAAAAATTGTGACAAAATATACACAAAATTTACCACATTAACCATTTTAAAAAAGAGGACCTGGATAGGAACTTCGACTGTGGAATGAAGAGTTTTGAGAGATGAAGTGTTAGAATAGTATTTAGTGACCCATAGATATGGAGGATGAGGGAGAGGAATGTAGAACAGTAAGCTTTCTGGATCGGGTGAGTGGAAGGATTGGAAATATTAAGTAAGTGTGGCCTTCGTCTCCTCTTGTTTTTGAATGCAGAGGAGGAAATGGAGACAAAGGATTTCAGTTCAGACATGTTGGGTATAAGGTGGTTGAAGGCCACATATGAGCTTGGGGGTAATAAGAATCTTCTGGGCTAGAAATACACATCTGAGAGAGATTAGTGTATAGATGGCAGTAAAGCAATGAAATGCCCCCTCTGCCCCCACTGATTTCCTCCTCACTTCCTCTTAAGGCTTTATATTTGGTGATTCAGCTTGAAAGTTACTTCTCCAAGAGGCTTTCTCTGCTCCCCAAGTGAGTGAGGTCCTCTCCTCACACACTGTCCTGAGTCCGCTGGCCCTCAACACTCTCCTAAAATGCCTGTCTTCCTGGCATGATCAGTGAGGGCAGGGATTTTGCTCATCTAATTCCCTTTTGTGTATCCAGTGTCTAGCCGGATGCTTGGCACATGGGAGGCACTTAAGTAATAATATGTTGATTGAATAGATGAGTAAGGAAGATTGTCCAGGAAAAATGTGTACAGTGAGAAGAAAATGTCAAGGTCAAATTGAGAGAGATCAAAATAAGATGAGCATTTAAAGTGTCCTTTAAGAGGCAGTGATTGATCTTGACCACTAATATTTATTGTGTTTCTTTCTTTTTCTTCACTATGTAGTTAAAAAATTCAACATAGTTATCATTCCAGATATACAAAATTTACTTTTCCCACTTAATATTCTAACACAAGAATTTTCCTCATTATTGAGATGTCTTTATTTTTTTACTTAGACTTTATTTCATTTTTGTGGTTAGGTAGTAAGTTCATAGGCTCTCATTGCTGTATAGCAGTGCATCTTATTCATACAGAGATGGTTTCTGAATTCCTATCTCCTGGTTTTTATGCATTTGTTCATTCACATGTGCCTGCAGTCATTTAACAATGCGATGTTATATAAAAGATTTGGATGTCGACCTCATAGAGCTCATTATAGGATGGAAGAGACAGACATGCACACAGTTAATCACGAAAAGAGAATATTAAGTACTCTAAGAGAGGTCTGTGCTAAGTACCAAGAGCCTATAGTGAGGGAGATCCCTACAGATGTTTACTAAAGTTAAATGCCTACTTCACGATGATATTTTAAATTAAATGCAGTGTGTTGTCTTCTTAATTTTCACAACATACAAATTCTGCTTTTGGATATTTCTCTTTTTAAGCTTTAGATCATATATTTGCCTGTATGCTTAGAGGGAAGGGAAACTGGCATTTATTAATTACGTGTTATGAACCTGGCTCTGTACTAGGTGAAATTATTCATATCACTTACGTTAATCTTCATTATTTCCTTCCAACTAGCTGTAGTTAGCTTTATTTGGCAGAAGAGGAAATTGAGGCACAGAAAAGTTAAATTATCTCCCCTTGATTATATGAGTCTTAAGTAAGGAATTCAGGGAATTAGTATTCAAATCAAGGTCTGCCTAATATTAAAGACCTTGTGGATCTATTATATTCTAAATATGTAACTCAGTCTGATTCTTAAAGAAAACCATGACCTTGAAAATAGACTTTTGTATATGTAGAATAATATCTATATATCATATTTTACATATATTTTAATGTTATAATACCCAATAAAGCTATTTGATTTTCTATGATAATATGGAAATGTTATGACACAGAAAATGACAATCATAGATAATCTCATACTTTCTTTTTACCAATAATTTTATTTTTTTCCCCTCCTCTCCTATTAAGACTTTTTCCAGACCTATGAAATAGGAGAAAAATAACTGACTTGAGTCCCAATTCTCTTAGATACCTTGTAGTAGTAATGATAGACAATGAATAATTATTAAATAATTTAATAATTATTAAATAAATATTTAATAATTATTGGTCAGAGGAAGAAAGAACGTGGCAATAGTTGAGTAGTGTTCTTTTGTTGTTTCCTGTATGTATGTCTCATCTTCCAACTAGGGCAGCATTCCTTGGGCAGTGTTTACTCTCCCTCTCTCCCTTTCTTCCTCCCTCTCTCTTTCTTCTCTGCAACCTCTCACCAGAGTGCTAGGTATAGAGTAAGGCCTTGATAAATATGTATTGAGTTGATAGGAGTAGGAGTCAGGGGCTGAGCTGCTCTCACACTGTAATGTCAACTGCTGTGTGATTAATGTATTTATGTATTCAACTTGTACTAGCAATATCTTCCCTGCCCCATGTCCCTCATTCCTTAACCATGCACTTGAAGAAAGGCATTCTATAAAGTGTGCTTATTAATAAAACAAGCTAGAGGAGAAATGTGTTGGGATAAAGGTGTTAGGGAGTTATTTATCTGAAAATATTTGAACAATTCATATAAATGTCCTGCTTCATATGTGTACACAGATTGGGTATATCTACAATCAACAGTTTCTCAGCAGCAATGACTAATATATTCATGAGATGGTGACTTTACCACACCAGCAAGGGCTAGTTTTTTTTTTTTTAATTGTTTCTTAGGAATGTAACACACAAAGTATTGACAGCTAAAAAAAAGTCTCTATCCAAGGTGATAAATGATGTTTCATTTCATAGAAATGCATTGTATAAGGCAATAAGCAACGATTCCTGTTACCTAAGATATCCCAGCTGAAAAAAACGTGAGAAGAAATTATAAGTAACTGTTCTTTAGTTACCAGGAAGAGAGACAGAACATTTCCTGGATGACTCTTCATTTTAAAAACCACTTTACTGAGATACGATTGACATTCCAAAAGCTGTGTATATTTAATGTATACAACTTGAGTTTGGGGATAAGTATATACCCATGAAACCATCACTACCATCAGGTCATAAACATATTTGTCACCTCTCAGTTTCCTCCTGCCCCCTTTATTATCATTTGTGTGTGTGTGTGTGTGTGTGTGTGTGTGTGTGTGTGTGTGGTAAGAGCACTTACGTAAGATCTACCCTCTTAGCAAATTTTAACCTATTTTTTGTACCCAGCAGGTGGGAGCAAAGGTAGAATCAATTAGGATTATTCAGTTTTTACATGCACACCAATACAGAAAGGATATCACTGGTTAGGTCCACTTAGATTTTAGCTGTTTTAGGTTCCACAATACCTAATAAGATACTTAAGGCAGTACCTTCTAGCAAAAGAGATTGTAAGAGAATTATTTGATTCACACAATTTGTGGGGTGTTACAACTAATGTTTACAAAGCAGACATAGCTGTCTGCATGTCTTTTGCTTACATTGTGAGCTTTTTAGACCATCAAAACCTTTTTTTACCTGGAAAGTTGGCATCTCTTCACTGGCCAGTCATCCTTAATGCAGCACATGTTGTTCTGTTGGCCCAGTTCTGTGGGATCCTCCTTTATCCTAATTTCTGGATCCATTTCACAATGTCTTGATCTACTTCTTCAGAAACTCTGGCTGTTGGCCTCTAGAGAATTGAGGTTCCTGTTTCTAGGTAAATTGTTGGGACTTTAATGTTCTCACTCTAGACCCTTTTGGGTCAAAGCCAGGGCTTTGCTGGTTGTTAAGGACCCCACTCTTTTGGTTTTATTGCAAGGGCTTCCTTGTCCTTGCTGGTGGCATTCCTACCCTCAGCTATCTGCTGTCTTCTGTCTATTCACCTGGTGGAAGGGGAGAGGTAATATTCAATTCTTATGGAAAACCAGCCATTATTGGCAGGGAATGTTTTGCTGGAAGTATCACATGGAAGACTAACTCCTTCAGGAAATACTTCTGACATAGCCTGGTCCTGGGAACATGCATTCATAGTTTACTTTCAAGTAATTCATAGCCACGGCTATGCTATGCTACTAAAATCAAAGAACCTTTGATTATCCTTTTATTTTAAGCAATATCAGTCAACTTCAAACCACTATGTGAGTTACACTTTCTATTCAGATGCATTTTATTTAATACTGTTTATTCATTCAATTTTAGGATTACAGTTCTAAAAGATTTTTTTTTTTTTGGCAACTCCTAGTTCTTTTTGCAATTTCACTGTTCAACTCAATATTGGATAGAGATGGACACCTGACCCAAAACCACTCAATGCGTTTACTTGATAATGGACGATCATATTCTCTTTCTGGGAATTTGACTGATGAGGGATCAGACTAGTCATTTGGCAGTGGCCTGTGGCTCTATATATGGCCATGAAGACTTCAGACTAGTGGTTATGTTGGAAACTTGATTAGCTTGACTTTGGCCAAATTCCAACTTTAAACAAGTGTATGACAAAAGGATCTGGTACAATGATTGGTACATATTAAGGGAGTCATTTCTGTGCCAGAAAAAGGGGAACAGAAAACAATAATAAATGTCTCTTCACATTTGTTAATATTTGAGAATTTACTATATTATTTACCTGTCTTACTATCTCACTTGACTTTCCTTCCCTATGCTAACAGTTTTGAGGCTAAGTTTATTTGGATAAGTAACCTTAGTTGTCTAGATGCAAGAATCATGTGCTCTTTCCTAGAAAAATTATAAGGTCTCAAGGTAGGCTAGTTTTGGAACATGCTTAGAAGGAAATCAGATTTGGGGTGGTGGTTATACATGTCATGGTAAGACAGGTTTGTTAATCTCATCTACGGCTCAAGAGAAATGAGCTGCAAGACAATGGATAAACTCTTGGAGTCCTTGAGAGAGCAGGGAGTAGTACTTTGGAAAAGGAGCACCAGGCCAGTTTTGAAGAATATCATGGGTAAATCACCACTTTTGTTCCATATCTATAAAGTTGCTGGTACTGACATCCTATTCCTCAGAGCAGAAAGTAAACTCTAGAGGAGGAGGAGGACTTTATTCCCCTAAAAAACATGAAGACTTTATTCCTGGAGGCTTTGAACTTAAGTATGGCTAAATTAAGCAGAGGCAATAAAACTGAAGTCAATTGGGACAGTGTCAAGGGGTAGAAACATCTATTCTATAGGGTAAAATAATGACTACCACTTATTGTGTGCCAATATGTGCTGAAAATGGTATTAGGTAATTTAAGATGATTTCTGTCCTTACAGTAAACATGTAACACAGTCATTAGTATTTTTATTTTACAGACCAGGAAATGAACACTTAGAAAGATTCTTATTATTTACCAGTAAATGAAATGAAAACCTAGGCATTTTGATCCCAATGACAGTCCTAAAAAAATCCTGCTTTGTCAGACTCTAGAGGATTTTTTATATTTTTCAGTAAAACCCAGAACACAGAAGAGATCATCTATATTTAATTTTTGGACAAATGGAAAAGTGACTGAGTCCTTAGATATATCCTAAAACAAACAAACAAACAAACAATTAAAAAAACACCCCAACCAACAATCTTATGAATTTAACAGGCATGGCTCCCTGGCAAATGTCATACAACTATCTGGGGGAATAAAATGGAGATCTTTCATACTTAAATACTCCCCACTATGTGTAGTTTCCTTAGAGATCCCATCTATTATTCTGGGCCAAAGAGTACATATCCAAAGTAGGAAGGAACCTAGGGTGCCAGACAAAATCTCAGACCTCTCTCTGATTTGCCTCTGCATCTTAATATTTTGTATCTCCTGAAACCTGTGAATGATTATGTTCTATTACATGGTAAAGGGGAATTGAGGTTGAAGATAGAATAAAGGTTATTAATCTGCTGACCTTAAAATAGGGAGGTTATTCTGGATTATCCAGGTGGGCCCAATCACAAGGATCCTTCAAGGTGGAGGAGGGAGGTAGTAGAGCCAGTGTCAGAATGATGCAGAGAGAGAAAGACTTGACCAGTCACTGCTGGCTTGGAAGATGTACATGGCCTCAAACCAAGGAATGCAGGCATTCTCTAGAGGCTGGAAAAGGCAAGGAAATGGATTCGGCCTACAGCTTCCAAAAGGAATGCAGCCCTGACAACCTTTTATTTTAGTCCAGTGAGATCTGCTTCAGACTTCTGACTCGCAGAACTGCAAGATAAATTTGTGTTGTTAAACTGCTAAATTTGTGGTAATTTGTTACAGCAGAGATAGAAAACTAGTACAATAGGATATATCTTATATATCTCCATTTGTAAGATGACTTGCCCAAGCAGACATAACTATTAAGTGGCACAGCCTGCATTTAAACCCAAGTTCATCTGACTCCAAAGTTTGTGCTCTTCTGTTCTGTCTCAGGAGCTCTGCTCTTATTAAAGGATGACCCTGTGGAATTTTCTCTTGGATGACAGCTACAGTTTTTGGTTTTCTGTTTTTATTTATAAAACTTTCTCCTGTGGCATTCAGGCTTGTTTGCTTCCTAATGGGAGAGATCGTTTTCACCCACTGTCATGCCTAGCAGAGAGTTTTCCCCAGGTTTTTGGATGGAGCTTAAAAAAGTAGAATTAAGATCACTCTGAATATTAATTTTGAGCTGTTGAGGTAAGAGTGATTCTGACTTAGAAGTCATATAAATTAAAAGTATATGCAAGTCTTTGAGAAAAAATTTCTTACCTGCCTAAATTAAATATAAACTTAAGTTATAAAAACAGTAGTTTAATATGGTACGGCTTTAGATGGTATCTTATGTCGAGAACAGGTTTTACTGTTTATGAGATTAGATAAGAAGCATTTAGAGTCAGAAAAGCTTTTGTTTAAACTTAAGCTTCTACTTATTTGTGTGATCCTGGAATGATTATCTCTGAGATTTAATTTCCTGATTTTTAAAATGGGTATAACATAACTAAGGTTCAAATGAAAATTCATGTGGAGCACAATATAATCCATAAAACACTATACTGATATAAGGTGTAATACTTATTATTGTTATGAGATTTGAGGGAGAATATATGAGTCTGTTTGAATGCAATTCACTTGTATGAAAAGTCTGGTTGATTATTGTACCCCTAAGGAATTACTACTCTCAGTTTTGTTTGTACAATTACTGGCTGATCAAGAAAAAATTATAAATCAATTTCAATAATAAACATGATTATTAGCTTTCCCAAACTAATTTAGAGCACAGGGGTCCCTCAGTGTTCAGAACTCATAACATTTATTGTTTATAACAGCGGTTCACAGATTTGACTACACATCAAAATCACAGGAGGAAATTAAAAGAAAAAAAAATCCTGGGCCCCATGATGAGACACTCTGATTCCGTTAAAAAAAAAAAAATTCCTAGTGATTCTGATTACTACCCAGGTTTGGACACCACTAGTATATGCCTTTTTTTTTTTGCGGTACGCGGGCCACTCACTGTTGTGGCCTCTCCTGTTGCGGAGCACAGGCTCCGGACGCACAGGCCCAGCGGCCATGGCTCACGGTCCTAGCTGCTCTGCAGCATGTGGGATCTTTCCGGACCGGGGCACGAACCCGTGTCCCCTGCATCGGCAGGCAGACTCTCAACCACTGTGCCACCAGGGAAGCCCTATGCCATCTTTTGATAGCCAGTAGCCTTATTTAACTTGTTTTGATAGGTAAGTTTTAATGTTTTAAAAAGTTTTCTATGTTGTAAGGTTTGTATTTCCACAAAAGTAACTTACCTTGAATAATACTGCTGATGATGTTTACACAGGGAAAAGTCTGGATCACTCACAGACCACAAGTAGTGGTTTGTACTTCAATTATTTGGAGAGATAATAGCAAGTTTTTAATTATTCGTAACACATGCTTAGAACACTTAGAACTTGAAGAAACCATGGAAATTATCTTCTTCAACCTCTCTTTCTTTTTTCTCCCCCAGATGAAGAAACTTAGGCTGAGAGAAGTTAAAAGGCCCTTCTAAGGGTGACTGTACTAGCCACCTAGGACTAGAATTTCCAGATTTTGCCTTTTTCCTCTATTCATGGTAATTCTAGAGACATAATTGAAATCCACAAATCCCTAATTTTAGCAGGAATTCCATCTTATCTCTTTTACTATAATTCTTAATAAGTGGCAAAATGCATTAGAAATTAAATATAATTTGAATTGTAGTCTAGATTTATAATTAATTATATACAGTATATGTAATTATACGTCATATGTTATAACTATTATTTATAGACTGTAATTAAATTTTTCCCCTTGAATAGTATATGATGGGTGTGCTAAGCATCTACAAAATGAGAAAAGTGAAGGAAAAACCATCTAAGTCAACAAGAGTGTTTGTACCCTCCATTGTTTTCATGGTGCTTTTTCTGCTCTCCCATAAAATACCCAGCATGGAAATTACTGCAATATTAATCTCCTCCAACATCATTAATGGGACTGATTTAAACTAATGTGAACAAATTGGGTACTAAAATGCATAGTAAAAATCATATATAGAAGCAAAAGAAAATTTTAACCTTGCTAAATAATGAAGCATTTTTCTATTTGAGGTTTCACACATCTATGTAGGAAGAAATTGCTCTTATATAAAAATTTGAAAAGTAGACTGGTTATGTTTCCAGAACTACACATTTCAGAAGGCTCCATTTATTCTAAATTCCTCTTTTGTCTGTTCCTGAAGTAACGTAAGTGGTCTATTTCTTTGTTATTCCTACTGAACTCTACACGTAAGGTATAGATCATGTCTTACTCATCTTTGACCTTCTAGTACCTACCTCATGGTTGACTGTCAAGAAGTATCTGTCCAACTGAACTGGTAAGGGAAAAAAACAAAAACCTTGAGAACCAGAGTCAAACAACATTTTTCCAACTTCAAAGCTACTTTTATTTCCAGCACTAATCCAATGAAAACCTTTTTTGGCGTTTTTGCTTTTTTTTAAACAAATTAATTTTATTTATTTATTTATTTATTTATTTATTTTTGGCTGCATTGGGTCTTTGCTGCTGTGGCGAGCAGGGACTACTCTTTGTTGTGGTGCATGGGCTTCTTATTGCAATGGCTTCTCTTGTTGAGCACGGGCTCTAGGCGTGCGGGCTCAGTAGTTGTGGCTCTTGGGCTCTAGAGCACAGGCGCAGTAGTTGTGGCGCATGGGCTTAGTTGCTCCGCCGCACATGGGATCTTCCCGGACCAGGGCTCAAACCCATGTCCCCTGCATTGGCGGGTGGATTCTTAACCACTGTGCCACCAGGGAAGCCCCGGTTTCTTTGCTTTTTTATCAGATTCATTTTGATTTGACTTATGACAATGAAATATATAATAATCAAGAGATGCTAATGTTTTGAGTTTTAAGGACTAGAGATTAAATTGTTATTTGAAATAGGTGTATTAAAAACCAGACTGCTAAAATAGAATAATTAGGTAGTGACACAATTCTTTATTTCAACCAATATCAGGCACTGTCCCAGGTAATGAGGATACAGAAAGAGTTCCAAGTCTGTACCCTCCCCAAGGGGAAGATAGAATATGGACATACACATGCTATCAGGTGAAAGTGTTAGGAAGAAAAACAATGGAGTAGAGGGATAAGGATGGGGGAAGGGTGCTCCATTCATATAGTGGTCACAAAGACTTCTCTGAGGAAGTGATATTTAAATCAGCTAAAAATGTGATCACTAAGCATAAGTCATTTCGGAGGTAGCATTTGCAGTTAAGTTGTTGACCCCTTATTTGTTGTGAGTCTAGGATAACCAAATATTTTTAAAAGTGGAAGATATTTTAGAGCTCATTTTCGTTTACTGCAAGTCTTCCCATTTCACAGATAAAGGAAACTGAGGCCCAGTTTGGACAAAGAGTGCTCAGATCACATAGCTTTTTGGTGACTTGCAACTAGAATCTGGTTTCTCAGTCCCCAGGCCAATGATCTCTCCACAATACCAAACACTCCTCCATCAGTTTTTGCCTGGGAAACCTCTTGAAGGGGGATAAAGCTATGCAATTTTGGCCTGAGAGAATGTATGGAATAAGGGAGCAACAAGGTCATTCCTTTGCAGAGACAATGAAGAAAAATTATATCAGGGACCAGTTCTGTATATTTGAGCCTCAGGTGTGCTTTCTTAGCACAAGGTGGTAGAGAAAGTTCTTTTTATAACTGGATGTTTCTTTGCATTGTTGCCTAGTCACTAGCACCGTGAAGACCCTAAATGTTGAGGCCTTGAAAAATCCCCTCTATTTATTTTATCTTTACATAACAGATGGCTCTGCATCTCAGGCCATTTCTGTTTTTAAGGAGCATTCTGGCTGTTAATTTAAAAAAGAAAAAAAAAAATCCTGGAACCCTGCAAAGGCAGTCAGTCATCCAGAGACTCAACTGGTTTATATTCTCTCAACTGCACCTGCTCCAACCTTCAGATTTCAATGTATGTGGCACATGTGAATCCATGACAACTGACAGGGTAAATCAGAATTTTCTTTTTCACAGTGTCACCAGTTTACTTCAATTTCTTTGACTGTCATCAGTACTAAGATATCATTGAAAGATAAAAAATTAATGCATTCTGTCTGTCTTAGTCTCTTCAGGCTGCTATACCAAAAATACTATAGACCAGGTAGCTTACATAACAAATATTTATTTCTTAAAGTTCTGGAGGCTGGGAAGTCCAAGATGAAGGTGTTGGTAGGTTTGTTACCTGGTGAAGGCCAGTTTCCTGGGTCACAATCGGCTGCCTTCTCTCTGTAGCCTCACATGGCAGAAGGTGCAAGGGAGCTCTCTGGGGTCTCCTGTAAGGACACTAATCCTATTTGTGAGGGCTCCACCCTCATGACCTAATAATCTCCTAAAGGTCCTATCTCTTAATGCAATCACACTGGGGATTAGGTTTCAACATATGAATCAGGGGGTGGTGATGGGGAGACACAAACATTCAGTCTATAGGACACTCAAAAAATTTGGCCATCTTATTCAAAAGGTTTGTTAAGACAGTGCTAATGAGATCTTGATGTAGTTCTTGTCCACTGAAGTGTCTATAAAAGCACATTTTAATAACTTTACCTGTTAGCTTTTTGGTATCAGAAAAATCTATTAGGACAAAGAAGATAAGGAATTACCTTGAAGTTGTTTTTTTTTTTTTTACAGCAAAATATGTTGTTTTACCTTACACTGTACATCTGTTTCACATGGCTCGACACTGTTTGCATAATAAGCGTTCTGTTTTTTTTTTTTAAACCAGTAGTCAATATAGCATAGTTAGTAATAACATAGTTTCTGGTGCCAGATGATGCCTGCGTTCAAATCCCAGTTCTGTTGTAACTTAGCTGTTTGCCCTTGGGCAAATTTCTCAAGTTCTCTGTGCCTCAGTTTTATCATCCATAAAATGGAGGTAATATTAGTCTTTATTTTGTACAGATGTTATAGAGATGCAAGGAGATAACATAGGAGAAGCATTTAGAGCAGGGCCAATAGAAATATGCTCAATGAATATTGGCTATTTTTATTATGTTTATTAGGGGTTGTTGGTGAGCTTGTTGTGGGAAGAGAGGACTGGATTAAAGTTGCCAGTTAAGCCTTTTCTTTCTGCTGCTGTCTGTGCCAAAATGAAGAACAAAATCTGTAGACTTGGGTAAAATTTGGTACTGGATATGGAAAACAGAACTGAGTTGGTTTTTTTTTTTTTTTTTTTTTTGCGGTACGCGGGCCTCTCACTGTTGTGGCCTCTCTCGTTGCGGAGCACAGGCTCCGGACGCGCAGGCCCAGCGGCCATGGCCCACGGCCCAGCCGCTCCGCGGCATGTGGGACTCTCCCGGACCGGGGCACGAACCCGTGTCCCCCGAATCGGCAGGCGGACTCCCAACCACTGCACCACCAGGGAAGCCCCAGAACTGA
Source organism: Tursiops truncatus (assembly GCF_011762595.2). NCBI lineage: Eukaryota > Metazoa > Chordata > Mammalia > Artiodactyla > Delphinidae > Tursiops > Tursiops truncatus. The sequence continues at coordinate 36,735,531 of NC_047046.1, read as the reverse complement.
GTTTTTTAATCTAGGTAAAAGTAGGACTGGAGAAGGAGGTGAGGACAAAGTGGGAAGAAGATGAATGCAGTCTTGTCTGGGTTAAGGACATTAGTTCAGATGAATCTTCTAGATAGATTCTTCAATATTAATTGATACCAAATTACTCAATATAATTTAAAACTTTCTCATTATTGGGAGGGCTCTTCCCTCTGATGTGTGATGCATAGTGTATGCCATGGTGAGGAAATTGATAATTTTTTTTTTTTTGTGGGAAGAATACAGGATTTTACACACTGCCAAGCTGTAGAAATTATGTTTGAGATAAGGATATGTAAAGGGAAAGAGCTATGATGGGCTTTTGGTAATGTGATTTAAATTATTATAAATTGCTCTTTTAATAAGACAGAGATGCTTTTAAAGAAGTTTTCTCTGATTATGGGGTATAAGAAGATTCATGGATATAATAGTTTTCAGAATTTTGACAAATTGTTGAAAGACATCTGTTATGTAGAATGTCTTTTTTTTTAAATGCTTGAAGTATAATTCACCTGAGGTTTCCTTTATCTGCTACTGACTCTTATGGTTCTTTTCTAGTGAGACAAATTAGTGAGACAAATGTGTGTGTATCCTAAAAAATGATGTACCTTTGTTACTTTGATTATATATCTTCAGAAAGGTATTAAACATTCTATGTGGGTCACTGAAACTCAGCATTTTGTTGGTCATAAGCTATTACACTCTTCTTGAGTATTCTGTGTGGCATGTGGTCATAATTGTTTTTTGATATTTCACATTTTTTCCAGCCTAAAATCAAATTTAAGAAAATTCCATAAGAGATAAGTATAAAAATGAGATTATATATATATATATATTTTAACGTCTTTATTGGAGTATAACTGCATTACAGTGGATACAATGGAGATTATATTTTAAATATCCCATTTTTTGTTAATTGTACTAATGGAGCAGAGATGACAGCTATGCTTTCTTATTAATTATTTAGATTTGGGATATTAAATAATGAACTTGGGAGGAAAACAATATAATTGTGATGATAGTAATCACAATATAATTGTAATATAATTCCATCCTACCCTCCACTTTCGATGTACATAGAGTTGAGTGAGCAGAGGCTAAATGAGAGACAGAAATCTTCGTGGTAAAGGTTAAAGTTAAACAAAGAAATTTTGAAGAGGTTTATCTGCATATGTATCAAAAGCAGGGATATTACCTTGATGTTACCAAGGTCTTGTGACTTCAGAAACCAGATGTAGTCTGTGGTTTCTCTTACTCTTGAAGATAGTTTCATTGAGTTGTAGATTGGGAAGAGACCTGTAGTGTATCTCCTCCATCACTCATCTCACAGAGGAATTGTATTGGAAATTCTCTCAGAAGACACGGTCTCCTTATGATAAAGGTAGAACTTTCCAAATGTGGCTCTTAGTAGTTTTTTTCCTATATCTTGTCACTCAAAATGTGGGCAGCTTTCTTTGTGTCTGGCATCTGTTACTCAAGTCTTCTTCTCTTTTTAATCTTCAGGGCAAATGGAAAACAGTGTGATATCCTTTTCTAAATTCAGAGTTACCACTGACCTTCTGTCTTCTTAAATCTCTACAGAATCTGTAGTTCACTGACCCTCATGAACACTCATGCCCCTCAGGACTTTGGGATTTGGAGAAAGGCAGCTTGCTGGCTCCGTTCATTTGGATGCTCAGTGGAATTCAGAGATGTTTGTAAAAGCCTTGTTGACACAACTTGTGGCTTTTACACCCAGAGTGTAACTTGAAGATGTATTACACCCAGAGCAAACTTGAAGATGTATCCCCTGAAATACAAGCCACATATAATGTATCTAAGGAACTTAATCTATGTTATGGCATGTGGTGATAAATATGAGTGTTACATCTTCAGGAACTAGAATTGTTAAGGTTAATACAGCTAAGGTGTGTAAAACTTCCCTGCACAGTAGCTAAGAGGTGATGTTATTTGTAGTAAATTTTTCAGCATGTGGACCATGATGTACCACTAAATTAAGTCTTGTGTATTAAGAGTGTGTATTATACTTATTTCTGAAGAAAAGGATACTCTAAACATTCTCAGACTTGTTTGCTTCCATAGAACTCTGTTAGAATACAACCTCAGCTTGCCATGCAACTCTCACCTGGACCCATTTTAAATGATACCAATAAATCCTAATTATTCAAGTGTATATAAAGATTTCCTAAAGTATGAATTGCTGGATTAACAAACATATATGTGGCTTGTATAATCTCCATCAGATTATAGATGGTCTGAGAGGTGAAAAATTTTAGGTTAAAGAGTACTATTTTTCCTCACTTTTGGAAGTCTAGACAGTTTATATTTTAGTTGTTTACCAAAACATGAATAGTCTAAACTGCTATCTTATTATTTTATAATGTTAAGAGAAAGCTAAAAAAGTCAAAATTATTCAAGATACTGTGTGACAGATTTTGATGATAGGGAACAAATAGTGTACTGTGACAAAAGCCAGATCTTAGAAGAAAACCAACATGGTGAGACTAACGTTGTTCTCCATTTTTCATTGAGAAAGCTCATTTACTCCATGGGAGAGCATATTTATATCCTTAAGTGGCATGCATGTGTAGAAATAAATGAGAAGAAAATGTTCTTTGAAAAATGAGTCATATTGGCAGCAAATAGTATTTGGATTTTGCTTTAATGCTTACCAGATAAATGTCATTCTAAGGCTGTATTCATTGGTAACTGTCTGGTAGTTATGTTTGAGGACTCTTGCTAATTAGGAATTGGGTAAATAAAATGGGGAAACATATCTATATTCTATGTATGTCTGTGACTATATTTTATATGACATCATAGAAATGCTAAGGTTTCTCAGGTACAGCAGGTACTATGGTTGTCCCATTTGGTGATAACAATTTCAGGCATGTTTGGGAACACCTCTTGCTCCTCAATGGTTAAGGAGAACCACAACTAAATTAAAGGGGCTGAGAGAAGAAAGGAAGACAAGTATATATTTATAAAGTTTGTTACATTAACCTTCTTATCTACTGTTTCTGGGTCTCTCAATTTCTTCTCATGGCTTTGAGTTACCATCTGGTGTCATTTTCTTATTCCAATATAGCTTTGTTTTTACAAAGCTCTTCTGTGGTACTATTGTCAAATACATTACATTTCTACATGTTATTGGCCCAACAGTACAATTATATACATATTGTCTTATGCAATTGCTTTTTAAATCAGTTAAGTGAAAAAACACATAATTAAACTATCTTTTATAATTACCAACAGAATACCTTTTACTGGCACTTCTTTTTTCACGTGGCTTCAAATTACTGTCTGATATTCTTGCTTTTAGTCTAAATAATTTCCCTTAGTATTTCTTGTAAGGGGGGTCTGCTAACAACAGATTCTCATTTTTTGTCTATCTGCAAATGTATGTTTCTTCTTTTCTTCTGGTACTCCCATTATGCATATGTTAGTGTGTTTAATGGTGTCCCACCTTTCTCTGAGACTTTATTCCTTTTTCTTCATTCTTTTTGTCCTCAGGTTTATAGAGATTATGCAATCTGTAAAACAATCTTCAAGTTTGTTGATTCTTCTGCCACCTCAAATCTGCTGAGCCCCTCTAGTGAAATATTCATTTCTGGTTATCATACTTTTCAACTCCAGAATTGCCATTTTTTTGGCTTTATAATTTGGCTCTTTGTTGATATTCTCTATTTGGTCATCATTTGTTCCTTTAATTCCTTAAGACTGGTTTCCTTTAGGTCTTTGAACATATTTATAATAGTTGCCTTGAAGTCTTTGCTAACTCCAACATCTGGGTCCCCTCAAATACAATTTCTGTTGCCTGCTTTCCTCACCCCGCCTTGTGTATGGGTTTGTGTTTCTTTGAATCTCTCATATATTCCATACATACATTGTGGCAACTCTGGATACTGATCCTTTGCACTTACCGGCTTGTTGTTGTTTGCTTCTTTATTTGTTTAGTGCTTTGGTTGGACTAGTTCAGTGAGATCCGTTTCCCCTGAAATGCACAGCCTCTGTCTCCTCTGAGAGGGCACAGTTTTGATTATTAGAGGTAACTGTCGGTTTAGCTAAGGTCTCTTTGACTTCCTCTGTTCATAGCATACCCTTCTGTAGCTTCCAGTAATTGCTAGCTGATTGCTTTATTGTTTTTGATAAACCCTGGGGCATTAGTTGTTCCACATTCTGATTCAATTACAGTTAAGTCCCTTGGCATAGACAAGTTGTTGCCAGTCTTTTGAGACTTTTGTGACCCTCTCATGGGCAGAACCTCTGTCCTATGGAGAAGGAACTGGTTGGGGGATGGAGAACTCATTCTTCACTTGCTGCTCCACCTAGATCCTATGAAGACAGGACTGTTTTTGTATGTTGGTAGGGAGAGGCAAGAACAGGTGCCACTGTCTGGCTGTGGCCACTACCCAGGATGGATCTTCTGCAACTCAGCGCTGGAGAGGCAGGGGACTGCTGATATTCACCAGCTGCCACATGGTCTCTGTCCTAGGAAGCTATGAGAGATGGGAGCTGCCACTTGGCTGTCAGGCCCACTGGAGCAGCTCAGAGCTGTGCAGGAAAAGGGGGCTGCACTCTCCACCAGCTCTCATGCTTATGTGGGTGTCAATGTGGGAGTCAATATGTTCCACCCAGCTGTCACCAACAGCTAAATATAGGCCCCCCAGCAGCCCAGAGCTGTGGGAAAGGGATCTGCTGATGTCCACTAGCTGCTGAAACTGCCGGAATAGTTCTTCTCTAACAGAGAGCTGTGGAAATGGAAACTGCCAATTGGCTTCTGAGCCTCCTGGGCCTGCTGAAATAGTTCTGAGAGGCAGAGTTGGTGGTGGATGGGTATAGTCCCATTCTCAAATGCCATAGCCTCCTACTGTTCTTATTGAGTTTCCATAGATTTTGTTAGATAAATGCTTCTAAATTTGTTGTAAGCCTTTTTGCCAATCTCCAAAGACTTTGGATAATTTTTTGTTGTTGTTGTTAACTTTGACCAGCTTAATAGATATCTCTCCAGGAGGGAGGTTTCACTGAGTTACAACATCATCCCAGAAGTCCTGCCTCCTGCAGTTAAATCATAACCAGTTAGCAGAGCTAAAGCAAGGAAGAGAGCAAACACTTAAACAACAAGAGATTATGTTTTCAGTAATTGAAAACAACCTGCCTTATTTTTAAAAGCATTTATTACTTACTGAATAATTTTCCAACTAATTAGCCCATTTCACTTCTACCAAGGCACAGAGGGATAGGTTGGTAAGTTATTATCATTCCTGCGATGTTCTTATTTCGGACCAGTCTGTTCATGTGCTTAGATTACACTATTCATGTGAGATCATGGCTAGTTATATTTGACTTTGTTCCAAGAGGCATAAACCCTTATTGGGCCACTCTACTTATACTTTAAATCCTTAGAAAATCAACTCAATTTTTAAGGTCCTTACTCACTACCCAAGTACCCAACCTTACCTTTTCATTTTAGGAAAGACATCCATAAAAAAAATCCTCTCTTCATACATTTTCTCTTTTCCTTGGCAAGTCATGGCTGGACTCTCTGGTTTTCCTGGGAGTGTTGCCTTCACCACTAGAAGCAGAGAGCTCCATGTGAGCCTGGATCTGTACCTGCAGCAACAATATTTCCAGCATATGCTGCAGCATCAGCCTCTACCATGGAGTGTGCTGGGGCCAACAGAGGCAGAAGCCAAATGGAGATTTGGATCTAGTCCCAGAAGTACCAGTTTATTCCCAAGAGTCAAAGACCTGAGAGTGTTTTCTCTACGCTATTGCAACTAACATCAGTTAAAAGAAAAAAAAACTTTCTCATTACTGTAGCAATTATTTCTACTTTTATGCATTATTGTCTTATTCTTGTCCATATGCAATTGATCTTATATTATTGAAATCTTAATTTTTAAAAACGTTGTGCCATAACCATTTCTTTTAGATCTACAGGCTTTTCAGGCTGGAGGTAGTGATGTTAAACAAACAAACAAACCAAAACCAACGCCCCCACCCCCCAAAAAAACCCACAATTGCTCACCCTTTTTTTTTTTTTTTTTTGCGGTACGCGGGCCTCTCACTGTTGTGGCCTCTCCCGTTGCGGAGCACAGGCTCCAGACGCGCAGGCTCAGCGGCCATGGCTCACGGGCCTAGCCGCTCCGCGGCATGTGGGATCTTCCCGGACCGGGGAACAAGCCTGTGTCCCCAGCATTGGCAGGCGGACTCTCAACCACTGCACCACCAGGGAAGCCCTGCTCACCTTTTAAAAGAAGGAGACAATTCATTTTTCAAACTACAGAAATTTTTTTTTAGAAATTCATTTTTGTATTTGGTAGAATTTTGGAGTGGAAGAGATCATCAATCCAATTATTTCATTTTTATAGAAGAGGAAACAGAGGCTCAGAGAGGTAGTAACATGACTTGCCCAAGGAGAAAAGTGGCCAATGGCAACATTAGGAAGTCAATTTTTTTGACTCTTAGGTGCTTTTTCACATTTTAAACAATACACTTTATACTAACAAACATCATCAAGAAAAAGCTAAAAAAGTTTCATTGAATCATTTTTCTTCTACAATTGGCATAGAGCTCAAATAGTGACTTTTCAGCTTTAAACATGTGCTCTATGAAGACCTATCTTTGCACACAGTAAGGATATGAAGATGATTTCTCTTTCCCGGAAATTTTAGGTTGTCTGGGATACAAACAAAAGGGCTGCCAGGTTGCCCAGAGCACATGCTGAAGCATGCCAAGGCAGGATTCTAACTGGCCCCAGCCTTCTGGGTCTCTGTGGGCCTCATTAATTTGATGTGCTTTGCTTCTATGACAATAGAACACTTGCCTAGTCAATTACTTGCACCTGCATTTCTCAGCTTGTCACACTCCTCTCCTTTAGGATCTGGAAATAACTGGGAAAGAAAAGCCTTGTTGAAAGGAGACACCTCCAGATTTGTTTTCCTCTTGCACCCAATGAAAGGAATAAGTAAAGGTAAACATTCATTTAACATTTAAAAATTGTTTTAAATTGCAAGATATGGGAATATCCAAGCCTTCAGAACAGGCAAACTCTTTGGTATAATTTACACTTATCTCTTTCTTTGCTTTTTTTTTTTTTTTTTTTTTTTGGTGGTACGTGGGCTTCTCACTGTTGTGGCCTCTCCCGTTGCGGAGCACAGGCTCTGGACACGCAGGCTCAGCAGCCATGGCTCATGGGCACAGCCGCTCCGTGGCATGTGAGATCTTCCCAGACCGGGGCATGAACCCGTGTTCCCTGCATCGGCAGGCAGACTCTCAACCACTGCACCACCAGTGAAGCCCTTTTTCTTTGCTTTTTAATAGGTTTTTAAAATTTGTTTCCACACGTAACGGTAAAGCAATGTAGTTTCTCTATGCTTAAAAACATTAAACCAGTAAATACTGCCAATTCCAATATTTTATAATAGCTATTGTTTGGAATAGTTTTATTCCAGACTGACATTATCATTCATATATTTCATTTTATTAGAATGCAAATGGTATCCCCTTCACTTTCCATAGGGGGAAAGGATTATAATGAAAATAAGCACTAGTGAAAATAGGTTTTTCTATTCTAATATTATGATACTGGAAAGTCAGAATCTTAGTATTTCCTTCAGTCTTATAAAGGGTTTGAGGATTCTTATGTAAGCATTGAATTTGGCTCTATTTTAGTAAAAGACAGTTTCACTGTGAAAAAGTAAAGAATCTACTGTTAACTTAGTTTTTCTGCTCACATGCTATTTAAAACATAGCATTTCCTTTTAAAATCCATTATTTCCTTCCTTCCTGATATTTCATAAGTTCAGTTCCTCTACCTGTGTTCTTAATTCTTTTCTTCCTAATCTCCTTGGATTGGTTTAATAGATATTTATTGAACTCAAATTAAGTGAACACTATAAAAAGTTAAAATCATTTCCTTCCATTTTATAGCTGAGGAACTGATCTTGAACAGTTTAAGTGGCAAGGGCAAAGTGTTATGAAGAATAAGTGACTGAGTTGAGACTCACATAGAAGCTTAAGCTTCTGTCCATGGTGCTAAACCATCAATTCTAGTTCTTTCATCAGCTGTCTGCATTCTGTTCTTTCCCCTAACTTCCAAGCATATACCAGTGTCTCCTTCCTTGAACCAGTAACAGAAGTTTATTCTCTTGATCCTACTTTTCAAGTTCATCTTCTTTCTTCCTTTAATTATTAAACATCTTGAAAGATTAGTCTACACACACAGACTCTACTTCTTCACCTCTGTATCCACTCCTCAATCTACTACCACTTGGCTTTTGCATTTGCCATTGTAAAAACCTCCTTTCATAAGAGTGAAAAATTAAACGCTAAATCATATAACTTTTAAAATGAGCTAATTGGCTTTATTAGGCAATCCATAAACAGAGAAGCATCCCATCTAGCAACTAAAAGGGTGCTCCCATATAAATTTTTCTTTAAAACATTTTAAACTTGAAGCGTCAGTACGTAGATCTTACGTGTACAGTTTGATCAATTTTTACATATTTACAAAACACTTAGATCAAGTTATAAAATATCTGCAGTACTTCTGAAGCTTCTTCATGTTCCTAGAGAGTCTTACTTTTACTCTCATTTACACATGCCCCCTCTTCTGACTTCTATCAACATAGATTAAATTTAGCCTCGTCTTGAATTTCCTATAAATGGAATCATATGGCTGTGCCCATTTGTATCTAGTTTTGTTCACTCAGCGTTATATCTAGTAAGTTTTACAATGTGGTACATTCAAAGTAGTTCATTCTTTTAAATTGCTAAGTACTATTCAAGGTATGAATAAGTCACAAATTATTTATTCTCTCTACTCTCAATGGACATAAGGGTTATTTCCACTTCTTGTTATTATTAAAGTGGTTATGAGCAAACTTGAACATGATTTTGTGGACATAAGCACTCATCCCCCATGGATGTTATACATAGGAGTGGAATTGTTGGTTCATAGCCTGGGCATTTATTAAGTTTTAGGAGATACTGCCAAATAGTTTTCAAAGGTGATTTTACCAATATAAACCCCCACCAGCCATGCAAGAAGGTTCTAGCTGCTCCATATCCTCTCCATCACTTGGTCTTCTACTACGTGGTATTGTTTTTTAAAAATGTATTTTCCTAATGTTCCTTGCTAGTATATAGAAATATAACTGATTTTTAAAAAAATCTTTATTGAAATATAATTCACCCATTTTTTTAAAACATCAGTATAGGAGAATAATTGCTTTACAATGGTGTGTTAGTTTTTGCTTTATAACAAAGTGAATCAGTTATACATATACATATATCCCCATGTCTCTTCCCTCTTGCATCTCCCTCCCTCCCACCCTCCCTATCCATCCCTTCTGGTGGGTCACAAAGCACCGAGCTGATCTCCCTGTGCTATGCGACTGCTTCCCACTAGCTATTTTACATTTGGTAGTGTATATATGTTCATGCCACTCTCTTACTTTGTCCCAGCTTACCCTTCCCCCTCCGCATATCCTCAAGTCCATTCTCTAGTAGGTCTTCATCTTTATTCCCATCTTGCCCCTAGGTTCTTCATGACCATTTTTTTGTTTAAGATTCCATATATATGTGTTAGCATATGGTATTTGTTTTTCTCTTTCTGACTTACTTCACTCTGTATGACAGACTCTAGGTCCATCCACCTCACTACAAATAACTCAGTTTCGTTTCCTTTTATGGCTGAGTAATATTCCATTGCATATATGTGCCACATCTTCTTTATCCATTCATCTGTCGATGGACACTTAGGTTGCTTCCATGTCCTGGCTATTGTAAATAGAGCTGCAATGAACATTCTGGTGCATGACTCTTTTTGAATTATGGTTTTCTCAGGGTATATGCCCAGTAGTGGGATTGCTGTGTTGTTTGGTAGTTCTAGTTTTAGTTTTTTAAGTAACTTCTATATTGTTCTCCACAGTGGCTGTATCAATTAACATTCCCACCAACAGTGCGAGAGGGTTCTGTTTTTCTCCACACCCTCTCCAGCATTTATTGCTAGCAGATTTTTTGATGATGGTCATTCTAACCGTGTGAGATGATATTGCATTGTAGTTTTGATTTGCATTTCTCTAATGATTAATGATGTTGAGCATTCTTTCATGTGTTTGTTGGCAATCTGTATATCTTCTTTGGAGAAATGTCTATTTAGGTCTTCGGCCCATTTTTTGGATTGGGTTGTTTGTTTTTATGATATTGAGCTGCATGAGCTGCTTGTAAATTTTGGAGATTAATCCTTTGTCAGTTGCTTCATTTGCAAAAATTTTCTCCTATTCTGAGTGTTGTCTTTTTGTCTTGTTTATGGTTTCCTTTGTTGTGCAAAAGCTTTTAAGTTTCATTAGGTCCCATTTGTTTATTTTTGTTTTTATTTCCATTTCTCTAGGAGGTGGGTCAAAAAGGATCTTGCTTTGATTTATGTCATAGAGTGTTCTGCTTATGTTTTCCTCTAAGAGTTTGATAGTTTCTGGCCTTACGTTTAGGTCTTTAATCCAATTTGAATTTATTTTTGTGTATGGTGTTAGGGAGTGTTCTAATTTCATTCTTTTACATGCAGCTGTCCAGTTTTCAGAGCACCACTTATTGAAGAGGCTGTCTTTTCTCCACTGTATATTATTGCCTCCTTTATCAAAGATAAAGTGACCATATGTGCATCTCTGGGCTTTCTATACTATTCCATTGATCTATATTTCTGCTTTTGTGCCAGTACCATACTGCCTTGATTACTGTAGCTTTGTAGTATAGTCTGAAGTCAGGGAGCCTGATACCTCCAGCTCCATTTTTCATTCTCCAGATTGCTTTGGCTATTCGGGGTCTTTTGTGTTTCCATACAAATTGTGAAATTTTCTTGTTCTGTGAAAAATGCCATTGGTAGATTGATAGGGATTACACTGAAACTGTAGATTGCTTTGGGGAGTATAGTCATTTTCACAAAGTTGAATCTTCCAATCCAAGAACGTGGTATATCTCTCCAACTGTTTGTATCATCTTTAATTTCTTTCGTTAGTGTCTTATAATTTTCTGCATACAGATCTTTTGTCTCCTTAGGTAGGTTTATTGCTAGATATTTTATTCTTTTTGTTGCAATGGTAAATGGAAGTGTTTTCTTTTTTTTTTTCTTTTTTGCAGTACTTGGGCTTCTCACTGTTGTGGGCTCTCCCGTTGCGGAGCACAGGCCCCGGACGCGCAGGCTCAGTGGCCATGGCTCACGGGTCTAGCCGCTCTGCGGCATGTGGGATCTTCCCGGGCTGGGGCACGAACCCCTGTCTCCTGCATCGGCAGGTGGACTCTCAACCACTGCGCCACCAGGGAAGCCTGGGAGTGTTTTCTTAATTTCACTTTCAGATTTTTCATCATTAGTATATAGGGATGCAAGAGATTTCTGTGCATTAATTTTGTATTCTGCTACTTTACCAAATTCATTGAGTAGCTCTAGTAGTTTTCTGGTAGAATCCTTAGGATTCTCTATGTATAGTATCATGTCATCTGCAAACAGTGACAACTAAACTTCTTCCTTCCAATTTGGATTCCTTTATTTCTTTTTCTTCTCTGATTTCTGTGGCTAAAACTTCCAAAACTGTGTTGAATAATAGTGAGAGAGGACAACCTTGTCTTGTTCCTGATCTTAGTGGAAATGTTTTTAATTTTTCACCATTGAGAATGATGTTGCCTGTGGGTTTGTCATATATGGCCTTTATTATGTTGAGGAAAGTTCCCTCTATGCCTACTTTCTAGAGGGTTTTTATCATAAATGGATGTTGAATTTTGTCAAAATCTTTCTCTGTATCTATTGAGATGATCATATGGTTTTTTCCTTCAATTTGTTAATATGGTGTATCACATTAATTGATTTGTGTATACTGAAGACTCCTTGCATTCCTGGAATAAACCTCACTTGATCATGGTGTATGATCGTTTTAATGTGCTGTTGGATTCTGTTTGCTAGTATTTTGTTGAGGATATTTGCATCTATGTTCATCAGTGATATTGGCCTGTAGTTTTCTTTCTTTGTAACATCTTTGTCTGGTTTTGGTATCAGGGTGATGGTGGCCTCGTAGAACGAGTTTGGGAATGTTCCTCCCTCTGCTATATTTTGGAAGAGTTTGAGAAGGATAGATGTTAGCTCTTCTCTATATGTTTGATAGAATTCGCCTGTGAAGCCATCTGGTCCTGGACTTTTGTTTGTTGGAAGATTTCTAATCACAGTTTCAATTTCAGTGCTTGTGATTGGTGTGTTCATATTTTCTATTTCTTCCTGGTTCAGTCTCAGAAGTTTGTGCATTTCTAAGAATGTGTCCATTTCTTCCAGGTTGTGCATTTTATGGCATAGAGTTGCTTGTAGTAATTTCTCATAATCCTTTGTATTTCTGCAGTGTCAGCTGTTACTTCCCCTTTTTCATTTCTAATTCTATTGATTTGAGTCTTCTCCCTTTTCTTCTTGATGAGTCTGGCTAATGGTTTATCAATTTTGTTTATCTTCTCAAAGAACCCGCTTTTAGTTTTATTGATCTTTCCTATCATTTCCTTTATTTCTTTTCCATTTATTTCTGATCTGATCTTTATGATTTCTTTCCTTCTGCTAGCTTTGGTTTTTTTTTTTTCTTCTTTCTCTAATTGCTTTAAGTGTAAGGTTAGGCTTTTTATTTGAGATTTATCTCGTTTCTTAAGGTAGGTTTGTAATGCTATAAAATTCTGTCTTAGAACTGTTTTTCCTGCATCCCATAGGTTTTGGGTCATTGTGTTTTCATTGTCATTTGTCTTTAGGTATTTTTTGATTTCCCTTTTGATTTCTTCAGTGATCTCTTGGTTATTAAGTAGTGTACAGTTTAGCCTCCATGTGTTTGTATTTTTTACAGATATTTCCTGTAACTGATATCTAGTCTCATAGCATTGTGGTGAGAAAAGATACTTGATATGATTTCAATTTTCTTAAATTTATCAAGCCTTGGTTTGTGACCCAAGATATGATCTATCCTGGAGAATGTTCCATGAGCACTTGAGAAAAAAGTGTATTCTGTTGTTTTTGGACGGAATGTCCTATAAATATCAATTAAGTCCATCTTGTTTAATGTATCATTTAAAGCTTGTGTTTCCTTATTTATTTTCATTTTGGATGATCTATCCAATGGTGAAAGTGGGGTGTTAAAGTCCCCTGCTGTGATTTTGTTACTGTCGATTTCCCCTTTTATGGCTGTTAGTATTTCCCTTATGTATTGAGGTGCTCCTATGTTGGGTGCATAAATATTTACAATTGTTATGTCTTTTCTTGGATCAATACCTTGATCATTGTGGAGTATCCTTCTTTGTCTTTTGTAATAGTCTTTGTTTTAAAGTCTGCTTTTTCTGTTATGAGAATTGCTACTCCAGCTTTTTTTTGATTTCCATTTGCATGGAATATCTTTTTCCATCCCCTCACTTTCAGTCTGTATGTGTCCCTAGGTCTGAAGTGGGTCTCTTGTAGACAGCATATATATGGGTCTTGTTTTTGTATCCATTCAGCCAGTCTATGTCTTTTGGTTGGAGCATTTAATCCATTTACATTTAAGGTAATTATCCATATGTATGTTCCTATTACCATTTTCATAATTGTTTTGGGTTTGTCATTGTAGGTCTCTTCCTTTTTATTTTCCTGCCTAGAGAAGTTGCTTTAGTATTTGTTGTACAGCTGGTTTGATGGTGCTGAATTCTCTTAGCTGTTGCTTGTTTGTAAAGGTTTTAATTTCTCTGTCAAATCTGAATGAGATCCTTGCTGGGTAGAATCTTGTTTGTAGGTTTTCCTCCTTCATCACTTTAAATGTGTCCTCCACTGCTTTCTGGCTTGCAGAGTTTCTGCTGAAAGATCACCTGTTAACATTATGGGGATTCCTTTGTGTGTTATTTGTTGTTTTTCCCTTGCTGCTTTTAATATTTTTTCTTTGTATTTAAGTTTTGATAGTTTCATTAATATGTGTCTTGGCATGTTTCTACTTGGATTTATCCTGTATGGGAGTCTCTGGGCTTCCTGGACTTGATTTACTATTTCCTTTCCCATATTAGAGAAATTTTCAACTATAATCTCTTCAAATATTTTCTCAGTCCCTTTCTTTTTCTCTTCTTCTTCTGGGATCCCTATAATTCGAATGTTGGTGCATTTAATGTCCCAGAGGTCTCTGAAGCTGTCCTTAATTCTTTTTATTATTTTTTCTTTATTCTGCTCTGCAGTTGTTATTCCCACTATTTTATCTTCCAGGTCAGTTATTCATTCTTCTGCCTCAGGTATTCTGATATTGATCCCTTCTAGAGAATTATTCATTTCATTTATTGTGTTGTTCATCACTGTTTGTTTGCTCTTTAGTTCTTCTAGGTTCTTGTTAAACTTTTCTTGTATTTTCTCCATTCTATTTCCAAGATTTTGGATCATCTTTACTATCATTATTTTGGATTCTTTTTCAGGTACACTGCTTATTTCCTCTTCATTTTTTAGGTCTAGTGGGTTTTTACCTTGCTCCTTCATCTGCTGTGTGTTTTTCTGTCTTCTCATTTTGCTTAACTTCCTGTGTTTAGGGTCTCGTTTTCGCAGGCTGTAGGTTCCCATTGTTTTTGTGTCTGCCCCCAGTGGCTAAGGTTGGTTCATTGGGTTGTGTAGGCTTCCTGGTGGAGGGGACTGGTGCATGTGTTTTGGTGGATGAGGCTGGATCATATCTTCTGGTGGGCAGGTCCACGTCTGGTGGTGTGTTTTGGGGTGTCTGTGACCTTATTATGATTTTAGGCAGCCTCTCTGCTAATGGGTGGGTTTGTTTTTCTGTCTTGCTAGTTGTTTGGCATAGGGTGTCCAGCACTGTAGCTTGCTGGTCGTTGAGTGGAGCTGGGTCTTGGCGTTGAGATCGAGATCTCTGGGAAATTTTCGCCATTTGATATTATGTGGAGCTGGAGGTCTCTGGTGGACCAATGTCCTGAACTTGGCTCTGCCACCTCAGAGGCACAGTCCTGACTCCTGGCTCGAGAACCAAGAGCCTGTCATCCACACAGCTCAGTATAAATGGGAGAAAAAGAGAGAAAGAACAAATAAAATAAAACAAAGTTATTAAAATAAAAAATAATTGTTAGAAAAGTTTTTTTAAAGTAAGAAAAGAAAGAAAGAAAGAAGAGAGCAACCAAACCAAAAAACAAATCCACCAATGATAACAAGCACTAAAAATTATAATAAAAAAAAAAAGAAACGGACAGACAGAACCCTAGGACAAAAGGTAAAAACATAGTTATACAGACAAAATCACACACAGAAGCATACACATACACACTCACAAAAAGAGAAAAAGAGAAAAAGAAAATATATCCTTGCTCCCAAAGTCCACCTCCTCAATTTCGGATGATTTGTTGTCTATTCAGGTGTTTCGTAGATGCAGAGTACATCAAGTTGCTTGTTGAGATTTAATCCACTCCTCCTGAAGCTGCTAGGAGAGATTTCCCTTTCTCTTCTTTGTTCCCACAGCTCCTGGGGTTAAGGTTTGGATTTGGCCCCACCTGTAGGTCACCTGAGGGCATCTGTTTCTGCCCAGACAGGACGGGGGTTAAAGGAGCAGCTGATTCGGGGGGCTCTGCCTCACTCAGGCCGGGGGAAGGGTGGGGTACAGAATGTGAGGTGCACCTGTGGTGGCAGAGGCCCTTGTGACGTTGCAACATCCTGAGGTGTGCTGTGTGTTTTCCCAGGGAAGTTGCCCCTAGATCACAGGACCCTGGCAATGGCGGGCTGCACAGGCTCCCGGGAGGGGAGGTGTGGAGAGTGACCTGTGCTTGCACACAGGCTTCTTGGTGGTGCAGCAGCAGCCTTAGTGTCTCATGCCCGTCTCTGGGATCCGCGCTGATAACCGCAGCTCGCGCCCGTCTCCGGAGCTCCTTTAAGTGGTGCTCTTAATCCCCTCTCCTCGCGCACCAGGAAACAAAGAGGGAAGAAAAAGTCTCTTGCCTCTTCGGCAGCTCCAGACTTTTTCCAGGACTCCCCCCAGGCTAGCTGTGGTGCACTAACCCTGTTCAGGCTGTGTTCACGCTGCCAACCCCAGTCCTCTCCCTGAGATCCAACCTCCGAAGCTGGAGCCTCAGCCCCCAGCCCCTGCCTGCCCCGGCGGGTGAGCAGACAAGCCTCTTGGACTGGTGAATGCTGGTCGGCACTGATCCTCTGCGGGAATCTCTCTGCTTTGCCCTCTGCACCCCGGTTGCTGCGCTCTCCTCCGCAGCTCCGAAGCTTCCCCCCTCCGCCACCCGCAGTATCCGCCCGTGAAGGGGCTTCCTAGTGTGTGGAAACCTTTCCTCCTTCACAGCTCCCTCCCACTGGTGCAGGTGCCATCCCTATTCTTTTGTCTCTGTTTTTCTTTTTTTCTTTTGCCCTACCCAGGTACGTGGGGAGTGTCTTGCCTTTTGGGAGGTCTGAGGTGTTCTCCTAGCGTTCAGTAGGTGTTTTGTAGGAGTTGTTCCACATGTAGATGTATTTCTGATGTATTTGTGGGGAGGAAGGTGATCTCCACGTGTTACTATTCTGCCATCTTGAAGCTCCTCTAATTCACCCATTTTAAATGTGCTATTCTGTGGCTTTTAGTATGTTCAGAGTTGTGCAACTATCTCCATAATCAATTTTAGAACATTTTCATCTTCTCAAAGGAAACTCCATACCCTGTAGCCATCAGCCCCTAGTCACCCATTCTCCCTCTCCATCCACCTGCAGCCCTAGTAATTACTAATCTACTTTCCATCTCTGTAGATTTACCTATTTTGGGAATTTAATATAGATGGAATCATATACTATGTGATTCTTTATAACTGGCTTTAGCATATTTTCAAGGTTCATGCATGTTATAGCATGTGTTAGTACTTCATTATCTTAATGCCAAATAATATTCCATTTTATGGATATACCACATTTTATTTATTCATTTAGTTGATAAACATTAGATTTTTACTCACTTTTTTGAGTCTGATTCCTTTGAGTCTCTTTGGTTTCTTAGTTCTCTGATGTGTTTTAGCAAGCCATGATTTTGTAGCTTACATTGCTTGTTTATGTTGTTCAGGAGAGAGTGATATTCCCTGGTGGTGTTCTGCATCCAAATCAGAAGTGAAACCCTGGGCTTCCCTGGTGGTGCAGTGGTTGAGAGTCCGCCTGCCGATGCAGGGGACACGGGTTCGTGCCCCGGTTCGGGGGCATCCCCCATGCCGCAGAGCTGCTGGGCCCTTGAGCCATGGCCGCTGGGCCTGCGCGTCTGGAGCCTGTGCTCTGCAATGGGAGAGGCCACAACAGTGAGAGGCCCGTGTACCGCCAAAAAAAAAAAAAAAAAGTGAAACCCTCCCTAGGATTTTGAGATGCTTTTAATTTTTTCCATCACAGTAGTCCTTTGAAATGTGAGGTGTTTTTATGCATATTTCATAGGTGAAGAAATATGTACTATGTGAAGTTCAGTGATTTGTCCAGGGCTAGACTGTCAATGAGTACAATTTTCATTTAAAACCAAGTCTTTTTACTCCAAATCCATTGCTTTTCCCATTTTCTGTATTTTTTGGGGCCAAGAGAGGGGTAAGAATAACTCACACTGCAGAATTGAGAGACTCTTGCCTGGTGTTGAGTTGTCAGGTATGGTATTACCAGGAAGGTGGAGTTTAAACTGATCTATCTTAAAGTAAATTGCAAAGCATTCCATGAAGTTTTCTATTTAGAATCTTGACTTTGATCTTGATTTTTCTGCTTTATTCAGCAGCTGGATGAGTAGACTTCAGAGCTTACTCCAGTCAGGTAAGAAGCAGCTGTTCTGGAATGCTTTCACTGCAGAGCCAGCTCTCTGATGTGACTCATTAGCCTGTTAGCAGCCGGCTTAGCAGAATTTTTGAAGAACCTGCAGTCCTCTGCTAAGGTTCCTGGGACCCAGAGAGAGAATGCTCAGCTACTGAAACCTGAAGCACAAGTTTACCCCAATTCTGAGGAAGAATTTCTTAGCTATTGGCAGTATAAATGTTGTGATATTCCTTAAGGATATGCACCTGGAATCCTCCAAATTTTATATTTTGAGACTTTAATTTGCTAAAGAAAATAATTAACCCAAATATGTGTGTCCTGTGCCATCACTGAATCTTTTAAGTGGGGTCTAGTTTTTCAATTTGAGATTAACTTAAAAGAAACAAGGTAATGTGTAGAGTTAAAA
Source organism: Tursiops truncatus (assembly GCF_011762595.2). Taxonomy (NCBI): domain Eukaryota; kingdom Metazoa; phylum Chordata; class Mammalia; order Artiodactyla; family Delphinidae; genus Tursiops; species Tursiops truncatus. The sequence continues at coordinate 36,717,337 of NC_047046.1, read as the reverse complement.
GCATCCTGTTACCTAAAGTCATTTTTTAGTGTTTAGCCCCTTCCCCCCATCCCCTTGCATAGTTCCTTCTTTGTGGCGCCACTTGTACATCCTGCCTTGGCTTTAAGCATCTCCACATAATAATTCAAAGGGCAATATGATTTTGTGTTGTCTGGCTCTTAGGTAATCCTACAGTTTTTGTGTTAGGAAGAGACACACTCATGGGTAAGTTCTGTCTTCTCCCTCTTACCTACCTTTCCCTGAGCCTCCATCTCATCAGCCCCCATCTAAGCAGAGCTTAAATGATAATGAAGAAGGCAAGAACACATGTTTTATAACAATATTACAGTATTAATAATGTTATATATTATATTAATATTAATAATTAGTAAGTATTATTATGTGTTACAATCATAAGATCCTTCTGTCTGTGAAGTTAGAATGATATTTCTAAAATGCAGCTAGTGCAGATTTGAACAGACAGTGCCCTGCTGGCAGGTGCCTCAAAGGCTCTTCATCAACCTCAGGAATCAAACTCTCCCTCCTTACTTGGATACCTACGGTTCCTCGTGGTCTGATGCCCTTTATTCCTCAAGTCACACTCCATATTCCAGCCTCCCTGTGCTCCTTGCCCATCATGGTTCTGCTAACCTTACTTGGGATAGCACAGTTTCATATTAGATCCCTGATTCTTTTAAATTTCTCTCCTGCATTAACATGAATGACAGCCTTTTCCTTTTGGAAGCACTCTACTCTCTTTGGTTTTGTGAAAACTTTCTCTTGTGTCTTCCTCCTAAATCACTTGCCATTATGTCTCTATTTCAGTTTTGGGCATGTTAATTTTAAAATGCGTATGAGATGACCAGGTGGGGATCATAAGTAGGCATTTGGACAGATGGGTCTGGAGCTCCTACTCCTCTTTCTCAGGCTCCTCCTTCAACTAAGCTCTGAATATTGGAGCTCTTAAGCTCTTGGTCCTGGACCCTCTTCTCCTCCTCCTCTCTTTTCCTTTCCTCCTCACATTTATTCTCTTTGGCAATGAATTTTACAATTTATGACTATTCCTGCACTTAAAACTCTAGCCAGTATTTCTGAGGTACATACTTTGATACTCGAGGCTATTTGGAAATGTGTTTTTCTCATCCAGAATGTGAGCTCTGTAGAAACAGGACCTTATCTTGCTTGTTCACTATTGTGTTTGTGTTACTGAGAAAGAGAGTGTGAGACTTAATAGATGCTAAACAATATTGAGCTGCATAAATGTCAAACTTTACTGATCTTTGATGTTTTATGTATATGTCCTGTGAGATTCCTTTAACTGAAGACTAGCAATTTTCTATCCCTGGTGGATATGTGGCTGTGTGTGGATGGTGCAGTGAGAAAAGATGGGTACAAGCCAAGCACTGAGGTCACTGGTAAAAAGGGAATCATTTTGTGGAAGCTTGCGAAAACAAGGTTGTAAATATGTCATCACATTTAGTTAAACTTACTAAATTGTTATAGGACTATAGCATACTTTTAGTCTATGTCAGTGGATATTTGGAGTGTTTCTACTTTTCTGTGATTAAGAACTTTGTTCCTGAGGGGGTAGCTTCAAGATGGCAGAAGAGTAAGACATGGAGATCACCATCCTCCCCACAAATTCATCAGAAATACATCTACATTTGGAACAGCTCCTACAGAACACCTACTGAACACTAGCAGAACACCTCAGACTTCCCAAAAGGGAAGAAACTTCCCACGTACCTGGGTAGGGCAAAAGAAAAAAGAAAAATTAGAGACAAAAGAATAAGGATGGGACCTGCACCAGTGGGAGGGATCTGTGAAGGAGGAAAAGTTTCCACACACTACGAAGGCCCTTCACTGGCGGAGACTGTGGGTGGTGGAGGGGGGAGCTTCGGAACCGCAGAGGGAGCGCAGCCACAGGGGTGCGGAATGCAAAGCAGAGAGATACCCACACAGAGGATCGCTGCCAACCAGCACTCACCAGCCTGAGAGGCTTGTCTGATCACCCGCCTGGGTGGGCGGGGGCTGGGAGCTGAGGCTCAGGCACCAGAGGTCGGATCCCAGGGAGAGGACTGTGGTTGGCAGTGTGAATGCAGCCTGAACGGGGCTAGTGCGCCATAGCTAGCCGGGAGGGAGTTCGGGAAGAAGTCTGGACCTGCCTAAGAGGCAAGAGACTTTTTCTTGCCTCTTTGTTTCGCGGTGCCCGAGGAGATGGGATTAAGAGCGCCACCTAAACAAGCTCCAGAGACGGGCACGAGCCATGACTATCAGCATGGACACCAGAGACGGGCATGAAACGCTAAGGCTGCTGCTGTAGCCACCAAGAAGCCTGTGTGAAAGCACAGGTCACTCTCCACACCTCCCCTCCCGGGAGCCTGTGAAGCCCGCCACTGCCAGGGTCCCGTGATCCAGGGACAACTTCCCCAGGAGAACATACGGCGTGCCTCAGGCTGTTGCAATGTCACATCAGCCTCTGCCACCACAGGGTCGCCCCACGTTCCATACCCCTCCTTCTCCCCGGCCTGAGTGAGCCAGAGCCCCTACATCAGCTGCTCCTTTAACCCCATCCTGTCTGAGCGAAGAACAGACGCCCTCAGGTGACCTACATGCAGAGGCGGGGCCAAATCCAAAGCTGAATCCCAGGAGCTGTGCCAACAGAGAAGAGAAAGGGAAATCTCTCCCAGCAGCCTCAGGAGCAGTGGATTAAATCTCCATAGTCAACTTGATATACTTTGCATCTCTGGAATACCTGAATAGACAACGAATGATACCAACTTCAGGAGGTGGATTTTGGGAACAACGATATATATATATATATATATTTTTTTTCCCCCTTTTTCTCTTTTTGTGAGTGTGTATGTGTATGCTTCCGTGTGTGATTTTGTCTGTATAGCTTTGCTTTTACCATTGGTCCTAAAGTTCTGTCTTTCCGTTTTTTGTTTTTTTTTTTTTTTAGTATAGTTTTCAGTGCTTGTTATCGTTGGTGGATATGTTTTTTGATTTGGTTGTTTTCTTTTTTATTTGTCTAAATTACTTTAAAAAGTATTTTTATTATTTTTTGTTTTTTACTTTAATAACTTTTATTTTATCTTTTTCTTTCTTCCCTTCTTTTTTTTTCTCCCTTTTATTCTGTGCCGTGTGGATGACAGACTCTTGGTGCTCCAGCCAGGAATCAGGGCTGTGGCTCTGAGGTGGGAGAGCCAAGTTCAGGACATTGGTCCACCAGAGACCTCCAGCTCCACATAATATCAAATGGCGAAAATCTCCCGGAAATCTCCATCTCAACGCCAAGACCCAGCTTCACTCAACGACCAGCAAGTTACAATGCTGGACACCCTATGCCAAACAACTAGCAAGACAGGAAAACAAACCCACCCATTAGCAGAGAGGCTGCCTAAAATCATAATAAGGTCACAGACACACCAAAACACAGCACAGGGCGTGGTCCTGCACACCAGAAAGACAAGATCCAGCCTCAACCACCAGAACACAGGCACCAGTCCCCTCCACCAGGAAGCCTACACAACTCACTGAACCAACCTGAGCCACTGGGAGTAGACACGAAAAACAACGGGAACTACAAACCTGCAGCCTGCAAAGCGGAGACCCCAAACACAGTAAGTTAAGCAAAATAAGAAGACAGAGAAACACACAGCATATGAATGAGCAAGGTAAAAACCCACCAGACCAAACAAATGAAGAGGAAATAGGCAGTCTACCTGAAAAGGAATTCAGAATAATGATAGTAAAGATGATCCAAAATCTTGGAAATAGAATGGAGAAGATGCAAGAAACGTTTAACAAGGACCTAGAAGAACTAAAGAGCAAACAAACAATCATGAACAACACAATAAATGAAATAAAAAATTGTCTACAAGGAATCAATAGCAGAATATCTGAGGCAGAAGAATGGATAAGTGACCTGAAAGAAAAAATAGTGGAAATACCTACCGCAGAGCAGGATAAAGAAAAAAGAATGAAAAGAATTGAGGACAATCTCAGAGACCTCTGGGACAATATTAAATGAAACAACATTCAGATTATAGGGGTCCCAGAAGAAGAAGAGAAAAAGAAACGGACTGAGAAAATATTTGAAGAGATTATAGTTGAAAACTTCCCTGATATGGATAAGGAAATAGTCAAGTCCAGAAAGCCCAGAGAGTCCTATACAGGGTAAATCCAAGGAGAAACACACCGAAACACATATTAATTAAACTATCAAAACTTAAATACAAAGAAAAAATATTAAAAGCAGCAAGGGAAAAACAACAAATAACACACAGAGAATCCCCATAAGGTTAACAGCTGATTTTTCAACAGAAACTCTGCAAGCCAGAAGGGAGTGGCAGGACACATCTAAAGTGATGAAAGGGAAAAACCTCTCTCCAGCAAGGATTACTCTCTCCAGCAAGGATCTCATTCAGATTCGACAGAGAAATTAAAACCTTTATAGACAAGCAAAAGCTAAGAGAATTCAGCACCATCAAACCAGCTGTACAACAAATGCTAAAGCAACTTCTCTAGGCAAGAAACACAAGAGAAGGAAAAGACCTACAATAACAAACCCAAAACAATTAAGAAGATGGTAATAGGAACATACATATTGATAATTACCTTAAATGTAAATGGATTAAATGCTCCAACCAAAAGACATAGACTGGCTGAATGGATACAAAAACAAGACCCGTATATATGCTGTCTACAAGAGACCCACTTCATACCTAGGGACACATACAGACTGAATGTGAGGGGATGGAGAAAGATATTCCATGCAAACGGCAATCAAAAGAAAGCTGGAGTAGCAATTCTCATATCAGACAAAATAGACTTTAAAACAAAGTCTATTTCAAGAGACAAAGAAGGATACTCCATAATGATCAAGGGATCGATCCAAGAAGAAGATATAACAATTGTAAATATTTGTGCACCCAACATAGGAGCACCTCAATACATAAGGCGAATACTAACAGCTATAAAAGGGGAAATCGACAGTAACATAATCATAGTAGAGGACTTTAACACCCCATTTTCACCAATGGATAGATCATCCAAAATGAAAATAAATAAGGAAAAACAAGCTTTAAATGATACATTAAACAAGATGGACTTAATTGATATTTATAGGACGTTCCGTCCAAAAACAACAGAATACACTTTTTTCTCAAGTGCTCATGGAACATTCTCCAGGATAGATCATATCTTGGGTCACAAATCAAGCCTTGGTAAATTTAAGAAAATTGAAATCGTATCAAGTATCTTTTCTCACCACTACGCTTTGAGAATAGATATCAATTACAGGAAAGAATCTGTAAAAAATACAAACACATGGAGGCTATACAGTACACTAATAACCAAGAATCACTGAAGAAATCGTAGAAAAAAATCAAAAAATACGTAGAGGGCTTCCCTGGTGGCACAGTGGTTGAGAGTCCACCTGTCGATGCAGGGGACACAGGTTCGTGCCCCGGTCTGGGAAGATCTCACATGCTGTGGAGTGGCCTGGCCTGTGAGCCATGGCTGCTGAGCCTGCGCATCCAGAGCCTGTGCTCCGCAACAGGAGAGGCCACAACAGTGAGAGGCCAGCATACCGCAAGAAAAAAAAAAGATGCAAAAAATACCTAGAAACAAATGCCAGTGAAAACACAATGGCCTTAAACTGATGGGATGCAGCAAAAGCAGTTTTAAGCGGGAAGTTTATGGCAATACAGTCCTACCTGAGAACCAAGAAACAGCTCAAATAAACAACCTAACGTTACACCTAAAGTAAGTAGAGAAGGAAGAACAAAACACCCCAAAGTTAGCAGAAGGAAAGAAATCATAAAGATCAGATCAGAAATAAATGGAAAAAAATGAAGGAAACGATAGCAAAGATCAATAAAACTGAAAGCTTGTTCTTTGAGACAAAAAGAAAATAGATAAAACATTAGCCAGACTCATCAAGAAAAAAAGGTAGAAGATACAAATCAATAGAATTAGAAATGAAAAAGGAGAAATAACAGCTGACACTGTAGAAATACAAAGGATCATGAGAGGTTACTACAAACAACTCTATGCCAATAAAATGAACAACCTGGAAGAAATGGACAAATTCTTAGAAATGCACAACCTTCTGAGACTGAACCAGGAAGAAATAGAAAATATGAACACACCAATCACAAGCACTGAAATTGAAACTGTGATTAAATATCTTCTAACAGACAGAAGCCCAGGACCAGATGGCTTCACAGGCGAATTCTATCGAACATTTAGAGAAGAGCTAACACCTATACTTCTCAAGCTCTTCCAAAATATAGCAGAGAGAGGAACACTCCCAAACTTATTCTATAAGTTCACCATTACCCTGATACCAAAACCAGACAAAAATGTCACAAAAAAAGAAAACTACAGACCAATATCACTGATGAACATAGATGCAAAAATCCTCATCAAAATACTAGCAAACAGAATGTGGCAGGACATTAAAAGGATCATATGCCATGATCAAGTGGGGTTTATCCCAGGATTCAAGGAGTCTTCATAAACGCAAATCAATGAATGTGATACAGCATACTAACAGATTGAAGGAAAAAACCATATGATCATCTCAATAGATGCAGAGAAATCTTTCGACAAAATTCAACATCCATTTATGATAAAAATCCTCCAGAAAGTAGGCATAGAGGGATCTTACCTCAACATAATAAAGGCCATATATGACAAACCCACAGCCAGCGTCGTCCTCAGTGGTGAAAAAGTGAAACTATTTCCACTAAGATGAGGAAAAAGACAAGGTTGCCCTCTCTCACCACTATTATTCAACATAGTTTTGGAAGTTTTAGCCACAGCAGTCAGAGAAGAAAAAAGAAATAAAAGGAATCCCAATTGGAAAAGAAAAGTAAAGCTGTCACTGTTTGCAGATGACATAATACTATACATATATAATCCTAAGGATGCTACCAGAAAACTAGTAGAGCTAATCAATGAAATTGGTAAAGTAGCAGGATCCAAAATTACTGCAGAGAAATCTGGCATTCCTATACACTAATGATGAAAAATCTGAAAGTGAAATTAAGAAAACACTCCCATTTACCATTGCAACAAAAAGAATAAAATACCTAGGAATAAACCTATCTGAGGAGACAAAAGACCTGTATGCAGAAAATTATAAGACTCTGATGAAAGACATCAAAGATGATACAAATAGATGGAGAGATATACCATGTTCTTGGATTCGAAGAGTCAACATTGTGAAAATGAATATACTACCCAAAGCGATCTACAGATTCAATGCAATCTCTATCAAACTACCAGTGGCATTTTTCACAGAACTAGAACAAAAAATTTCATAATTTGTATGGAAACAGAAAAGCCCCCGAATAGCCAAAGCAATCTTGAGAAAGAAAAACGGAGCAGAAGGAATCAGGCTCCTGGACTTCAGACCATAGTACAAAGCTACAATAATCAAGAGAGTATGGTACTGGCACAAAAACAGAAATACAGATCAAAGGAACAGGATAGAAACCCAAGAGATAAACCCACACACATATGGTCACCTTATTTTTGATAAAGGAGGCAAGAATATACAATGGAGAAAAGACAGCTTCTTCAATAAGTGGTGCTCTGAAAACTGGACAGCTACATATAGAAGAATGAAATTAGAACACTCCCTAACACCATACACAAAAATAAACTCAAAATGTTTTAAAGACCTAAATGTAAGGCCAGACACTATCAAACTCTTAGAGGAAAACACAGGCAGAACACTCTATGACATAAATCACAGCTAGATCCTTTTTGACCCCCCTCCTTGAGAAATGGAAATAAAAACTAAACTAAGCAAATGGGACCTAATGAAACTAAAAGGTTTGCACAACAAAGGACACCATAAACAAGATGAAAAGACAGCCCTCAGAATCGGAGAAAATAGTTGCAAATGAAGCAACTGAGAAAGGATTCATCTCCAAAATTTACAAGCAGCTTATGCAGCTCAATATCAAAAAAACAAACAGCCCAATCCAAAAATGGGCAGAAGACCTAAATATAGATTTGTCCAAAGAAGATATACAGATTGCCAACAAACACATGAAAGAATGCTGAACATCATTAATCATTAGAGAAATGCAAAGCAAAAGTACAATGCGATATTATCTCACCCCGGTCAGAATGGCCATCATCAAAAAATCTACAAACAATAAATGCTGGAGAGGGTGTGGAGAAAAGGGAACCCTATTGCACTGTTGGTGGGAATGTAAATTGATACAGCCACTATGGAGAACGGTATGGAGGTTCCTTAAAAAAGTAAAATAGAACTACCATATGACCTAGCAATCCCACTACTGGGCATATACCCTGAGAAAACCATAATTCAAAAAGAGTCATGTACCACAATGTTCATTGCAGCTTTATTTACAATAGCCAGGACATGGAAACAATCTAAGTGTCCATCGACAGATGAATGGCTAAAGAAGTTGTGGCACATATATACTATGGAATATTAGTCAGCAATAAAAAGGTACGAAATTGAGTTATTTGTAGTGAGATGGATGGACCTAGAGTCTGTCATAGAGTCTGAAGTAAGTCAGAAAGAGAAAAACAAATACTGTATGCTAACACATATATATGGAATCTAAAAAAGAAAAAAATGGTCATGAAGAACCTATGGGGAAGATGGGAATAAAGATGCAGACCTACTAGAAAATGGACTTGAGGACACGGGTCCAGGCAGGTTAAGCTGGGACAAAGTAAGAGAGTGGTAGTGTATATATGGACATATATACACTACCAAATGTGAAATAGATAGCTAATGGGAAGTAGTTGCATAGCACAGGGAGATCAGCTCGGTGCTTTGTGACCAGCTAGAGGGGTGGGATAGGGAGGGTGGGAGGCAGGGAGATGAAAGAGGGAAGAGATATGGGGATATATGTATATGTATAATTGATTCACTTAGTTATTAAGCAGAAACTAACACACCATTGTAAAGCAATTATACTTCAATAAAAACGTTAGAAAAAAAAGAAAAGTTAAAAAAATACAATTCTAATCACACTTCCATTGCACTAAAAAAAAACAAGAAAAGGACTTTGCTGCTATTTAAGTTATTAATATAGTCAGTTAAATGAAAGCTTTATAGAGAGAGATGGTCATGTAATTTGTGGGAGAGACTACTGATGTACTGGATACGTTCTCTGAACAACTGAATGAAATTAGAAGTAGGATTGAGATGATTTTTTTTTTATGTTTCTCATTTATCATCTTTTAAAATCTGTATCATTTGCAAAAAAGTGGCCTATATTACATGTTAGTTACAAATGGTAATTTTATAAGGAACATTATAAACCCACTTCTCAATCCAAGAACTAGAACAATAAACATTTTTGGCTACCTATCAGTTCCCTCTACCATCACCCCACCTCTCTGCTGCCTATAGCAATCCTGGTATGCAACAAAGGCAACCACTGTTTCTAAATTTGTATTATTACCTTGCTTCTTTAAAATAGTTTTGTAATAAATATATGTATGCCTAAATATACCCATTGGCTTTATCTCTTACTGAGCTACATGAAAATGTATTGTAGTCTATAAATTTATTGGGACATGCTTTTGTTTTCCCTAAACATTGTTTTCAAGTTGTACTTATGTCGTTGCAGGTAGTTGTAATTCATACATTTTCATTGTTATATAAATATGCCATAATTTTATTTATCCATTCTCTATCAATGGAAATTCGTGTTTCTGCTTTTATGTTATTAAGAACTTGGTTTTGTACAAAATTTTAACAGAATAGTAGCTGTTGTTTGATAGCTTTTTTTTCATTGTTTTTAAACGCATATTTAATGCCATTATATTATTTTTCTTTATTAAGGTTCTTCCAGAGAAAACTTTACAGTATCTATACTTTTTAGACATGTAAGGAGTTAGTATTCTTGTTACTTCCTCAAAAGTACCTTATTTTCTCTTATCCCTGGGCCTTTGCATATGCCGTTCTCTCTATCTTGAAGAATTTTTGATTCCCTATCCCTGACCCCCATTTACATGAGTACCTCCTCCTATTCATCCTCAGGATTTGTCTCAGATGTTACTTTTTCCAGGAAGCCCTCCTGACCACCCCAGGTCATGGTAGGTGCCTTTAGTCCTTTTCACATACTCCTGTACTTCTCCAGATTTCCCATATTTCCCTTTCCAAAACACTCAGTAAACTCATATGTATTATAACATTCTGGTTTAGTTCTTTGTCTCCACCACTAACATGGATGATTGGAATGGTAGATGTTTTGTCTCATTTTGTGATATATCCCCTGAAGCCAGTCCAGAGCCTGGCATGAGAAATTCAGTAAACATTTGTTAAATAAATAAATGTAAGAATTGCTTATCTCTCAACTTGTGCCCACCAAAATTATTGATAAGGACACCTTAATTTGTTGATTTCAAAGGACAACTGTTTGTTGGTAAATGGAATATAATAATGTTTTCCCTTTGGACCAAGTGTTATCAATTTCAGTGCTGTCAGCTGTCAAGGATGGAGATCAGCACAGAACTAAACAACTAGGCCACTATTCACTCCTTGTCTCCCTTGGTGCATGGAGATATATTCCATAAAGACAGCTATTGATTTCTACCATTAGATTGCCAGGAAAGCCAGCAATAATTGCTTTAGGAATTTTTTCCATGAATATTTCCTGTTAATTTCCCAGGAGCAAGACCAGCTGTTCCCCTTCTCTCAATAAAAAATTAGAGAGCTGGAAATTAACATACTCATAAATTTTTTTTTCTTTAGCAAAGCATTATTGAGTTGGGGTAATGAAGAATAAGAAGCAATATACAAAAGTGAAGTTTTCAAAGGATTTTATTTTATTTTTTTATTTTTATTTTATTGTTTTATGGAATGATAGAATTATTGAGTGAAAACATTTCTCATAAATAAATAAAAACTAAAGATATTTTGAGATATTTTCAGATAAACAAAAGGAGAGTGAATTAATTGCAAGAATACCTTCAATAAAATAAATGCTACAAGGAATTTCTCAGGCTGATGGACAATTACATAATTTGGAATCTCAGATCTATATGAAGGAATAAAAACACCAGAAATTTTTCAAAGGATTTTAAACTGTTACATATATAAATAAAAAAACAGACCAAGGTAGAAAAATATGTTAGCTTTATGGAGACATTTCTGTTCCTAATTTTTAAATGTTTAATATCTTTTCAGGGTTTGGTAGACCTGTACGCTTGCTTGTCATTTTTCTTTTTTTAAAATTTTGACTGTATATTTATTTAATATTCAACATATGTTTACATACAAAGTTATCACTCCTTACCTAGAATTCCTCTTCTCACTAGTATTTCTCTCCGTGGTGCACTTAGCACAGAAAACAATTGTTTTTTACTTGTATGTCTCCCCAACTGGACTCTGAGCTGCTAAGGATGGGGAGTAGGTTTTATTTATCATTGTATCCTAGCACCCAGGCCAAGGTACGACAGAGTGGGGATTTGATATGCTTGTCATTTTTCTTCATTAGCAGCTATGGGAAGAACTAATCACTTCCAAAAATCCTTCCTGTCTTTCATTTCTGGTCCCCCTCCACCCCATTTCCCACAAATATCTGAAGGTTGAATAAGAAGCATTAATGTTGAGATGGAACAGACATTTGGAAAACTGTACCAAGAATCCACGCTAAGATAATATATGGGTGGATGTGGCACACATGCTTTTCTTATTTGACCCTATAAGAAGAGTGTTTCATTGTTGTTTCTTGACCATTCCAGGAGTATGTTTCAGGTACATTCAAGAACTGATTCACAGGGCCAGGATATGAGAAACATTTGGCTATTTGGTTTAGGGGTAGGGCCTTTTTTATTTTTTGGAGTTTACTTCCTAATTCAGAAGAAATGAATTACCATTTTATTTCCTGTCTCAAAAATTAAGTGTCATCGTTTTGTTGACATGTAGTGTTAGTGTGCTGGAGCTCATGAGAGCTGATTCTCCCCAATTCAGCATCTAGTGATGTCATATTGGTAGCTTAAAATTGGCTACGGTGGGAGTATTTACACCATGGTAATTAGCAAATGCTACAAAACAGGAACTTTTTTTCACCAGCACTCCATTGCATGTAGTAGCCAAGCATCTTTTAAAAAAATTTTTTTGACTGTGTGCCAGTATTCCTTCCTTTGAGGAATCACCCTTTCTCAATCAATGTGATTCTGGTATGGTTGTGAATCCCAAAGCCCCTGCCTCTTAATTACACAGGTGAATTACAGTTTATCTGTTCTGTGAACATATTTTTTGGTTATGCTTTCATTGTCTCTAGGAGATGTTATTTTTGCTACTTTTAATTTTTCATGAATTTTGAGAGATTCAAAAACTATGCTGTGGCCACTCCCACCTCTTCATAATCATCCTCAATTATATTTTAAACAGATAATTCATTCAATAAGAGTTTTATAAACATAGATTTGTGAAGATTGTTTCCTTGAATTGGACACAGGTTGATAATAGCTGTTGATAATATAAATTAAAGTTCTCATGCTGCCTCTCCTTGGAGATTCATGTCTTTGTAATTTTTCCTTTCTCAGAAACTGTTATATTTACTATAATATCCCTAGATAAACTTTATAGTTTGAGGCTCACCTTTATTTATGTGTCTGAAATTATTAGGAATAATGACTAAGAATACTAATTTCATTTTTAAACATCTCTTGTTACTTCGTGCAAAGTTTCCCCCCCATATCAGATAAATTTTAAATGTTTTACCCCAAGCTGTATATCTCTGTTAAAGTTACATTGGTCATATCACAAAATAATTCTTGGTACGTAGAATAACAAAAGAATTTAAGCAGAAAATATATGTCCTATTTTGAAAACATTTCAGCACAGTAAAAATGTAATGATTTCCCTTCTCATTTTGAGATCTTGTTAGGTATAGTTTAAGGAAAATTCTTTGTTTCTGGAGTCTTATGACAGACTCAGGATTTTTTTAAAATTAATTATTATTTTTTGGCTGCGTTGGGTCTTCGTTGCTGTGTGCGGGCTTTCTCAAGTTATGGTGAGCGGGGGCTACTTTTCATTGCAGTGCATGGGCTTCTCATTGTGGTGGCCTCTCTTGTTGCAGAGCACGGGCTGTAGGTGCACATGGACTCAGTAGTTGTGGCTTGCAGGCTCCAGAGCGTAGGCTCAGTAGTTGTGACACACAGGCTTAGTTGCTCTGTGGCATGTGGGATCTTCCCCGACAGAGGATTGAACCCGTGTCCTGTATACTGGCAGGTGGATTCTTAACCACTGCACAACCAGGGAAGCCCAGGATTTTTTTTTTTTCAATTTGGAAAATACTTTTCAAAGATTTTTTTGTATTTATGTGCTCTTCTTGAGTTTTATTCTAAAATTAATTTACATGGAAACATGTTTATCTTTAAAATGTATTTATCTCTTTTTTAAAAATCCTATTTCCTACTCAAAAGATAAATTTAAATCTACAGTCTCAGGCTTATATAAAGCAAGATAACTCATAAATTCTTGAAAGGTAAAGCCAGTATCTTTATTTTTATGCATTCGTGTTCTAGTAATCCACATCAAGGTAACATAAAATAAAAATGTTATAGACCAAACTACTTCCAATTAAATTTTAACAAAATTGTGACTGATTATCAGTTGTGTGGATTTGTCTATTTTAGTAGAGTTTCGTTTATTGATTTTTAATCAGCTATTAAAAATACCTGATTAAATATTGTGAATTTTCTCATTATCACTAGTTTTAAATAATTTGTTTATGGTGTGATTTCATGTGGTTTTCTTTGTGTTTATCCTGCTTGAAGTTCATTGAGATTCCTGGATCTTAGGTTTATATTTTCATTAGATCTGAAAAAATTTTGTCAGTTATGTCTTCAGATATTTTTCTGCCCCTTCCTTTTTCTGAAACTCCTCTCACACTTATATGTTTCTCAATTTTGTCCAAGAGATTTCTGTGACTGTTCCTATTTTTTTTCAGCCCTTTTTCTTTCTGTACTTCAATTTGGAAACTTTCATTTGTCCTTTCTTCAATCAAAGTCACTATGTTTTTCATTTGTAGCCCTTGTCTGATAATTTTATCATCTCAGTATTTTGGTGTCTGTTTCTATTGGAAAACTCTGTTTCCGTTTCTCCCCTGTGGGTTAATAATCTAGAAAGTGCTTCCAGGCAGAAAGCTGAGATGATTGTCTGGCTTACCTATTTTTTCCCTCTCTAATCTACTTTTAGGGATTATAGTTCTTTACTGCCTATTTCCCAATTCTGAAAACCGTGGTTTCATATGCTTTGTCCACTTTTCTAGTTATTTATGGTGGAGTAGTTAATTCAGTCTTACGTGACTAGATAGCGCAACTCCTGGCAATTATCTTTTAATTTTGGTATCTTTAGAATGTGTATTTCTTGTGTTATGCAGAAAAGTAATGGAAGTAAAATATAAAGTTTAGTTGAGTTGGAGTTACGCACTTACTTATAACAGACATGCAGTTACATATGATAGTCTAAAGCTCTCCCTCATTCGCTACCAGTGTTTGAACTTTGCTAGAGCCCCCATCATTTCCTTTGCACTTCTTTTTAGATTGCCGGATTATCACACTTCTTTCTCATTTATCGAAGGCCCCATTTGTCCTTCTCTGTACTGCTTTTCTTGCCTAATTTCAATAAGATCAAATTTCACATTCACGTCCAAAATTACCTGGGGTTGTCTATAATTGTTTTAGCTCTTAATCCCTTCTCTTTACCTTGGTCATTGCTGCAGTAGGTATCTAAGAACACTAGACTTAGGGTGCACATTTCAGTCTTGTTAATTTAATGCCACTACAGCTGTATGACTGTATGGGAAACTCACATAACTTCTCTGAACTTATTTGTGGAACCAAAGTGAGAAAATAGCCTCTTCTTATCTCACAGATTTGACAATGCTAATGCACAAATATATCATTCAAAGCATGTTGTTATCTTTGTACTTACTCATATGACAGGGTCCCAAATAATTTTGTTTTTACCATCTGTTCTTTTTCATTAAAAAATTATTTTCTGATATGTCATATATGACTTACACATTGTCTCTTGCCCCTTAAAATTGGTTTAAAAAATTTTGGCTACAGCTTCCCTGGCGGCGCAGCGGTTGAGAGTCCGCCTGCCGATACAGGGGAAACGGGTTCGTGCCCCGGTCCGGGAAGATCCCACGTGCCGCGGAGCGGCTGGGCCCGTGAGCCATGGCCGCTGAGCCTGTGCTCCGCAACGGGAGAGGCCACAGCAGTGAGAGACCCGTGTACCGCAAAAAAAAAAACCCCAAAAAACTTCCCTTGGTATAAATTTTTCTTAGGTAGGAAAGAGTAACATGGAGTGAGCCTGTTTTGATGACCATGGGGAATTGGTTGGAGAGGTAACTGAAACACTAAGCTTAAGGAGTCACTCCGTGGGGACTTGATAGTGATGTAGGTTATTGCCAACAGTTTTAGCGGCATCAGTTAGGATTTTGCTGGTAATTGTGGAATCACACTGATGTGTACAACAAAGAGTGTAGTAAAAACAGCTTTACTGTAACACTGGCGGAACCCCCACAGCTTCTGTACCATTTTGTATTTCTCCTCCTCCAATAATAATTCCTCCTTAACTCCCAGAAAGTAGAATAGTCAATTTAAGTGAAATAGGAAAAGTCATTTTACTAATGCGAGTCACTAATGAAATAGAATTCTTCCATGAGATACATTTTAAATCATTTTTTAAATGCCTTCCTCCCACCTTATTTTTTGATGTTCTTGTTCTTCCTGGTATCCTTGCTATGAGAAAGAGGCCTGGTGACCAAGTGACCTTTGTAGTGTGGGGTTTCTCCTTTGGCATGTGAGATAATTCAAGATGGAAATAATATGGAAACAAGTGAGAGGAGGAATTTGGGGATGGGGATTGGAGCTTGAAATATGGAAACTCCTTGAGGTGTTCTTTTTCCTATAGTGGCCCACAAGGATGAGATATAGCCTGACAGCTCCTGAGAACAAGGTATACCCATAAGCCAGGATAGCTAGGTGTGTGTAACTCCTAAACTTTATTTCCGTTTTGTTAATATTAATTTCTTATTAAAAATTTGTTTGACTAATTCTGCTTTATTACATTCATGCTTAGGAAATTAAAAAAAAAAGAAACCCAAAGTTCTTATATAATCATTTGGGCAGAGCTTTAGAAAAGAAAATAGCATCTTTCACGGTCAAACACTGTTGATAAAGGTGATTGTTGGGATATTTCCAGGGGAAGGGAACTCTGGGTGCTTGGAGATTCACAGTGATTCTTCCTCCCATAAATATTCCTCCTCCATTTCTACCTTGGAGGATCTGTCTTAATTTTGTTAAGGGACATGACTTTTACTTATAAGTGTTCAATTTGGAAAAAAATAGTAACTCAAGAAATAAAATATGCTCTCCATCCCCCTCCTAGTTTTTACATTTTTATTTTTTAGGATGAAATTGATTTATATTAGGAGTTGTTAACAAGAATACTACTGAAGAACCCAAGAAGATGAGTGTCACGAAGTGGTATAATGTCCTGCAAAATATGGAAATAACTCTTTCACAATTCCAGTAGGTATCATTTTTAGAACCCAAAATTAAAAAAAAACTGATGATTTCATTTAACTTTTATTTCTACAAGGTTTTGCAAACTTTGCAAACTAGAATTCACTAGCTCACACAAACCTTTAATTTTTGCTTCTTCCTCCAAGACTAAGTGTCCTAAATTGTTGTTTTTTGTTTCCTGACCTCTGCTTCAAGGTCACTGATGCCTGGTGAAAAAGTAGATCTACTACTTTTGTTTTACTGATAAGATTTTTCTGTTAGGCTTCAGTTTTCTGTCTTTCCTAACCAACCGTACCTCCCCAACCCCTGTTTTCTAGATCAAGGATGATAACTTGATCTATGAAAATGTGCTGTGGCTGGTCCTTGTCCTTCCAGACCAACTTGTTCTGGCATGTAGTTTACGCCCTTTGAAATACTGTGAAAAGCATGCACTAGTGTTTTTAACACATTGTAGCATTTGGGGAATTTTTGCCCTAGTCAATATCCTGAAAAAACCCCTTAAGAATAGAACAAAAATGAAAGATTAGAATCCTAGAGCCAGTAAAGATTGCTGCTGAGTTAAGGACTGTATACATATAAGTATAGCTCAATATCAAAATATATAATACTATAACTTACCAAATTAATAAATGAAAAGAGAAAACACAGGATCATCTCTTTATAGCTGAAGAAGTATTTGATGTAATTCATCTTCCATTCTTGGTAAGAAACTCTTGATACAATGTAATATACCAACATAAAATATCCTTAACATAATAAAAACATAATTTTGTACCATATTTTTAAAAAAACAGCATCTAGAACATCTAGAAATCATTCCTTCACATTTAGGAATAAGAGAAAGATGTTCATTATGATACCATTCTTAATGAAGTCCAGCTAGCATAATAAAATTAGAGAAAAAATGAGTGTAGAAGTTATAACAGAGAAGACAAAATATTTGCAGGTAATATGGTTGTATGTATTAAAAACCCAAGTGAGTTACCTGACTATTATAACAATAAGAAAATTCAGTGAGGTGGTTGGTATATTAAGAAAAAACTGTTTTCCTATATACAATCTAAGACAAGATGAAGAAATATAATTGAAGGGAAGCACCTATTAACCACAGTTACAAAGAGATTAAATACCTAGGAATAAACTTAATAAAAAATATAAAACATTAAAGTGAATGAAAATTTAGAATACTACTGAGTTACCCAACAAGACTTAAATAGAAAGGTATTTTCTCATCTTAGATAGGGAAACTCAATATCATTATGATGTTTATTCTCTCCCAGTAAAACTGTATGTTTAAAATTCTCCTCAATAACTATACTAAGAGATTTTTATATGAACTACAAAAACTATTTTAACTTTCTTATGTTAAAATAAAAATAATTTTTAGGGAAATTCTAAAAAAGGAAATAAAAATTATTGCTTTTGAATGTACTCACTGAGGATAGTTAGTCCTACAGGATATTGAACATGTTATAGTTATATAGTAATTTAAAGGTTGGTACTGGCACTTGTATAAATAATGTATAGTTCAATAAAACAGTAAAATGTCCAGATATAGGCTCAATATATTTGTGAATTTGGTGTGTGTTAAAGGTGGTATTGAAAAATCAGGGGACAAAAGATGAATTAGTCAATAAATGGTGCTGAGACAACTGAATAGCCATCTGGAGAAAAATAAAATTGGCTCCCATCCTAATTTCATATGGAGCAAAGATTTTACTGTAAAAAATTAATAATAAAAGTATTAAGCTAAAGCATAGCGAAAATTAAATAATTTTCAAATAAGAAAGCATTTGTCATATAAATGTCATATAAAAATGTCATATAAAATCCCGAAGCCATACAAGAATTTTTCCATAAATTTAACTGAAAATAACACTTCTGTGGCAAAAATAACCATAAGTAAAAAAAAAAATAACAAAAAATTTAGAAAAAAAACATTTCATAGGCAAAAAGCTAATTTCTTTAATATGTAAAGACTTTATATTCATTAATAAGGCAACAATAATCCAATAAAAATAAGAGCACAGGTCATAAACAGTTCACAAAAAGAAATTATAGATGACTCAAACTTATTAAAATATACTTAAGTACTTTCAAAATAGAAGATAAAGATAAATGAGAACCATAGTGAGTTAGGTGAAAATGCTATTAGATTAGCAAAGATTAAAACAATTCAATAATGCAAACTTGTATTTTATGTGATATGAGCTAATAAGAGAATAATAAGAAGAATTAACATTTTTTGAGTGCTTATCTTGTATCAGGTACTGTTCTGAGTTTTATATGTATTTATTAACCAGTTCCTCACAATGATCCTGTAAAACACGTACAATTCTTATTCCTGTTTTCAGATGGTGAAACTGAGATCTAGAAAGAACTAACTTGCCTAGTTGTGACAAAAGTAAGTGGCAAAAGTAGAAACTGAACCGAGATCTGGCTAAAAGTTATGGAAGTAGCTATAATCAGCTATTGTTTGTCTTCCAAATGATCTGTAATAAAAATTACAAATATAGTCATTTTAACCCTGAAATTCTACTGTCAGGGTTTTATCCTCCATATTTACTCGCAAAGGTACCAGAAAATGAACGCACACAGATGCTCACTGTAGCCTGGTCTGTGATAGCAGTAGATTGGAAACAAAATTTCGTAGGAACTGGTGATATATACTATGATATAGCCATACAATGGAATCCTAGCCAGCTGAAAGCAAAATGAGGAAGTTTTTCAACTATGTAGTAGTACATATACTACTATTTGTATAAAAAGAAGTATATGTTTATAGTTTGTGTGTGCTGTTATATTAGAATATCTTCAGAAAGATGCACAAGAAATTGGTAATTGTGTGGCTCTGGGGAGGGAAATTGGGGATAGGCATAGGAGGAAGATTTATTTTTCATTGTATAGCCTTTGGTATTGTTTACATTTTGTACTATGTAAATGTATTATCCATTCAAAGCAGAAATATGTACATCCATTACATGTTTTACATGGTTTTTAGAAATATCTTCACCAATATTCTGAAATGTTCTCTGTAGAGAGGGGAAGGGCATGTACCGTTTTTGAATGGCTGCTTCTAATAACAGCAGGTGTGATGGGAATGAGTTGTGTTTGGGGATGGTGTTGAGGGACATTGAAGGTTGATAGCTATTGACCTGGACTGCTTCTCTGCTTGCAGAAACATTTCCCACATCCTTATAAGAGATGTTGAGGTGATGCTGAGGATCACCTTCCCTGTTCTTACCTGTCCCCATTGCCCACATCAACAGCAGATGCTTGAGGTGTCGGTATGCCTGGAGTGTTACGTTTGAGCCTTCTGGAGACATATTCAAATGCTGTCTCTTTGCCCGATTGTGTGCTTGGTCATTCACTGGTTTGTTCTAATAGCCCAGAATGTTTGCTATCTTTTTCTTCAACATCATAGTCCCCAAGTGCTTAGAAATAACCTAAATCTGAGTGTTTATTCTAAAAGGAAGGGCGCTTAAGGCCAGAGTGGGAAAGGGATTTGCTTTCTCAAAGCTTCTTTCTTGCCCAGTGATTGTGGCTTCTTTCCTGTAGACTCAGCTACTCCCAGACACTCTGGTCTGCCTCCTTCCTGGATGGCTTTGCCTGTTAGCTGGAACTGAGGGGCTCCCCATCATTCTAGGCAGAAATTTTATGGTATAGAGATTTGATGAATTGGATGAGGAATTAAGACATAGCTATTGATGATGCCATCAGTATTTCTTCATTCAGTCTAAATTTGGTTCCAGGCACTTTTCTGGATTATGTTTGTGTTTGTTATCATTGAATAATGAAGAGCAGCAGAGGTGTTCTTGGAGAAACAGCTTACTTTTTTCACTTTACCATAAATGTCTCCACTGTGGTTATTTTAGTATGTACTTGATAAAAAGATTCTGAGCTATAAAAACATGTGATTGGACATTGGCATTGGTTAAATAATTTGCAAAGGTGTTCATTTCCAGGTAAAGGAGGAGACATTCTGAGTAGCATGTTTCTTCTTGGTATTTAGGGCAACAAAGCTCACTCATTGCCTTTAAAAATTCACAGATGACTCATGAATCAATTAAACTTTTAAAGTAGCTCATTATTTTAAAGTTAATTTTAGGTGGTTGATCATGATTAATAACAGAATTTTAAAAATTAATGAAAACTGACTGCATCTTGTTATTGTAACACTGGGCTATGGATACTCTAGTGTAATTAATGATAAAAGTGATGCCTAGGGCTTCCCTGGTGGCACAGTGGTTAAGAATCTGCCTGCCAATGCAGGGGACACGGGTTCGAGCTCTGGTCTGGGAAGATCCCACATGCCGTGGAGCAACTAAGCCCGCGAACCACAACTACTGAGCCCACATACCACAGCTACTGAAGCCCGCACGCCTAGAGCCTGTGCTCTGCAACAAGAGAAGCCACCACAACGAGAAGCCCGTGCACCACAACGAAGAGTAGCCCCCGCTTGCCGCAACTAGAGAAAGCCCGCGCGCGGCAACAAAGACCCAACACAGTCAAAAATAAATAAATAAATTTATAAAAAAGTGATGCCTATAACATGAAGTATGTGGGCAAATTGTTATAACCGTTGGCTCTGACAAATACTTATGCCACAAATCACCGTTCAGGCCTATTATGTGCAAGATACAGTAGTAGCTGCTGAGTGCTTCTTTGCTACACACTCACAATCATAGCCTATACTTTATAACAGACTAAAATTAATTTCAGATGGATTAAAGGGTGAAATTTTAAAAAGTCAATGAAGGAGAAAATGTTTCTGAAAACAATATCTCCAAATGGGAAGCAGATTAAATTAAGATAATAAAGTCAATAGTTTTAATCAAATTTAAAAAAGAATAATCTGGAGAAAATAGAAACAAACAACTAGAAAACATTTCATCAGAAGTTTATGTATAATAACAATTTTACTGCAATTATTAATAATGCTGCAATCATACTCTTTCTAAATCAAGAGTAGTAAAAAAAATCCATGTCTAGTAGCAGAGTAATCATTTAAAAATGGAATCATTTTCATGCATTTTTTACATGAAACTCTTAAGTGAATTCTGGTTAAAAACCAAACTCCTTATTTTGGCTTATTAGGCCCCTCTTCCTCCCTCTTTTAAAAAACCTGTTTATTCTCATCTGTGGTCACTGTTCCCTAGCACCTCTTCTCCAATAGCGTTAAGAAATCCAAATGTCTGTGTTCTCTCTTACCTCCTTCCTTGGCTCTGTTTCTGTGTCCAAGAGGATTAGAGAGGTTGTGTTTGAGACTCCTAGTGTTCATCTGGATTCAGGTAATTAAGATACCTCTCCTTGCCTTGGCCTGTTGTTGCAAGTCCCTGAATGCTTCAACATACAGCTTGGTTTCCTTAATTCTGTCCATATCTCCTTTAATATTCCCTTCCTTAAAATTTCATCAAATTCCAAGTGAGGTTGTCACGTTTCTTGCTAGCTCCGTAAATGATACAGCATTCAAAATTCAGAATTAATTATTGATATTTTCACATTTTCTCAAATTAAAAAAAACTTTATTGAGGCATGATTTATACACAATAAATGCACCTACTTTGATCATCTAGCGTGGTGAGTTTTGGTAAATGTATATACCTGTGTAACCACCACACAGTCAAGAAAAAGTGCATGTCCATTACCTCCCAAAAGTTTTCTTTCACTTTCCTGGTGAAATTTCCCACCCCAGTTCTCTAATCTGCTTTCTGTTACTATAGATTAGATTTGTGTTCTAGAGTTTTAGCTAGATGAAATTATACATCATGACTTGTTTGTATCTTACTTCTTTTGTTCAGCATAATGTTTTTGAGATTCACCCACATTGTTGCATTTATCAGTAAATCATTTCTTTTTATTGTCAAGCGTGCTCAGTTATATGGATATTTTACAATTTATTTATCCATCCCCCTGTTCATGGGTATTTGTTTCCAGGTTTTTATTTTTTTGGGGGGGCTAAATACCTAGGAGGAGAATTTCTGGGATGTATAGTAAGTGTTCAACTTTAAAAGGAGCTGACATACATTTATACAAAGTGGTTGTACCAGTTCACATTCTCACCAGCAATGTATTAGAGTTCCAGTTACTCCATATCCTCACCTAGTACTTGTTATTTTCAGTATTTTTAATTTTAGCTATTCTAATGGTTGGAGCTATTTCATTGTGGTTTTAGTTTGTATTTCCTTGATGACTAATGATGTTGAGAAAATTATATACTTTTTCATCATCCATCTGTCCATTAAAAATGGGGTTATTTGTCCTATTTTTGAAAACATGCATTCTGGGTACAAGTCCTTTGTTAGATACATGCATTGTAAATATTTTCTCCCAATTTTCCTTGTCTTTATTATCTTAGTAATGTTTTAGAAAGAGCAGATAGTTTAAACTTGGAAGTCCAATTTAACTTTTTTAATTTAACTGTGAGTTTTGCGTCCTATCCATGAAATTTTTGCCTACCCCAGAGTCATGAAGATTTTCTCCTATGTTTTTTCCTGGAAAGTTTTTTTTAGTTTTAGGGAAAAAAACCCCCTCCATAGGTAAACTTAAAATCGCCCCTTTACCCCTTCCTACCTGTATTCCCCTCCTTTCATTCCAGTGCTATCCATTGTCATGAACTTCACATATATAGCTTTATCTGTACTGTATAATTCTGCCATGCAAGTTCTTATGCATCACAATATTTAGCATTATTTTGTGAATTTATAAAACTTACATAAACAGTTTCATTTGTACATGCGTGTATCACTTAGTTTTTTCTGTGTTATAATTCATCGCCAAATGTAGTGTCTTAAATCCATAACCATTTTTTGAACTCTCAGTTCTGTGGGGCTGTAATTTGGGCTGGGCTCAGCTGAGCAGTCCTTCAGCTACTCTCAGCTTGGTTTACTAATGCGTCTGTATGGTCATCTCCTGAGTTGGCTGGGAGTTGGTTGGTCTGCACAAACTCAGTGGATATCACATGTCTTGGGTTGATTTATTTTGTTTTGTTTTTGCTATTACCCCCCAATGTTGCAGGGAACATCTTTATACTTATCTCCTTTTGCAATATATGCAATAACTTTTCTGGAAGTAAAATGGTTAGGTTTTTGAGTGTGTGTATTTTTAGGAGATATTACCAAATTGCTCTCTAATTTGTTTTTGTGTTATGGGATATGTGTCCCCTCCCCTCATTAATATATTATTTTAAAATTATATTCGATATTCATATTGCCATAGTAGCTTTCCTTTGGACAATATTTACTACTACATCTTTTCCCATTCTTTCATTTTTAATCTTAAACTGTTACGTTTTAGTTACACTTTTCTTCCACAAAGTGTATACAGGGATTAAAAAAATGTACACTAAGAGTCTCTAACTTTCAGTAAGAGTTTATTGTTTATAATTATTGTAATTAATGATATATTTGGACCAATGACTTTCATCTTTATCTGAAATTATCCTTATTTCTCCCTCACTCTTGATGATTATTTTACTGAATATGTTATATCTTGATTGATGTTATTTTCTTCCATCAATTTGAATATATTATTTTATTTTATACTGGCATCTTTTAATATATCAGTAATATCAAACTGATTTTTCTATTTTTATCTGTAATTTGTCTATATATTGAGTAGAAGGGAGGGACTTTAATATCTGCTCAGTTAGCCTCTCAAACCAGAGGTTTGATTTTTATTTACTCTTAATCCAAGACAGAGAGAGATTCCATCTATCTACATCTCCTATCTATCTATCTATCTATCTATCTATCTATCTATCTATCTTTCTATCTACAGAGAGACACACAGGGAGAAACAGACACACAGAGAATGTTTTTTTTTAGAAGAATGAGTGAAACCAAGTTTTTAACAATTCTTTAATTCTCTATGGAAATTTTATATTTTAACTGTTGATGAAAAAATTTTAAATAAAAATCTGAAGTATTTAACCACAACTATGGTTTTTACAAGCACAATGCTTATATCACGTTGCTAGGCTCTGTGAGATGGGTGAGTGGTGGCAGATAGCTAACTTCATGCTCACAGACTTTTTTTTTTCCTCCTGAACACACATCTAAGCTATATTCCCAAGCCCACTGCACATAGGTGGGACCATGTAACTGATTCCTGCAAACAGAATGTGCGTGGAAACAATGTTTGCCACTCCCAGGACTGTTTCTTCATCATTGTGTATGATACTCCACCTTCTCTCTCTTTGCTTCATTAGCTGACCATATTCAGAAGACTCAGCAGAGACTCTGAGGCCCTAGAGGAAATGAAGAGCCCCTAAATGAAAGGAACCATTTGAGGATGGCAGAGTTATATATATCGTAAAATCTTTGTAATTTTTTTTTTTTTTTTTTTTTTTTTTGCGGTACGTGGGCGTCTCACTGTAGTGGCCTCTCCCGTTGCGGAGCACGGGCTCCGGACGCGCAGGCTCAGCAGCCATGGCTCATGGGATTAGCCACTCCACGGCATGTGGGATCTTCCCAGACCAGGGCACAAACCCGTGTCCCCTGCATTGACAGGTGGACTCTTAACCACTGCACCACCAGGGAAGCCCTCTTTGTGAATTTTTAATGCAGTTCATACATAAACAGAAAAAGTTGGGTATACAATGTCAATCAAGGAATGTAAACTTCATTCCTTAGCTCTAATTTCTGTCCACTCTTATCGCTTTCTGACCCTTGATGATTAATGATTATCTTGCCTTTTAGAGAATTCAGAACCCATTCACTTTACCTGCCTGAGAAACCTAGAAGTATCCAGCACATAGTTGCTATTTCATGAATTAGGATTACCTCAAACTTTATCCATTGATTGTCAGTCTTTTCTGGGGGCTTTAGCTGTAAACCCTTCCTTCCTTCCTCCTTTCCTTCCTTCCTCTCTCCCTCCTTTCCTCTCTTTCTCTTTCTCTCTTCCTCCCTTCCTCCGTCTCTTTCTCTCTTTCTTTCTCCCTCCCTCTCTCCCTCTCTCTCTCTCTTTCTGTCTCTTTCTTTCTTTCAAGTATAGTTGATTTACAGTGTTATATTAGTTTCAGGTGTACAATATAGTGATTTGATATTTTTATAGATTATACTCCATTTAAAGTTATTATAAAATATTGGCTATATTCCCTGTACTGTATATTACATCTTTGTATCTTATTTATTTCATACATAGTAGTTTGTACCTCTTAATCCCCTTCTCCTATCATGTCTCTTCCCCTTCCCCTCTCCCCACTTATAACCACTAGTTTGTTCTGTCTATGAATCTTTTCTGTTTTGTTATATTCATTTGTTTGTTTTATTTCTTAGATTCCACGTATAAGTGAAAACATACAGTATCTTTTTTCTCTTTCTGACTTACTTCACTAAGCATAGTACCCTCCAGTTCCATCCATGTTGTTGCAAATAGCAAAATTCCATTCCTTTTTATGGTAATATTCCATTGTATATATTACCACATCTTTTTCCATTCATCTGTTGATGGACGCTTAAGTTGCTTCCATATGTTGGCTATTGTAAATAGTGCTGTTATGAACACTGGGGTGCAGATATCTTTTTGAATTAGTGTTTTTGTTTTCTTTGGATATATACCCAGGAGTGGAGTTGCTGGATCATATGGTAGTTCTATTTTAATTTTTTGAGGAACCTCCATATTGTTTTCCATAACGGCTGCACCAATTTACATTTCTACCAAAAGTTTACTAGGGTTCCCTTTTCTCCATATCCTCGCCAACATATATTGGGTGGGCCAAAATGTTCGTTTTTTCCCATAAGATGGCTCTAGTAGCACTTAGTTATCTTTAACTTCATTCGAAACAGTTTTGTTAGATGGTATGTGATAGCTGTCATATCAGCATGCATTTAAAAAAAGACTTCTAAATTGGTGAATTTTTGTTAGCCATTTTAATATTGAAGATGGAAGAAAAAAAAACAACATTTTTGGCATATTATGCTTTATTATTTCAAGAAAGGTAAAAATGCAATTGAAATGCACAAAAAGTTTTGTGCAGTGTATGGAGAAGGTGCTGTGACTGATCAAATGTGTCAAAAGTGGTTTGCGAAGTTTCATGCTGGAGATTTCTCGCTGGACAATGCTCCACCATCTGGTAGACCAGTTGAAGTTGATAGCGATCAAATCGAAACAATAATTGAGAAAAATCAACATTATACTACAGGGGAGATAGCCTACATACTCAAAATATCCAAATCAAGCGTAGGAAATCATTTGCAGCAGCTTGGCTATGTTCATTGCTTTGATGTTTGGGTTCCACATAAGTTAAGCAAAAAAACCTTTCTTGACCATATTTCCGCATGCGATTCTCTCCTGAAACGTAATGAAAATGTTCTGTTTTTAAAACAAATTGTGATGGGCGATGAAAAGTGGATACTGTACAACAAAGTGGAATGGAAGAGAGCGTGGGGCAAGCGAAATGAACCACCACCAACCACCCGAAAGGCCGGTCTTCATCCAAAGAAGGAGAAGCTATGTATATGGTGGGATTGGAAAGGAGTCATCTATTATGAGCTCCTTCCAGAAAACCAAACGATTAATTCCAACAAGTACTGCTCCCAGTTAGACCAACTGAAAGTGGCACTTGATGAAAAGCATCCAGAATTAGTCAACAGAAAACGCATAGTCTTCCAACAGGATAACACAAGACCGCATGTTTCTTTGATGAACAGGCAATAACTGTTAACAGCTTGGCTGGGAAGTTCTGATTCATCCACCGTATTCACCAGACATTGTACCTTTGGATTTCCATTTATTTCAGTCTTTACAAAATTTTCTTAATGGAAAAAATTTCAATTCCTTGGAAGACTGTAAAAGGAACCTGGAACATTTCTTTGCTCAAAAGGATAAAAAGTTTTGGGAAGATGGAATTATAAAGTTGCCTGAAAAATGGCAGAATGTAGTGGAACAAAAGGGTGAATACATTGTTCAATAAAGTTCTTGGTGAAAATGAAAAATGTGTATTTTATTTTTACTTAAAAAACCAGGGCATTTTTGGCCCACCCAATATTATTGTCTTTTAGATGATAGCCGTTCTGACAAGTGTGAGGTGATACCTCATTGTGGTTTTGATTTGCATTTCTCTGATGATTAGTGACGCTGAGCATCTTTTCCTGTGCCTGTTGGCCATTTGTATGTCTTCTTTGGAAAAATGTCTGTTCAGTTCTTCTGCCCATTTTATAATTGGGTTTTTTTTGATATTGAGTTGTACGAGCTGTTTATATGTTTTGGGTTATTAAACTTATCAGACTTATCATTTGAAAATACTTTCTCCCTTTCAGTAGGTTGTCTTTTTGTTTTGCTGATGGTTTTCTTTGCTGTGCAAAAGCTTTTAAGTTTAATTAGGTCCCATTTGTTTATTTTTGCTTTTGTTTCTTTTGCCATAGTAGACTGATCAAAAAAAATGTTGGTATGATTTATGTCAAAGAGTGTTCTGTTTACATTCTCTGCTAGGCGTTTCATGGTTTTATGGTCTTACATTTAGGTCTTTAATTCATTTGAGTTAATTTTTGCATATGGTTTGAGAAAATGTTCTAATTTCATTCTTTTGCATGTAGCTGTCCAGTTTTCCCAGCACCACTTATAGAAGAGACTCTGTTTTCCCCATTGTATATCCTTGCTTCCTTTAAGATTAATTGATCACTGTGTGTGGGTTTATTTCTGGGCTCTTTACTCTGTTCCATTGATATGTTTTGTGCCAGCACCATGCTGTTTTGATGGTATAGTCTGTAGTTTTGTAGTATAGTCTGAAGTCAGTGAGTGTTATAGCTCCAGCCGTGTTCTTTTTTTTCCACTCAAGTTTGCTTTGGCAATTTGAAGTCTTTTATGTTTCTATACAAATTTCAGAGTTATTTGTTCAGTTTCTGTGAAAAATATCATGGGTATTTTTTTTAAGATCTTTATTGGAGTATAATTGCTTTACAATGGTGTGTTAGTTTCTGCTTTATAACAAAGTGAATCAGTTATACATATACATACGTTCCCATATCTCTTCCCTCTTGCATCTCCCTCCTTCCCACCCTCCCTATCCCACCCCTCTAGGTGGTCACAAAGCACCGAGCTGATCTCCCTGTGCTATGCGGCTACTTCCCACTAGCTGTTTTACGTTTGGTAGTGTATATATGTCCATGCCACTCTCTCACTTTGTCACTGCTTACCCATCCCCCTCCCCATATCCTCAAGTCCATTCTTTAGTAGATCTGTGTCTTTATTCCTGTCTTACCCCTAGGTTCTTCATGACCTTTTTTTTTTCTTTCTTAGATTCCATATATCTGTGTTAGCATACGGTATTTGTTTTTCTCTTTCTGACTTACTTCACTCTCTATGACAGACTCTAGGTCCATCCACCTCACTACAAATATCTAAATTTCATTTCTTTTTATGGCTGAATAATATTCCATTGTATATATGTGCCACATCTTCTTCAACCATTCATCCGATGATGGACACTTAGGTTGCTTCCATGTCCTGGCTATTGTAAATAGAGCTGCAATGAACATTTTGGTACATGACTCTCTGAATTATGGTTTTCTCATACTATATGTCCAGTAGTGGGATTGCTGGGTCGTATGCTAGTTCTACTTTTAGTTTTTTAAGGAACCTCCATACTGTTCTCCGTAATGGCTGTATCAGTTTACATTCCCACCAACAGTGCAAGAGGGTTCCCTTTTCTCCACATCCTCTCCAGCATTTATTGTTTGTAGATTTTTTGATGATGGCCATTCGGACCAGTGTGAGATGATATCTCATTGTAGTTTTGATTTGCATTTCTCTAATGATTAATGATGTTGAGCATTCTTTCATGTGTTTGTTGGCAATCTGTATATCTTCTTTGGAGAAATGTCTATTTAGGTCTTCTGCCCAGTTTTGGATTGGGTTGTTTGTTGTTTTTGATATTGAGATGTATGAGCTGCTTGTAAATCTTGGAGATTAATCCTTTCTCAGTTGCTTCATTTGCAAATATTTTCTCCCATTCTGAGGGTTGTCTTTTGGTCTTGTTTATGGTTTCCTCTGCTGTGCAAAAGCTTTTAAGTTTCATTAGGTCCCATTTGTTTATTTTTGTTTTTATTTCCATTTCTCTAGGAGGTGGGTCAAAAAGGATCTTGCTGTGATTTATGTCATAGAGTGTTCTGCCTATGTTTTCCTCTAAGAGGTTGATAGTGTCTGGCCTTATATTTAGGTCTTTAATCCATTTGAGTTTATTTTTGTGTATGGTGTTAGGGAGTGTTCTAATTTCATACTTTTACATGTACCTGTCCAGTTTTCCCAGCACCACTTATTGAAGAGGCTGTCTTTTCTCCACTGCATATTCTTGCCTCCTTTATCAAAGATAAGGTGACCATATGTGCCTGGGTTTATCTCTGGGCTTTCTATCCTGTTCCATTGATCTATATTTCTGTTTTTGTGCCAGTACCATACTGTCTTGATTACTGTAGCTTTGTAGTATAGTCTGAAGTCAGGGAGCCTGATTCCTCCAGCTCTGTTTTTCTTTCTCAAGATTGCTTTGGCTATTCGGGGTCTTTTGTGTTTCCATACAAATTGTGAAATTTTTTGTTCTAGTTCTGTGAAATATGCCAGTGGTAGTTTGATAGGGATTGCACTGAATCTGTAGATTGCTTTGGGTAGTAGAGTCATTTTCAGAATGTTGATTCTTCCAATCCAAGAACATGGTATATCTCTCCATCTATTTGTATCATCTTTAATTTCTTTCCTCAGTGTCTTATAATTTTCTGCATACAGGTCTTTTGTCTCCTTAGGTAGATTTATTCCTAGATATTTTATTCTTTTTGTTGCAATATCATGGGTATTTTGATAGAGATTTCATAAATCTGTAGATCTGTCGTAATATGGACATCTTAACAATATTCTTCCAGTCCATGAACATGGGATATCTTTTCATTTCTTTGTATCATCTTCAATTTCTTTCATCAGTGTCTTATAGTTTTAAGAGTATAGATCTTTCACTTCCTTGATTATGTTTGTTCCTATGTATTTTATTCTTTTTGATGTGATTTTAAACAGGATTTTTTTTCTAGCTTTCTCTTTCTGATAATTCATTATTAGTATAGAAAAGCAACAGATTTCTTTATATTAATCTCATATTGTGCAGCTTTACTGAATTATTTTATTAGTTTTAATAGTTTTTTTTTGTAGAGACTTCAAAGTTTTCTATGTATACATCATGTCATCTGCAAATAGTGAGAGTTTTACTTCTTCTCTTCTAATTTGGTTGCCTTTTATTTCTTTTCCTTGCGTGATTTCTGTGTCTAGGGCTTCCCATAGTATGTTAAATAGAAGTGGTGAAAGTGGGCACCCTTGTCTTCTTCTGAATTTAGAAAAAACTTTCAGCTTTTTACTGAAAGTATAAAGTATATTTTTTGCTGAGTATAATGTTAGCTGTGGGTTTATCAGAAATGCCTTTACTATGTTGAGGTATGTTCCCTATATATCAACTTTGATGAGAGTTTTTATCACTACTGGATGTTGAATTTTGTCAAGTGCTTTTTTTGTATATTGAGATTATTGTGTTTTTTTTTTCCTTTCTTTTTTAAATGTGGTTTATCACATTGATTGATTTGCAGATATTGAACCATCCTTGTATCCACTGAATAAATCCCACTTGGTCATGGTGTATGATCCTTTTTATATATTGTTGAATTCAGTTTGCTAATATTGTGTTGAGGATTTTTGCATTTATATTCATCAGTGATATTGACCTATTTTTTTCCCTCAGTTCAGTCAGCATTCTTATTACTATTGCTTTGAACTCTCTACCTGGTAAATTATTTACCTCTGTTTCATTAGGGTTTTTTTTTCTTGTTCTTTGTTTGAAACATTCTTTTGTCTTTTCATTTTGTTTAACTTTCTCTCTCTTTCTATGGAATTAGGTGAAACAGTTGCCTGTCCTGGCTTGAAGGTGTGTCCTTATCTGGGAGTATCCTTGTGCAGTTTGCATGTGCCTGGTGGCTTTGGTGAGAGAGTTGCATCTAAGGTAAGCACAAACCATATCTTCCCCTGGTGTGTACTGGTCAGAACTGCCTTGTTGGAAGGTAGAGCTGGAGTTGGTGGGGCTAGAGCCAGAGCCTGGTGTAAACAGGGGTTTCTCTTATGCTCAGTGGTTGTCACTGCCTCCTGGGGGTGGCTTCAGGGCTGGAGGACCTGGAGCAGGAGCCTTCAGAGTGTTGGGTTTCTTGTGTATGGGGTGGCATTCTCAGCCTTGGTTTGGGGTGTGGCTAGGGCCTGAGGGCTTGAGGCTGCACTTCTGTGCTGGTTTCACTTTTTCCTTGGTGTGTGTGCTTTTTCCCAGCCTTAGTTAGAGGCTGCTTCAGGGATGGAGGTGTTGGTGCCACACTACTGAGCTGGTTTCCTCACAGCTGTATGCAAGGACGTACCTTCAAGTGGCACATCTCCCCCACTGGAACTAGCCCCTGCTCTCTTCTGAGTGTGCACAGGAATGTGTGCTCCTGTGATAGAGGTCTCTGCCCTGGAGCTATTCTTGCTCTCTCTTGAGTGTGTCACCAACACTCCTTCTGGCAGTGGCTGCCTCCTCTGTGGTCACAGGCAGGGCTAAACTTGCTCCATTCCCTCCAAGTATGCTCACTTTTATTGGCAATAGCAGCCTCTGCCTTAGTGGGGAGCAGCACTAGAGCAAGAGGGGCTGGAGCTGGAGCGCAGTATAGGCTGAGGGTACACTGGGTGATCCTAACAAGCCAGCAAGAGCCCCAGGTGGTCTTTGTTCTGCTGCTCCTCTGCTGTGACTGGGAGTAAGCACATCTGTGTGTGTGCTCTTTAAGAACAGATTCTCAGTTTCTTACAGCCCTCTGGTAAGCCCCATTTGTTTTCAAACCAGCCTGGGGGCTCATCTTCCCAGTGTTGGACCCCACGGCTGTGGTGTCTAATAGGTGGCTTGAACCCCTAGCTCCCCAGGGAAGATCCCTGAGCCTGTGATATTCCCCTCCTCTTCTGTGTCCCCCACTAGGGGTGTGGGTCCTGACCAGATCACTTCTCCTCCCTTCATACCAAACTCAGTGTGTTGATCTTTCTTTATATCCTTGGTTGTCCTGCTAGTCCCCAGGTTGATTTCAGCGAGAGATATTCTATGTGTAGCTGCAGTTTTGATGTGTTCATGAGGGGAGACGAACCCAGTGTCATCTTGATCCCACCTCCTACCTGTGAACTATTTCTGATGTCAGCTTCTGTGGGTTTATAGAGCATGCAGTCATCAGTCTGTTTACCTACATTAAAAAATCTACACAATTAACTTCTACTGATTAGTTGAAAAGGATGGATGGGAACTCACACCATTCCCTGGAGGTACCCCTCTCTTCCTTTCCTGTGTTCAGGAGGTATATTTGAGTCCTATTGGGTTTTCTCTTTTTCCTTCTTAGTGTTCTAAAGCTCTTTCTGCTCTTTAGTCCCTCCAGCTGGCAAATCTCTATGATAGATTTCTTTCTATGATCACTTTACATTTGCTTTACATGGAAATCTCCATCTTGGAGTGAAATACTTAGGAACTCTGAATGTGCTTGCTGTAGGGAAAGACAAAGTTTGTGGAAGCATATCACAGGGAGTGTGTTATGAGGGCCAGGTGAATGTCAATTAAAA
Source organism: Tursiops truncatus (assembly GCF_011762595.2). Classification (NCBI taxonomy): domain Eukaryota; kingdom Metazoa; phylum Chordata; class Mammalia; order Artiodactyla; family Delphinidae; genus Tursiops; species Tursiops truncatus. The sequence continues at coordinate 36,684,220 of NC_047046.1, read as the reverse complement.
TTTGCTACAGAGCTGCTGATTTCAGAAAATGATTTTCAGTTGCAGAGATCTGTTGATATTTACAGATGACACCTAGCAGTTACCAAGATTAATTCTTAATCCCTTGCACTTCAAAGCTTTTTCTTAGTCACTGAACCTCAATCCTATTCCTTTGCACAAAGGTTCACACAAAAAGCATATTGCCATAGAATGATAGATTAGCTCACACGGGGCAAGCGTTGTGTTCCATCTGTGTGGTTTAGTACCCAGCATACAGTTGCACCAGGTGAGAACTGAGTTAGTGCTCTTTGAACAGATGTGAGGACAAGAAAACCTGTTTACTACCTCCAGAGTCCCTGGGACTTTGACAAGCTAGACTAGTAAACAGCAATACAGTTAAAAAAAAAAGTTATCATTTAGCTCTCAGCTAGAGAGGCTTCCCCCTTTTGTATTTTATTTTATTTTTTAAAAAATTCATCTTTATTTTTGGTTCAGAAATTCACTTCAAAGACCACTGCTGTGTAAGATCTCCTGGGTTCTTGGTTTGCTGTCTCTAATCCAGGGAGGGAAGTTGCAGGCTTCTATTCTGTTTTCCTTTAAATCCTAGAGAAAACAATAAAATACATTGTCTCTGCCTTAAAAAAAAAAAATTCACAGTCTAATTTAGATGCAGACATGCAGTTTTAATGGGAAGTCAAGATGCAATTGTCGTGGGAACTCAGGAAAATCAGCTCCTGAATCTGCCTTGGGGTTTATAGAGAAGGTAATGTTTCATAAGACACTTGAAGGAAGAGTGCAAATTTGTAAGCAGAGGAAGAAAAGGTAGAAGGATATCCAGGCAGAGGGTTGATATTTCAGGCATGTAAAGGGTGTGGTGAAAGGAGCAGTGTGTATTTTAGTGATGTTAGAGAACAAAGTGTGAGGGATACCTATTGGGTGGGTGGCTGGGGAGACATCAAGTCATGGTGGGAATCTTATGTCATTAGAAGATGTATTTGTGTCCTCCAGTGGGCAGTGGAATCTAACTGAAGGGTTTTGAGGAAAAGAATGATGTTATCAGATTTATATTCAAGAAAGAGCACATTTACAGTTGTGTAAAATTTGTTTTAGAAAGAGCAGTTAAGCCAGAGGTAGGGAAGTTATTGTATTATTTTTGATGAAATATAATAAGCCAGGGTAGTGGTTACGGAAATGGAGAGAGAAAAAATCAACAAATTCAATGACAAAATCTACATATTTAGAGTATGTGGTGATGGATACATAAGCAACCACATCCAGCTCCTGAAGTGGGGCCATGAAGAGGGTTATTGCAGAAGTCACTGGAGGATTATTGGTTCCTCATTGCTTCTGCTTCTGTGTGTTTGGCCTGGGCTCGCTGTTGGTCTGCATGGCCCATCGTCAAGAAGAGGTGGACGTGAGGCAGGAAAAGCAAGGGCAAACTGGAACTCATTGACACTCCTGTGTCCATCCTTCACTGCCTCAAACTGTACTCAGAGAATATTTTTCTCGTGAATTTTTGTAGAGGAATTATGAGAGGATGAACTAAAATTTTCTAAGTGATGAGGAGAAAACTATGGTAGAAGGACTAACAGTGAGAATTGGGTTTAGTTAAATATAATTTATGGAAAAAAATAGACACACTAAAAAAGGTACCAATACTACTAATGAACACAATTTCTAATAAATATATAATAGTCATGACTACTAAGCCCTAAATAATATAGACTCAACATTCATAAAGGAAATGTTAGGGAAATTATAAGGTGAAATAGAAACACTATAGTCATAGAACTAAATCACTTTTCTCAGTCCATAACAAATCAAGAGGACAAAAAATCAAGTGGACAAAAAGGATATGAAAAATATAAGGACAAGATATATTAAGGTAGATTTATTTGATACATATTAAATTTTGTACCTTAAAAAAGATAATATGCCTTCTTTTCAACTGCCAGTGGGATAGTCACAAGGAATGACCATATCATATACCACAAAGGAAACTTCAATAACGATAATAAAATAAAATAGTATAGACAAAATTGTGTGATATAAATACAATAAAATGGAACTTAATAAAATTAGAGAATCGAAAAGTCCCACCTTACAGAAATTTAGACATTTTCTCTTAAATAATTAATAAACATGAAGTAGCAGAGTATATTTGTAATGAAAACACTATATAATAGCACAGAGGTTTATGAGTAAAAGCAAGGTCAGAGGACAAATCATTATGCACTTATATTAATGAATAAGAAAGAATGATAATAAATGAATTAAACACGTAACTAAAGGAGTTTCACAAAAAGACTGAAAGGAAAACAGAAATAAGAAATTAATAAGGTGAAGTCAAAATCAATAAGATAAACAGCTAAAAATGGTAAAGCTGTATATGTATCCAAGAGCTGGGTTTTGAACAAGAAATGATATGAGATTAATGTCAGTTAACTAGGCCAGAAAAAAGTGAGAATGTACAAATATACTAAATAAGAAATGAGAGAGAAAATAACATCAATGGCAGATGAAATGAATCATAGAAGGCTAATTTTCTAAACCCCATGGAAATACATTTGAAATAATTTGAAATGGATAGTCTTCCAGGAAAATTAAATTTACCAAAACAGATTCCAGAAAGGGGAGAAAAGTTGAAAGAATAATTAGCATAGAAGAAATAAGTTGTCAAAGAGTTGATGCTCTAAAAAGGACTGTGTCCAGACAGTTACACAGGGGAAAAATCCAATGCTATTTAAATTGCTCCAGAGCCAAATGATGAAGAAAAGCTTATAAATCTATCCTATGAAATACTAGGCATAACATTGTTACTAAAGTCCAACAAAAAGTACCACAAAAGACAATATACAAGACAATATTGGTATAAAAATTCTAAATACATTACTAACAAAGATAAACCAGTAGTCAGTAAAAAGAGGTCATTCTAAGAATGTGAGAATGGTTCTAATGAAAAAATTGCATCAATATGCTTCATCATAGTAAGAGATCTAAGATGAATCTTATCAATTTCCAATTTTGAAATTTTTGAAAAAGCAATGGAAGAATTAAAGGTAAGCCAGTTATAAAAGACCATGTATTGTAGGCTTCTATTTATAGGAAATATCCAGAACAGACAGATCTATAGAAATGAAAGTAGATTATGGTGGTTTCCTAGGATGGGGGAAGGGACTGGGGTGGAGAGTGGCAACTAATGTGTCTGGAGTTTCCTTTTGGGGTGATGAATATTAGATTCTAAAATTAGATTCTAAAACTAGATTGTAGTGATCGTTGTACAATTCTGTAAAAGCCATTGAATTGAATGGTATATGAATTGTATACCAATAAAGCTGTTAAAGAGGTCAGTGTACATTCTTAAAACTCTAAGTAAAATATTCTTAACTTGATAAAAATATATTTGGCTCAACCCCAAAGTCAACATCAATCTTGTTGAGGGAAGCGATAGTTTTTTTCCTATAGACACTTGGAACAAGTTAAGGATTTCCATTATTAGCACTACCCACACTCTTTAGAGATACCAGCCACTACAATTAGAAAAAAGACAGAAATTAGAGGCATAACATTTGAAAACATTATCACTATTTATATCTGCTATTATAGTATACATGGAAAATATAAAACAAGTCAAGAGAAAAATTGTAAACACAATAATAAAATTCAGGACAATAGCTTTCTTATTTGCAAATTACACCCACTTAGCATACTTAGTTGAGCAGTCACTATTTCTGGAACCTAAGGAACCTAAGTTCCTTAACATCTTTGCACCTCATTTTCCTCTCAAAAGAAATAATGTTTAGCTTAAAGAGTTTTTCTAATTTCTAAATGTAGTAATGATTCATTCAACACTGGTGCTCTGCCTTGCCCTTCATCTAAGAATAGCATGTATTGCAATGTCTCTCTGAATTGGTTTGCATGTGGAGATAGAGGGAGTGCAAACTGATAAACCAAATTACGTGGAGATTTCTCTTCCATTTCTTCCCTAGAGTCAGTGATGACCATGTACCATCTCCTAGGATAGGAAATGAGCTTCATTTTAGTGCCAACTTCAATCTGTTAACGGTGCAAGTCTGGGTGGTTATGTTGAGAATAATTGTGAGGTTACCTGTGGACTAGGTGGGAAAAAATCAATTGTGAGTGACTTTCTAAGAAGAGGGCATGGCTGCAGAGGTATCATGTACTTATGGGACCAGATTGCACCAGAATATGTATCACTGGTTTCTCCTCTTCTGCATTTTCATCACTATAATTTTAGCTAGAATTCTTACATTATTAGAATCTAAAACTACAAATACTATGGCTTAAATGCATACTTAGTACTTACTTACTGTCTATAAATAGCAGATATTTGTTTTTATTTAAATGACAGTCAAGATTTATTAGGCATATAATCAAGGGTATCTTTTCCACCTGGCAGTCAAGATATCAGAAAATTCCTCCTATTAGTTATTCTTTTATACGTGGATATCAGGGACTCCTGTTAAAAATGAAAATAGGGGGACTTCCCTGGTGGCACAGTGGTTGACAATCCGCCTGCCAATGCAGGAGACACGGGTACCATCCATGTTCCGGGAAGATCCCACATGCTGCGGAGCAACTAAGCCCGTGGGCCACAACTACTGAGGCTGCACTCTAGAGCCCACAAGCCACAACTACTGAGCCCACGTGCCACAGCTACTGAAGCCCACACTCCAAGAGCCCATGCTTCACAACAAGAGAAGCCACCACAATGTGAAACCCACACACCCCAACGAAGAGTAGCCCCTGCTCGCCGCAACTAGAGAAAGTCTGCTCACAGCAATGAAGACCCAATGCAGCCAAAAAATAAATAAAATTTAAAAAAATGAAAATAGGTTAACTGGGAATGAATCTACTCAGTCATCATCACTTATTAACAATTTAGACAGCTTATCAGTTTATTTCTTAGCAAACTCTTGGTGTTAAAGGTCACAGAAATTGTAAACATTGAAGAGGGGAGAAGAAAGAATTGTCTGAATCTGCACTGTCCATTAGAAATATAATACAAGCCATATATGTTAATTTGAAAATTTCCAGTAACCAACAAGTAAAGAAAAACAGATAAAATTATTTTTAATATATTTTCTTTAACCAATGTATTGAAAATATTATCACTTCAAGAATCAATAAAAAATTACTAAGGAAAAAGATTTATTAATCATAAAAGCAAATGTTTCAAAGGCAAAATTCAGGGTAGTACCTGTTATATTGAATAGTAACTCTTGGTTCTCTCTCTCTCTTTTTCTCCACCCTCCCATCATCTTTACAATCGTACTATTATTCCATCAGATTTTGGAGATAGTATTTTTAAATTGAATTTAACTTTCTATTAAAGTCATGAAATCACTAGAATAGTATTATTAGATATAGTATAAACATATTTTCTAAATGTTTGCTTCTAACATGTTATGTTTCTAACATCAGTGCAGAAAATATACTTTAAAAAAACCCAGATATACCAGAACCTTTACCGCTAAATAAATATCATCCTTTACATTAGTCATATTAGAATGTTAATAGCTTATTCCATTGATATTGCTATTGTTTGAGTCATTTTCTGAGATCTTACCTTGTACTTACCATGCCTGTGGCATTTTCTTTTGAATATATTGAATACTGATGAATTTTTGTCCTCCCATGGTGGATTATGTGTGCGGAAATAGCTAGAAGTAATTTAGAGACAACTCTTAGGGGAAAATTGTATGTTCAATTTGAATTATATTGCTTTAAATTTATTTATATTGCATTAAAAGGGAAAATTAAGGTTGTGAAGTAGTAAAATTGGCTTTTCAGTATGTGTCGTATTTACTGTTTTCTGAAAGCATTTGTATACAAAAGAAAAAAAAATCCAAAATGCTTTGAATGATTACACCGTTATCAGAATAGGGTCCCCTTGCCCCAGTAGATTTATGATGAGTCATTTTGGTCCCTTATCTTGCTTTCGAAACCTGAATCAGCTTCAGACCAGCAGAAATAGATTTATCCAAGTTTCTCATGCAGAGAGTTTCTTGATATACTGAGTGGATTGTGGTGTAATGGGCTGAAGTCTAACAAATGTGAATTTCAATCCTGACATTGCTTCTGTGTAACATTTAAGGTAATCTCAGGCAGCTTTGATGTTATCATCTGTGAAATGGGAATTATAAAATATAGCAAGTGGTTAGGATACGTGAGACAGTATGCAAAGTATCAAGACAGCACATAACATACAAGTGCTTACAAAGTGTTCAGTTCCTGGCTCCTTTTAAATCAGGTTTGGAATATGATGGGATATAATGACATAATAATGATGATATTTTCTAGTTTTTTATTCTACCAAGGAATCCAGTAGAATAGACTATAGGAGAATAGGACTAAAATCTAGACCTTTATGAATAGACAACCATCAGTTTGTGAATATTTTCTATGCTACGGTCACTCTTCTTTCTGGATATCTGTTCTACATTTAGCCTAAGACTTGAGTTAATAGGTGATCCTGAACCAGTCAGCTTGAAGAAAGACTCACTGAGGGCTGTTCACACCTAAACCTCGACTCAGGGAGATGACATCCTCAGAGATCCAGGGGCAAAGAGCTCGAGGGGCCAGCATTAGACCTTATACTTTTGGTCTTATAATTAAGTTTGTAACAATCAGTACTGACCAAAGACTTCAACACTGAGTACTGGTGATATAATGAAGGCTAATAATTCTCAGGACAGCCGTTTCCAAAATGGCTTAAGATAAGTACATACTGTAAAGGCAGAATTATAGAAATGGTTATGAGACTTCACTCACGCAGGGATAGAAGGGATTTGATTTGGGTTTTGCTTTGTTCTAGATGTGGTTTTGTGAATAGGAATCAACTGGTGCCTCTCAGAGTCTGATTTTTCTCATTTTTCTTTGAATGTGTAAAAACTTTAATATGGTTTGGTATTTAGGAGACACTACTGTTGTCTATTAGGTATGCATTTCAGAAACTTTATTTTATACTTAGACATCTCAAATGTTTCCCCCCTTAAAACAAAAGGTATGTTTTTCTTCCAGTATACTGGTCCTTTGGTTAGATCTAGATAGAAAGAAAGATACTGATTTCCATTGGAAGGTCCTCATTTCTGCTGGTGAATTTGCTGGTAGTTTTAAGAAGTTGGATTTTCCACATGGTATGAATTCCTGAGACTCCAGTTTCTAGTGGTGGAATCGATTTTCTTCCTAGAGGCTGCTGTGTGGAGCTGGCTGTAGTGCGTGCCAACGAATTATGGAAGACAGAATAATGCTCCATTATCATAAGAGGTAAATAACTGGATAGAAAGTCCCTTTTAAAGACTCTAACAAAAAGCTACGCTAGAGCCTTGTTATCCATTTGAGTGCAGCTTAGGGGGTCTTTGAACCCAAGACAGAAAATATAATCAAAATTTTCTCTAAAAAAAATCAGAGCTAAGCCATTAGAATTACTCAAAGGTTATCCATTGAGATACTACATTTCTTGAAATATTGCCCTCTTCTCTTTCCCATTTATTAGGCATTACTTCACAGAATTCAACTCAGCCTAAATGTTTTCAGTGAAAATAAATGCTATTTAAAAAGACAAGTCAGAAGTAAAATCAGAATCAAAATATTATACAGTTTTGTATATCCACACCTTAGGTTAACCATAATAAAGGGCCAATATGCCTTTAATCCTGTAGCAGTGCTCCCTTGAGGGCAGCTCCCCAATTTCTTCACTTAAGGTTTTGCAATACCAAGAATGTTTTAGTGCAGAATTGCTCAAATTGTTGTCTATGGACCATCTGCTACAAAATCCCCAGGGTGCTAATAAAAAGGATTGGTTCTTGGGACTTTCTTTCACACCTATGATTTAGAAAATCTAGAGGGCATATCCTTAATCAATTTTAATTCTGGAAATAGCACTCATTGGATTAGAAGAAGGAGTTCTTATCATCAAGGTAGTAAAATTGAATGTAAAAACTTGACACAACTGAAGATTTTTTGCTGATTAATGTGTTAATTTATTCAGTAATCACATATTGAGTGCCCATGATGAACCAGACAGTAAGAATAAAGAGATAAATATGAAAGTGAACCTACCACTTAAGAATGAACAGTTAGTTTGTGGGGAGACAGATGACTAAACATATAATTATAATACAGTGTGATAATCCTGAACCAGGAGGTATAGCCACCATTATGAAGGATGAAAGAGGGAGTGACTTAATGCTTGGTGGGGTTGGGAAAGGCTTCACCACTGGAGGACCAAGAAAGGGTTTGCTCATCAGTCACTGTGGGAAAATTGTACTGAGCAGAGGTTTAATGTATGGAAGAGACTTAGGTGTACCAGGCAAATTTTGGTTCATTGAGATAGTATAGAGCCAGTTCCAGGGGAAGGGTGAGGAATCAATTAAGATATGGTTGCCTTTTGGGGGAAGATTTCCAAGCTACTCTAAAATTTTTAAACAGAGTCATACCATGATGAAAATATTATCTAGAGATTGTTCTAGGGGTTATGGGTAAAACAGGCTAAATTAGAAATGAGACTTAGAGATAAACCAAGAGACATTTTTGCACCAGGTATATAGAGATCTAAGTGAGAAGCTGTGCAAATGAAAATTAGAGGTTAAACAGAAGTGACGTTTTAGAGCATGAAACATTAGCATTTGATAGAACTATTCTGACCTAACACTCATTCATGAAGTTATGCACTTTTCTATATTCATGGCTCAAGACTCAATCATTTTAAAAGTGTGATTTCTTCCCTTTTTGTGTATTTTGACCGTGGCAAACACATAATCCTTCTCTGATGTAGTGATTTATTTACATATTATAATTTATTAATACCTCCCCAATATGTATCATATATGGAAATATCCTACCATTAAGTTTGCTGATAATACCATAAGGGATTTAGGAAAAATGTATTCTACTGGTAATTATTTTGTGTCCTATAACTTCATTAAATTCTTCATCTAGACTTCAGGAAGATATATGTGCTGTATTAATGGCCTATTGCCTAGTAACAAGAGTTTTGAAATGAAGGATGAAATTACCCAGAAGCAATCTGTATGAATGATGGGCAAAGTGAGATAATGAAAATACAGTGTGGGGGGCCTCCTTGATACCATATATCAGTTGAGGATGTACAAATTAATTTAACTATTAAATATTTGGAACTCAAATCTTTCATAAAGAATTTCTTTCCAGTTAACATTGGTAGAATAACAGTAACCTAGTATTCCTTACTAAAGAGACACTATATTAGAATGACACTATTTTTGATGTAGATGTGAACTGCATGGATGTGAAATTCTCTAGAGACTCTAGAATAGAAATGGCCTGCAGGCCAAATCTGGCCTAGTGCCTGTTTTTTTAAACAAAGTTTTATTGGAACACAGTCACCTTCATTCATTTATGTATCAACTGGCTAACTTTGTGCTGTAACAGCATGGTGAATAGTTGCAACAGAGACTTTATGGCCCACCAAACCTAAACTATTTACCACGTGGCCTTTAACTGGCCCCTGCTTAAGAAAAAAAAGTTTGCTGACCCATGCTCTGGAAAGAAAAATAATTATATTAGGGGAGCACAGAGGAGGAGGTCATTCTCTTCTACTGCCCTTGAAGTTCTGCTTTTGATTCTCCGCATTCCTAGATAGGAAATTACACATTATATCCTTCCCTCATGTCCTTCCTACCTATAGGCATTAGGAGTGGGTCAGTTGTCATTAAATTAGCTCCCTGACCTCAACTCCTTTCCTATCACTCTTGCCTTGTACTCTGAGCCACACAAGCCCCCTTGCTGTTCCTTAAAAACACCGTTTTTATACTCACTTCAGGATTTTTCAACAGCCCAGAATGCTCTTCCGTTATGTCTTCATGTAGATAGTTCCCTATCCTTCAGTTGCCCCCTTAAATGTCATATGTCCAGAGAGGACTTTCCTGACCACCCTATTTACCTTATGGTCCTTATTCCCCATCACTTTTAACTCATTCCTCTCTTTTATTTTTTCATTGAGTGAATCACCATCTGTAATTAAGTCTGCTTTTTCACTTATTTATTGCCTATTTCCTCCACTAGACTGTCAGCTGCAACACCTAGAGCAGTGTTTGGCACATAAAAGGCCTCAGTATTTGTTGACACTGGTGTTGAAATGATCTCCTAGGAGGTAAAGTTGACACTGTAATGTCAAGAGACAGCAATATAGCCTAGATCTAGATTCAGAAATTTATTTATCCTTGTGCAAATTAATGTGTGAAAAGGTTCATAATTTCACAGACACCTAAGGCCTAATTTTACTTACAAAATACCCTAGGGAACCTCAATAAGCTTCCCACTAAAAAATGACTATCCTAGTATAGTTTTTTGAAAGTCTTAACATTCTATTTTATAAGCAAATACTCTATACCTTCTTCAGCTCCAAGTTCTTATCTGATGCCTGGGTAATTTTAGAAGCCATTTTTAGGTATGTCAGTTTTCAGCTATAACATTAACCTGAGGGTAAGAGAGCAGCTAAATAACAAGTGAACAGCCCCCTCGATTATGACTAACTTTGTATATTGGTCTCATCATTTATACGTGCAAGAACACACACATTGGAAATGCTAGTGGAAGCTAAACTACCTCCTTTTTAATCAGTGGTGTCCTAACTGGGTTTCAGAGTAACCCTCCCTAGGAAAGAGAGCTCAGTTATATTTGCTGCTTTCATTTTCAGATAAATTCCATGTACTGTGACATACTGTTCTCATTAGCTAAGCAAATTAGGTTACAAAATCTAGGTGGGCAACTCTTAGTGTCAAAGAAACAGCTATTTGACTCCAATTAAAGAGATAAGGCTTGGCAAAGCTCTAGTGCTTTCATGAATTTGACAAGATAGTTTTGGATATGGTCAAAGTTATTAACATGGTTGAACAGTTATGTTATACCACAGAATCAGCAAAGGAAAAACGATTGTCAGCTAGCTTCACTTGCTCAAGATACTTGAAATGGAGTGCAGGTTACAAAGCATGTACTCTAGCAAATTTGAACTTTGTCAGTGTTCCATATACCTAATTCAGGACAAAACAGTGTTGTTTATGTAGTGTGTTGACTTATGAGACATCTGGGGACTCTGTGAACTTAAGTGCATGGCCTGAGTCACTCTTTAATTAGTAAGATGCTGGAGTGCTATTTAGTAAATTACTCCTACAGTGCAGTAAATGACCCCCTGCTCTCTGAAGAAAAGAAAAAAACAAAACTCTGCATCCTTGTGTACTTAATTTAGACCTAATTTATTATCAGAATTCATTTTAGCAATAAAAAATAGAGTACATTCTTTCATTTAAAGCTGAAACTGTGGTGTGTTTTGTTTTGACTGGCATCAACTAGATTTACAATTCTGTCTACATAGTTCAGCTCAGTTTGCATGACCCCTAGTGCCAAATCTGTGACACCATTTTTAGTTTATGGTTCAGATGTATTGGATTATTTGGTGTTAATTACATGTTTCTTTTAAGACACCTCTTTTAATTTTGCTAATCTTTTTTTATGCACTAAGTTGTGCCCCTACACCCAGTACATGTGTCAAAGTATGAGTACCCAATGTAAATAATTAAGTTTAAATGAGGTAATAAGGGTGGGGGCCCCTAAGCCACTAGGACAGGTATCCTTAGAAGAGAATTAGAGATTATCTCTTTCTGGATGTGCACAGAGGAGGGGCTGTGTGAGGATACAGTGAGAAGATGCTGTCCGCAAACCATAAAGAGGGGCCTCTCCAAAAACCAATCCTGCTAGCACCTGATCTCAGACTTCTAGCTTCGAACTGTGACTTCTTGCAGTGACCCTAAAAGGCCTCCTTGAAATCTTTGTCTTAATGCTGTGCTTTTTATTACAGAGAAAACAAATGAAAACAATGACCTTTAAAATATATATTTTTCTGTCTGCTGATAGTCTTTCACTGCCAGCTACCCTGTTTGTATCAGTAAAACCTGATGATCCAAAAAAAAAAAGAAAAACAAAAGCAAAAAACCCCTTGAAGATCGATTTCCTTGGGACTCTAAGGTTTATATCTTCTACCAAAAGATTCCTTGAGATTTATTGAACTCAAATAAGACTTTGCTAGAAGACACAGAACTAAAATGACATATCCATGGTACGCCCTGGGAACAGTAGTCGTTCAAGATAAAATCTTCTGGGAACTCACAGATACGAAGGTTATGACACTTTTGACTGTTATTATGCAAAGGTTTTTAAGGCAGCCTTTCTGGCTAATGAGAAATGCTCTAAGTCGTACCTACTTCATTATCCAACATGAATTCCCTTCAGGACATTTTTAATCGGTACTTTTATGTCAAGTGTTGTCATGTATTTAATTTGTTTCTCTGGTAATATAATAAATGTGTGTAGCGCTCATAGTTAAAAAGTTTCCTCATATAGGTTATTTTATTTTGGAAACTCACATGTATTACAGTATTTGAAAAATCTACACCCTTAATGGATTATTTAAACACTTTTCTGCAAACAAAAATTTAGTAAGCTTCAGATGAATTTATCAATACATTTAACAGTCTTGACCTACTATATGGCTCCTGTGCTCAATAAAAAGGCAATTCATATTCTTTTCAAGAACATACGGAAGATTTACCAAATCTGATCAAAGAATAAGCAAAAAGGAAGTTTCAACAAATTCCCCTGAAACAGTTAACATGCAGAACAACATACCTGTTAGGATAATAGAAATCTCTTTACAGTCCCCATATCATGTGAACCAAGGGGAACACAAAAAATTGTATATAACCTATAAAATGAGACAGTAAGTTCTATAACCTCAATTTTCGTATGAGCTTGGAAATGAATGAACACCAAAGGATCCATCTTGGAGCCTTCTTGGAGTGGAGTCTTGGGGGATTTCATAGAGGAGTGGAAAGAACAGTTCCCAGCATTGATGAACTAACTGCCTGAGGAGAGGGTCCCTCTCAGAAGGGAAATACTCAGAACAGGTCTGGTCAGAGCATGGGCTACATGGAAATCAAAATGAGGGGCCTTGGCAGATAAGTGGCATCAGAGGTGAAGTATTGGGAAGGCCCCACTTTTGGGGAGAGAAGGGAACTTAGAAGAAGGAATGTCCTTTACAGGCTTAGTGCAAAGGTAAAGGAAGTATCAACTGGTGGAAGATTCCTAAGAAACCAGCTAGCATCACAGAATTGGATCTCCTTCCCTTCAAAGTTTGTGCCACTTAAATCAGGTATAATTTACACGAGGGAAAAAAGTTACTCTGATTACATGTTAAAGTTTGATAAAATTTTACAAACATACACGGTTTACAAATGTGACCACGATCACAATCAAGATATAGATTTACATCAGCCCCAAATTTCCCTTGTGTCCCTTTGTAGTCAGTTCCCTTTCCTAGATCCTGGAAACCACTTATCTCTTTTCTGTTCCCATAATTTTACCCTTCCCAGCATATCATATAAATAGATCATATGTACCTTTTTGAATGTGGCAGAATGCTTTCACATAACATGACGATTTGGAGATTCATCCATATTGTAGCATGTGTCTGTATATTAAAAAAAATTGCTGAACAGTAATCCATTGTATTTATACCACACCTTGTTCATCTATTCACAGATGATGGGCATTGGGTTGTTTTTAGTTTAGATGACTGAATGAATTACTATAAAAAAATCACATAAAGTTTTTGGTATGGGCAGGTATCTTTATTATTTATTTATTTGGGGTAAGTACTTAGGTAAGTGTGAATGGGCCACAGGGTGTCCAGAGATTTGGCCAAACATTATTCTGGATGTTTCTGTGAGGGTGTTCTTGGATGAGATTAACTTTTTCTTTTAACGTCTTTATTGGAGTATAATTGCTTTACAATGGTGTGTTAGTTTCTGCTTTATAGCAAAGTGAATCAAATATACATATACATATATCCCCATATCTCCTGCCTCTTGCATCTCCCTCCCACCCTAATTCCACCCCTCTAGGTGGTCACAAAGCACCGAGCTGATCACTCTGTGCTCTGCTGCTGCTTCTCACTATCTATTTTACATTTGGTAGTGTATATATGTCAATGACACTCTCTCACTTCGTCCCAGCTTACCCTTCCCACTCCCCGTGTCCTTAAGTCCATTCTCTACATCTGCATCTTTATTCCTGTCCTGCCCCTAGATTCTTCAGAACCTTTTTTTTTTTTTAGATTCCATATATATGTGTTAGCATATGGTATTTGGTTTTCACTTACTGACTTACTTCACTCTGTATGACAGACTCTAGGTCCATCCACCTCAATACAAATAACTCAATTTCGTTTCTTTTTATGGCTGAGTAATATTCCATTGTATATATGTGCCACATCTTCTTTATCCATTCATCTGTCGGTGGACACTTAGGTTGCTTCCATTTCCTGGCTATTGTAAATAGAGCTGCAATGAACATTGTGGTGGTACATGACTCTTTCTGAATTATGGTTTTCTCAGGGTATATGCCCAGTGGTGGGATTGCTGGGTCGTATGGTAGTTCTATTTTTAGTTTTTAAGGAACCTCCATACTTTTCTGAATAGTGGCTGTATCAATTTACATTCCCACAAACAGTGCAAGAAGGTTCCCTTTTCTCCACCCCCTCTCCAGCATTTACTGTATTTACTGTAAAAAAAATTTACTGTAGATTTTTTGATGATGGCCATTCTGACTGGTGTGAGGTGATACCTTATTGTAGTTTTGATTTGCATTTCTCTAATGATTAGTGATGTTGAGCATCCTTTCATGTGTTTGTCGGCAGGCTGTATATCTTCTTTGGAGAAATGTCTGTTTAGATCTGCGCATTTTTTGATTGGGTTGTTTTATCAATATTGAGCTGCATGAGCTGCTTGTATATTTTGGAGATTAATCCTTTCTCAGTTGCTTCATTTGCAAATAGTTTCTCCCATTCTGAGGGTTGTCTTTTCATCTTGTTTATGGTTTCCTTTGCTGTGCAAAAGCTTTTAAATTTCATTAGATCCCATTTATTTTTGTTTTTATTTCCATTTCTCTAGGAGGTGGGTCAAAAAGGACCTTGCTGTGATTTATGTCATAAAGTGTTCGGCCTATGTTTTCCTCTAAGAGTTTGATAGTGTCTGCCCTTACATTTAGGTCTTTAATCCATTTTGAGTTTGTTTTTGTCCGTGGTGTTAGGGAGTGTTCTAATTTCACTCTCTTACATGTAGCTGTCTAGTTTTCCCAAGACCACTTATTGAAGTGACTGTCCTTTCTCCATTGTATATTCTTGCCTCCTTTATCAAATATAAGGTGACCATATGTGGGTGGGTTTATCTCTGGGCTTTCTATCCTGTTCCATTGATCTTTCTGTTTTTGTGCCAGTACCATACTGTCTTGATTACTGTAGCTTTGTAGTATAGTCTGAAGTCAGGGATCTTGATTCCTCCAGCTCCATTTTTCATTCTCCAGATTGCTTTGGCTATTCGGGGTCTTTTGTGTTTCCATACAAATTGTGAAATTTTTTGTTCTAGTTCTGTGAAATATGCCAGTGGTAGTTTGATAGGGATTGCACTGAATCTGTAGATTGCTTTGGGTAGTAGAGTCATTTTCAGAATGTTGATTCTTCGAATCCAAGAAGATGGTATATCTCTCCATGTATTTGTATCATCTTTAATTTCTTTCATCAGTGTCTTATAATTTTCTGCATACAGGTCTTTTGTCTCCTTAGGTAGCTTTATTCCTAGATATTTTATTCTTTTTGTTGCAGTGGTAAATGGGAGTGTTTTCTTGATTTCACTTTCAGATTTTTCATCATTAGTGTATAGGAATGCCAGAGATTTCTGTGCATTAATTTTGTATCCTGCTACTTTACCAAATTCATTGATTAGCTCTAGTAGTTTTCTGGTAGCATCTTTAGGATTCCCTATGTATAGTACCATGTCATCTGCAAACAGTGACAGTTTTACTTCTTCTTTTCCGATTTGGATTTCTTTTATTTCTTTTTCTTCTCTGATTGCTGTGGCTGAAACTTCCAAAACTTTGTGGAATAATAGTGGTGAGAGTGGACGACCTTGTCTTGTTCCTGATCTTAGAGGAAATGGTTTCCGTTTTTCACCATTGAGAATGATGTTGGCTGTGGGTTTGTCATATATGGCCTTTATTATGTTGAGGTAAGTTCCCTCTGTTTACTTTCTGGAGGGTTTTTATCATAAATTGGTGTTGAATTTTTTCAAAAGCTTTTTCTGCGTCAGTTGAGATGATCATATGGTTTTTCTTCTTCAACTGGTTAATATAGTTTATCACATTGATTTGTGTACATTGAAGAATCCTTGCATTCCTGGGATAAACCCCACTTGATCATGCTGTATGATCCTTTTAATGTGCTGTTAGATTCTGTTTGCTAGTATTTTGTTGAGGATTTTTGCATGTATGTTTATCAGTGATATTGGCCTGTAGTTTTCGTTCTTTGTGGCATCTTTGTCTGGTTTTGATGTCAGGGGATGGTGGCCTCAGAGAATGAGTTTGAGAGTGTTGCTCCTGCTATATTTTGGAAGAGTTTGATAAGGGTAGGTGTTAGCTCTTCCCTAAATGTTTGATAGATTGTGCCTGTGAAGACATCTTGTCCTGGGCTTTTGTTTGTTGTAAGATTTTAATCACAGTTTCAATTTCAGTGCTTGTGATCGGTCTGTTTACATTTTCTTTTTTTTCCTGGTTCAGTGTCAGAAGGTTGTGCTTTTCTAAGAATGTGTCCATTTCTTCCAGGTTGTCCATTTTATTGGCGTAGAGTTGCTTGTAGTAATCTCTCATGATTCTTTGTATTTCTGAAGTGTCAGTTGTTACTTCCTCTTTTTCATTTCTGAGTCTGTTGATTTGAGTCTGCTCCCATTTTTTCTTGATGAGTCTGGCTAATGGTTTATCAATTTTGTTTCTTCTCAAAGAACCAGCTTTTAGTTTTATTGATCTTTGCTATCGTTTCCATCATTTCTTTTTCATTTATTTCTGATTTGATCTTTATTATTTCTTTCCTTCTGATAACTTTGGGGCTCTTTTGTTCTTCTTTGTCTAATTATTTAGGTGTAAGGTTAGGTTGTTTATTGAGATGTTTCCTGTTTCTTGAGGGAGGATTGTATTGCTATAAACTTCCCTCTTACAACTGCTTTTGCTGCCTCCCATAGGTTTTGGGTTGTCGTGTTTTCATTGTCATTTGTTTCTAGGTATTTTTTGATTTCCTCTTTGATTTCTTCAGTGATTTCTTGGTTATTTAGTAGTGTATTGTTTAGCCCCCATGTGTTTGTATTTTTTACAGATTTTTTCCTGTAATTGATATCTAGTCTCATAGCGTTGTGGTCGGAAAAGATACTTGATACGATTTCAATTTTCTTAAATTTACCAAGGCTTGATTTGTGACTCAAGATATAATCTATCCTGGAGAACGTTCCATGAGCACTTGAGAAGAAAGTGTATTCTGTTTTTTTGGATGGAATGTCCTATAAATATCAATTAAGTCCATGTTTTTAATGTGTCATTTAAAGCTTGTGTTTCCTTATTTATTTTCATTTTGGATGATCTGTCCATTGGTGAAAGTGGGGTGTTAAAGTCCCCTACTATGATTGTGTTACTGTCGATTTCCCCTTTTGTGGCTGTTAGTATTTGCCTTATGTATTGAGGTGCTCCTGTGTTGAGTGCATAAATATTTACAATTGTTATATCTCTTGGATTGATCCCTTGATCATTGTGGAGTATCCTTCTTTGTCTCTTGAAATAGTCTCTGTTTTAAAGTCTACTTTGTCTGATATGAGAATTGCTACACCAGCTTTCTTTTGATTTGCATTTGCATGGAATATCTTTTTCCACCCCCTCACTTTCAGTCTGTATATGTCCCTAGGTCTGAAGTCGGTCTCTTGTAGGCAGCATATATATATGGGTCTTGTTTTTGTATCCATTCAGCCAGTCTGTGTCTTTTGGTTGGAGCGTTTAATCCATTTATATTTAAGGTAATTATCGATATGTATGTTCCTATTACCAATTTCTTAATTGTTTTGGGTTTTTTTTTTTTGGTAGGTCTTTAACTTCTCTTTTGTTTCCTGCCTAGAGAAGTTCCTTTAGCTTTTGTTGTAAAGCTGGTTTGGTGGTGCTGAATTCTCTTAGCTTTTGCTTGTCTGTAAAGGTTTTAATTTCTCCATCGAATCTGAATGAGATCCTTGCTTGGTAGAATAATCTTGGTTGTAGCTTTTTCCCTTTCATCACTTTAAATATGTCTTGCCACTGCCTTCTGGCTTGCAGACTTTCTGCTGAAAGATCAGCTGTTAACCTTATGGGGATTCCCTTGTATGTTATTTGTTGTTTTTCCTTTGCTGCTTTTACTGTTTTTTCTTTGTATTCAATTTTTGATAGTTTGAATAATATGTGTCTTTGTGTGTTTATCCTTGGATTTATCCTGTATTGAACTCTCTGTGCTTCCTTGACTTGATTGACTATTTCCTCTCCCTTATTAGGGAAGTTTTCAACTATAATCTGTCCAAATATTTTCTCAGTCCATTTCTTTTTCTCTTCTTCTTCTGTGATGCCTATAATTCGAATTTTGGTGCATTTAATGTTGTCGCAGAAGTCTCTGAGACTGTCCTCAGTTCTTTTTATTCTTTTTCCTTTATTCTGCTCTGCAGTAGTTATTTCCACTATTTTTTCTTCCAGGTCATTTATCCGTTCTTCTGCCTCAGTTATTCTGCTATTGATTCCTTCTAGAGAATTTTTAATTTGTTTTATTGTGTTGTTCATCATTGTTTGTTTGCTCGTTAGTTCTTCTAGGTTCTTGTTAAACGTTTCTTGTATCTTCTCCATTTTATTTCCAAGATTTTGGATCATCTTTACTATCATTACTCTGAATTCATTTTCAGGTAGACTGCCTATTTCCTCTTCATTTGTTTGGTCTGGTGAGTTTTTACCTTGCTCCTTCATCTGCTACGTGTTTCTCTGTGTTCTCATTTTACTTAACTTACTGTGTTTGGGGTCTCCTTTTCACAGGCTGCAGGTTTGTAGTTCCTGTTGTTTCTGGTGTCTGCCCCCAGTGGCTAAGGTTGGTTCAGTGGGTCATGTAGGCTTCCTGGTGGTGGGGACTGCTGCCTGTGTTCTGGTGGATGAGGCTGGATCTTGTCTTTCTGGTGGGCAGGTCCACGTCTGGTGGTGTGTTTTGGGGTGTCTGTGGCCTTA
The DNA here is from genome assembly GCF_011762595.2 of Tursiops truncatus. Lineage (NCBI taxonomy): Eukaryota > Metazoa > Chordata > Mammalia > Artiodactyla > Delphinidae > Tursiops > Tursiops truncatus. The sequence goes on along the minus strand of NC_047046.1, from coordinate 36,665,083 downwards.
TTATGATTTTAGGCAGCCTCTCTGCTAATGGGTGGGGTTGTGTTCCTGTCCTGCTAGTTGTTTGGCATAGGGTTGCCAGCACTGTAGCTTGCTGGTCGTTGAGTGAAGCTGGGTCTTGGTGTTGAGATGGAGATCTCTGGGAGAATTTTGCCGTTTGATATTACGGGGAACTGGGAGTTCTCTTGTGGACCAGTGTCCTGAAGTTGGCTCTCCCACCTCAGAGGCACAGCACTGACTCCTGGCTGGAGCACCAAGAGCCTTTCATCCACATGGCTAAATGGTAGGTGTACAGAAGCATAGAAATGAGTTTGTCACTGTAGGGCAGGCTGGAATAGTTGAGAAATGCTTGGATAAATTAGCAGGCGGCCACTGGCCCCAGGAAGTTCCCCTCCGGCTCCCCACGCCCCCGACTCCGCTGCCCTTCCACGGTGGTGCATGGGGTGCACACCGAGCCCTGCTTCTGACACAGAGCGATCGCAGACTCGGGTAGCGCGGTGGCCTCAAAAGGCACGCCTGTCCCCGCCGCCACCACCAGGCAGCCCCGGTCCTCTGAGGGTCACCTGCACAGGCTCCGCCTGGCACAGCGCATGGCACCTGCGGGCCCTCGGGCCCCACTGGCAGCAGTGATGCAGGGATGAGGACGGGCTGTGAGTGGCAGAGAGGTTGTCGGGGTGCCTGGTCCCACGGAAATGAGTCTTTGTGCGCCCCTCTCTGGCACACCCTCCCCTGGCACCCTGAATTGCTTTTAACAGGCAATTTTTAAATTCCTCTCCCTATTCCATCGCTTACCTGCTGCTGTCATGGGCATTGGAACCCCAAAGCAAGATGAGATTCAGAAAATAAAGTTACAGTTTTTAAACATGGATTTCTGACCTTAAAATATGACTACTGTTATATGGTAATTAATTCTTTCAAGAAAACTGTCTTCTAGTTTTGTAGGGGAAAGACTATCAAGAATACTCATTATATTTACATCTTTAACTCTGTTCTGGGCAACTGGTTGAGGCTGCTTCAAACTGGCAATGTTCATAGTATTTTCTTTAAAACCCATGCCGAGGGTACTGTCAATGTAACCTAGTACATTTCTTTCCTCATATGACATTTGGTCTATAATTTGGTAGACAGCGTTTTCACATTCTTAAATGTGAAAATTTGTCTATGGTGTTTAAACCCGTAAATATCAGGGTACTTGTCCAAACTGTATTGTTTAGTTTTTGTTTACTAATAAATCTGATATTATACGTAATCTTTGCTATGAATAATAAAAAATCTTTAAAAAAATGTCAGAAGTTCAATCTGCATCACTTGTTTTGTGTTAGATGCATTCAAGACACTTTTCAAACCTTTATGGAGTATAGCAGAGGAACACAGAGCCCCGGTTCCATGGGCTTAAGATTACTGAGGAACAGGGTAGATGTATGTCCCAGCCTCCCTCCTAGGTCTGTTTCTTGATGTCTATACACATGCTTTGTGACAACAGTGATTGTACTGGGGCCACATTTATTCAGACAAATATTGACATGCAATATTGACATTTAAATATATTAACATTTCCATTCTCAGCTGACTCATTTACTGGGAACAAGTTTACATGCCAATCCATAGTAGGCAGCTAATAAATATTTGTTGGATGAATAAATGAACATATGGGCTGATATGCATGAGATCTTAAAAAATGAAGTGTGGCATATTTTTTGCGATAAATCACTGTTTCTTCTTGATGTTCATGGTATTGACTTTTCACTTATAACTGATATTCAGTATAACACATAATAACACATATAATAATAGATGTAATACGTAATAACAATTGATGGAAACTGTAGTGAAGAAGGAGAAAGAAAAGGAGGGAATTTTTTAAAAAACAAATGGGAATAGTGCAAGAAGTATTGTGTGATATATTGAGTGGACCTATGAAGTGCTACTCACAGGATATCCCTTTTGTGCAGTTCAGAAAACTCACTGAAATTGGTGTTGACTAGTCTGAATTTCTTTAGAGGAGAAATTACCCACCAGAGATGTGGGGGACCTCTTGCTTCTTCAGTTTAATTGAGCTGAATGGCAGTGGTCCTCTCTGACACCAGAAGAGGAGGAAGTGGAGTGTTTTCTCACCTGGATTTGCATGACCTTGGACACCTCGTGGATGTCAGGTGGAGGCTCACTAGGCCTTGCTGACATTGGAGTGGGGGAGTGGTGGTGAAGCCCAGGGATAAGTAGCTCTGCCTTGCACCACCTTGTTAAGTCTTTTAGTTATTGGCTGGAGGTGGAGGCTCAGCTCATCCCAGGACCCCTCTTACACCACCCTGATGGAGAATTAAATCATCGCCTGCTTCCACTGGGCAAAGAAATGAAGATCAACTCCCCTCCTTGGCCCCTTTGAAACTGCTAGGCAAGGGTTATGTGGTTTTTCTGTTGGCATTTGGTTGGAGTAGGTTAGGTATTGCCAAAAAGGTTTTCTGGTATTAGGGTACCCTTTCCTCAGTTCTTTGGCTAGGGGAAACAGGTATGTCTTAGAGTTCCTTTTTGTATGTGCTTGTTGGCAATTCTGGATCAGAGACTTCTGTAGTCCCCTGTCTAGGATATATAGGGTGATAAGGAAACCCAGAGAATTCACCACCATGATGTTCCTCAAAGTCAAGGTTCCTTTCTTTCCTCCTTTTGGAGCCTTCCTTTGCTTGCTTTTTGGCTTATGTAGGGTTTTTAAATTTAAGGAGGAGAGATTCATCTGAGTGGAAGCAGAAGTCTCAACGTTATTGTTTAAACCTTTTTAATTGGCTATTCTGCTACTTATAACCCAGATAATATTAAATGATGGAATTCTAATGCTAACCAATAGCTACATGGCAAAGATGTGTGAGCTACATATGTTTTAAAGTTTCAGTAGTTAAAATAGTCACTTAATTGAAACTCTGATCCAGAATGAAATCATTGGAAGTTATCAATTATGGAAGCACAACAGTATTTTAGAGGCAGGTCTCCTCATCATTTAACTAGGATATACTCTCCATTTTGCTTCCTTCTAGATGGGGTAGGTTTTGTTGTGATCTTTCTAAGCTCTCACTGGTATCAGTGTGTGTGTGTGTGTGTGTGTGTGTGTGTGTGTGTGTGTGTGTGTGTGTGTGTGTGTGTGTGTGTGTGTGTGTGTGTGTGTGTGTGTGTGTGTGTGTGTGTGTGTGTGTGTTCCTTCTTGGCTTATTTAGGACCAGACTTATGCCTTGACACATGTAAATGGGGAGCACTTTTTTGTCCACCAGGATACTGACCTTCTCCTCAGACAGACCCTATCCTTGCTACTAACTTTTTTTTTCTTCGCTGCCAAAATGATTACTTACTGATTCACTGTGGAGACATAAGATGCTTTCTCCAATCTCTGTAGATTGGCTTTTTAAAAACTGCCTTGCTACCAGAGGCTTTGTTTGTTACTAGGGCAATCACCATGGTGACAAAATAATGACAATATCTGTAATAAAGACTCTGATTCCATTTTTGATATTTGACTTCTGACAGTGTTCAAGACCCACACCTCCCTCCTTCCCTCTTGCCCCATATCTGGACAAGAAAGAGTGTGAACACTCACTTTTGCTGTGGGTGGGAAGTTCAAACCACTCAAGGCCATCACACCTATGGGAACCATTAGTGAACCCTACCTTTTTAACCACAGTAAAAGCCAAAGTCAGTTACCCCTTTTTGCTATCAAGCTGTTTTCAGACCTGCTTGACCTGGCTCTCCCCAGAAAGCCTCATTCTGTGAGTAATAAATATCTTAATACCTTCATGGTGCCTGTATGGTCTTATCAGTCTTGACATCTGAACCAAAGTTTGGCCACAACAGTATCCTTATCTTTGCAGTACAGATATCACAGTGATGAGATGTTAGGAGATCACTGGAGAATTTACCATGAGTTCCCGTCAGGATATTTTTTCTTCAGAGGGAACAGTGGCAGGAGGTGCTAAGGGCTTGCTTACGCTCAGTAGATGGAGATTCTAGACATCATATAGGCAGCTCTTTGAGGACAATGGCTGTGATTGTCTTGTTCATTGTGTATCCTTAGCATTTAACACAGTACCTGGCACATAATAAGATGCTCAGCAAGCTTTCTTGAGTGAATGAATTAAGCCCTGTGTTCTTCTAGAGGGCGCTGGTCTCTAGAGAGGAGAAGGAAGTCCCCTGGGCAGTGTTCTAGTTTTGATGCATCCAGAGATCTGCTCTAGAGCTGTAGACATGATTGATAACCAGCGTGGAAAAAACAGAGATGCACAGCTTGTGAATGTTAAATACTTTTGATTGAAAGGCATTGTGAATTGCTTGACTAAGCAGACATGCCTCTGAGCTTGCATAAACCAGAGTTACAAGTGGTTAAGAACTGTTTAAAAAATAAGGCAGGTAGGTCTGAAATGACATCCTTAATAGGAAAAAGCAGGAGTTAACAGTATGAGATTGTGCATATTTATACAGTAATAAGTAGCTGTGTGAAGAGACTTAATCAGGTGTTTGTACATAGAGCTATGTAATTAAGTAATGACTGACAGAAAAATGCCAACTGGAAATCTCTGCTTTGTAGTTCTGGTTTCAGTCTTCCTCAGGCTTTGGGTAATTTGCCCCTCCTTGAAAAATTATTCATGTCTCTGATGTATTCCAAGAATAGACAAAAGTAAATTGGTAGAATCTTTGCTCTGTAGGTGCTTATAGTTCAGTAGGGAAGATAGACAAATGGACAATTAAATGATTTTGATTGAGTGCTATAACCGTGTAGTATGTACAAAGATTAGTGGAGCCTGTGAGACAACTCATATGGGAATATCAAAAAAAATTTCTCAAAGCATGAATAAGGTATGGAAGAGACTTCTATAGTTCACCAAGTTAGTTGTTTGGTAGTCACCCAGTTAAACTGACTTTTTTAGCTGTCTCTCACTGACTCACAGCCATATATAAATTAGAACATGGGATTAAGTTCTGGCCAGTTAGAAGTGGACAGGAAACAAATAACTCCAAGGCCCTAGACCAGAAGTTGAATAACTATGGCCTGGAGGCCAAATCTGGATGCTGCCTTTTTTTTTGTAAATAAAGTTGTATTAGAATACAGCTACATCGATTCATTTATATGGTTGTCAGTGGTTACTTCAGTGCTATAATGGCAGAGTAGGGTACTTATAACTGAGACCGCATGGTTTTCAAAGCCCAAACTATTTACTATTTACTATTTACTGTCTACTAACAGAGACAAATTTGCCAACACTGCCCTAGAAAATGGTGGAAACGTGATAGAAGGCTCAGGATAGAGACCCATCCAGAAAGCCTCTTAACCAAAAACAGATGTATTTTTTCACGTTAAGCTCAGCAAAAAATCAAAAAACAAAAAAACAAGCAAAAAAACTCCAAGCCTCTGATTATATATAGCAATTTAGAGAAGGAAATGTTCAAAATATCTTAATTTGGTTGGTGTATTAGATTCCTATTTTCTGCTGTAACAAATTATCACAAACTTAGTGGCTTAAAACAGCACAAATTTATGTTCTTACAGTTCTGTAGGTCAGAAGTCTGACATGGGTCTCACTGGGATAAAATCAAGGTGTAAGCAGGGCTGTATTTCTTTATGGAGGCTCCAGGGGGGAATCCATTTCCTTGCCTCTTCCAAGGCAAGCTGTCATCTGTAGAGACATCTCGTAGAGATTGTCTTTTTGACTCGTGGCCTCCTTCTTCTATCTTCAAACATAGAAACGTCAGGTATAGTCCTTACATTATATCACTGACCAACTCTTCTGCCTCCCTCTTCACTTTTAAGGATTCTTGTGATTGTATTGAGCCCACTTGGACAATCCATGATAATCTCTGTATTTTAAGATCAACTGATTTAGCAAATTTAATTCCATCTGCAGCCTTAATTCCATGTAAGGTAACAGATTCCTGGGTTTCCAGGGATTGAGATGTAGGCATCTTTGGAGAGTCATTATTCTGCCTACTACAGTTAAGAGAGGAATTGTCATTTTAAAATCATTTGGAAATACCTCTGAGGGCTCTGTATACATGCATAACCCAGAAGAGAAAACGCCAGTAATTTTTTGGTATGGACTAGACACTCAATTTTCTATTTGTGTTTGGCTGTTTCCTTTTTAGAATATTGTTTATCTTCTTAATAAAAGGAAAGTGAGATTTCCTATTCCTTTAGATTTGTTGACTTTTGCCTAGTTGTTTTGAAAAAGACCTTTGGAGAGAACCTAATATTATAAGTGATAGATTCAGATTGTTCTAATATCATTGTCAGTAGGCTTGAATACAAACTCATTTCTATCTGGAAAAAATAAAGCTTTATTGCATGGACTTCATGTCCTTTCTGAAGTAGATGAATTTGGTCACAGAAGCAGTAGAAAAATTAACTAGAATAATGTGTTTTTACTGTATAATGTGTAAAATATATTAGCGGAAGATTAATGCTCTTCTTCCTTTAAATAGTTAATGAAAAGATTAATTTTATTCTCTCACCAGAGAGTAAGATAAAATTTGAGGAAGCCTCCAAGTTTTGTGTATTTATCTTCTGAAACATTTTATAAAGCTTAGGAATCTCATGCTGTATTGGATTACTCAGCTATGGTTTAGCTCTTTGGCTAGGAGAAACTTTGATAATTAAGTAGATAGTTGCTCTAATCTGGGTCTGGCCTTTATACCTACTTCTGGCTTCCACTGAAGATATTAGCTAATAGTCATACTACTTGTTCAGTAGATATTGTGTTGGGAAAAACAATTGTTTTCTTTCTCTTTAGCAAGATGTTTTAAAGTCATTGTTTTTCTGGAAATTGTATTTCTTTTATGGTGTCCTTGGTGATGGAATGCTTATGGCATGAAATCTGTTGGTGCTTTTCACCTCATGCAGTCCATCCATGCTGCTATTGCCCACCCTTCATTGCTTTATTTTATACATTGTTATTATTTTTTAAAAATAGGGCTCACTTTTGTGTGCATGAAGGACACGGTTACTTTAAACGAGTGAAGCAAATATCATTGCAGCCTGGAAGAGGACTTTGATTCTTCAATTCCTGCACAACGAGTTCTGTGGCAGGTGGCTTAGGAATCCAAAGCATGTACAGAAACTGTGATGAGGCCTCCTATGCAATCTCTCCAGACCTGAAACAGCCCTTGCAAATGTTGATGGCTTGCAAATGCAACTGCCTAGGTTACATGCAAAATGAACATAATAAGTTTTTATTTCCCACGGTGATACACCAACAGCTACATTTGGTTTCTGATAGTTTGCGATTCAGTAAGAATAGCTTGGTTCAGTTTAGTTTATTGAAGACATAAAAATACTTGGCAGCCAGAGGCTGAAATTCGTGGTTCAAGAAAACAGGATTTCAAGAGGGAGCACAGGGAGTACATGGAACATGGGTACATTCAGCCCTTAGCAACCATGATTTATCCATTTAGTGAAAAGCAGCATCCCATAAACATGATTTATGTAATTACCGAGGGGGGAATTCGATCTCTAGTTATATAGGATGTTACCTCAGGATTTTGTTGTGTACATCTTACCTTTTCAATAGTGTTCCTTTTGGCTGAAAATATTTCAGCTTCTCACTTTTCTCAGGAGAAAACTCTTCATTTTTATCCTTTGGAAAAAAAGAACTAGAAAAACAAGTTCCTTTACTCACTAACTGGCTTGAGATCTTAAGCATTACAGATGTCTGCAGTGAAAATGAAGGATTTCCTGAATTCAGCTGAATATCTTAAAACAAGCAGAACTATTTGGGAATAATTTTTAATAGAAAAATATTTTCTAGAAGTAAAAATTGAAAACTTCAGATTGGAAAATATTCATTAAACATGGGAGTTCATCATTAGGCATCAGAAATATTAGATAATGTAGGTAATAAAATCCACTCTGTTTTTTTTCATCTTCCACGTTAATGAAGTAAAATAACCCAGGATTTGTACTGAGAAAATCTAGGCACCATGAGCACTGTATCCCAACACAGCCATGCCACACACTTGACTGGTTGTGTTTTGGTTTCTTTGTCTACCAAATAAGCAGGCATGTTAACATCTGTCTTGCCTGCTACCTCACATGTATATTGTAACGATCAAATAGGATGATGCCTGCAGAAGTGGTAGGTCTCCTTTTGTGGACTCTTCTTTTTTTTTTTTTTGGACTCTTTATTATTATGTAAAAAGTATGTCAATGGCTACTATAAGATATGTTCTTTGAGATGTTCCTTCTTTGGTAATGTTGGAATCACACAATTCCACACACTTTTCCTGCCAGCCTTCTTTATTGCTAATGAAGCAGGTTGTAAGTAGTGGTAAGCTGGGGATAAAGGTTTTCTGTCATCATAGCCGTGAGAGGTAGTGTGAAGGTGGTGAACAGAATCCTGGTTTAAGATGGAGGTCTTTTAGTGTGAAATCATAGATAACCAATTAGAATTCTTTAAACCTCAGTTATCTCATGTATAAAATATATGAATAAAACCTACTGAAATTGTGTCACAAGATTGTCTTCATCAAAAGAAGCAAGCATATGGAAACTCTTTGGAAACTTAAAACCTACAGGTGGAAATTATTATCATTACTCTTTTATTTGGACATTGTAAACTTTAGCATTGATAAATGAAGCTACATGAAATAAAATTATTTCTTGGTAAAAACTTAATGCTATAATAGTGAAGGAGGCAATACCTTCTGTTTGTTTTCTGTGAGAAATAGCCCTCATGTAATTGCAGTAAATAAAATCTGTTATGCCTTTATAAATCTTTATTTAGTCAGAATGATGACTATTTCATATACTGACTTTTTGTTTTGAAAATGATGAGTCTTCTTTGTGAATAAAAACTTTAGGAGATTACAAGCCAACAACTGAATCACCACTTTTAAGACAGCTGAAACAAAATGTTTTTACAACACAGGTGTTTATTTAAGAAACTCCACATGTGAAAATCAGTAATTTCAAAATAGACTAGTTGGGGTAGGGGATGGTGGGGTAATGACTTTTATAAAATTATTCATTGCTTATTAAGATCTTTAAAGGATTTTTAACAGTAGCTATATTATCTGATGAATTATGAAATAAGTACATTGGTATAATATGAAGTTAAGAACTAAGGGCTATAGGAAAAACTAAGGGAAAAGAAGTGACTTTTTTATTTTAGTAAAATGAAAAGCTTTTATGTAATGTGACATCATTTAAATCTACTAGGTATATTGAAATATTAAATATTGAATCAATGCATGTTATATATTTTTCTATATTTTTATTGTGATAAAATATACATAGCATTATCAGTAATGGGATAAATCAAAATCAAGTGCCACCTGATAGGATACAATGAGAGGAACACCTCACTTCTGTGATATTCTTGGCAAAGGTGTATTATTGGTATCAAATCATAAGGACAAATCAGGCAAATCCAAATTAAAGAACAGACCATGAAACAGCCTGGGATTTCTAAAGTGTCATTGTCATAAAAATCAAGGAAAGGTGGAGAAACTGTTCCAGACTGATAGACTCTGAAATGACACTGCAAGTAGATACAACATAGGATTGATGTAGATCCTTTTGTTATAAAGTACACCATTGACACAATTGGTGAAACTTGAATAGTTTCTGACAATTAGATGTTAGTATCAGATCAATCAAATTCTTGAATTTTGGTAATTGTATGGTAGTTGTGAAAGCAACAGTCCTCGTTTGTAGGAAGTACACACTGTTTTGGGGCTGATGTGGCATCAGGTTTCCAACTTAGTCTCAATTCGTTGAAGCAAAGAAGTTCTTCATACTGTACTGGAAAATTTTCTATAAATTTGAGATTGAAATAAAAACAATTAAAAAAAGAGAATAAAAGAAAAAACTCCCTTGTTACTTTTCCTCCTTTTATGGTTATGAAAAAAATGTGTGGTGTTTTGAGTCAGTTGGTTAAAAATGACAATTCCCTTAAATCATTTGCCCTCACAGATTAAATGCCCTTTCTCCCTTCTTCACCAACAGTATACATTTTTAGATTGTTTTGATTTTCTTTATGTCTTTAATTTCAGGTCTCTAGCAGTTTCTGTGACTCTTCTGAGCTTTATTTGTCAGAATTATGTATTGCAGCAATTTCAATTATGCATGTGAGATGATTAGTATCTTTGGGTGTGTTTTCAAATACCTAGGTGTTGGAACAGTGTAGACGATTTTTAATTTTGTAAGAAATGATGTTATTCACTTTGAATCAGTAATAATAACTTCTTTTTATAATATTTACTAGCCAAAATATCAGAGCTATGAGACAATATATGCTATATTAGTTCCTTGGGTTAGGATCTAAATATCCAAGTATTTAAAGATTTGAAGTTTATTTAAAAAGAAAAAAAGTCCAAGTATACATATGGTGCATACATCATTTATTCATAAGTTCTAAATAATATGAACTCCAAATGGATATGTAATAATTTTTTAACAGATTACTTTAGAATGAGTATTTCAGTAATTAATAGGCTTTAATTTTTACAACAATTTGTTTACAAAAAACTGAGCATAGTATTCCCTTAACTCCCTCTTCCCCCAGCTTACAGATTCCCCTATTATTAACATCTTGCATTACTGTGTTACATTTATTACAACTGATGAACCAATATTGATTGGTTTACATTAGGAGTCAGTTTTTGTGATGCACAGGTCTATAGATTTTGACAAATGTATGATTTCGTGTATTTGCTGTTAGAGTATCATACAGTTTGCTGTCCTAAACTCTCCTGTGTTCCACCTATGCATCCCTGTGTACCCTACCTCCTTCCATCCTGCTGAGCCCTTGCCTCTGCTCATATTTTTACTGTCTCTATAGTTTTGCCCTTTCAGAATGTCTTAGTTGAAATTATATAATAGGTAGCCTTTTAGACCAGCTTCTTTAACTCAGCAATATATATTTATGGTTCTTTCGTTTGTTTTTGGTTCCTGGAAACTAATTTCTTTTCTTCACTGAATATTTCATTGTATGACTGTACCACAATTTGTTTATCCATTCACCTATTGAAGGACATCTTGGTTGCTTACAGTCATTTGCAATTTTGAAAAACCTGCTCTATACATTTGTGTGCATGTTTTTGGGTTGTCATCAGTTTTCAACTCACTTGGTTAAATACCGAGGAACCCGGTGTGTGGATCATATGGCAAGACTGTGCTTCACATTGTAAGAAACTGCCAAACTGCCTTCCAAGTTGGATGTAATATTTTGCATTTGTATCATCAAAGAATGAGAGTTGTTTTTGTTTCACATTCTAGTCAGCGTTTGATATAGTCAGTTTTATGGATTTTACCCATTCTAACAGTCATGTAGTGGTATCTCATTCAGTTTCTTGTTTTTTTTAATTTTATTGGAGTATAGTTGATTTACAATGTTGTGTTAGTTTCGGGTGTACAGCAAAATGATTTAGTTCTACATATACATATATTCACTTTTTCAGATTCTTTTCTCATATAGGTTATCACAGAATATTGGTTATCTCATTTAGTTATTTTTTAAAATAAATTTATTTATTTATATTTTTGGCTGTGTTGGGTCTTCACTGCTGCGAGTGGGGGCTACTCTTCGTTGCGGTGCTCAGGCTTCTCACTGAGGTGGCTTCTCTTGTTGCGGAGCATGGGCTCTAGGCACATGGGCTTCAGTTGCTGTGGCACGTGGGCTCAGTAGTTGTGGCTTGTAGGCTCTAGAGTGCAGGCTCAGTAGTTGTGGTGCACAGGCTTAGTTGCTATGCGGCATATGGGATCTTCCTAAGACCAGGGCTCGAACATGCATTGGCAGGCGGATTCTCAACCACTGCGCCACAAGGGAAGTCCCCTCATTTAGTTTTAATTTGTATTTCCCTAATAATTCATGAGGGCGAGCATCTTTGCCATCTGTATAATTTGTATATGTCTATCTTCTTTGGTTAGATGTCTGTTCAGATCACGAGCTATTGTTTGTTTTTCTGTTTTTTAAAACATCTTTATTGGAGTATAATTGCTTTACAATGGTTTGTTAGTTTCTGCTTTATAACAAAGTGAATCAGTTATACATATACCGAGCTATTGTTTTTACTTGAGTTTTTGGTTTTCTTATTGAGGAGCTCCTTGTACATTTTATTTTTTTTGTGGTACGTGGACCTCTCACAGCCGTGGCCTCTCCCGTTGTGGAGCACAGGCTCCAGAAGCGCAGGCCCAGTGGCCGTGGCCCACGGGCCCAGCCGCTCCGTGGCACGCGGGATCCTCCCGGACTGCGGCACGAACCCGTGTCCCCTGCACCGGCAGGGGGACTCTCAACCACTGCGCCACCAGGGAAGCCCTCCTTGTACATTTTTGATATTAATTCTTGATCATTTATATGCTTGCAAACATTTTCTCGTATTTTTTTTCTTGTCTTTTCATCCTCTCCAGTGTGTTTGAAGTTTTTAATTTGAATAAAGTCCAAACTCTCAATTTTTTCTTTCATGGGTTGTGATTTTGGTGTTGTATCTAAAAAGTCATTGCCATACAAACAAACTTATTTACAAAATAAAAACAGACTCACAGACTTAGAGAACGAACTTATGGTTACCAGGAGGAAAGGGGGAGGGGTAGGGAGAGATTGGGAGTTTGGGATTGTACACACAATTGTACAATTGTACACACATGTACACACGTGTACACACTGCTATATTTAAAATAGATAACGAACAAGGATTTACTGTATAGCACAGTGAACTCTGCTCAACACTCTGTAGTAACCTAAATTGGAAAAGAGTTTGAAAAAGAACAGATACATGTATATGTAAAAAATTAAAATTAAAAAAAAACATGGTGTCTGGGGGAAAAAAAAGTCATCACCAAACAAAGGTCACCTAGATTTTCTGCTGTTATCTTTTAGGAGTCTATAGTTTTGCATTTTATATTTAGGTCTGTGATTCATTTTGAGTTAATGTTTGTGGAAGGCAGATATTATATGTCTAGATTGTTTTTTGCATGTGGATTCTGTTTCAGCACCGTTTGTTGAAAAGACTATCCTTTCTCCTGTAAACTGTATTACCTTTGCTCCTTTGTCAAAGGGCAGTTGACTATATTTATGTGGTTCTATTTTTGGGATGTTTTCTGTTCCATTGATCTATTTGTCTGTTCTTTCACAAATACCACATTGTCTTGATTACCATATAGAGAGTCTTGAAGTTAGGTAGTGTCAGTGCTCCAACTATGTTCTTTTCAGTGTTATGTTGGCCATTATAAGTCTTTGCCTTTCCACATAAACTTTAGAATTAGTTTGTAGACATTCACAAAATAACTTGCTGGAATTTTGACTGGAATTACATTGAGTCTATAGATAAAGTTGGGAAGAATTGATATTCTTATAATGTTGAGTCTTCCTATCCATGAACATGAAATATTTCTCCATTTATTTAATGTCTTTCATCAGAGTTTTATAATTTCAGAGTTTTATAATTTTCCTATATAGATCTTGTACATATTTTGATAGAATTATGCCTACATATTTCATTTTTTGGGTGCTAATGTAAATGGTATGTTTTGCAATTTAAAATTCCACTTGTTTATTGATGATATGTAGGAAAGTAATTGGGTTTAAATATTTAACTTGTACCTTGAAAACTTGCTTTAATCACTCATTAGTTTCAGGAGTTTTTCTGTTGACTCTTTTTTTTTTTTTTTTTTTGCGGTACGCGGGCCTCTCACTGTTGTGGCCTCTCCCATTGCAGAGCACAGGCTCCGGACGCGCAGGCTCAGTGGCCATGGCTCACGGGCCCAGCCGCTCCGCGGCATGTGGGATCTTCCCGGACGGGGGCACGAACCCGTGTCCCCTGCATCGGCAGGCGGACTCTCAACCACTGCGCCACCAGGGAAGCCCTGTTGACTCTTTTTAAACTTTATACATAGGCAACCATGTCATTTGTGAACAAAGATAATTTTGTTTTTTCCTTCCAATCTATATACCTTTCACTTCTCTTTCTTGTCTTATTGCATTATCTAGAATTCCTAGTATGACTAAAGTTTTTATGCTTTTCTTTTACCTCCAGCAGAGACTTTTTGCTTGGGCTAAACCTGATCCTTAGCCCACTTTCTAAATTGGTAAATGCTCCTGGTGATTGTAAGCTCATCTAAGAAGTGTTCTCTCTTCTCTAGAATTTTAGTTTATTAGATTTTTCTAGTTGTCTTTGAAGGAGCATTAGCGTGCTGTCTGTGTTTCCAATTTTTGGGCAGTAGTTTGCCCTATGATCTTCCATCAGGGAGATGCCTCACTTTCCTCTGCTAGGCATTTAGGACTTAGGAGTTGATCACTTCAAGCCCATCAAGGACTGAACTGGAGTTAAGAGGGATTATAGTTTTCATATGGATTAGTCTACTTTTGTTTCTCTCATGTTCTTTTAGGAACATTCTAGGCTTTTGACTAAATGTTTTTAAAGTGTTTGTGTCTGTGTTCTTCAAAGCATTTAGGAGATTCGACTCTGTATTTTTGATTTTCCTAGGCCAGAGCTCCAGAGTCCAGCCCCATGTAGCTTCAGAATATGGCAAATATCTTGATGGGGAGACTGGCATGTGAATGAGGAAGGCCCTCTTTCCAAAACATTCTTTATCTGTACTGTGAGACTACAGGAGATTTACTATTACCTTTATAAGCTTTCATTCTGACTTCTTAGCCTCTGACACAGCTCCAAAACTCAACAAATACTCTTTGAAAGAAACATACAGTGAATTTGAGGCCCCTTAAGTTTGGAATTTATTATTCCAGCTCCACATGGCTACTAAGGTCTTTATACTTTTCTTTTACCTCCAGAAGAGACTTTTTCTTGGGCTAAACCTGATCCTCAGCCCACTCTCAGAATTGGTAAATGCCCCTGGGTGATTGTAAGCTCATCTAAGAAATGTTCTCTCTTCTCTAGAATTCTAGTTTATTAGATTTTTCTAGTTGTCTTTGCAGGGACATTAGCATGCTCTGAGTTATTACATTCACTTAAGATGTGGAAATATCTAACCTCCAGCATCTGGATTGTGGGACATATTGACCAAGATAAAATGTGTTCTTATTGAACAATAGTATTTTCTTTCCAGTTTCTGTTTTTAGGAATTGTAGTCTCTGAGTCATGGTGATTAGAGGTACTAATGAGGCAAATAGGAAAATGACACCCCTACTAAAGTTCCATACAGTAGGGAGATGGTTGTTAAGCTTCATAATTGGTACATATTTTGTTTTTATAAACAAGGCTATAGAAAATGCAGTATAGTGGAAAAATCTTATTGTAAAGTGGGCAGAGTGCACTGTTTCCAACCTCGTAACATTAGCCATTGACTCTATTTTCAAGCAAGTTCCATAAACCTAGAAGTTAAAAGGAACTACTACTATTACATTGGCAAAAATTCAGTCATGAGCAAAGGTTTTTTTTTTTTTTTTTTTCGGGAGGGGGTGTGCAGATGGGGTGGGTTTTCCGTTAACAATGTGTCAAGATCTGCTAGCCAGGCAGAGCAACCATGTTTTTCTTATTCTTTTTTCTGCTGTATTCTCATTTTGTAGCACAGTCCTTGGTATAAGGTAGGTGCTTAATAAATATTTATTGAATGAATAAATGAAAGCTAAATAAATTACAGTGTTAGTGATAGAAATAAGATAAGTTGAATGCGGTGTAAGAGTGGTGATCTAGTTTTGGGGAGTAGGATGAACCACTTTACTTGTTAGATGAGATCCCATACAGGTTGATGGTGTTTGGAAGTTATCACCTTTTCATTGAATTTACATCTTTTAACTCCTTATCTTAAGGGATAAATTTAATGTTTTTCTCCTTTGTGTTATTGGTAAGACTAATATTTGTTGTTCCACGTGGCTTCATAGCATAATTCAGATTTTAATATTCTGTCATCTGAGTTCAGAGGTATCCTAATATGGTTTAGTTTAAAGTAAGTCATTGTCAAATTAGCAGTCATTCTCCTACATATCTTGGTTCTAAAGCTCTTATAGAGAATAATGGGAAGGGACTGAATGCAGATGTATGGGATTATATATTCTACTATAAATAGTTTCAACTAAGAGCATATATGCATCTTACAGATGATTGGGTACTGTCATCTATTGGGAAAAAATTTCCCAAGTGTATGAAGGTAGCAACGAAGAATGACCCATAGCTGTTTCCATGCTGGCTCTTTAAATGGGATGTTTTTTAGATAATGACAATAGCTGTTAGTTGGTAAGAGATTTATTCTGTTCCTTTTGCCTCTTAGTTTTCCAAAGAGCATGGTTGCTTCGTGCTCACTGATATATTCCTCACTGCTTCTCACCAGGGACTATCTGTCTTCTGCTGCTGTGCATTCAGCTTTTTTAATGGGGACACTTGCTAAACATTATTGCTTACGTTTTCTACTTGGGGTTATGGCACACTGCCTCATACTCTGCTCTAATGTGTTTTTGACCTATGTTTCTCATTCCTTTCTGGTGTGCATTTTGTAGGATTGCAGTTTATTTGATTGTACACATCAATGTGCTCTGTATTTTCAGAGTGTTTCTGAAGAGAAACGTAGGAAACTTCTTGTACTGGAGTTATGAATTTGAAATGTTCATAATATGTTAGTATACTAATGTTAAATATTAGTATGAACTTCAAAATGATGCCTGTACAATTATCTGCCACAAGAGGAGGCTTACAGATATTATTGCCCAAGGTGAAACCTTAAAAGCCAGGGTCTCCAAAAAGGTATTTTTGACTGAAGAAAATCATCAGAGAAGAGGAATGAAAGGGTATTTTAATCATTCTCATCATCGAAATTAGTGAAGAGGCAAGTGTAGTCAGATAGTAGCAGCTGACTCACTATTACAATCAGAGTTTAGTGCATGAAACGTAAGTCACTCCAATTTCACATAGAAAGAGATTCAATACTGGGATTTAAGTGTGTAAAAGGACTTAGAAGAGCAGATCATTATAGCTGTGAACAAAATACACAGAGTTCTGTTAGCCACTGTTGCTTCCGTGATTACTGTTCTCACAACTGCCTTCACACTTACCAAACTGGTGACTGGACACTCAGGCACTTATTCCAGTCACCAGAACTGTCTTAACCATCATGTCACCATGACCTGGCTTGCCAGTAACAATAGTTTTTGTTTTTCAAATTTCATCTGAGAGTATCCAAGCAGTGAAACCTAATTTACATCCAGAACCTTAGCTGCAAGGGAGCCTGGGCATGGTAGTTTATAGGTCTTTAGGTTTTTCCTAAGACAAGAAATGAAGAACTAATTTAAGAGAATAATTTGCAGTAGCTACAAGACTATTATGCTTGAGCAACGTATATCTGCAAATACTTAAATAAATATTTAAATTGACTACAATCATATTCATCCAGAGATGCAGTAGGTGTGCAATACCTAAGTTATTTGCAAGCATAAAGATGCAGTCTAACTTCTTGAAGCAAAATCTAAGCCCGTACTCCTTGTGTTCCTATTATCATGCATATGTCCTACTTATCACGCATACCTCTCCTCAACCTCCCTGCAGGTGTCCCTCAAGTACAGTGATGTAGTCTAGGAGTCTGCCATCTCTTTTTGCAAAGGACCAGAAAGTATTTTAGCCCTTACGGGCCACATATGGTCTCCTTGTCCTCTCTTTTTTGTTTTCTTTTTATAACCCTTTTAAAATGTAACAGACATTTTTAGCTTGAGGGCTACATAAGAAGAGCCCACAGTGAGTAATTTGCTAACCCTGATCCAGACCATGTATTGCTCTACCTTTTATCTGTAGTTACTTCATTTGCTTAAGTCTTTTCTCATCGTCATACCCTTGTTACGAGGAGGTGGCACTGTTACCAGGACAACCAAGAATTAGGCCTGTATGGTTTATTGCAAGATAAATTCTCTGTTCCACTGTCAATTTCCTACTTCATTCCTTGCTTAACTCACACAGAGTCACAAGAAAGTAAATATTTCTGCAGTCTTCCTGTCCTTAACTGTTTGTTCCTCCAGAGTGACATAGACTTGTAAATGTTCACTGGCTTAATAGACTCCATTTCTACAAACTAATCCTGATACATTCGTCTCTTTTAATACAATTTTTTTCTGATATTACACAACAATCTGTCCCCCAAATAACCAGTAATAAAAAGCATCATGTGTTGAGGTGAGATTATTACTATAGCTAATGAAATATCTGAATACTGTTACTTAATTTGAAAGTGGCTATGTCAAAAAAGAGAAAATATACATTTATTTTTCCTGAAAATTTGCAAAATAAAATATAATGCAACAAATTATCTGGGTTGTGGTTTATCTCCTCTGTTGAAACACTATTGTCCATGTTATATAGTTACTGGGAAAACAGAATGATGTCCATACAGTTTAGACACAAATCAGTTATTGAGGCATAAGAGACTGAAAACATCATCTGAATTCCTGAAAATGACAGAATAATCAATACTCTTAACTCTCATTTCTTGGAATACCACGCACTTACATGTTTAAACTGACATCTTGAAAAGTTTTATAAAGATAAATTTAAACTCACAGTATGATGAGTAATCTTTAGGTTTAATGAGGACCAAGACATAGACCAGCAGAAAGCATGTCATCTTACCTAGTTCAAGAAGTTATTCTTTCTTTTTCTAACATAATCAGAAAAAAATTATTATCTTTATTCTCAGGCAACCTACAAACTCTGCTCTCCCATCAGATTTTCAAAACTGCAGAAACTTTGGGGGTATTCGATTTACACCTGGGGTCATGGTACATCCTATGAAAGGAAACTTCATTGACTCTAAACACTTCAGGAAGGCACACATCTCTACTCTGTATCTTAGGTTTGGAATAATTTTTCCTCTTAAAAATAACACACTAAACCAATTTGCTTTCCTAAATTGAATTAACCTAATAGTATTCAAAAACTGACAAACATAATCTGCTTGTTTTAAGACAGAAATGGATTAGTCAACAGAATCATATCCCTAGTCAGGTCCAAATCAAGTTATAAATTCTAACCAAATAGTGAGTTCTGGAATAAGGCATATTATTAGTATGCATAGTCATCCTGCTCTCAACTGTAAGCAACATAGGCCTTTTCAGGAGGGAGATATAAAAATTTACAGTCAAAGAATGTCTTTTTATATTGTGGTAAAGAGATTGTTTTTCTTTGACATCCGTGGCTCTCTCAAGTCTTAGCAGCCCATTTTGTTACATTTCTAGTAGTAACAGGAAGGAATAGCTCTCTTCATTTTTCTGTGCCATCTTTTAGGCATGTTATTGTTTAATGCTATTTTTTTTTTTTGCCAGCCTACTGCTTATTAGAATGTGTACCAAAGCAAAAGAGAGAAAACTCAAATGCATTAGGTGCTCTTTTTTTTTAAACAGCCTTTGTATTGAAGTATACAACAAATGCTTTTTATTACCTTCTTTATAAAGTTATTTTTTTAAAGAAATAGGGTTTGTTAATACTGACATAAATGAAGATTTAAGAATTACCTATAAATTTTATTTATATGAACTATTTATAAATACAGAAAATTAGAAGTCAAACACATTTTCATTTGCTAATGTTAACTATCATTGTGAGACATTATCTTATAAAATCCATTGAGTTATCTGTCTCTTTATATTCTTGGAGCACCACCCATTTGACATAAAATTTAGAATTCAATTAAAATATCACTTGTTAAACAAATACTGTTGGAGACTGACCTAGCTGGTCTCCACAGATGGCCCACCCTTGAGCCATGCCTCCCAGTGTGTACATTCTTGAGCAGTCCCCTCTCCTTGAATCTGGGATGGCCCTGTGACTAGTTTTTAACCAGTGGAATGTGGTGAAAGTGATGCTGCCTGACTTCTGAGGCAAGGTCATAAGATGTCTTGCATTCACCTAGGTCTCTTGGAAACAAGTGCTCTGGGAGAAGCCGACTGCCACCATGCTATAAGCAAACTCTCAAGGTATCCAGAAGTGAGGCCACATGGAGAAATGGAGATGTATGGATATTCCTCAGCTATTCCACTCAGCCCACCTGAGGTAAAGATGTGTGAGTGAAGGTGTTGTCTAGGCCAGTTAAGCCTTCAGATAGCTCCATCCCAGCTCCAGCATGTTGTTTAACTGAATCCAGGGAGAGACTCGAAGTGAGAACCACCCTGTTGAACCCAGAATACACAGAACTATGAGAGAGAATACTAGAGTGTTGGTTTAAGCCACTGAGTTTTGGGGTATTTTGTTACACAGCAGCAGGTAACCAAAACACAGATATAGGCTATTTGCTTTTTGGTTTCATTTTTAGTCATAACATTCCGTTGCTTCTAGATAAAATCTGCATTTAAAATTTTGTGCATTTATCGATATTCCTGCTGTTTTTGTTTTCTATATAAAATTCTCAGCTCAGAAAGTGCATGTGTGTGTGTGTGTTTCACTCTGTGATATAAATGGGTCTCGAAGAGCAACTAAATTGACTTTCTAAGAGAGGGGAAACTGCTTCTGAATATTTTAAGTAAATACTTTGATCTGCAACAACTCTGCTATACATTTGGTAATTTAATATAATTTTGAGACTGCATGCACTGAAACATCTAAAGGTAATAAAGCTAGGCTATTGAAGAGAAAAAGAGGAACAAAGGAAAGAGAACTAGAAATAGACTCCTTAAAAAATATTTAGCAAAGAGAGAGTTGGTGAGAGGGATGTTGCTCTAGGACTAATATTTCTATAGGCAACTGATGCTTAATGTCACTTCTCAATAATCACATATTTTAGGGCAATTAACAATCTAATTTATGGGAAGAATGTGAAGTTCCTGTGAGTCAGTAAGCCTGACAGATGTGTAGTATGATAGCATGAAGAGGGTTCTCTCTTTAAATTCAGAGAACTGGAAAAAACCAAACATTTAGTGTTAACCTCCTAAGTACTTGATGTTCATTTAGGATCTTACAAGGCATGATGCTCCAACCTTTGAACTGGGTGTATTAACTTGCTAAACTAAGAGTCTAAATTGGAAATAAGCTGTACTTGTGTCAGATATAGACATTGTAAAGAATTGAATGTAATGACTACTAAATATCAGAGTCCATATATGGTGAGTAGCCAAAATTTCTTGGTTCTTTAAGGAGAAGGTATAGGTCTCCAAATTAAATGATACAGTAGAGCATGGTATACCAAATTAAATGATACAGTAGAGCATTAGTATTCTCACTGCAAAGCCATTCTTTAAGAAAAAGTTCCAGATATCCTAACCGTTAAGCATTAGGTAGGTGTATGGGGCATAGAGCAACCTAATTTTCCTGCGGTATGTAGCAAAAGTGGCATCAGAGAAGTTGAGAATTGAGCTTAGTCTTCTAGAGTAAGTAGATTACAAGGATGACAAAAGAGTATGTGTGTAAAGTAAGGGGTGGAGAATGCATTTCAAGCATAGGGACAAGGCCTTAAATATCTCTCCTACGTGTTGCCATATATTTTATCTGAACATCTAATACAGTACTTATCGTATAGTGATGTAAAATCAGTTTCTTATTGCCAACTTCCTTCCTTCCTTGTAAGCTTGGAAGGTAGATACAGCATTTATGTTTGGGTCCCTATACTTAATACAGTCTCTGGCATATAGCAGGAGGTTCCCAATAATTACAATAAATAAATGAAGAAATTAGCAAGTGTGGAAATCCCTACCTTATAACACTTATTATAACTGTCTGATTTAGATATTTATATGTATTTTAGAGTTCCCCATTAAACTGTAAGATCTTTTAGGGAAGGGACCTTGACTTAATTTTCTTCCTTAAATGGTACTGGACATATAGTTGGAATCCTATAAATGTTGGTTGAAAGGGAAGTAAACTATAGTTTTTTACTTTTTTAAATCAACCAGGGCCTAATTTAAGCCTATAAGCTTAAATAAAGTACTGAAATATTACAATAAATGATCTTGAAGCCAGCATGATTCTACATTACAAATATGAGGTTGTCATATTTCTGACTCTTTGGTTGCCTAGAAACAAAGTTGTGAAGTTATATGAGGCTGTAAGAGCTTGTACCAATAAGATCATCTATGCAAAGTTCAGCCTAACTCTCTGGATTTGAAGGCATCAGTTCTAAAGAGCTTCAGATGACAATGTGGTCTTGATAATTTCACGTTTGCAAAGTTTCATTGTAGTACCAGCATGTGCACTTAGCCTAAAGGAAATAATTCTTCATATAAAGTAACCACGCAAGACCAATGATACAACTGCTTTGTATTTACTGATATATCATAAATATTTTCAGATTTTAAACAATGACATTAGACATTAGAATATAGAGGAAAGGGAAAAGAATAGGGAAAAGTTGATTACTTGATAAACCACTATCATCAAAATATGGAATTAAGATAATTTTGACCTCTTGACACGTGGGTTAGTAGAGGTGCTGTGGTAATGCTGGGTAGTAGGGTATTACATTTCTACTTGGAGGTGCCTTTTTCCCCTTGCTCTAGTCTTTGTGAGCAGAGAGAGATGCAGTATGACATTACAAGGGTAATGGGCTGGGAGTCAGGAGTCCTAGGCTATATTTCTGGCCTCAGGCATTTACGCACATAAGTAAAGATAATTCTGTCCCATGGAAAGAAAGGCAATGCTGCTGATTTGATCTTGTGTTTTGTAACTGCAGGAGGAGAGGTGGCTAAAAGAGAAAAGAAGGTTAAAGAAAGACAAAAGAAGGTTAAAATCAGTTTCTGAAATAAGAACAGGAAAACTGGAGGATCTGCTCTGGGGAAATCAATGAACATTTAGCAACTGTTTTGGACACAGCTGGGAGCAGCTTCCCAGCTGGAGTCTGTTTTCTTCAAGAGCAGTTTCTTATGTGTCAACTCATTTTAACATTCACAACAGCACCTGAGGTAGTCGGGCTACATGGTATACTACTAGTGAACTTGAATTTCAGAGAGATTAAGTGGTGATGTAACATAGTCACCCAAAGAGTTGGCTTATAAACCAGGTTTCTTGACATCAATCCTAGTGATATTTCCATTGTAACATCTGGCTGTATTTGTTAACAGTGGAGATCTTAATTATAATTCAATAGGACAAGTCTAAGGCTGAAGATGGTCATTTGGAACTTAACAGGAACGGTGTGGTATGCACCTTTTTGTATATATTCCACCATATCATAAGAACCTGGAGGACACTATTTTGTAGTTCTCAGCGTTTAGTAGGTGTCTAGTAGAAATTTATTAATTACTTTATATAGGCACATATGCTATGTAGAATCATGGAGTTTTTTGGGTTTTTTTTGTTTTTTTTTTTTTTTTGCGGTATGCGGGCCTCTCACTGTTGTGGCCTCTCCCATTGCGGAGCACAGACTCCGGACACGCAGGCCCAGCGGCCATGGCTCACGGGCCCAGCCGCTCTGCGGCATGTGGGATCTTCCCGAACCGGGGCACGAACCCGCGTCCCGTGCATCGGCAGGCGGACTCTCAACCACTGTGCCACCAGGGAAGCCCAATCATGGAGTTTTAAAAATAGCTAACAAGGGTTATTACAGAAACATTTATGACATCACTGGTAGGGGCTAATCGTTTGTACTTTTTTGATGAAGAGCTCCTTGAATGATTGTCTTAGTTATTTCACAAATTTATATCAGGATGGTCCACGCTTAGCTTGCCTTGGCCGTGTTTTATAAAGCCTAGATAATAAACAAATTTTGAGACTCTTTTTATTGTCTTCTGAAATTCTGCTTTTGGGGTTAATATAAATAAGTAGACTTCAGGTTCTAGTTTTATATTATCAACACCAGGGGAAGGGACTTTGGAAGGAAGCTGTCGTTAATTTAGATTTCTGCTGCCAGAAACTATATTGAGCCTTTTAAATATTCAATCTCATTTAATTCTCACAACAGTGCTATATGTCATAGATAGTATTACCCACCTTTCAAACCAGGATGTTCAGAGAAGTGAAGTTATCCTAAGTCACACAGCTAGTTAGTTCTGGGAGTGCTATGGGTTTGACTGAGTCTTTTTGATTCCACAACCTTTGTGTGTGTGTGTGTGTGTGTGTGTGTGTGTGTGTGTAATTCTAGAGGAATACAGAGGATAGTAAATCTGTATATTTATCATTGAGATTTAATGAGTATTAACATTTGTTCTTTTTCTTCTTTAGAACTTTCACTTCATTTTTAAAGTTTTTTTTTTAAAGAAAGCCCTTTTGTTGGTACTATCCTTATTGATAAATAACATACTACAATCTTATTCTGATTATCTTTTTTCAAATTGAAGTATAATTGACTTACAATATTAGTTTCAGGTGTATAACATAGTAATTCAATATTTTATAGATTATACTCCATACAAATTTATTATAAAATATTGACTATACTCTGTGTCCTGTGTACATTACATCCTAGTAAATTATTTATTTTGTACCTCTTAATCCCCTTCACTTATTTTGGCCCTACCCCACTCCTCTTCCCTCTGGAAAGCACTAATTTGTTCTCTGTTATCTGTGAGTCTGTTTCTGTTATCAATTTTAGACATTATATACTGACTTCTTTCTGTGATAGAATGGAATTTAATTCTGTTATATCAGTTCCTTTTCTCCCATTTTCATTTTTTTTTGAAAAAAGTGGAAATATAAAATTGGATTTATTCACAAAGTGAAATGTTACATGCTGGTGAAAATGAATGAACCAGAAACGCATTGGTAGTTACATGGGTCAATCTTATATACATGATATTGAGTGAAAAAGCTGTCTCTAATTATGTGTACAACATGATTCCATTTATATAAATTCAAAACAATCTATATGTTTTGGTCATATACAAATATGGTAAATTATATTTTAATAAATGGAAGTGGATAATTATTAAAAACACAGGATAGTGTTTATGACTAGATGTGGGAAAGAGAAGAACAGAGGATGAAATTAGAGAGGCACACAGATAGTTTCAGCAATGTTGGTAATATTCTAGTTCTTAGGTTAAGTGGTGGTTTCCCAAGCATACATACATATATATGTATCTGTATTGTGTGTATGTATGTAAAATATCGTGTAATACAATTACTTTTAAAAAATTGAAAGAAAAAGTCACAAATACGAGACCAGGTGCCTCAAATTT
The DNA here is from genome assembly GCF_011762595.2 of Tursiops truncatus. Lineage (NCBI taxonomy): Eukaryota > Metazoa > Chordata > Mammalia > Artiodactyla > Delphinidae > Tursiops > Tursiops truncatus. The sequence goes on along the minus strand of NC_047046.1, from coordinate 36,640,082 downwards.
AAATAAGAAATAAGGCACCGAGAAAACTTAACTACATGAAATGTAAAAGGAAGAAAGGAGAGGGGCAACAAAAATATGACTGTGAAATACATATGAAGAAAGAGCACATGAAAGCTTTTTGTTTTAATTTTAGACTCATTTCTCACATATTTACATATGTGCATTATCACTTGACTGCCACTGACTTTCAATTCTGCACTGGTGTTTTGCTTCATACAATGATGTACTATACATTTTTTGCACAGATTTTGTTTCTTGAAATTCAAGTAGTCTTTTTTTTCCTTGCATTTTTTGTCCTTTTCCCCATTCTTGGTATTTCTGGTCTCTCACTCATAGTAACTGTAGTATGGTCTCCACTTTATTATCCAGAGGATTTTCTCCTGGAGTTTTACATTATCCTGCTCCAATATGGACTGGTTGCTTTCAAGATCTGCTCTGCAGCTGCAGTCCTGGGTCTTTCATTCACTCTTGCCCTGGGTCTTGATGTACCATTTCCCAAATCGCTTGTATTCTTCTTTCTTCTTTTGTCTCATTTATTAGAATGCATCCTCAGGTAACTTCTTATGAAGGTGAGGGAGGGAGGTAATTGTCTAAATCTTTGCCTGGTAAGATTGTATATAATTTGTCCCTCTCCCAGTAGATTGGTGGTTTTGCTAAGTATACTTCTCTTGGTTGAAAGTCATTTCCCTCAAACACTGTTGTCTGCAAGCATTGCATATTACCTATGAGAAGTCTGACACCAATTTGATTCCGAGTCTTTTGAAGAACATTTAAAAAATCCATTTCTTTCTGGAAATCATAAGGACACGATGTAAATAAACTTTACAGTGATAAGTCTTAAGTACATTTAAGTTGATCAGTACTTGGTTGGGCTTTTTTTTTTTTCAGATGCTGGGGGTAGGAGTTTATTTATTTATTTTTGCTGTGTTGGGTCTTCATTTCTGTGCGAGGGCTTTCTCTAGTTGTGGCAAGCGGGGGCCACTCATCATCGTGGTGCGCGGGCCTCTCACTGTCGCGAACTCTCCTGTTGTGGAAAACAGGGGGGTTAGTGTTAGTTTATATGTCAGGATTAGGGTATGGGTTAGAGTAAGGGTTAGGGTTAGGATTAGGGAACGGGTACGGTTTAGGGTACAGTTTAGGGTATGACAGCGGTTTAGTGTTAGCGTACATGTTAGGGTACGGGTTGGTGTTAGTGTACGGGTTAGGATTATGCTACGAGTTAAGGTAAGGACTAGGGTAAAGGTTAGTGTTAGGGTTAGGGTTAGGGTGGGGGTTAGGGAACGGGTACGGTTTAGGGTACGGTTTAGGGTACAGGTTAGGGTACGACAGCGGTTTAGGGTTAGCATACGTGTTAGGGTACGTGTTAGTGTTGGTGTAAGGGCTAGGATTAGGGTATGGGTTAGGTTAAGGCTTCGGATAAGGGTTAGGGGTAGGTTAGGGATAGTGTTAGGGTTAGGGTTAGGGAACTGGTACGGTTTAGGGTACAGGTTAGGGTACGACAGTGGATTAGGATTAGCATACGTGTTAGGGTACGGGTTAGAGTTAGTGTATGGGTTAGGATTAGGCTATGGGTTAGGGTAAGGGTTCGGGTTCGGATTAGGTTTAGGGTTAGGGAACAGGTACGGTTTAGGGAACGACAAGCTTTTAGGGTTAGCCTACGTGTTAGTGTACGGGTTCATGTTAGTGTATGAGTTAGGATTAGGTTACGGGTTAGGGTAAGGCTTCAGGGAAGGGTTAGGGTTAGGATTAGGGTTAGGGAATGGGTACAGTTTAGGGTACAAGTTAGGGTACCACAGTGGTTTAGGGTTTGCTAACGTGTTAGGGTATGGGTTAGTGTTACTGTATGGGTTAGGATTAGTATATGGCTTAGGGTAATGCTTGGGGTAAGGGTTAGAGTTACGGTTACGGTTAGGGTTAGGGTTAGCAAATGGGTATGATTTAGGGGACAGGTTAGGTTACAACGCTTTAGGATTAGGATACATATTAGGGTACTGGTTAATGTTAGTGTACGGATAAGGATTAAGGTACGGGTTAGGGTAAGGCTTCGGGTAAGGTTTATGGTTAGGGTTAGGGTTAGGGAACGGTTATGATTTAGAGTACAGGTTAGGGTACGACAACGATTTAGGGTGAGTGTAAGTGTTAGGGTACGAGTTACTGTTAGTGTATGGGTTAGGATTAAGAAAAGGGTTAGGGTAAGGCTTTGGGTAAGGATTTCGGTTACGGTTAGGGTTAGGTTTAGGGTTAGGGAATGGGTACGGCTTAGGGTACAGGTTGGGGTACGAAAACAATTTAGGGTGAGTGTACGTGTTAGGGTATGGGTTAGTTTTAGTGTATGGGTGAGGATTAAGGTACGGGTTAGGGTAAGGCTTCGGGTAAGGGTTAAGGTTATGGTTACGGTCAGGGTTAGGGTTTGGGAACGGGTATGATTTAGCGTGCAGGTTAGTATAGAAGAATGTTTTAGTTTTAGCGTACGTGTTAGGGTATGGGTTAGTGTTATTGTAAGGGTTAGCATTAGGGTACGGCTTAGGCTAAGGCTTCGGGGAAGGGTTAGGGTTAGCAATAGGCTTAGGGGACGGGTACGATTTTAGGGTACAGGTTTGGATACTGCAACACTTTAGTGTTAGCGTACGTGTTAGGGTATGGGTTAGTGTTAGTGTACGGGTTACGATTAAGGTAAGGGTTAGGGTAGGGCTGCGGGTAAGAGTTACAGTTAGAGTTAGGGTTAGGGTTAGGATTCAGGAAAGGGTAAGGTTTAGGGTACAGGTTCTGGTACGACAAAGATTTAGGGTGAGTGTTAGGGTAAAGGTTAGTGTTAGTGCACAGGTTAGGACTAAGGTACGGGTTACGGTAAGGCTTCAGCTAAGGGTTAGGATTACACTTAGGGTTAGGGATAGGGTTAGGGGACGGGTATGACTTACGGTACAGGTTAGGATACGAGAATGTTTTAGGGTTAGGATATATATTATGGTATGGGTTAATGTTATTGTAAGGGTTAGGATTAGGGTTAGGGGACGGGGATGGTTGAGGGTACAGGTTAGGGTAAGACAATAGTTCAGGGTAACCGTATGCGTTAGGGTACGGCTTAGTGTTAGCGTATGGTTGAGGATTAGGGGACGGGTTAGGGTAAGGCTTCAGGTAAGGGTTACGGGTAGGGTTAGGTTCAGGGTTAGGGGACGGGGAAGGGGATGGTTTAGGGTACAGGTTAGGGTACGACAACGGTTTAGGGTGAGCGTTTGTGTTAGGGTACGGGTTAGTGTTAGTGTACGAGTTAGGATTAGGGGACGGGTTAGGGTAAGGCTTCGGGTAAGGGTTAGGGTTAGGGTTAGGGGACGGGGATGGTTTAGGGTACAGGTTAGGGTATGACCACGGTTTAGGGTGAGCGTACATTTTAGGGTACTGGTTAGTGTTAGTGTACGAGTTAGGATTAGGGGACGGGTTAGGGTAAGGCTTTGGGTAAGGGTTAGGGGTAGGTTCAGGGTTAGGGTTAGGGGACGGGGACGGTTTAGGGTACAGGTTCGGTTACGACAACTGTTTAGGGTAAGCGTATGTGTTAGCGTACGGGTTAATGTTAGCCGACGGGTTAGGATTAGGGGACGGGTTAGCGTAAGGCTTCGGGTAAGGGTTAGGGGACGGGGACGAAGACGGGGACGGTTTAGGGTACAGGTTAGGGTACGACAACGGTTTAGGGTGAGCGTACGTGTTAGGGTACGGGTTAGTGTTAGCGTAAGGGGTAGGATTAGGGGATGGGTTAGGGTAAGGCTTCGGGAAAGGGTTAGGGATAGGGTTGGGGTTTGGGTTAGGGGATGGGGACGGTTTAGGGTACACGTTAGGGTACGACAATGGTTTATGGTGAGCGGAAGTGTTAGGGTACGGGTTAGTGTTAGCATAGGGGTTAGGATTAGGGAACGGGTTACGGTAAGGCTTCGGGTAAGGGTTAGGGTTACGGTTAGGGGATGTGGTGGTTTAGGGTACAGGTTAGGGTACGACAACGGTTTAGGGTGAGCGTACGTGTTAGGGTACAGGTTAGTGTTAGCCTACGAGTTAGTATTAGGGGACGGGTTAGGGTAAGGCTTCGGGTAAGGGTTAGGGTTAGGGGACGGGGATGGTTTAGGGTACAGGTTAGGGTACGACAACGGTTTAGGGTGAGCGTACGTGTGAGGGTAGGGGTTTGTGTTAGCGTACGGGTTAGGATTAGGGGACAGGTTAGGGAAAGCCTTCTGGTAAGGGTTAGGGTTAGGGAACAGGGACGGTTTAGGGTACAGCTTAGGGTACGACAATGGTTTAGGGTGAGCGTACGTGTTAGGGTATGGGTTAGTGTTAGCGTACGGGTTAGGATTAGGGGACGGGTGAGGGTCAGGCTTCGGGGAAGGGTTAGGGTTAGGGTTCGGGCTAGGGTTAGGGTTAGGGGATGGGGACTGTTTAGGGTCCAGGTGAGGGTACGGCAACGCTTTAGGGGGAGCGTGCGTGTGAGGGCGCGGGTTAGTGTTAGCGTACGGGTTAGGATTATGGGACGGGTGAGGGTCAGGCTTCGGGGAAGGGTCAGGGTTAGGGTTCGGGCTAGGGTTAGGGTTAGGGGATGGGGACGGTTTAGGGTCCAGGTGAGGGTACGGCAACGCTTTAGGGGGAGCGTGCGTGTGAGGGCGCGGGTTAGTGTTAGCGTACGGGTTAGGATTAGGGGACGGGTGAGGGTCAGGCTTCGGGGAAGGGTTAGGGTTAGGGTTCGGGCTAGGGTTAGGGTTAGGGGACGGGGACGGTTTAGGGTCCAGGTGAGGGTACGGCAACGCTTTAGGGGGAGCGTGCGTGTGAGGGCGCGGGTTAGTGTTAGCGTACGGGTTAGGATTAGGGACGGGTGAGGGTCAGGCTTCGGGGAAGGGTTAGGGTTAGGGTTCGGTCTAGGGTTAGGGTTAGGGGACGGGGACGGTTTAGGGTCCAGGTGAGGGTACGGCAACGCTTTAGGGGGAGCGTGCGTGTGACGGCGCGGGTTAGTGTTAGCGTACGGGTTAGGATTAGGGCACGGGTGAGGGTCAGGCTTCGGGGAAGGGTTAGGGTTAGGGTTTGGGCTAGGGTTAGGGTTAGGGGACGGGGACGGTTTAGGGTACTGGTTATGTTACGACAACGGTTTGGGGTGAGCGTACCTGTTAGGGTAAGGATTAGTGTTAGCGTATGGTTTAGGATTAGGGGACGGGTTAGGTAAGGCTTCGGGTAAGGGTTAGGGTTATGTTTAGGGTTAGGGGACGAGGACGGTTTAGGTTACAGGTTAGGGTACGACAACATTTTAGGGTGAGCGTACGTGTTAGGGAACGGGTTAGTGTTAGCGTAAGGGTTAGGGTTAGGTGATGGGTTAGTGTAAGGCTTCGGGAAAGGGTTAGGGTTAGGGTTCGAGCGAGGGTTAGGGTTAGGGGACGGGGACGGTTTAGGGTCCAGGTGATGGTACGACAACGGTTTAGGGTGAGCGTACGTGTGAGGGCACGGGTCAGTGTTAGCGTACGGGTTAGGATTAGGGGACGGGTTAGGGTAAGGCTTTGGGGAAGGGTTAGGGTTAGGGTTCGGGCTAGGGTTAGGGTTAGTGGACGGTTTAGGGTCTAGGTGAGGGTACGACAACAGTTTAGGGTGAGCGTACGTGTGAGGGCACGGGTTAGTGTTAGCGTACGGGTTAGGATTAGGGGACGGGTTAGGGTAAGGCTTCAGGGAAGGGTTAGGGTTAGGGTTCGGGCTAGGGTTAGGGTTAGGGAACGGGGACGGTTTAGGGTCCAGGTGAGGGTACGACAACGGTTTAGCGTGAGCGTACGTGTGAGGGCACGGGTTAGTGTTAGCGTACGGGTTAGGATTAGGGGACGGGTTAGGGTAAGGCTTCGGGGAACGGTTAAGGTTAGGGTTCGGACTAGCGTTAGCGTTAGGGGACGGGGACGGTTTAGGGTCCAGGTGAGGGTATGACAACGCTTTATGGGGAGCGTAAGTGTGAGGGCGTGGGTTACTGTTAGCCTACGGGTTAGAATTAGGGGACGGGTGAGGGTCAGGCTTCGGGGAAGGGTTAGGGTTAGTGTTCGGGCTAGCGTTAGGTTTAGGGGACGGGGACGGTTTAGGGTCCAGGTGAGGGTATGACAACGCTTTAGGGGGAGCGTACGTGTGAGGGCGCGGATTACTGCTAGCCTATGGGTTAGGATTAGGGGACGGGTGAGGGTCAGGCTTCGGGGAAGGGTTAGGGTTAGGGTTCGGGCTAGGGTGAGGGTTAGGGGACTGGGACGGTTTAGGGTCCAGGTGAGGGTACGACAACACTTTAGTGGGAGCGTACGTGTCAGGGGGCGGAACAGTGTTAGCGTACGTGTTAGGATTAGGGGACGGGTGAGGGTCAGGCTTCGGGGAAGGGTTAGGGTTAGGGTTCGGGCTAGGGTTGGGGTTAGGGGACGGGGACGGTTTAGGGTCCAGGTGAGGGTACGACAACGCTTTAGGGGGAGCGTACGTGTGAGGGCAGGGGTTAGTGTTAGCGTACGGGTTAGGATTAGGGGACGGGTGAGGGTCAGGCTTCGGGGAGGGTTAGGGTTAGGGTTCGGGCTAGGGTTAGGGTTAGGGGACGGGGACGGTTTAGAGTCCAGGTGAGGGTATGACAACACTTTAGGGGGAGCGTACGTGTGAGGGCGCGGGTTAGTGTGAGCGTACGTGTTAGGATTAGGGGACGGGTGAGGGTCAGGCTTCGGGGAATGGTTAGGGTTAGGGTTCGGGCTAGGGTTAGGGTTAGGGGACGGGGACGGTTTAGGGTCCAGGTGAGGGTACGGCAACGCTTTAGGGGGAGCGTACGTGTGAGGGCGCGGGTTAGTGTTAGCGTACGGATTAGGATTAGGGGACGGGTGAGGGTCAGGCTTCGGGGAAGGGTTAGGGTTAGGGTTCGGGGTAGGGTTAGGGTTAGGGGACGGGGATGGTTTAGGGTCCAGGTGAGGGTACGGCAACGCTTTAGGGGGAGCGTACGTGTGAGGGCGCGGGTTAGTGTTAGCGTATGGGTTAGGATTAGGGGAAGGGTGAGGGTCAGGCTTCGGGGAAGTGTTAGGGTTCGGGCTAGGGTTAGGGTTAGGGGATGGGGACGGTTTAGTGTCCAGGTGAGGGTACGGCAACGCTTTAGGGGGAGCGTACGTGTGAGGGCGCGGGTTAGTGTTAGCGTACGGGTTAGGATTAGGGGACGGGTGAGGGTCAGGCTTCGGGGAAGGGTTAGGGTTAGGGTTCGGACTAGCGTTAGCGTTAGGGGACGGGGACGGTTTAGGGTCCAGGTGAGGGTATGACAACGCTTTATGGGGAGCGTAAGTGTGAGGGCGTGGGTTACTGTTAGCCTACGGGTTAGAATTAGGGGACGGGTGAGGGTCAGGCTTCGGGGAAGGGTTAGGGTTAGTGTTCGGGCTAGCGTTAGGTTTAGGGGACGGGGACGGTTTAGGGTCCAGGTGAGGGTATGACAACGCTTTAGGGGGAGCGTACGTGTGAGGGCGCGGGTTACTGTTAGCCTATGGGTTAGGATTAGGGGACGGGTGAGGGTCAGGCTTCGGGGAAGGGTTAGGGTTAGGGTTCGGGCTAGGGTGAGGGTTAGGGGACTGGGACGGTTTAGGGTCCAGGTGAGGGTACGACAACGCTTTAGTGGGAGCGTACGTGTCAGGGGGCGGAACAGTGTTAGCGTACGTGTTAGGATTAGGGGACGGGTGAGGGTCAGGCTTCGGGGAAGGGTTAGGGTTAGGGTTCGGGCTAGGGTTGGGGTTAGGGGACGGGGACGGTTTAGGGTCCAGGTGAGGGTACGACAACGCTTTAGGGAGAGCGTACGTGTGAGGGCACGGGTTAGTGTTAGCGTACGGGTTAGGATTAGGGGACGGGTGAGGGTCAGGCTTCGGGGAGGGTTAGGGTTAGGGTTCGGGCTAGGGTTAGGGTTAGGGGACGGGGACGGTTTAGGGTCCAGGTGAGGGTACGACAACGCTTTAGGGGGAGCGTACGTGTGAGGGCGCGGGTTAGTGTGAGCGTACGTGTTAGGATTAGGGGACGGGTGAGGGTCAGGCTTCGGGGAATGGTTAGGGTTAGGGTTCGGGCTAGGGTTAGGGTTAGGGGACTGGGGACGGTTTAGGGTCCAGGTGAGGGTACGGCAACGCTTTAGGGGGAGCGTACGTGTGAGGGCGCGGGTTAGTGTTAGCGTACGGGTTAGGATTAGGGGACGGGTGAGGGTCAGGCTTCGGGGAAGGGTTAGGGTTAGGGTTCGGGCTAGGGTTAGGGTTAGGGGACGGGGACGGTTTAGGGTCCAGGTGAGGGTACGGCAATGCTTTAGGGGGGGGCGTACGTGTGAGGGCGCGGGTTAGTGTTAGCCTACGGGTTAGGATTAGGGGACGGGTGAGGGTCAGGCTTCGGGGAAGGGTTAGGGTTAGGGTTCGGGCTAGGGTTAGGGTTAGTGGATGGGGACGGTTTAGGGATCCAGGTGAGGGTACGGCAACGCTTTAGGGGGAGCGTACGTGTGAGGGCGCGGGTTAGTGTTAGCGTACGGGTTAGGATTAGGGGACGGGTGAGGGTCAGGCTTCGGGGAAGGGTTAGGGTTAGGGTTCGGGCTAGGGTTAGGGTTAGGGGAACGGGGACGGTTTAGGGTCCAGGTGAGGGTATGGCAACGCTTTAGGGGGAGCGTACGTGTGAGGGCGCGGGTTAGTGTTAGCGTACGGGTTAGGATTAGGGGACGGGTGAGGGTCAGGCTTCGGGAAGGGTTAGGGTTAGGGTTCGGGCTAGGGTTAGGGTTAGGGGACGGGGACGGTTTAGGGTCCAGGTGAGGGTACGGCAATGCTTTAGGGGGAGCGTACGTGTGAGCGCGCGGGTTAGTGTTAGCGTACGGGTTAGGATTAGGGGACGGGTGAGGGTCAGGCTTCGGGGAAGGGTTAGGGTTAGGGTTCGGGCTAGGGTTAGGGTTAGGGAACGGGGACGGTTTAGGGTCCAGGTGAGGGTACGGCAACACTTCAGGGGGAGCGTACGTGTGAGCGCGCGGGTTAGTGTTAGCGTATGGGTTAGGATTAGGGGACGGGTGAGGGTCAGGCTTCGGGGAAGTGTTAGGATTCGGGCTAGGGTTAGGGTTAGGGGACGGGGACGGTTTAGGGTCCAGGTGAGGGTACGGCAACGCTTTAGGGGGAGCGTACGTGTGAGGGCGCGGGTTAGTGTTAGCCTACGGGTAGGATTAGGGGACGGGTGAGGGTCAGGCTTCGGGGAAGGGTTAGGGTTAGGGTTCGGGCTAGGGTTAGGGTTAGGGGACGGGGATGGTTTAGGGTCCAAGTGAGGGTACGGCAACGCTTTAGGGGGACCGTACGTGTGAGGGCGCGGGTTAGTGTTATCGTACGGGTTAGGATTAGGGGACAGGTGAGGGTCAGGCTTCGGGGAAGGGTTAGGGTTAGGGTTCGGGTAGGGTTAGGGTTAGGGGACGGGGACGGTTTAGAGTCCAGGTGAAGGTACGGCAACGCTTTAGGGAGACCGTACGTGTGAGGACGCGGGTTAGTGTTAGCCTACGGGTTAGGATTAGGGGACGGGTGAGGGTCAGGCTTCGGGGAAGGGTTAGGGTTAGGGTTCGGGCTAGGGTTAGGGTTAGGGGACGGGGACGGTTTAGGGTCCAGGTGAGGGTACGGCAACGCTTTAGGGGGAGCGTACGTGTGAGGGCGCGGGTTAGTGTTAGCATACGGGTTAGGATTAGGGGACGGGTGAGGGTCAGGCTTCGGGGAAGGGTTAGGGTTAGGGTTCGGGCTAGGGTTAGGGTTAGGGGACGGGGACGGTTTAGGGTCCAGGTGAGGGTACGGCAACGCTTTAGGGGGAGCGTACGTGTGAGGGTGCGGGTTAGTGTTAGCATACGGGTTAGGATTAGGGGACGGGTGAGGGTCAGGCTTCGGGGAAGGGTTAGGGTTAGGGTTCGGGCTAGGGTTAGGGTTAGGGGACGGGGACGGTTTAGGGTCCAGGTGAGGGTACGGCAACGCTTTAGGGGGAGCGTACGTGTGAGCGCGCGGGTTAGTGTTAGCGTATGGGTTAGGATTAGTGGACGGGTGAGGGTCAGGCTTCGGGGAAGTGTTAGGGTTCGGGCTAGGGTTAGGGTTAGGGGACGGGGACGGTTTAGGGTCCAGGTGAGGGTACGGCAACGCTTTAGGGGGAGCGTACGTGTGAGGGCGCGGGTTAGTGTTAGCCTACGGGTTAGGATTAGGGGACGGGTGAGGGTCAGGCTTCGGGGAAGGGTTAGGGTTAGGGTTCGGGCTAGGGTTAGGGTTAGGGGACGGGGACGGTTTAGGGTCCAGGTGAGGGTACGGCAACGCTTTAGGGGGAGCGTACGTGTGAGGGCGCGGGTTACTGTTAGCATACGGGTTAGGATTAGGGGACGGGTGAGGGTCAGGCTTCGGGGAAGGGTTAGGGTTAGGGTTCGGGCTAGGGTTAGGGTTAGGGGACGGGGACGGTTTAGGGTCCAGGTGAGGGTACGGCAACGCTTTAGGGGGAGCGTGCGTGTGAGGGCGCGGGTTAGTGTTAGCGTACGGGTTAGGATTAGGGGACGGGTGAGGGTCAGGCTTCGGGGAAGGGTTAGGGTTAGGGTTCGGGCTAGGGTTAGGGTTAGGGGACGGGGACGGTTTAGGGTCCAGGTGAGGGTACGGCAACGCTTTAGGGGGAGCGTACGTGTGAGGGCGCGGGTTAGTGTTAGCGTACGGGTTAGGATTAGGGGACGGCGTGAGGGTCAGGCTTCGGGGAAGGGTTAGGGTTAGGGTTCGGGCTAGGGTTAGGGTTAGGGGACGGGGACGGTTTAGGGTCCAGGTGAGGGTACGGCAACGCTTTAGGGGGAGCGTACGTGTGAGGGCGCGGGTTAGTGTTAGCGTACGGGTTAGGATTAGGGGACAGGTGAGTGTCAGGCTTCGGGGAAGGGTTAGGGTTAGGGTTCGGGCTAGGGTTAGGGTTATGGGACGGGGAAGGTTTAGGGTCCAGGTGAGGGTACGGCAACGCTTTAGGGGGAGGTACGTGTGAGGGCGCGGGTTAGTGTTAGCGTACGGGTTAGGATTAGGGGACGGGTGAGGGTCAGGCTTCGGGGAAGGGTTAGGGTTAGGGTTCGGGCTAGGGTTAGGGTTAGGGGATGGGGACTGTTTAGGGTCCAGGTGAGGGTACGGCAACGCTTTATGGGGAGCGTACGTGTGAGGGCGCGGGTTAGTGTTAGCGTACGGGTTAGGATTAGGGGACGGGTGAGGGTCAGGTTTCGGGGAAGGGTTAGGGTTAGGGTTCGGGCTAGGGTTAGGGTTAGGGGACGGGGACGGTTTAGGGTCCAGGTGAGGGTACGGCAACGCTTTAGGGGGAGCGTACGTGTGAGGGCGCGGGTTAGTGTTAGCCTACGGGTTAGGATTAGGGGACGGGTGAGGGTCAGGCTTCGCGGAAGGGTTAGGGTTAGGGTTCGGGCTAGGGTTAGGGTTAGGGGACGGGGACGGTTTAGGGTCCAGGTGAGGGTACGGCAATGCTTTAGGGGGACCGTACGTGTGAGGGCGCGGGTTAGTGTTAGCCTACGGGTTAGGATTAGGGGACGGGTGAGGGTCAGGCTTCGGGGAAGGGTTAGGGTTAGGGTTCGGGCCAGGGTTAGGGTTAGTGGATGGGGACGGTTTAGGATCCAGGTGAGGGTACGGCAAAGCTTTAGGGGGAGCGTACGTGTGAGGGCGCGGGTTAGTGTTAGCGTACGGGTTAGGATTAGGGGACGGGTGAGGGTCAGGCTTCGGGGAAGGGTTAGGGTTAGGGTTCGGGTAGGGTTAGGGTTAGGGGACGGGAACGGTTTAGGGTCCAGGTGAAGGTACGGCAACGCTTTAGGGGGACCGTACGTGTGAGGGCGCGGGTTAGTGTTAGCCTACGGGTTAGGATTAGGGACGGGTGAGGGTCAGGCTTCGGGGAAGGGTTAGGGTTAGGGTTCGGGCTAGGGTTAGGGTTAGGGGACGGGGACGGTGTAGGGTCCAGGTGAGGGTACGGCAACGCTTTAGGGGGAGCGTACGTGTGAGGGCGCGGGTTAGTGTTAGCATACGGGTTAGGATTAGGGGACGGGTGAGGGTCAGGCTTCGGGGAAGGGTTAGGGTTAGGGTTCGGGCTAGGGTTAGGGTTAGGGGACGGGGACGGTTTAGGGTCCAGGTGAGGGTACGGCAACGCTTTAGGGGGAGCGTACGTGTGAGGGCGCGGGTTAGTGTTAGCATACGGGTTAGGATTAGGGGACGGGTGAGGGTCAGGCTTCGGGGAAGGGTTAGGGTTAGGGTTCGGGCTAGGGTTAGGGTTAGGGGACGGGGACGGTTTAGGGTCCAGGTGAGGGTACGGCAACGCTTTAGGGGGAGCGTACGTGTGAGGGCGCGGGTTAGTGTTAGCGTACTTGTTAGGATTAGTGGACGGGTGAGGGTCAGGCTTCGGGGAAGGTTAGGTTAGGGTTCGGGCTAGGGTTAGGGTTAGGGGACGGGGACGGTTTAGGGTCCAGGTGAAGGTACGGCAACGCTTTAGGGGGAGCGTACGTGTGAGGGCGTGGGTTAGTGTTAGCGTACGGGTTAGGATTAAGGGACGGGAGAGGGTCAGGCTTCGGGAAAGGGTTAGGGTTAGGGTTCGGGCTAGGGTTAGGGCTAGGGCACGGGGACGGTTTAGGGTCCAGGTGAGGGTACGGAAACGCTTTAGGGGGAGCGTACGTGTGAGGGCGTGGGTTAGTGTTAGCGTACGGGTTAGGATTAGGGGACGGGTGAGGGTCAGGCTTCAGGGAAGGGTTAGGGTTAGGGTTCCGGCTAGGGTTAGGGTTAGGGGACGGGGACGGTTTAGGGTCCAGGTGAGGGTACGGCAACGCTTTAGGGGGAGCGTACGTGTGAGGGCGCGGGTTAGTGTTAGCGTAAGGGTTAGTATTAGGGGACGGGTGAGGGTCAGGCTTCGAAGAAGTGTTAGGGTTAGGGTTCGGGCTAGGGTTAGGGTTAGGGGACGGGGGACGGTTTAGGGTCCAGGTGAGGGTACGGCAACGCTTTAGGGGGAGCGTACGTGTGAGGGCGCGGGTTAGTGTTAGCGTACGGGTTAGGATTAGGGGACGGGTGAGGGTCAGGCTTCGGGGAAGGGTTAGGGTTAGGGTTCGGGCTAGGGTTAGGGTTAGGGGACGGGGACGGTTTAGGGTCCAGGTGAGGGTACGGCAACGCTTTAGGGGGAGCGTACGTGTGAGGGCGTGGGTTAGTGTTAGCAGTACGGGTTAGGATTAGGGGACGGGTGAGGGTCAGGCTTCGGGGAAGGGTTAGGGTTAGGGTTCGGGCTAGGGTTAGGGTTAGGGGACGGGGACGGTTTAGGGTCCAGGTGAGGGTACGGCAATGCTTTAGGGGGACCGTACGTGTGAGGGCGCGGGTTAGTGTTAGCCTACGGGTTAGGATTAGGGGACGGGTGAGGGTCAGGCTTCGGGGAAGGGTTAGGGTTAGGTTTCGGGCTAGGGTTAGGGTTAGTGGACGGGGACGGTTTAGGATCCAGGTGAGGGTACAACAACGCTTTAGGGGGAGCGTACGTGTGAGGGTGTGGGTTAGTGTTAGCCTACGGGTTTAGGATTAGGGGACGGGTGAGGGTCAGGCTTCGGGGAAGGGTTAGGGTTAGGGTTCGGGCTAGGGTTAGGGTTAGGGGACGGGGACGGTTTAGGGTCCAGGTGAGGGTACGGCAACGCTTTAGGGGGAGCGTACGTGTGAGGGCGCGGGTTAGTGTTAGCCTACGGGTTAGGATTAGGGGACGGGTGAGGGTCAGGCTTCGGGGAAGGGTTAGGGTTAGGGTTCGGGCTAGGGTTAGGGTTAGGGGACGGGGACGGTTTAGGGTCCAGGTGAGGGTACGGCAACGCTTTAGGGGGAGCGTACGTGTGAGCGCGGCGGGTTAGTGTTAGGTACGGGTTAGGATTAGGGGACGGGTGAGGGTCAGGCTTCGGGGAAGGGTTAGGGTTAGGGTTCGGGCTAGGGATAGGGTTAGGGGACGGGGACGGTTTAGGGTCCAGGTGAGGGTACGGCAACACTTCAGGGGGAGCGTACGTGTGAGCGCGCGGGTTAGTGTTCGCGTATGGGTTAGGATTAGGGGACGGGTGAGGGTCAGGCTTCGGGGAAGTGTTAGGATTCGGGCTAGGGTTAGGGTTAGGGGACGGGGACGGTTTAGGGTCCAGGTGAGGGTACGGCAACGCTTTAGGGGGAGCGTACGTGTGAGGGCGCGGGTTAGTGTTAGCGTACGGGTTAGGATTAGGGGACGGGTGAGGGTCAGGCTTCGGGGAAGGGTTAGGGTTAGGGTTCGGGCTAGGGTTAGGGTTAGGGGACGGGGACGGTTTAGGGTCCAGGTGAGGGTACGGCAACGCTTTAGGGGAGCGTGCGTGTGAGGGCGCGGGTTAGTGTTAGCGTACGGGTTAGGATTAGGGGACGAGTGAGGGTCAGGCTTCGGGGAAGGGTTAGGGTTAGGGTTCGGGCTAGGGTTAGGGTTAGGGGACGGGGACGGTTTAGGGTCCAGGTGAGGGTACGGCAACGCTTTAGGGGGAGCGTGCGTGTGAGGGCGCGGGTTAGTGTTAGCGTACGGGTTAGGATTAGGGGACGGGTGAGGGTCAGGCTTCGGGGAAGGGTTAGGGTTAGGGTTCGGGCTAGGGTTAGGGTTAGGGGACGGGGACGGTTTAGGGTCCAGGTGAGGGTACGGCAACGCTTTAGGGGGAGCGTGCGTGTGAGGGCGCGGGTTAGTGTTAGCGTACGGGTTAGGATTAGGGGACGGGTGAGGGTCAGGCTTCGGGGAAGGGTCAGGGTTAGGGTTCGGGCTAGGGTTAGGGTTAGGGGACGGGGACGGTTTAGGGTCCAGGTGAGGGTACGGCAACGCTTTAGGGGGAGCGTGCGTGTGAGGGCGCGGGTTAGTGTTAGCGTACGGGTTAGGATTAGGGGACGGGTGAGGGTCAGGCTTCGGGGAAGGGTTAGGGTTAGGGTTCGGGCTAGGGTTAGGGTTAGGGGACGGGGACGGTTTAGGGTCCAGGTGAGGGTACGGCAACGCTTTAGGGGGAGCGTGCGTGTGAGGGCGTGGGTTAGTGTTAGCGTACGGGTTAGGATTAGGGGACGGGTGAGGGTCAGGCCTTCGGGGAAGGGTTAGGGTTAGGGTTCGGGCTAGGGTTAGGGTTAGGGGACGGGGACGGTTTAGGGTCCAGGTGAGGGTACGGCAACGCTTTAGGGGGAGCGTGCGTGTGAGGGCGCGGGTTAGTGTTAGCGTACGGGTTAGGATTAGGGGACGGGTGAGGGTCAGGCTTTCGGGGAAGGGTTAGGGATTAGGTTTCGGGCTAGGGTTAGGGTTAGGGGACGGGGACGGTTTAGGGTCCAGGTGAGGGTACGGCAACGCTTTAGGGGGAGCGTGCGTGTGAGGGCGCGGGTTAGTGTTAGCGTACGGGTTAGGATTAGGGGACGGGTGAGGAGTCAGGCTTCGGGGAAGGGTTAGGGTTAGGGTTCGGGCTAGGGTTAGGGTTAGGGGGACGGGGACGGTTTAGGGTCCAGGTGAGGGTACGGCAACGCTTTAGGGGGAGCGTGCGTGTGAGGGCGCGGGTTAGTGTTAGCGTACGGGGTTAGGATTAGGGGACGGGTGAGGGTCAGGCTTCGGGGAAGGGTTAGGGTTAGGGTTCGGGCTAGGGTTAGGGTTAGGGGCCGGGGACGGTTTAGGGTCTAGGTGAGGGTACGGCAACGCTTTAGGGGGAGCTGTGCGTGTGAGGGCGCGGGTTAGTGTTAGCGTACGGGTTAGGATTAGGGGACGGGTGAGGGTCAGGCTTCGGGGAAGGGTTAGGGTTAGGGTTCGGGCTAGGGTTAGGGTTAGGGGACGGGGACGGTTTAGGGTCCAGGTGAGGGTACGGCAACGCTTTAGGGGGAGCGTGCGTGTGAGGGCGCGGGTTAGTGTTAGCGTACGGGTTAGGATTAGGGGACGGGTGAGGGTCAGGCTTCGGGGAAGGGTTAGGGTTAGGGTTCGGGCTAGGGTTAGGGTTAGGGGACGGGGACGGTTTAGGGTCCAGGTGAGGGTACGGCAACGCTTTAGGGGGAGCGTGCGTGTGAGGGCGCGGGTTAGTGTTAGCGTACGGGTTAGGATTAGGGGACGGGTGAGGGTCAGGCTTCGGGGAAGGGTTAGGGTTAGGGTTCGGGCTAGGGTTAGGGTTAGGGGACGGGGACGGTTTAGGGTCCAGGTGAGGGTACGGCAACGCTTTAGGGGGAGCGTGCGTGTGAGGGCGCGGGTTAGTGTTAGCGTACGGGTTAGGATTAGGGGACGGGTGAGGGTCAGGCTTCGGGGAAGGGTTAGGGTTAGGGTTCGGGCTAGGGTTAGGGTTAGGGGACGGGGACGGTTTAGGGTCCAGGTGAGGGTACGGCAACGCTTTAGGGGAGCGTGCGTGTGAGGGCGCGGGTTAGTGTTAGCGTACGGGTTAGGATTAGGGGACGGGTGAGGGTCAGGCTTCGGGGAAGGGTTAGGGTTAGGGTTCGGGCTAGGGTTAGGGTTAGGGGACGGGGACGGTTTAGGGTCCAGGTGAGGGTACGGCAACGCTTTAGGGGGAGCGTGCGTGTGAGGGCGCGGGTTAGTGTTAGCGTACGGGTTAGGATTAGGGGACGGGTGAGGGTCAGGCTTCGGGGAAGGGTTAGGGTTAGGGTTCGGGCTAGGGTTAGGGTTAGGGGACGGGGACGGTTTAGGGTCCAGGTGAGGGTACGGCAACGCTTTAGGGGGAGCGTGCGTGTGAGGGCGCGGGTTAGTGTTAGCGTACGGGTTAGGATTAGGGGACGGGTGAGGGTCAGGCTTCGGGGAAGGGTTAGGGTTAGGGTTCGGGCTAGGGTTAGGGTTAGGGACGGGGACGGTTTAGGGTCCAGGTGAGGGTACGGCAACGCTTTAGGGGGAGCGTGCGTGTGAGGGCGCGGGTTAGTGTTAGCGTACGGGTTAGGATTAGGGGACGGGTGAGGGTCAGGCTTCGGGGAAGGGTTAGGGTTAGGGTTCGGGCTAGGGTTAGGGTTAGGGGACGGGGACGGTTTAGGGTCCAGGTGAGGGTACGGCAACGCTTTAGGGGGAGCGTGCGTGTGAGGGCGCGGGTTAGTGTTAGCGTACGGGTTAGGATTAGGGGACGGGTGAGGGTCAGGCTTCGGGGAAGGGTTAGGGTTAGGGTTCGGGCTAGGGTTAGGGTTAGGGGACGGGGACGGTTTAGGGTCCAGGTGAGGGTACGGCAACGCTTTAGGGGGAGCGTGCGTGTGAGGGCGCGGGTTAGTGTTAGCGTACGGGTTAGGATTAGGGGACGGGTGAGGGTCAGGCTTCGGGGAAGGGTTAGGGTTAGGGTTCGGGCTAGGGTTAGGGTTAGGGGACGGGGACGGTTTAGGGTCCAGGTGAGGGTACGGCAACGCTTTAGGGGGAGCGTGCGTGTGAGGGCGCGGGTTAGTGTTAGCGTACGGGTTAGGATTAGGGGACGGGTGAGGGTCAGGCTTCGGGGAAGGGTTAGGGTTAGGGTTCGGGCTAGGGTTAGGGTTAGGGGACGGGGACGGTTTAGGGTCCAGGTGAGGGTACGGCAACGCTTTAGGGGGAGCGTGCGTGTGAGGGCGCGGGTTAGTGTTAGCGTACGGGTTAGGATTAGGGGACGGGTGAGGGTCAGGCTTCGGGGAAGGGTTAGGGTTAGGGTTCGGGCTAGGGTTAGGGTTAGGGGACGGGGACGGTTTAGGGTCCAGGTGAGGGTACGGCAACGCTTTAGGGGGAGCGTGCGTGTGAGGGCGCGGGTTAGTGTTAGCGTACGGGTTAGGATTAGGGGACGGGTGAGGGTCAGGCTTCGGGGAAGGGTTAGGGTTAGGGTTCGGGCTAGGGTTAGGGTTAGGGGACGGGGACGGTTTAGGGTCCAGGTGAGGGTACGGCAACGCTTTAGGGGGAGCGTGCGTGTGAGGGCGCGGGTTAGTGTTAGCGTACGGGTTAGGATTAGGGGACGGGTGAGGGTCAGGCTTCGGGGAAGGGTTAGGGTTAGGGTTCGGGCTAGGGTTAGGGTTAGGGGACGGGGACGGTTTAGGGTCCAGGTGAGGGTACGGCAACGCTTTAGGGGGAGCGTGCGTGTGAGGGCGCGGGTTAGTGTTAGCGTACGGGTTAGGATTAGGGGACGGGTGAGGGTCAGGCTTCGGGGAAGGGTTAGGGTTAGGGTTCGGGCTAGGGTTAGGGTTAGGGGACGGGGACGGTTTAGGGTCCAGGTGAGGGTACGGCAACGCTTTAGGGGGAGCGTGCGTGTGAGGGCGCGGGTTAGTGTTAGCGTACGGGTTAGGATTAGGGGACGGGTGAGGGTCAGGCTTCGGGGAAGGGTTAGGGTTAGGGTTCGGGCTAGGGTTAGGGTTAGGGGACGGGGACGGTTTAGGGTCCAGGTGAGGGTACGGCAACGCTTTAGGGGGAGCGTGCGTGTGAGGGCGCGGGTTAGTGTTAGCGTACGGGTTAGGATTAGGGGACGGGTGAGGGTCAGGCTTCGGGGAAGGGTTAGGGTTAGGGTTCGGGCTAGGGTTAGGGTTAGGGGACGGGGACGGTTTAGGGTCCAGGTGAGGGTACGACAACGCTTTAGGGGGAGCGTGCGTGTGAGGGCGCGGGTTAGTGTTAGCGTACGGGTTAGGATTAGGGGACGACGGTGAGGGTCAGGCTTCGGGGAAGGGTTAGGGTTAGGGTTCGGGCTAGGGTTAGGGTTAGGGGACGGGGACGGTTTAGGGTCCAGGTGAGGGTACGGCAACGCTTTAGGGGGAGCGTACGTGTGAGGGCGCGGGTTAGTGTTAGCGTACGGGTTAGGATTAGGGGACGGGTGAGGGTCAGGCTTCGGGGAAGGGTTAGGGTTAGGGTTCGGGCTAGGGTTAGGGTTAGGGGACGGGGACGGTTTAGGGTCCAGGTGAGGGTACGGACAACGCTTTAGGGGGAGCGTGCGTGTGAGGGCGCGGGTTAGTGTTAGCGTACGGGTTAGGATTAGGGGACGGGTGAGGGTCAGGCTTCGGGGAAGGGTTAGGGTTAGGGTTCGGGCTAGGGTTAGGGTTAGGGGACGGGGACGGTTTAGGGTCCAGGTGAGGGTACGGCAACGCTTTAGGGGGAGCGTACGTGTGAGGGGCGGGTTAGTGTTAGCGTACGGGTTAGGATTAGGGGACGGGTGAGGGTCAGGCTTCGGGGAAGGGTTAGGGTTAGGGTTCGGGCTAGGGTTAGGGTTAGGGGACGGGGACGGTTTAGGGTCCAGGTGAGGGTACGGCAACGCTTTAGGGGGAGCGTGCGTGTGAGGGCGCGGGTTAGTGTTAGCGTACGGGTTAGGATTAGGGGACGGGTGAGGGTCAGGCTTCGGGAAGGGTTAGGGTTAGGGTTCGGGCTAGGGTTAGGGTTAGGGGACGGGGACGTTTAGGGTCCAGGTGAGGGTACGGCAACGCTTTAGGGGGAGCGTACGTGTGAGGGCGCGGGTTAGTGTTAGCGTACGGGTTAGGATTAGGGACGGGTGAGGGTCAGGCTTCGGGGAAGGGTTAGGGTTAGGGTTCGGGCTAGGGTTAGGGTTAGGGGACGGGGACGGTTTAGGGTCCAGGTGAGGGTACGGCAACGCTTTAGGGGGAGCGTGCGTGTGAGGGCGCGGGTTAGTGTTAGCGTACGGGTTAGGATTAGGGGACGGGTGAGGGTCAGGCTTCGGGGAAGGGTTAGGGTTAGGGTTCGGGCTAGGGTTAGGGTTAGGGGACGGGGACGGTTTAGGGTCCAGGTGGAGGTACGGCAACGCTTTAGGGGGATCGTGCGTGTGAGTGGGCGGGTTAGTGTTAGCGTGCGGTTAGGATTAGGGGACGGGTGAGGGTCAGGCTTCGGGAAGGGTTAGGTTAGGGGTTCGGGCTAGGGTTGGGTTAGGGGCGGGGACGGTTTAGGGTCCAGTGAGGTACGGCACGCTTTAGGGGGAGCGTGCGTGTGAGGGCGCGGGTTAGTGTATAGCGTACGGGTTAGATTAGGGGACGGGGTGAGGGTCAGGCTTCGGGAAGGTGTTAGGGTTAGGGTTCGGGCTAGGGTTAGGGTTAGGGGACGGGGACGGTTTAGGGTCCAGGTGAGGGTACGGCAACGCTTTAGGGGAGCGTAGCGTGTGAGGGCGCGGCGTTAGTGTTAGCGTACGGGTTAGGATTAGGGGACGGGTGAGGGTCAGGCTTCGTGGAAGGGTTAGGGTTAGGGTTCGGCTAGGAGTTAGGGTTAGGGGACGGGGACGGTTTAGGGTCCAGGTGAGGACGTCAACGCTTTAGGGTGGCAGCTGTCACGTGTGAGGGCGAGGGTTAGTGTTAGCTTTAGGGTTAGGATTAGGGGACGGGTGAGGGTCAGGCTTCGGGAAGGGTTAGGGTTAGGGTTCGGGCTAGGGTTAGGGTTAGGGGACGGGGACGGTTTAGGTCCAGGTGAGGGTACGGCAACGCTTTAGGGGAGGCGTGCGTGTGAGGGGCAGGGTTAGTGTTAGCGTACGGGTTAGGATTAGGGGACGGGTTGAGGGTCAGGCTTCGGGGAAGGGTTAGGGTTAGGGTTCGGGCTAGGGTTAGGGTTAGGGGACGGGGACGGTTTAGGGTCCAGGTGAGGGTACGGCAACGCTTTAGGGGGAGCGTGCGTGTGAGGGCGCGGGTTAGTGTTAGCGTACGGGTTAGGATTAGGGTCGGGTGAGGGTCAGGCTTCGGGGAAGGGTTAGGGTTAGGGTTAGGGGACGGGGACGGTTTAGGGTCCAGGTGAGGGTACGAGCAACGCTTTAGGGGGAGCGTAGCGTGTGAGGGCACGGGTTAGTGTTAGCGTATGGGTTAGGATTAGGGGACGGGTGAGGGTCAGGCTTCGGGAAGGGTTAGGGTTAGGGTTCGGGCTAGGGTTAGGGTTAGGGGTCGGGGACGGTTTAGGGTCCAGGTGAGGGTACAACGCTTTAGGGGAGCGTACGTGTGAGGGCGCGGGTTAGTGTTAGCGTACGGGTTAGGATTAGGGGACGGGTGAGGGTCAGGCTTCGGGGAAGGGTTAGGGTTAGGGTTCGGGCTAGGGTTAGGGTTAGGGGACGGGGACGGTTTAGGGTCCAGGTGAGGGTACGGACAACGCTTTAGGGGGAGCGGTAGCGTGTGAGGGCGCGGGTTAGTGTTAGCGTACGGGTTAGGATTAGGGGACGGGTGAGGGTCAGGCTTCGGGGAAGGGTTAGGGTTAGGGTTCGGGCTAGGGTTAGGGTTAGGGGACGGGGACGGTTTAGGGTCCAGGGGAGGTACGACAACGCTTTAGGGGGAGCGTACGTAGTGAGGGCGCGGTTAGTGTTAGCGTACGGGTGTAGGGATTAGGGGACGGGTGAGGGTCAGGCTTCGGGGAAGGCTTAGGGTTAGGGTTCGGGCTAGGGTTAGGGTTAGGGGACGGGGACGGTTTAGGGTCCAGGGGAGGGTACGACAACGCTTTAGGGGGAGCGTACGTGTGAGGGCGCGGGTTAGTGTTAGCGTACGGGTTAGGATTAGGGGACGGGTGAGGGTCAGGCTTCGGGGAAGGGTTAGGGTTAGGGTTCGGGCTAGGGTTAGGGTTAGGGACGGGGACGGTTTAGGGTCCAGGTGAGGGTACGACAACGCTTTAGGGTGAGAGTGGGTGTGAGGGCGTCGGGTTAGTGTTAGCGTACGGGTTAGGATTAGGGGACGGGTGAGGGGCAGGCTTCGGGGAAGGGTTAGGGTTAGGGTTCGGGCTAGGGTTAGGGTTAGGGGACGGGGACGGTTTAGGGTCCAGGGGAGGGTACGCAACGCTTTAGGGGGAGCGTACGTGTGAGGGCGCGGTTAGTGTTAGCGTACGGGTTAGGATTAGGGGACGGGTGAGGGTCAGGCTTCGGGGAAGGGTTAGGGTTAGGGTTCGGGCTAGGGTTAGGGTTAGGGGACGGGGACGGTTTAGGGTCCAGGGGAGGGTACGGACAACGCTTTAGGGGGAGCGTACGTGTGAGGGCGCGGGTTAGTGTTAGCGTACTGGTTAGGATTAGGGGACGGGTGAGGGTCAGGCTTCGGGGAAGGGTTAGGGTTAGGGTTCGGGCTAGGGTTAGGGTTAGGGGACGGGGACGGTTTTAGGGTCCAGGTGAGGGTACGACAACGCTTTAGGGGGAGCGTACGTGTGAGGGCGCGGGTTAGTGTTAGCGTACGGGTTAGGATTAGGGGACGGGTGAGGGTCAGGCTTCGGGGAAGGGTTAGGGTTAGGTTCGGGCTAGGGTTAGGGTTAGGGGACGGGGACGGTTTAGGGTCCAGGTGAGGGTACGACAACGCTTTAGGGGGAGCGTAGCTGTGAGGGCGCGGGTTAGTGTTAGCGTACGGGTTTAGGATTAGGGACGGGTGAGGGTCAGGCTTCGGGGAAGTGTTAGGGTTAGGGTTCGGGCTAGGGTTAGGGTTAGGGGACGGGGACGGTTTAGGGTCCAGGTGAGGGTACGGCAACGCTTTAGGGGGAGCGTACGTGTGAGGGCGCGGGTTAGTGTTAGCGTACGGGTTAGGATTAGGGGACGGGTGAGGGTCAGGCTTTCGGGGAAGGGTTAGGGTTAGGGTTCGGGCTAGGGTTAGGGTTAGGGGACGGGGACGGTTTAGGGTCCAGGTGAGGGTACGGACAACGCTTTAGGGGAGCGTACGTGTGAGGGCGCGGGTAGTGTTAGCGTACGGGTTAGGATTAGGGGACGGGTGAGGGTCAGGCTTCGGGGAAGGGTTAGGGTTAGGGTTCGGGCTAGGGTTAGGGTTAGGGGACGGGGACGGTTTAGGGTCCAGATGAGGGTACGGCAACGCTTTAGGGGGAGCGTGCGTGTGAGGGCGCGGGTTAGTGTTAGCGTACGGGTTAGAGATTAGGGGACGGGTGAGGGTCAGGGCTTCGGGAAGGGTTAGGGTTAGGGTTCGGGCTAGGGTTAGGGTTAGGGGACGGGGACTTTTTAGGGTC